>NC_073242.2:82359285-83607500 GCF_029281585.2 Gorilla gorilla gorilla | reverse complement strand
GATCTATCATTCTGTGTATTGCAAGAATGTGCTTCCATCCTGGATTTAGATATTGGAAATGCCACATGATTAGATTAAGACAATCATTTTTATATCTAGCTCTGTGATTGTTTTCTCTCTGCCAAATGCTCAGAAGCGCTGAACTCCACATGGAACTGACAAATGGGGCTTTCTGATTGATTGAAACGTACAGGACATTGCCAGAGGGCCGCATAGTTAAAACATACATACAGGGTACAAGAGAAGGCCACTATCGGCCCCTGTTAAGTTAAGCAGGGCTTGTCATATGGAATTTCAAAATCGGAGCTTCATTGAATCATGTAATGATCTGCTGCTAAGTGTGGAGTTTAAGGGGTTCTCCCTAGCCTGTGCCTGAGTTCTCCAAAACCATCACCGTAAAGTTTCCAGAAAAAATCAGAGCTATTCTTCTCGGTGAGCACCTGATTCTGCCCTACAAGGATTCTCTTTTGTTGGAAGCTGGTGATTTAATTAGTACTGCTTTAAGTCAAGGTGAGCCTTTTTTTTTTAAACCTGAAACAGGGCTTTACCTGAAACAATTGCCACTTGATCTTTGCACGAAGCGAGCTCTAGCTCTTTGCTTCTCAGAACTTTGCAAACCTGCCAGTGGCTCCCATATGACTCCACGGTGCTCTTTAAATGAAATTATGAGACATTATCCGATCCGAGCTGTTGTTTTGCTGCAGTGAGATAATTTCTGGAGGCAAGACACCTGGCTGGCCTGGAGTGGTGATTAATTTTATGTGTTTAGGGTACAATCATCACTCAGAAAAAAGGTTGAGGGTTGGGATGATAGATGATGAGCAGGAAGGAGATGGCCCGTGGAACTGTTCTACATCATCGATTCCTTTGATCGCTGGCAGAAGTTCAGAGATAACTTTGTTGCATCTGCCCAGAATAAGCAAATGCCATCGACTTTGCAAAGCTCTACTTGAAAAAGAGTTTGAGGACCACAACATCTGAACAGCTGGAGCTGAGAAAGGTTTCCGGCGGCTTTTCATGTGCATCTTCAAAAATAACATATGTCAATCTATATTTTCCATGTAAAGCACACTTGCTTAGATGTGGGTGTGGTGGGTGTTGTGGTACTGTCTGAAATCCCCCTTAGGACTGGGATACTCATTCCCCTCTCTCCAACTCCCACTCCCCATCCTTCTCTGAAGTGATGGCTGCTGAAAGTTCACAGCTGCTTACCTCCCTAGGTATGAAGGAGCTACCACACCCAAGGTTCCATTTCTTTTCTGGTAGCTCATTTCCAAAGACTCGTCAGGATTGGGGCACCAAAGCTCAGCCTCGTTGTCTCAATTTGGGACAACTCTGAAAGATTATCCCAGTACCTATGTCCCCCATCACATTAAATGTGGCCTCTGTTGCAACTGCAACATTTGATGCCCTGGGGGACATAGGTACTGGGATATTACCCAGCTCCCCCCGTGCATTCCACAACCCTCAACAGGTGGTGTTTCTGAGAGCACACTCTCCTGCCAATCTCCATCTAAGAGTCTACTTCCAGAAAACTTGACCTAAGGCAATGTTCACCTATATAAGAAGGAATATATGGTAATAGGATAGCGGCAGATAAATTTCTGTCCCCAAAACTGATATCCAAGCCAAAAAAAAAAAAAATCCAGGCAGAGTGACAGACACACAATGGTGCATATGTAACATATATATCAGTTTCTGCAGCTTTGAAGACAAACTGCTCTCTGGTTGAAGCTTGCCTCCGTGCACAGGGCATTACTGAACAACTACTAATCAGGAAAATGATGTATGGAATTAAAGTAAACACTCCAAAAGCATTTTTGTTCAATCAAAGAGATTTAAGGGAAGGGCTGCTTATACCAACCAGAGGAGAAAAAAATACCCCTTTTGTACTTCAATTAGCAAACAATAATTTGGATAATTGGAAGCAAATGTTTTTTCTTTTATCATGTGAATTCCGCAGTTCTTTGCCCAATGCTGTCCCCTGCAGGGTAGAAAAAATCAGATCAGAAGAATCTGAAACATCCACAAACCAAGAGTCCCTGAGATTACAGCCTTCGGAGAGAAGGGTTATGTCCCAGAGGCCAAGGTTTCCTATCTATGTCCTCTCCCAGGAAGTTGCCACTATTTTCTGGAATATTATTTCCAAAACATCATGCAAAGGATATTCTCTGGAAGCCATTTCTGAAGCACCCACAGCCACATCTTGGATTTCACTGGTTAAAAGTGAGAGTACGTATAGACAGTTTGCTTCTTCCAGGTGAAGGACTGATAATGTTTTTGAGAAACCACAGCAGAACAGCAAACCTGAGCTGGATGTCTACAAAGCAAATGTTCTCTCAGCTGGAAGAGGACATTCCTTTATTAAGAGCTAAGTAACAAAAGACTTGAGGAAATGCTCTAAGCTCAGGTAAGGACAGAAAACCAGTAACTCTAAGCAATTGTTCCAGAAGCAGCTGCTTTCTGAGATGTTAGGCCAGACTGTAGATACGCTAGTAGGAGACTTGGAAAACTACTAAGTCTCGGCCAGGCGCGGTGGCTCACGCCTGTAATCTCAGCACTTTGGGAGGCCGAGGTGGGCGGATCACGAGGTCAGGAGATCGAGACCATCCTGGCTAATACAGTGAAACCCCGTCTCTACAAAAATGCAAAAAAAATTAGCCGGGCATGGTGGCGGCTAATTTAGCAGTCCCAGCTACTCAGGAGGCTGAGGCAGGAGAATGGCGTGAACCCGGGAGGTGGAGCTTGCAGTGAGCGGAGATCAAGCCACTGCACTGCAGCCTGGGCGACAGAGCGAGACTCCGTCTCAAAAAAAAAAAAAAAAAAAAAAACTACTAAATCTCACCGTGGGTTTTCCAAGGATCAAAACTGCAGCCAGGGCAATACCTTCCTCTCCCAGGAAAAACTGCTGGGAGCAGGAGTGGTTTCTTGGGAATTGCACTCCTGCTGCAACTTTGTTTTGTCACCACTGACTTCCCAGGAGCCCAAGAAGCACCTCTCAGGAAGGACTGTGCCATCTTTGTTTCCACAGCGTGAAGAGACTGGATCTTATTAGTTTTTCTGTGTCTTGGATGCAAAACTGAAGCCCTCAACCCCCTATCTTGTCCTATCTTCACCCTTATCCTTCTCTCGGCATCCTGCCAATTTCAGCTGCCTGCCTGCCTTGTTTCTATACCCCCAGATGATGATGATGATGATGATGATGCTAATGCTTTAGCTAAAATGGTTCACTTAATCTTTGCAACAATCTCACAAATTGAGTATTATTATTCTCCCATTTTACAGAGGAGAAAACTGAGACTCTGAGTGGTTAAATCACTTGACCAACATCACTTAGTCAGAAAGGGTGGAATCAGGCTGAGGGCTTCAGCTTACTGGAAGCAGACAGCTCACAGACCCCTTCCCCACCTGCATAGCAAAGGGATGGACAGGAAAGTGGTATGTTGACAGGTACCTCCTATGAACAATGTTAACCCCTTAGAAGCCAGAAAGCCAACACTGGTAGGCAGGTGCTAATATTGGATCTATCCTATTCTACCTTGGATCCTTTTTTGGGGTTTGGCAGGGTGGAAATGGCCTATAAGACTCATTCATTCATCCATTTAACATTTACATAGAATCTACTGTCTCAGTTAGATCCCCAGTCTTAGAAGCACTCACAATGTAATTGGGAGAGGGGAGTCTGTGGTCTTCGGGGTCTTGCATCCCTCCACAGCCCCTGCTGTTCTGAGGGGTCACTGGGCTGGCTGAGGCCCAGCTCTCTCTGAAAAGCCAGTCAGTTGTGGAGCGCACATCTGGCAGCTGCCCTACATTTTCCACTGATGGAGACATTGTGCACCCATCTGTTTCATCTCTAATATCCATCTTCAGTCATTTTCTGAGCCTCCCATTTCTGAAGTTATCCACATAAAGCCTCATTTTAATGCTCAAAGCAGATCGCAAGCTTCTAACCTGAATTTTCCTCCTGTCCATTTTAGGACCCAGGAGCTGGTCCTTGTTCCTGGCAGAGAGGTCATTTCACCAGAGAATAGACAGCTCTGGGCTGGGGACCCAGGTAGTGGGGGTGGGAGATCACATTTCCACTGATCCTAGACTCTCTCGATGAATATTTCCTCTTAGTGCCAGTGTCATGCCAATTTCTTATAGAGGTGTTAGAAGAACCACAGGGATGCCAGGTGCGGTGGCTCGTGCCTGTAATCCCAGCACTTTGGGATGCTGAGGCAAGAGGATCGCTTGAGCCCAGGAGTTTGAGGCTGCAGTGAGCTATGATTGTGCCACTGCACTGAGGCCTGGGTGACAGAGCAAGATTTTGTTTCTAAAAGGTAAAAAAGAAAAGAAGAAGCACAAGGAACTAAAGGCCAGTTGTCTGGAAGACACATAAATATGAAAACACAGGATGCTGATGGAATTGCGAGGACACAAGGTTGGAAGGCCTCTCTGATCACGCACAAGGCCGTTCAGTGCAATCAAAGGCTTAACCTTAGACAAAGGCTGAATGGGTGCTGGAGAAATACAGTTCTGGCATTGAGATCTTTATTTATTTATTTGTCCATTTATTCATTTAAGAACAATTTACTAAGCTCCTTACACATATCTGGCCCTATATCAGACATAATCCCTGTTCTCATGGACTACATAGTCCAATGAGGGAGAAAGATACTAAGAAAATAATCAAATAAATGAATGGAAGCCCTGAGGTCCTCACCCTCACCCCTCTGGGCACCTAAGCTCCCTGGTATCTCCCTTCCCCTACCTGGGGAGGGTGGGTTGTCTCTGTGGGTAGCAGAAACCTCAGGTTGGAACCCCCTGCCTCACTTCAGCTCCTTTTGTAAGCAGAGTACCTCTGTTACTGAGTGTGGGGAAAGAAAACCATCATGCACATCAGAGTTGTCACAACAGAGTTGACTACCTGCTAACAAGGGATGGAAACTCTTCTCTTCCTAGTAGGAGCCATCGGGTCTTATAAACATCATCCCACAAGTATAGACTGCCCATGGAGGTCACTGATTTCAGAAGGAAGGCCAAGAGCCTTCTTCGAGACAGATATAACACAGTGCTTTGCACAAGTTTTGTTTTTACTATCATAATAAGCTATCATATTAGTTGCAGTGTCCCATGAACTCCAACTCCATCCGTAATCATTAAGAAGTTTCTGGAGTTAGATTGATGTTCGAAACATTGATCTCCGTCACCAGAAGCTTTCCATCTCACATCTGTTAGATGCTTTGACCTTTCCTTAACATCATTAAGAGATAAAAAGTTAATCTACTGAATAAAATGCATGACCTTTCAGAAGAGAATGAGTATCACTGTAGAGCCTCCCATCGCTGAGGAATTTTATGTTCGGGAGACAGACATTATGTGAATCTGAGCAGGATAATTGTGGAGAATAATATCATGGCACCACCAAAAATGTCTACATCTCATCTCAAGTAACTGAGGATTAGGCAAAATGAACTTAGAAGAAAAAGATTCAGCACCTTGTCAGGCCATCACTCACATTCACAACCAATCAGCTTCATCTTTGAGCACAGATGTTGGCCTAGAACCTCTTGTTTGCTAATAGAAAACTATTGACTAACACAGTAATCCTCAACTAGGATTCAATGGCCCAGAGTTCTCTCCATTCATTTATTTACTGATTTGACAATTATTTGTTAAGTGCCTGGTATGTACCATAGCATACCAAACACTTTTCTAGGTGTTGGGGAGACAGCAATGGAAAAAGAAAGTCAAAAGTTTGTGCCCTTAAGGAACTCATATAGTATATTTTAGTTGAGAAGACAGAAAATAACTAAGTGAAATATTTGTAAATAAAATAGATGTAAGTCCTAAAGAAAAAGTAATAGAGCAGAACAGAGGGGAAGGAAGTATCTTGAGTATTGTGAGGCTGAAATCTTAAAAGGGGAGTCGGGGGCAAAAAACAGGGGGAATTGAAATATTTTTTCTATTTTTTTTCTTCAAAGAGAGGAAGCAAAAGACAAGCTCCTGACCAGGGCAGCCTATGGCCCATGCATAAGAGCCAACCTCTCCTCCGCTTTAGAGCTGGAAGTCTTTTCAATACAAATTTGGGTTTGGGATGAAGCAGCTGCAAAGTAAACCAAGATGATGGAAATAATCTTTCTTTAGCAAATGAGTCAAGCAAATTGAATCACAAATTGCAGAGGGATTTGTGACAACAGTTGAGCAAGGAGAGTCGCAAGTAACCTGTATACATATATATATATTTTTTTTTAAATTTTTTTAAAAATTACATATATATGTATATATATAATTATATATACTGTATATATTTTTTAATTTTTTAAAAATTAAATATTGCATATATACTATATATTTTTTAATTTTTTTAAAATGAAAATTTTTTAATTTTTTAAAAAAATATTAAATTTTTAAAAAAGTAATTTTGTAATATTTTTTAAAAAAATACATATTTTTTTAAATTTTTTAAATATTTTGTTTGTTTGCTTGCTGAGATGCAGTTTTGCTCTTGTTGCCCAGGCTGGAGTGCAGTGGCGCCATCTCAGCTCACTGCAGCCTCTGCCTCCCAGAGCAAGCAATTCTTCAGCCTCAGCCTCCAAAGTAGCTGGGATTACAGGCATGCGCCACCACACCCAGCTAATTTTTGTGTCTTTAGTATAGGTGGAGTTTTGCCGTGTTGGTCATGCTGGTCTCGAACTCCTGATCTCAGGTGATCCTCCCAAAGTGCTGGGATTACAGGTGTGAGCCAACACGTCCAGCCTAAATAAGTTTTAAAGCCAATAGAATCTCAGCATCCTATACTCATACTAAGGTAGAAAAGTTTCATAAAATTAGGGAGGACCCAATGTGGAGGTCAACTGCCTGTTCACCCTCATTTTCATTCCTCATTCATCCCATCCTTCCCCTGCTCTATGGCACGGGCTGACCAGTGTCAGTCTGTGTCAGATCATTTCCAGTAATGTCTGGCCAATGGAAGGCACTGGAATTGGAGAGCAACAGAAAGAAAGAAGCCAGAGCATCTCTCTCCTTTCTCCGCCCCAGGCGGTGTCTCTGGCAGATGCTACACCTCCAACCTGGCTCAAACTCCTCTAGGGCAGTCTTTCCTTCCATGCTCCCAGCTCCAGCTGAGCAGCTCCCACTGTGGTTCCAGTTCCCGCTGGGTAGCACCTCCTTGCTGGCTCCAGCTCCTGCTTCATGGCCCCAGCTCCTGGGCTTGAACATCACTTCCTGCTCCAAGAGTGGTAGAAAGTTCTTGCTCATGCTAATACCCAGATTGCCACCCTTTCTCCAACACATGTAGTTCACTATATTAAAGTCCCCTGATTGAACGACCTGATATGGGTTCTGTTTCCCTAACTAGCCCCTGATGTGAATGTAGACTGGCTTCAACAGCTCCATGCTGAGCAGTAAGAGAGCCAGCTACAAAGTCTCTCAGTCTCCTTATAAACCAGCAAAAACTACATAAAGCTATCACAGGCCATTCCTATGAACTCATGCTCTATAGATCCAGTTCCTATGCCCCCACTTAACCCCATCAACATTCATCACTGAAGACCCATCTTTGCTCACTGACTACTGGACACACAATAGGCTGTCTGGTCTCATTCTCTAAAAACAGTCCACCCCTTGACTCTTTGGTCACAAACACCTGGGCCAGTGTCACTGGTTCATGGGGCTGTGTTTCAGGGCATTTTCAAGTGCACACATTGTAGGCCGAGGACTCCATTGCCATCAAACTCCCCTCCCTTTCCTCCTTGAATGTCACCAACCTCCTCATCAGCATGTTCTGGAGCTTCCAGAGATTTGAGGTGGATGTGTAGTGACATAAGGGCTACAGGTGTCCAGATGTGGCTTTCTGGATACTGGCTCTAGCTTGTCCTCATTTCTGACTGTTTCCTGAGGATAAAGATGAGCTGAGGAATAAACACCTTTTTTTCAGCACAAGAAAAGCTCAGATTTTTCCACTTTTCCACTAAGACTTTCTCAAGTCTTAGTGTGAGAATCAGTGAAATTTGAATGCCCTGAGCATATTAAAAGGAAAGATTCCTGGGCCCTCAACAGACCTACGAAAGCAAACCCCTCTGGGATTGTGGCCCAAGAGTTCAGATCTTAACCACCCTACTCCCCATCCCTCCCCAGCTGTTTTTGTATAGATCAAAGGTTGAGAATCTGTGTGCACTAGTGTTTCAAAATTCCCCACAAGGCCCATGAACATCTAATTCTTTTGCGTGCCTCATTATCCCTCTAATACCTCTAGGAAAGGCTTCCCTTACCACACAAGGGAGTCATTTTTTGATGTGACCTTGCCCCATTGGTTATAGTTGCTTGGTCTACAAGTGGGCACCTGACCCAAGCTAGACCTATCAGAGACGTTGCTTGGGATATGCGTATTGGAAGCATGAAAGGAAAGCTAACTGTGACCGGTGATGGGATGAGAGGCCCAGACCTGACAGTGGCCACTTTTCCACCAAGTGTAGAAGGAGGCATAAAAAGAAAGAAAATGGATCCACCAAGCAGAAGCCAAGACAAGGGATAGCATGAGAAAGTCTCGGGGGCCCACATGTATTTCTGTTTCTCCTGTGGTTTCATTGTTCCATCAAGCTGGGCTTCACCAACTTCTTTGGATGCTGGGAGCCAGTAAAGCCCTCCTTTTACCTGAGCCCCTTTGAATAGAGAAGAAATGGCAACAGGCAAACTTCATGCCGTTTTCCACAGTACAAATAGTTGATCTCAAACGCTTATTTGCCCCTTTACTTCTCACCTCTTCAAATCAGGGCTGGAAGAAAACTCAGAAATCGTCTATTCCAGGGGTTATCACACAACGCTCCACAAAGCTCTGAACTTCCCCGAAGATTCTCAGAAATGAACAAGACCTCAAGTGCTGGGATCCCAGCCCCCATCTCCAAGCTGTTCCTTTCAATCTGCTTAGATATTGGATTTCCTGCTACAATTTCATTTGCAAAAACAAAAGTGAGGGAAGGTTCTCCTTTAAGGACAAAAATAACAACAATACTGACCTACTCCTCCCATTATACAGATGGGGAAAACTGATGGACAATTACTTGTTCAAGGGCAAACTCTAAGCCTGATGGACGCCCATTATACCTCCTAGACTTGGTCAACAGAAAACTTTTTCTTTCATATTACTGTGAAAGTAATGAATTAAAAAAAAAATCATCAGCGTGAATGTCATCTGGGAACCTGTTATTTGGAAGAGCGCTGTTTTTAACTAGGATGATCTCTTATCCCAGTCACCCATTATACTAGGTTGCCATACATGTCCAACTAGACATTCCACCACACCGAAGTGCTGTCACCCTGTGAATCCACCGATGATTTGTTTGGTGCACAGTAGGTCCTCAACAGAGATTTGTTGGGTCAGGGAATGGAAGTCTCCCTTTTCAAACAACATTTACTCTATGAGTTATAACACACTCTTCTATCTCTCCCTCCAGTAACAACACAAAACTACAGCTAAGGGGAGGGGGAGGAGTTGATGAGGAAAGGCTGACTTCAAGTTTCAACTGCCGCTCCAAGGGCAAGGTTGGCTGCCTTCAGTGCCAATCTTGAGAGGGAGAGCAGGTGTGAAAATCAAACACAGGATTTCAGAACTGTAAATTGTTTATTTGTGTGCCGAGAAAACCTATTCATCGCCCAAGCAGCCGCACAGTCCCACAGTTCCTTCCTTCCTAACAGGCGTCATACAATTATATTTTTTTCTTGGTGGCAGTGTGAGTCCTGTCTGGGTGGTAGGGCTTAGGCTGGGCTAAGTGGCAATGACCCAGGAGAAGAGGACAGCCAGGGTGGGGTAAGTGCCTGCTACCATTAATTTTCAGTGAATGAGCACTGGAATTTTACCCACCACCTGGTTTATATGCTTGATAACTACCTCCTGGGCCAGAATGGAGCTCACAGGGCAAGAAATACCACATCAGGAGAATCCAAAGTGTGGTTGTGTGCTGGGAGGGAAGGGTTGGGGGATTTTCCTGCTGCAGTTGTAACTGGTGTCATTGCAACCCCAAATGAATCATCTGGGAATCTGCCATTGTTGGGTGCTGGGAAGGAAGGCAGACCAGGGACTGTATCATATGAGGTCCGTAGGGCTCTGACTTCTGCAGAAGAGCAGCACAGGGCAATTGTATGGTGTGAAGGCTAAGGATGGATATGGAGTCACAGACCTGGCTTGGAATTCTGGCTCCACCACTCACTTATTCTGACTGTGGGCAAGTTGTTTCCCACCTGTGGGCTTCTGGGTTCTCATCTGTAAAGTGGGACAATAGTAGTACTAGCCTCCTAGACTGCTCATGAGGATTGAATGAGAACATTCACAGAGGGTTCTTAGCAGCGTTCCTAGCACATAGGTAATGCCCAATCGATGGAAGCTGTTGTTGGTATAATCATAATTACGATGTAGGTTTGGGCTAGGGAGGTTTAGGCCTGCACATTGAGGGCTAAGCAGACTTCCCAGAACCTTCAACACGTCCTTCCACTTCATCACCCCATCTGTTAAGGCAGCTCTGTTCTCTTGACACTCTTACTAGGTAGAGACAGATGCTCTCCAGAAGGGGTAGCATATCTGGCTTGCTCTACCACTTGCTACCTGGCTTAGGCAAGTCTCTTTACCTCTCTGAAGCCCCATTTTGTCACCTTTTATGGTGACAAAATAGGGACAGTAATCCTTACCTTTCAGGGCTCTTGTGAACATCACTCAAGACAGTGAATATAAATTGACATGTGGTGTCAGGCATGTGTAAAGCACCCAATACACAGCTACTGTGATGACTATGATCACAAATATTATCAATGACCATGGATATTTGGCAGGGCCTAAGAACACAATTTTTGTCTGAAAGGCTTTGGACATGAAAGGCTGCCTGGATGAGACCATAATAAGCAGATCTCTAAACCCTAATAGGACAGGCTACACTGGCTCTTCCTGTTCAAAATCTCATTCTAGCCTCTCAAAAATGTTACCAATCAGGAAAGACTAATAGTTACTCCCATTTTACAGATGAGACAATGGAGATTTGTTAAGCATTTTGTTGTGGGATCATACAGTCTGGCAAGGTCAGGCTCTAGACCTGCCTAAATTCTTGAAACCCAGTGGTCTTTCTGCTACCCCAGTGGGTCTCCACCAGGGGTGATTTTGCCCCCACACCCCTCAGAGGACATCTGGCAAAGCTTGGAGTCATTGTTAGATTGTCACATTGAGGTATCAGCATCAGAAAGGGTAGAGGCCAGGGATGCTGCTAAACCTTCTGCAATGCACAGGACAACAAATAATTATCCATCTTAAAATGTCCATAGTGTTGTGGTTGAGAGACCCTGAACTACTTTGTAGATCCTTCCAGTTGAAGTGTCCTGACCTATAGAGCTTGGGGGCAATGGAAAGGAGACAGGAGCCAGAGAAGGTGGTGGAGAGGGAAGGCCCTGATACACATTTCACCCTCCTGACGTGGGCTCAGAGACTGGGGTGTCACTGACCAGCTCTGGTCCAAACAATGTTTTTTGGAAAGCGTGTTAGCTGTTGCAGTAGTCATTAGTTCTTCTCATGAGAAACTCCCAATTCTTGTTGGCACATGGTAAGGCCGCCGTTCCCTGACCCCACAAAGTTAGGAGTGGCTGGAGGATGTGCTTTGGCCAATGAAATGTGAGCAAAGGTAGTATCTGTTGCTTCAAGAAGATGCTTTAAGAGGCAGAGAATGACTCACCATGTTTCCACTTCTCTGCCTTGGAAAACAGAGAGAGAGAGAGAGAACATTATCTTCATCATAGGACCCTGAGTGACAGGGTCACAGAGCTGAGTCCCCAGAATGCCTCTGATAACACGAAGTGTGAACAAAAAATAAACGTTCATTGTTTCAAGCCACTTATAGTTGGGTCTTCTTTGTTGTTCAAGCATAGCAGCAGGATGGCTAGCCTATCCTGAAAAATACTCTTGCCAACCTTTGAAAATGGGGAGTTTTCATCTAAAAACCTAGACTTCCCAGTTATCTTGGTAAATGAGAAATTCTAGAAAGACTCTGGGTTTTTAGTCCATATGGCAATATTAGGGACACTTGATCTCCAGTTTGTCATGGTGGCCACATGGACCACTTCATGCATCTATATTATTTCCTTGGCTATTGCAGTATCTGGGTTTGAGATTCCTGATGACGATCTTGTCATGAGTCAGCTTTGCCAAATTAGGGAGCTAGAGAGGTATTTCACCTATGGAGCCTATTTCAGATAAGGGCAGAAAACCCAAGACCTCCCCTTTTCTGAGATGAGAGAATGGGACCAGGTGAAGAGAATTGGACGAGGCCTTGCCTCTTGGAATGATTGTGCCTAGTTTCTAGGGAAAATATTGCACCTCATATTTTGCACAAATAGGGAAGAGTTTCCTACTCTATTTGGGAGGCACTTCTTCACACCGTTTATTCACTCATTCTTTCTTTTCACTCACCCATTAATTTATTCAGCTGGCTATGGTGGCTCACACCTGTAATCCCAGCACTTTGGGAGACTGAGGTGGGTGAATCACTTGAGGCCAGGAGTTCAAGAACAGCCCGGCCAACATGGTGAAACCCTGTATCTACTAAAAATACAAAAATTAGCAGGATATGGTGGCACACACCTGTAATTCTAGCTACTTTGGAGGCTGAGGCAGGAGAATCACTTGAACCCAGGAGGTAGAGGCTGCAGTGAGCCGAGATCACGCCACCGCACTTCAGCCTGGGTGACAGAGCAAGATTCTGTCCCAAAAAAAAAAAAAAAAATTATCTAATCACTCATTCATTACTTATATATTCATTCATCCATTCATTTGTGTATCTCCTTAATTCATTCACATATTCACTTATTAACTCCTTTATTTATTCATGTAAGGATATTTACTAAGGGCCTAAAACGTGTACAGTCTCCCCAGCACATGTAGGGTATACCTACTCGGAACTGCAGTCTGCCTGCTTAAGAAGGCATGGTAGATCATCTCCAAGGACGGCTGCAAACAGGTTCTCTGATTTTTGTGTGCACGTGCTGCTTTTCCTAACAAGAAGTGGAGTCTATTTTCCCTCCCCTTGAATGGCCTTGTGACTTCCTTTGACCAATGGAATGCAGCAGAGGTGATGTTGTGCCAATCTGAGCCTAAGTTTTAAGTAGACCATATCTTCCATTTTTGCTCTCTTAAAATACGGTCAGTTTGACTTACTTGAGGCTGGATCCTCCAGCTCCATATGAACTCCCTAGATGACACCATGTGGAATAGGGATGAGCTATCCAGCTGACTCCAACATGATTGCTGAATCATGAGTGAGTAAATGGTGGTGGTGGTTGTTTTAAGTGACTCTGTTTTGGAATGGCTTGTTTACATAACAAAAGATAACTGAGATAGTGTGAATCTGACTAAGAAGGTCCCCAGGAAAGATGTTAAAAGTGCCAGTTGGCTTCTTATAACTGTTTATGGTAAAGTATGGGAAAAGAGAGCTGAAGAAGGAACTAATACGTTTTCAAGAATTTAGATAAAATATAGCAGGCCCAGAAGAGTTTTTCCAGCTGGAAAAAAAAAAATTCTCAAAGTAAGGAATGGCTCCAGGGTACAAATAAGATCAAGGCATAGCCATAAGACCCTTGTTAAGAACTCAGAAAGAGTTAAAGCTGTTTAAACCTAGTAAACCCTCATAAAACTAAACATTGCAAAATTGGAAATTGTAAGAACATTGTCCTAAATCATGTCTCAGAAAAAACTGTGAGCATAGCTTTGGGGACATAAAATAAATACCATTAAGATTCATGGATAACCCACAAAAATTTTAAGATAATTATATTGGTGAAAGTACCACCTGCTTGGATCAAAAGGGACACGAAACATTCAAAGTAAAAAGTGGTCTCTGGGCCCCTAACTTTTTATAGACAGTAAGCGTGCTGAGAGAGGTACTTAACTGCAAATATGAGCCAATTCTTATGAAAAAGGAAGGCCCTCAGAGGACACAGCCAAGAGCTCAGAGAGCTGATACAAAAGCTGGGAAGAAAATACAATTAGAGATCCTGTTTTAGGGAAAAGTACTGGGTCATGATTAAATAATATTCTATGCTCCCAGAGGATGGAGCTCGGAAGCATGTGCCCAGCTAGATTTCAGAATTGCTATGGACCAGTGAGTGCTGTGTGCTTTGCATTTTTCTCTTCTTTGAAAGGAAATATCTATTGCAGTTACTCTGTCAATGTTTACCTTTGTATGTTGGGTGTAGAGGTGCAGAAAACTTTTACTTTACAGCTCTCTAAGGAATTTCTCTGGAGGAATTTCATCTGCATCTGGCCCTGATGTATCTGACTGTATCTTGGACTTCCACCTGATGTTATAATAGCATATGACTTGTGCATGAGGAGAGAATGCATTTTGCATGCCAGAGAGATGTGATTGTTGTGACCACAGGGAGGACATTGGTAGATGGTTTTGAAGATAGTTGCAAAAATCCTTCTCATCCTCAATGCCTTTTTGTAACATGAGTTAGCTATTGCTCCCATCAAGAGATGGAGCCCTTTTCCCCTTCCCTTGAATCTGGAAAGCCCTGTGGCTTCCAGTGACCATTCCCATATGGCAGAAGTAACGTTGTTTAACTTCTGAAGTTAGGCTTTCAGAAGTCTTGCACCCTGTGTTTCTCCTTCTGGAACACTCTTGCCACCATGAAAGGAAGCTCAGTCTAGGTTATCGAATGCTAGGAGACCACATGGAGAGAGAAGTCACATGGGGGAGAACCAAGGTGCCCTGTGTAACAGCTAGCACCAAGGTCCCATGAATGAGGCAACCTGGGATCTCCAGCCCAGAATATCCACCTCAGCCAACTCCATGTGAAGTAAAGATGAACTATCCCTGCTGAATTAAGACATGCCAAAATTGCTAGCCTATAGAACCTCAAGTAATAAAAGGTCATTGTTTTTAAACCCCTAAGTTTTGGGGTGGTTTGTTACACAGCAATATATAACTAAAATAGGGGGTTCGTTAGGCACTATCTTGGCTTAAAGTGGAGAAATTGCTTTCAGTTCACTCCAAAGCAGAGCTGTCAGAAATGACATCTCATAGCACCACACCTCATCAGCTGCCTCACTTCCCGACAGGTCTTGAATCAGCTCCCAATATGTGTGCTGGGAAGCTCACCAGGGAGCTGGACGCCTCTACTGAGAGCACTTCCTTTGCCAAGTTCACGTCTTATTCCTTTCACTTCCAAGGAAAAATGAGGAGTGGAGAATGAGAAAGGAGGAAATGACACTGGTGCTCTTCCATTTCCAAATTCTGAGGCACATTTGTTTATCGTGTTAATTTTTCTTTTCAGCTACCACTTACTAACCAACGGTTATGTGCCAGGCCCATGAAATATACTTCCATTATAAAAGGTTCTCTTGGAATTCCCATTTTGCAGATGTCAAAATGGAGACTTCTATAAATACATGACTTAGTTGCACTCAAGTAGGAAGTGTAGAACCTGGGGCAGTGACCCAGGGTTTTTAGCTTCAGAAGTAGTTTGTTAACCTCTGTGCCTCTCTTCAGGCTGTGTACCTTCTCCTGGTCACACTAAGCTCTGATAATAGAAATAGAATTTGTATAGAAGATATCTCCATATTTGAAGAGCCAAATAACAGCAAGGTGTGGCTTGGGATAGTCATGAATCTGGGCAGGGATGAGGTACAGCATAGGCATAATGACAGCAGGAAGAAAGAAGAGTGCTTTTAAATAGAGAAGGAAGAGCAAGAATTATTGGAGACTTAATTCATGCCTGGCACTGTGCGAGGAAGTAGGTGTATGTGTTCTATTTTACAGATGAGAAATCTGTAAAAGAAGCTGAGTACTCATCCAAGGTTGGCTCTCTGCCAGTGAATGGCAGGGCAGAAGCTTAAATCCAGGTGTTTCCAGGGCCAAGATCCATCCCTTTTCCATAGATTTGAGCTGGTTATCAGAGAAATAATACCACAAGACACCACTTCCATGACCAAATGAAGTTGAGTATCCATATTCATGGGCAAAGACGTTTTTTCTTTGTCCCTGTTCTTATGAGGTTGGCCCTTAAAGCTCTAAGCAGCTACATCTGACCCACTAGCATTTTGAATCAATAGATAAAGTTGGTGTGGACATGTAAACTAGCTGGAAAACAATGGATATTCCACAATCTTACATAATCAAATTACCCGGAGGAGTGTGCTAGACAGGATACCCAATCATCTTTCTTTGTCTATTTCAATCTTCCCTGACAATTCCTTTATTTATTCACTCATCTGACAATATTTACTAAACACACATGTCATTTCAGTGCCATTGTAATCATTCAAGATGCGTTGAGAAACAACACAAAATTCCTACCCTCATGAGATCTCCATTCTAGGGGAGGAGAGACATAGAGATCATATGTAGTTTTCTTCTAAACATATCTTTTTTCCTCAAATTAGAAAAACACCCAAGATTGTATGGAGAAGCAGGAAATAGCAAACTCCCCATTAGCCTCTATAGTCTATTTATGAAAATCGAAACAAATTAATCTAGGATGAATCTCTATGGGTAATGATTTCTTTCTTTTTTTTTTTTTAGACAGAGTCTCGCTCTGTCACCCAGGCTGGGGTGCAACGGCACGATCTCAGCTCACAGCAACCTCCGCCTCCTGGGTTCAAGCGATTCTCCTGCCTCAGCCTCCTGAGTAGCTGGGATTACAGGCATGTGCCACCATGCATGGCTAATTTTTTTTTTTTTTTTTGTATTTTTAATAGAGATGGGGTTTCACCATGTTGGCCATTCTGGTCTTGAACTCCTGATCTTGTGATACCACCTTGGCCTCCCAAAGTGCTGGGATTACAGGCATGAGACACTGCACCCAGCTGGGTAATGATTCTTACCCTCTGCCCCCCACCAGGAGGTCAGGGGTGGCTAAGGAGTATTTGGAGAGCCCTAAGAAGCCCCCTGCACCCACCTTTACTCCCTAGCTGACCACAGGAATCCTCACTCAGAGCTTCCCTGTAGAGCCAAGCTCCTAAGCGTCTCTTAAAAATGAGCCAGAAAAGCTCTGAGACATACTTTCCCCCTCACTGATAGCAATTAATGTGCCACAAGTCATTGCCAAAATAAGTTGTTTATTTTAAAGCAACTGAAATGGGCTATTTCATCTTCTAGGCCCATTCATTAAAATGTTGATTCACCCTTTGCAGAAGCAATGGAAGCCCTATTTAAGAGAATGACCACTGGCCCAACTTTAGCTTCATCCCCTGGACTTTGAGGTTATTTACCGCTTCATCATTCAGGGAAGGGCAAGAGAATGACTTATTTTGATATTTAATTCAAAGGCAGGGAGTGGGGGCGGGGAGGATAATAAAATCACCAGTTAGAATTGGTATCACTGGCAAGAGTTTTTAAGGTCATTGAAGTGTCATCAACCCTCACAGATACAATTCAAAAAAAAAAAAGTAGTAGTTATAAAAGGGAAAATACCAATTGTTGTCTTGTCAAACAAAAAACTAACTATTGTGTTTTGCATGAACACCCAGTGGCTTCCACCAATTTTGCAAAGCATATTTCCCTTTGGGCGGGGATTGTCAAGTCTTCCCTGTTTTTACATCCTTCCATTGACATACCGGGGGCCCCAGGGGAGGAGAAATCCACCCAGATATTTGTAGCTCTAAAAGTTCATTTGCGTCATTTGCGTCCAAGATGGGTCATTATTCTAGGCTCAAACCACATCCTGCAAAATGAAAACAACAAGGAGACCTTTGACCAAAAACTGGGGAGGAGGTGGGAGAAAGAACAAGGGGCTGGAAAACTGTGAAGGTGTTAAAAGACACAGCCAATGTTTCGGGAGTTTTGAGAAACAAACTCTTCCTGCAGTATAATGTAATTACAACCTTTTCTCGGCTAAGTGTAGTACCCTAGAGATTACTATAAGTAACTTATAATAGAATTTTTATTAGCAGTAGTAATTTTTTATGATAATTAGAGTAATCTGCAGCCCATAAAATCGGAAGATATATAGTTATATCTTTTGTACAGGAAAAGTGTTTCCCCCAAGTAGGGAAACACCGTTAATGGTCAATGCAGCTTTATGGCCAGTGTTGGCTTTTATGCTCAGCTGTTTGGTGTCCCTTCTCTTATTAACACTCTTTATTACGTTGGCAGTAAACATTAAATGACAAATTCAAACTGTGCTCAACAGGATCAAAAGGCAACAGAAACATCTTCAAATGCTTGCTGGCCCAGTGTCCTTCCCCCACTCCCTTTCTCTCTCTATCCAGAGGTTTCTCAAAGGCAAGGTCATTTGGTAGCAAGCCTCCCACCCCAAGCTCAGCCCTGTCAGCATCTGTGTTTTGGGTCTGACCCAGGACTATTATAGAATGATCCAACTAGGCCATAACTTCGAGAGAACTAGTTGGGGTGTCTGAGTTTGCCCAGAAGAGTTTTGAGAAAGAGCTGTAAAGCATGCTTTTGTTACACTGATGTCACTGCACTAGTAAATGAATGTCATGCTAGTAAGGGGATCTCATGATAGCTGCTGTAACAAACAAACTCTTGCATTTCAATGGGTTATTTTTGCTTTCCTATTAACCAAGTGCACGTGAACCTGATCTTTCTTCTTAGTGGTGATTTGGAGACCAAGGAGACCCTTCTGTCTTGTAATTCCACCGTGCCTGGGGGCTTCTCAGTAATCTGCATCATTTCTCAAATGCAGAAAGAGAGAAAAAAGAGGACATCCTTTTATATAAAACTCTATCCCAGAGTAATGCATTCTATTGGTAAGATTAGTCATATGGCCACGACCAGTAAGTTGCAAGGGGGCCTAAGTCCTGGGCATGGTAGCTGCCTTACTTCAACAATATCACTCGATGGAGGATGGAGCAAGAATGTTACTAGGAAGCCAGCCCATCCCTGCCTCACTGCACAAGACACAGTCTTTATTTATAGCCTGCATGGAAAGATGTATCAGAATGCCAAGCTCTTCACAGACAAACAGCAAAAATGATTATAAAGTTAGAGAACAAAATTCTAAAGTCAGACCATCTGTGTTCAAAGCCAGCCTTCCCCTCTTATTATTGGTACAATATTATTCAGGTTATTTCAGCTCTCTGAGCCTCAGCTTACTCAGCTGTGATATGAGAATAAAAACATCCAGTATGAATTGAATACATAGTATATATAGTACACTGTCCTAAGTGTCATATAAATGTATTTCTTTTATGTATTTCTCCATATAAATGTATTTTATTTATTTCTCCATATAAATGTATTTTATGTATTTCTCCATATAAATGTATTTCTTCACTGCAACTCTGTAAGGTAGGTGAAATTATTATCCAAGTGATACAAATGGGGAAGCTAAGGCACAGAGAGGCTATGTTCATTGCCTGTGATCACACAGATTATAGTGGAATCAGAATTCAATCCTAGACCTCTTAGGTAGTAGTTACACGGCATCCCATAATGCTGTTATGAAGTTTAGATGAGATGACAAGTTAAAAAAAAAAAGGTCTTGACAATGAGTGAGCAGTTAATATACTTACCTAATTATTTATTTATGCCACAAAATATCTCTCCTACCAGCTTGTTACAGTGTCTGAAATACACACAGTTAGAATGATTGTTTGGGGTTAAGGTAGCGCTTTTCCAAAGACTGTTCTGCCTAAGCATATTCTCAAAGGATACTTCTCAAAAAGGAGGCTCTCTGGTCAAGTAAGTGTGAGAATGTAGAATATCCTGTCTTGGAGATTCACAGGCATATTAGCCTATCAAAGGCTCTGGTGAGTCCTACAATAAAGAAACCTATTTAACTTTGTTCAACCCTGCAGTCCACAAATTTATCTGCTTTTGCAACATGTCTCAGAGTTAAAGCAAAAAAAAATCTTTTTTGGTTAATTGACCAGAAGTCAACTAATTACAATTTTCAATTAACCAGAAACATGTTCCTTTACAACTCATTGTAGAGCAAAAAAGGTAAATGGCAAGCTAATAGGCTGGTAACAGTAAGTTTAAAACAGTGGCAACAAATGGGAAACTATTTTCCACAAGAATGACAAAGATATTATCCTTAACGAATAAACAGTCCCTAAACATCAATTTAAAATACTGAGTTATGGAAAATGCAGGCAAAGGATAGGAATAGATTAGGTATAGAAAATGCAGTGGCTAATAAGCATAAAAAGTCTTACTAGTAATCAAAGAAATATAAACTCAAATGAAAAGACTCAGTTTTTTACATGGCAAGTGAATGCAATGAAAACCTTTCATATTGGTCAGGGTTGCAAACATAAAAATATTTATGCTCATTGTCCTGGTTGTATAGCTTCAGAAAAAGTGTCCTTAAAAAATTAGAGAAGTAAATAAAAGTTTATGTTCAAATATATCTATTGCAGTGCTACTTATAATATTGAAGGAGAAAAAGATTAGCCCAATTGCAAAAAAAAAAAAAATGCTGAGAGAACCATGGTTATTCATGGTGGAATATTATGAAGAGTCTAAAATTATATTTTCAAAGCAGTATTAATAACAAAGAGAAATTCTCATTGTCTAGTTAATAACAAGACAAACTAAAGGATATAAAGCTATATTTACAATATTGACTCAATTATGTAAATATACCAATGGTACCAAAAGAGAAGAAAGGGACGAAGATGAACAAAGGAAATGTAACCAAAAATGTTAATCGTGGCTGTTCTAGGTTGTAAAGTGAGAGGCTATTTTGTTTTGTAATTTTTGCTTTTCTATATTTTCCAGAATTTCTACGATTATGAATGATTTCTGTAATCAGAAAAAATGAAGTTAAAAAAACAAACAGCAACAAAAATTAGGATCAAAAAAATCGAGGAAGACATTTTCCAATCACGGCTGATTCAGTGTGGCCTCCTCTTCCCTTCACACACTCCAGCCTGCATCTTGAAGCTTGATGTTTATTCAGAATGGCAACCCAGAAGCCCTGGGAGATCCTCAGTCACTGAAAAAACATTCTGCTGAGGCAGGAACGTGCAACACCACATCTTGCAAAGATTTTCAGCAAAACGATTTGAAACCAAAGACTTCTTGGTTACCCCTCATTTAACCAAAATATCATGTTAACAAAAATGGTACATGAACAGAGAATCCTGATCAAGTGAGGTTCTACAGTATAAGTGGTTAATTATCTTCTGCTCTGGCTGACTCACAACTCTGCCTTTAAAAAAGAATTGATGGAAAACTAAGACCCAATTACACAACTCAGTTCTGGAACATCTTTGTCCATGCTCTTCTGTGGCAGAGGTAATTTTGTGTTCACCAAATTGCATACTTTTTTTCCTCCTGGGCACATAGACTGCATTTCCCAGTTTCCTTGTAGTAGGGGCAGCCATGTGACAAGGGCTGTCCAAAGGAGGGTGATCAGAAGTGATGCACACCATTTCTAGGCCTGGATTATAAAACTTCCCCAGTGCTTCCAGTTCTTTTCTCTCTTAGTTCCTCCACCTGCTGGATATATGCAGAAAATTCAGTATAGGACTCCAAAGGCCTAAGGCATGGGGAGCCATTAGAAGGAAGGAGCCTGGATCTCTGAATGACTGCATGGAGCAGAGTGAATATACTCACACATACACACACACAGAGTGAGAGAGAGAGAGCACACAGGCCCTTTGGGGATCATGTCATGAATGAGAAATAAATAATTATGGTGTTATATCCCTGAAGTCAGGGATGGGGGTTATTTGTTAGCTTAGCAGTCAGCTTACCCTGACCAATGTATCACCTTACTACAAACCTACTCAGTACATTACTGTTTGTAAGATGACGGCAGAGAGATATTTTAGATTAAGCAGAAGATTTAGAGATGATCAGGTTGCAATTTAAACCCCAGTTTTATCACTTTCTAGCTCTAAGATCTTGAGCAAATTATGTCTATCTCCATCTTTCTAAAGCTCAGTTACCTTTCCTGCATATGGAGTATAAAAGCAATGACCATCCTATGGTGTTGTCATGCTGTTTAGATTAATTTATGTATTATAATTAAGTGCTTAGTGCAGTTCCTGACAAGGGTACACAGTCAACAAGTGGGGGCTTCTCTTTCTCATATGAACAAGATCCTTCATAGCAACAACTTTTCTCAAAGAAAAACTAAACTTCACAATCCAAAAGCAAAGGGGATAAGTCCCTGAAGTCAACCTTTCAGACACTATTTCTTCAACTAGACACTGCCTACAATTCCCCAATCCCTAGAACTGTGCTCATCATTTCATTCACACATCCTAAACTGAAATGTGTTTAAAAAACCAAAACTAGGTACATCAAATAGAGGAAGTGTCAGCCAAGGACCCTACATGACCTTTGCTGTGTTTGAGTGTGGTTGATGCCAGTCCTGTATCCGCAGAGTGAAAATCATCAGGGATTAAGGTTGCAAAACAAAAAGACTTTATTCATTTATTCAGTCAAAAACATGTATAGAGCATCAGCAGGCCACCAGGCATCATGGTGGGTTCTGGGATTGTAACAGTGGAAGGAGCTCATCTTCCAAAGATCGAGATGCAGAGATAAAGGGACAAGAAAAATAGTGAGATTAAGGTCTACACCTCACTTGGTTAGTCATTCAACAAATACAGAGCCTGGTAATGTGCCAGGCACTCTTCCAGGTACTGAGGGTTCATCAGCAATCAATACAGGAAAAAAAAAGTCCCTGCACTTATGAGGTTTACATTCCAGATAATGTGCAGATAATTGGGCAAATAAATAAGTAAAATCGGTTTTGTGGAATGGGGGATTGTCATTTTAGGTTGGTTGGGGAAGGGGGTGACATGTAAGCAGAGGCCTGAAGGAGTTTGAGGGAGGTGACATGTTGTTTCCAAAGGGAAGAGCATTCCAAGCAGAGGGAACAAGCAGGACCAAGGCATCACAGAGGATGCCCCCTTGCTGAGCTCAAAGAACAAACAGCAAGAAGGCCAGTGTGGCCAAAGGGGAGTGAGCACTCCAACGGTGGTTATTCAGTATGGTCCATCACGGCACACTTGGTGGTGCTCCTAGGATGTGTCTGCTTCTCTTCTCCAGCAAGAATGCAACAGCCTCTGACAAGAGGATACAGGCATGGAAAGGCAGGAGATGGAGGTGTGCGATAAGAGTGGATATGAAATAGGGGAAAGACAAGTGTTCTCATTTTTGCTACCATGATGAAACGTGCTATCTTTTCTTTCTTATCCGGTGATAAGGAGATTGCAACCTTGAAGGTCAGTGGCAGGGAGGGACTGAAGCTTCTGCAATGTAAGTCATTGCTCAAGGCACATGGCAGAATAAAACAAAGAGAGACCACCACTTGGTGATTCGACTGAGTGAGTTTTAAGGGGACACAGGGGAGGGGAAGTTCCCAGTAGCAGCCCCCAGAGGCTTTTCCCACCTTTAACATCACCCCTCCAATGACACACATCCTAGGAGAGAGGGTGGGCTAGGGATTCCTTGGTTGTTTCTATTCTACTTCAAAGCCAAAAAGCTTCCAAGATGAGTAATCTGTCCTTTCCATTATTTCACTGTTTTATAGATCCTCACGTCCTAGGCAGGAGCAGCCTCAGCTAAGGAGCAGCGTTCACAGTAGGTCCCCCGGGAGTCTGGAAGCTTCTCATCCCAGGCTCCTTCACTTCGCACACCCAGTTTTTCATACAAATTTCTCACTGCTCAAAGATGGTCAAGAGCTTTTAAATAAGATTTTTTTTAAACACATTGACTTTATTCATTTTTGAGTAGGTAAAACATATTTTTACTATACAAAACCCCAAAGGTCATCCAGTGAAACCTCCCTGCTACGCTGTTCCCCAGCCACCCAATCCCCTTATTGGACCCAATCAGTGTCTTCAGTTTCACATGTGTATCCATGGTCCAAAATAGATTGTATTCCTATAGCTCCATTTTCTCTTCCAACCCTTTCATCCAAATGACCACACTTTGCTTTTTATGCTTAATGAGAAATCATTACAGAGTCTCCTCATTCTTCTTTTATGGCTGCATAGTATTCCATTGTGTGGGTGAACCATGATTTATTTAACCAGCCCCTCACTGATGGGTGTTTGGGTTTGTGCCAATGTTCTGCCTGTACACACAATATAGTAATGAATAGCCTTGTGTGCATAGCATTGTGTCCAGGTTTGAAAATAACTGGAAGATGTCTTCCTGGAAGTGGAGTTTCTTTGTAAAAGGGGGGAGTGCCCTTGTGATTTTGATGGATGCTGTCAATATGCCCTCTTAGAGGTTGTCCTTGTTACCTTCTCACCAATGATGTATGAGGGTGTCTCTTTCTCTACACACCTTCACCCATAGAATTTGTTTTCAAACTTTTCCATCCTGGTAAATCTAATTGAAGAAAGATGGAATTTATTTAGTTTGTTTTTTTAATTATTTGGTTTATTTGATGATGAGGAAGATTTTCCCCTTGGAGTAGATCAGGGCCCTGCAGATCCACACTCTGCTGTTGACCGCTCAGCTCAGGACCTGGGAGGCTGATGTCTGTGGATGATTGCGTCGCTCGGGCTCCTTGCCTCTGGCTTCCGGCTGGGCTTGGCCTGTGGGAAGGATGAAGAGGAAAGCAGAGGCAGGGAGGAGGAGAGATGTCGCTCCAGCCTCGCTGAGTTCTGGTCAGTGTTGTAGCCAAGCAATGCAGGGCTCTGCCCTTGGGCACAGAACCTCCATGGAGCACCCTCTTCAATGGCCAACACTCTCAACAGGTTCCACAGCACCACTCTCTGTCCTTGTCCCTGTAGGCTCAGTCATGGTAGCACCTTCCTATCAGTGCCTCTGCATCCCTTGGTGGTGCCTTTAGCCCCGTCCCCACCTCACTACATCATGTCATCACCAAACTCTTCAAACAAGTCCTCTGAATGTGCCATCTGTTTACTGCCAAGACTCTGATGGATGCAAAAATCTTTCCAAAAAAATTTAATATGCCAATCTTTGGGGGAGTTTGGTGCCAGGAATCAACTTAAAAATCACACATCTAAGAAGAAAAAACCCCAAGGGGAAAGGAGCCTGCAGAACTTTCCAGTGGTTTTCCTGAAATCAAAGACCATGTTCCTTTCCATTAGCCACCGGCTCTCCCAGCAGAAGTACTGGTCTGAATTTTTCTACTAGGGGAGTGTAAAATATTCATGTTTACTCACCACCTCTACTTTTCCTATTAAGTCAGCATATCTCTGTCCAGCACCAGGTACCACAACCATTCAACAGGAGCCCCAACCTTATCCTCCAACCCACCATACTTGGGAGTGATGTGTGTTCATGTCAGGTTATGTTAACCACTGCTACCTATATCAAAAACCTCCAATCGCTCTGGGCTTCTGTTAAAATCGAGTTTAAACTCTAACAGACAAGGTCACATGCACAATAATGCCACAGTCACTTATTGAGCATCTATTATGTACTGGGATCTGAGGAAACAAAGATAGGTAAGGAGCTTTTCTTCCTTTGAGGTGTGTAGAGTCTGGGAATATGTGGGAGACAATAACGTGATAATTCATGTGAGCATCCATAAATTAAAAGTGAATAGAAACTAAAATAAAAAAAGACAACTTGATGTCGTGGACATAGAAAATAGAATGATTAATAGATACCGGAGACTTAGAAGGTGGATGGGCAATGAAGAGAAGTTGATTAACGGGTGCAAACACACACTTAGCTACAAGAAATAAGTTCTAATGTTTGAAAGCAGATTAGGGTGACTATACTTAGCAACAATATTTTGTATATTTTAAAGTCACAGGAAGAGGGGACTTGAAATGATACCAACACATAGAAATGATAAATGCTCATGGTGGTAGATATCCCAAATACCTTAAAATGATACTTTGGTCATTAAACATTCTATGCTTGTAACAAACACTCAGATACACCCCATATGTATATATTATGTATCAACAAAAGAAAAAAAGCCCAGTGGACTTGGACACAGCCAAGTGGTATTTCAATTATAAAAGCCACAGTCAACCTCAAGCATGCATGCACTCAAGGCAAGCACCCCAATGATCCTGTCTTGATAAAGACAGTGTGCTTGGCTAAATCTAGCCACGTTCTTCCTCATCCTCTTATAGCTTATAGTACTTCCTTTATAGCCCCCCTGGATTCAATACTCATATATAGAAATTTTCAGATCTTATAGGATCCCTTTCCAAGGACACTTGTCTTGCCCAGAACAGATGTGGAACCCTTTTCTCCCAATATGGGGGTTCCTCTATCTTTGAGCCTCCCACAGGTACCAATATTCCTAATAAGCTTTTCTTTCTGCACAACAGAGCATATCTCCACACTGCTATGAAGCACTTGAAGGGGGCTTAGCTAAACCAGAGAACTTAATTTCCACCCTGAGACTCAGTAGAAGATAAACAGTGACCCCAGCCCCACCAGCCCTCGGAGGAGATACACTCTCATCTGCAACATCCCTGCATCCCTGCCCTGACATTGCTGCTTCTGCGGGGCCTATGGGAGTCCTGGGTTTTCACTGTGACACTGATAGAAGGTTTTATTGCTTTTTCCAACTTTTGGGGTTCTCCATGTGTCAAGAATACATGTCAGAGCGGCCAGTGCTCAAGCTTGAGGACTTCCATGCCACATCCCATCGCAGGAGGTCCTACAGGAGTATGGAGCCCAACAGATACACAGTCTACAGATCACCTGCTTTCTTCCTCCTTTCCTCCCCAGTGGGATAAACCACATCTGGATTGCAGTGTGGACCGGCTTTCTTCCTAGCTCTCACTCAGAAAGTTCACCTGTCCTTAGCAGGCATGGGAAAGAGGAAGCAATGAGAGATGTTGGTGGGTATCATTCATTTGTTTATTTGAGACTTCAGCTCAAAAAGCCAGATCCAATCTTCAGAAGCTTATCTTTATGGTTTCCATTTTATTGAATCTCATTTTGCTAATTCCTCGTGATTCCACATTCACTATTAGCCATAATGGGTTCTTTATTGGTTTACCCCTAATAATATGTTAATTGATAGCTCTTATGGCTTTAAAACTCAGGCTTTCCAACACTGAGAAGCCCAAACAATCAAGCCAGTACTAATAAGGCTCAAATATGGGAAGATCTGTGGGATTCTCAACTTGGCAGGGAAGAGGGGTGTGCGCTTCAGGCAGCCATGCTCCAACACAAAGTCCCTCTGCTTGTTGACAAAGGCGCGTTGCTAGAGCCACTGGTGGTAGGTGGGGAAGGCAGATGGGCAACCGCTGCCCAAAGCTCACAGCTGCCTTGAAAAGCCCCTTCCTGACAGGTAATGCTGCAGGGACTCCCAGAATCAGCTTGCTGCCGGCACCCTGAAGGCTCACAACACCAGGACAACATCATGTTCCACTATTTGTAAACCAAGCAGGAGCCTAGAAAACATCCCGCGCACAAGGAAAACATTGATTTCAAGAGGCTTGGAGCGGGCTCGAGCCTCCACAAGCACGGAAGGGCCTTCTTTAACTGACACAATAAATTAGTTCAAAGCCGATGACAGCCCGGAAGATTACCCACCGCCCCACAAAGGAAGGAACGCTCTGGTCCCCTTCGCGAAAACATAGATAAAAAATTGTGTTCTTCTCCTCTAATGAGGCAAGCTCAGATATAAGTCAATAGAGCAATTCATTAACAAATCTAATGAAATCCCCCGGGTTGCCAACGAGATGGCAATGAAAATCTCCTTGGGCGGAGAGTCCATATGTTGAGGGTCAGCTTGCTGAGTGGTTTCTTCTGGTCTATTCACTGCCCACATATGGCAGTTAAGGTCACTGTTATCAGACAGTTTCTCTGTACACAAAACAGAATTTCCATATGGCCCATGGAAATGGCCCGGCCCGGCTCCTGGGCAGCTTCCCACGGCTCTCTCTTTGTGCGGCGCTGGTTAGAAGTGTAAAAAAGGGTGTGAGGGGTTACCTCGGCACTCAATTGCTCTCCCTGCATTGTGCGTCAGTCCAATTTAGGGAAAATCTGCATCAGTTTTTCCCCTGTCTTTCAGACACAAACGCTCATGTCAGTCTATTAGAACGTGATGGAAGTACTGATCGCAGCCTCCGCATTTAAATCCTTTTGAAACCGCAGTGACCTGCTGAAGAGGGTTCTGAGGGGAAGGACCGTCTCCAGGCTCTTTCAAATCCACATAAATAAAGGCCTTTCCTGGCTTAAAGTGGCCCCTCAGATTGAGCCCCACAGAGCCCCTCAAAAAAGCCCAACACGATTGTCATGGATATTACATGACAGTAACAAGAACAGGCCAGGAAAAGACAAGGCTTCTGGCCGCACAAAACTGGACGGGGCTTTCTTCACGATTTGGGCCTCGGATTGTTGACAGCCCAGTAAATAGGCTGTTTAACCCTTTGAAAGTGAATAAAGAGGGTGTAGACAAGTGCTTTCTGATGGAGTTTGTGCCTGTAATGGGTGAGAGAGGACACATACTCAACTCGGGGGCGGGAGGAGGACGGGGGAGGCTGCATTCTTACGCCCCCGCGGTCAGAAGCCTCCATAGAATTTCTTATGAAATTGACGGAATCAGTCAAGAGTCCGGGAGATCAGATCTGGACGTGCAGGGGACGGGGACGTTTGGGACAACGGCAGCAAGGCCTTTAATACTCAGCCCCCTGGGGGCCCCATGGCTTGTCAACATCTGGTACTCGGGAAAGCGTGGAGGTCCCGAGGCCCTCGTTCTCCCATACCTTCATGGTTAAACTTCCTGTCTTCCTGAGTCAAGGGTGATAACGATAACATCAATAACAATAAAAGCTGACATGCAGAGTTCTGACTTCAGCAGACACCTGGCTAAGCCTTATGTGGACCTTATCTCAGTTACCATAACCACACTGTAAGGTTGAAACGATCGACCCCATTTTACTGATGAAGAAACCAAGGCACAGTGTTATTAAGTCCCTTGCAAGTGATTCAGAACCAGTGAGTGGTGATATGGGGCTTCAAAGCATCTTACACCCTCCCTCTGCTACCTTGTCTCCAGGCTTGGTCTTCCCATTGTCTCGAAATGGAAAAATTCCTGTTCAGTTGTAGCATTGTTTTAATAAATCCAAGAATGCAGTTTCTCTCTCTCTCTCTCTCTCTCAATCTGACTCTAGGTGAAAATATTTTTCTCTTGACTTAAGAAGCCAAAATAAACAAGGGAATGAAAACTGCCTCCCAGAAATGTAAAATTATGCATATTGCCTTCAATTTCATAAGCTGTTTAGGTTACCATTGAAATGACTCCCCTGTGACCCACAATTCCTAAGGCTTGGCAGCTGTGGCGTTTCCATAAATCCAAATACTACTGTTTCTAACCTCTGACTGTACTTTAACAGGGGAGAGCCCTTTTAATTCATTTAACCCATTTTAATTGTCTTTGCAGGGACAGAAGCTTTCTCTGGCCGGCTGTGCAGGCAGGGAAAGCTGATGGCCGAGCCGTGCCGCCGTTCACCAAAGCCTCTCATGAAAATGCATGCCTGGCTTTGGCACCCCTCGGTAATTGTAATATTTCTTCCTTACTGTTTATGTCAGAGAGTCATTACTGGGAGAGGCTGACACATCTGACATGTGCAGCATCGACACACATTAGGTGGTCCTTAGATAATTTTTAGACAAAGTTTAGTCAGTGTAGCAGGAGCCCAGCCCTGTTCTAAGCAGCGAAAGTAAAAGGAAATCTGCCTTCTCATGTTGGTTCCTTGTACATTATAATGAGGCCTATTTTTGCGTGTTCCATTTGCCCCACCTCAAGACTGTAAGGTTCTTGGGGCCCAGGGCCAAGTGAAAACCATGTATGTACTCTCCCTGTTGTGCCTGGAGGGTGATTTTTCTATTGTTAGCTATAAGGCCTCCAGCAAGACACTGGATAATTGACATACTTATACTATCTCCTTTGATGTTCATATCAAACTTAGGAAGCAGGTTCTGTTATTATTTAATAGAGAGAAAGGTCTGAAGCCCAGAGAGGTTAAGCAACTTGACCAGGATTAAACAGCTCATAGGTCCAAATTCAAACCGTGATGTGCTTTCTACCATGCCACCTTGCTTAGTGCAGAGCCCGGCACAGTCAGAAATCAGCATGTATTTGTTCACATTTTGGTGGAAGGCTAAGGTTCAAGTTCACAGATATTCTTATCCCATTCAATGGACTTGGACTCACTGGTCCTTCTCTTCCTCACCTCTTTCATCTCTGCTGCCCCTACAGTTGCTTCTGACAGCTGGGGCTTTCATTTTAAGCAAGACCAATCTATGTTAAGAAATGTCTCATAATTGCTTGTGTTTTACTACAGAGAAATAAATGAGCATTTTCCATCTCCTGATTTAATAGCGCTCACTCTGACTGCAAGAGGAAGCAAATCAATGACTGGCGAAGGAAAAGGAGCATTTTTTTAATAACCCACACTTTAGATACGTGATCTCTAAGTTATTACAAATTATAAGGTTAAGACCTCTTAGAGGAATCCTAGCTGCTTAAAAATTTAAAACTCCAGGGTAAAGGAGCAAAGTACTAATGAGCTTCAGGCTACTAAATAGCAGATCTAGGGGAGAAGCCTTGTTTCATGTGAGAGCCTGTGGCCACATACCAGCCAGTCTGTGAGATGTTATGGAAGAACTACACTGGGGAGCGGCAGCGGGTGTGGGATGGGGGCGAGGAGAGATGAAAAAGGCAGTGTTGGTGGCTTAGAACATTCTGGATGAGACTGGCTGGTTCTCTGATTGAGAACTGTCAAATGTGAGATTCCTCCCAACGCTTCATTATGTCAACGCGGCATTAGGTTTCCCTAGCACATCCCTTCAGCCTCTGAAGAGAAGAAAGAAAAGCATTTTATGAACTGCGGTGCCTTCACACCAGGGTTGGAGTATGCGCGCGTGTGTGTGTGTGTGTGTGCGTGTGTGTGTGTGTGTGTGTGTGCGTGTGTGTGCGTGTGCGTGTGTGTGTGTGTGTGTGTGCGTGTGTGTAAACCTTTCATGAGGAATCGGGATTAAAATCTCTAAGAAAATATAGCAGGCAGAAGCCACATGCAGTATTTATTTTCCCAATGGAAATGTAAACAGTGGCTGGAGAAGATGAAAATATTTAGAGAACAAACTGACCCGACCCAATTAAATGCTCCAAGAAAATGCCTGCCACACAAAGAAGTGTGAGAGCTGGTGGGCTTCACTGCGTCTGCAGTGGCACGTCTCACTTATGCCTGAGTGCCCCCCAGGCACCCTCTGGTAAACGTCCCTACAACCCATCACCAAAGTGCACCATCCGAGGGACCCCAGGGCTCCCAGGGGCCAGTATGGACCTTATAAAGTTCAGACTCGAGTTCAAAGGTTTTGCTGGAATGAGAGATGACAATTCTCAGGTTATTTCTGTTTCCTGACTTTTGCAGGTTGGAACCACTTTTCATGGGTCCAATCTTTCATTCTTAGCTTCACTCTCATGCCCGGGATTGGGGAACAGCTCACAGTGACACGCCCCTCATTTAGTCCTGGGTTTCCCTCTGTGATGGTCAATGTCCCAGCTGGGACTGACAAGACATCCCCAAACGACTTCATTTTAATCAATGATGCTAAAATGTGCTGTTTGAAGGGAGCTCCTGTTTGCTTAACACATACCTCCCGCTACCCGGCCAGCTTGGGTCTGAGTTCTGCATTGAAAATTAAATTATGCTTGGGATAATATTGTCTGGAGCTCACAGTTGCTGACATGGATATTGACAAAGACTTAGCTAGTATTTTAATAAGAAAACAAAACGCAAGAAAAGGCGCCAGAGTTTCCAGGAGGATCATTAAGAAGCCACCTTGGAGGCCAGAGGCTGGCAGTGACTGCATCACAGTTCGTCATACAACTTAAACTTCGTTTGACATCTAGTTATGTCGAAATGTGACTGATCACCTAGGGGTTGGAGCTCCTGAGAGGGAAAAGTTCACTGACAGGCGCAGTGCACAAGCAGCTCTTAAATGAGAATCAAGAGAAAGTAGCATCCGGGTTTCCTGACAGTCTGCAGCTGCTGCCTGCCCCGTCTAACTAAGGCAGGCCTGTTCTGGCGAGGAGTTCTATTAGCATCTGCACACTTCTGTCTCATTACCACACATCTGCCCACCTTTATTCCGGTGACGCTGCCTCTCATCTGACAGCTCAGGCATTGTCAGGGACTGGATATTAGGGAGCAGGGTACAGCGGGCGCACCGTCTCCGCTTTCATTTTCTAAAGACTGGTGTACGGTTTGACAGTACCCTGCCGCGGAGGTAAAGGAGAAAATTAACATATTGGGCAGTTCCTAAACAAAGCTGAGATGCGGATTCCGGGTGAAACCGCCACGGTGTGAGCGGGGTTGTTTGTAGGACTGGGAGATCAAACGCTGTTGCAGACCTTAGCTCTTTGCCCAGTCCCACGGCAGACGGCCTTATACCAAAATAAATGAGCTTCGCTTCTTGACATTTCAACATTTCTTTTTTAAAGGCAGGCTTTGATTTGAACAACGTAACCATCAATATGTTGGCTTTGGGATTTTCCTGCAGAAACACAGCATCCCAGCCCTATCTGAGGCTCCCAAAGGCACTCCATGCGAATGGAGAAGAGAATGGAAGACCCAGTTTGTCCTCAATTTCCTCCTATCATTAAAACAATACATGAGTGCTGAGTGCGGCTCTACTTATGCAAAACAACAGTCTCCCATTGCTACCTTGGAACCAGAAATCTAGCAACCACACCTGCCCCAGGAGCCTGTGGGGGTAACTCTGAACCTGCCAGAATGTCAGATAGGAGAGTTTGGGAGTTCTTTGCTCACTTCCAGGGGCCAAAGGAACTGGCTCTCGCTCTTGCCTCCTGGCCTCTGCTTTGGAGAAGAGGAAGGCCCCTCTGTGTTCCGATATAAGCCTGGATTCTGAAAGGGCTTTGAGTATTCCTGAGTTGAGTTCTAGATGAAGACTGAGGTCCCTGACATGGGTAAGACACAGGATAAAATTATTATCCCTCTGAAGGGAGGGAAACCCAGCCCCTTGCTTCCCAGGACCCTTCTTTACCTCCTAACACAGAGGAAACAATAGAATTTGGCAGAGAGGATGAAAGATGCCCACTGGGACTCAAACCCCAAGGGACCCCAAAGGGAACCTAAAATGGCATCCCTCATGAGCCCCCCACCAGGCTACCAAGATGGTGTGTGCAGCTGCATTTAGAGCCATTTAGGAAACTCCTGGCTTCCCTCCCGGCACTCCATGGCTTTCATCCCTCTGATATTTCTTTGTTCTCCTGCTCGCTGAGGGTTTGTATGGGTTAATGGAAAAATTACTGCTATTTTGCAACAATGCAATCAAAGTCAGTTCAGCAAACCCTGATAAAGTGAGAATAGCTTATTCACACGGAGCTGGCAGGCCTGAACTCACAATTGCAAAGTTTGAATACAAAATAAGATATTCCCCTTTTTTAAAAAAAGACAGAATCCGTTGTCATTCATGCTAAAAAGGCATTACAGACTGTCGACACTGTACAGAAAAATAGGAGATGTTGACCTTTTTATTATAGACTTTTCTCTACTGTTGCCCTTCTTTCAACTGCACACTGCTCCCCCCAGATCCCCCACCTCTCTCTGCACTCACACACACTCTCTTCAGCTGTATGTTATCTCAAATAATTACCCTCGCTTCTGGCTGTCCCTGGTGACTTCTGCTGCTAAAAAAGCTACTCATTGTCGGAGACTGAAGAGGGATTTCAAACCTGCTTCTTGTGGCCGGGCAACGGCTCTTAATTAACCACTCAGGTATTGTGGAAGCTCCCAGCCCAGCTCACTTCCATATGGCTGGGACATGTCCGCAGTGATAATCATGGAAGGAAATATTGTATCAAAAAAGAGCTCACACAACCGAAAGCTTGTGCAAATTATTTTTAATGATTCTTCTCTGGTGAGTCGGCTTATTTGTTATTTCAAGCAGAGAGAGGAATGCATTTGTCCTTGACCTAGATCCCTCCAGCTCGCACCCCTGATGCCCCCCCAACCCCAAATGTGATCCCGAGAACCGTCATAAAGAGTATGCCCCAGGTAGCGAAGCCCCTCCAGACGCCCTAGAAAGCTTTCCTCGCTGTGATTTTCATAAGCTTTTGTTTCAATTGGGTGCCTCACTCTTAAAACACACACGCACGTGCACACACAGATTTCACAAAATCTCCAACAAGCAAGGGATTTTAAATAACTCAAGGAGTGTGCTGTTTGGCAGTGCCTCACATCTTCATGCTGCTTGTATTTCTTACTTTAAATAATTGGGAAGGGGGGTGGAGGGGAGGTGGTGAAGTTTATAAATCTAATTAAAAATGAAGTTGCATTTACATTTTTAAACCCACCCATCCGCCAGCGTACTGTGTCACTAGACATTATGTACGATTTTACTTTGCGACAGAAACCATTACATTTAAAAATTCATTACAGCAAGGTTAGTTAGACACATGATGGATGCAGCTTTAATCCTGCCATATATTATTACAGTTAAAATGTAAATGATGAAAAATATTTTGTGCTTATCAGCATTTATGTGGAAATGTGTTTTACAGTGATATATGGTGTTATATTTCTATTACTGTGATGAAAAGAAAGCAATACAAAAAGATGAAGTGTTTATTAAAACATGGTTACTTGTGATAACATATTCCTGTTGTACATGACTTTAAACATATTCACTGAGGGCATTTGTCCAAAACAACTGTGAAATGTGTTTGCTGTGCGACTCGGGCTAAGTTTTTTTCTTCTGATTACAGCTCTTTTTAATAGACTAATATTAATTCAAAATCATGTTGAATGTTGAGAAGTTGGCAGCCCTGTTTCCTTTTTGACGTGGTTAAAAATGAGTGTGTGTGTGTGTGTGCGTGTGTGTGTGTTTGGAAACACAGTGTGTGGCTATGAACAGAGGGCTTGCGTGTTTATTTTGTACAATCATCGAGAGGAAATCAGGCCACCCAATTGAATGATGTTTCCAAAGTGATGTCATCGAGGACACCATAAAATCCTATTAGAGTTGTAATTAACATAATGGAAAAGTAGCATCAAACTTGACTTTCCAATCAAGTGAGTAGAAAAATAAAAATAAAAAGACCAGGCTATGTACATTCATGGTTCCACCAGGGCACAGGAATATTTTAGATATGCCCATGGAAGAACTGATGTGCCAGCTACACTGCAAACCTCAGAGACTGAGCCTTACAGGGAGGTGACCTCCTAATTCTCCTTTTGCCAACTTCACTCGCAATGTGGTTCCTGCCTCCCACTCCCCTCTCCTTTTTATTTTTTTTGCCAGCCCAGAACAATGGTACATCCAACTACAAAATGAAATAGAACACAAAAAGAAAAATAAACCCTCATCAGCAACCAAAAAAAAAAAAAAGAGGAAAAAAAATTACTAAAACCCTACTTATAGAAAAGAAACAAAACACAAAAGGCCTTTCTGCATTCTCTGCTGTAGCTGTCATCATTTAGGATGAGGTGCTTAATATCTCCCCCAACTGTCCTTTCCCCTGTAACCTATGGAATTACAGTATTGTAATCATGTTTACCCAGGTACCCAAGAAGCATCCTGTTAAGGTGGGTCTCTGTTACCTGATTCACTGTATCAATTATAACTCTTTCTCCAGCCTCCAGTTGATGACAGATCTTGTAATAGATTTGGAATTGACCAGACTTGAAAGTCAGTTCCACCTTCCCCCTTTTTCCTTCATTGTCACAAGTGTCTCCTGGGGTGGGAGCAATGCAGGCTTAATGCAAATTTTCATCAGGTTCCCCTCCCGAACACCCCGCCCCCACGCACCCCCACCGGCTTCTTTTTCTCCTTCTAACATCTGCTTGTAGGAGGATGTTGTTGTGTACATTAGGGCTGTAAAGTTGAGCACCCTTCGGGGCTACCTCTGGCACAGGAAACACGGAAACGGGGAGCCAACGATAATACAGGCCTCGGCATTTCCTATCTCAGCACTCTCCCTAGCTCTGCTTCTCGGCTGCCTGGAGTTGTTATCCTTAGGAAGTCCAAGGTGGCGAAGAGGGAAAGCTTATCTGGCTCCCATCCTAGTTATAAAGCACGAGGCTCCTCCCTGTACACCTTGGGAACATTGTCACAGAGGGGTCACATCCGCTCAGATTCGAGCCAGTGGCCGAAAGTAGGCCTGTGACCTACACTGTCCTTCCCTCCCTTTGTTCGTGGCATAAAATCAACTCAGCTGATTCCTCCAAAGCACGGGTTCCAGGATTTGTGAGAATTCAGAGCCCCAGCACCTTCTCCAAGGCGTAGTCTTTTTCTGACATTTCTCTTCCTTTTTATTTGTTTGAATTCTTATTTTAAAGGAACACACACACACAAACATTCTCAAGAAAATGGGCTCTCAAAAACAGCTCACCCAAAGCACACCCCTTCAGTCCATTTTCCTGGGTAAAGAATTTCCCAAAGCCAGGATCCAAGAAGCTGTGGACTGACTGACCCGAGGTTGCCCTATTAAATGTATTTATTTCTTGGAGCTGAAGAATATTTGCTGAAAGCTGGATTATCACTTGGTAGACCACCAGCAGCTGTTGAAAACCAGGGCATAAAAGCTTGTTTATGTCTTTAATGGCCCACTTAATGATGGAGCAAGTATGTTATTCATAATAAAATGCCAAGGAATAATCTTAATACCCCAATGCATGGCGCTAGTGAATTAAGAAACATCTGCTATGTCATAAAAGAACATTTTATTTGGGGTCTACATTAAAAACACGATTCCATGGAGTTCTACTGATTTATATTGTACACAACAAATTATGATGTCTTGAAGTAATTATACTTTACAATTAAACCTACAAGGGCCACTCTTGGAAAAGCAAAAAAATTCTGTGCGGTGTTCATCACTCTAGATCATTTAAGCGCATACGGTGGCCTTGCCACAATCTATTTCACCAAAGCAATGTTGCAAAATCTCTCTTGGCATCTGTACCTCTCTAGGAAGATATCCAAGCTGCATGCTGCTCCTGAAATTACCACTGCAGAATAAAATGGCTATTCGGATTCACAAGGAAAAATGTAAAAATAATTCTTTTCAGTCTCTTGACTGTGACCCGAGAGCTTATTTTAATGTTACTTGACGGAGGAAGATTCAGAATTTGGGCTTAGTTGGGGATCAAGAAGATGACCTTATCCTCAAAGGCTTAATTTGTATGTTAGCATCAGGGGGAGTGTCCCCCCAGAAAGACAGATTTGAGGAGACTGGGACAGAGAGGCCCTAGAAGTGTCCCTGGATGGGAGTAGGTGCTGAAGGGACCGAGTGTGGCCAGCTCAATCTCAGTCCCCCTCCCCTCTACTCCAGATGGCGTCTGTCTCTGACACACCCGCTATCACACCAGGAAGCCATGTGTCACCACCTCCATGCCCAACACCCGTCATGAGTGCAGGGACGTGTCTATTGCTTCCTGGAGCTGGGTGCTTAGAAAGGTCCTCTTGCTCCACAAGAGAAAAGACAAGTTATTTTAAAAGCTGGCTGCAGGGCAAACTGCTTGTCCAAGGGCAGGAGCTCTTGACCCTGTGCTTTGGGGAATGATGGAGAGAATGAAAAGAATACCTGTGCCCGACTCCACCCCCAGGGATTCCAATTTCATTGGCCTGAGGCACTCCCCCACAACACCAACTCATGTTGGTATTTTTTTCAGAAGCTCCCCAGATGATTCTCATATGTAGCCACCATCAAAATCTACTGTTTAAAATAGATTGGATTTTTTTTTTTTTTTAAGATGGGTGACATTTTTGTCGGGCAAACACCTCCATGAGCCTTTTTGGTTGTAAAAAGTAAGGCTGCCTGCTGTTGGTGGAATATTTTATAGTCTGGTCCCTATGGAAAACTGTATGGCGCTTCCTTAAAAAAGTAAAAAATAGAATTAGCATATAATCCAGTAATTCCACTTCTGGATATATAACTGAAAGAACTGAAAGCAGAGTCCTAAAGGGATATTTATACGCCTGTGTTCATAGCAGCACTGTTCACAATAGCCAAGAGGTGGAAGCAACTCCGTGTTCCCCAGCGGATGAATGGACAAAACGTGGTATGGACCTGTAACGGGATACTACTCTGCCTTAAAAATGAAGGAAATTCCCACACGTGCTACAACATGAATGAAACTTGATGTGAAGCTAAGTGAAATCAGCCGGTCACAAAAAGAAATACTGTATGATTTCACTCACATGAGGTATGTAGAGTGATCAAATTCATAGACAGAAAGTGGAATGGTGGCTGCCAGGAGGTGGTGAGATTGAGTTTGAACGTCTGCTCCTGACAAATCTCATATTGGACTGTAATCCCCAGTGTTGGAGGTGAGGCCCGGTGGGAGGCATTCGGGTCATGGGGGCAGATCCCTCATAGCTTGAAGCTGTTCTCATGATAGCGAGCTCTCTGGAGTTCTGGTTGTTTAAGTGTGGGCCTCCACCCATCTCCCCCCACCCACCTCCCCCAACTCTCTCTCTTGTTCTTACTCTGGCCATGTGATGAGCCTGCCCCCTATTCGCTTCTGCCATGAGCAAGAACTTCCTGAGGTCTCCATCGAAGCAGATCAGGTGCCAGTGCCATTCTTGTACAGCCTGCAGAAACATGAGCCAATTAAAACTCTTTTCTTTATAAATTACTGAGTTTTAGGTATTTCTTTCTTTTTCTCTTTCTCTCTCTCTCTCCTCCCTTCCTTCCTTCCTTCCTTCCTTTTTTTTTTTTTTTTTTTGAGACGGAGTCTTGCTTTGTCGCCCAGGCTGGAGTGCAGTGGCGCGATCTCAGCTCACTGCAAGTTCCACCTCCCGGGTTCACGCCATTCTCCTGCCTCAGCCTCCCGAGTAGCTGGGACTACAGGCGCCCACTACCACGCCCGGCTAATTTTTTTTTGTATTTTTAGTAGAGACGGGGTTTCACCGTGTTAGCCAGGATGGTCTCGATCTCCTGACCTCGTGATCCGCCCGCCTCGGCCTCCCAAAGTGCTGGGATTACAGGCGTGAGCCACCGCGCCCGGCCCCTTCCTTCCTTTTTTTCAGATGGAGTCTCTCTCTGTTACCCAGACTGGAGTGCAGTAGTGCCATCTTGGCTTACTGCAACCTCTGCCTCCCAGATTCAAGTGATTCTCCTTCCTCAGCCTCCAGAGTAGCTGGAATTACAGGCACCTACCACCATGCCTGGCTAATTTTTTTGTATTTCTAGTACAGATGGGGTTTCACCATGTTGGCCAGGCTGGTCTCGAACTCCTGACCTCAGGTGATCCACCTGCCTCGACCTCCCAAAGTGCTGGGATTACAGGCGTGAGCCACTGCACCTAGCCTCAGGTATTTCTTTATAGCAGTGCAAGAATGAGGGCAGGGAAAGGGAATGGAGTTATTGTTTAATGGGGACAGAATTTCAGTTTGGAAGATGGAAGAGGTCTGGAGGTGGATAGTGGTGATGGTTGCAGGACAGTATCAATGTACTTATTGAATGTACATTGCTGAATGGTTCGCTTAAATGGGTTAAAATGGTAAATTTAATATTATGTGTATTTACCATATTTACGACAATTTAGTTTTTAAAAAAATTTTTAAAGTGAAGTTATCAGGGCTGCTCTAGTGAGAAGCCAGTGAGAAAAAGAGAGAGGCCCTGACTCTGTGTAATAGAGTAACGTGAATTTAGGAGTTTCTCGCTAGCACTGGTGACCTGAGAGAAGGTTTGGAATTCAGGCTGGGAGGAGATGAGAGAAGCTCTCAGGGCAGTGGCCCTGCCGCCATTATTCTGAAGCTTTCAGTAGGGTCTGTGTCCCACATCATCGGTTTGGAGGATGGCGAGAAGGTACGGACTGGGATGGGGACATCATGGCAGACAGCCAGTGGAGCTCCAGTGTGGAGCGGGAATTTGGAGTGAGAGGAGATAGATCCTGTCCTTGGTAGGGGGGTGGGCAGGTGGGGAGGGAACAGCAACTTAGGACTCTAGGAGGGTCCCAACCAGGGAGGAGTTTTCTGTGTGCCACGGACTGGCCTGTGAACTTCTAGACAGGTGTTCAATTATACTGCAATGTCTACACTCTAATTGAAGATGATCACTTTCTGCTTTGTGATGGGACTTCTTTCCACCACCTCTGTACCCTCAGACCCTGGCAAGAGGGGCCCCAGTCCTGGCTGCTGTGTGCTAGAGTGTCCCTCTTTGCCTGGGGCCCCTCCCCATTGGCAAGGAGATTGCAGTGTCCACCTGAGCCAGCAACCTTTTTTCTAGATTTTTCTTCTCTGTAAATACTTACTATCCTCCAGATAGTAAGTATTTTCATCTCTGCCAACCCATCCATCTCCGTCACAAATGCTCCAGTCCACTGTAGTAGCACAAATGTAGCTAGGGATGATATATTGCTATGTAAATGAATGTGTGTAGTTGGATTCCAATAACTCTTTTTTTTTTTACAAACACCGAAAGTTGAATTTCATACCATTTTATGTGTCACAAAATATTATGCTTCTATATTATTTCCAATCATTTAAAAATGTGAAAACCATCTGAGGTTGGCAGACCATAGAAAAACAGATGGTGGGCTGGGTTTGCCCATCGGCCATAGTTTATCTGTCACTGGTCTGGCCCATACCCAGGACCCTTGAATTTCCTGGCCACATTGCCCCAAGCCCATTTCTGGGGCTGCTTTCCAAGGGTTAACTGTGCCCTAGGTCTGAAGGCAGCCAAGAGGTGGCTGTGTTTAGGGAGTGTGGACAGAGACTGATGTGAGGGTCTACACCCGTGAGCTAGAGGCACCTCCCAGTGTGCAAGGGAACTGTGTGGTGGAGGGAAGAGGGATGGGCTACGGGCCTAACACTGAGGAGTCCACAAATTCTAAATTCAAGGAAAACTTTTAAATCCTTAGATTTCTGAGGAGTGGGCCTTCATTTGTCTTCCAGGGTATACAAGTGATAAGAGTGGTCCTGCCCTCATTATTAGAAATTTTCAGTAGGGTCTGCATCTTACAGCAGACAGGTTATGGCCCTTTGAAGATGGCAGGAAGGTGCTGAGCCAGATGTGGTGGGGACACCATGGCTGATGGAGCTCCAGCATGGTGCAGGACTTCAGAGTGAGAGAAGACAGGCCCTGACCTAAGGAATCTTTAGACTTCTTGCCAAGAGGCTGTTCTTTCTTTAGTGGGTGGGTGTGTAAGCCTTTTTATATGGATATTAAAGAAAAGGGGACCCTTGAAGAATTTGGCTACACTCAAGGTCACACGAGGATTCCCTGGCTATCAACATACCTCAGTCCGAGGTCCCCCTGTCTGCAGCTGGGACAAGCTTCAAGTCTGGTGTTGACAAAATCAGAAGCATGACGCCCCCACTCTGGCACTACCATCAGTCTTTCTCTGGGTCAGTTCCATCGTTTTCTACCTAGGTCATCCATTAATTCTTTTTATTTTATTTTTTATTTTGTTTTTGAAATGGAGCCTCACTCTGTTGCCCAGGCTGGACTGCAGTGGCACGATCTTGGCTCACTGCAACCTCTGCCTCTCGGGTTCAAGTGATTCTCCTGCCTCAGCCTCCTGAGTAGCTGGGATTACAGGCGTGTGCCACCATGCCTGAATAATTTTTGTATTTTTAGTAGACACTGGGTCTCACCATGTTGGTCAGGCTGGTCTCGAACTCCTGACCTGGTGATCTGCCCACCTCGGCCTCCCAAAGTGATGGGATTACAGGTGTGAGCCACCCTTCCCAGCCAGTCATCCCTTAATTCTTTAAGTGCAATTAAAACCTCTGTCCAACCACCAGCCTTTGCCCAGAGGGAAGCTGGCAGTCAAGAAGGAAGACACTTCCTTCCCTAAAATTGCTCCAAGATCAGGTCCCAGCTGTGTGGAGTGAAGTCTGTGTGGACCAGAAACACCCTTTCGCTCGATGGGGGCAATAAAAGCCCCTCACAGAAGCTGGTTCCAGACCTGTTTCTCCTGCCTGGAAAAAAGATGAACAGTCATAAAACATTTCACAAATGAGAAAGTGATTACCTGACAAAAATGTGTTTATTATATATATGCATTTGATGAGACCTTGCACCATCTGAGGATTTATCTGTTAGGAAACATTTCCTAGAGGAATAGAATTCCTTAGGGAGAGTGCGGGAATGAATATTGCAGGTTTCCTGCTCAGTCATCCTACTACCAGGGCCAGCCAGGACAGCAGAGCCCAGGATGCAAAGGAGCCCAGCAGGCCACTGGAAAAGTGACCTTAACACATGCCCACAGAGAATTGCCCACTTTACAGCTACACGGCGGGCATCTGATGGCTTTAATGAATGCAAAAGCATGTAAGCAAGCCAACTGGTCTTCACTCCACTCCTGCCTGCAGAATCCAATGCATACCTCCAGCCTGCACTCCAAGCTGCTGTGACCATTTTCTTCTTTTACAAAATATGTACTTAAAATTCTTCCTATTTCCTCCAATAGCTTCTTGATTCAGTTATCCAAGTGTTCAACATATCAGATCATCTATTGCTTTAATTCTCTCTTTTTTTTTTTTTCTGGCAGCTTTCCTCCTGGAGTCTTCTGCCCTCCTGCTCCAATCTGGGCTGGTTGCCTGTTAGGACTTTCATGTACTAGATTTGTTTTCTGGGTTTCAAGCTCCTTTCTTTGATGAATTACATCCTCTAGTCGCTTCCTGAGAAGGGGCCCATTTGGAGATAAATTTTCTGTCTATAAGATTCTACCCCAACCCTTGATAGTTTGTTTGGGTATAGAATTCTAGGTTGAAAACTCATTTTCATTCAGTATGTTAAAGATCATATTTCCTCTCTCCTAGTTTTGCTAACAATCGTATTTTATTATTCTCTCTAGTCCTTTGCATGTGGCATAATTTCTTATTTTCTCTCATAAAGTTGTGAGGGCATCTATCTTCAGCGTTCTGAAATACTATGCTGATTTGCCTAAGGTGGGCCTTTTAAATTTCATTGTGCTGAACTCTGGGTTCTTTCAACTTTCATGAAAAAACTCATGCTCTTTAGTCCTAAAAATTTTTCTAATGTTATTTCCTTGAAAATTTTTACTCTTTCACTTTGTGTCCTCTCTATTTTTTCTCTCTGTTTTTTCTTTTAGAATGCCCAATAGCCAGAAGTCAGACTTCCCTGTTACGGCTTGTAATTTTTAAATATTTTCTTTCCATCTTTCAGTCTTTTTGTTTCATTAACTGAGAGATCTATTCAACTGTACCTTCTAATCCTTAAATTGCATTTGCTATTTCTGCAACTCTACTTTGAATTTATAGTTTTTAATTGTTTGTTCTTTATGAATCTTAAAAGCAGTGGTATCATGTTCTTGTTTCATGGATGCAATACATTTTCATCTCCCTGAAAATACTAATTATAATGTTGTGACATTTTCTTCTATCCCTTGCATTAACTTGGATACCTCAGAATTTCTTTACTTCTGATTTCTTGTTTGATCTCTGCCTATCTTGTTGAGAATTTTCTTTTAATATCTGTGAATCCTTTGCAGTCAGTTTTTATTTAAGAATGCAACATTTAGTCCAGGCATGGTGGCTCATGCGTGTAATCCCAGCACTTTGGGAGGCCGAGGCAGGCAGATCACCTGAAGTTGGGAATTCGAGAGCAGCCTGGCCCACATGGCAAAACCCGATCTCTACTAAAAATACAAAAATTAGCTGCGCGTGGTGGCAGGTGCCTGTAATCCCAGCTACTCGAAGGCTGAGACAAGAGAACCCGGGAGGCGGAGGTTGCAGTGAGCCAGGATCGCACCAGTGAACTCCAGCCTGGGTGACAGAGTGAGACTCCATCTCAAAATAAATAAATAAATAAATAATTTTTTAAAAAATAATTGACCGGCGGTTCCACGTACTTGAGAGAGCTTGTTGACTGGTGGGTAATTAGGTGACAAACCAGCTTTTTAATGTGTTCCTGCATATTTTCTCTGGTTCTAGTTTCTCCAGAGAGGAATTCTCAAGTCTTCCACCTCCAATTTATGGGCTATAAGCCTGATGATGCATTCTGGAGACTGCGCAAACAAAGTGCTCTGGGCCATCTTAGTGAACATGTACCTAGGCTTTCACTTATCTACCTATTTTTATTTTTTGCAGCTTATCACCCTGACTCTGCTAACCTGGCCACCTCTTCTCTACTAGCTTTCCATTTTAATATATTATGGTTAAGCAGATGGCTTCCAGTTCCAGCAGTGATGAAGGCTGCATTTTGGTTTTTTATTCTCCTGAATATTTGGAAGTAATTCCCAAGAAGAGAAGGGGAAAGAAAAACACTCCCTTGTCTTAATTCTGGAAAGTCCTATGCTGTGGTTTAATAAATATTTGTCTTCATATTTGATTCATTTTTTTCACTTAACTACATTTATTCATAAAGGAATTTTGATATCACAATGGCAAGTGGAAAATAAAAAAGAAAGTATGAAAATAAAGAACAAATAAAATAACATTATGAATGCTAGCCAGCTATTGGTGCTTGCTGATGGTTCTAGGCTTGAGGTCTGCTCTGTCTATGTTAAAGAGACAGCCGTTAGAAAGATCTTGCTAATCAAAAGACCTACAAACACCACGTTGAGATATTTTCCCTTTGTTAAACAGACTACAAAAATAACTGAAAATGGGAATAACTGACTCGGTGTGTAATAACTCCAGGTTATTTGGCCCTCTCTTCCTTACCACCTCCCTGTACACCTCTGGGTTAACTAGCTTCTTGTCACTGTTTATGTTTTGGCTCCAATTTCTCCTTCTCAGAGAGGCCTCCCTGACCACTCCTACGAATGTAGCTCCCAGTCATATCCCACCACCCTGTCTTATTTCATTCATTAGCACTTGTATTGCCATTTCAAATGACCCTGTTTGTTCACTTATTCATGTCTGTCCTTTCCACACCCCTGATAGAATGTAAGTTTCATGACAGCAGGGACTTTGCTCCTAAGCACCCAAATACTCTACACCTAAAACAAAGATTGTTGCATAATAGATGCTCAATAAATACCTAAGAATAGTTAATTTCAGCCTTTTACACATTCCCAGCCCTCCAGGATTACTACTCTCTCTCTCTCTATTTTTGTCTCCTCTTCTCTCACTCTTCCCCTTTGCCATCAGGTTTCAACCATTAGTCTCACTCCTATGTAAAAAGAAGTAAAGCAAGTCTCAAATGGCAGCTGAAACCACATTGAAATGTGTTGACAGCCTTTGCACCATCTCTCAATGTCTCTCATGAGGGCCACCATCTCATAAGGGCAAGTGCTGGTCAATTACATAGAAATACTCTCCTCTTTAAAAAATAAGAAAAAAGTGATTTAAAGTCCCAAAGGTAATTTTGGCTGACATAAGTATAATCAATTTCTTCACAAGAAAAAATGGACAGAAAATGAATGCCATTAAGAGTTGCATTTTCATGCTGCCAAAACAAACAAGCAAAAAATCCCTTCAGAAAAAAACAGCAAACTTACGGTGTGTTTTAGTTTTCCTTCACAGTTTTTATTTTATTTAAATGAATGACTTAACATTGAAAAGTGGAAAGAGATTACATTAAATTTTAGATTTCCAATTATTCTTCTAAAATGAAATGATCTAACTCTGTCGGGATAGCGTTCCCAGATGGAAATCATGGGAGCTGAGTAACATCCACCCCTTAAGGTACCGCATGGGATCGCACATTTGCCCGGTCCTCTCCTGGCCTGCAACACTCATTTATGCTGGCCTTTGAAAGAGGGAACCATTTCAGAGAAGGTGTTAAGTACTAAGCCTTCCTCCTCTCCATATCCCATACAAGACTGAGTTCAGTAGCAGGCATATATTAGGTGCTCAATAAATAATTATAGAACAATTGGATAAAGTTCCTTGCATTTTCCCACTTCATTACCAATCTGTTGAATCTCATGTATTGTACTTTTATGAAAATTTGAAATTTCTCAGCATGAGGGATTCCCCTTAATCAATCAGATATCTCCCTAAACTTGTTTACAAAAAATGAAAATTTTTTTAAAAAGAAAAAGGCTTTAACAATTACTGTTTCTAGAACCAGACTGACAAATACTTTGATACAGAAATTTTCTTCCACAGCAGTAAGTATTGTATTTCCTTTCTTATAAATAAGTATAAGAATTTTCTTAAAAGGTAAGTGTGCTCACTCATGATCAAATCATGAGGTTACTCTGTATCTGGTGGCCAGAGTCTCTCCCAAGCAATGATGTGGGCCAATGATGCTATTTCCATGGTGACTACAGGGATCTCGGGGCTGTGTGTATGCTCTGTGCAAACCAACTCTTCTCTATATGAATAAATAGAAGGTCATACAGGTTTGAAGATGTGGATAAGTACGAATAATCACAGATGATTACACAGCTTTAAAAAAATATTAGCCAGAGATAAAGTGGGCTATCATCCTTTTCCAATAGAATAAGTCTCAGCTGTTGAGATAGTGTACAAATCTAGTTAATGTAATTTTAAAGAAAAATGACTTGGCAAACATCAGGAAACATCAGAATGTTCTCTTTATTTTTATTTTTTGAGACCAAGTCTCACTCTGTCACCCAGGCTGGAGTGCACCAGCTCGATCTTGGCTCACTTTAACCTCTGCCTCCTGAGTTCAAGTGATTCTCTTGCCCCAGCCTTCCAAGTAGCTGGGATTACAGGCACCCGCCACCACACCCAGCTAGTTTTTGTATTTTTAGTAGAGAGATGGGGTTTCACCATGTTGGTCAGGCTGGTCTCGAACTCCTGATTTCAGGTGATCCTCCCATTTTGACCTTCCAAAGTGCTGGGATTACAGGCATGAGCCACCACGCCCAGACCCAGAATGTTCTCTTTGACGATGCACCTTTTCTCATGAAGGTGAATTTGTTCACTGTTCTGAAGATTGAGCTGGAATCCGGGAGGCTTGTCTCTACTTTATGACTGTGGTACATAGAATATAGCACAACAGTTAAACTAATAAGAGCCAATGAAGTTTTGCAAGTGATTGACTCTTGTATATATAAATAAAGCCAAATCAAAGAGATCGATAGAACAGCCTCACTCTCACTCATTTGCCTGTTTGAATTGGAGAGAAGAGGATGTGGTTTATGATACACCAGAATTACACATAATCCAAAGCCCAGTTTATCTTTGCCAAAAAACGTACTGATTGTTTCCAGTGTACTGTTATTCATCCTGATCTATTCCATTACCATAGAGATTAGCTTCTTTGACAAATTTTTTAACATTAGTCAAAACCTGGGTTCGTGACATTCACGTATATCCCAGCAGAAAACAAAATGTTAAAAACCACTGCTCTTTTTCATAATGGCAGAGCATTTGCCAGTTTTCTTTTTTTTTTTTTTACATTATGCATTATGTTATTATGTCCTTTATGGAAGAATCCCTGCAATAAATTCCTCCAAGAACGTAACGCCAAGAAAAATTTTCCTCTCTAGATAAATGTATGCCTCCTTTTGATCAGATCATAAGGAAGTGAACCACCAAGTTCATCTTCTTGGTCTTTTTACACCATCTACCAGCAAGCTTGAAGTTTCTAATCTAACATCTTTGCGCAGCTGAGTGTAGTGAAATGCCCCTCTAGTGAATGAGCCAGATATGAGAATCTCATTCTCCTATCTCTGTGACTGCTGTAGGGATAAACATGTGACCCAGTTATGGTGAATGAGTCATAAAGAGAAGCCTGCTGGAGCGCCTGGGAAGAGATTTCTTCCATGAGGGATGAGCAGGGAGAAAATCAGCCCCATCCCCTGCTCCCAAGTCTTCCTTCTTTTGGATGAGGTTTTTGTGGGACTGTTAGGGCTGGAGCTGTGGCAGCCATCTTGGAACTATAATAGGAAGCCAAGACACTTCCAGGGGAGCTAACCCTGGAATCCAGGAACTGCCAAACACCCCCTGGAAACCTCTGGGCTTCTTGCTATGTAGGACAACATATATCCTAAACTTTTAAGCTGTTTATATTCTACTTCTTGTAGTCAAAAATATGTTAACCGTTAGTTACTTTGAGTAATGTACATCAAAACACTTTGAAAGGCCGAGCATGGTGGCTCACGCCTGTAATCCCAGCACTTTGGGAGGCTGAGGCGGGAGGATCACCTGAGTTTAGGAGTTTGAGACCAGCATGGCCAACATGGTGAAACTCTGTTTCTACTAAAAATACAAAAATTATCCAGGCATGGTGGCGCATGCTTGTAGTCCCAGCTACTTGGGAGGCTGAGGCAGGAGAATCGCTTGAACCCAGGAGCCAGAGGTTGCAGTGAGCCGAGATGGCACCACTGAACTCCAGCCTAAGCAACAGAGCGAGACTTTGTCTCAAAAAACAAACAAACAAACAAAACACTTTGGAAATCTATAAAAGGATGATAATTACAGTGGTTCCCCTTTATCCCTGGATTTGCTTTCCACAGTTTCAGTTATCTTTGACAAACTCTGGTCGAAAATTATTGCTGTATTTTGCAAGAGAAAGACCACATTCACATAGCTTTTATTACAGTATATTGGTGTTGGGGGAGTATTTTTTATTTTGGGGGATAGGGTCTTGCTCCTCTCTGAAGCTGGAGTGCAGCAGTGTGATCTCAGCTTACTGCAGCCTCGACCTCCTGGGCTCAAATGATCCTCTCATCTCAGCCTCCTGAGCTGCTTAATCCACAGGCACGTGCCACCACACTTGCTAATTTTTAAATTTTTTATAGAGACAGAGTCTTGCCATGTTGCCCAGGCTGGTCTCAAACTCCAGGCCTTAAGTGATCTTCCCACTTGGCCTCCCCAGGTGTTGGGATTACAATTGTGAACCATCATGCTTAGCCCAGGATATTGTTATAATTGTTCTATTTTATTATTAGTTATTGTTGTTGATTTCTTACGTGTATAATTTGTAAATTAAACTTTATTACATCTCCCACTCATTTGGGAGATGTAAATAACAAATCAATCAATTAATCAATATCAATAAGAAATATATTTATTAGGCACCAAGTCTTTTTTTTTATACAGGGTCTTACTCCATCACCCGGGCTGGAGTACAGCAGCTCAATCACGGCCCACTGCAGCCTCGACCTCTCAGGGTTAAAGTGATCCTCCCATCTCAGCCTCCCCAGCAGCTGCGACTACAGGCACATACCACCATGCTCAGCTAATTTGTAGAGACAAGGTCTCATCATGTTGCTCAGGCTGGGACACCAAGTCTTTTTAAGATTCCTAAACAAATCGGGATTTATTTATTGATTTTAAGAAGGCTCAGCCTGTTTAAATTTGTAGCTTTACCATATGAGACACTAACAATTCTTACCACTCGCTGTGCTTCTACCATTAAAACTTGGCTACCTATTGAGAAGGTCAGGTAGAACCTATGAGAGAGGAAGGGAGAAATTCTGACTTTTTCAATGGGAGAAAGAAAAAAAAAAAAGAAGGTAGATCAAGTTCACCATTTTCTCATAAGCCCCAAACGATACAATACAAATCTTGGAACTGGTTAAGATCAGCTGGCAGTGAACAAAATGATCACTCTGCTGACATCACAATGATTATTCTTTTGCATAGCTGATGAACCTGCCTGGTATACACCGCTGCTGAGAATGTATCAATTAGCTCAGATACTACTGACTTGACAAGAAACCCTTATCATAAGCAGGATGACAATGTATATTCAAGAAGGTGCTGAGAGAGAAGTTTTTCCATCAGCCTCATCTGAGTGAGACATACTTCCCCAAAGAAATGCTTATTTTTCAGCATGTCAACCTCCATCTTGACAGATGAAGAGGCAAAAACTGGAGTCTTATTGAGTAGGTCTGAAATTGTCTACTGTGCTAAGATCATGCTCAGTTTGTCATCTACTTTCCTCAAGAAGAATCGCCAGCCATGGAGAAATAGGAAGATAGAGATCAGGGGAAGTTGAGATTCAGAAGCTCTAAGCAAAGGCAATGGGTAAGATCTAGTCCCTTGCCTCTAGAGCAAAAGTCAGGGTGGCCCTTGGAGGCTGAGCCAGTCGCAAATGTATGGTCAAGTACCCAAAGGGCTGAAAGGCAAAAAGGAGACCAGTGGCCTCTTCAAATGGTGCTGAGGAAAATATGCACAAGAGCTTGTGCTGACAATGTCGCATAGGCTTCAGAGACTACAAGGGAGAAAAGCAGGTTGCACACTGGGAAGAAGGTTCTGGAAGCAGCTCTTGTCCCGGGCAATAGTGTTGGCATGGGGATGCTCTCCTAGAATGATCTGGTACAATCCAGAGTATGGGTAAAACTTTGCACTGGTGACTGGGAAGGCAACAACATTCTGGATAGCTCATAGGAAAACACCCTTAAGTGAGTCCAAAAATAGATATTTTCATCTGTTTCTTATTATTGAGGGTCTGTTTGTCCAGCTATCATGATTTTGTGTGAAGGCCCTTCTTACTCTAGGGTGAAAAGCCACTGCCCCAGCCTGGACCGCTACCCAGCCTTTTGAACAATGCCTACCTCAATCCTTCCAGTTCTTGTCACCTCCAGTCCACCCCAGGTTGTCCATTGACTGCCCTGGTCATGAGTGTTATGGGTACCATGGGCTACCAGAACCAAGAGTGTTCCAAGTCGCTTCTGTTATCTTCTGCTTAGGTCAAGCAAAGGAACTCTTGTGAGTAATTCATAAAGTACTTATACTCGAAGGTATTGCACAATCTCATTACCATTAATTTTTGCATATTTAACTACAGTTTTTAATTAGATGGTATTTTATTATTCATGCACATAATTTGAGTCCAAGTCAGGCTGCTCTCTTGGAAGAAAGAAAAAAAAAAGTGTGGGGGTGGATTCTTCTCAATAGAAAGTTGGTGTTGCCTTTCCTTCTTCACTGGTGAGCGTGGCAGCCTCTAAGTCTATAATGGTTCTCTTTTAATTTTGCTAATAGCTATCATGTTATGTACCTTTATAAATTTGTTAAATCCAGAGTGCTGGGAGTTGTCTCTGTATGCGGTAACTGTAAATAGTTTGTTCTGTTTGGTTTGCACATACAAACTGTTTGCTCAGGCTCCTTGATGTATTATTAAAATGGGTAATGGGCCCCTGGGAAACCATCTAGTTATATGCCTTCATTTGCAGAATAAACCATGCGTTGTTTTCATCTTTACTCATGATTGTTAATGGCACTGATGATGAGATGGGTGGATTTTTTTCTCCACTGCCTTTATCAGCACTGTTTTATTATGCAGGCAAAATGGCCAGGCTGCTGATTTTGTCTAAGGTTTTCAATTAGTCATTTGACTGAACACATCTGTGCTGGCATCCACCCAGAGCTGGACTGCAGCTATTACCGGTTTACACCTGCTGAACCATGGCCATAAACGCGGATGGGAATAAACCTAAATTGGCCTTTTAGATATGGTTGAAAAGTTGTAATGTTGAAGTGTTTTATAGCAGTGTCAGGAAGGTGTGAACTTTTCCACCTTAAGGCCTAAGAACCTGCCATGATATTCCACTTCACTCAAATGACTCACTTATAGGTTGGTTATTAATATCTGTTTACCATTTTGCAGCCCCGATGACTTAATCGGCTGATGTTAAGTAGATAAGATTATATTTGTACTGCAGCAGGGAATGGTTGAGGTTTAATTGTGTTGGTAAACAGAGCACAGTGGCTGCCTTGGAATCTCTGCAGATGTCTCAGAATTATTCAGCAGCAATTTGGAACGTGACTCCTACATCTTTCACTGAAATGAAAATTGCTTCATGGCAGGGCAGAAGCCTTGGTGCTGGAACTGGAGGTGCAGTATTACCTTAATACCCCAAAGAATCTGTCACTTATCCTGGAGGAAGAAGACTGGGCAAATTTCTGCAAGATGAACTGCGATCTCCTCCATGCCAGGTGCTCGTGTTTTCTGAGAGAGATTGCTCATTGCTAAATATCAAGAAATCCCCTTTGCTAGTCCTCAGGAACCCCAGGAGGCAGTAGGCAAGGCTGCAAGTAGGCAAGGCTGCAAGTAGGCAGGTCACTGAGAAAGAACTTGCATTTGGATAGTGGAATTCAGGGATGTTTTCGAAAGCAGCAAGATTTCTGTTGGATCCAAGGGATTCACTGGGGACTGAAATAAAAACATTTCTCTCACTGTGGGAAAATCCTGAACAACATTTCAGACTCTCAGGATGACAAAATGTATTGGCATTGCAGCCAGAATGGAGGTGTTTGCCACGATAGCCTCTCTGCCCCCAAGGGATTAAGCTTTTGTTAGTTTCACCATGGTCATGTGAATATATATGGCCACCATATTCACCCCTCATAAACATCAGTGCCTCCATGTTGAACCCTTAAAATCTCGTTTTTGTAGAAAGGCTCCCCATGTCCCCTTTTTTAGATGCCACCACTGATTATTTTCTTACTCTAGTTTGTGAGTAAGGATCAAATCTTTGCCCGGGTTTGTAACAGCCTAGATCATTTCTCTGAACTTTGTTCTCTGTCATTGTTTACTTGTTGTTACTTTTTCAATTGCTATCTGACTTGCATCCAAGCCATAGCTAATCATCATCATCATCATCATCACCATCACCTTATCCTATCTCACATTTATTGAGACTATTTAGCAATACTATGCAACAAACACCATGAAACATACACCATTCTAGATTTGCTTGCACTGATACCTTTAAACTTTATAACAATAGTTATACCTATGAACAAGATATTAATATTGTCACTTCTAATTTGTAAATGAGGAAACTAACGCACAAAGAGGCCTAGAAAATTGCCCATGATCACACTGTGAGCAAAAGAAGGAGCCAAGATTCATGGCAGGCAATGGAAGCCAGAACTCGTGTTTCTGACCAGTAGCCAACACAGTCTCTCAGAGTTAGAGTTTCTCAAGCCATGGGTTTGGCACAGCAAGCTGAGATCTGGCTAGAAGGGTTCCATGGATTGAAACCTTTTTTTTTTTTAAACCATCCCTTTTTATTGGTGGATATTTAGGTTGTTTCCAGTCTTTTCAATATTTTAATAAATATGCTTTACCTATCTCTGTGGGCACACGCAGACATATTTCAACGTGATTTTGCACAATCACAGGGCACACACACACTTGAAATCTTTCTAGATATTGCCAAATTGCCCTCCAAGATCACTGAACACATTTATATGGCATATGGGAATAGCTCTTTCCTCACATCTTTGACAACATTTTGATACCATCAAATTCTTTAAGCTTTGCCAATCCAAATGCACTTTTCAAAGTTAGGATTTTCAGCTGTTCGTAAAATTAAACCCTTGAACTTGCCATTGTGAAGTTAAGCCTTTCTCTTAGCCCTACATTCTCACTCCCACCTCAGCACCCAAGAAAATAAAGATGCCCTAGGTCCTTTAAAATATAAGTCAAGAGCTGGGCGCGTTGGCTCATCCTTATAATCCCACCACTTTGGGAGGCCGAGGCTGGAGGATTGCTTGAGCCCAGGAGCTCGAGATAAACCTGAGCAGCATAGCAAGAAACGCTGTATCTACAAATTTTTTTTTAAAATTAGCTGGGTGTGGTGGCAAATGCCTGTGATCCCAGCTACTTGGGAGGCTGAGGCGAGAGAATTGCTTGAGCCCAGGAGTCCGTGTTACAGTGACCTATGATTTGTTGAACCACTGAACTCCAGCCTAGGTGACACAGCAAGACGCTGTCTCTTAGTTTAAAAAAAAAAAAAAAATTCCAAACAATGGTTCTTTTCTCCTTTGGTTGTATAGATCCACTTCCAGAATAACTAGTTTTGCAACAGCATTTTGCAGCCTCAAAACTGCAGCAATAGCACATTGAGTTGGGAAGTAGTATAATGGATAAATGTGAAGGCTCTGAAGTTAGACTGTCTGAGTTCAAAAAGCAGGCTCACCTTTTTAGCTGCAATGCCTTGGTAACTAATCCTTACTGCATCTCAATGTCCTCACCTGTAAAATGGGAATACCCATATAACATCAGTCTCATAAAGTTGATGCAAAGACTAATGATTAAATTAAGTAGGCATAACACTTAGAAAAGTGCCTGGCTTATAATAAATGCCTTGTACATTTTGTTCACTATAAACTTTACAACAACTGGACCAATAAGTTAGTGAATATGTTTCTGCCTCTTGCTTTAGATTTTTTGCAAAAGCACCTTTTAAAGATTGTAGTATCTGAAATAGCAGGAACCATTACAGCTGCCGAGCCCAATCTTTTTCAATAACCATGAGTGACTTGAGTGCAAGGGTCATTCCAATCCCCAGTGCCTACTCAGGGTTTGATACATAGCAAGTGCTCAGTAAATGATAGCCAGATAGAGGGACAAACATACATGTCATGCATGGCTCATTGGCCTCAGCAGGCAAACTTTGCACTTGTCCAAGTGCAAATAATCAGTCCCCAGTCTCAGCTCACTGGATCAGAATTACTTGGGTGGAGCCCTGGAATCTGCATTTTGAATACTTTCCCTGGTCATTTTTGGCCTTGGGTGTGAGACTGTAGATAATTCTGGCTCTAGAGAAAATTATTTCTAGTACTTGGCATAGTTCCTTACATGTAGTATTCAATAAATATTGTTGGTTGAATAAATTAAGCATCTCAGGTATTAGTTATAGGATTTTCACACTCACATGGTCCCAAGAGATGGAGACTCATCAGACACCCTCAGCCACAGTTCACATAGTGTGGCTGTCAGAGCCTACATTCTGATGACACACTGGGCTCCCAAGAGGAGGAGACAGAGGCCCCCTGTGGTGATGTCCCATCTACTGCTCCTCCAGGGAGCCTCAGGGCACCTGCTGTCACCCTGGGACCTGCTTTCATCCTGAAAACACCTGGGACCTCCAAATTTCACAGACACCATCAAGCAGGCTAGAGGGAAAATAGTCTACAGTCCAAGGTCAAGCTCACCTCAGCAGCCACTCTACTTGGCCTCATCAGACCTCTTAAGCTTGCAGGCTATGGCCTGCCTGGGACTCAGGATCTAGTGGCTCCTCCTGCCTTTCTGAAGTCCCATCTGTGACAGTCGCTTTCTCCCTGGACTGCAGGGCTCCTGGTCGGTGGCTTGATTTTTCACCATCGCCTTTAATCCTGCCCTTCCCGCTGTCATGTCCCACTTGCACCCACTCCTACCTCCCTCCAAACCCTGCCTTAGCTGGGGAGTACTGAGCTCCCAAGAACTGAGTGCCAGTGTAGGTCATTCTAATAAAAGCACTCAATACACATTTGGAGATGAAAAAATAGAAGGTAGGGTTGCTAAGCTGTATTCATTTGTTTAATCACAGTTTTGCTTTATATTTTCATTTTTATTGATTTATTGATTTTTTTTAGAGACAGAGTTTCTCTGTCTGGTCTAGGCTGGAGTGCAGTGGTGCCATCATCCCTCGTTGCAGCCTTGAACTCCTGGGCTCAAGCAATCCTCCCTCCTCAGCCTCTTGAGTAGCTGGGATTACAGGTGTGTGCCATCACACCCAGCTAATTTTTAAATTTATCTTTACTTTTGTAGAGATGGGGGAGTCTCACCATGTTGCCCAGGTTGGTCTCGAACTCCCGGCCTCAAGGAATCCTCCTGCCTTAGTCTCCCAAAGTGCTGGGACTACAGGTGTGAGCCACCCTGTTTTATAACCATTATTTCCACGGTTGGAAAAAGCAGTCATCTCTTGAAGCTGCTTTTAAAATATTGAGGATTTCTGGACTGTGTTCAAATGAATATCAAATGGCTGTTTGTCATGACAACTGATGCTTGAAGAGCCCTTTTTAGTGGAGCAATGAGCTTTGTATGCATATTAACTCACTGTATCTTCATGACGGCCTCACCGGCTCATACTAATACCATATCCATTCTACAGACGAGGAAACTAAGCCAGAGAACGATGAAATAAATTGCTTAGGTTTAAATAGCTCATACAGGCAGAGTCTAGATTTGAACCCGGAACATATGGCATCATGCACTACAGTTATGGAAGGCCCTGACGATTGGCTCACTCACATGCTTTTCATTCCCTTCTTTACAAGGTAAACGCGCCTTAATCAGCAGACACAGAGACAGGGATGTCCTTGCTGGAAGGGAGGTCAGACCGGTTGGACTGGCCAGGGTTGAAAAATTCCCCGGCCAGTCCCCATACTGCTGGCTGGTGACGGCAGGGGACATTGTGGAGAGGTAATTTCAGGCTTCCTCCAGGCTCAATCTGCGCCTTGGCTCTTCACAAAGCCTCCAACACTGAGATAGTCACCTGCTCCGCTCAGGCCCCAAATTGGCTGCGCATGCCTGGGTTCAGCGAGCCTCCTTCCCTCCGTGTGGTAGTGGGAATGTACATGTACATCCCCAGCAGATGAAAGCCGGGGGCCCAACAAAGGGAAAATGAAATTTCCCTTGAGCTATTTGCCCTGGCTGACTAACCCAAACCTTCCTTCTCAGGATGAAGAACAGCTCTGATGTTCTGATGTTGAAAGCATCAAAGGCTGATCCCCTCAGCTGAGCAGTGACACACAGTCGCTTGGCAGCCAGGCTTCCAGAGCTCCCACCCCCACCATTCAAAGCCCAGACCCTCTGAATCGACCCTGCGTTATTAGTGGCCAATATCCCACTCGCTAGACAGTGGCTACCTGGGCTATTCCTTAGCTTGCATTTATCCCTCTTCCTCCCTGCCTGTCTACGAAGCCACCCTCTGACCCCTACACCCCTGACAGGGACACAGACTTGTCTTTTCCTAAGCCCCTGTCTGCACCAGCTGCAAAGTTCAAAGCCTGTGGAAGGCGAGTCTCAAGAAATACACATCACATCCATTTCCAGAAGGCTGGAAAACATGGTTTCCAGAAAATATTTTTTTCAGCGGCTTCATCTATTTTTTTTTTTTTTTGATTGCAAAAGCGATCTGTGCTCACTGTTGACATTTCAACAACTCAGAAGGATATAAAGGAGAAAGTAGAGATTGCTACAGAGCCATTCTTGGAGAGATTCCCGCAGTTAATATTCTGCTGGTGAACGTATGCCTAGATATCCAAGTAGCTTAACACTCCACCTCGCTTGGACCCCACTCTGAATGTGGCCCTGTCACCTGCTCTCCCCTCTCCAGGGGGATCGTGGTCACCTTTCCCACTTAGAGACTTCTTAAAGCATCTTTCTGAATTAAACATAAATTCTGAACCTCTTCCAAATGCTTTCCTTGAAACACAAGTGCTACACATGGGTGACACTACAGTGTTTGATTCAAACTCTGCTTTTAAGCTAAATTGAACACTAAAAAGATGGCTGGGAACCAATTTCGGACAGCCACAAGCAGCTTTGGGAGATAAGAACCTTTCTTTGCGATTTGGATAAAGCAAAACCATGATCTCTCTGCCTCCTTTGTTTTTAGAAATTAATAGAGCTTTTCCAACAGACCGCCCCTTGCCACTAATAGTGAACAGTCAAATCACGGCTTTTATTCCCAGCTCACTACGTCAAGTAAATAGAAGCTTACAGGATAGACCAGGGAACGATAAGCAGTTCTCACTGCAGCGAATTCTTAATATATAAATTCATCCAGCAGCAGTTTAGTATCTACTGGCAAAACCAGAAACAATGGGGAACAGGCAGGCCCGGCTCTGACGAGGTCAACCATCAAGGTTATCTATATTCAATTACTGGTATCTACAAACTTGCATAGCTGTCAGCTGGTCAGGGCCCACATGAAAACTCACCATGCACTCAGAAAGCAAATATAGTTTCCGAGGAGAGCCTCAAATTAGCTCTGTGAATGACTTGGCTTCAAACGCACACACAAGCCATCAGCCTTTGGGGACGTTTCTGCCGGCAGCGCCTCAATGTCTAAATTTGGGCATCATCTTATAAATCTCTGTTCCTGAAGTAGGAAAGGACTGGAATTGCTCCTTAACCCTTGGCGACGATAAATTATATCACTTAACAATAGATAAACTTAAGACACTTTTCCTGTACTGCGGACCTATTGTGAGGTAACTGCTAATCTCTGGCATCTCTTCTCTGTGGTCGGCACCACTAAAGACCTGTCGGTGGTGAAGAGACACAATAATTTGTTTTCTAACTCCTCCTCCGGAACCATATATCATGTGTGGAAACAAAGCTTCCCAACAACAGATATGTATCTGTTTCCTTTATCTGAGTCGCCCTTCCCATCAGGGGCGACTCAGAGAGGACATGTTTTCAGTGTGACACTTCCCTGCCCCAGAAAGGGGGAACATTTCCTTCCCAGGCCCCGCTGGAAGTGGGATAAAGGTTTGGGTCTCCAGGAGGAGAGACGGCAGGCCTGCCAGAAAGGAGGGCCTTCTGTTCATTGCCACATCCCCCAAAGGCTTAAATCACACCCCCATTCTTCCTGGCAGGTGCCTTTCAACCCAGGACCTTTTGGGGGGCCCAGTGGAGATTTACTGACTGCGTAAGTCAGGGTTAATCAATGCCAAGGTAATTTCTAGATTAGCTTGGGGAGGCCATAAATTGTGGACCTGTTAAGAGCTAGATGTCTTTGATTTTCTCCTTGGGTCGGAAGTAGCTGAATTGTTACTCTCTCCTCATCCATTCCTTGCTTCCTCTAATATCTGCCACCTCCATGAACTTGATAATAATCCCCTTTCCAGGACCCCCTTCCAATTCTGTCTCTCGAGGCTGGTATGCCAGCCATGGGCTCACATAGTCTATTTGAGCCACGAAATGAAAGACTGTACATTCATCAATGCAATCTGTTTAGATTAATTAGATCAGGCTTCAGGACAGAGGTAAAACCGAGAGTATCTTCACAAGAAACCGTTTGACGTGAGTTCATATGCGGAGGGAAAGGCACATGGAGCAAGGTCAGTCCTGACTTTCAACCAGGCCAGGACATGCTCCCACCTCCAATCCGGGCCCCTGGGTCCACCCAGACAGAGCCGTCATATGTCCAGCTGTGCAGGTTGCGCACTGCACACGAGGCCATATTTAAGGGGTGCCATTCACATCATAGCTTTTGTAGATTTCTATATTTATTGTGACAACTTTCTGGACAATGACAATAATGTGTTTTAATAAAATCAGCTGGGCACGGTGGCTCACACCCATAATCCCAGCACTTTGGGAGGCCGAGGTGGGCAGACCACTTGAGGTCAGGAGTTTGAAACCAGCCTGGCCAACATGGTGAAAACTGCTTTTACTAAAAATTCAAAAAATTAGCCGGGCGTGGAGGAATGCACCTGTAGTCCCAGTTACTTGGGAGGCTGAGGCAGGAGAATCGCTTGAACCCAGGAGGTGGAGGTTGCAGTGAGCCGAGATCGGGCCACTGCACTCCAACCTGGGTGACAGAACAAGACTCAGTCTCAAAAAAAAAAATCAGTATAGACACTTTTCTGACAGATGGAACTAAAATATCTTGAGACTGGGAACCTTTTCTAATCAACACAAAGCCACCATGGAGGCTAGGGCAGTCCCGCACCAAGGAACCCACTTCTTATCCCTAAAGTCAAGTGGTCACTTTTACTAGATCCCCTCCTACATGTCAGGGAGAAAGGTTATTGTAATGAGATGATCTGTTCGTGGGTCTGTCTCCTCCTTTGGGATCTCGTTGTCCTTGTTTGTATTCCCAGCATAGAGCCTGGCTCGTGAAAGTGCCTGATCCATGTTTGTTGAATGAATGAATGAATGAATGAATAAAATTCTATATCCTTCAACCCCTACTACAGTGCCTACCACATAGCAGGTTAAACCTGAATGTTCTGATGGATCAAACGAATTCAACCTATGGTGCGGAAACCTCTCTATTCATCAAATAGAGCACACGGACTATTAAAATGTGGGAGCATGGACTGGGCAACGTGGCTCATGCCTGTAATGCCAGCACTGTGGGAGGCCGAGGCAGGCAGGGGTCAGGAGTTTGAGACCACCTTGGCCAACATGGTGAAACCCCGTTTCTACTAAAAATACAAAAAACATTAGCCGGGTGTGGTGGTGAGTGCCACCACGCCAGCTAATTTTTTTTTTTTTTTTTTGTATTTTTAGTAGAGACAGGATTTCACTATGTTGGCCAGGTGGGTCTCCTGAAGCAGGAGAATCACTTGAACCCGGGAGGCAGAGGTTGCAGTGGGCAGAGATTGTGCCATTGCACTCCAGCCTGGGTGACAGAGTGAGACTCCATCTCCAAAAAAAAATGTGGGAGCATGACAATTTTTCTCATACAGCCTGATGCTAAGAGCTTGTCCAAAAAACATGTTTCGCTCCAGGCCTCAGGGGTCAGTGGGGAAGGAGGAAACGGCTGAGGCCAAGGTGAGGAGGACGCCTTTTGGCACACATGGTGGTGATAGACTATGGGAAGACATTTCCTGTTCTTGTCTTAGGATTCTGGCATCTGTTTTCTTAAAGTGTTGGAAGTGCTAAGAGAGCTTAAATGACATACTTCACAAGCGGCAGACTCAGCCTCCCAGCTAGAACTCCATGTTGGGGGGTCTCTGACAGACAGCAAGCGATTCCCAGCAAGGGCAAACAATTCTGATGCCTCCTACTACTCCTGTCTGGGAAGTCCCAAGTCCTGTGACCACCTGGCACTTTCTTTCCCTTTGAATTTCCTTGGAAACCCCCAAAGCATACCACCGCATTTCTGCTGAGGTTGGGAATATGTGTGATTGTGGCAAAGAAGTCAGACCTAGAATCTGAATAATGGGACGACGTCAAGCCCTAATTACTCTAGCATTAGTTCTTTACCTGGTGATTGCTAAACTAATGATTGTTCACTGGCAAAATTAATCCATAGGAGAACGGAAAAATGTAAAGAAGAAAATTGCTTGTAATCCCACCTTGCCCCTACCAGAGATTAACATGCTATTGAATTGGTCTGTGTCCCCCAAGACTGTTTCTGTGCTATTTGTCTATAGACCCCTCTGTTCACCGATGCATTTCCTATCAAAACAGGAAAAAAAATGTCCCTACAATATTGCTGTTTTTGTAACTTCATTTTACATTTAATAACATATTGCAAACAATTTTCTTATCAATAAATATATTTTTAGCTTACCTTTCAAAATACCTGGGAAGTACGTGGTTATATGGATGAACAGAAATGCATTTAACCAATTCCTGATTTTGATGGGCATTTACCTTATTTCCCTTTTTTGTGGTTATTATACACAGTGCTGTGCTAAAATTCTTTCTATGCATGTTTTTGAGCATTTGTCATTTGTGGAATTAACTTTGAATAGGAAAAAAATAAAATCTGCCTTCAGGTCCAATATATGTAAAAGCTTCATTTATATACACACATAAACACACACACACATGACTATTTAATCAAAGCACATGTATTAAGCCCCCTACCAGGTACTAGGCACTGTGGTGAGGGTATGCTGGTAGGGTAGACATGAATCTTGCCTCAAAGAACTCATCATCTAGTTGGGATAATGGCATTTCTGATGAATGAAAGATTTTTACAAACATCTTAGCCATAGGACTAAAGAATCTAGAGAAAATAAGGAAGGGAGGGAAGATGGAAGAGAATGAGGGAAGGTCAAAGCCCATAACCTCCCTTGAGGTAGGAAAGGAGCATCTTAAAAAAGCTAAGAATTCATAATATTTCATCAAAGACATAGTACAATGCCTTTTATATACTGAATGTCTGCTGTGTGCTACTTTACAGCTTTAACTCATTTAAAACTCACCACCATCCTCTGAGTCAGGTGGTAATTAACCAATGAGGAGGACTCTAGGACAGTGCGGTAGCTCAAACCCATGACTGTCAAGCCCCAAAGCCTACTTCTTCCTCACTGGTTGCAGGGTGGTGGTGGTGGTGGTGGTGGTAGTGTGAATGCCATTGGTATTGGTGGTGATGATGGTGATAATGGTGGTGGCAATGTGGTGGTTGTGGATGTGGCGATACTAGTGGTGCTAGTGGAAGCAATGGTGTAGTATTGGTAATAGCAGTGGTGGAGGTAGTGGTTAACGATATCTGTGTTGATGTTGGCATCATTGGTAAGGTTGGTGGCAGTGATGGCCATGGTGATGGTAGTGGCAATGGTGGTCTTATAGCAGTGGTGATGGTGGTGCCATGATTCCCGATGGTGGTAGTGGTCATGTTAATGCTGCTGGAGCTGCAGGTGTTGGTAATGGTGATCACAGTGGTAGTGGTGATGGTGGTGATGGCAATAATGAGAGTGTGGAGGAGAGTGGAGGCAAGGAGCGAATAAAATGCAAGGTTTAGCCCTACCAGAGGCATACCAGGAAATTGCTGGGAAATACAAGTGTTTGAACCATGGAAGCCACTGGGACCCTTCCAGCATAAGCTGCAGTTCTAAATAATGATTAGGACCAGGGAAAAGCCAGAGGAAAGCCCGAGAAAATCACACTGGCTCTGGGGCTCTTGCTGTCAACATCTTTGTTGATTGCTCTCTCTCCACTCTAAAGAAGAGCCACCTCACCTTCTGCCCCACCCAATAAAACGGCTCGGTAAATATAATTACTTGCACCATCTAATCAATAGTGGATTGCTTCTGGCCCCTGCTTGTTCAATATCAGTGTCTGGGATCACAGAATCTTGATACTCCCCTCAAGATGTCAATTTCTGCTTAATGTTAGATAAACCACATCTATCAACCCCATCCATTAATGATGATTTTATTGTATCATTAATAATACACGTCTTAAAAATATGTTTTCGACTAATATAACATGAAATATGAGGTTGAAAATATTCTACACTTCCCAGTCATATAACTCCCAATTGCCAATTGAACAATTCAAATCAATGTTGTATTAAGCAATCTCAGAAAGTGATTATGGAATTTGAGAGACAACCAATGGGTAGGCAAAGAGAAACTCTTTTTCCATTGATTTTTTCTGAGAAAGAGAGAATTAAAAAGCAGTCTCCATCCATATTAAGAGGCCAGTTAGCGGAACTTAACTTGTAGCATTTATCACCCCCAAAATAGGTTACTGCTTTGCCCTGAGTTTGGGTCACAAGTTCCCATGGAGCACAGAGCTCTGAGGTCTTTTCCACTCTCTAACATATGAAAACCAGAGCTCGGAAACACCGTGCTCATTAGAAACACATTGCCAATACCATGTGGCCAGGACGCCTGCTGCTGGGGTTCATCTGTGCACACAATAAACACTGGGTAAGCAGCCCAATGCTGAGAGGATCTTTCTCCACGTCAAATCCCAGGACAGAAAACCCCAGGGATGTCAAACTACAACAGAAAACAAAAACAGCTGCAAGGAAACTCAGACGACAAAGAGAGGTGCATTCAAGTAATTAACAGGCCCAAATGTTCTTGATCTGGAACATCACATTTTAAAAAACTGTCCCACTGTTCTGTTCATCCTATAAAGAAGTTGGCTCTGTCGCCTTCATTTTTTTGTTAGAGATACTCTTTCATTTTGGAGTAAGCCGATAGTTAGTTCCCTCTCTCAGAGTTTGTGGCTCTTAAACGAACAGGAGAATCTGCGGGAGCAAGAGGTTGTCTGTAAATATTTTGTTAGTAATTCACCCGAACTTTCTACTACATAGTTCTCCAATTTTTTCTTTAGTAGCATAATAAACAGCAAGTTTCTTCAGCAGAGGAAAGCTGTAATTTGGGATGCCACCCTTACAGAAAGAGAAGGAGCATCTCTTCTGAGCTGGCATGAAGGTATTCAGGTTCTCACTGGTGGATCACTTATACCCTGGCTGGCCATGCCTGTGTGTCCTGATGCTTGGGGCTGGGTGTTCAGCCCTGTGAGTGCTTGTATGCAGGTAAGGGTCTAGGGGAGTGTACACATGCACTTATACACACTGAAGACTCCTGGATCCTTAAGTTAAACCTGCTCCACTTTATACACAGTTGTGTGATATGGTTTGGCTCTGTGTCCCCACCCAAATCTCATCTTGAATTATAATCCCCACGTGTCAAGGAGGGGACCTGAGGGGAGGTGATTGGATCATGAGAGTGGTTGCCCCCATGCTGTTCTCCTGATAGTGAGTAAGTTCTCACGAGATCTGATGGTTTTATAGGTTGCAGTTTCCTCTCTCTCACTCTCTCCTGCTGCCATGTAAGACGTGCCTGCTTCCCCTTCTGCCATGATTGTAAGTTTCCTGAGGCCTCCCCAGCCATGTGGAACTGTGAGTCAATTAAACCTCCTTTCTTTATAAACTACTCAGTCTCGGGTATTTATTTATAGCAATATGAGAACAGACTAATACATGTGGATGGACACATGGCTTTCCATCTCAAGGACTGTGACACTGGGCATGGCACATGACTGCATCTTCCATCATTCCTCTATTCAGTCTTAGATAGAAACAGTGGTTATTTCTATACAGAAACATCAAAGAAATCAACAAGCTGCTCAGCTTCACCAAACAGGCCTCTCTTTATGTGGGCAAAGCCTGGATCTACCACTTTCTCATTCTCCCTCTCTCTCTCTTTCACCCCCCTCCCTCTGTCTCCCCTCTCTTTCTCTCAAAAACAAAATTAATGAAAAAAATACTTTATCCTCACCTCCTAATTGGTTTTTTCTCAAATTTCATGATCACAGTCTGAGATTGCTTAATATAACATTGATTTGGGTCTAAAGGCCCATCTAAGTTTGAATTGCTGTGATTCAAGAACTTTCTTTTCTTTCTTTCTTTCCTTTTTTTCTGACATATAAGTATTCCATTTTTAAAATTCCCCAAACAAAGTGTGGAGCCACCCTCTACCTCCTTCTCCTGAGTGTGTGTGGCTTTCTTGATCATTTTTCAAAATCTTTTTCTGCGATGTCATTAGACCCTAGAAATAACATTGGCAGCCTTGTAGATAGAGCTTCAAACAAGGGCCCTCCTTCCAAAGCTGTGGCAGAAGATGAATAGCTTGTGTAAGCTGCGGCCTTAGTGAAACAAAGGGAAGATGCAAGGTCATGCGTTTGTATTTATATTTACATGAAGGAACTGTGCAGTGTATGTGATAATTGGGCAGGGAACTGGAGTGAGGCTTCTCACTTAATACTTTATATTGTTGAATTATTGAGCTATGTGAACATGTTATCATTTTGAAAACTGAAAATACAGTAAGTTTAGAAAGAAAAACAAGAAACCATTGACTTGGGCTGTTCAACTGGCCTTTGGGAGTGGTATGATGGTGATGTACAGAGTATTTTCCGTCAAAAACTGGCAAAATTTTAAAACAAGGGTCAATATATTTGGCATGGTCTGCTGAACTCATCAATTAGCTAGGGCACTCTTCTGCTTCACAGTGACAGTTGACTTCGAGCTCTACAAACACAATCTGAGAGAAACCCTAACGTAGGGTCACCTAGGACAATGTGTTTCTAACTAAGGAGGCCGGTGGGACGGGGAAGGGTGTGAGCTAAGGAACCCACAGTAGAAATAGCATGCAGGAATGAAAATTTGGGAAACTGAGGCAAGGCACTTAGGAGAGGCTTTCAAGTGGTGTCCATTTTCCTGTTATCCTCAAGTATGATAAGCTATTTCAAGAAGCTGGTTTTAATAATGAATACTCTCTTCCCACAAAAAGCCAAAGGTGGTCATTTCCATCCTGCAGGGCAGTGTAGGCCACTGTCACAGGTCTCCAGGAGGGGTGCTTGCCAAGGGCATAATTTAGCTGAAATTAAGGATCAATCTGAACTCCAGCTGCAGACCAAGCAGCCGTTAAAGAAAGGCAGCTGTTCCCTCTGGTCTTTCATTTTCCTTGTTTTTGTCCGCCCTCGTCCAAAACACCACCCTCTATTCTGTTTTTCTTCATGAATCCCACGTGGACAAGAGAATAGATTACTGAAGGCACACAACAAGTGTGCCTTCTTGCTTTCCTGCTTTCCTTCCTTCCTTCCTTCCTTTCTTCTGTCTTAAAGCAAAATTTCAAAAACATGTCCTGGTTTGTTTAGAAGCAGCAAGATGATTGATCCACTTTATTTTTGATCACTGCTGCACACACCTGTGTGAGGAAGGAGGAGGCAGAGAAAGTAAAAACAAAACAGTGGACTCATCAGCCAGAGCCAGTATTTATGTGTAAGTGATACAAAGACTAAGCTGAGTAACTCAATAGTAAAATAGGTCTGTTTCAGGGCTGCTGCCATTAAGAAAATAACACTAATACAAGACACATGTGGGTGCTGGCCAGGACATGTCCCCAGAGCTCGTGGGCAGCCCAAGCTGGGGATCAAGGCCGAGAGCTCACCCCTAGCTCACAGCCTTTGCTGTGATCCCAGGTCAGAACCTGGTAATGTAATTTTCTGCCAAAGTGGGGGAATCCATGTGTTCCCAGTGACCCATCAGGAGGTTTTGTTTTGATCTATTAGATCGTGGAATCCTTGATCTTTAAAGTTTGAGATCTTTAGGTTTTGCCTGGCCCTTTTTCAGAGGACTAGTAGCCCAGAGAAGTTAAGTGATTTACCTGAGGTCACACAGTGAAGCCACAGCAGCGTCAAAACCAGCACTTTGATATTAATAGCTATGTTGCAGTCAGTGTTGCCAAAGAAATAAGGTGAACCACACACCGCTTCTACTTACGCACCATGCTTGGTTTGGGTACCACTGTAATTCTGAGAAATTGTTATGAGAATGTATTCTCAAACATCAAAGCATTACACAAATAAACCAAAAACTCATATAAAAACAATGACAAATATTATTTGGGATTCCTCAACTTGTGATGGCTGCTTCCTTTTTGAAGCCATTTCTCTTTTTATTTTGCTCATGTTTTGAGTCTCAGCTTGAAGGTCACCAGTCAGGAGACCCTCTCTACTGACCCAGTCCAAAGTTACCTTCTCCCCACCACATCCTAGTCACATCCTGTCACCTTTCTTGTTTCCTTCCCAGTCTGAAATGATGGTGGTTATTCATCTGTTTACTTATTTACTGTCTTTTTCACTTTCTGAAACGTGAGATCTGTGAAGACAGGGATCCTTGACCTTGACCGTTTTGTTGAATTCCCAGTGCCAGTCGTACAGTAGGCACTTATTGTATATATAGGTATATAGATATACACAGATGAATATATATATATACACATATATATATGTATATTGCATGTATGAATGAATTCCACTGTGGATTCAACTCTTCCTTCCCTAAAACCTCCATGCTTTGTCTTTTACACACCTTATGGCACTAGCATTCTGCCTTACACACTCTCCCCATCCCACCCCATCTAGCCCCTTTTACCAGACTAAAAGGCCTTTGAAGGCATCTGTGTTTGCACCTGCAGCAGTGCTTAGAATCACACCCTGCCCACGTTGGTCCTAAAATTCAGTTGAGGCAGGAACATAGATACATAGATCAAGAGGTTTTGGAGCTTTTCCATAAAATTCAAGTCAACTTACTGTTTCTAAACCACTGGGCTAAAGGAAGGCATGCATTTAAACACAGAGTTTCCATCACAACTAATTAATGTTTTGGTCTCTCCCTTTCTTCTGGACTTGAAGCTGGGCACAGCCAAAATATGGTGTTAAACAAAGATATCTTGGACCAAATTCTTGTTTGTGTCTCCTCAACAGCTACTTCCAGCTGGCTTTGTTTAAGTGATCATGGGATAAAATTTCATCACAATCACCAGTGAACATGACGAAAGACTGCTTCATCTATCAACTCCAGGGCTGGTGTTCAGAAGTCCCTTAGCCCAAAATGGGACATAAGACATTGAGGGAGGGAGCCATCACCCCAGCGGAGAGCCCCACCCTCAGGCAGCCAGGTTACAACGTGGGACCAAGACTGCCATGTAGAGGAGTGAGCAGTGTCGTTGGAATCAGATAGATCTGCGTTCTAATCACAGCTCTTTTATGCACGGGCTGGTTGACTTTGGGCCATTGGATATCAGTTTTCTCATTTGGAAAATGGGTATAATACATATCTTACATCTTACATGGCTGATCAGAAGCATGAATGTTTGTGGAATGCCTGGAACAGAGTAACCACTTAACAAAAGGTAGTTCTTACTGCTCTTACTAGCGCTGTTTACTTACTACTGTTCCCTTGTATTTAAAATCCAAACCCATTTCTGTGCCTTCAGCCCCCAAGCAGCAGAGATCTGTCCCATCTTAGGGCCTTAGCACTCACTGTTACTTCCATTTGGGATGTTGGTCCCACTTCCCCTGCCTCCCACTAGGGCATGGCTGGTTCTTATTTCATCATTGGGATGTCAGCTCAAATGTCATTTCTCAAAGAGGCCTGCTCCAATGGCCTCATCCATAGGAGCCGCACTCTAAGCCCTTTCCACCAGGTTATTCCGCTCTTCATCCTTCTTGACTCCTCAGCCTCTGACACTGTCCCATTTGCCCATTTGACATTGATTCTTTTTCCCTTGTGCACCTACAGCCTATGAGCTTCCTAAGAGCCGGGACCTTCCTTGCTTTTCTCATTGCTGTATCTCAAGCACCTGCCACACAGTAAGTGCACCACAAAGACATGTTGAATGCAGGCATAGGTAACAAATACACCTACATGAAAACAACTCCCCAAAAAGGCTGACAAGAACCGAGAACAGGAGAAGCTACATAATTGGCAGAGCCCATTGCAAAATGAAAATGCAGGGCCCCTTCTTCAAAAGTATTCTAAATTTCAAGACGATGACAGCAAAGCATTAGACCAAGAGCAGGATCCTTCCATGCAACCGCACAGGTCTCCCTCCCATGAAGCCAGCCCCACCTGGAAAGCCACAGTAGACAGCTAGAGGAGTTATTTTGAGATGGGCAAGGCCTGGGTATCACACCATGCAGCCAGCCTCAGCAGACACTGTTCAGGCTGCACTTTCTCCTGCACCTCTTCTTCCTCTTACCCCACCTTCCAGATACTCCAGAAAACTGGTTCCAAGTGGGTCCCATTCCTGCTCCCAAACCCCTCTGTGGGACTCTTCCCATCTCCAGGACCCCTTGCACGGTATTACTTCTGAGTATAGTCACATTATGAAGAGCTTTCAGAAGGGTAATGAGCGAGAAAGCCACAGCTTTGAAACCACTGGGATGGGAGAGGAGGAGGGGAGCCCAGGAACAGGGCAGCCACAGACAGATGTGTAGGTCACACACTGCAAAAGGCCCTTCTGAGGGAGGAGCAAGGACTAAAATCCAGCCTGTGCTGCAGTTACCAAGCAGTGTACTTATTACAGGGAGGCACCTGCCAGGAGAAAGGACACCACTGTCCGCTTGAGAAGCTATGTGCCTGCCTGGAGGGGGGCATCATTTTCTAATTTGCACAAAAGCATGGTATAGTTTAGACAAAGGAAGCTTTCCAAGCAGCTGAGAGAACTTAAGAGTGTAACCAAAAGCAAAAAAAGAAAGGAAGAAAACAATGCAAAAAAACAAACACTCTTCCACTTCTTCTAATTAGACTGGTCTGCTCACTGCCCAGAGGCAAGTGGAGACACAAACATGAAGATCGTCGGCGAAATCCACATACGGTGGCTATCAGTACATGACGTGCAACTGGAAATGGAGTGGCTCATTTCCCCGTGCTGGCCCCCAGGACATGGTACATATTCCTTCAAACCTTGGCAGAGGGCCCAGTGGTGGCAATTTTCTGGGATCTATTTGGAGGTGGAATTGGGAGCCAGAAAGACTGAGGGAACACTGGTACAGATTGAGATCGAAATGGGGCTTTGTGGGCTGCTTGTAGGGTGGGAGCTGATCCCGGGTTTCGCTGGCCCTTGCTTTTGTGTGGCTTTGAAGGACTCTTTGAGCCCTGGTGCACTTGCTGGGAGGGATCTGTCCTCTCCTTTCGGCTGGGACCCTCCCAGGACCACTAGCAAAGAGAAGGAAGTCCTCTGTCTGTTCCCCTTGGAAGTCTGGCATGGCGACTCTGTGGACAATGGTAGCTGGTGCCCAATGGCAACTTCCCAGGAACTGGCAGAATTCCAGCCAGATGGGCCAAAGGGCACATCTGACTTCTAACAGAGGCCCCAGGGACTCTTATCCAATGCCCTTAATAAAGTATTACATCCTCTCCACCAGGAGAGGGTCAAAATGGAGGTGTGATGCCTGGATCCCTCTTCAAGAAAGAACTGGCCACCTCTATTAGTCCATTTTCATACTGCTATGAAGAAATACCCAAGACTAGGTAATTTGTGGAGAAAAAGAGGTTTAATGGACTCACAGTTCCATATGGCTGGGGAGGCTTCACAATCATGCTAGAAGACGAGGGAGAAGCAAAGGCACGTCTTACACAGCGGCAGGCAAGAGAGCATGTGCAGAGGAGCTGCCCTTTATAAAACCATCAGATCTTGTGAGACTTATTCACTATCATAAAAACAGCACTGGAAAAGCCTGTCCTCATGATTCAATTATGTCCCACCAGATTCCTCCCACGACATGTAGGGATTATGGGAGTTACAATTCAAGATGAGATTTGGGTGGGGACACAGCCAAACCATATCACCACCCTTTCTTTAACTGCCTTTAAAAAGTCCCTGGTTTTAAGATGGGACTTTTACCCAGATAGCCAGAACTGGGGAAGAAGAAATGTGGATTTTGGTATTTGATTTTGGTTTGAAGTAACCAGTTTCGCCAGTTTACCGTGGGATAGAAGGATGACGTGAAAACTAGCGAGGACGCTCTGGTGTTTGAGTTAAGTGCTTTACAACCATGGTATCAAGGAATTCTCACAGCACGACTATCCAGTGCTTTATAGAAACTGAGGCCAAGAAAGAAACATTTATCATGTCAACTCTCCCCTGAGCAATACAATAGATTGCTCATCTCTTGTGTTAAACAACCCTGTGAGATGGCTGTTATTATTCATTTCCATTTTACAGATGAGGAAACTAGAGTTCTGAGCAGTCAAGGAACAGACTCAAGGTTTACAAAACCAGGAAGTGGTATTCCTGGGATTCAAGCTCAAGAACTAGGTTCTTTCAATTCTGCTGCTCTCTCAAGGTGAGGACACTATAGAGCGTATGTTCTGGGCTAATCTATAAAGCCCCAGATTCCATGTGAAAGGACAGGGAACCTTTTCTCACTCTGGATGAAGGTGTAAATGGAGAGGAAGTTCTTTTATCTTTCTTTTTTTTTTTTTTTTTGTTTTTGAGATGGAGTCTCACTCTGTCACCCAGGCTGGAGTGCAGTGGCACAATCTCAGCTCACTGCAACCTCTGCCTCCCAGGTTCAAGCACTTCTCCTGCCTCAGCCTCCCAAGTAACTGGGACTACAGGCACGTGCCACCATGCCCAGCTAATTTTTGTATTTTTAGTAGAGACGGGGTTTCACCATGTTGGCCAGGATGGTCTCCATCTCCTGACCTCATGATCCACCCACCTCAGCCTCCCAAAGTGTTGGGATTACAGGTGTGAGCCACCGTGCCTGGCCGACAGGAAGTTCTTTGTTAGCATGTTTCAAAAGTCAAGTGGTGAAACTTCCCAGCCACCATCTGGGTGGGAAGAGCCTTGCCCTCCCACACCGTCCATGGCAACCGGAACTGAGCAAAGCCAACAAGTCAATAGCAAACACATCCTTAACCTCCTCCCAACCCACACATGCCCTGAACCATGAGATCTGCAATTGCCAAAGGCCTCGCCTTGGCTAGAAACCAGCCTGGCGTCATGATCCAGGCCTCGGAGGCTAAACCCCTGGGTAGGGAAAAAATCCTGCCCTTTACAAGTTCGTTCCTTTCTCAATTTTATTAACCAGAAGGCTGAGAGCTGACTGTGGGTTTGCAATACCAGTTACCAGCTGGTGGAATCAGAGAGCAAAGCCCTTTCTCCTGGAACCAGCCTGAAGGCCACGCCAAGCCACCAGATGGGCAGTAAAATCTTTTAAACAGCTGCTGTCTATGGCTATGCCACTACTTGTGTTGTAAGTTGATTTTATAGGGATCGTAGACAAACAGCCCTTCAGACTAAAAATCAAAATGACCATGTTACAAAAGCTGGTTCATCTTCCTAGCATCTTAGGATTGTGGCTGCTCCCTGGAGTTTAGCTTGGGGAACCCTAGGCTCTTTTATACTCTGGGGCCAGGATGAGGAAGTGTTGCTAGTAAGAGAGAATTGCACAGCAATGACAACATCCATGGATTGAACGGTTGCCATGTGTTTAGCAGGTGTTGTCTCATTTAATCCTTATGACAACCGTGTAAGTAGGCAATATTTGATCCATTCAATAGATGGGTATTTTAAGGCTTAGAGGTGTTAAGGATTCTCCCAGAATTACACACCTGGAAATTGGTAGAGAGGAAATTTGAATCAAGGTGTTCCTAATGATAAAACCTAGGCCTTTACCTTTGGGGATATTTCCCTACTCATAGTGATTCCCATCCACCTATGGAACAATATCCACCCTCGGAACAAATAATCATAAAAGATATGAGTAACTCCAATAGAAAAAAAGGGTCTATGGCTCAGTGCTCAGTAACACATGGCTACACAGCCTCCCGGGTCTTCTGACTCCACATTCCATGTGCTGCCTCAGTTTCCCCAGCTATAAAATGAGGATGCTAAGATTATCCCTTCACTGGGTTGTGTTGAGAAGTGATAAGATAATAAATGCAAAATGCTTAGTGTGAAGCTTGACCTATAGTTAAGAATCCAATAAACGTTGGCTCTTCTTATTGTTTGTCTTATTACCATTATCTATAAAAGGATATAGGGCATCCCTTTGTTCTGTTCCCTTAAGACCATTTCAGTGCATGGATCATGTCTGTCCTGGGAAGAAAAACATTGAGAGTTCTGCCTCGCTTTGTTTTTAGAAGCCAAACTAGTCCCCTCTTTCTTTCACCATATTGGTAGAAAGTTCATAACATTCAAACCAGATCCTGTTTAACCTTTTGCCCAACATAGCTTTACCTACTTCAAACCCCTTTAGCTCTCTGAGGCCTGGCTTCCTTCAGGCTCAGGCTGTAAATGTTTGACTTTGATTTGAGATACATGACAATAAATTAGGGGACATTTATCAAAGCTGCTTTTTGCATAAATTACTGCATTATACAAATACACTTAGCAGGATCCTGCTTCTTTGATGTTGGGACCAAAGATTTATGTGCAATGGAGTTTTTATTTATCTGCCCTGTTCACCTCTACAAGAGCTGGACATATTCCTCAATTAGTTCCATACTTCTCGAAATGACATGTATCTCTTGCAACTTGAGTAGAGGGAACAAAGACACTTAAATGCCATCCGAGTGGCCGTTTTAAGGAGAGGAGAAGCTTTATCTGACCGAGAGTGTCTCTGAACTCTTTCTCCTGAGAGCAGATTGAAAGGCATTCAAAAACCTGTTGCTCTGGAATCCTCCCCCACCATTTAAAAAAGAAAAGGAGGAAGGCATTTATTCTTTAACATTATTTATTATTATTATTATCATCATTACCATTATCATTATTAAGAGAGCCACAGAAACATAAGTGTCTATTTTCAAAAGCAAGTAGGTTAAGCAATACAGAGATCTCCTTGTCATGGCCTTCTGGTTTCTGACCCACTGAGTAAATTTCATGGAGTAAAGGTTTGTGTGACCTGGGGAATGGGCCAAGATTTTTAGGTTCATTGGCCATTAAACTTTTCTTCATACACTCATCGAGGTGATTACCCTAAAGTTACCTTTTTTTCCTAAAGAAGAACATTTTGAAAAGGAAAATTAGCAAATCCTGTCATGGCTATTTCACAAAAGATGATGCAGTTGTCAGAACGCAGGGCTTGAAGTAGAGATATGGTCATGGCCCGGATGTGTAGCAGCCTGAATGGAGTGGGACAGCCCCTTCTGAGTAGCTCCTGCCCATTTTCAAAAGTGGGCTCCAGGGTTGCTCCTAGTGGAATTCTAGGAATACCATATGGGTAACCCTCTGTCCCTCAGACAGCAGCCACCACTGTGAAGACAAGGAAGATGAGACAGAGACCTGGGGTGAGAAAGCTTCATGAGTGTCACCCCATGCAAGCAGGAGGAAGTCTTTTAGGCTCTGTGCTACGGTGCAAGCACACAGGCTGACAGACAGGGACCCACACCAGCAGCCAATGATAGGAATAACTGTCCCCACGCTGACAGCTGTGACTCATGCCCAAGGCAGCCCCCTCTGGAGCTAGAAATCAGGGGGAAAGCAGTTCTCTACCTTAGCAGCAAAACTACACCTCCATCCTTCCCTCAAGCTGCTGGGGAACATTCCTCCCCTTACCTCATTTACCATTTGCCTCATTTGGAGCCCAGCATCTTATCCTTATTCTCAGTGGAGTCGTCCATAGTCCCTGAAGCCCCTACGATGTATAGACAAAGCAGATAACACAAGTTAAAAAGGCCCAACTTAGGGAAGGATTTGGCTGAGTGAAGATGAGAAGAAATGGCCCTTCAAAATGGTGAGAGAGTCAGATAGAGGAGACAGAGTTATTTAGGAATAATAATGCTATTATGGTAATGTTTGCATTTATTGAGCACCTGTTCTAGCCATGCACTTGTGTACTGTGTCATTTAACTCTCCCACAACCTATGGGATTGAGACTGTTGTTGGCTCCATCTTACAGATGAACAAACTGAGGTTCCAAGAGATTACGTAGCTTTCCCTGTGTCACTCGACCTGTAAACTGCAGAGAGGGATACAAACCCAGTCTGACTGCAGATATTCCTACTGGTGGAAAGCCAGCAAGGCTAGAGTGGCTGTGTGGGCACTGGGATCAGCAGCAGTACACGTTCGTTACTAGGCAGCTGCACAAACACATAGCATAGAAGGGCACCCATAGAGGCATAATTGCAGTCCCGCTCTCTGCAGGATCACAGCACCTGGTGGGAGAAATGATAGCAAAAGGCAGAGTTTGGGTTTCTAATTAGGAAGGACTTGAACACCCTATTAAAGAATTTGTGAAAGCTCATGAGCAAGAGTGGCCATGCAAGAGGGCCCTAAGACTTTCTGGCCACACCTATCTGCAGGCAGCACTTGAATGGTCTCGCCTGCCGAAGAGTCTGCTAATGCAGTGCCCTTGTGCTGACCACGTAAAATAATCAAAACAAAAAGCCCCTTCCTATGTATCCGGGAATCACCTCCAAGTTGGCTATTCAACTTATGCCAGGGACTCTACACCACCCTATGTCCAACCACGAGGCCTCCACCTCAAGGGTGTTCAGCTGAAAGTCACTGTTAATGCTTCCAGATAGTGGACAGAAATACCCTCCCATCCCAGTCCACCACACAATTGATGAAGAGAGTGGGGGCCAGAGAGTTCACGATAATTTCTTGAGTATTTTGGTGGAAATGCACAAGAAGTGTATTTCAAACTCTAGACTTTGTAGAATTCTATTCTTCCCATAATAGCTATCTGACTTTGGACAATTTTCCTACCTTTCTACTCCTTTCCACATCTGAAAAACATGGATTACACTACATTTCCTATAAAGCTCTTGTAAAGATTTAAAAAGATCTTTTGCTCAGGGCAAAGCGAATCTTGCACAGCACCTGGTACATACTAGGTGCTCAGGTTAAGCTAACGTCATTCTTTCCAAGTCTATTTCAACTGGCAAGTCTTGTTCTTTGATGAAGACACATTTTTAAGTAAACTTTTTTTTTTTAGATTTGCAGAGTTATCATGAAGATAGCGAGGCAGGAGAATACGGTCTGGAGGTAGGGAACCTAATACCATTTCACGCTGACTTCCTAGAACTAAATTGAAAGGAAACCCCAACTTTCCATGCCTAAGTAACAAAAGGATTAGAGGCTACTGATTCTGATACTGATTGCAGACCCCCACTTCACTTACATGAGTTAAGCACCATAGCCAATGGGAAACCTCTAGAGGGTATGTGGATTCAAGAAGATTCTGTACCTGCGGCCCTTCAGCTGCTGCTCAGCCCGCTCCCACACTGTGGAGTGTACTTTCACTTTCAATAAATCTCTGCTTTCATTGCTTCACTCTTTCCTTTCTTTGCTGTGCATTTTGTCCAATTCTTTGTTTAAAACGCCAAGAACCTGGACAACTTGCGGTCCAGACCTTCTACCGGTAATGACAGTGTAGAGAATTCCTGCATATTCCATATGCAGTTTCTCTATTATTAACACTTTAACATTAATATGGGACAAGTGTCACAATTAATGAGCCAATAGTAATATAGTATTATTAACTAAAGTTCATACTGTATTCAGATTCTCTCAGTTTTTCCTAATGTCATTTTTCTATTCCAGGATCCCATCCAGGACCCCACATGACATTTAGTACTCATGTCTCCTTGGGCTTCTCTGAGCTGTGACCATTTCTTAGGCTTTCCTTGTTTTTGATGACCTTGGCAGTTTTGAAGAGGACCGGTCAGGTTTTTGCAGAATGTCCCTCAACTGAAATTTGTCTGATATTTTTCTCTTGGTTAGAGTGGGATGATGTGTTTGGGGGAGGAAGATGACAGAGATAAAGTGTCATTCCCATCACATCATATCAAGGGTCCACGCTGCCAACATGACTTAGCACTGTTGATGCTAACCTCGATCATCTGGCTTCAAGTACCATCGTGAAGTGATTCTTTCTTTTCTCCCTTTTCATACAGTGCTCTTGAAGTTGCTATGTACAGCCCACACTTAAGGAGTGGAGAATTATCCTCAACTTCTTTAAGTGCAGAATATCTACGTAAATTATTTTGTATTCTTCTGCACAGAAGATTGATCTATTCTTCCCCATTTATTTATTTACTCAACCATTTATTTATATCATCATGAACTTATGAATATTTATTTTATTCTTTAGGTTATAACCCAATGCTACTTTATTTTGTTGCTCAAATTGCTCTAGCTCTGGCCATTGGCAGCTCTTTCCTGTATCCCTCGGACATAGTCCCACCATTGTGGGTTTGGTCTGATGGCTAGATTTGTGTTTGGTTTTGTCCTGCTTTTAGCACTTTCTTACTTTCTAGCACTATAAGATGCTTCCAACTTACAGATTTGTTGCCCCAGACCTAGAGTCCTAGAATCAGCCATTTCTCTAAAGCCTGATTCCATTTATTGGAGAATGGTATTAGAAACCAAGATTAGGGAACTAGACATGGACATCACAACTAGATACGGGTGTCACTACTTCTAAGCCCTTTCAGCTGGCAGTGCAACAAGACATAGGAATGTATATTAACCTATAAATACACACATATGTATAAAAATGTCTACATGTAAATGAGTATCCATATCAAGCTAAACATGGGTCCACTGTGACATCTCTAACTCTAAACCATTACTATATGGCTTTATTTTAACCTCAGACCCTGCAACCAACCACTCCAACCATGAAAACCTTGGCTCCCACCCTCTGCCATTGTTTACTTAGTACTTCAGCTCCAGTGCACATGTCTAGTAGTTTCCAAATTGCTAACCTCTCCCTTTGTAGGAAATAACTGTATCAACTACAGTACAGTGCTTATGTACATTTCCCTTGTCTTACAGACTCCACTCATTTTCAGTTACTTAAGCCAGCATCTTATTCTCCCATCTATTTCAGTGAAGTTGGTTTATACATTTGTAATACAGTTAGGTTCCTTTTTCACATTCGGCACTCCATCTTGGGATTCCCCAACCTCTTAAATTATTATTTTTTAATTTGTAGACATTAAGGTTTACTCTTTGCACTGTAAAGGTCTGTGGGTTTTGACAAATGCATAAATATCATGTTCATCATTACAGTGCCATACAAAATAGTTTCTCTCACCTAAAAAATCTACTGTGCTTCATCTCATCAATCATCCCCCTGCCTCACCATAAATCCCCGGCAACCACTGATCTTTTTACTGTCTCTATTATTTTTACCTTTTCCAGAATGTCATATAGAAGAAATCATACAATATGTAGCTTTTTCAGATTGGCTTTTTTCATTTTGCCTTGTCTTTTTGAAGCTTGCTAATTCATTTATTTTTATTACTGAAAACAATAAAACTGTGGTATGAACGTACCACAATTAATTTATTCATTCACCTATTGAAGGACATATTGGTTGCTTTCAGTTTGGGGTAGTTATGAATAAAGCTACTATAAACATTCGCATGCAGGTTTTTGTGTAGCTGTGTCTTCAAGTCATTTGGGAAAATCCCTAGGGGTTGAATTGCTGGATCATGTAGTCAGACTAGGTTTAGCTTCATAAGAAACTACCAGGCCAGGTGCAGTGACTCATGCCTGTAATCCCAGTACTTTGAGAGGCCAAGGCAGGAGAATTGCTTGGGGCCAGGAGTTCAAAACCAGCCTGGGCCACAAAGGGAGATCCTAGCTCTACAAAAAATCAAAAAAAGTTAGCCAGGCTTATTGGTTAGCCACACACCTGTGGTTCCAGCTACACTTGAGGCTGAGGCAGGAGGATAGCTTGAGCCCAGGAGGTAAAGGCTACTGTGAGCCATGTTTGTACCACTGTACTCCAGCCTGGGTGACAGAGCAAGACACTGTCTTGGAAAAAAAAAAAAAAAACCTACCAAAATGTCTTCCAAAGGGATTGCACCATTTGCATTCCCACCAGCAATGAATAAGAGTTCCTGTTGCTGCATAACCAGCCATTGGTATCATCAGTTTTTGGATTTTACTCCTCCTCATAGATGTGTAGTGGTGTCTCATTGTTATTTTAATTTGCAATTCCTTAATGACACATGATGCCAAGTATTCTTTCTTACACCTATTTGCCATCTGCATCTCTTTTTTTAGTAAGGTATTTGTTCAAACCTTTTGCTCATTTTTAAATTGAGTCATTATGTTTTCTCACGGTTCAATTTTAAGAGTGCTTTGTGTATTTTTAATAAATTATTTTTTCTTATCTTTGTCATTCTTTTTGGGCCAGCTCCACTCATGTTGTCCCTACCTCCCTGCATCTGAATCATTCTGAGTTTAGAATACATGAAATGTTTCATGTCCCCAACCTTGCATATCAAAGCTCAGAGAATTAAAAAGGAGGAGCTCCCCAGCTGTGACCACAACTTAGCTGCCTAAGAGTCCTGGCTGAGCCTGAAAAAGCTCAGTCAGACTGAGCCCACCCCTTTTGGACATCCCCAAGGACCCCAGTAAACTTCAGAAATTGCCCATGTACCTCACGAGATCATGTGTGGTGAGGGAGCTCCCCTCATCCCAGAGCTGCCCCAGCAACAATTTCAAAGCAATGCGCCCAAAGGCTATAATGTTTTAAGCTGCAAGTGTCCTTGAAGACCATTTAATTCATTTTACAAATGAATAAACTGAGGTTCAGCTCATAGATGTTACTAGGTGTTGCACCAGAAAAAGGCAAACAGATTTTGATATATTTAGGATTAATCAGTTAAACTCTTCAATTCCTTGCTATTCAAAATGCAAAAAATATCAGCATCACATTGGAGCATATTAGAAATGCAAACTCTTAGCCCCCCGTTCATACCTGTTGAATCAGAACCTGCATTTGAATAAGTCCCCCCTCCACAGTTTATTTGAATGTTCACTGAAGTTTAGGAACTTTGTCTTAAGTCAATGGTTTCTCAAATCATTACTGAGCAACTACTACAAGTTTGTCCAACCCGTGGCCCATGGGCTGCATGCAGTCTGAGATGGCTTTGAATGTGGCCCAACACAAATTTGTAAACTTTCTTAAAACACTGTGAGATTTTTTGTTGCAATCTTTTTTTTTTTTTTTTTTTTTTTTTAGCTCAACAGCTATCATTAGTGTTAGTGTATTTTATGTGTGGCCCAAGACAATTCTTCTTCTTCCAGTGTGGCCCAGGGAAGCCAAAAGATTGGACACCCCTGATCTACTACATGGCAGACATTGTGCCGAGCGTTAGGGATTCATCACAAGACAGATAATCATACCTGATCTCATGGAATTAGTCTTGAGTGGACACCAACATCCACAAATTACTTCTCAAGTAACTGGTTCCTTAGCTACATTTGTGATTTGTACCATAATGAAAGAGTGTATTTGAGAATCAGAGACCTGGAGGATGGATGGGTAGGCTAATCCTAGGCTAAAGACAGCATGGAGGATGAATCTATGTGCATGGCAAATCATGAAGAAAAGAGAGTGTAACGGCAAAGATTCCCAAGCGTTTTTGATCCTGGCATCCTGCAGAGCATTGCATAGCACTGATGTTCTGCAGAACAACACCCTTTAAAAAGCACTGCCCTAGAAGTTACGTGACCCTCCCCAAGACCTAAAAGGATGGTGGAGTGGGAGCCCTAACCTAGCTTTTTTGTTTCCTAAAACTAAGGCCTTTTCGTCACACCAGGCGACCCTGTCCCAGTCACTGAGAGGACCCCAGGATGACAGAGACTGAGGCCCTGGGCATCAGGCTGGCTGCCAGCCAGGCTGGACACACATGCGAGTTATTTTCATGGGGCAGCAAATTCTGGAAAATATGTGGTTTAGAAGCAACATAATTATCATCCTCTAAAATTAGGCTCATAGTCTAAACAACCCTAAGTCTTCCTTCTGCAAAAAAACAAACAATCGCAGGCAGGAAGCCTGCAGTGATGCATGTCATGTTGGCCAACAGGCCTGCTAGTCTCCCTGCTGAGCTGAAAAGGCAAACAGCATGCAAAAATGTAAATATTATATTATTTTTCAAATACCACCTTTTCCATTCTCGCCCCAGCTGGCTCTGTCTGTCCACCTCAGCGCCCTCTGGAGACCCCACTCCACCCCCGCAAGCTTTGGCCGCGAAAGACGTAGATGCAGTTTTTCAGAAGCTATTATCTAAACTGCTGATGTAATAAGGCCCTGGTATATGAAATTCACTTAATAACTCACGCGTAGTTATTTATTGTGAACCTGGGTGCATTCTCCTTGATTCCATTTCCCAGCGAAATATAAGTGCAGCTTTCATCATGAGCGCCTGAATTTATGGCAAACAGACCAAGTGACATTAAGAAAGCTGCACAATCCCTTCATTCAGTCTTTAATAAGGAAGCCAAGGAAAAATTATCCTAGCTGGTTTGTGGGTGACAGCACAAGAACTTTCTGGAGTCAGAAAGTTAGCACTGCGCCTCCTTGTCAGCCCATTAAAAAGCAAAGCTGGCATGGCATGATATTAGAACCATGTGTGAGAAGGAATTTCTCCTCTGGTAAGACATTCCAAATACTGTCTCTGAGCCAAAGACTTTGGTGTTAGACTAATTTAAGCAGCATGTTGAAATCAGCGCTCAGGACTTTGATCATACGGAGATCGTTTGTTACAAATTGAACTAACCCAGTCTCTATTTCTGGCGGATCAGAACTTTGGATTTGTTGAATTAAATGCCTCATTTAGTGCCGTTTGCACATGAAAAGGAACGCTACACTCAAGAATCTGATAGTGAATTTTTCACCTAACCAACAGGTCTACTTTTTTATTACTTTTAAACCTAATCCATACTCGGTCCACACTGCTCCTAATAACCCCAGGGCTGTTCAGAGTGAAGTTTTAAATCAACTCCCATGTTATTGGGGGCTGGGTCGGCGGGCGTTGAGGGGCGGTGGCAGGGTAACATGGGTTTCTGAACCATCCTTGAATTATCAAACCATGTAATAACATATTGAAACCCAGTACAAAAATAACAGAAAAAGAAAAAAGAAAAGAAAAATAAATTAGTCCTCGTTGTTATTTACTGTCTAAATAACCCAGTTTCCTTTCATGACAACTGTGGGCTAAAAGAGCAAAATGATTTTGCAGACCTATGATTTTTGTGCTGTTGCCTGTCTGGTCCCGTTGAAACTATTGAAACTGTGAGAGAAGAGGGTTAAAAGGGCACAAAATAGACCATTTCCACATATGGCTACACTTTCTTTTCATTTTTGAAGTTATAATATCTTTAACTGTAGATAATGATATTATAAACTGTCATTTGGTGCATTTTAAGTATATTACATACATGAAACAAAGACCTAGAAGGAACTGCAGCTGAAATCTTAACAAAAACACTGTGACTCAAATCCACCAAGCAGGAGACAGGTATCGAGTTTGCTGAGAATGTCCCAGAGCAGATAATCACAAACACAAATTGAGACCTGACTCCTGAGCATAAATTGTCATCCCAGCCAAGGCTGGGCAATGATGATTTAATAGTAATTAACTGTTAATTATTAACACTCAGGGGTCAACAAACTACTACTTTTGGGTAACATTTTACCTTTCTATTATTTGTTTCCTCTGTAACTTTTTTTCCCCATAATTTACTTATTTTTCACATAATTTACTTCTTAGTGGGGGTGGTAAGGGTGGTGGGGGTAGTGGAGATGGTGGGGGCAGAGTGTTTGAGAACCATCTCTGCTTCAGCTGTTAAAAAACCCTGACATCTCCTCAACTAGAATAAAAAAAATAAACAAACAAACAAAACACCTGTGTTTAGGAAGGGGATTCTTTCTTAAGCCCTGTGTGCAGTTTAATAATAAATATTCACCTGCAGGCTTAAAAAATCCTCTTGAATGAGGATTGCCTTCACATACAAGAAAAATAATTAATTATTAGTTTTTTTAAATGTTACTGTTATCGCATACAGAAAAATCAACAGATGATTCCTTAGTTTTATCGGCATGAAAATGAGGTTGATTTTCTCCCCTACTTTGGTGAAAGAAAATGGTTACAAAACAGATAACGATAATAAATGTTTTATTGGTGAAAAAAGAAAGATCAAATCTTTAATGAAATCAGGATGGGCTCAGAGATGAACTCCATCTGAACTCGCCAGGATTCATGGAACTTCAATTAAAACAATTTCAGAAGGACAGCTGACAGCGAGGCACTTGAAAGTGTAATTAAAATTGAGCAACATTTTAGCACCAGGTTTTCCAGTAGGATCCTGAAACATGCTGTGGCCCAGGGGAGGAGGGCAGAGAGGGTGATGGTGTCAGTGAGGAGGGGTAGGGATTCTCTGCAACATAGGTAAGAAATCCCACAGATGCTATTCAGAATCCCCAGGCACCAGCTAACAATATTTATTTTTTAATCTACTATTTTCACCTCCATCCATATAAATGAAGAAAACTGGCTTCTTGGTGTGTAGACTGGCATTTTTAATCTGAAAGATTCTTTTAAAAAAACAACCTTCTGTAAAGCCGTGCACAAGAACTCCAGTTAGAAGATCATGAAGACCATATAATAAGACAGTTAACAGTGTGGACTCTAGAGCCAGCAGACCTGGGTTCCAATCTTGCTTTTCCGTGTGCTAGCTGTGTGACCTTAGGCAGAGTCTTTAACTTCTTGGAGCCTCGTTTTCCCAGCTGTGAATTGGGACAATGATGGCACCTTGTTCTTACAGTTGCCAAGAGTCTTTAACAAGATGTTCTGGGCAAAGCGCTTAAAGCAGTGGCCTGGCACCTAGTTTGCACCCAATAACTGTGGGCAAATATTGTTATTAGAGCTGAGAATTAGGAGAGTTAACTCCAGGAGTTCAGCCTCTCCTTTTAAGAGGCAAAGCCCTCTTCCAGATGTGGGAGCAGCACAGTACAGACAAAATGGAAGTTCTTAGGTGGTGAAATATGGGGCCCCTTAGCCAAGGCTGGGGAGCTTTGCGAAAGGAACCTCTTGGCTTCAGGCATGAGGGCTCATGCTCACCTCCCAAAGAAGCTGGGGCAGGCAAATGTGCAGCGGAGGCTGGGGAACTTAGAGAGACTCTGTTCTGGCCTCCCTCAGTCAAAAAAATTAAAAAAAAGGAGGCAAGAGAAAGGCAGAGAGGAACTAGGAGGAGAAAAAGAGGAAGGAAGGAAGGAAAGAAAGGAGAGAGGGAGGGAGGAGGAGGGACGAAGGAGGAGGGAGGGAGGGGAAAAAGAGGGAAAGAAGGAAGTGATAGGGAAGAGGGGTAGAGAAGTGCTGAGTAGAGAAGGGTGTGGTCCCTGGCTAGGACTTCACCCGGGGCCTGTGCCCACGAACCTAGATGAGGACAAGCATTTCTGTTTTCCTGCCTAAATGTTGCATTTCCCAAGACCACCCTGGCCTGCCACGCCCCCATCCTGTGCCTATAAAAACTCTGAGACCTTAACAGGCAGAGACACAAGCGGCTGGACGAGGAGAGGAGTGCGCCTGTGGAAGAGCACACCGGCAGACACCGGCAGGCCATTGACTGGCGAAACGACTCAGAGTTTAGCCGGGGCCGTCGGAGGAGAGCCCAGGCCACTGAGCGGCCTGACTCCAGGAAAAACCCACCTCCCTTCTGGCTCCCCCATCTGCTGAGAGCTACTTCCACTCAATAAAACCCTGCACTAATTCTCCAAGCCCACGTGTGATCTGATTCTTCCAGTACCCCAAGGCAAGAAGCCCCAGGTTACAGAAAGCCCCCTGCCCTTGCGATAAGGCAGGGGTCTACTTGAGCTGACTACTATAAGCTGCCTATAGATGGCTAAAGTAAAAGAGCACCCTGTAATGCACGCCCACTGGGGCTTCAGCTGTAAATATTCACCCCAGACACTGCCGTGGTGTCAGAGCCCTATAACCTGCCTATCTACATGCTCCCCTAGAGGTCTGGGCACTGAAGAAGCAAGCCACACCCCCAGCACACACCCTGCAAGGAGGACAAGGGAACTTTCCTGTGGAAGGAAGGAAGGAAGGAAGGAAGGGAGGGAGGGAGGAAGGAAGGGAGGGAAGGAGGAAAGAAGGAAGGAAGGGAGGGAGGGAGGAAGGAAGGAAGGAAGGGAGGGAAGGAGGAAAGGAAGGAAGGAAGGGAGGGAGGGAGGAAGGAAGGAAGGAAGGGAGGGAAGGAGGAAAAAAGGAAGGAAGGGAGGAAGGTAGGAAGCAAGCGAGCCATCTTCAGTCCACGACATTCTAGCCCATCTCTGCTCCTTTACTTTGGGTCCCGTGAGAGTCATATCTCTGCCACAAACCTTCCTCTGGCTTGAATCATCATAAGTGGGCTTCTGTTCCTTGGTCACCAAAAGAGCTGTCCCCGCCACTCTGAGCAGTCATATGAAGTGTCAGGGAGGGGTTTTCCACAGCATGACCAAGGCAAAGAACCCATGTTCACAGACACCCAGCTCCACAGAGCGCAGTGGGAAGCAGGGTTTGCACACAGCACCCCTAGGATTCCTGAGAATCACCTAAAACAAACCAACAGTGGCCAAACCCAACAGCCAGCACCTGGCCTTTCTCTCTGCCCAGGTTCTGACTTACAATGGATCTAGGCAGACGATCTCTGGGTACCACCCACCTCCTGGAGAAATCGTCTCTCTGACCCCCTGCAAGTGAGTGTTGGGGGCTGACAACAGTTTCCCAAACTTTTAAGTCCCTCTTAAATAGGAGCTCCACATTGGCTTTTGGGAACTAGTTCATGATCTTAAGTTAATGCATCCCAATCTGTGAATAATAGAAAAAAAATTAATTACATATCCTTTGGACTGCCTTCTTTGATTTTTAAAAATATAGCTGTAGCAGCAGAATTACCTTCCAAATTATATTGGACCCAGCTTATTAAAATGGCTTTCAATTCCCTGAGCACACAGTGATAGACAGCCAGGCAGGGGAGCTGAAACACCGGGATTCTTTCCTTTTTATTTTTTTTTTTAACTTATTGCAGATAAGCCACATGCAGATAACTGAGAATTGACTGTTTCCATTTCCAATTAATCTATTTCCTCTGGTGTCTGGTATTTACTCCTAGACTTCCCCTGGTTTGCAGTACAAGCCAACACTCTTTTAATACTCTAAATCCATTAGACACTTTTCTTTTCCCTTGTGAACAAAGGAGAAATGTTTTCGTGCAACTTTATGGAAGCCATCAATCTCCCTGAGAGGTTTGCCACGCTCAACAGAATCTGCATTATAACTTATGCAAAACAGAGGACAGCCAGCATGGGGGGAAATCCCAGTTTCTTTGAGCAGTAGCAATGCATTAAAGAAAACATGCATTTCTGCTGAAATTCATATTGGTAAATGGATTTCCCATCTGAAACATTGTTTTTTCACTAAGAGAAGCTTTTAATCCCCTTAAGTTCCTTTCTAATCTGCCTTGGAAGTGCTTGTCTCAGGAATATAACAGCGATGATATAACAGATTTAATTTATTAGAACGAGACAGCAGCCAGCCAGCAGAGTACACAGAGTGCGTGCCCGCCGGCAGAGTGGGGCTCTCATTCCTGGGTGGAAGAAGCCTGTCCGGTCTCCTCCTGAATCCAGCCCCACTGCACTGCCACAACACCCAAGTTCAGATCGCAGCTCCCTGTGCTCTCTCTGGAGTAAACACCCTGGCTTCACGAGGTTGAGGTTAAGCCCTTTATTCTCTAAAGGCCAGAAGAGAGCTGAAGAAGGCAGGTCCTCAAACGATCATCACTGTCCCCTGCCTCCTCCCACTGTTTCATCCTCTGGATAATAGACCACAGGGTGGGAGTCGAGACCACTCAGCCTGTGGGGTCCATTGCCTCAAAGCTTGGTGAGGGATCTCCTGGTCTGACGGGCCACTTTGGGTAGCAAATGGCCACAGTAGGCCAAGAGTCGAAAGGAGAGGAGACGCAAACACCACCCTTACCATACCACATCCTGTTTCCAACCAAGATGCAGAAGGAAATGATACAAAAGCCAACAAGCCCTATTCAATCCAAATCTACTTGATTTAGAGAGCCAGCAAGAAATTAATCTTTTGTTTGTTTGTTTGTTTTGGAGATGGAGTCTCGTTGTTGCCCAGGCTGGAGTGCAGTGGTGCGATCTCATCTCACTGCAACTTCTGCCTCCTGGGTTCAAGCGATTCTCCTGCCTCAGCCTCCCAAGTAGCTGGGATTACAGGTGTGCACCACCCGCCTGGCTAATTTTTGTATTTTTAGTAGAGACGGGGTTTCACCATGTTGCTCAGGCTGGTCTCAAACTCCTGACCTCAGGTGATCCGCCTGCCTCGGCCTCCCAAAGTGCTGGGATTACAGGTGTGAGCCATCGCGCCCGGCCAAGAAATTAACTCTTTGGCTTATCCTGCTTCATTCTGTAATCCAACACATTCAGCGTCGTGGTTGACCTGGGGCAGCTCTGAGCTTGTGCTGGCTGAGCCTACGTGGCTGACGGGTGTCCACACCAGCACAATGGCCCCCGGCGTGTCCACACACAACTCCTTTTCCTCTTCCTCTGAACAGAAAGCTGCTCATTTACCCATTCAATCCCTGCATATTGATGCTCTCACGAGCCAGCCTTTGACTCATGGGAATAACTCTTCCAACCCCAGGGAGAAGCACATGACTTCAGCACAGGACCTTGGTGTCACTTTCTAAGTTGGTGCCTCTGCTGTCACACACAGTATCTACTCTAGTGGTTAAGAATGTAGCCTCTGGAACCAGAAAGGGCTGGGTTAGAATCCCATCTCCAGGACTTACATAGCAGGAGACACTGGGTAAGCAAATCCACCTCACTGAGCTGCTATTTTGTCATTTATAAACTGGGAACAGGACCATTTACTACCAGTGAGGAATAAATGATGTGATTTTATAAACTCCTCAGCAGAGTGCCCAGCCCTTAGTAAGTACTGATTAATTATAGCTATTATTACATACATAGATTTACCAACAGGCAAATTTACACTTCTGTTTATTCACTCATTCCCCAATGTTTATTGAACACCTCTGATGGGCCTGGCTCGGCATTAGATACTCTGTTTTTCCGTTTTGTTTTGTTTTGTTTTGTTTTGTTTTGTTTTGTTTGAGATGGAGTCTCACTCTGTCACCCAGGCTGGAGTGCAGTGGTGCAATCTCGGCTCACTGCAACATCTGCCTACTGGGTTCAAGCAATTCTCCTGCCTCAGTCTCCAAGTAGCTGGGACTACAGGCGTGCACCACCACGCCTGGCTAATTTTTTAATATTTTTTGTAGAGATGGGATTCTACATCTCTTTGTAGAGATGGGGTCTTTTGTTGAGACCAGGCTGGTCTCAACTCCTGGGCTCTCACTTTGGGAGGACGAGGTGGGAGAATCACTTGAGGCCAGGAGTTTGAGACCAGGCTGGGCAATATAATGAGACCCCCATCTCTACAAAAAATAGTTGTAGTAAGTTAGCCGGGCATGACGGCGTGTGCCTGTGGTCCCAGCTACTTGAGAGGCCGGGGCGGAGAATTGCTTGACCCCAGGAGCTTAAGACTGCAGTGAACTATGATCTTGCCACTGCACTCCAGCCTTGGTGACAGAATGAGACTGTCTCAAAAATAATAATAATCATCATCATCATCATTCTTTTTTTTTTTTTTTTTGAGATGGAGTCTCGCTCTGTCGCCCAGGTTGGAGTGCAGTGGCGCAATCTTGGCTCCCTGCAAGCTCCGCCTCCCAGGTTCACTCCATTCTCCTTGTTCAGCCTCCTGAGTAGCTGGGACTACAGGCGCCCGCCACCACGCCCGGCTAATTTTTTGTATTTTTAGTAGAGACGGGGTTTCACCGTGCTAGCCAGGATGATCTCGATCTCCTGACCTCATGATCCGCCTGCCTTGGCCTCCCATAATCATCATCATTCTTGATGGAATGCAAATTTGCATTCATTCTTTAATTTGAATTTTATATGCCCCCCCTAAAAAACACACACAGTAGATATTGAGAGCAGATATTATCATCCCACTTTACAGAGGAGTGGTCTGATGCAGTAAGACTAGGAAGCACGTGGCAATGCTCAAGACAGCGGGGGGTGGGGTCTGAGACAAGCCTCCACCCAGACTTTTCGTTGAGTAGGATTTCCCAGAAAATGAGGATCCTGAATCTGGACAATGTAGAACACAGTAACACAAAACCCACGTGTACATGACCCTCACAGCCTCAGGACATACTCCATCCCGTGGCAAGTGTGTACTTAGGTAGGAAACCATATCCCACACTCAGTGGGAGCCAGAGGTCGGCTGTCTTGAGATGCTGAGAAGGAGGCCAGGAAAGAAAAAGAGGCTCTGGAACTTGACGCTTATTAAAAGCACTTGCTCACAAGCTGTGTTCAGGCCCACATGGTGCCCAAAGCCTGGAACCTCGGCCACAGCAGGGGTCAGTGCCCCGTCCTGACAGGCATGAGCTGGGGAGTCTGGGCTGAAGATGGATGGGGGCGTGAAACATGCCCGTGACAGCAGTAATCCGCACGACCCAGAGAGGCAGGCTGGTATTTTGGCCACTTCCCCAACGCTTTTTATGTGGGGAGGGAATTTTCATCATTTCAGACATAAATAATTCCAGGAACAGTGTCGAGATCAGACACATCAAAACTAACCACTCCCGGCAACACAGAGGCTCCTACTACTGGGCTAGACTTATTTCTCGGTTGCAGAGCTGCCTAGGGCAGGGCTCCAACGGGCATTGAAACTTGCCTGGCACTTCTATGCTGGGTCCTTGGTGAAGTCCCTGTCCCGCTCAGCAAGATGCTCGTCTCATGCCTTCTCCTCCCTCCTCAGATTTTGTGTCACTTCCTCTCCCCTCACCCTGGGCTGACACCCCGCCTCATTCTTTATGGAGGGACTGGAAGTGATCAGATTCACACTCTCTCATTTGCCACAAACTTGCCCACACCTGCGCCCCACTCTCCTTCATCTTTCTGGATATAGTGAAAGACATGTTCTTCCTCCCACCATAGGCTACCCTCCACTTGTATCCGGAACCTTCTCCCCTTCTACGAGTCTCCACCCTTCCAGTTACACACATCAACAACCCCCTCTGTCCTGGATCCTTCTCACCAGCAATCACACATACTTCAGTATCTCCCATCTCAAGAAACCAAACCAAAACAAAAACTATCCCCTGATCCCTCATCTTTCCCCAGTTAAGTCCTGTTTTGCTATTTCCCATCTTGGCAAAATATCTCACAAGTGTATCCAAGTCCTGTCTCTATTTCTTCAACCAAGTGCAACCTGGCTTCCTCACCACGCCATGGAAACTGTTCTGGGTCAAGCTTATTAATGAGCTCCATTTCCTCAGGTGCAAGAGAATCTTTCTTCTTTGTGTTCTCAGGGGACCCCTTGTTCCCCCTTGAGGCATCTCTTCTCCTTGTTTCTGCTTTCCTGCCCTCTCCTCTCTCTGGTTTCTGCTTCTCGGTCTCTCATTGACCACCCTTGCCCCCACCTTCTAGACGTTGGGGTGCCCCTAGGTTAATCCTCAGCCCTCTTCTCACTCTTAGTTCATTTTCTCTTTAGGTGAGTTCCTTCATTCCCATGGTTTTAAATACCATCTATGTAATACTGACTTTCAAATTATAGCCCCAGCCCAGAAAGATCCTTAGAGCTCCAACTTGTATATCTGGTTGCCTTCTTGACATCTCCTCTTGGACGTCTAACAGGCCTCTCAACTTGACATTTCCATGACTAGGCAGTTCACAGACCAAGAAATACAACAGGCTTTTTAGACATGCTGAAGGTGTTCAGCGTCACTGAGAGTCAATAAAATGCAAATGAAAACAAAAGTGAGATTTTTTTCACTAATTGGTATAGCCAAGAGAGATGAAAACATTTAAAAACACACTGTTGATAAGTATTGGAGGTAAAAGTTGCCTTTGTAAATCAGTGGGGAATATAAATAATCCTTTTGTAGGGCAAATTGTCAATGCCTATTAAAATGAAAAACACACATCCTCTCTGACCCAGCAATTCTGCTTCTAAGAATTTCACGTATCTATCTATCTCTATATATATAGATATCTCCAATTAATATGTTTAATAAATGTAATTATTTCCAATATTTGTGTGATATGTATGATACCATATATATGATATGATGTATGACATATATATAATATATATAGTGTCACACATCTGCAAATCAATGTTGAAATCATTCAGGAAACCACCTAATACCAGCAATAGATGGGTGGCATAAGTGAAAATGCAGTTTCACAGGGAAATACCATTTAACTGTTAAAAGAATGGAAAAAGCCTTTACAAGCTAGTACAGGAAAATTTCCAGGGTATTATGTTAAATGAAAAAAATGAAAGTGCGGAAGGTTGTATGTAATATGGTATTACTGGTTTGTAAATGAAGGATAATAGAAACAGAGATACTGACACATAAATGCTGAGGTAAATAAAAAATGCTACTGGAAGGAGACACATAAAATTTGTGAAGGGGAGGGCAATAAGACTAGGAGACCAGTATCCCAGGGAATTAGGATACTTTCCCCGTATACTGTTTTGTGCTATTAGATTTTTTTTTTTTTTTAAAAACATGCCATTTCTTACATTTTAAATTTTAAAATAAAGTTATTTTTCATATCCTGGTTCCTTCTCAGCTTTCAGTGCTCAGCTGAAATGCAGTCTTCGGCACAGCCTTCCTAGAGGACTCTATGACAATCACCCTTGTTTTTCCTCTCCCCCTGCAGAGTAGTTCCCCTTTTAAGCTATTTTTTTTAAGACTGAGACTCACTCTGTGGCCCAGGCTGGAGTGCAGTGGCGTGATCTCAGCTCACTGCAACCTCTGCCTCCCAGGTTCAAGCGATTCTTATGCCTCAGCCTCCAGAATAGCTGGATTACAGGCACCCGCCACCACACACGGCTAATATTTTTTGCATTTTTAGTAGAGATGGGGTTTCGCCACGTTGGCCAGGCTGCTCTCGAACTCCTGGCCACAGGTGATCCACCCACCTCAGGTTCCCAAAGTGTTGGGATTACAGGCATGAACCACTGAGACAGGCCTTAAGCTATTTTAAATATTGAAATTTCAAGGAAGATTTCATTCAAGTAAGATCTCCCCTCAAAGAGGCTTCCCTGTGCACCCCATCCGCAGTAATGCGCTCCCCAGTCATTCTCAAACCCTTTCCCCTGCTTCTTTCTTTTCAATGCATGTGTCACCACCTGACATACTATACAGTTTTTCATTTGTTTATCGTTGGTTTTCCCCCATTAGAATGTAAGTTTCAGAAGAGCAGGAATCCTGCCCATGTTGTTCACAGCTCTGTCCCCTGTGGCTAGACTAGTGCTTGGCAAACTGCAGATGCTCATTCAATATTTGTAGAATGAATGAGTAGGTTCTCCTGCTAGGGAAAACAAATAAATAAAAAGACATTTTAAAGGCCACAGGTCTAGAAAAGAAAATATCTAAAGCCACCAGTTTAGTGCTGGGTCTAAAATCCATTGTTGGGGCCCGGCGTGGTGGCTCATGCCTGTAATCACAGCACTTTGGGTGGCCAAGGTGGGTGGATCACTTAAGGCCAGGAGTTCAAGACTAGCCAGGCCAAAATATGGTGAAATCTCGTCTCTACTAAAAATACAAAAAATTAGCTGGGCATAGTGGCTCATGCCTGTAGTCCCAGCTACTCAGGTGGCTGAGGCATGAGAATCGCTGAATCCAGGAGGCGGAGGTTACAGTGAGCCAAGATTGTGCCACTGCACTCCAGCCTGGGTGGCAAAGTTAGATGCTGTCTCAAGAAAAAATAAATAAATAAAATAAAATAAAATCCATGGTTGGGTCACACCAGCACCACTCTGTGATTTGTGTTGACATCAGTTATTTTTGTTTTTGTTTGTTTGTTTTTCACAGGGTTTTGCTCTATTGTCCAGGCTGCAGTGCAGTGGCTTGATCTCAGCTCACTGAAGCCTCTATTTCAAGCAATCCTCAGGCTCAAGCAATCCCCCCACCTCAGCCTCCGGAGTAGCTGGGACCAGAGGCATGTGCCACGGTGCTCAGCTAATTTTTGTATTTTTTGTAGAGACAGGGTTTTACCATGTTGCCCAGGCCACTCTTGAATTCCTGGGCTCAAGCAATTATCCCACCTCAGCCTCCCAAAATGCTGGGGTTACAGACATGAGCCACCATACCAGGTCCAATGTCAGTTTGCCAAGCAAAGGGCCTGGGGTAGTACTGCACAGCACCAATTGGCAAAGGGAGGATGAAGAAGACGGGAGTGGGGGACTTTGCAGGAAAAGCCCAGAAGTGTGGAGCAGCAGAAGAAATAACACTGCAGAAAACAGAGGCAGGCAGGAGGGTCCTTAGCAGGTTCCCCGAAGGAAGTGCTTTTCATGGGCAGCATCCCCTGTTTACCGGAGAATCAGGGCTGGAGAGAGAAGAGGAACCAGGAAAAACAAAGAGAGGCCCCTGGCCTTCATGTCATCTTGGGGGAGCTGAGTCCCAGCTTCTGATGGATGACACACAAGGTGTCAGAGCAGATAACTGCCAAGGGAGGGAGGGAATGAATCATCAAATTACTTAAAACCCCAGCACTCTGGCTAAAGGCAGGAAAGCAGTGAGTCAGCAAAGCGCTGGGAATCAGTGATTTCAGTGCAAGGGCTGGAGCAAGGTAGCGGCCTGGGGAGTGTGTGCCAGGGACCCCAACCTCCAGGTGCCCCACTCCAGACTTAGCTGCCCTGGCACCCAGCTCCTCCCAAAGAAAAAGCCCTCTGCCCCTCTTTGCCGGGGAAGGTTTGGGGGCAACCCAGTGGCTGGAGCCTCCCACGGACTTCAGAGAACCGTGTTCTCAACCCCGAAGCTCCTGCACCAGCATCGATCCTGCCGGGGCCTCCCGGAACCTCAGGAAACCTCATGTTTTCTAAATTGTACTTTTATGCTCAGCAAGCCCTCAGGCTACCTGGTTAAAAGTTTACGTTAAAAAATCCTTCATAATTGGTTCGTTTGAATGGTGCCCTCTGCAGAGTCATCAAGGCAGGCCGTGTTCATTAGCAGCAGTTCACATAAAATCCAGGCAGTAAAATGTCAATCATTCCAGAGCTTCAAAAACTTCTCCGGGCTTCCCCGAGCCCAACCAAATGCCAACAGGAATAAATCCAGGCGAGATGAGCTTGGTGCAACACCGTCTAAGCTGACGTTTCTCCACCTTGGCATTACTGCCATTTGGTGCTAGATAATTCTTTGGTGTATGGAGGGGGCAGGCACTGCAAGATGTCTAAGCATCATCCCTGGCCTCTACCCACTAACACTAGTAGCACCCCCCTACATCAAAAATGTCCCCAAATATTGCCAAGTGTCCCCTGCAGCACGAAATCACCCTGGGCTGAGGACCACACTTCTGAGCTTCTATCCTCTTGGACAGCTGAAATTTGGGAGAGAAAAATTCAAATAAGACATTTCCTGCATGTCTACTCTCTGCTGGGCCTTGTGCTGAGCATTGAACATGGTCCATAATGAGGGGTAGCTGGGTGTGGTGGCTCGTGCCTATTGTCCTAGCTACTTGTGAGTCTGAGGCAGGAGGATCGCTTGAGCCCAGGAGTTTGAGGTTGCAGTGAGCTATGATTGCACCACTGCACTCAGCCTGGGTGACAGAATGAGACCTTGTCTCTAAAAATGGTGGGAGCGGGGGGAGTGCATGTGGCCCCCAGCCTTGAAAAAAGGGGGACCAAACACTTGGTTTATCCTCAGTGGCCTAGTTTCAAGTACTAGGTTTTCCGACAGGCAGCGAGGGCAGGGTGAGGTCAAGTTGTTTCATTAGGGAGAGAACGGGTGGGTGAGCACTTGGAAACACCTCCACGAGAAGGCAATACTTGTTTTTAGCTCCTCATGTAAATGGATGTCGCCGGCCTTGAAAAGAGCACAATGGGTGTACAGCAGTGAATCATCTAAGTTAATTATAGAGATCATTGCGGAGCCGTGCAAAGCCCGGCTGAGCTTAGCTTGCAACACCAGGCAGCAGCAACAGCCACCGATGATGATGTTCACATTAATAATTGGCAGTGACACAGCCACAAAGCACTCCCTGCTCCAGGCCTATGCCAGGAAAAATAGAGGAGCAGTCAAGAAAAGCACAGTAGCATTTATCACACCCTCTAGTGAAAGGAAGCCACCATTTTCCCCTACTGTGGTCTGGGAGACTGACTGGTGGGCCCAGTGGGGCATTGCTGAGACTGGCAGATGGATTTGTGGCTGAAGCAGGGGGTGGGGAGAGGGGGTCGACTGAGGCAGAAGGGGAAATGGAGGCACAGGTATATGCAGTTTCATTGCATTAATTGTTCGTTCAAGCAACAACAAAATGATCCCAAGAACTTGGCACTGACCAAGGCAAGTTCCCCCAGAGAGTGCGGTGAATACATTCTATAGGGAGCAGGTATGCAAGACTCCCTCTGGAGCAACCAAGCGTTGTCAGTGTACAATGGGGCAGGAGAATTGGGTTGTCTGGGAGTAATTTCAAGCAGACAGACCTGAGAGTGAGTGGACAGCTAAGAAGATATGTCAGCTTAGGAGCACAGTTTCCAAAACATACCACTGTTGTTCCAGGTAGTACAGACGTAGTTTGGGGTTTTTTGAGGATGCAGCTTTCCCAGCACTGAATCCCATGATTCATGGGATTGGTCCATCTGACGAGGCAAGGACAAAGTCTCAGTTTGGTGCTAAGAGATCTTTAATACCACCTCAACACGTGATCATCATCTCCCTTTTTGGCAAAGAAAGAACAGACTTTAGGCTCAGGCCTTGGGCAAGCAACAACACCTGACCAGAATTTAATGACCTTGGTTTTAATTTTTCTTCTGCAAGTCAAGTTTACCAAAGTAAAATTTATATACAACAAAATTTACCCTTTTTATCGTATGGTTCTATGAGCTTTGACAAACACATGCAGTAGAAAAACTACAACCACAATTACGATAAAGAAGAATTCCACCATCAAAATACCTCCCCCACGCTCCTTGATGTCAGTTCTCCTCCCTTCCCTAGCCCCTGGCACCCAATAATCTGTTTTCTGTCCCTATAGTTTTGTGTTTTCTAGAACTCCATAAAAATAGAGTCATACAATATGTACGCTTTTTTTGGTTTTTATCTTATACTTATCTTGAGCTTAGATTTATGAAATAGCAACTGGTTTTTAATTTAAGGTACAGTAGTTCCTCCTTATCCATGAGGAATATGTTCCAAGATCCCCAGTGGATGCCTGAAACCATGGATAGTACCGAACCTATGTAGACTGTTTTTTTCCTATACATATACCTATGATAAAGTTTAATTTATAAATTAGACACTGTGAGAAATTAACAATAGTAATCAATAATAAAATGGAACATTTATAAGAATGTACTATAATAAAGGTTGTATGATGTGGTCTCACTCTCAAAATATCTTCTTATACTGTACTAACCTATTTTTGGACTGTGGTTGACTGTGGGTAACTGAAACCTCGGAAAGCAAAACTGCAGATACGAGGGGAAAGACAGGCATTCTATAAAGTTTTCTTTTTAAATAAATCAACAGTTTCAAAGAGGGGTCTGATTTATAGACATATAAAGTAGTAATTGCATAGGTATACTGCAGACATGGTAAAAAAAATCAGAAAGAGTGGATAGGAATTATCAAGAACTTGAAAATATCTGAAATTTCATCCTACTTGCAAGTTAAATTTGCTTGCCAGTTTCATGGATGCTGGCAGAAGACACAAGACTTTGGGGTCAGAGACAAAGAGTTTGATTACTTATGGCTCAGCAAATAGTGTGAGTACCACATATTTGCAAAAGTTCCTGTTGTTCTGAAACCCACAGGACTGATGCAGATGGCCAGATGGATTTCTGCACATGTAGGGGGTTGCCTCATGGAAGAGAAACCCATAGCTTAGGCAACCAGAATCTTTTATAATGGGCAATAAGCATGCCTGCCGTTTGTTTTGGAGGCAGACATTATCTCCATCTTCCAAAGCTGTTTACTGTACAAACAGCATCTCTTGCTCTCCTCGCAGAGATGACAAAAGCCAGTTAGTACCTCCCTTGCAAGATGCAGAAATAGGAGAGGCCCATGGAGAATTATCTCCTAACAGAAATGACTGAAATCTGGGCCATGCTCACTTAGATCACAGAAAAAGAAAACCTAGGCAGCCAAAAGTTTGTGGGTCCCAAAGGAAGGACATCAGGGCCTGGCAGACTTGAACATTGCATTTGCCTCTAGAAGCCTCTCTCTGGAGAGGTGAGAGGCCTCAGATTAGTTGACATCTGATTCTACTCCTATTTCTTCCCACTGTTTACTCTCCAAAGTAACCTTCCCGTTAGAATTAGTCCTCCCACAAGTAAAAGGAGTACACTGCTTTGCCCATGTGACCATACCACATTGTTGGATAGCTGTATTTCTGATTGTCATTTACTTTATAAACATTCAGGTTTATACATCAGACTCCATGCTGGTTAATGTGAGTCTATTTCGTTCTCCCTTGGCCCATACAATTGAGTTTCTAATCCTAAAAGATTGAGAACTAGATCTCTAAATTCAACATGGTGAATTAAATAATAACAAATAGTGTCCAGCATTTATTATATGTTCTGAGCTCTTGCTATTTACAATCTAATTTAATTATCCACCTAGCCATATACTTGGTAGGCATATCTATGAGTTCCGCTTTACAGGAGAGCAAAGTAAAGCATAGAGGGAGTAAATTACACAACCATGGGCTCATAGGTGTGTCAGCAGAGCTGGAATTTGAACCTGATCTGTCTGAAGCCAGAGTCAGTCATCTAGCCATGGGTCTATACTGCCTAACCAGGGACATATCACCTAATGAGGCCTTCTAGGTGAGGAGGAGAGCCAGGCTTCCCCTTGTACCCCTAGACTATGCCCAATGTGCTGAGTGTGCCAGTAAGCCAGGAGATTGGTGAAGCCTCAGGCTCCCTCTGGGGAGATGCCCTGAGTGCAATCTGAGGAAGGCCACTAACTCAGGATGCATGAGATAAAAGCTTCCTCTCCTCCATGCACTTCAGTCCACTTTGCCCTTCCAAGTCAGGCACACCTGAAGACGTTGGTATTGTCTGTTCCTGGAGCTCTTTCCCCTTGTCTATATTCCATCTCAAGATTTCCAGAAGGTTCTCATGAAGCTTTGGTCCTGTTCCAGTTACCACTGTTACACAACACACTGTACACAGCAGCTTAAAATAACAATTTTATTTTGCTTACAACTTTGTGGGTCAAGAATTTGGAAAAGGCTCAGCTGGGAGGTTCTTCTCACTGGGGGTCTTTTGTGAGGTTGCAATCAACTGTCAGCTGGGGATGCACACATCTGAGGGCTTGAGGGGGCTGAACCTCCCAAAAGGCTCATCCACACGGCTTATAGTTGAAGAACAGCTGGGCTACCAATCTGAGCAATCCCAGCATCTGCATGTGTCTTCCCCAGCATGGTGGTTTCAGGGTAGTCAAACTCCTTGCACGTGTCTGGCTACCCCAAAAGAAAAGTCCCAAGGACCAAGAGGAAGCTGCATAACATTTTTCTGTCCTCACCACAGAAGTCACATGGTATAGCTTCCAGCAGCCCCTGTTGGATGAAGTAGTCCCTAGCTTCACCAGATTTAAGGGACTCCATCTCTTGATGGGAGGTGAGTCACAGAATCTGGGAACCATGGTTTAAAAACTGCCACTGGTCTCAATTAGATTGTCTTTTCCAGGGTCATATCAGCATCGTGGGCCTTCTTGCACTTTCAGATAAGAAAGTCCAATGTGTGATATGATAAGGGGATGCATTGGGGATCGTGGGGGATGAAGAGTGCACAATTCGCCTCTGAGAACCATGGGTTAGAAGAAAGACAACGCAACTCTTTACTTCATAAAAGAGTGGTTCATTTGAGGTTCGGCAACCTCAGCTACAACAACCAAGTTTCCAGCATAAACAGTGATCTTCAGGAGGGATCTGAGAGCCATCCATTGCTTATAAAAATGTCCATATTCCCCAGTGGTGAGCCAGCACGCAGGGCTCCTCTGTAACCTAGCTCCATGGAGGCCTCTCTGTGCTCACTTTACCCTCCCCTGATGCACAGACCCAAAGACATACCCAACAGCTCTCCTGCTCTCCTTGTTTTTGGTGAAGCACCAGCTTCAGTCTGTAGTGAGAGGTTTTGTGTGTCTCCCTGGTACTTATTCCAAGCCCCACAACCCCAGGGACGCCTTCCCCCCAAGGTAGTGATGTTCATGGCCTGAGAATGAGTAGCCACAAATAGAAAGTTGTCACTCAGTGTCACTGTCCTTTCTGGAGCATCTGCACCTCCAGGGAGACCTCCAGCCTCCTGGGATTTTTCCTTGGGCCCCTAAACTAGCTCTCATTGAGAAAGTAACCAAATTCTCCACCATGCTAAGGACGCCCTCCTATGTGCAGTTTTGATGTGTAAACCAAGGCATTCCCTATCCCTTGGCAACAGATGATACACCCAGGGTCTACGGAAGGAGCAATCATGTTCACCTATTTAAACACACACTTTTCCATCTAATACATTCCAAATACTTCACATATTTAAACCATTCCCTCCACACCTGCTTCAAGCTGCAATTCAGTACGTGACTAAAATCAGGATTTGGGACCCAGCAGTGATGGCTCAGGTATGGCTCTGCTCTCGTCTAGCTGTGTGACCTTACTTTAATATGGCATGCCCCAATGCCTTCATGGGGATAATTAAAGCCCCTACTTCACAGAGTCATTGCAAAGATTATGTGAAGTAACACAATGAAAGCACTTAGAAAAGTATCTGGTATATGGTAAGCACTTCATTTAACTGTACTTCATGCATTTAAAATGATATTCTCTAAAATAAAACATCATTAATTAAGTCAACTATTCTTGACTATCAAAGCTGTTACAAAGCATTATGCAACCCTAACAGTTGCTTTCAAAGATTTTGTTTGCAACTACGAAGCCTCCTAATAACCTCCTAAAACCGTCACCTAGTGAGAGCATACAGAGTATTCAGTCACGAGCCCAAAAGTCCTGCAGGAAGTTTTCAAGTGTTGCTCACCTATATAGGGAAGCCACTAGTAAGTATACACGAATCTTCAATGTGAGCTTAGCTGAATAATTTTACTTTAAAATACTTGGCATTCTGTATAAGTGTATTTGGTATCTACACTATTTATACAGTGTCCATCATTGTACATATTTTATGTCTATCCTCAAAATTGACTGCTCAAGACTATTTTTAATAATTTGCGGCCGGGCACAGTGGCTCATGCCTGTAATCCCAGCACTTTGGGAGGCCAAGGCAGGTGGATCAGAAGGTAAGGAGATCGAGACCATCCTGGCTAACATGGAGAAACCCCGTCTTTACTAAAAACACAAAAAAATTAGCCGGGCGTGGTGGCAGGCACCTGTAGTCCCAGCCACTCGGGAGGCTGAGGCAGGAGAATGGCGTGAACCCGGGAGGTGGAGCTTGCAGTAAGCCGAGATCACGCCACTGCACCCAGCCTGGGGGACAGAGCGAGACTCCGTCTCAAAAAAAAAAATAAGAATAAGAATAAGAATAAGAATTTGCAACGATAATTTTAAATATACACAATTTTTGGCTTTTGTGCTGGCTCTCAGAACCTAACACCCATCCAGAGATGAAATTCTGCTGTGTCTTATTTTATCTTACCAACAGCCCTGATGTGTGGCTATCATTGTCCCAGTTTACAGTGGAGGACGTTTAGTCTGAGGGAGATCAACTATCTAGTTCAATGTCACACAGCTAGTCAGTTGCAGAAGTGGGATGCAAACCTATCCTTCCTTGGGTTACCCCCCCACCTCTCACAGCAATAGCTTACTGCTCTGTAGCCCTTTCTAAGCCATAAGTGAGTCTCACAAGCATTAAGACACCTGAAGCATCTATCAGCTCTTTTAACAGATATTATTAAGCCTTTTTTAATAAATAAGAAATTGAGGCTGGGCACAGTGGCAAATTCCTGTAATCTCAGCACTTTGGGAGGCCCAGGCAGGCCGATCACCTGAGGTTGGGAGTTCAAAACCAGCCTCACCAACATGGCAAAACTCTGTCTCTACTAAAAATACAAATATTAGCTGGGTTCAGTGGTGCACACCTGTAATCCTAGCTACTCGGGAGGCACAAGAATCTGAGAATCACTTGAACCCGGGAGGCAGAGGTTGCAGTGAGCCGAGATCACACCACTGCACTCCAGCCTGGGTGACAGAGTGAGACCCTGTCTCAAAAAAAAAAAAAAAGAAAAAGAAAAAAGAAGAAGGAGGAGGAGGAGGAGAAGGAGGAGGGAGGAAGAGTAGGACGGAGGAGGAGGAAGGAGGAGGAGGGAGGAGGAGGAGGAAGGAGGAGGAGGGAGGAGGAGGAGGGCGGAAGAGGAGGAGGGAGGAGGAGAAGGAGGGAGGAGGAGGAGAAGAAGAAAAAGAAGAAGAAGAAGGAGGAGGAGGAGAAGGAGAAGAAGAAGAGGAAGAGGAAGAGGAAGAAGAAGAAGAAGAAGAAGAAGAAGAAGAAGAAGAAGAAGAAGAAGAAGAAGAAGAAGAAGAAGAAGAAGATGGAGAGGAAGAAGAAGAAGAAGAAGAAGAAGAAGAAGAAGAAGAAGAAGAAGAAGAAGAAGAAGAAGAAGAAGAAGAAGAGGAAGAAGAAGAAGAGAAAGAAGAAGGAGGAGGAGAAGAAGAAGAAGAAGAAATTGGGACCGGTGAAGTAATCATGTACTCATGATTAGAGCTGCTCCCTTGACACTGTTAACTTCTGCCTTTATTTTTCCAGGGCATCCAAGACTCTGTTTTACTCAACCTCTTAGGGTCACATTTTAGGTCCCTTGCTGCCTTCTCACTCACATGCTTATCCCCACATGTGAGGACACTGAGGGTCACTATTATAAATGCCAACAGATGCCAAGCAGGTAATGTCAATGAACCGCATGGGTTGAATGTGAGGTATTAGGGAATGACGGAAACTGTGACAAGCTAAGAGCACAGGCTCTTGCTAAGAAGAGCAGCCACATCTCAGCTTTGACCTAGGGACACCACGTGGGAAGGTGGCTCCAACAGGGCAGATCTGCTAACTTTTCCATTAAATTCAGAAATCCAATGTTTTATGATATTTTCCTATTTTAAACTATTGGCAACTATTTCTGATGAGTCCATCAGCTCTACAAGAACAGCCTCCTGATCTGGTTTCCAGAATTGCTGACTTCTAGCTATTTGTCTTTCTTCATGGATGTGCTGGGGACCTACACATGAACATTCTACCAATTCCCAAAATGCTGCCATTTCTTTAAATTTTTTTTAAAATAGGAGGCTTGCTATTTTCCCTCCAAACCAGTGACTCTCTTCTATGTCTCTCTTTCTCCCATCACCCTTGTGGTACCCATGAACCCAAACCCTAGGACACAAGTGTGCACTGGAATCCTCTGTGAGCTCTTTTAGAAATGGGGATTATCATGTCCAACTTCAGATCTACTAAAGAAGACTTTTCAAGAGTGGAACCTAGGAAGCCACCCATGATCTATCTCTATCACCCCATACGCCAGGCTTACATCAAACTTCAGAGGATGTATTTCAAATCCCCCCATCATTAGTTCAACTGTCACTGGTCTTTTCCTGCCCAATTCAGCCCTCTTACCATTGCCTGCTTAGCATCTCTGAAACACAGTTTTGCATGTTACACGCACATTCCTAAACCTTCAGCGGATGTCCATTGCCCATAAGAAGCATCTAAAAGCTTTAGCTTGACATTCGACTGGCAGCTTCCTCCAAATCTTTCCTAGTGCCTGTAGTTCGTATTCCTGGTCCCTCCCAGAAGCCTGGATTGTCTGTCCCTCTCATTTGGAAACTAAGTCTGTCTTGGATGGATATAAACATTATTAATATGAGGCCACCTCCTCTCTCTTTGACCCACTTCCTCATTCATTCAATTACTTCATTTTTTCTTTATTGAGCATGCATTTTGTGTAAAACTACCCGCAACTGGATGACAAGCTCTTGTGTGTTAAGAAGAACATTGTGCTCTCCCCAGACTGAGAGCTTTAGGAGCCAAATGTTAGCTGGCAACGACTTGTTGAGAGGGAGTGGGAAATGACTTACAATGCAGCGAGAAAGGACTGAGCAATGAACTGAAAGTAAGTTGTGTCAAAGGCAAATTCTAGGGCTGTGTGAAGGAAGGTTGCCCAGACAGGAAAGGAAGGAGAGGTAGGCTGAGGTCACTCTGAAAGTTGTATTGCAGAGTGTGGTATCTGTAGTGGGTGAGGTGTTTTAGTTAGAACTCTGAGTTAAAAGAAATCCACAAACTCAGTTCAAGCTGATTTAAGTAAAAAAGAGAGGTGTATGTGTTCATGTAAATATACATCTTCAGGTATGGGTGGATCCAGATGCTCAAGGATACCAGCAGCCTCAATCTTGCCTTTTCTCTCTCTAGCCCCTGTTCTCCTCTGTCTAAGCCATGTCAAGCAGGCTTTCTCTTATAGTGACAAGCTGGCCTCCAAACTTTAAGCTGGCATTCTCACCTCCAGTTACCTCCACGGAAAGAGTGTATCTCTTTCCTAATTATTCCCACAGAGCATTCTGGGATTGAATCTCTTCAAACCACCATTGAACTATGCATCTATCTCTAAAACAGTGACTGTGGCCAGTGGATTAAATATTCTGATTTGCCAGACCTGGGTCATGGGCCCACCCCTTAACCAATCACAGGCTGGGCAGGGACTACCCCTGAACCAATCATGATGGGCAGCAGCCTTGAATACTCTGATTGGCTACTCCTGGGTCACATGCACAGAGCTGGACGTGGGAACTACAGAGTCAGCCCTTCGTACTCACGCAGACTGTGTGTGTGAGAGTGAAAGGAGTAGGCAGGACCCCATGCATGTAAACCAGCAGACATCCCTCATAGCCATAGAAAGAAGATTCTAGAACAGTGCTGACATGCTGAGGACAGCATTTTAGGAAGACTCATTGCACACCCGTCTCTGTGCCTTCAGATTCTCTAGAGAGAGGAAGCCACCTCGAGCATCTGCCTCTCATCCCAGCAGACCCCTGACAGCTCTGGCCTCACTCCCTTGGTCCACGCAAAGTGGCCCGCACACCATGGGAACACTGGGTGCTGAAACTGTCCCCACCCACCACAGGTTAATGCTCTGACACCTCCGGTGAATGCCTGCCCATGGCCTCGGGGCACCCACACACCCACTGCAACCAGGAGTCCCGCTTCATGGCTGACCCCTGTCCCTTCCCTCCGGCCCCACAGCCTCTGCAGCGCAGCCTAATCTCTGGAACAGGTGGGAGGCCTGAGTCCCGGCTCTCAGCTTTCACGGCCAGGAGCACAGCAAGGGGAAACTCATTACATGGGTTTAACGGGGTTTAAAGGGCGTTAAAGAGTCCTGTGGGCCAAATTAAGAGGCCTCAACTTACAAGCTGAGTTATGAAGAGATCTAAGGCATGTTTAGGCACAGAGCAGGAACCCAAAACTTGGGTCTAGTGCAGTTGCAATGAGAAAAATGTGCACTCCAGGGAATTACTGAACAGAGAAGAAATAACAGGTGCTGGAGGCTGGGGGCTGGCCTGGGGTCTGGGGGTTGGAGAATGCCTGAATGCACGACTTTCCTTTCCTCCTCCAAAAATGTCACACACAAAAACCCCAGGTACTATTCACCAAGAGTTAAATAAAGGAAGGTATGTCTTCATGCTGGAAGACTTCACGACTGTTGAAAAGAATGAGAAATGTCTTTAAGAAGTGGCATGGAATGTTCTCTAAAAGATATTATTACGTTAAAAAATAAACAAGATGTGAACAGTGAATATAGCAGGCTACCGTTGTTTATACACACACACCGCTTAGATTGAACCATATGAAACTCCCATTTTTGTAGATCAAAAATGGCTATATATATATATATATATATATATATATATATATATATCATTTCCATGTTGGTATATGGAAACCATCTTTGGCATTTTACACAAGACATTGACAACCAGTGTCTTCTCTGTAGACACCCTCTGTGACTAAGGGGTCAAGAGTAGGAAAGAGTTACTCTTCGCTGCATAACCTTTTATACTGCTAGAATCCTTTAAGTCTTATGCCAGTTTTACACTTGGGGAAAAAATGTATTCAGGGATACATTGACTGCTTCCATGATGCAAAGTGTTTATATGGACGTCATCATCCCACACAGTCCTCACAGCCGTCCGTCCTATCAGGGAAGTACTATCAACAGTCCCATTTTACAGCTAAGAAGCTGGAGAAGAGACAGTTAAAGACTTGCTTATGTGGATGTGTGGAATGCATAGTCAGGTATGTGTGGCTAAAGGCCAAGTCCTTGACCGTAAGGAATGCTACGTTTCCTCTGGCATGGGTGATCAACTCAGACCAGAATCTCCTGGGTTTTTCCTCAGTCCTCCTCCTAGAAACAGCCTCTTTAAGCCCAACAACCAGCAAAGGGCTCCTCTCTCTTGTTCAGCAGTCACTGTGCCTTTGGAAGGAGGGTCCAATGAAAGACCCATGCCTTCCTGTGATGGAGGCTCAGCCCTCAGACAGAGCATCAGGTGTCTACCCAGTAGGTCAAGGAGGTGCTTCTCTGTGGTCTCCTGAGGCTGCAAAGCCTCCAGATGTAACCCCCCAGTGACCATTCTCTTCACAGGCCAGGCCCCAAACATATCTTCAGACCGCTGTTACCTGCTCCTTCTGTGGAGAAGCTATAAGGCTGTTGACCACAAGGATGGGGTCTGCTAATCCCCACAGACTCCCAATAAGAAGTATAGAAGCATACTGTGTGCAGGAACTGTCATAAATGCACAGGCATCACTTCATTTCAGCCTCACAATGGCCCCTGACATAGATACTATTCATAATCCCATTTCACACACGAAGACACTGGCACAGAGAGGCTGAGTAACTTGCCCATGGAGGCAGAGCCATTCTGCAAGCCTGGGAAGGCCCACGCTTGTTAAGCACCTTATAGCACTCTCTGCCCAGACCATTGCCTCAGAATGGGCCACATCTCACCATGTAAGTATGGCTTGATTGGGGGTCAAGGTGTAGGTTCAGAAATCTGTCCCCAACTATCATCTGTAAAATGGGGATAATGACAAGAAGAAGACAGATCAAAGAGTCAAACCCTAATCTCCGCCTGGTTCCAGAGTCACCAGCTTCCCAACACACCCAGCTCCTCTCAAGAAAGGTAGCAACTGGTGAGGAGAGTGCCCACAGAGCCTTCTGGTGGATGCATGGCTGTGTTTCCCTCTGGGTTCTATGGAAGCTTAGGAGAACATTTCCAAAGCCTGGAAACTGAAAGACAAGTCTGAGGGATCAGCGCGTCTCTGCCCTTAATCCTCAGACCCACCTTCTTTGGTCCTGGAGCCCATAGGAAGGCAGAGACAGCTGCCTAAACCTCTGTAGAAAACAGCAATGCCCTTGAACCCCTATAGAAAACAGCAATGCCCTTGAACCTCTATAGAAAACAGCAGTGCCCTTGAATTCCATTTGCTCAATCCAAGGTTATTGGATGGAGCAGGTGTCTGTGGACCAGCCTATTAGACAAGTCTCTTCCAGAAAAATAGCTTGCGGGATTATCTAGGAGGCCAAATAAATATTTACTTATGGTGCCAGTAAAGCAAGACACTACTGGTACTGAAAATAATTAAGACTTTGCTAATTGATTTGTTTTTTAATGAGAGTAGCTATCATAGGGAAATTGGAATTGTGTTGGACACATTTAATACTTATTTTATACACAGCAGGGAAGAGGCAAAGAACATTAACTCTTGTTAGTACTTAGAGCTTCAGTATTAGGATCATATCAGCTGCTGTAACAAACAAGCCCCAAAATGTGTGAGGGTTCAAATACAATAGAAAATTTCTTACTAGTAAAGTCCAAAATGACTGTTACTGGTTAATGTGCAGCTCTCTTCCAAGCAGTGACTCCAGGACCTAGAGTTTTTGTATGGTGTTCTCTGCTGTATTTAATGTGGGCCATTCATTGGCCTTAGCCCCTTCTGTGGAGAAGGGGGAAGCACAGAAGACTGCCAGTGGGGGATGTTTGTGGGCTGGGCTGGAAGTGGTATATATCTGCTCAAATTACAATGGCTAAAACTCAGTCACGTGGCACAGCTAATTACAAAGGAAACTGGGAAATGTGGTCTAGGAAGAGGACAAAGATTTGGTAAAAGCTGGCCAGTCTCTGAAACAACCTCCAAAGGTCTTAATCTGACCCTAATGGAGAAGCTGGTTCATCCTAACTCTAGGCGAGACAGAAGAGGAATAGGAAGGGGTCTCCAATCTCCCACAAAGTAGCTCCTCCATAAAGAATGAAACTACTTCAAATAAAACTACTTTAGCCAAATGCAGTGGTTCATGCCTGCAATCCCAGTAACTCAGGAGATTGAGGCAGAAGGATTACCTGAGGCCAGGAATTTGAGATGAGCCTGGGTAACATAGCAAGATCACATCTCCAAAAGGATAATTTTTATTCATTTAAAAAATTAGTTGGACATGGTGGCATCCTACTGTAGTCCAAGCTACTCGGAAGGCTGAGGCAGGAGGATCGCTTGAGCCCAGAAGGTCGAAGCTGCAGCGAGCTGTGATTTTACCACTGCACTCCAGCCTGGGCAGCAGAGAGAGACCCTGTCTCTAAATAAATAAATAAATAAATATTCTTTAAATGTAAGATAATGTCATAAGAGAACTATCAAAATATAAACTTCTGTTTGATAGAGACTTTGTACTTCAAAATCCTTTCATTTAATAGGTATTTACTTGGCACCTACTATGAGCCAGGCATTCAGCTGGTCCCCAGGAATACAATGTTAAACTCGTAGGCTTATAATGGTGACAGATATTAATCAAATAATCACACAGAGGTACGATCCTCAGGCTTGTCTTGTGTTCCTCCAGAAGCTGTTTTAGAGATGAGGATTTAAATGAAGGTAGCCGGGCATAGTGGCTCACACCTGTAATCCTAGCACTTTGGGAGGCCGAGGTGGGAGGATCATTTGAGGTCAGGAGTTTGAGAGCAGCCTGACCAACATGGTGAAACGCCGTCTCTACTAAAAATACAAAAAAATGGCCAGGTATGGCAGCACAGTTACTTGGGAGGCTGAGACAGGAGAATCGCTTGAACCCCGGAAGCGGAGGTTGCAGTGAGCCGAGATCGCACCACGGCTCTCCACTCCAGCCTGGGCAACAGAGCCAGACTCTGTCAAAAAAGAAAAAAGAAAAAGAAGGTGACATTAAGAAGGGAATCCGGGAATACCAGGATGACTGCTGGTGGGTAAGGATGTGAGGCCAGGAAGAAAAGGGGGCCACTAAAACATGCATTTTCAAGGACGTCACCACTGTGGGCTCAACCACAGGAGAGAACTCTGGGGACCATCATGGAACACCCACCTCAGATTTTTCCCACCAGATAGACAAGGGAATGGTGGTATTGAAACACCAACTGTCATTGATTGTGAATTTCCCGGCACTTCTAGGGTGTTCATTTCCTGGCACTTCTGGTCTGTTGCAAAAATGGGCAGAGCAGACTCCCATGGCAAAAAAAAAAAAAAAAAAAAAAAAAAAAGCCTTCAAGCAAAAGCATGCAGATACTGGCAGATGAAAGTTGGGCCACCAGTTCACACTGACACAGTAAGGGCTGAGGGCTTCTGTGCAGGGTACTGACAGCACCCGCCCTATCACCCAGGTGCCAAGAATAAGAAACAGAGGGAGAAGGAAAAGGAGAATAAGGTGATCAGGCACAGATCAAAGGGGTGTGGGTTATAGAACCAGATTGCCCGGCTTTACATCATGGGTCCTCCAACTGTAGTCATGTGGTCTTGGGAAAGTCTACCACCTTCTGCCTCAGTTTTCTCATCTGTAAAAGGGACATACGATAGTACCCGCCTAGTAGGGTGTCTGGGAAGATCGAATGGGACAATCTGTTTGAGGGGCTTACAAGAGTGCCTGGCATGCCCCAGCCAGTGCCCCCCAAAGCCAGCCCCTGATATTTGGTTCTCCTGTTTCTCACAAGCAGGTGGCTCCCCCTAGAAGTCAGTTGTAATATCACTGCAAATCAGGTGACACTTTCCGTCTGTCCTCTGGAAACCAAACTTCCCATGACCCGGGGCCTGGCAAAATCCTTGGCCTGGCCGCCCTCTGTGCTCAATTGATCCCTTGGACACTCGAGAGCTCATTTGTACGTGATGGCATTTACTTCTCCGTCTGTTGGATTCCAGTTTCAGGCCAGTTCTGAGCACCCGGCCACAGGGAGAACAATGCCCCCTCTGTTCCCCCCAGCCATTCATGTCGACTTTTGTTTCAGCCTAAAATAACACCATGCTAGAGGGTATTTTCTTAACACCGCCAAACCCTGTGGAAAATGTGGCAGGTTGTGGCTGCTTGGGGTCCCCGGTTGATAACGATGTCGTGATGTATAGGTGAACTCCTGCTCGCTCAGGGCCGGGGTGACCCTGGGATTAAGGCTGCGCTTATCTCCCAAGACATCTTGGAGAGTCTGGGATTCCATTTCACGACAGAGTCCCTGGGGGCTGAAGTTATGTTATGTGCTTATGAACAAAGTGGACTATTCCTAGGCAGGGCTGGAGTGGATTATGGCTGATCACTGGGCCTAAACCGAGGACATCTGAGAATGTTGAAGAAAGGAAAGGGATTCCACAAACCCAAACAAACATGGACTTCAAGCGAAGGCTCGAGCACTAAACATTTTAAAAGGCCTGCCTGGGTGAACACGGGTCCCATGAAGAGTGGGTTCCCAGAGTCAAAAGCCTCTTCAAAGTCTCTCACCAACCTGCCGGGAACAGCTCTCAGCACAACCCCTTCACAGTTCCATAAATCACACACCGGCAGCTTTATGCCAAAAGGTGCTATTTAAAAAAATTAAAAATTGACTTGTCCAAAGGGCCTTAAAAAAAAGTCCTGCACCCACCACTTTCTTTATTAAAGTTCACAGAAAATAAATATCAAATTTCTTTCAGCCTGAATTTTCTCTCCAACTGTAATCGTAGAAACTAGAGATGGGGAGAAAAAAAAAAGGAGGTTGGGGAAAGGACCTTATTGGGTAACTTTTTCCATCATTTGTTCAGTGAAATTTGTTGCTGAAGTCTTTGCAAATTTGCTTTCCCATCTGCTCTCAAGAAATCAAACAGAACCCTGAAAACTGATTGTTGAGAGCAATCCAAATTCTAGAAATTTCTAAAAATGTTGCAGGAAAAAAAATTTTAAGAAAAGCTTCCCTTTAATTACAGATGAGTTTCCCCTTCTATTTAGTTCAGCCTAGTCGTGAAATAGAATTGAACTTCCTTTCTGATTCATTCTTCAAAACCTCAATGTCGATTTTATCAGAAACAGATCTGACACTCTCATGGCGCTGCCTGGGTCAGCCTCAGTCCCGGATCGGCGTCTTCATTAAAGCTCTCTCTGTTTGGTTTGCTTAAGGAGAAATCATAACAGATCGGGTTCGATTTCTTCTTTGTTCCTGAAAAAAAAATGCACCGACCTTTCCCTTGCCTTATTAGGGTAACTGGAGGCGACAAAAGTCACAAAACACAATGTTTTCTTAAGAGGGCCCCAAGCCTTCGGCAGAAACTCCCAGCAATGAAACCTCCCTGTTTTCTGGATTGCACAGTACTGGCTACTGTGATGCATGAGAGAGTTGCTGGCTACCCTAAAAATTTACCCCATGCTGTTGGAAGACACTCAGGTGGCTACAGATGTCCTGAGAGCTGATGACAAACAATGTAAGTGTCCCTTTTCCCCACCCCACGGACCTTGGCATCAATGCCTCCTTTTCTCACTAACCTTAACTAAGCCACTTAAAAAGAAAGCAGAGGGGAGAATGGGAGAAATCTTTATAGATCGCCATCAAAACCTGACCACAAATGGTTCCAATTTGCTGCAGTGATTAGATCTATGTGAGTTTAAGGGTTTTCATTCGGGTCATCTGCTACTTTGGCATTTTGCTGCATGCCTTGCTAAGAAAACGAACTTCTGAGTCACCAGCGAGCATGAAGAAGGAAGAAGGTTACTAAACAAACTCCAAGCAGAGCTTAAGTGGATATAGAAAATAAAGACTCCGAATTCTAAATATGGATCGCAGAGGAGTGTAGAGGGGATTAGAGCTGCCTTTGTGCCCGGTGGGGCAGCCCGGAGCTGGCTTGCCTTTTCAGAGCCGGCAGCCCGGGATCAAAGTAACAGCCACCAGTTTGTCAATATGCTAAGCTGGGTGTTTACACAAAAGTGTCAGCGTGCGCTTTCCACCACAAAGGGGCTCCTACATTCGAAGATTAATTACTTCCAAAACAGAGATTGTGGGTAAATACCGGCTTCTCCGGAGCCCAGCCTCCTCAGGGGTATTTGCTTGGCCCCAGGCTGAGATGTGCTGCCAAAGACAAGAGAGTTGGGGGACAGCACTGAGACGTGGACCAAGGCTCGTCTTGATCCCAGGACTTTCTTCTCAGCACATGCGGTTTCTTGGTGTTTTGCTTTCTCTGAAATACACAGGCTGGACTCCAGGTGATGGACAGCCCCATGTGTGACACCTCTCTTCTCTTCACCTCCCTCTGTCTTTCTCTCCTACACTTCCATTGTGGGACAGATTTTCTGAGTTGTCTCCATCCTTGTCCTTTCTCCTTCTGCCACATGGTCCCCCATGAGTGTAGGGGAAATTGGTGGACTGCTTAGTCCATGGTGAGAGGATCCTGAGACTGAGACTTGAAGCCATTTAACTTCAGAACTATGTCCTCCTCTGTAGAATGGGGACAAGAAACATGCTGGCCCCATCTACCACAGAGCCCTATTAGAAAACTTAAAGGACAGGAAAGGCATTATAATTGAAAGTGATAGGATAAGGTGGATGATGGCAGACTTCTATGCCAGTGTTCTGATGGGACTTTATCAGACATCTTTATCAGACATTAAAAACTTGCCTAGATATATAGACCGCACACATACACACACTAATACACACACACCACACACATACACCACCTCTTCATACCCAAAACCAAGCCTGGGGCCCAAGACCCAGTGTATGACCCTCAGAGTATGGTGCTCAGACCAAGTATATTAAAGTCACTGGGAACCTTGTTCTAAAGGCAGGATGCCAAGCCCATCCCCATCTAAGCTTAGATGTTTGGATCTGGGACCTCTCACCCTGGAGGTGAGAGAATCTGCAATTCTCAAAGCTTCCCAGGTAGAAAGCACAAACTCATAGTCAGCTTTAGGCTCTATAAGTGGGTGGTTTCCTGTTCATTAGCTAAAAGGAAAAATGTCACAACAAGAGTGCTGGCAGCACATTCTGTGGCGTGGCTGATAACAGCCGGTCCTCAAGGACTGCCCAGGGTTCTAGGAGCTCCTGGCACTGGGGAGAACTTGCATAAAACATCTTTTTGATGAAAATATGCGGAGAGTGCAAAAGAAAGCTTTACCCCAAGCTCTCCACCTGGCATCCCCACGGGTTTTCTCTTCTGGTCAACAAATGTGGACATTTGAGTGTAGACCTTTGGCCTAAATCTTCCCTGGGAAGCCTAAAGTCTCACAAGAAAACTTCTCATTCTGGTGTCTCAAACAAAGCTTGCTTGCTGGTTCACCCAGTCACTCATTATTCAATAAATAGTTACTGGAGAGCTGCTGTGTGCTCGGCACTGCTCCAGGCACAGAAGACACTCAGGTGACTATAGATGTCCCTCAGAACTGTTCCCTGTGAAGAACAAAACTGATGAGACTGATGAGGTTCCTTCCTTCGAGATGCTCACACTGGGGCAGAGTGACGTGGAATAACCTGGTAGTGACATCTCTCTTCTCTCCATCTCTCTCTCTCTCTCTTTCTCCTATACTCCCATCATCGTGGGGCAAATTTTCTGGGTCACTGCCTTCCCACTCCTTCCTCCCTCTGTCACCAGGTAATAGAAGATAATAATGTCAAGTAAGAAGCAACCAAAAATGGTTCCACGATAGACTGCGAGAGCCTGGGGACAGCATTCTCAGGAGTGGGAGTCAGAAGATGGAGTTCCAAGGAGTGGCAGCCAAGGAGCCAGGACAAGTGTTCCAAGCAGGAGGAATGGCCAGGGCAAAGGCTTGATGGTGGGAAAGCAGGCTGCAAGTGTGGCCGTGGGTGGCTTCAGAGAGTTGGGTGGAACGGTTCGTGCCTCGCTAAGTAGGCCTGGCCAGGTAGGAGTTTGGCCTGCATTCCAAGTAAAAGGATAAGTTATTAGAGGGTTCCAACTGAGGAAAGATGGCATCAGACTGGCATTTCAGGACATCCCTCCAGCTGCTGGGCAGAGAGTAGTGTCAGTTACACCTGCCCAAGCCACGCTGGTCTTCTTGCATTTTCCCAAATCCCCCAGACATGTTCCTACTTGAAGCCTCTTCACTCACTCTCCTCCTCCAGGAAGGCTCTTGTCCCAGAAAGCCACATGACATGTCCTCATCTCCCTCAGGTCTCACTTCCAATGTCCCTTGTGACAGAGGCCTTCCTTGGCAACACTCTAAAAAGCCGGGCACAGGGCTCCCTGCCCCTCTAGTCTACTTTATTCATCTGTAGCACTTAGATATTATACAGGATACACAGGTTTGTGTATTTTTTTCTCCTCCAGTCAAATGTAACACCACTAGTACAGAGTGAGTGCTCAACAGTTAGTCTATAGTCTCAATAGATACAGGGCTCTCTGTGTACATGGGTTCCACATTTGTGGATTCAACCAAACCGGTATCAAAAATACTCAAAAAAGCTGTATCTGTACTGAACATGTGTAGACTTTTTTCTTGTCATTACTCCCTAAAGAGTACAGTATAGAAACTATTTACATAGGATTTACATTGTATTATGTATTATAAGAGATCTGAAGGTGATTTAAAGTATAGAGGAGGCTGTGCATAGGTTATATGCAAATACTATGTCATTTTATATCAGTGACCTAAGCATCTGCTGATTTTGGTATCTGCAGAGGTCCTGGAATCAATCCTCCATAGATACCAAAGGACAACTGTATTTATGGAATGGATCGAGTGACAAAATGGACTTGGGCTTCTCTCTTAACCTCTCAGAATCCAAGTTTCTAGTGGTGTCAAACAGGTTTCATAGTATCCCCTCCGAAGGTGACTCACATCCATCCATTTATTTACTCATGTATTAATTTATTCATCCACTCATTATTTAAGAAGTACTTAGTGAGCATCTTTCAGGTGCCAGGCACTGTACTGGAATTAAATGAGAGGACGCATCAGAGTAGCTAAGTAATAGTCAGTATGTTAGAGTTAATAGACAATGGGTTAAACGAACCAATGTGGCACCTACTGTGTACTGCTAGCATCTCCTAGACAGGTGACTCAGGAGGACAGCCAGCAGCATCACTCACACGGCCACGGGGGACTTTCATCCCAGGGCCAGGCGATAATGTCATTGTCCCCCAACTGTGCTGCTCTCCCCACTAGCCAAATACCCCACATCCATTCTCTTCCCGGCTTTGCCCGACTCTGTGTCCTATGAAGCTGGTCCCATGGATGGCACACTCAGACCTCCATGGGCTCTTCCCAGTTGGCCAATGGGATGCCCCGACAAAAAGTCAGGAAGAGGACGGGACAAGCTGTTGCTCTCTTCTTGCTTCAGGCGGTGTTTTCAGGCAGTGGCCATATCCCTCCAAGGCTCCAGCTCCAGGTGGCCAGTGCTGCTCCGTGGTCTCCACCCTCATAGAGCCCTGGTGTCCCACTTCCTCCTGTGCCCCTTCAGATCTAGAGGTAGTCACAACACCCTACTAGTTTCTGGGGTTCTTTTCATCCCCTGGTCATGCCCTTAATATCCCCCAAAGCAGGCCCTTCCTTAAAGACCTTTGGACCATCTGAGTTGGAATGTATTTCCTGCAGCGACTCCAATCAGTGGACCAACCACATCCAATAACAGCTCAGAAAATGGTCATGTATATTAAAGAAATAATTTATATAGATCTATATGGATATACATCAACACATATGTGTGTCATTTTATATCTACTCCCTGCCTCTCCCTCCTAGCTAGCTCCTAGTATCTGGAAATACCACAGGGCTGAACTCGTGGCACCTCCTCACCCATGACATCCCCTTTCATCCCTGCCCCACTTCTCTCTCCACCAACACTGCAGCCCCCATGTGTCCGCAGTGTGGATGGCTGACGTCAGTTCATTAAGAGCACCTATGCACAGTGCCCTACAGAGCTCTCTGGAAGCGACGACAGCCACCAGTCTTTATTGCCTTATCTCATCCACCCACAGCAACAGCTGTACTCACACCTCAGGACTAAACTGCTCAGCTTCCTTTCAGCTTATAGATTGCAACTTGTCCTTAGGCCAAGGAAGGAGACAGGAGAAGGTAGCATAGAAAATAGACTTGTGAAATGAACTGGCACCCCGGGGGAGTGCTGGGGTGTGTTTGTTCTCTAGAATTTATTCATTCAACATTTGTCACAGGTCAGTAGTAGGCTGGGCTCAGCACCAGGCTCTCTGGGGACCCGGAGGTGAACTGACCAGAGACAGACTGAGGCTTTGAGAAGCTCTGTTGTGGAGAGAAAGAGAGATGTACAAATACAAACCAGTTTGCTGAGCCCACATTTTTTGGCAGGAGGAGGAATTGCTCGAAGGGGAACAGAAGGTTCCCTTCACTCCAGGATGGGCAAGAGCCCCAGATGAAATTCTGCAGAATCGGGCAGGCCCTGGGATGGTATCTGAGGACCATCACCATCCAGCCAGGAGATCTGAGTCACCCATCGGCTGCTAATTGCAGGGCATTGTTCCTAAGGGGGCCTAGGAGAGCACTGAGCGCTAGCACCGCAGAGAATGCTATTAGCATGGTTAATTACAGGATGATTGGTAAGACGACTAATGGAGATAGGACATGTTGTTCAACAAGAAAAAGGGTTTGTATGGCCTCAGTACTGTCCGTGGAGTTGGTTCAAGGTTGTGCCACACCTCTCCCTTGCCTTATCTCCCATCTCAATCATGTCCACCATTGCAAAACAGAGGAGGTATTACCACTCTCATCTGCCCATGGCATCTGAGATAAGACTGAACAAGTCAGTTTGCTGAGTACAGCTCAGTGCTCGGAAGCTCACTTCTGGGTACAGGGTGCCCAGTAGCAGGGCAGAGCCTGAAAGCCTCACCCGGGCAGTGATGGGGAGAGCCGATAAGAGGGTTGGTTCCTGTAATCACAGTATGTTCAGAAACTCCCTGGTGGTTATAGATGTGGAGAAAATTCTCACCCTCCCACGTTGGTTGGAGCAATGTCTCAGGTCATAGCTAGGGAGGAAAACTTTGAAAAAATTTTTACAATGTGAGACAGGCATAGTGAAAGCTCACCTAAGACATGGGGGGCTGAAAGCTATGTCAAGAGAAGAGGGAGGTTCCAATGTTAGCAGAAGAAGCAAACACATCAGCCTAGACAGTGGCTCTCTTCTAGACCCTCCTGGCCTCTGTAATTTAATTATTGGTGCAGGTGAAATTTAAAATAGAATAAAGAAATACAGTCAGGTAGGTTTCATAAAGCTGCTTGCTTTGTGAGCCAAGGGGCAGAAGGAGAGAAGGAAAAATGATATTGACTCAATAATTAGAAGTTGAGAGTAAATATGGTCAGTGTGAACAACTTGGCTTTTAAAGAGAGCATTTCACCATTCCCTGGGCACCCATGGAGGCTGGGAAGAGGAAAATAGAATGAGCATAAATTGCTGAAGACACCTTTCCTATCTCCATTCCATCTTTAGGATTTCTTAACCTGGCACCAAGAGGAGGTCCTGACTGCTTTGCAAAAAACAAGAACTTGTTTGCAAATTTATGTCCCTTGTACCTATGTGCACTTGTCTGACTTTTATAAGAGTTCATGACCTTCCCACTAAGATTTAGAAAAGACTCATCTTTAAGAGATGCAAAAATCAGTGATATATAACCAGGGAAAAATAGTCATTTTGGTCAATGAGGGCTAGAACTGCATTGTTGTCAGTTGCCACTGAATTTCATGTAACACAGAGCCTGGCTCAGAGGAGGTACACAGTGACTGTAGGGGTGGAAACAAACAAGCAAGCCAACAACAGGCACCACACTGGTGTAGCATCAGCCAACATTTCTTGGGCAGCTTTTAGGGGCTAAGGACTCCATGAATTAACTCATCCCACTCTCCCTGCAACACTGCAGAATAGGCAATGTCATGCCCATTTTACAGATGAGGAAACCAGCCTGTATTGAGGCTAAATGACTTGCCCTGCCACCAGCTCATTAGAAGCAGCAGGATTTGACCCAAAGCCACCTGCACAGAAGGCTGTAATTATCCACAGCTGAGAGCAGAGGACAGGACTAAGTCATTCTTTAAAGGAGAGCTCACGAGTCCAGGCCTTTAAAATCTCAGGCCCAGATGCTCAGCCTGATGGACAGGCGGCAGGCCACAGGCGAGGGCTTGGAGGAAAAGCCCATTCCTTCTCCACGTAACCTGCTGCTTTCAAAAGAGGACAAGATAATTTCTCAAATCTCACTCTAGCATGGGCTGAAGCTAAGGAAATTGGAATGTGCCCCAGGGTTTCCCAAAGAGCTGCCCAGCTCTCCCATAAGATGACCCGAGGTGATCATGACCCAACAAACAATGCTGCAACTGCTCATGAAAACCACAAAACAGGCTGGTGCTGAGGGTCATGACCTCCTGGCCATGGGGGGCGGCTCCAGAGCTGGACCTTGAACTTGCTCCTTGCCGACTTCACGGAGCACCTTTCAGGAGTGAGTAAGGCAAGGTGCTGGATGACAGTGAGGCATGAATCACTGGGATCTGCAGGAATCTGCATGGCTTTTCTCTCCTCCCACTCTCCTGTCCAACACATGCACACCAAATCCCCACAGTGGCTGGAGGTGGCAGCCAGGTATAAATTATATAGAGAGCTAATGGAGCTAAGTCACGTGAGTCAGGAGGATGGTGGCCTTGCTGGTCCCACCATTTGGGGGAAGGAAGTGGTCACGGCTCCAGAATTGGACTGGGCACATACATTATACCTCCTGGGCTCAGCAATGCCTAAGTGGGTGCCCAAAACGGGCAGTGTGCCGAAAGAACCAGATGGTACACAGATGAGCTTTAAAAAACTTTGATATGTATATATATTATTGTGATTTATTAATATGACTTAGGAAAAAAAAATTCAACCTAACCCATATCTGACTCATTCCTTGAGAGGCAGTCTGTTTCAGGGTCTGGTGCCAGACACAGCATGGGTTTGAATCAGTGAGACTTTGAGCAGGTAACTTGTAACCTCTCTGTGCCTCAGTTTCCCTATATGTTAAATGGGAGGAAATAACACAAAATAGAACCACCTCAAGGGAGACGATATTGACCAGAGTAATATATTTGATTACCTACAGCAGTGCCTGGCATATCATAAGTGTTCTCTGAGTGATACGTGTGATTATTACAGATATTATTGCTTTTAAAAATGCTAAATTTATGTTGAAAAAGTGGTTCAAATATATATGTATATGTATATTGTATGAGCATGTGTGTTCGCGTGCGTGTGTGTGTGTGTGTGTGTGTGTGTGTGTATAAAATGTAGGCTGGCACACTGGCTCATGCCTGTAATCCCATGATTGCTTGAACCCAGGAGTTCGAGACCAGCCTGGGCAACATAGCAAAACTCCATCTCTACAAAAAATGTAGCTGGGTGTGGCCGTGCATGCCTGCGGTCCCAGCTACTTAGGAGGCTGAGGTGGGAGAATTGCTTGAGCCCCGGATGCTGAGGTTGTGGTGAGCCGGGATCGTGTGGTGAGCCGAGATCGCACCACTGCACTCCAGCCTGGGCGGCAGAGCCAGACTCTGTCTCAAAAAAATAAAATAAAACAAAATAAAATGTGAAGGCCAGTGCAAAAGCTGGAGGATATGGGAGACCTGGACAGGTAGTATAGAACTGACTGTAATCTGGGAAACACTGAACCATCACATAACTGGTTTAGTCAGTCTGCCTCCCTGCCTGCTATACCCACAATCCCAGCATGATTCTCCTTGAGCTGTATGTCCCCATGTGATACCTTGTGCCCAAGGGCCTTTACCAAAGGCAGCCAGACTCTCCAGCTGGCCTCCCTGACACTGGAGGCTTGCAGGGTGGGGGAACGGGATGTCCATGATTCTCCAGCAAGCTCCCCATGTTATCTCAGCTCCATCTTGGCCCATCTTATCTCTCCTGCCTCCTATCAGAAACCTAGAGGGAGCTGATTGATGAACATGATCTGACTCATCAGAAGTTGAATGGCAAGAGGTTCGTGGAAACATCACCTCTTCCCACTCTCTGCCCACACCTCTGGCCCTGAGAAAGGAGTTTGAAATGTCCAGATCCGGTGTGCCTAGCACAGCCTTGCAGATAGTCATGGAGACTCTGTGGGCCCACAAAGCTGCTGGCCAGCCCTGCCCCGATGGGCCTATTCTGTCTTCTGTCAATGCCAGGTCACAGCCTGCAACAGGTAGCCCCAGCAGCACTCCACATACCCTTTGTAGAAATACAGGGGACACTCTATGACTGCCTCCAGGGTCTCCTGCTGCAATGAACTTTGAAGGGATCCTGTTTTGCATGTCAGTACCAAATGTCCTTGGAGGGGAACCAAGATTAACTTGCCTTATCTTGAATTCTGCCTCTCAGTCAACTGGGTTATGGCAAAGTTCCACAGCCGGCAGAGAAATTCAGACCATCCCAGGGCACCTTAACCCCCAACACATCTTTCTGAGGCAAGGACAGCAAAATAGCCTCTTGGTACCCCAGCCCTGCAGCAGGCAGGTGTGTCCAGCACTCTTGGGTTCTGTGCAATCTGACAAACATGGCCCGGGCCTTCATCACCCACTCAGACTGAGACCCCTGAATGCTAAACTCCTTTGGGAAAAGGAGAGATGGGAGAGTTTTAGGGAGCCTGAGGAGCATCCTGTATCCTTGTAAACAGTTGAAAAACTGACAAGAGCCAGGCACAGTGGCTCAAGCATGTAATCCCAGCACTTTGGGAGGCCAAGACGGGCGGATTACTTGAGGTCAGGAGTGCGAGACCAGCCTGGCCAACATGGCGAAAAACTGTCTTTACTAAAAACACCAAAAAAAAAAAAAAAATAGCTGGGCATGGTGGAGGGCACCTGTAATCCCAGCTACTCAGGAGGCTGAGACACAAGAATCATCTGAACCTAGGAGATGTAGGTTGCAGTGAGCCGAGATCGCACCACTGTACTCCAGCCTGGGCAACAGAGGGAGACTTCATCTCAAAACAAACAAACAAACAAACAAACAAACAGAAACGCTGACAAGTGCTAAGCCAGAGCAGGGCCCCTTGCTTAAGGTAGGTGAGATCTTAGCTAAAGTGGTCAACACTGTGGAACTGGCATAGGAATGAATAAAACAGATCAAGGGAACAAAAAAGAGGCTCCCAAACACGAGGCATTTACCTGTGGAACACTGAGTATGATACCGGTGGATATTAAAGGATTGTGACAAACACTGTCTCTTTAATAAACAATACAGGGGAAACTGGTTAATCATTTGTCAGGAGGGCTAAAATTAAATTATTACCTACACTATACACACACACACACACACACACACACAAATAAATTCCAGGTGGATTCAATATCTAATGGTTTTTTAAATTATATGACTGTTGTATTTAGTGAAAGCTGTCAGTTAGTAAAGGACAAATACTAAATAAATTCCACTTACATGAGTTACCTAGAGTAGTCAAATTCATGAAGACAGAAAGTGGCATGATGTCTGCCAGGGCCTGGGGGAAATGGGGACAGGGAGTTATTGTTTAATGAATACAGAGTTTCAGTTTTATAAGAGGAAAAGTGTTCTGGATTCAATTGTTACACATTGTATATATGCATCAAAACATCATCACAATGTCAAAAAGATGTTTTTTGAAAAAGTGTTCCAGAGATGGATGGTGGTGATGGTTGCAGAACAATGTGAATGTCCTTAATGCCATTAAACTATACATTTTTTTTTTTAAGACTGAGTCTCACTCTGTCGCCCAGGCTGGAGTACAGTGGCGTGATGATGGCTCACTGCAACCTCCGTCTACCGGGTTCAAGCAATTCTCTGCCTCAGCCTCCCAAGTAGCTGGGATTACAGGTGCCCACCACCACATCAGGCTAATTTTTGTATTTTTAGTAGAGATGGGGTTTCACCATCTTAAAAATGGTAAAGATGGCAAATTTCGCATTACATGTATTTTACAACAATTTAAAAAATAATTTCTCAAAGTCATATTTTTAAAAATTATATGATCATCAGAGAATAATATGAGATCCTACTTTGTCATAATCTTAGGATGGGAAAGCGCTTTTTGTTGTCTTAAGCAAAACATAAAATACAGAATCCACAAAAGAAAAGGTTGACAGAGTTAAAGTCACAATTGCATTAAGATTGACAAAGATTGCTAAGGAATGTTTTGATGACAGTTAAGAGAACAGGAGAATAAAGACAGACCCCCTGCTCGGGGTGGTGGAACTCCAGTCCAGGGCTTCCCAAACCTTGGCCATTCCTTTACCGCCTTTATGAGTTTTGCCCCTTCATTCAATACCTACCTTATCATTTACCTATATTTCCTTTAAATTCTTATTTTAATTAACTTAATTGGGGTATACTTTACATACAATAAAATGTACCCGTGTTAAGTGCACAATTCCATGAGTTTTGACAAACCTATATACCCATGTAACCATCTCTGCCATTGAGAGAGGCCTTTTACATCATCCCCAAAAAGTGCTTCTTGGCTCTTTTATCTCACACTTCTCTCCTCATCCCAGGGTCCAGCAAACTATTGTCACTACATTTTGCCTATTCTAAGAAGATCATAAAAGTGGAATCATAGAGTGTGCAGTCTTTTTTTTCTAATTTCTCTCAGTTAACATATACTTTTTTTTTTTTTTTTTTGAGACAGAATCTCGCTCTGTTGCTCAGTCTGGAGTGCAATGGCACAATCTTGGCTCACTGCAACCTCTGCCTCCCAGGTTCAAGTGATTCTCCTGCCTCAGCCTCCTGAGTAACTGGGATTACAGGCATGCACACCACACCCAGCTAATTTTTGTATTTTTAGTAGAGATAGGGTTTCGCCATGTTGGTCAGGCTGGTCTCGAACTCTTGACCTCGTGATCCGCCCGCCTCAGCCTCCAAAAGTTATCATATACTTTTGAAAATTCATCCATGTCATGGTGGGCCTTCATATTTTGTTCTTTTCTATTATTGGATAGTTCTCCATCGTGTGGGTATGCCATAATTTCATTATCTGTCCACCTGTTGATGGATATTTAAGGGGTTTCCAGTTTGGGGAATTTAAAACAATAAATTTATTATTTATAAATAATATTGCTGTGAATATCTGCATGTGTCTTTGTGTCGACATATGCTTTCGCCTCTCTTGGGCAAACACCTAGGAGCAGAACAAATGTCAAGTGTAATCGTTGTTATAATGATAGTGTAACTGCTAGTACAGAAGGTGCTCCGTGGACAAAGGAGGTTTTGAGTCATTCTGTCAACAAATGGCCATTGTCAAATAGCTACTGTAGGCCTGACACTGTCTTAGGCTCTGCATCCCCAGTGGTAGAAAAGGAAAGACAGGCCTGCTCCTTCCCTTCATGAAGTTTGTACTCAGAGGGAGACAGAAAAACAGGCATGCAAACAATAGATCAGCTAATTTCACTTCCCAGTAAGAGCTAGAAGAATGATCAACAAGAATAATTCGATACAAAGAAATGTTGTATATGTGGTTATATCAGCAAGGGTCTCCCTGAAGATTCTGAAGCTGAGACCTAAACAATAATGAAGAATCAAAAGCGGCCTTGAAAACACAGGGATCACAGGGAGAAGGGTGGAGTGAGTTGAGTTTTCCAAGCTGAAGGAACAGCATGTACAAAGGCCCTGAGTTCATAGGTTTGAGGAGCAGAATAGGCCAGAGGTGAGAGGTTAAGGGAAGGCCTGATCATGCAGGGCCTGGAAAGTTCTCTAAGAAGTTTGTATTTTATTCTGGTTGGAACAGAAATCTTTTTCTTAAAGCCAGGGAGGGATGTGATTGGATTTGAGTTTCAGAAAGATCACTCTGTCTGCTGTGCAGAAGACAAACCACATTTGGAGATGAACCCAATTTGGAGGCCGTTGCAGGAATCCAACGTAGATTTGATGGCAAGAGATGTTTGAGGCTTAGACTTGGCTGGAGACGGTGCAGATGGTGAGACGAGGGCCTGTACAGGACATATTTTGAAGGTAGAGGTGACAGACATGCTGATGGATTAGATACAGAGTGTGAAGGAATGAGGGAGTCAAGATGGGTCTTAGGTTTCTGGCCCCAGTAATTGGTGAACAAGATTCTGCAGCCAGAATCTGCATCCTCCATAGAACTTTTTATCCAGAGTTCCACACTCCGTCCCTCACCCAGACTAGGAATTGGATGAAATGGCTGTCCTAGTCCATACCAGTCGGTCAGCCTGTGCTCCCCCTCCCCCTGTGCCCCATTAGATGAAAGGGAAAATGGCCTCATCAAACAGAGCAGATATGTGAATTAACAAATACCAGTGCCTCCGGTGCCCACAATAGCAAAAAGAGATCCAAGAAAACACTGATATTTATTTATCTTCTGTTTTCTTTCAGATCTAGCAATGTGACAATAACACGTGTCACTGTCAGCCCGGGCCCTGCTGGCAACACCTTGAAAACTACGCAGAGGTTTAGAAAATAAACAGCAGTCTCTCTGATTCCAGTGATAAAATACCAGTGTAAGGAGAGCCTCCTGAGATCCATAATCTGGAATTGTCAGGGGATAAGAATTGTCTGTCTTTTTGATAAAAGATGTCAGCTACCCTTCTGGGTTTTAAACAGAGAGAAATACTTCTGATTATGAGACTGGCTGTGTATCATGAAGTCTGTTGAAAGAATTCGTGTGTGCAATAAATGTGCTTGCCTTGCCCATCAATGTCCTTAAAATTTCCTTATCAGAAGGAAATTCAACTAAATCAGAGGCACGAAAAGTACACAACTCTAGAGTGGCTTGTTTTTGTCTGAGAGCTTGCTTCGTGAAGCTGTAGTTTCCTGATTACTATTCAGCTCAAAAAGCCTTCAAAGACCACTCCAGAATTTGGCAATTATTATGTTTTTAAGGCTTAGGACTAATTAGCCTCATGAAAGATTGTTTTGTTGCTTGTGGTCTGTGGTTGTTATATGGCTTGTTTTGCCTTGAAAAATGCTGCAATTGCTTTATTCTTACTCAATTGAAATTCAACAGGGAAAAAAATAGCCCAATTAGGAATCATCAGCAGACTGCCGCACACATCATAAGCCCCAAATAAATAAATATTTATTGAATGAGTGAATGAGTGACTGAATATTAAACAGCCTCACTGACTAGGGCACACTAAAGATCCAAAATAAGAATTTAAATAGCCATCAGCACCTGTTGATCAAGGCAAGCTGGAGGAGTTGGTCTTATTAATACTGGTCAAACTCTCAAATGACCTTCAGAATATTGTGAAAGGCCGGTTATTCAATCAACAAACATTCATGGAGTGTTCGCTGTCCTCCAGTCTGCTTGCTAGGTGCTGGGGGTGCAGCAGGGAGCAGAATACCACAGTCCCTGACCACCTGCAGCTCCTACTCTAGTGGGGGAAGGCAGACAAAATACAAGTACACAAACTAAAGAAAGAATTTAGGTTTAACTCAATACTGCAATCGAGGTTGACAGGAGTTAACCTGCTCTGGTTAGGGAAGTCTGTGAGGCCACTCTGAGGAGGTGTCATTTAGTCTGAGCCCTGGAGTATGAGACTGCATCAGCCAGCCAGGCTCCATGGCTCTTGCCTATAATCCTAGCACTTTGGGAGGCAGAGGTGGGAATCTCGCTTGAGGCCAGAAGTTCGAGGCCAGCCTGGGCAACATAGAGAGACCCTGTCTCTACAAAAAATAGTAAAAATTAGCCAGGCATGGCGGCTCATGCCGGTAGTCCCAGCTACTCAAGAGGCTGAGGCAGGAAGATCACTTGAGTCCAAGAGTTAGAGGCTGCAGTGAGCTATAATTGTACCACTGTACTCCAGCCTGGACAACAGAGTGAGACCCTGTCTCTAAAAAAATAACAAAAAAGTAAATATAAATAAATAAATAATGTTTTTTAAAAAGAGAACACATCAGCCACGCGAGATTGTGGGTGTTTGTGGCATAGGAAGGAAATGATGCTCAGAATGGATTTGTTTCCTGAGGCTACTGGAAACTACCAGAAACTTTGTGGCTTAGAAATGACAGAAATTTCTTCTCTTACAGTTTGGTAAGCCAGAAGTCCAAAATTAGTATCCCCAGACTGAAATTATGGTGTCTGCAGGGCCACACTCCAGGGGAGGCTTTCCCTCTCTTGCTCCTCCAGCTCTGGTGGCTGCCAGCGTTCCTTGGCTTGTGACGGCATCGCTCCCGTTTCTGCCTCCATCTTCACCTCCTCATCTCTGTGTGTGTGTCTTCTTCTGAGCCCTCTCAGAAGTACCTTGAATGTCTATTACTTCTGCCAACAGCCTGATTGAGACAATCTAGGGTTTTTTCCCTCATGCGCCTTAAAATTCTTCCTGTTTCTATCCATTCTTCAATTCCAAAGCCACTGCCACAGTTTTCAGCCAGTGTCATGGGGGCATCTCACTTTCTTTAGCCAGCTGAAAATCTCATCAGTTATTAAGATGTTTGTCATACAGTCAGACTTGGCTATCTGGCAGGCTCAGGGGCCATGTGATTAGAGGCTATGGGATGTATTCCTTCTTTGCACCAATTTCTTTTTTATCTTAACCATTTTGTCTGGCAATACATCTGCAATGTACTCTGTTGTTCAGTATTGTATTTTCTTTTTTTTTTTTTTTTTTTTTGTTTTGTTTTTTGAGATGGAGTCTTGCTCTGCCCCCAGACTTTAGTGCAGTGGCATGATCTCAGCTCACTGCAGCCTCCACCTCCCGGGTTCAAGCCATTCTCCTGCTTCAGCCTCCCGAGTAGCTGAGACTACAGGTGCGCGCCACCACGCCAAGCTAATTTTTGTATTTTTACTAGAGACGGCATTTCACCATGTTGGCCAGGATGGTCTCGATCTCCTGACCTCATGATTCACCCACCTCAGCCTCCCAAAGTGCTGGGATTACAGGCGTGAGCCACCGCGCCCGGCCTAGTATTGTATTTTCTAAAACAAATAATGCTTACTATAATTTTATCTTTTCTGGCTAGCCCTGGGGTCATGAGGATAAACTTCTGTATTGCAGGAGAGCAAAACCTGGTCCAAAGACAATGGAGTGTGGTGCTGGTGACCACACACTAAACGTTCCCCCATGTTAGCTTTTGTGCCTAAAAGTCGAGGTTTTCCCCACATTGCTTGGCTCATTCACTCCTTTTGCCCTTGGGTCTTCTCCTAGGCTCCGTGCCAGATTGTAACACCCAGAGTCTTAGCCTCTTGAGTTTCTGTGTTGGAAACATCCAGCCCTTACTTGAAATTCTGCCATGAAAAAAGGAGGTTAGGCCGCTGTGATCTTTGCCAAACACAAATGGGTAGGTCACTGCCCCACCCCCACGTGCTTAAAATCATGTAATGGTTTCCCATTGCTTTTGGGATAAAGTCCATCACTTTACATGGTGCTGGCATTGTCAACATGGCCCAGCCTAGTGTGGTCAAAGCGGACCTCTCCAGACCCACCCCTAACTCTGTCCTCCAGCCACCCCTCAAGTCTTCACGCCTCTTCAGTCCCTCATGTCTGCGATGCTCTCTTCTGCCATGGATCTTTTGCACTTGCGGTTCCCTTTGCCGGGAATGTTCTCTTCCTGTCACTCCCTTGTCTGGTGAGCTCTTCTCATGCTTCAGGTCTCAGCCCCAGTGTCTCCTTCCTGGGGAAGCGTTTTCTGACTTTGCTGACCAGGGATTTTTGCCCTACAGGCTCCCAAAGCACTGGGTTGCTCTCCTCGCCAGTTCTCACGGCAGATGAACACATTTTGCCCTTGTTGACGTGCTGCTGTAACTGCCTCCTTGTCGCCTGGATCATTTGCTCCTGAGAGGCTGCATCTGTTCTATTCATTGCCGTGTCCCGGTGCATTGCAGAGTGCCTGCTCCACACGGGCTGAATGAGTGGATGAGTTAGTGAATGAACAACCTGCTAAAGTCCTAGATCACCAAGGAAAATGATGACCTCAGGCCAGGCGCGGTGGCTTATGCACAGGACAGTTCCTGCTGGGGGGAACACAGGACTTCCATGGCCTCACGCACATCCACAGTTGTCAGGACGTGGACTCCAGTCTCTGGCTATGTGGGTCCCCATGCCATGGTGTGACCTTCAGCATTTATTTAACCTCCAGTGCTTTTGTTTCCCCATCTGAAAAATGGGCTTTTTGAAAAGAAGTTCCTATCTCCTAGGATCAATGATAAGATTAAATGAGTTGATACAGGCAAATACTTCAAACGGGGCCACATAAATAGCATGAGTGCTGCAGGTGTAGCCGTTGCTATTACTGGTGGTGTTGACATGCTGTGAATACCATCTCCCCTTAAGCATTGGAATGGTCAAGGCATAAGGTAAATGGATTAATCCAGTTTTCTGGGTTGGGCCGGATGAAGGGGCAATCAATCCCTGTACATATCAATTTTCAAATAATGCACTATCATAAAAATAACATGCAAGCTGGAGGGAATGGAATCAACCTCTTTGGTGAGTCAGAATGATGTTTCAGACCTGACAAGGCTCAGGGATCCCCTGGGAGTCCCTGATGCAGGCAGCACCACGTGAGGTTAACATTGCAGAACCTGGAACCGGGCTCACCTGTGTTCAAATCCTGGTGCTGCCTCTTTCTGGTTCCCCTGCACACTTCCATGATCCCCTCTCTGTTCTCATCTGGAAAATGGGAATAATATTAGGGCCATTGTGAGGACTTAATCAGATAATTGACTTAAAAGCCTTCAGCCTCTGTCTCAGCACAGAGTAAGTACTTGACAAATGATTGCTTCTATTTGTTAGGACTGGACAGAATTCAACACTGCAAGGCACAGGGGCCACCCTCCTAGATCCTCAATGGCTGACGATGTACAAGATGCATGCTGGATCCTGTAGGGTTTTTAACTAAAACCCTGATGTCCTCTTATACTTCTGCTACTTGTCTTGTTCTTAAAAACCAAGAACTAGCAAATACTGGGTGACAGGCGTCAGCTTGCTGCCTGGGTTCTGCCCTAACAGGAGTTGACAATATTGCAGCAAATCAACACTACACGCTTTGGACAAAACAGCAGCCCTGCCTTGCTACTGTAAAGGGCATTTGTCGTGTTGTTTGCAGTAGGGGGATGGTTTCCCCTCTCCTTCTGGACTTGCACCTAATTCCGACCGGAGTGTGTACCAGCTGCCTGCCTCAGACTGGCCCAGCAGTCATCTATCTAGATGAGAAGCAATTTCATAAATTCAAACGGGGCACATTTCCTATGAAATTTATTTAGCTTAACAAGTTAATCAGAGTCCACGAGCCCAATTTGTCACTGTGCTATTTTCTTTTGCTGGCTGCTCTAATTGTATAAATATGCCCAGAGGTTTGACGAAACTTCTAACACATCAAACAATAAATGGCCCACTTACAGAGTGTACTGTGGCTATTTTGAAGCAAGGCTTTTCCCCTCCTGAAGCTGGCAGCTCCTACCCATCTAACAGCCTGGCACCATGCTAGCAGCTCCTGCCCATCTAATACCCTGGCACCATTTGGTTACTGGTCTTTTGCTTTTTTTTTTCTTTTTTGAGACAGGGTCTTGTTTTGTCACCCACACTGGAGTGCAGTAGTGCAATCCACAGCCTCAAACTCCTGGGCTCCAGAGATCCTCCTACCTCCACCTCCCAAGTAGCTGGGACTACAGTTGTGCATCATTATGCTTGGCTAATTTTATAAATTTTTTAATAGACAGGGTCTCACTGTTGCCCAGGCTTCTCTCAAACTCCCAGGCTCAAGTGATCCTCCAACCCTGACCTCCCAAAATGCTGGGATTACAGGCATGAGCCGTTTTGCCCAGCCTGGTCCTTTGGATTCACTCGCAGCACCCAGGACCTGAACGGCAGCAAACAGGGAATGGTGGGCAAGGTGGAAAGATGCCGCAAAATGCAGCTGTCTCTGACTCCTGGTCTAATTCCAGAAAACACCACATCGTATCCTCCACCAGGTCTTCTCCCTCTTTGGGATTAGGCAAAAGGGCAAATGGCCAGACTTGGGGGCTCAAGAGCTTGCTTTCTCTGAGATGTGGGCCTCTTCTGTCAAATTCGCATCTGAACTGCTTTCAGCGCCTGATTTATGAAGAGGCAGGCAGTGAGGCTGTTCGGCTGGTCCCTGGAAACCGATCATAAATCTGAGGCGTGTATCACAGGTGGTAGACTTCTCTGAGCTGATGGCCAAGAGAAGTGTAGGAAACCGAGACGAATGTGTCTGCATTGAGTCCTGGAAGTGTGCGTTTCCAGGATTTCCTTTTTATTCATTTTGAATTCCCTCCTCTTGGATTTAAACCTTCTGTCTCCTGTGTGTTCACATGAACATTTCAACCTATCAATTTCATTTTAATAAAGGAGGTGTCCAGCGAGGAGATAAAACATTTTTTAAGACAGAAAACTTCTGCCCCCCCCACCCCCATTTTTCACACATTTTGTCCCCAGTCGCAGATGTTTCCTCTGCCTTATCGGTGTGCTGAAAAGAAATGCAATACGCTGGGCTTTCAAATTTTCCGCCATGGAAACAAAAGACAACAGGAGGGGAGAGGGGCCTTGCTTAACCTGGAGCCAGGATAGTCTAAGGGGAAATGGAAAAAGGCCGGTGCCATGGGAGCAGAGTTGGCAGAGCCAATGCCACAGATCCTGTTTCCTTGGTTCAGTGCTGAAAAGCAGTCAAGTAACAAATGCTCCACCCTCCTGTCCAGCGCCACCGCGGATATAGCCCTGATGTCACCTTCCTCATGATCTCAGGGCTCCAGCTTGAGGCTGTGTTGGGATTGTGCACAGAGGCCCAGTAGACAGCCCCCTCCCAGTCTTCTCTCTGCTCTTCTGCTGTACTCGCTGGGAATTTCCACGTCCCCTTGATGTTAATGGCATGCTTCCTGAGCCATAGCCCTTTCTATCATGTCCAGGAAGTCAGTGACCAAGTCCTCTGCCCCACCCTGCCCCACTAGCTCAGGTGTAACCTAACTCTCAAAGCACTTTATTTAGAATTTTAACTTGAATGTGCACAATGGGCCCCCTTGTGATGCCCACAGCCTGCACCCAGGTGTGTGAACCGTGTCACTAATCATGCAGGCCTCAAGACATTCTGAGGAGGCCATTGCCACATGCCAGCCAGCAACTACATTGCCCTCTTGGCAAACCCCCCTAAATGGGTATCCAGAGTGTCCCCTCTTATCTGGCAGCTACCACCACCTTAGTTCCCACCTTCACCTCTCTCAGTCTCCGGCATGGGCAAATGTTTTATTTTAATATTATACTTAGATGTTTATTTTAATGGATAATAGAAAATAAATTGGGGTGGTGCATCGTGGCTCATGCCTGTAATCTCAGCACTTTGGGAGGTTGAGATAGATAGATCATTTGAGCCCCGGAGTTTGAGACCAGCCTGGGCAATGTAGGGAGGTCTTATCACTACAAAAAAAAAGTTTTTAATTAGTTCAGTGTCATGGTGCATGCCTGTGGTCCCAGTTACTCAGGAGGCTGAGGTGAGAGGATTGCTTGAGCCCAGGAGGTCGAGGCTGCAGTGGGCTGAGATTGTGCCAATGCACTCCAGCCTCGGTGACAGAGTGAGACTCTGTCTCAAAAAAAAAAAAAAGGAAGAAAATAAGTTGCTTTTTCATTTTATAGTAGTAATATACAGCTATCTTTTCAAGTAAACATATCTAAATAAAAAAGTAAGTTCATTGCGCCGGGCATGGAGGCTGAGGCAGGCAGATCCCCTGAGGTCAGGAGTTTGAGACCAGCCTGGCCAACATGGCAAAACCCCATCTCTACTAAAAATACAAAAATTAGCTGGCTTGTAGTCCCAGCTACTAGGGGGGCTGAGGCAGGAGAATTGCTTGAACCCAGGGGGTAGAGGTTGCAGTGACCCAACATCATGCCACTGCACTCCAGCCTGGGTGACAGAGTGAGACTCCACCTCAGGAAAAAAAAAAAAAAAAAAGAAGTAAGTTCATTTACATTTTGAAAAGTTAAGACAGGCAGCTTGTAGCATGCAGATAGGGCAAAACAAGGGCCACGTGATGTGCTGGTTGAGGACTCAAGCCTGAGTCTGAAGCCCAGCTCTGTAATTGGCTAGCTGTGTGACCTTGGGCAAGTTCCTTAACCTCTCTCTGTTCCTCGTAGGGTTGCAGTGAGGTTTAGGTGAGTTACTGCTGGACTGAGCAGGGTGAGTGTCGCACAGTGTTGCCGCCTCACCACTGGGGAACTCCAGACTATCACACCCGGCTTCTCCACGCCTCCTGGAGGGATGGTTCTAAAAGCTGACCCTGATTTTGTCATTTCTCTGCTGTAAACTCTCCCCACGAGGAAGTCTGAACCTCTCACAATGGCCCCCAGGGGCTTCTGTGATCTGTCTCCAGTCGATTTCTACAACTTGCTCTGCCATTTGTCATTTGTACTCAATGACGCTGCAATGCCAGCCTCATGACTGCCCCCCAGATGCACCTCGTTCATTCAGGCTCCTGTGCAGTCCCATGCTACACCCTCTGTCAGTCCTGCCTCTCCCTTGTCTTGTCCATTGATGGGCAAACTTCTCCTCCTGTGTCCAGGCTTGTTCAAATATCAGTTCCCCAAGATACCTTCCTTGATTCTTCCTCCATGGACGGGGTTAGGCCCTGAAACAGCAGAAATGTGCTACCTGTGCCTCCATTTAAAATCACAAAGCTAAAACTAGGTAAAATTCCAGGTTATTTTTTAAAATTATGAACAAAATGATTAGAGGCCAAGCATGGTGGCTCACGCCGGTAATCCTAACACTGGGAGGCCAAGGCAGGTGAATCACTTAAGGTCAGGAGTTTAAGACCAGCCTGGCCAACATGGTGAAGCCCCATCTCTATTAAAAAATAATAATAATAATAATTAGCCAGGTGTGGTGGTGCATTCTTGCAATCCCAGCTACTTGGGAGGCTGAGGCGGGAGGATCACTTGAACCCAGGAGGCAGAGGTTGCAATGAGCCAAGATCATGCCACTACACTCCAGCCTGGATGACAGAGCAAGACTGCGTCTCAAAAATAAATAAATAAATAAATAAACAAGTTATGAACAAAATATCATGTTAATAGTGAAAAAGGGTTTGACTTAAGATTTCAACTTGATAAATGAATAGAAAATTACTTCAAAATACATTTATCTGATTTTTAAGCATATTTAATTTACCGTCACAACTATGTGCTAATTTTGGAACTAACAAGGAATAATACCTGGCCTCTGTTTATAATTCCTATAAAAGTATGTGATAAATCAATACGACAGTTTGATGTTTGGCTTTGGTAGCGGGATTACTTAGAAAGATCATTTTGTGAACCTATCAAAGAGTTTCATTCATTTTCTCAAGAAACTCTCAATACCTTGACGTTCAACCCATCCTCTTCTCATGCAGTTACTGTGTCATTATCCCTGATGATTTTCCTCTTTTTCATTTGCCAACACTCTACCATGGCCAGGTCTTCTTTGAACACTGGCTTTGTGAACTATTCCAAGTAGTCCTGCAATATCGCTTTCATCTGCTTCATGAAACCCTGCATCTTTGGCAAGACTGGTGATTTCAGTTTGCAATTGATTTGAATTGTCTTACGCAGGTGTGTTGAAATGTTTAGAACATGCGACAATCACAAAGGGGCTGAAGACAAAGAGATTTCTGCAGATACTGGAGGGGTGTTCAGAGGACATTTGCCTCTCCCTACAAACTGAGACTTCAGAGACTCCAAGACTGAATACTCAGCAAGAACCTCTGTCTCTCTTGTAGTCCCTACAACTGACTGATTTATAATTGAACATGTGTGCCTTCTGCATGCACCCAAAATGTGCCTTCAGCGCCCTGTATTCCTCTTTCTGCATCTGTCCCCTACCTCTCTCTTCTCCAACCTCATGCCTCCATCACCACCCTGACACACACAGACAACTACACACACCCTTCCCGTCTTCCTCCCATTTTCATTTTCTTTTCTTTATTTTTTTCTTTCTTTCTTTTTTGCGACGGAGTCTCCCTCTGTCGCCCAGGCTGGAGTGCAGTGGCGTGATCTCGGCTCACTGCAAGCTCCGCCTTCCGGGTTCACGCCATTCTCCTGCCTCAGCCTCCCGTGTAGCTGGGACTACAGGCGCCCGCCACCACGCCCGGCTAATTTTTTTTGTATTTTTAGTAGAGACGGGATTTCACCGTGTTAGCTAGGATGGTCTTGATCTCCTGACCTCGTGATCCGCCCATCTCGGCCTCCCAAAGTGCTGGGATTACAGGCGTGAGCCACCACGCCCGGCCTGCCATTTTCATTTTCAGACACTGGATGTTGAGAAAGGTGATTCTCACTGATACCATCAGGCAGGAACGGCAAATACATTTTAATTATCACGTTCAACCTTATCAGTTAATATAGCTGCCCTGGAGTTATCTATGGGAAGAGAATGTGGATGGGATCCTAGTCCTGCCCCAGGGTGGATTTTACACACATGGATCCTCTCCGGGACTCTTCACATCAAGTCCCTTCGCTCAGCCTGTTTAGTCGTCTAGTAACCATCCCTGAAAACACTTCTGCATGCCAGGACTTAGCCCACAGCCCTGATGGAGGAACAGCTTGGGCTGCTATCCAGGAATCTCATGTTGCAGATGGGGTTGGGAGCAGGATACATTCCATATTCTTAACGTTTTGCAGACTGTACAAATGGTCATTTTTATTGTTCAAGTCATATGAAACATGTTTCCTTTTTTCTGCTATGTGTTGGCAAAGTTTTTTTCTCTGTCAGAAATACCCACCACTCCAAGATACCCACCTCTACAGTCCTGAAGAAGAATGTGAGCCACATTTTCTACTGGGCCCAAAGAGGTCACGGCACACCCTGAAGCTTCCAGAAATACCAGAAATGGGTCATCAAGGGACAAGATCTTGCTTTGCTTCAGTGGAACCATCCATCTATCCATCTATTCATTTATTTATTCAGTGAATGAGACCACCAGTCTCTGTCCATGATACAGAGGACCAAAGTCAGCCAAGTTCACCTTAGGGAAGAGCTGGGCACATCAAATGAACCTCTCAGAAGGAGCCATATCTCAGTGAGATAATCACTTTTATAATATCAATTGTATTTTTTTAATGTTAAATTTTTCTCATAGGGAATGTGGACAAATATACAAGTTGACAGAAAATAACACACCTCCACATATCCTTCCTCCAATTCTGTCAGTAAATTCACTTTTATTTTCATAAATAGCACAAGATTACGTTCATTTGTAAAAATTATTTTCAGTTGATATAAAGCTCAATATCTTCTTAACCACCTCCCCCAGTCTCACACCCTATGCCAGAGGTAACTACTGTCATTTGGAGGGTTCCCTTCCTGTCCTTTTTCTATAGACTTTTATGTATCTATGTACTTTTAGGAATACATTATATTGCTTTGGGTTTGTTCTATAGTTTTGATTGTATGTTGTGTGTTGTTGCTCTTACGTAGTTTATTTCATACTGGATCTTTCTGTGTATTGATTATTTTCACCAAATGGTAAGTCTTAGAGAGATTTCCAAGTCTGTGCATTGAGTTCTATCCCTTAGTCATCACTGAAAGTTCATGTTGACCACAGGGGACTGGGGACATGAAATCAACCTGGAGGAGGTGATGGCTACCACAGGACTGTGCATTTTTGAACTTTGGAGAAAAAGTTAGGTTGCTTCCAATTGCTGGCTAAACAATGCTGCCATGAACATCTTTGTGCCAAGAGTCCTTGGTTCATGTACAAGGACTTTCCTGGGGGTAGATAGTGATACCTGGAGGTGGAATTGCTGGGTCAAGGAGGATCCCCATACACATTATTAATTTTTGTAAATACTGCCAAATGTTCTCACATCATACTTCCACTGGAAAAAAAAATGTCCATTTTCCCACATTATACAATATCGAAATGATTAAACTTTAAAATATTTGTAATCTTATGGGTGAACATAGGTATGTAATTTTTTTTGAACTTTTAAGTTCAGGAGTACATGTGCAGGATGTGCAGGTTTGTTACATAGGTAAACATGTGCACAATTTATTCATCATCCAGGTTTTCAGCCTGGGATCCACTAGTTACTTTTCCTGCTTCTCTCCCTCCTCCCACCCTCCATTCCCTAATTGTAATTTTTATTTTAATTTGCATTTCCCTGATAACTGGTAGGTCTCATTTAGCTCTTCTTTCTTACTTTCTTTTGGCCATTTTTATTTTCTTATGTTATTCAATGAAGAGAAGATCATTTGAGGTAAAAACACACCCCCAATGGTGGTCACAACTTCCTCAAAATTCATCTCATGCCTCCTGTCCCCCCAGTCACCATAAACCCTAGGAGATGCTGAGTGGTCCCCCTGGTTGCTCCTCACCACCTCTGTGGTTGGGGGTTATAATAGGAATGAGGGCAGAGGCCCTGCCTTCCAGGACCTGAGGTGATTTCAGGAAAATGAAGCTTTTTCCAACATTTTTAACCAGAGAAGACTTCTTCAGGGAGAAATTGGAGTGGCTGAGACAAGGGGCTAGGACCATCCCGGGAAAAGCAAGTTGAGAGGTCATGGCACCAATGTGTGAGTTCCCAGCCCTTGTACCTCGCCCCCTGTCCAAGGCCCTGTGCTGAGCTCTCGGGCCCGCTGACAGTCTACCCCATCTGGGCCTGGCTTCGGAACTGGCACCAACCCCAGCAGAGGGCACAGCTGTGAAAGAAGCTAATGTTACAGGTAATTTTGGCCATTAAGACTCATGTCCAATTAAACAGATGTGTATCATGTTACTTGGGAGGCCCAGCAGTCTGGGGTAGGTCCTGAGCAGAATCCAGCCCAGAGAACTCTCAGTTCCAAACCTAGCCCTTCCACGGTCTTTCTCATTCAAAAATGCCTTTCCCACTGCCTGCCTGAGAGTTGCAGCAAGAAACACTTTACCAGGGGACTCCCTGACCCACTTCCCTATGGATCTAAACAGAGCTTGGCACAGCATCTACGGTGAAGATGCAAAGATCTCCTTTGCATCTTTATAATGACCCTTCCCATTCTACAGATGAGGCAGCTGAGTCTGAGAGCTGAAGAATCTTACTAAGGCCACACAGCTCATAAAATAACTCAAACCCAAAGATTCTGATTTAAGGTTTACACCTCTCTCTCATAGACCAGTATTTACAGTTGGTTTTGTTTGGTTTTTGGTTTTTTGCTTTACTTATATGTCATCCGTACCTTTATTTTCTTCATCTTTTTATTTAAATCTATAGGTTTAAAAACACATGACCATACTCTAGCAGGAATACCTAGGAAGTTTGGTGTGTAAAGTCTCTATGTTTCCTTATATGCCTACATATGGAAAAAAAAAGAGAAAATTTACTTTATGTACCCCTCAGAAGTCACCTTTTGGCAAACCTCCAGGATGCCACTTTTGTACCTCACCTTAGAAATGCCACCTGACACCAGGCAGCTTCCTTGCTGGGGGGTCCTGCCCCTCCATCTCTGGCCAGCCTTCTGGTTGGGGGCTGGAGTGTGAGGGAAGCATAGGCTCTGGGGTCAGCCAGACCTGAATTCAAATCCTGGCCTTGCCACTTACCAGCTTTCTGAACTGGGCCCAACTTCTTCTTGTCTCTGAGCTTCAGCTTCTGTGTCTATAAAATGGCACCATTAAGAGCACCCATCCACCTTGCGGGACTCCCAGGCTAACTGAATGCAAGGATGCATATGACAAGCTCAGCGCTGGACAGCTCGCATGAAGTTCTGTGGTTGCTGGGATAGAGAGGAAGCAGGGCAGTGCCTCGTTCCAGCCTGCAAGGTGTCAGGGCAGGGGTCAAGTGCCTGATGCTCTTCTATGACTGATGGTCACACCTCTGGGCTGATTGTCCCTCCAGATTCAGAATTCAGTGTCTTCGGGCCTTGGGCTCAAGCCTCTTCTTGGTTGAACTTTCAGCTCAATCCAAGCTGATAAAAAATAATGACCCCAGATCAGCAGGTTGGTCCCCTATTCGACAACTGCTCCCCCAACCAGAGCAGCAGGAGGCACTGTCCTTCCTAGAGACCCCCCCTAAACAATCCAGGGCACGTCTACCTGCTTTTGTAGTGGGCTCCATCTAGGGTCCCCAGGAAGCTGATCTCTTCATATACACTTATGAGTAGGGGAGTGTAGACAGAGCCACATTGTAACATTGTTTGTGGGCCTTAAGCACTTTTGCCCTTGTAAGCCTCTTCCTCCATTAAAAAAAAATAATAACAAAACATATTTTACAACTCTGTTGGTATAAAGACAAATGGACAAATAGGTTCCAGGCTGGATTCATTATTATACCTTTATTATTATTTTAGTCTTTTTTTCTTCTAATTTTAAAAGAAATTAACATTTAGACATTTTCCTGGGCCCCTAGATGCACCATAAGCCTAGACCCTGTACCCACCAGGCCTGAAGGATGAGCTGTCTCAGGGTGGAGAGGATCAGCCTGGCTGTACCCAGGGGCTGAGCCCGGAGGAGAAAATGTCCTTGGAGAAGAGGCTCCCAAGCTGGCTTTCAGGTACTCCAGGATAAGCCCGAGTTTCCAAAACAGCCTGGAAGGGGCATTCATTACCTGGCATTCATCACCTGGATGGCGGAACCAGACCAGAGACTGGAGCAAACTCCCCAGGCTATGGCCTAGGGCACAGACACAGGATTCCTGCAATAGCTTGAATGTCAGGGGTGGCAGGAGAAACCCATGCAAGATGAGGCAGTCAGAGCAACACTCCAGCCCTAGGAACAAACTCCTCACCCAAAGCCAATACAGCCCTTAACAGACTCCCACATTCTCCCCAAAAATCATACGCCAAACACAACTTAGTATTAGGATCAGGCTTCAGCACACGCCAGCTCAGTGCAGAGGACAACATCGTTGTTTGAGGCAGAGCTTTTGCTTGAAAGTGACAAATCCAACCCAAATTACTTACCTTAAAAGGGGGAATTTATCACAAGGCTCCAGAGTGTCTCAGAGAAGCCAAAGACAGGAAAACGCTGCTCCTCTGGGAGAGACTGGAACCTGGAACTAGAGAGCCTCTGAGAGTAGCTTTGTCTCTCTCTTTTCCTCTTGCCTGCCTGTCTCTGCACATATTCTTCGCACATGCCCTGCAAGTTAGCTTCCTCTGCAATCTGGTCCATGTGGCAAAATGCAGCTCCCAAGTCTATGAGTTATCACAGATACTGCCCCGTAGTAGATACTGCCTTGGGCACCCATAGATACTGCCATGCTGTCTATTGGACTTGAATTCCTCATCTCCAGGAGAGAGGCGATCAGCCCCGGTTGGGTCAGGGCTCCTGCCAGGGAGACGGAAACACCAAATGCCAACAGCACTACCCAGTGTCCTTGCTCTGTGGATTGAAGGGCAGTTTCCATAGAAAGTTGCATTGGGTCATCACAGGGAGCTGGGAGGCCACCTCAATAGGCATCTTTTCGACCATTTAGTCCATCAGAAGCAGAAGGAGTGGAAGTTCAGTAAGTGGCAAAAACGTATCCAGTTTGCCAGTTGATGCTAACCATGGCAGGGTGGTTGGTGAGCAGAGCATTGTGGCACAGCTGCCATCATTGATGTCACTTACAGTCCCTCAAGCAGAGTGTGATATTTACCCAACAGCTGCCCCTAGGGTCTCTGTCACAAACACACAACCAGGAGCAGCCCACACATAGCTCTGGGGCTTCAGGGTTCCCGGTCTGTGCCTGGACTCAATACACTTTCCAAGCTGAGGATGCTGCCTTCCAACACCCCTTCTCCACTGGTCCCCATGCGGGAAGCAGCAAGAGGAAAGCAGATCAGGGCTGAGTGGGCCCCAGATCCAGGCGGAGATGGCAGTTCCCATCCCATAGCTCAGCACTGGGCAGTGGCTGAGCCTTCAAGCCAAGAAAAGTTGCAGCCAACATACCAGCGCCCCAGACACTGGGCAGATGACGCTGCTCCTCTGCCATCTCTCCCAGGGAGCCTGCCAAGTCCCCAGACCTGGCCAGTGCTGACATTTAAGCAAAGTGTGTGTCAACCATATTAAACAATACACCAAGCTGTGGGTTATTAAGTGCAGGGTAAATTGACCACAGCAATTAAACTGAGATTAGGGAGTGATAAAGCCAGGGTCCCAGGCTGCAAAGAACGCTGTAACATATGGAGGCCTGACTATTACAAAGTATGAAAGCCACAGCAGAAACTTGGTGACATGGCCCTCCAAGGAAAGTCGCTGAGGCCCCCACCCCACCCCCAGGTCCCCACCTTTACTTGACTTTTCTTCTTTTGACAATCTGGTATTCTCAAGATGGCATGGCTCATGCTCGGCATCTAGGAATTTCTGAAGACCTCCAGGCAGGGGCCATGCAGATGTGTCCTCAAAGAAATGCCTGATCCTTGTGGCTGGATGCTGCCTGCCCCCTCCCTTCTCAGTTTAGATAATTCACAGACCTGGGTGGGATGCTGAGAGTTCCAGGGGCAGGAAAGGAGCCATTCTCAGCTCCCCAGTGCCAGGCCCCCTGTTGACACCAAACAGCCTCAGAGCAACATCTGAAGGCCCCAAAGGAGAGACCAGCCAGGAAGATCCCAGGGAGGGATCCAGCCCCATCCAACCCAGCCACCCAGAGCCTGAAGGCAGAGCAGAGGCGTCCCAGCACTGGGGACACCCACTATATATTTTGAAATGAGCACACACTGACCTTTGAATCACTGGCTCGTGATTCAAAGTGCCATGGGCTTGCCAATAGCCCATTGGCCCATTCCTCAGGCCTTTGGCCAGCTCCAGATGCTCAGATGCTACTTGGAGTGTGGACTGGTGTTCAGAAGAGGCTTTTCCTATAGGTCTTGATCTCATCCCTAAGTCCTGCAAAAGCTGCCTTTTCTTCCCAAGGATGTCCGATGCCAGGGGCTGGCTTTGCTCTAGAGTCCATTGCCCTAGGAGCATCAAGGTGCAGGGCTCAGTGGTTGACAGACTGCAATTCAAAATTCTGGTCCTGCTTCTTGCTCACCCTATGACCTTGGACAAATGAGTTGCCTTTGCTCAGCCTCAGTTTCCTCATCTACAAAGTGGCCCAATGACAGCCCTTTGAGTAAGTGTGCACACATAGATATTTATAATTGGGGAAGGCATTCTATGGTGGTGGTGGTGATCATTGCCATTGTCGTTATTCTTCCAGGAGAAACTGGCATTGAATTTTGCTATTCCCCTTGACCATTAGGGTGAGTTTCTTTATTTCTTTTTTTTTTTTTTTCTTTTTTTGACAGAGTTTCACTCTTATTGCCCAGGCTGGAATGCAGTGGTGTGATCTTGGCTCACCACAACCTCCACCTCCCAGGTTCAAGCGATTCTCCTGCCTCAGCCTCCCGAGTAGCTGGGATTATAGGCATGTACCACCACACCCAGCTAATTTTGTATTTTTAATAGAGACGGGGTTTCTCCATGTTGGTCAGCCTGGTCTCAAACTCCTGACCTCAGGTGATCCTCCCACCTCAGCCTCCCAAAGTGCTAGGATTACAGGTATGAGCCACCGCGCCTGGCCTAGGGTGAGTTTCTATACCGGGCTCTCATATAACATCTTGTCCAGTGATTCCTTCCACTGCCAGTGCCCTGCTTTGTAAACAGATCTATGGATCATCCTCCTGCTCTACCCCATAGTGGGGAAGAGAGAGGCGGCTGGCCCTGCAAGCTTTTTGTGGATCCTAGACTCCCAGAAAGGCTGGCTTCTCAGTGGAATTAGCTGATAAGAGGCCTCGGTGGGAGTCTGCAGGGTGAAAGCAGGGAAAAGTTAGGGTATTTCTCCCAGTGTTCTCTTTGCTTCGGATGGTTTTCAGAAGAAACTGAATCCCATCTGTGGCTCAGGCTCCTTCCAGAGAGCCAGGCATGCCTGCAGCCTCCACAAGCTGATCCTGATCCCTGGAGTTCAGAGACACAGCCTCACCCCTTTGTCCCGCCAGTCTGGAGGGATGGGAGTGGTGGCTGCATCCGGCTGCTACTGATCTCCAAGTGACTTCACTGTCCCCCGCTTGGCAACTCAGCTCTTCCTCTTTCTGTAAGTGATCCCTGTGTTGATTTCCCTCTGTTGAAAATACTTGAAGCCTTCACTTGTTCCTGCCTGCTGCACTCCCGCTCCAAAGCACCTTTCTTATATTCATACAAGCTGAGGTCCTGGAGAATTTCTTAGCATTAATATTTTTTCTTTTTCTTTTTCTTTTTTTTTTTTTTTTGAGACAAGGACTTGCTGTGTCACCCAGGCTGGAGTTCACTGATGCAATCACAGCTCACTGTAGCCTTGAACTCCTGGGCTCGAGCAATTCTCCCACCTCAGCCTCCCAAGTAGCTAGGACTTACAGGCAACTATAGGCATGTGCCACCATACATGGCTACTTTTTAATATTTTTTTAGAGGTGGGTGTCTCACCATGTTGCCCGGGCTGGTCTTGAACTCCTGGCCTCAAGCAATCCTCCCATCTTGGCCTCCCAAAGTGCTGGGATTACAGGCATGAGCCGCTATGCCTGTCCAGCATTTAGCTTTTCATAGATGCCATGCAAACACACACACTAGATGGTAAGCTCTACCCAGTGAGGATCTGGGACAGTTTTGTTAACCCTTGCATTCCCAAAGCCCAGAGGAATGCAGACACGCAGTAGGCATCCTATAAATATGCATGGAAAGAATAAAGCAATGAAATGAAGAGATAGCCCATTGGGAGGCAGCCGCCTCTTAGGAGAAGGAGGTTCAATGATCATGGTGGAGTTGACTGAGGAAACAACTATACACCTCTGTCTCCACTTCAGCTGTTTTTTCATTAGTACCAATAACACTGATGGTGTTTAGAGGATTGGTCAGGTAAGCAGATTCCATCAACGTTTCCAGAAAGGCTGAAATTGCTCCCAGGATCAAGTCAGATGTGTGTACTGTTAGGTAAGCTTCGTGAATTAATGGACTGCCCTTTTTGGCCTCAGTCCTCATTGAACATTCTACCCTACTCTAATTTTTTCCCCCCTTCCTTTGCTCTTCAAGGTAAGGAGGGTGAGAGAGGAGAGATAGGGAGACCATCTTGTTTTATTTAACTTCTCCTTATAAATTGCTCAAAGTCCTTTCTGGTTGGAGGCAGAGCTGAACAAATGAATGCAATAATAATGTAACCCAGAGATGCTGTGGGCTGGGGACGTGCTTTCACCCAATGCACTGGCCTATTTGCAAATGGGCCTCTGAGGTTAGGGCCCCACTGACCACATTTTTAGAGCATTTTTTGGTTCTGAGTGATCGGGAAGGATGAGGAATCTCTGCCCAAAAGTGAATAGATTCCAAATTATAAATGTCTTGGCTGAACTGTAAGGAGGTATGAGACATTTATTTGGTGTCCCGGAGAAGTTAGGAGGGACAGTCCTCAAGCTGCCTTCTGGCTTCTCAGCTGCCCTATCGCCACCACACCGAGCTAATTTAGATAGACCCCAGGTTCAACCTCTACCATATATCATGATGCATCTGCCCCTTGACCTTCCCAGCAGGGCCCTTCCCTCAACTAGCCAGCACACTGTAAATCTTCGTATAAACTAATTCATACTAAAGTGTCAGTGGTCCTACGTGGGCTTAATGTGTTTGCATGGGAATGTGAAAAGTACCTTTATCCAGGTCCATTGGGAAGGATTCTAGACACAAGCAATAAGGCTCTAATCTGGGCCCTTCTTGGAGGAAAGCCTCCCCACTGATGGCCATTGATGTACCTGTCAAGTTGCCCCTTCTTGGTTATAGATCAGCCACAGTAGGGCCTTGAGCAACCTACATTCTCTGCCTGAGACCCTAGTTTTACACCCGAAGCTTGAGTGAGTTGAATGAAACGGCCCCTTAGGTTCCTTTATCCCAAAAGTTGGTTCCTTAAATCCAAATTTCTTAGCTCAACATTTAAATCTTTCCATCATATGACCTTCAACTCAACATTAGTATCCACTACTCGCCTACAAAAACCAGACAGACCCTATTAACAATGCCAACAGTAACAATAGCAATAAATTACTAGTGTTTCTTGAACACTTATTATGTGCCAGACTTTATTTTAAACACTTTTGCCATTTGATCCTCACAATGCTAATAATATCATTCCCATTTTATAGACAAGGAAACAAAGGCTCAAGGCACTTGCTCATACAGAAAGTAAAGGCAGGGGCTATTGCCCAAAGCTGGGTTGTCCATGCCTTAAACCACGACATCATGCTTGGGAAACTTGTTTCCTGAACAAGCCACAGGTACCCCTCCCATTGTACAGATGTGAAAACTAGGCTCAGAGAGGTTAAGTAACTTGGTCAAAGTCATGCAGGCAGTAAGTGGCTTCTGAAGCACTTCCCTTGGGCTCCACCCTGTTCCCACTGGATCCAGAGACCTTAGAGCTGCCTTACAAGTCTCTTCCTCTCTCCTACCTGTTGCACATAGCCCAAGACCCACATCATTTGGCTAGAAAATCAGGAGAAGGTCAGTGCAAGAAGGAGAAAAGGAATCTGGGAGATTCAGCAAACACAACAAGTTACTCCTCTTCCACGAAAATAAAAATCAAGGGAGCCAAAGTCTTTTAATCTGACCCAGAAAATAAACTTCCTTTCTTCTGGGATGGGGCAGGAGATTCCAAGTTCCACCTCGGGCCTTTAAAAAACAAAACTAAACCAAACACTACTAAGCCTTAAACCCCACTATGATTCCGTTTATAATAAAAACATCGACTTCCCTTCTTCCCTGGTGGGGCAAATTGCTGTGGTTAAAGAAGCTGTTTTCATAGTCAGCTAATTACCCCCTTAAAAGATGGCTGATGATCTCACTTCCTGCCCTGGACTTGGCCTGAAAGTTCCCCAATGTGGCTCCCAAGGGCTAAATGCAGGAGAACTGGGCACTCGGGGAGCAGGGTTTGGTGATGAGAAAGGACAGGGACGGAAGCCCTCGGAACTCTCACCTCTCAGAGCCCAGAACAGAAAACCTACCTTCCACATCTGCCTCTACCACCTTCTGGCTGCATGAGTGATTTTACCTTCCTGGGGCTCAGTTTCCTCATCTGTAGAATGGGGACACCAATACCATGAGAAAATAAGTGGAATGCAAATGGTCTGGCTCAGTAAATGCTAACGATTCATATCTTTTCTGTCCTACGTTTCCTTTCCTTCCTAGACCATCCACACTGAAGAGCCTGACTAGGCAGTCGCTATTTCCAGCATGTTCTTCCACAACAATAGTCCTAATAATCATAATAAGCACGTAGCAAGCACTACCTGCCAGAAGGTGTATTTAGTGGTTTAGAGCTGTTATCTCTTGAATCCTAAGAACAACCCTATGAGGAAAGTCCTATTATTTTATCCATTTTAAAGAAGGAACAATGGAGGCTCAGAAATGTTACTGAACTGGGAAGCACTGGGGCAAAACTACACCTCAGTCATTAGATTCCAAAGCCCATCAATCCCATATGGGGGCTTCCATAGAAGTCAGAAGAGTTTAACTTCTCATCTCCTGGAGTACGGCAGGCTGGGGCCTTGCAGAGAAAAACCAAGGCTTCCTTATCCCAAGGCTCTAGGCTGATCATGAATACAAGAGCACAAGGCAGAGGCTGCATTTTCCACTGAAGCGCCAGTTGAGTTGAAGAGAGAGGGCACTGTAGCCCAGCTAAGATACAATTTTGTCCCACTGAAAAGGGTATATACCTGCAGTTTTCCAAGGGTTCCATTTAGAGGGAGAAAGAGGGAAGGATGAGGAGGAGGCTTTTCCTTTATAAGTTCCCGAAAATTATTCGTTAGAGTTAGAGTTATAGGGGAAACCAGCAAGAGACAGAACTAGAAAAAAAATACATATATGGGGCCGGGTGCGGTGGCTCACGCCTGTAATCCCAGCACTTTGGGAGGCCGAGGCGGGTGGATCACGAGGTCAGGAGATCGAGACCATCCTGGCTAACACGGTGAAATCCCGTCTCTACTAAAAATACAAAATAATTAGCCGGGCGTGGTGACGGGCGCCTGTAGTCCCAGCTACACGGGAGGCTGAGGCAGGAGAATGGCGTGAACCCGGGAGGCGGAGCATGCAGTGAGCCGAGATCGCGCCACTGCACTCCAACCTGGGTGACAGAGCGAGACTCTGCCTCAAAAAAAAAAAAAAAATGGCGGTCTGGTGCTTCCTTCAGGTAAGGCCTCTCTGAAGAGGTTAACACTGTAGGTGACCCCCCAAAGGCAGAGAGAGAATTAGTTATGGGAAAGTAGAGATGCACATTCCAGGAAGAGGGAGGAACACGAACAGATCACAAGATCACAAGAGTTCAGTGTTTTGAGAGGAACTGATGAAGCCTATGTGACCAGAGACAGCCGAATAAGGAAGAGAGGGCAGCCCAGCTCACCCAGGACTCTGGGAGGGAGGAAAGGAGGTTGGATTTTATGCTGGGTGCAATAAAAAGCTGTCAAATTTTGGACAGGGAATTGGTATGATCTGAGATATGGTATAATCTTTTGTTAAGTCAATATTCACATTATTTTGAATTATGCAAATATTTTCCAATGAGGAACTAAGGCACGTGCTATAGCTCAGTTTATGACATTTTTATTTACTCAGTCTTCTAAATGCAATCCTAAATATTCCGTCTTTCCTCCACTGTACCTCTCCCCAACCCCAGCAGCCTCTCAATACAGGTTTTCATTCTCAAACATGTATTTTTCCTGAATATTGCCCTCCTGGGGACTCCATCCTTGCAGTCTAGGCCAGGCTGCATGCTCTGCAGCCCTGCTACAAAGATGTGTTCCTGGGCTTCCCTTTGCCTCTTTCTCTGGTTTCCTAGATTCCTTATCTTTCTCTGTTTTGGTTTACATTGTTATAGAATGAATGTTTGTGTCTCCCCAAAATTCATATGTCGAAGCCATAATCCTCAACGTAACTGTATTTGAAGATAGGGCCTGTAAGGTGACAAAGATTACATTAGGTCATAAGGGTGTGAGCCCTAATCTGATAGGGCTGGTGCCCCTAAAAGAAAAGGAAGAAACACCAAGTCATGGTCCCTTCACTATGTGAGGATACACCAGGAAGGTGGCTATCTGTAAGCCAGAAAGAGAGCCCTTACCAGAAACCAGCCCTGGCAACCCTTGATCCAGAACTTCTATCCTCCAGAATTGTAAGAAAGTAAATTTATGTTGTTTGAGCCATCTAGTCTATAATTTTTGTTATGGAATCCCAAAGTGACTAATACAACCCTCATTTTGCTAAAATAAATCTTCAAGTGGCTCCCTGGGAGTTCATTGTATCTTTCAACTTTCTACTTCTTTAAAAAAAACTTGAATAAAAAATTTGCTGGTTATAGTATTCTAGGATTAGAAAAATCTTGTCTCAGTGTTTTCTCGGGGTTCTCCATTGTCGTCTCACTTCCACTGTAGCAATTGAGACGTCTCATGTAATTCTTATTCCAAGGCTTCAAGTATGGACATTTTTTTCTCTCTGAAATCTTTAAAGATATTCTGTTTATCTTTGACATTCTTAAATTTCACCACTATGAGCCTAGTGTCAATTTTTTTTTTCATTCATTGCACTGAAAAACCAGTGGATCATTTAACTTGAAGACTTCTGGGCAATTTTCTTATAGTTTTTCTTAGATAATTTCTTTGTCTGTATTTTCTGTTTGCATTCTTTCTAAGCTTCCTGATAGTGGGATAAAGAACACATGGATTTGACCTCTATATTTAAAAGCTCTTTTCCTCCTAACAGTCATAATTTTGTTCTTTTTTAAAACTTGATCTTTTGAAATATTTCTCAACTTTATCTTCCAACTTCTCTATTAATTTATTTTTACTTTTGTTAAATTTTCAGTTTCCCAAAACTCTTTCTTGTTATATATTTGTTGACTTTTATAGTCTTTTTTCATAACTATAATACATTATAATATAACTCTAAAGATATTATAGGTTTTTTTAAATCACCTGGATCCTGTGTTGTCTTTATTTCCTGCCTTCATTATTTTTGTGGAGCAGAGTGTCTCTTTTTTTCATGGTGAAAACTTCTCGAATGTCTGAAGATTCTTGGCTGTTTATATTTAAGAGAGAGGTGCTGAGAAGCAAATGGGAAATTCTTTGTATTTTGATCATTGGTCAGAGGCCATATTTTGTTTTGGGGAGCCCCCATAAGTCAATATCTAATCATCATTCCTTGGGGGACATTCCTATTCTCCCAAAAAATATCTTCTGATCCGTTGAAGGGTAAGAGTGGTGAAAAAACAGAGGGATAGTTAGAGAGTAAGCAATGGGAATTTAAGCAATGAGAGAGGTTCAACAACTGAATATTCTGAATGTAATGTCTTAGTCAGTCCGGGCAGCTATAAAAAATATCATAGACCAAGTGGCTTAAACAACAAATATTTATTTCTCACAGTTCTGGAGGCTGAGAAGTCCAAGTTCAAGACACCAGTAGATTCAGTGTCTGGTGAGGGCCTGCTCACCAAATGGCTGTCTTTATGCTGTGTCTTCATATGGCAGAAGGAGGGAGAGTCCTCTGGGGCCTCTTTTAGAAGGGCATGAATCCCATTCACCGCCCCCCCACAAAACCCCCTCTTCCAAATACCGTCACATTGGGGGTTAGGATTTCAACATAAAAAATTTGGAGAAACACAAACATTTAGTCTGTGGCAGATGTGTTATTGTGATCTTCTGGGAAGTCACTGGGAACAGGGAGAAGAAAAAAATGGATAGGCAGAGGGGATACATCTTACTGATGTCTTGGTTAAAAGACATTCTTGCTTGAAAACGTCAACACTTTAATCTACACATTCTGTGTTTCAATTTCCACCTCAGATGGCATCTAGTAGGTTGTTAGATTTCTGTTACATTCTCCCCTTGAAAATTTTCATAGAGACATGAATATTGGAATTAGATATTACTAAATGTTTCAGTGTTATTTCTTTGCCTTTTCTTCTTTAAAAAGGGGCAGTTTTGATATTTAAACCCAATAGTTCATTGTTTTCTATTTTAGGCTTTTTCATTACACAATTAAAAGGTGCTCCTTGTACGTAACCTAGACCAGGAGCCAGCAACCTTTTCCTGTAGCAAATATTTCAGGTTTTGTGGGCCATATGATCTCTGTTGCACCTACTCAATTCTGCTGGTGTAGTGTAAAAGTAACCATAAATGAATAGGCTTGGCTGTGTTTGAATAAAAGTTTATTTATAAAAACAAATGGAAGTCCAAATTTGGCTCACAAGCCATACTTTGCTGACCCTTAATATGGAGAATATAGACTAATAAAATGAAGAAAACAAAATTACCTGGAATCCTACCACCCAAAGATAACTAATGTTAATATGTGGGTGTGTTCCTTTCCCATCTTTTCTCCATGCATATATGTTTTATTTCCAAAAGAGAATCGTTATCTATATACAATTTTAGCCTGTCTTCCCCACTTAATATTGAAACAGTATTTATGCTATTGAGTATTCTTAAATAACGTTATTTTTAACAGCTGTGAAATATTTTATTACACAGATGTAAAACTCAGCATTAACTTTTTTTTTATGTTTTTTCATAGCATTGTGAAAACAATTTCAAAAAGGCTGTACCAATATTTAATCCTACCAGCAGACTAGGAAAATATCTCTTTTCTACAAAGGATCTTTTTAATAAGAAAATTTCACCAGTTATCAGGAATTTTTAAACTCATAAGTAATATCCTGCATTAATGTAATCTATTCTCTCTTTCTTGAATATCGCGTCAAGTAAACTCTCCCAAACACATCCCAGGCATGTGGCCTTCAACTTAGCCTTTCCCCCAAATGTGCTCTCTGGACACTCATTGCCAGAGGTGAGCTGAGCAAAGAGGATTCTGTGGTCAAATAAATAAATGTAGGAGATGGCTAAGTACTGTCATCCCCTTCTTTGAGAGTCCCAGAGTTCACTGACATGTTAAAAGCATTAAAAATACTTGCATCCCATTTAGAACCACTGAGCTCTTTAACCCAGAATTTGCCAAACCAAATTCTTTCTTCAAGTAATGCCTATTCGAGATTCAACCAACTAGTTCTTCAGAACAAGTTTGGAGAATCTGGTCTAATGTATGGCCAAGGAGCATCATCTTATCATTGTAAATTTTAGTGTTCCCATCCAATAATCATTCTACTAAACAGCATGGCAAATGTAACAAACTAAAAAAAAAAAGGAATTAAGGTTGTTAGCAAATAATATAATAATTTTATATGAGAACAAGCTTTAAAAATGAAGACCCACCTTGGGAAGCTGAGGCAGGCAGATCACTTGAGGTCAGAAGTTCAAGACCAGCCTGGCCAACAAGGTGAAACCCCATCTCTACTAAAAATACAAAAATTAGCCAGGCTTGGTGGTGGGTGCCTGCAATCACAGCTAGTCGGGAGGGTGAGGCAGGAGAATCACTTGAACCCAGGAGGCAGAGGTTGCAGTGAGCTGACATTGTGCCATTGAACTCCAGCCTGGGCGACAAGAGCAAAACTCTATCTCAAAAAAGAAAGAGAATGAAGATCACACATTCTGGAAAGAGGGAAGATGAAGGGGACACAATTCAATGGGCAAGATGATTACCATATCCTGAAATAAAGTAGACAGCCATAGAGCTTGAGGGACACCGTTTAACCTTCACAAGGGCACAACAAAGTTAAGGAACTCATTATCCCATAAAGTTCAAGGAACATTTAAGCTAATTTGTGGATGTCAGATTCAGAATGGATTATTTGAAGCAAGCTAAGGATCTGGGGGAAGAAAACATTCCTGACCTTTTGGAAGCTGACATCATAGAAGAAAATCACCTTGTTCCTTCTTTCTAAGCAAGTCGTCACTTAGTCCTCTCCAAAGGGCGAGTTCCTCGATCCCTTAATCACTCACCTCATGCTGGTCCATCATTAATTCCCAAGAAAGATTACTCTCATGCCCACCAAAACCCCTTCTTTTCCCCTTCCCACCTGAGCTGAAAAATAATAATTTAGAGTTTTCTCTTCTTTTATTTATCAACGTAAAAAGAGGGGAGGGCAGCTGGAATGTGGGGAAGGAATCTCACTCTTACCATTGATTTTTCAGTAATCTTCCAGGGTAACATTGAATTTTGGAACTTTTAGCAAAACGTGCTCAGTATTCATACTCTAACAGCTCTCCAAGATGCCCTTCTGTTTTCAACGATTTCTGAGTATTATAAATTCTATTAAAACAGTAGATATTCAAGCGTATATGTCCCCTCTCCAGAGGCCTCTTTCATGACAGGACATCCCACACCATCACCAGCACCAAACAGCCCTAAGTTTCTGGGCATCATGGCCACACATTGACAAACCAAGAGACCTCTCTGAAGGTCAGCATCCCAAGGCCTTCTACTGAACTTGTTAACTTAGTCAACCTTGACAGAGACGACGGAGCAGGTAGGAAAGCTGATCATTCTATCATACAGAAAAGAACATCTTGTCCAACCCATTCCATTTCATATATGCAAAAAATGAGCCAGAGATAGGGGAGAATTTGCCCAAAGTTGCAAAGTTATTGAGTTGCATGGCTGGGATTAGAACCCTGGGTCTCCTTCAGCAAACAGGTCTACCCGTTTCCTCCTGTTCCTGTCTATACTGAACATTTTTTTTATTAATCTTATAAAGCATAGTTGATGGGTCAGAAAAGTCTAAGGAGATTCCTCTTATGAAGATGAAACTCCTGAACTTAGAATCTGCAGAAATAATGGATATTCCTTCCTGGATTTTAAGGTCTTTGTCCTATTTGTGTTAAGAGTTAAACCTTTGGCCGGATGTGAACCCTTTCAGAATACACTCTCCAAATGCCTAACAAGACCCTTCCAAAAATGCCGTCCTTAATTAAACAGAAAGCATCTGAAAGCATCTTTCTTGCTAGGTTGCCAATTAATATAATATTACAGGAACTAAAAAATCAAAAAAAATAAAAAACCAGCAAAACTGGGACTTGTTTTCCTTTCTTCCACTGACTGTACATTCTTAGTTTGGTTTTAAATTTCTCCATTCTCCATGGGTATTGGCAAGGCTGGATTAGTAATGCTGAAAAATTTATCTTTACAACCTATTGTCTTAGGTAAGATTGTATCAACAGCTCCAGATGGACCAATCTCTAAGAATAATTTCACTTCCCCTTATCATTGACAGGAATCACATTTACATATTCTACTGGTGAGTGAGATAATGCAGAAATGATTAATGTCCCTCGATATACAGATACCTGTAGACTGTTTGATCAATGTCTCCCCAGAAAGTGTCTTTCATTCTCGATGCTCAAAGTCCAAAAACGCTCTGTGATTAATGTAACCAAATGTTTGGGGTCGGCGGAAGCTGCAGGCTTCGTTTCTGCGTCCCCGTCACACTAAAGAGAGGTCGCAGGAGACTGGATTAGTCATGTGGAGAAAAAGTCTATGGGGCTCATGTGTGCATGGGATTTCAAATGTCCTTTTAAAGAAAGGAGTAGAATCCCCCCTGGAATGTCTCCTCCAGAGGCTCTGTAGAGAGAACAACACACTTAGTCTTTTAATGCAAATCTAATTTCCATTTAGAAAACCAAGTGGGTCTGATTCTGTGTGTGTGTTGTATTGGAATTGGGATATTTCCTGATTTATTTCACATAGTTTATTAACTGGGAATAATCTGGCTTCTCCAAGTTATCCCTGAGAGAGGCACTGGAACCAGCTGGAATAATGGAAAAAAAAGGTATGAGGAACAGATAGATATTGCCAATTGTCTTTTAAATCCTCCAGATTTGCTCAGACGTTTCCTCTGAGATGCCTTTGATGATGACTCAAAGTTGGGGTGCTAGTGCCTGGAGCCAGGAATGCAGAGAGGTTAACCAGGGAACCTGGGGTTATCCTGACCTGTATTACGTGCCAGCTCTTGCTCCAAGCTGGATAACCTTAGGACAGGTTTCAGGCCTCTGTGCCTCAGTTTACTCATCTGTAACCTGAGAGTGATGATTGTAAGCACTCTAGGGTTGTTGAAAAACTTAAATGAAAAAACATTTTTAATGTGATTAGTTCAGTGCTTGGCACTCAGCAAGTATTTAATAAATTCTAGCTATTGTTATTATCATTATTAATTCTAAAAATAGCTTGTTGAAATGTCTCATGCATGCTTAGTGCAAACAATGAAGCTTTCTTCAGGTACTGCCTGGCTAGGTTCCCTCTGCAAGGAGATCTATTTTCCAGTGGAAAATATTTTTAAGGAAATTATATTCAATTCAACTACATTTACATAATAATATGCATATCTAAAAACCAACTCAGCCAGGCTGCCCCTAGCTGTGGGAGCTGAAGAGGCCATATTTAAGAATACAAATTACTTCTGAAATACGTTTCCATGCCCTAGACTGCTCCCAAGGAAGACATGTGGGTCATGATTAAATGGCAAAATTGGAAGATACTAGATGAATTGAGAAATAAAATCCAGAACCCCATACAGTGGTCAAATGCAAAAGATGGATTTGGGGAAGGATGAACCTGAGATGAGAGTGGCTCGAATTTCTCAAAGGAGAGAGTAGATCCTGGGGCAAATCATTAGAACTATCCATTGGTTCTTTCATTTATCCATTCAAAGAACATGTACAGGATGTCAGATGCAGTTCGAGGCATCAGGATCATGCAGTAAACAGGTCAGACCAAGTTCCTGCTCTCCTAAGGTTTACATCCCAGCAGAGAGAACAGACAGAACAAACAAACAATAACTAAGGTCATTTAGGCCAGGCATAAGTGCCATGAAGAAAATGGAGCTGGTCTTGTTTCTCCCTCTCAGAGCAATGAGGAGATGCTTCCCAGAAAAGCAGCTCAAAGACAAAAGCCACTTGTGGATTCTGTATTCCACCCTTCCCTTTTTTGTCCTGTACGACTTTGGAAAAAATCACACCTTTACTGAATCTTTTTTTCTCTTTGGAATATGAGGCCAATAATTCCAAATCCCCAATGTGGAATTTTTTGAAAGCCAGGTTGTCTGATAGCTACACAATCTAGCCCAGGTTTAGCACATGCTCAATAAGCTCACTGTCAAGTCTCTGGCCTGTTCCCATGGCAGACATCACCAATCTATGAAGATCTTGCCTCAGACTCAGTCTAACTCCAGGCAGACCCTATCAATCCATCAGAGCAGGCGCTAGTATACTAGCTCTTGGCCTCTACACAGATGAAATTATGAAAATCTAAGAAGATATTAGCTTTCTTTGCTCATTGGTACAATCAAAAGATGTAGAGACTGAACTGCATGCAAAAGGAAGAGGCTGATATATGGTGGTGTGCATCACATCCAAGTTTGTCTTTCAACAGCCGCATCTCTGTTCTGTGGACATCCACACCCACCAATGGCAGCACAGGGCTTTCCAGTTGGGGAACTCAAGGACCCGCAAGGCCAGACATGATGGCCTAGCACCTTCCTCAGAATCACACAAGCACCCCTCCCTGAGCTTTCATCACAGAGGCAGCACTATACAGGCTTTGGAATTAGGGCAGCTCGAGTTTAAATCTTGACTTTGTGTGACCCTGAGCTCTCCAAGCGTTAGTTTCATCCTGTGGAAAATGAAAAAATGACAGTGTTCAGCTGGCAAGGTGAGCACTAAGTGAGCTGATACTTCCAAAGCCCAGCACAGAACTCTCGATAAATGTCATATATTATTATTGCTGTTGTTATCTATTTAAATAAGTATACCTCCTACCCTGAAGATGAGAAAACACAAATGTGGCTGGCACATAGTAGATACTCAATAAATGTTATTCTTTTCTTTCTGCAGCCCTCTCCAGTCCTGCATAGCCAAAGGTTGGGGAAAGGGAATGAAAAGATGCACAGTTAAAGAAAATTGGAGGGCCGGGCGCGGTGGCTCACGCCTGTAATCCCAGCACTTTGGGAGGCCGAGGTGGGCGGATCACGAGGTCAGGAGATTGAGACCATCCTGGCTAACATGGTGAAACCCCGTCTCTACTAAAAATACAAAAAATTAGCCTGGCGTGGTGGCGGACGCCTGTAGTCCCATCTACTCGGGAGGCTGAGGCAGGAGAGTGGTGTGAACCAGGAGGCGGAGCTTGCAGTGAGCCGAGATCATGCCACTGCACTCCAGCCTGGATGACAGAGCTAGACTCCATCTCAAAAAAAAAAAAAAAAAAAAAAAAGGAAAGAAAGAAAAAATTGGAGAAAAGAGAAAAAACAGAGTCAATTCTGGTTGGTAGATCTGAGAGAAAAGAACCTGCTTCTACTGCCCAAGTTGAAATGCTTCGATCCAAGAGGGTGCGTCTCACGTTTCACCAGTGACGGTTCCCTGTGAGTGTATTCCTTTGCTATGGAGTCCGTCTACTGCAAAAGAGCTTCAGCCAGTATCATCGCTGGGACAAACATGCCAATGGCCTGCTAAATAACGCAGGGCACTTGCCCTTTCAGATAGAGGTTTAGAAGAAGGCTTATGTGATTTTGCATTTTTCTCCAACAGAGAGAGCCACGAAGGAGGGTTGGAAACAGGAGGACTTGTCACTAGTTAAAAAACAAAACTACACACACACATTCAATAAACAGGAAAATTATTTAAATAAGCAATCCCCAGAAAAAAATATGAAAGCTAATTTTATTCATAAAACAACTGATTTACTGCATTCTAGCTAAAAGCAGCTTTTAACTCAAGCCTCTGAGATTCTATTTATTATTCAGCAAAATATTCAAGATTATTTAATAAAGGTATCTTTAATACTAATATGGCAGCAAGAGCTAATATATGTAAAATAATTATTATGAAAAGTATTATCAATATTTGGGGGAAATAATGTACATGCATAATGAATGGATTTTGCCCCTGGGTTTATGCTTATATCTTGGCCTGATTTTGCATGGAGAAATTCTGCATCATAATGAAAGGCAAAATGATCACACATTATAACTGCGAGTTTTTTATCACTGCTTAGAAGAATCCTAAAACTGTCACCTAAACAGGAAAAAATATACATATTCCATATAAATGTGCATATGGTGAGGTTTATAATTTTCTGAGTGGTTGAAAACACTCAAACACCCAACTGCTTTCAAAACGACAATTATTGGCCTCGAAGAAGTAAATAAAAAATTTTTGATAGCCAACTATCCCAAAAATACTACTAAATTCTAAGCAAAGGAAGGTTTGTGCAGATCTGTGTTTCAGTTTAAAGATTCTTGAAGCTGAAGTTCTCAGACATTTCTCAAATGGCATACACAAACTAAAGCAAATAAAGAACTATTTTTGTTTTCCTGAGCCAATGAGGAATTTTCAAACTTTAAAAAAAACTCTTTCTCCAGCTTCACCCCCACCCCAAACTTACAGAGTGAAAAATCAAATTCTATTCAAAAAACATATTAGCATTGCTCCTTGTGTCAAAGCCTGTGACAATACAAAGAAAAATTGAGGAGTATTCCTCCCCCTCTAAAGCATAGAATCATAAAATAGAATGTGAAATAACTCTGCAATTGTAGTCTATTCTCTTATTTTAGAGATATGGAAACTGAGACTTAAACATAGCAAACTCATTCAAATCTACATTTCCTTATATCTAATGCAGGGAACTTTCTAGAACCTCCCACTTCTGCCCACCAACTTTACCAGGGCAACCAAAGAAGATTCAATGTCCATTGACGATGTCAACTATGTCCACATAAAATCTGCATATCTTCCACTAAGACGGGTCTGAGGCACTGGGGACCAAGCTGAAGTTACCCTTTGCCACGCTTAGCTTAGACCCCAGTTTGAACAGCAACTCAATAGACCATTATCTGGCACCTACTATGCACAAAGCATGACGCTGGTCACACTCAACATCCTCCATTCTTCTCTACTGAAATTTCAGGAGTGAAGGCTCCCACCTTAAATGATTCCCAAGATAAGACAGGCATGTTCAGCATCATCTAAAGAAAACAAAAGTTTCCAAACATTTGCAAGCTCTGGAATGTATGTGTAAGAACTAATGTTTGAGAGGGTTTTTTGTTTTTGTTAAGTGACTACAGTATAAATCTCACAAACCGCATAAATCAGACTTGACTCCAGCCCCACAAGTAAGGCTGGGACCGATTTATGGCAAGGCATGAGAGAAGAACAGTGTGTTTTATTTACCACCTGACATTTACACATGGAGGAGCCTTGTGGGGGTTGGCCTGTGAGGGTTGGGAAGTAATCCACAAGGTTACAATAAATCCACCTGTGAATGGCAACCCCTTGGGGTAAAAACTTGGTTTCAAATAACCTCAAAGTAATTCTGTCTGGTGGAAGATTCTTTATCCTGATCAAGGATAATGTTGAATTAGAAGTCCAGTGTAACAACAGCCATGCCTTTCTTAGCTTTAAACACTGCTGATTTATTATTATTATTATTATCATTAGCATTAGCATTAGAGAGCATACGTTATGGGCTTTTTCCATCTTCACTGTTGGTATTTGGAGATTTGAGGTCAGTATGAAATGTTTTTACGAACATCTTATGAATTTTGAAATTATGAAAATTTGTCCTGAAGAGTTATTTTGAAAATGTGAAAATGTGTCTTCAAGAGTCTGTAGTCATTAAAGCCCTCTCAATGAATCTTGTCATGGGGATTAACCAAATATTTAATGAGCATCTATTATGTGGCAGGTGCATCACCTCATGGAGGGGACAGAAAATAAATAAATAATAGATCAGATAACAAGAAGTGATACAGAGGAAAATTAAGCAGAGTGATGGGGATACTTTAGTAGACAGGGTGGCCAGGAAATGTCTCTTTGGTAAGGTGGCATTTCATTAGAGACCTGAATGGAATGAAGGAAGAAGTCATGCAGACAAGAGAGTAAGAACATCGAAGGAGGCTGGGCATGGTGGCTCACACCTGTAATCCCAGCACTTTGGGAGGCTAAGGCAGGCAGATCATGAGGTCAGGAGATTGAGACCATCCTGGCTAACATGGTGAAACCCCATCTCTACTAAAAATACAAAAGATTAGCTAGGCGTGGTGGCAGGTGCCTGTAGTCCCAGCTACTCAGAAGGCTGAGGCAGGAGAATGGTGTGAACATGGGAGGCGGAGCTTGTAGTGAGCCGAGATCGCGCCACTGCACTCCAGCCTGGGTGACAGAGTGAGACTCCAACTCAAAAAAAAAAAAAAAAAAAAAAAAAGAACATTGAAGGCAGGAGAACAGCCAGGGCAAAGGCTGGAAGTGGGAAGAAGATTGACATCTTTAAGAAACGCTAGGGAGACAGGAGTGGCTGGAGTGGAATGAGTGAGAGAGTCATATGAGACAAGATCAGAGAGGAAACCGGAAGCCAGATCCCATAAAGCAGGGGTGTCCAATCTTTTGGCTTCCCTGGCCTATTGGTCCATTCACACTGCTATAAAGCTACTACCTGAGACTGGGTAGTGTACAAAGGAAAGAGGTTTATTTGACTCACAATTCTGCATAGCTTGGGAGTCCTCAGGAAACTTACAATCATGGCAGAAGATGAAGGGTAAGCAAGGCACATCTTACATGGCAGGAGGAGAGAGAGAGAAAAAGGGGAAGGGTCAGTCACTTATCGAACAGCCAGATCTCTTGAAAATTCACTCACAAGAACAGCAAGGGGGAAATTCGTCCCCATGATCCAATGATGTCCCACCAGGTCCCTCCCCTGACACATGGGGATTATAATTCAAGATGAGATTTGGGTGGGGACACAGCCAAACCGTATCACGTGGGCCACATTGGAAGAAGAATTGCCTTGGGCCATGCATAAAATACACTAATACTAATGATAGCTGATGAGCTATAAAAAAATCATGCATAAATTGTATAATCCTTTAAGAAAGTTTACAAATTTTTGTTGGGCCACATTCAAAACCATGCTGGGCCACATGGAGCCTACAGGCCGTGGGTTGGACAAGCTTGATATAAAGCCTTGTAAGCTTTGGGAGGGGATTTAGGAAGCATAAGAAGGTTGAGCCAAGGAGGAACAAGTTGTGATCTATGCTTGGAAGGCCTCACTCTCTTCATGGAAGACATTTTGGAAGGCAAGGATAGAAGCTAGGAGACCAGTTAACATACTATTGCAATAGTCCAAGCCAGAGCTAATGGCAATGGATGACAAATTCCCTCACTCAGTCTACTTTAATCTCAACTCACTCTGTGCACCCCACAAGTGTCTCACTAACCACTGAACCTATTTTAAGAAAGACAAAAATTGCAGTTAAACCTACAGCCTGGGAGCTCTGGATAATTTGGAAAAAGTGCAGTTTCTGAAAAGTTGTAAGTCCAGAGGATATAAATAAGTCCTTTCCCTTTTGAGACATGTCAAGGATAGTGTAGTTGCTTTCATCATGTGATCCATTCACTAGGATAAGATGCATCCTACAATGATAGCATTCCTTCCAATAATTTACCTAAGGCCAGTTTGATGCCCAGTAGTTCTAGCTCCTGGGGAAAAGTCTGCTCTAAGCCTATTTACCAATGTGTCAAGAAAATAGTACCAGAGACCTCATTGGACTTAATTAAAGCCAAACTAGACTTCATAGAAAGAAGGGGAAAGAGCATACCAGAGAGAAGGAGAGAGGCTTGGGGCTGCTCTGCCATATTCTTTTCCAGCAAATTGGTTTCTGGCTATGTGAGCGTATTGGGAAGAACACTTAGGGGTGATTATAACAGAGGAAGGTTGTGGGGGATGCACGGGCAAGACAGTGAAGAATGGGGCCAAATGGGAGGGAATGGACAAATTAATGATTAAGGAAGATTTTTTTCTTCTAGGAGTCATGTCCAGCCTGGCCTCCCAGATTTGAGCAATCTTTCACTGTCAAGAGAGGCTGGGAGATTGATTCAATTAAGATTAGCAGAGTCGGAAAAATGGCATGGGTTAGTTTTGATTAGTATTGTCTTCTCTCTCATCTCTTGGTGGTGGTGGCCTGAACACAGGTGGAGTTTGGCTCTATCAGGTCACAGGGAAGGCAAGGCTGACTTCCAGAGTGGGGTTCATGGACCAGGCTCTGGGCTGGAGAGGTGGCATTTCCCTGGTATTTTCTCCTGAGGTCTCTTCTATTTGTCCTTCCTGGGTATGATTTTCTTATAATTAGCTACTTCTTCTGAAGAAACACTAAGGGGGTGGGGAAAATCTGATATATGGGGTCAGTGCTGAGTACAATTCCTTGGAGCAAATAAATGTAATTGGAGGTCTCATTAATTCTGAGGCCATGCCCAGATGCCCTCTCTGATCCATTGGAAGGGTGGGAGAACTTTCCTGGATAGGTGAGCATGTCTCAAACAAAGAGGGGCTGGCAGCCCCAGCATCTGCTGGCGGAGAATCTCACAAGGCTTGAGGTCCTGGGGTGAAGAGAAGGGAGGGAATAAATCACTCTTGCCTCATCCCACTGCCACACCAAGAAACCCAGATGCACCCGAGCTGTTGATTTCTGCCCGATGAGTCTTTGCATCTGAGAGCAGCCGGCAGATGCTTAAAATAAATGCGCCTTGCAATTTACCACCACCTCTAAATTCATATTCAGACCCTGTTTCTGGATAAGTTTAATGAAAGTGGTACTTTCTGCAAGGTCCCTGGTGGCATTAGTTCACATTACAAAATCATTATACATAATTTGACACTATTGTGCACCGTTAGCTTAGAAAAAGAGCTTGTTTTACAGCTCTGGGGACAGAGGTCCCTCCAGATAAGGTTGGGCTTACGACAGAGTGAGAGGGGAAAGAAATGCTTCCTTCTGGTTAGTAATGACGACTTTGATGTTCAATGCGGTGACTCCCTTACACTCATCAAGACAGATATTTAGTCCAAGGAGAAAAAAAATACCAAGTTACTCTCTTAAAAGGCAACCATGGACCACGCACTGAGTCTTAATACTTTTAAAAGCAAATATTTAATCTGCATTTTAAAGGCCACTCCCAACACCATCACCACCACCCCAGTTGATTTTTGGCTCTATGACATCTTGTTCCTGGTGGCTTGGCACAACTTGCCACATGCTGTTCCACGTGGCCCACACAGGGCTGGAATTTGTGGGGTCTGTACAAGTGAAGCCTTACCAAGTTGTTAGAAGCTAAATTATTTCCATGCCAGTTGGTAAATATGTTGGCCTCTCAGTGCCCATGCCCACTGCCTGGGCACCCTACCCTTCCTCGGATCTCCAGATGTCCCCATATCAGCAACTAAGTGCTTAATGCCCAGCACTCCAGGGACAGGCAAGCTGACATGGACTGAACTGTGTCCACCTCAAGATATGTATGTTGAAGCCCTCACCTCCAATATGACCAGATATAGGACGGTTAGGGAGATAATTAAATGAGGTCAAAAGGATGGGGTCACACATAAATGAGTCCTATTGGGACACCAACAAGACTGGTGTTCTTATAACATGAGGAAGACTCACCAGATTGTGTACTTTCTCTCTTTCCACCCACATATAGAGAAAAGGCAGGCAGGATAGCGAAATGATCAGAGTTCTAGAAAAGTTGTGTTGACTACAGAGAGGTGAGTAGGTGGGAAAGAGAAACCCTGGAGTGGGAAGCCCAGTTTTTGTTTTTGTTTTTGTTTTTGTTCGAGATGGAGTCCGGCTCGGTCACTCAGGATGGAGTGCAGTGGTGCCATCTTGGCTCACTGCAACCTCCACCTCCCAGGTTCAGGTGATTCTCTGGCTTCAGCCTCGTGAGTAGCTGGGATTGCAGACACCCACCACTACACCTAACTAATTTTTTTGTAGTTTTAGTAAAGGTGGAGTTTCACCATGCTGGCCAGGATGGTCTTGAACTCCTAACCTCAAGTGATCTGCCTGCTTTGGCCTCCCAGAGTGCTGGGATTACAGGCATGAGCCACTGCGCCTGGCCTAGGAATCCCAGTTTTTAAGAGGCTGCCATATGAGGACGCATCAAGAAGGCACCATCTACAAGAGGAGAAAAAAAGACCTCAACAGAAACCAACCCTGCTAGCACCTTCATCTCTGGCTTCCAGCCTCCAGCACCGTGAGAAAATACATTTCTATGTTTGAAGCCTCCATGGTCTATAGTATTTTGCAATGGTAGCCTGAGCTGTTCTGATGGTTTGGCTCGCAAGCCTTGTACCAGTTCGTCAATACTTTCCTTATCACCTGCTAGCACCTTTTCCTATAAAAAGAGCTCACCCACTTCCCTCTAGTTAACTTCCAAAGGTGACTGTTTCAAAATCAAAATCAGTTCACAATGATCTACCCATGTGAACTTTTGGTCCCACGTATTGTCTTTCACTCCTCTCTCTTCCTTGAACCTTTGGCCAATCAGTCAGTCACCCAGCACCCTGGCACTCACCTCCTCTTTGTATCTAGCACCTGTCCCTCCTCTCTAATCACACAGATGCCTTCTTGGCTCAAAGAGTGATATCCTCACCCAGACTACCCTGTCAGACTCCTAAAGATTGCCTTCCTGCCCCAGGCTTTCTCCTTCTCACCCACTCACCTCTCTGCGGTCAACACATCTTTCCTAGAACTCTGATCATTTCACCACTCTGCTTGAAACTCCTCCATCACCCTTGGGATGAAACCTGACCCTGTGTGCAGGGTCCCACATGCTCTCCCAGATTTCTTTCACACATGCTGTTCCTTGTGCCTAAAACTACCCTTCCAAGCCCTTCCCCTGGCCAGCTCTTAGCCTCTCAGTGTGGGAATTACCTGCACAGATCTGGTGGGTTGTCATTCTGACATCCCTGAACACTTCTACTGCTGGGGAACTCAGCTCTTCATGTGGAATCTCGTCTCATTGGGATAGCTCTTTTTGTGGGCAAGTCTAATAACTGATCTGAAATCTGCCTTCCTATAAACTCTCCTCACTGGTTTTCCTCATTCCTTCTCCTTGTCCCCAACTCTCCTTCCTTCCCTCTAGACTTTTAGATTTCCTTACTTCCATGGGAGCTGAAACATTATTATTATTCACTGATGTATTCATTCAGTGACTACACTGCCTAACACATAGTAGGTGCCAAGTAAATATGTGTTGAATAAATGAACAAAGGAATATTGAAAATTGACTATTAAAGCTATTATAGAAGAGGCCTTAGAGAGTTCAACTTCTTCATTTTACAGATGACCAAACTAGGGCTTAGGCAAGGAAAGGGAAAGGCCCAAGGTCACACAGCAAGAAAGGGGCCAGACCAGATCAGAATCTATAGATCTTCATCCCTCTGATAGGACCAAGAGCAAACTGGCAAGCTCAGTCCATTTTCAGATTATCCCAAGCAGGAAGTCGATTGGTCCTTTTCCCAAAGGCATCATTGGGATAATGCAAACTTAAGCAAATGTCCATGCCAGGTTCCATCCCCATTTATTCAAGGGAGTAGGATGCAAGATTGATAAGATTTTAAACGGTGTCGTGTTCTGGGCATTCATAACTTGGACTGGAGTGCAGGAAATCCTGTTTGTCTCACAGAGGGAGACAAATGCGCTTTGGAAAATTCCCGGAGGGAAGGAGGACATCATGGGGAATCTCCATCTACATAGGCAAGTCTGGCCTCATTCAGGCAGGAGAAAGAAGGCCCAGGGTGGCTCCTTCACATTCCGGAAGTCTCCTGGGTAAATCAGTGTGGGGCAGACTAGGTGCTTGACACGGCACAGAGGCCCCAGGTTCCCCACCACCAGAGAATGGCTTCACCCCAAAATGCCTCCCCTCTCTCCATCCTTGAGGCCCCAACCCCTACAATGAGGAGGAAGAAAGGTTGCGTCCAGAGATTCAAAGGAAATCACACACTCCCCAACCGAGAGAGAGAGGAGGGAGATTCCAAGAGACTCAGAGAGGGAAAGATCGTGTCTGAGAGATAGATGGACACACAGACTCTAAATAACCCAACAAAGAGGTAGAAAGTGAGACCGAATCTCAATGGCTCCAAATGTAAAATTAAAGGGGAAAAATTAATTCCAAAAGAACCTTGAACAGGGCAGACTGCAGTGGCTTATGCCTGTAATCCAAGCACTTTGAGAGGCCAAGGTGGGCAGACAGCTAGAGTCCAGGAGTTTGAGACCATCCTGGGCAACATAGAGAGATCCCATCTCTACCAAGAAAGAAAGAAAGAAAGAATCTTGAACAAAGTAAAAAGAGCATAAGAGTACACATTATTTCTCTCTTTCTTCCTCTTTTTCTTTCTTTTATTTTCTCTTTTATCTTTCTGAGTCAGAGGGCAGACTTCATAAGCACCACAGATGAGGAGAGGTGTTCAGCTCTTTAAAGGAATGGTTTTAACTACAGAGATAAAACACCATGATGATGATAGTCATGATGCCTGATATTTATTGAGCATTTATGATATAAGTTCTGTTCTAAGTGCCTTGCATAGATTTTCTCACTTAACCCTTGTGACCCTAGGCAGTGGGCACTCTGATTATTCCTCTAGTACAGATAAGGACACAGAGGTTCAGAGAACTCATCTTCTGCACAGGGTCCCGGAGCTAGTCCTGTGTGGAGCCAGAATCTCTCCCAGTCCCTAGAGCCCCTCCTCCTAACCCTAAACGGAACTTGGGGCTACAACCTCGGGAATCCCCAGCCATCTCAGCTTGGGCTCACCCTTCTGTGTTAGTCTATTCTTGCATCACTATGAAGAAATACCTGAGGCTGGATAATTTATAAAGAAAAGAGGTTTAATTGGCTCACAGTTCTGCAGGCTGTACAGGAAGCATAGCAGCATCGGCTCGGCTTCTGGTGAAGACCTCAGGAAGCTTCTGATCAGATAGAAGGCAAAGGGAGGGCAGGTGGTGTCACATGGCAAGAGCAGGAGCGAGAGAGAGAGAGAGAGAGAGAGAGAGAGAGAGAGAGAGAGAGAGAGGAGGGAGGTGCCACGCACTTTTAAACAACCAGACTTTGTGTGAGCTAAATGAGTGAGAACTCACGCATTACCTTAAGGAGACCACCAAGCCATTCATGAGGGATCCACCCCCATGGCCCAACGCCTCCCACCAGACCCCGCCTCTAACACTGGGGATCACATTTCAACACAAGATTTGGAGGGGACAAACGTTCAAACCATATCACCCCCATTTATGACTACATTTACAGTTTACAGTGCATTTTCTCATTGATGTCCCCAGCAGGGTTTGGGAGCTCCATTTGGAAGACCAAGAGGATCCCTGCTCCTTATCTGTCCTTATCCAACCAGTAGGCTAGCTCAAAAAGATTTCAAGCTGTCCTCATGCCAGGCGATGTGGAGGATCCTACACTTTTATTCAAAAGCCCCCCTGTAGGCAGAGGGGAGGGAGCAGTAGCCCCGGGAGATCTTGGGGGTCGTGGAAAGAGCCCAGTGGCATACAGAGCAAATGTCAAACTTCCATAAAAGCTCATTTTTAATCTGAAAAATTCACAGGGGTTTTGTATTCTACTGCAAAATATGTTGCTAAGAAAACAGAAAAATGTTTTTAATTACTTGTCCTGGAATGAAACAGACAATCTCAAAAGATGACCCATGTGTATCTCCTGGCTTTATCCCAAGGGAGAGAAGAGCCCAATTTGAGCAACTCAAGACTAGTCCAAGTCCCACCCAGCCTTACTTTCAGCTGAGAAGCCTGAGGCACAGAGAGGTAAAGTGTTTTGTCCAAGGCTGCACAGCAGGGTAGGATCTAGGACCCACACCTGCTGAAGCCTCATCTAGGATCCCTATGCCACATGGGACATGATGGTTGAAGACACAGGCAGTCAAGCTGTCACGAATCGCAGCAGGGCCACAAAGCTGCATAATTGCAGGAGATGTCACTCACAAGTTAATAGATGTGTCCGGCACCCCCTGGGGTTGGGCGGTACCTGCATGCCATCCACATCACCCTTCTTTGCACTTCAGTTTTCATAGTGTTAATTCTTATAAAACAGGAATGATAACAGTATCGATTCCATGGGCATGAGGATTAAATGAGATACTGCCTGTGCCTAGCACACAGTAGACTCAAGACAACGAAACTGTTAATGCTACCATCATCTTTACTTAAGAAAAAAGACACCCCTTCTCTTTCCATGGTTCCTTTTCAAGCCAGGCCATGCAGAGGCAGTCTTACAAGAATGTCTTTTCTAGTTATATGTCATGCTAACCTACCTCCATGGGTTGGTGTGAAGCTTAACTAAGTTAACACCTGCAAAAACCTGGAACAAGGCCTGATACAAAATGAGTGTTCACGCCAGGTACAGTGGCTCATGCCTGTCATCACAGCACTTTGGGAGGCCAAGGAAGGAGGATTGCTGGAGGCCAAAGTTCAAGACCAGCCTGGGCAACATAGTGAGACGCCATCTCTACAAAAATTCTTCTTAAAAATTAGCTGGACGTGGTGGTACATGCCTGTAGTCCCAGCTACTCAGGAGGCTGAGGCGGGAGTTGGGGGCTGCAGTGAGTGGTGATCACGCCACTGCACTCCAGCCTGAGTGACACAGTGAGACCCTGTCTCTAAATAAATAAAATGAATGCTCCATAAGAACTACCTCTTTCATTATAGAGCGCTATATACATACATAAATGCACGATTACTATTTTATTTTATTTTATTTTATTTTTTTGAGACAGTCTTGCTTTGTTACCTAGGCTGGAGTGCAGTGGCATGATCTCAACTCACTGCAACCTCTGCTTCTGGGTTCAAGAAATTCTCCTGTCTCAGCCTCCCGAGTAGCTGAGATTACAGGCATGTGCCACCACGCCCATCCAATTTTTGTATTTTTAGTAGAGAATGGATTTCACCACTTTGGCCAGGCTGGTCTCGATCTCCTAACCTCAAGTGATCCACTGCCTCGGCCTCCCAAAGTGCTGGGATTGCAGGCATGAGCCATTGTGCCTGGCCATGATGAGTCTTTAATCCAATAAGCGTTTATATATTTATGACTAACTTCCACCTCCTTGTATAAAGCCTTATCCCACCAGCCTTCACTTCACAACGTGTGAATTGGGTTGTTGCTCCTGTTGGATCTCATTTAAGAATGGAGGAACGAGCACTAGGAAGATGACACCAGGAGATCAGTTCTTTCTGATGTCACAGGGGAGACACTTCTTAATCTAGACCAAGCTGACTTTTCCCCCCAGATCAACTCAAACCCCCTCTCCTTGAAGGCACGGCAAAGGCAGGCTCCCAGAGCCTTCTGGCTCCATTCAAAATCCCCTTTTCAGAGCTTTGGCAGTTTTATGGCCTTTAATGACCCCCTATTGTACCCTGATTGCCAATCAGGGCACACGTAATGACCAAGCAGCATCACTTAGCCCTTATTCCGATGACAATGGCCAGAGCGGCCAGCTCGCTGTTTTGACATGAGCCGGGTCACAGGGAAAGTTTTCGGGCGGGTGACTTAAAGAGCCTGGACCAGCCAGCACCCTCAACTCCTCAGTTGCTGGGACTTGGACAAAAGAATGAACTCTGAACTTTTCCTTTGACGGATGGAGGTCATTAAAACCGTGATGGGGGCCCCTTCAAAGGCAGGTGTAGACCAGGCCGTCCCTCAAAAGCGCCTAATAAAGAGAGAACAGGCGATTGTGTGGGATTCAGAGGAGGGGAACTTCTGAGAGATTCACTCAAGTGGTTCAAAGAAATCAATGGGCTGCCCCAGCCGATTGACAGGGGCCAGAAGTGCCGTGGCCGTCTCTCTGCCACCCATTGAATGGGTGGCTGCCCCAATTGTTCCCAAATAGGGGCTACCACAATAAATGCTTTGGGTTCTTTCATAGATACCCTGGGCCGTGGGGCCTTAGACCAACAAGAGAATCTAGAAAAACCTTCACCACCGACTCCCATTTTAAATTCCATCCATTTTAATAAAGTGCCAAGAGACCTCCAAGCAGCTTAAAATATTAAAGGTTTCTTTTAAACATCTGGAAGATAACATCTAATTACTAGATAGTGCTCTAGGTTATTAATATGTAATCAGAGCTAATCCCACCCAACACAAACAGCAAACAAAAGCACTATCCTGGAAGTATCATCTTTGCAGAATGTGAAGCTCCAGTGCAAAAGAAGAGAGCCCCCAACGTAGCTTCCAGACGACACAGCCACCTCCCCCAGCCCCCATTCCCACCACAGCACAGCATAACCAGCTGGGACCACATGCTGCCCCTGGAGGGGCAAAGTCAGAAACGTTGACCTCCTGGCAGTCAGCAGGACAAGTCAGCGAAATAGATTGACTGCAAATGACTTGAGTCATCGAAGTTCAACCATGAAGGGAAATGAAAGCTTGGGGAATTTCACCTCCCTCTTCTGTTTTTTTCAAAAGGTGTTTTTGCTTTTCACAAAAGGGTCAGGAATTTTGATCCCAAAGGTCCGAGCGGGAATATAAATGGATTTGGATAAGCTGGAAGCCGGGTCTTGGGGGAGTGGTGTGCTGAATGCATCATTAGGATCACTTGCTCGGCACATTACACACGCAGGCACGCAGGAGACGGAATTCGGCACCCCTCTCCTGCCAGGGCGATGGTTATTAAGGGTAACGCGATCGGATGAGAAGGCGGCAAACGGGCAACCACAAAGCCCAGAGGAAGCAGCTGTGGAGACAAATAAGTGAAGGTCCCACCTCCCTGAAATGTACCCACAAGACAGAGCCACATCCTCTGCATTGTCCAAGGACAAATCATCGCGGGTTCCTGGGCAGTTGGTGGTGTCAGCACGGCTGAAGGCAAAAGTGATGACTTGCAGACCTCCAGAAGGGGCACCGCAAATGCCTGATCTGGGGCAAGTCCACTTTAACCCTTCCCTACCTCCTTCTCCCACAAGGAAACGGAGGCAACGGAGCAATGTCATCATCACTGAGCCACATAAAGGAAAGAATAAAGAGGCCACGAGGAATCATAAGGATTTTCCCTCTCTCCAGATCCCTAAGGAAAATGGTCTGACTCATTCTTATGATTCACCGCAGTGTCACAAACATCTCTTGAGCATCTGCAAGTGGTGTCCTAGGTGCTGGCGTGATGGGGTAAACAAGACAGACAGCCCCCATCTTCACTGGGAAGGTGGAAATTAAACAGATAATTCCTCAAATAATGAGTATTTTGAAAGATGCTACAAAGGAAAAAAGTGAGTGCTCTGAGGACCTAAGACAGAAAGATCTGCCCCACAGTCAAGTAGGTCAGGAAAAGCCAAGTCCTAGGAGCCTGTGAGGCAGAAAGGGTGTAGGTCTCAGTAGAAGTGGTTCTTGCAGCAGAAGGGACATGTGGAAAGGCCCAGTGACAAAAGGGCTATGGCTTGGACTTACCCAACAAGGATAAGATGCCCAGGACAGAGTATCAAATGGCAGTACCTAGAACACTGCATGTAGATGCTCAAGAGATGTTTGTGGCTGGGTACAGTGGCTCACGCCTGTAATCCCAGCACTTTGGGAGGCCAAGGCGGGTGGATCACCTGAGGTCAGGAGTTCGAGACTAGCCTGGCCAACATGGCGAAACCTCATCTCTACTAAAAATACAAAAATTAGCCAGGCGTGATGGCATACGCCTATAACCCCAGCTACTCAGGAGGCTGAGGCAGGAGAATCGCTTGAACCCGGGCGGCGGAGGCTGCAATGAGCCAAGATGGCACCATTGCACTCCAGCCTGGGCAACAAGAATAAACTCCTTCTCAAAAAAAAAAAAAAAAAAAAAAAAAAAGATGTTTGTGACACTGCAGTGGATCACAAGTATCAGACCATTTTCCTCGGGAATCTGGAGAAGGGGAAAGTCCGTATTCTTCCTTGTGGCCTTTTTATTCTTTCCTTTATGTGACCAGGACAGGGTAGCAGGGAGTGTCCATCCCAGCTGCCTAGTTCCCTTGCATAGCTGGCGTTGGGGAGGCACCCAAGGCAGGGAACGGAGGGACAGGCTACTATGTAATGGTGGATTCGGGACTTTGCTGCAGAGCCACGTTAAAAGAAGTACAATGGGCTGGGCGCAGTGGCTCACGTCTGTAATCCCAGCACTTTAGGAGACCGAGGCGGGTGGATCACTAGGTCAGGAGTTCGAGACCAGCCTGGCCAACATGGCGAAACCCTATCTCTACTAAAAATACAAAAATTAGCTGGGCGTGGTGGCAGGCACCTGTAATCCCAGCTACTCGGGAGGCTGGGGCAGGAGAATCTCTTGAACCTGGGAGGCAGAGGTTGGAGTGAGCCAAGATCGTGTCATTGCACTCCAGCCTGGGCAACAAGAGCAAGACTCCATCTAAAAAAAAAAAGTACAATAACAACAACTTGAGAAGCAAACAGTTTATCTAGCAGATTCAATCCTGTCAGGGGTTGGGGCAGAAATATCTGGAAGTATCTAGAAATATCTGGAAGATGGAGGTCTGTCCAATTCCTGGGCCTGCTGAATCTGCCCTGAGGAAAAGCACTGAAGAACAACTTCAGCCATGAGCTCATCAGATGCCACCTCCTCGGTTCCGCAGAGCAGAGGGATGTGACAGTCAAACCTTGCTGTCACAGCACTCAGTTTAGGGATGACCTATAACTAGTCCCTTTAACCATCTATTCCTAAGCAATTTTGTTTATTGAAAGGTAAAAGTAACATTTGATAACCTCATCATTATTATTATGAGATGGTTATTATAGTCTCATAATTATTAACAATACTAGCATTTTCTCACCGTTTACCATGGATCAGGCACAGTGCCACAATGTAAGCCTCTAATGCTCATAACAACAGAAGAGGAGATACGTGTTATTACTATAGCTATTTTATAGATGAGAAAACTGAGGCTCAAAGGGTTACTTGATCAAACTAATCCAGTTTAGAAAGACAGATCCGGAATTTGTATCCAGGTAGTCTGGTTCCAAGAATTTTTTATTTTATTTTATTTTATTTTAAAGAGATGGGAACTTTCTCTGTCACCCAGGCTGAAGTGCAGTGGCAAGATCCTAGCTTACTGCAGCCTCAAACTCCTGGGCTCAAGGGATCCTCCTGCTTCAGCCTCCAGAGTAGCTGGGACTACAGGCGTGCGTCACCACACCCAGCTAATTTTTGTATTTTTTTGTAGGTCTTGCTCTTCTGTCCAGGCTGGTCCTGAACTCCTCGGCTCAAGGGATCCTCGGGCCTCAGCCTCTAGTATAGCTGGAACTACTGGCGTTCAGTACCACTCCCAACTAATTTATTTTTCATTCTCATAGAGGCTGGGTCTTGCTATGTGCCCCAGGCTGATCTCGAACTCCTAGACTCAAGCAATCCTCCTGCCTCAGCCTCCCAAAATGCTGGTATTACAGGCATGAGCCACCACGCCCAGCCCGGGAATCCTTTCTTTTAACCACTGCAGTACTCTACCTTTTTCCTACTAGATAGTAAGAGAGGTTCTGCTCTTTCCACATCCCCCGAACTCTGATGTCTGTTTGAATCAAGATGGAGAAATGTGGTTTACTAAGAGACTCTGCAAATGTGGGGCCTCTTTCTGAGCCACATGGGGTGGGCAGCCTCCAGGTCACAGGACGCTGCTGCTGGCATCTGGAAGGGCCACTCCGTGCGAACGTGCTCAGGGCAGCCCTGCGTTTTCACAGGAAACATCTCAGTTAAATATGCAAGCGTGTTTAATTGCAGGGGCTCAGGAAACTTGTTTATCTTCCTTAAACACTGCCAGAGTGGCTCTCGTTTGTTATCTGGGGTGTGAAATGGAGGCTGACAACAATTAATACCTCCTCCCAGGCAGCTCGGCGGCGCTCTGACGGGAAGCTGTGTACTTCCGAGCAGGCGGCTGAGGAGGTGGCGGGCCGAGCCGTCACTCAGGATCCGAGGGGGGAAGAGTGACAGCAGCAGCTGACTGCCCCTCCCGCCGCCTCCTGAGAGGCCCCCATGATAAAGCATCCTGCTTTGTGGTGTAATCAACTTGCCATACATGCATTACCTCCTAATGAGCGCCGTGTTTAAACAAGTGTATAGAACACATCTGTCCGGGCCTTGGGACTCGAGGCTGTGTGACCAATTTCAGCATCTGAAAGTTAAATTAATGGTAAAGGGTTTAATTGTGAGTAAACAATACCACATTAAGGAGCAGTAAACACAGCAGTGGGGACCCACCGACCCGCTCTGCCATCACAGATGCGGCGGCCTCCATGTGACCATTAATAGTCCCCGCCGCCTGGAAGTTCTGACAGTGCCCTGAAGCCCATTTGTCATCTAAATGGTCCGTCCCCTTCTTAAACATCATTTTGGCCCACGGTCCATTCATGGGGCCTGTCGGGTGTTCCTGGGAAGATGGGCAGAAAATCCCAAGGCAAGTGGGAAAAGCCTGGTAAAGTTCCAGCTTCTCCATGGAGGGGCGGGAGGGGGGTGAGGGGGACACATATTCCCTGATATCCGGGCAACCAGAGTCGGTCCATAGGAGTGAGTCCGCCTTAGACTCCAAGCTTCAATGGCAATGATTCCAAAACCTGACTTTAAAACACCCTAGGGTGTCGCCAACGAACAAAGGCTGCCTCAAAACCAAATTAAGTTCCCTTTAATTAAAGATCATAACATACGCCACAGAACACTCTGTCGCGGTAGGGGGAAGGAAGAGACTGTCACATAAAATAAATAGGGTTCCACAACTCACAAAAATTAAGCATCTCACAGCAAGAGCTCTGCACTTTGCTGATTTGTGAACAGCCATCCTCATTGCCACCTTGGAAACCGCTTGTGAGAGGCAGAGTGGAGGTAAAAGAGAAGATGGGTTTCTTCCCATAGGAGACAGGCACAGGTGTTTTCCATCACTGGTCGGGTTGGAGGACATCTCCACGGACCAGGCCCTCAAATACGGAGTTTCTGTCCAGTCACAGGAGCACGGGCTGTGCCTTCCTAAGAGGGGCTGGCCTGTCCCTCTGCACCTTTAACTGTCCCCATCTGAGAGGACCTGTATCTCAGCCACAGAGAACATTCCTCTTGTTTGCCTTCCTTGTAATCTGGGCAAAGGGAGTGTGCCGTGTGGCCCAGCCTGTCCCAGCAGAACACTGAATTGGGGACTGCTGGGATTGAAGCCTCAGCTATGAATACAGCAGCCCTGTGCCTGCTCTCAGTGCATGGTTCCTGGGGACCCCATGGGATAGAGGATTGATCATGGCCAAGATCAAGCATCGAAGTTTCCAGCCTTCAGGCTTCTCTCTCTTTTTCTCTCTCTCATCCTTTAAATGTAGCCTGATGTGATTTCAAAGACAAAATTGTCTCAGGGTTACACACCCAGACTCAAGTCAGAATCCAGTCCTGGCTCTACCACTTTCACCTCTCTGAGCCTCAGTGTGTTCGTCTGTGAAATGAGTACATGTCAAAGGCTTCGAACAGTGTGTGGCCCAGGGTAAATGCTCATTAAATGTCAGAAGCTATTATGACTTGAGCACGGTGGCTCACATCTGTAATCCCACCACTTTGGGAGGCCATGGAGGGAGGATTGCCTGAAGTCAGGAGTTTGGGACCAGCCCAGGCAACACAACAAGACCCCATCTCTATAAAAAAAAATTGGGGGCCAGGCGTGCTGGCTCACGCCTGTAATCCCAGCACTTTGGGAGGTGGGCGAATCATGAGGTCAGGAGATAGAGTCCATCCTGGCCAACATGGTGAAACCCCATCTCTACTAAAAATACAAAAAAATTAGCTGGGCGTAGTGGTGCGCACCTGTATTCCCAGCTACTCGGGAGGCTGAGGCAGGAGAATTGTTTGAACCCGGGGGGGCGGAGGTTGCAGTGAGCTGAGATCACACCACTGCACTCCAGCCTGGTGACAGCTTAAAACTCTGTCTCAAAAAATATATATGAAATTCAATTAAAAATTAAAATGAAACAAGAAGATATTATGATGGGCATGTGATAGATGCCCCCCACCTTTTTTTTTTGAGATGGAGTCTCGCTCTGTGGCCCAAGCTGGAGTTCAATGGCGTGATTGTGGCTCACTGCAACCTCTGCCTCCAGGGCACAAGCGATTCTCCCACCTCAGCCTCCCAAGTAGTTGGGATTACAGGCATGCACCACCATGCTCAGCTTATTATTATTATTATTATTATTATTATTATTATTATTATTATTTTAAATACAAACAGAGTTTCACCATGTTGGCCAGGCTGTTCTCAAGCTCCTAACCTCAAATGATCCACCCACCTCAGCCTCCCAAAGTGCTGGGATTACAGGCATGAGCCACCACGCCCGACCTGGATGCCCCTTTTGGTAACACCTAATCAAACTGACTTGTAGGAAGAGCTCAAGAAAAAGTGGGACCACTTTTGCATCTGCCTCACCCCAAGGCTGTTGAGTTAGGCCAGGGCATGGATAGAGATTTTTGTCTGCGCTTACAGGTCCACTTATCTCAGAAGCCAAGTGAATACAGCAGCCCCAGGCCCTTGGAATACTGGCTGTTTGACAGGAAGGTAGATTCAACACTGCTGCTGCTGGTTATAGGGGGATCGTCCACAATTGCTCAGAGCTTCAGTTCTACATTCCCAACAGAAGGCTCAGTATATTCCCACCTCAAGAAACTAGCTGCCTGCCAGCACCAGCTCTCTAGCTCTGAGTCAACTTTTTAGCACTACATTTCTTAGAAAGTTTTCCCAACATGTTGGCTCCTTTTGTATGTTCAAAATACAGGTAAGCTCGAATTTCTATGTCTGACAACCCTCTTGCTAATGAGTTTTTTTACTAACCCTTAGTGGTTTTCCATATTTGAGCTGGGCAAATCAGTCTGCCTCTCAGAGACTCCAGAATTTCTAAATAGGAAGGGCCTAGTGGCAACAAACTCATAGAAAGAGGCTGCTAGGGGACCTGTCTAGATCTGTGTGGCAAGCCCACATCTTACTTTGATTTTTTTAGGGGGGTAGAGGTGGGGAGTGGCTTTGGGAGAGAAAGATGTCAAGGATTGGGATTGCCAATGAAGCCTCTTCTTTCTCCTTCCCCTTCTAGGCCGCCATTTAGTGCCAATAAACAGAAGTTCTGGTTTCTTCAAAAGAAACACAAGAAATTGTTTCCTGGTTTTGCCACAGAGATTGGGTCACAGAGTGCCACCTAAATGGTATTACCATATTTGCGTTGTCATCTCTTGGTTTGAAATTTATTCCTGGTATGAATTGTGTCTCCCCTTGTTCCATCTCTGACACCCAAGCCCATGAGATGACAACCCAGGCTGAGATGTCCCATGTGTCACAAAGGAGTCCTTCAGTATTTCCAGGAATAGTTGGAACCAGCACTCCATCCCCTACCTGGACCTGGCACCCTCTCTACTCTTGTCAGTTCTACACTAATCACAGGAAGAAGGTGGAATTAGTCCAAGCTGGGTTTTCAGAAATAACTTGTAGACATGCAACAGATGTTTATAACCCTCAGAAGCGGAAGGAAACTTGGAAACCCTCTCTTTCGGTGATTTTTTTTCTAATGATTGTCTCTGCCATGAAATTCTAACTTCGAATGAAATCTTTGGCAGGAACCCAGGGCTGTTCTGTCAAGGTTCAGCTGCAGGACCAGAGCCCCTTCCACCTAACCCCCACGTCTATCCTGATGCTTCCTGAGGCACATCTGCTGTGGTTTCTCACCAGAGAACAGTCTGCAAAATCACTGCACCTTGTCCAACTCCATTTTCCAACTGAGAAGACTTGGCCCAGAGAAGTGCACAGACTTGAGGGAAGTAACACAGCAATCAGACAGACAGACATCCCCAGATATACCTGCTACGGTCCTGGGAGAAAATAGAGACCCATCCCCAAATACCATCATCCTCATCATTCTCTGTAGCCCAATCAAATGATGCTCCAGGCCTGAGATTTTATCCAATGAACACTCTGTACATCTTTAAAAGAGATATGTACTTGTCTTATTCCTCCTTTCCTTTCTTTAAAAAAAAAACACAGGCCCCAGATCCAGTCATTCTAAATAGGAAGGAAAAACATAACCCATTGAGACAATGGATGCTGTTTCTCTCCCTGCTCTGTGACTTTAGTTTGCCTTTAAAGCCCATTTTCACCATTTATTGATTTTAGTTTTCTACTTGTCTATGAATGACAACTTGAATTAAGACAACGCAGGCTGAAAAGCCGCTAGGCAGTGCTAAATGGACAAGCTACACTTCGTGGCAGGATGTCTCATGACCGTGCCGCCTTCTGCCTAGCCCCATTCTCTGGAGGAGCTGTGGGCAGACCGACCCCCGCCTGGCCGCCTGGCATGGGGACTGGTTGCGTCAGATCGGAGCTCTGAGATAAGGGTGGGCCAGGGCATGATCATCACCACTGCCAGCCTCGAAGCCTCTTTGCTGACCTGGAGGTGATATGTGTATCAAAGGGGGCTGTGTCATTCAACAGCACTTCCAGAACAGGCCAAAGATCTATCTCTACTTCAGCCTCCACTGGGCAGAAAACTAAGCCTATTTGCTCTAGGCCCTTCAGACTTGCACTTGGAGAAAGAAAACTCACTGAGTCAGCCCTTATGTAACTCCACTCTCCTCTCTTCCAAACCTCCTTGCTTTGGACAAATATTTGACAGAAAATGCCCTTTTGCAACGCCTTAAAAGTTACAAAAATGGTGCACCCTATCCTTTAATCTGTACTGTAAATAAAAAATATTAACACAAACCCTTTAACCCAGAAATCCTACTTTTACAAATCCATCTTAAGAATGTAATCAGGTAAGTACCTCATGTTTCTATAAAGACATTTATTGCAGCGCTGTTTCTAATAGACAAAAGTGGAAACCACTTAAGTACCTAGCAAGAAGGGATTGGCAAATATGGTAAATCTAGTCTATTAAATATTATTCAGTCATTTAAAATGATGATGCCGAACAATATTTATTCACTTGGAAAGACATTTACAATGTATGTTACTATGTAAGTAAGAAAAATAAGAAATAATACACATAGTTTGCTTCTTATTTTTTTTTAATTTTTCTGGATATCTTTCTATTGTTATTTGCATAGAAAAAAGAATACAAATTGAGATAGGCCAAAATGTGAAGATTTGGGAATGTTTTACCTTTTTTTTTTTTCTTGAGACAGGGCGTCACTCTGTCATCCAGGCTAACTTGCAGTGGTGCAAACTGATCTCGGCTCACTGCAACCTCTGCTTGCTGGGCTCAAGTGATCCTCCTGCCTCACCCTCCCAAATAGCTGAGACCATAGGCTCATACCACCACACCAAGCTAATTTTTTGCATTTTTTGTAGAGACAGGCTTTTACCATGTTGCCCTGGCTGGTCTTGAACTTCCAGCTCAAACAATCTGCCACCTAGGTCTCCCAAAGTGCTAGGATTACAGGCGTGAGCCATGTGCCCAGCCTTCAATCTTTTCTGACTGATTTCTGAATGTATTGATTTATAATCAGGAAACGAATGATAATGTGATTTTCATGGTGGGTAGGTGGAGTTGAGTGAGCCAAAAAGATGACCTTAAATAGTGCTCCAAGCTGTACAAGGTCACCCCAAGAGTATTCCTGTTGGGCCATATTGGGACTGGCTTCCTCTTCATCAGCAGCAATACAGCCTGTGCAAGGCACTGCCTACATTCTCATTACTTCCAACACCCAGTGGCAGGATCTGTACAAGCTGCACTCATTTAGAAAGCCCACTGTTACACTAACTACTGGAAGCAGAAAGTTGATGAGCATTTTTTCTTTTGACCAAATTGGCAGAGAAGACAAAGACCCAGGAGAGAAGTGAAGAGAGTGAGAGAGTTTGACCCAACATCACACCATGCACCAAGAGCCAAGCTCATCCCAATGGCTTACTCACATTCCCAAAACCAGACTCAAGATCCTGAGAGTCAACCCCATGGAAGACCTCTGCCATTTAAGAAGCTCCTGATCTCTTGAGGCCAGGAGTTTAAGACCAGTCTTGGCAACATAGGGAGACCGCATCTATACAAAATAATTCAAAAATTAGCTGGACATGGCAGCACGTTCCTATAGTCCTAGCTACTCATGAGGCTGAGGCGAGAGTGCTTAAGCCCAGGGTTCAAGGCTGCAGTGAGCTACGATTGTGTCTCTGCACTTCAGCTTGGGCAGCAGAGCAAGACCAAGTCTAAATTAAAAAATAAAACAAATAAAATTAAATGTAAAAAGATGTTCCTGAGAAAATAGTTCTAACCCACTTTGGGGTCATGAACAAATTTGAGAATCTGATGGAAGCTCTAACCCTCTCCCACAAAAATACATGTAAACATAAATTTATATACATTTCAAGGGGATTATGGGTGGTGCATGGTCCTGAGTGATCACGGGCCGGGAACTCATGGGGAGGCTCCACTCCCTGGAGTGGGAGGGTGCAGGTGTCCATTTTCGGCCCAGCCCCAGCCTTGGGTTTTGATAAGGGCTTCTCTCCACTATTCATCCACCCCCATACTCAACACCAAGTTCCAAACTCCTTGAAGACAGGACACAGAGACTCCCTAGAGCAGGCCGTGTGATGGTGGGGAGATAGGGGAGTGGGCAGTGAGCGGAAGGCGTGGAGACAGCAAGGTCCCCACCAGGACACCTCTGCTCCAGATAAGGAGGGTGCCATCTTGTAACCCCAAGGCTGCCTGGCAGGGCTTCCTCAAAAGCAAGGATGTCTTCTGTGTTTTGCAGGGGTGTTAAAGGAGGTAATTAAAGGGTCCACAAGTCAGACCTCACACACACAGATGGGAGGCCCTGCCTTTCTGATCCTCTCAGCTGGTACAGAACTGAGGCCGGCAACAAAAGGTGTTAATCGCCGGATGAAGAGTCCATGCTGATAGATGACCCCTTATGGTGATCACTCTTGTGCGAATGGCAAATAGGTTTGATCAATTAGATTTTAATGTAAAGTGCGGCCTGGGGGGGAAAAACAGCAACCAGGAGAGGGAAGACCCTTTGTTGCTAATGTGTCTGAAAAAAGCACTTAATTGAGGTCATAATAATATTAGCAGTTCTCGTCATCAATAATTCAGCCTTATTTATTACTCCCCAATAAAGTCCTGTCAGGTAGGGAATGTAGAGGGCTTTTGTTAGAGACAGGATATGTAGCTTCTCTCTCTCTCTCTTTCTCTCTCTCACCAGCTGCTGGGCCACAGAATATCAAGATTTCTTTCATTCTCAAAATGCTTTCTAGCTACAGGCTCTATATGTAGAAATAGACGACTGTAAAGATAGAAGTTTGCAATAAGATATAATTTAACCCTCTCCCATCCTTCCTTGCTCCAGTCTTTTTAAAAAAAATCATTCTCATTGAAACAGTAGCTAACTACTTTTGCTTAAGAAATCTACCAGGAAAAAAACAATTTTTATTCTTGCATGATTTAGTACCCTGAAGAATGACATAAATTTGGTCTTTTCACATGCCTTTGGTCACCTGTGGTTTTGTTATCTTTTAACGCAAAAAAAAAAAAAAAAAGACAGTGAGAGAGAGTGTGTGCCAAATGAATGTATAATTGTACAATTAAAGATGCTAGCTCCAGTGTTAAAATTTAAAATGTATTAGTCTCATAAAACCGCCTCATTAGTCTCTGTGTCTTAAAGGACATACTTGTCCATAATGAGGCGAATGCAGGAAATGGCGCAGGGTGAGAGCAAGGGGAAGAGGGGACAGCGGAGCTGGCTGCCATTTCGTTTTTCAGAAAGGGGGAGGAAAAACACTTAATAAAGATAATTGGGCTGGTAGTGTCTGTTCCCATCTGGAATCGCAACTCAGACAGACCCCAGGGCAGACCATCGGTCATTAACCAGGAAAATAACCTATTTGGAAGGGATCCGTTTGTTTTATAAACGATGCTCCACTTTAGAACAGCTTAACCGCAATCATAATAAAAGTTCCTCGAAACCCCAGCGAGGGGATGGTGCTGAAATATCGATCCGGCTTCTGCTGATGATGGCCGGACTTGGCTTCCGCCCTGCTTGCAGGAAACAGCTTTTGAAGTTTTGCTCCTTCCCCCACCCCCTTTTTAAGTCTAAATAGAATTTAAACTGCCCTTCGGTGATCAGTGGCTATTAGCAGCATTGGTTAGGAAACACGGAGTCATGGGGTCAGGAGAGGTGGCCCAGGTGGAGGGTGGAAGAGGGGAGAGAGGAGGCCCCGAGCTAAGGGGAAGAGAGAGGTCAGCTGTGAGCGCAGCTTGGTGGGAAAAGGATTGCTGCGGTGGGGCCGCCCTGGCCTGCGAGGCATCCAAGGGACAAGGACTGGGAAGAATGAATGCACCCCACCCCCAGCCCCAGCCTGGCCACAGCACTCCCCCCAACACACACACACACACACACACACACACACACACACACACACACACGCACACACAGGCAAGGCAGAAGCATTCAGAAAAGTCATTCATCAAGGCAGAACTGGAATCGTATAGATTAAGGCAGCAAGGAGAAGTCCAGCGCCTTATCCGACTGCCCTGATGGTGAAGACGAGAGGGAATAATTACTGTAATTGGAAAAAAGGTTTCAATGGCAAAGCTCCTCTGATCCACCTATTTCCAAGGAAGGTTGCTCTTAGCTGCTTAGGAGGGCGTGTGAAAGTGGGGTCTTCTGAGACAAAGGGAAACGGGGAGGAGGAGCCATAACCCACATGGAACCTGCCTTTTAAGGAAAATGAGGAATCCAAGCTCTGAAAGATCCACGTCTATTTCAGCGTTTCTCCACCAGGGTGATTTTGTTCCCCTGTGAGCTATCTGGCAATGTCAGGGGACATCTGAGGTTGTCATAACTGGGGATGAAGTACTGCTGGCATGTGGTAGGTAGAGGCCACGATGATGCAAACCCTACAATACACAGGACACCCTTGCCACCCTCACCCTCTCCCCTGAGCGTGCGCACACACACACACACACACACACACACACACACAGGACAAAGGACTATCCAGCTCCAAATGTAAGCAGTGCCCAGGTCAAAAGCCCTGGTCTACTCAAATCACACTCACCGAGTAAAGATCCTACTCTTTGCTCCACTCTGTCCCCAGAATGTCGGTTCCCACCCTCATACCCCACTTCCCCTCCTCCCCTTCAGTGCCACTGGTTAACATCTTCCAGAGAAACATCTTCCCTTAGAATGTCTTAAGAATGACATTCTAAACCAATTTCTTCCTTTAAGGCATTAGGTCTCAGTCTGCCAGCTAGAGGGAAAGAGGATGAGTGTTTAGGACTCAGCAGCAAGGACTTAGTGGCACATCCTGATGGAACTTTGACTAGGCTCCTGGGCCCAAAGTTAGCCTCAATGTTCACCTCTGTAAAATGGGTGTAATAATTTTGCTGCTTCATAGGGTTGGAAAGAGGAAATGAGAAAACGTTTAGCCCACTACCAGGCATGTGTTAAGTGCTCAAAAAGGAATCAAGGAGAGAGAGGGAGAAACTTCAACTGGTGTCAGACACCATGGTAGTCAGTGATCACTGCCACCCCAAACCCCATGTGGAGAGGGGACCGTCCATCACTATCAAGAAATGACTGCCATTTTCTAATTATAAAGAATGAAGCTACTGCACAAAGCTCTTTAGAACTATCAGCCCCATCATCTGCAAAGCTTAAGTGTCTGTCTAAGCAGAGCCCCAGTCACCTTTCCCCCCGTTTCTCTACCTTGATTCTAGAAATAGAAGGGGGGCAGGGCAGGGCCTTACCAAATTTCTCCCCGCATGCTCAACTGTTTCCTCCTGACAGCGTTTGACTGTGCTTATTATTTCCAGCAAAGCCCTTATCATTTTCAATGTGAATTTCAAATTACACTGATCCAGCCCTTCTTAGCTAAAGTCAGCTTTATCAACCACAAGAGATGTGGGATTTGAGAGAGATCTGAGTAAATTCACATTGTTTGGATAAACTCATTCAGGGAGCTCAACAAATCAAAGCCGAAATGGATATGTATTCCAAGGAGACTGAGAACTGCTGGGGGAAAAAAAAAAAAAAAAAAAAGTTGCCATTAACGTTTTTATTTCTTAAAAAAAAAAAAATAGCAATCCCTTTTTAATGAGCATGTTCACAACCTCTCTTTGAACCTTTACCAGGGCTCTTTAGGACACCAGGTGAAATGATAGGAGCTGCGAGGTTGTTGACAAGGGAAGCAAGTCGTTGGAGAAAATTGCTTCACCCGCTGCCCCCACCTCCCAGCTTTGGTCAGCGAGGCCGCTATCAAATATGGTAATGGGTGAATTTATGCATTATCCCATAATTTAAGGAACTGTGTGCATCATGTATATTTAAAACTATTTCTCTGTAGTTTTAATTATCTCAGTCTGCAGGGGCAAAAAGAAAAAAAGCAGGCAGCTCCCTTGCCTGAGACCAAAATGAAAGCATTTGCCTGCTGACAGCTAGGACGTCTGTCCTAGCTGGTTGAGATTTCCTATAAAATTTGCATTGGAAAGGCAGCTTTAAGTATACTTAAAATAAAAAAGGGGCATTTGCATCTAATTTGCTACACTTGCAGTATTAGAGTTTTATCTGAATAAAGACACGTCAACTGGATTTATATAGTTAAGCTGATAGCTGGGAAAGTCAACACCAAAAACATCAGCTAAATTCAACAAAGTTGGAGAGCAGCTAATACTATTTACATGTTGTTGTGGGGTTTTTTTCCCCTCCAGTGATGACTTTAAAACTATACCAAATTATCTTCTTTTTACACAAGTCTGGTAATTACAAGGTTTTAATGAAAGGCATCTTTATAGATGGACCCCCCCTTCCCCTACCCCCTCTCCCAGCACACCCAAGTGTGTTTATAAAATGGTGTGATTATAAAATGTGGTGTCGTTGTTAATTCCAGCAGCTTTGGACTTGGACAGGTCTTGATTCGAGTCCTGACTCAGCCACCTATTGGCTGTGTGACCTTAGGCAAGTACTTCTTGGCCTTAGTTTCTTCATCAGAACAATGGGTACCATGTTTGTTGTTATACAGGGTCACGATAGTTGTGTGGTCTGTGGGCTGCCCAAACATGCTCAGTCAAGGCCAGTGGGGGCTGAGATCCAGTCCGTATCACTTGGCCACATCTCATTCACACTTACATGCTATGTGGCTAGCAGCCTGATCCAACCTCAAGGAGGCTATGAGCTTTAAAATTGGACGATACAAACTAAGAACTAGAGTAGCATCTGGTACATGGTAACTGCTCAGAGAAAGTTAGCATGAGGATGTTAATGATGACAATGATGACAACAGTGATAATGATGGTGATGATGATGATATGTCAGTGAAATGTCACACCGCTGATGTAGTTCCTATTCCAGAGGAAGGACTTCAGCGTTCCTCTGTTCACTTTCACCAATTGCCACTCAATTTCAACATCATTGCGAGGCCTGTCCCGTAAGAGGCAGATTCTGGTGCAATCCAGCCCCAGGTGATTTTCCGTTCCACAGATTGGCCCCATGACCCCAGCATGGGAGGAGGCAGGGGTGTGCCCAATGCCTTTTAGATTTGGAATGCTACTGCTTGGAGTACAGTAAATCCCAGGCTCTCACACAGCCTCGCACAGCTGGGAACAGATTCCTGCGTGCCTGGAGGCCTCTTCGAAGGCTACCTTTCCTCTCCCCTCTGCCAGTTTTGAAGGAACTACCCACACGGGAAGGAAGGGGACACGACGCCCTGCTGTGTTGGCTCCCCAGCCTCACTGTTCCCCCAGAAGCCCACTCAGCCACTGCCCAAAAAGTCAAGCTCCCAAGAGCCCTGCTGCTTCTCTCCAAGGGAACTGGAAGGAGAAGGACTTCCACCAGGAAGCTCCCTGAGCAACACCACTGTCCTTAGAGCTCTGCCCGAGACTCCCATCTCCTTCCTTGCCTCAGAGCCACCCTGGCTTCAAATCAGCCTTCCACTTACCATCAGAGTCCACTGGAGCAAGTCACTTTCTTTTTTTTTTTTTGAGGCGGAGTCTCGCTCTGTCGCCCAGGCTGGAGTGCAGTGGCCCGATCCCGGCTCACTGCAAGCTCCACCTCCCGGGTTCACGCCATTCTCCTGCCTCAGCCTCCAGAGTAGCTGGGACTACAGGCGCCCGCCACAACGCCTGGCTAATTTTTTGTTTTTTTTAGTAGAGACAGGGTTTCACCATGTTAGCCAGGATGGTCTTGATCTCCTGACCTCATGATCCTCCCAACTTGGCCTCCCAAAGTGCTGGGATTACAGGTGTGAACCACCGCGCCCGGCCAGGGCAAGTCACTTTCCCGCCCAGAACCTCCGTTTTCTCATCTGTAAAATGGGAGAAGTAAGAATACCCACGTGGCAAGGTTGTTGTGGATTGCAGAGCACTTAGTGTGGCATGCAGAGTGTGATAAAGAGTAGGTGGTGGCAAATCACAGAGAAGAGGACAAGCCAGCATTGTACCAAGTCCCAGTCATGGAGAACTGGCCGCTACCACTCAGCCGAAGACCAATGGTCTAAGTCCTGACTACGTCTGGCTGTGCTGGGCCCACCTCCGTCCATTTCAGGGGCAGGTCATAGAGCCCCTGCTTGGGTTAGATGTCTGCGTGGATGGGAGGAAAAGCGCTCCCACCCACTCAGGCCATCCAAAGCCTGCCATCTGGGGACACCAGCACACTGGCTGCAAGTTTCAGTGTTTTAGCAGAAGAAAATGTTAAAATTCATTGCCATTTCACAGAGCAAGATCTGCCACCCAGCTGGCAGCTTCATGATGGCACATGGGGTGATGTCGCCAGACAAGGATTCTGCTATTTAAACACAATAAGCAGTGTGATTCCAATACTACATCCTTTACCTCAATAAGCCCAGGGTCATGTTATCCCCGAGCAACAAAATAACATCTCAGAATGGGGCTTGGAGCATCCCCAAGGCTATGTACATTGGGAAGCAAACCAAACAGGGCAGGTATTGATGTGGACGCATGACAGGCACAGGGCTCATCATAGCTTATTTCCCCTCCCCTCCTAGGATGGGCCTACCCCCCAAGAGTTCGGACTGAGACAAGAATCCAGGTGCACATGTCGATTTGGAAGGTGACCTCGGGAAACACAGTGAGACAGCAAGGAAGTCAGACAAGGAGGAAAGAACGTCTTTGAAGGATGCATTAAGGAGCAGTTTCCCAGGGTGGACAGCTGGGCTTGATCTTGCTGGCAACCCTCTGAGAGGCTGCAGAAGACAACACAGAATGGTCCCACCAAGGGCAAAGAAGCTGGGGCATTTACCCACCATCTCCCAGCCCTCTCTGGGTGAGGGTCTTTCCTGAAACTTTAACTTTCCAAACTGTTCCTCTTGCAGTTCTCAAGAACATTCTCAGGCAGAGCCTGAGATGCAAAGCCATTGGCAAGTAGGGAAACTGACAACAGGGGACCTCTCCAGTGGGCTAGGGGTTATAGTCAGCACCCCAACAATGGCTCCTGCACTCCAGGAAGCTCTCTGAAGCCGCTATTCTTTGTACCCCCATTTTGCAGGTGGAGAAGCTGAGACTCAGGAAGACTCACAGTCACACAGGTAGAAGGTGGAAAAGCTGGGACTTGAGTTCGGGCTCTGACCTGGTGGGCTCCACCGCCTGTCCCGTGTCACACTCTCCAAACACAATGCAATGAAAAATGATGGAAGATGAAAATGAACTCTAATGGCATTCTAAAAAAGAAAAATAAGAATAAAAAAATTATCAAAATAAAGTAACTCCTGTCTCATTACCGTGAAACAAGTGCTTGGCACACAGCAAATGCTCAACAGGGGTTAGTTTCTATGCTTCCAACTCTTCGAACCTCTTTTCCAACCACCCATTGGATGAAAAGGCAGTGGCTCAGAACTAGGAGCCTGGCACGCTCTTCCCCGGCAAGTGGGACAAACGCAGCAGAGATGAAGGCACTCCAGATCCCCATCCCCAGTTCCTGTTCACCCAGCTCTGGAACCCAGGAGTCCAGATCCCAACTGGGAAAAGGCTAGAGGGGACTGCACCATGGAGCCCACCAGACCGAACTAGGTTGGGGAGTGGGGCTGGGAGAAAAATAGAGGGATCAGCACACCCAAAGGAGGGGAGGCACACCATGGGAGCATTCCCTGGGTGACTCAGGAAGCCTAGTTATGAAGCTACACTTAAAGAACCTCCCTTTGTAATAGCCTAATGACCGGAAACGTTCCATCCACCAACATTTCTTCCCCTGGGATGTTCCCTGCGTCTGAACTGGTACATCTGTGATATCTGAAGATGCTCAATTCAGCAAATGACACTTTTCCATGTGGCCATCTCTACCTTCCAAAGAAGCCAGTGGGATGGCCTCATCCTGTGTCCAGCCTGGATCCTAGCTCCAAAGCTTGGCCATTGCTTTGTTCTGCAGGCAGCCTTGCCAACTGACCAGGTCCTCTCAATAATGTGATTGCTCTATTGGCCCAGAGACCTGGAGTGAAACCCAAGCCATCCTGGACACTGACTTCAGCAAGTGACATAGGCACCAGGGCCATAAGACCTGGATCTAAATCTGCTTCTGCCATGTGCCAGTTGGGCAACTCTGGATGTGTTGCTCATCCTCTCAGAGTCTCAGTTTCCTCATCTGTAAAATGGGGATATTCCTGATTACTAACCTTGAGGGTTTGTTTCCACGATTAAATGAGATATTGCATATAAAGAGCGTGTTTACCTGGTCCAGCATGATAGCAGAATAGATGTTAGGGGAAACCCTTCCTGCTACATAATAGACATACATACACAAGCATGTTGGATACAATACTTTTAAGAAAGATTTTAAAAAATGCATGGGTGAGCTGGTAGGAAAATCAAGTGCAACCCTTGGAGGCCAGAAACAATGAGAAAGTACTCTCAAAAGCAGCGAGTAAGTAAGCATGAACTAGTGTTTGCTTGGGGAGCAGCTGCTAACACCTGGTGGACTTCAGCCTTTGTTTGTAAGGGTCTCTGATGTGTGGAGGGGTGAAGACAAGGCTTGGGGATCTAAGCAAGGTGGCTGTTTAGATTGGGACCCACTGCATAAAGCCAAAAATGTGACCCCCTCAGTGAGTTAATTAATATGTAAAACATCATCCTATGCCTCAATAAAGATGTTACTAGAAAAATAAAGGGAACAAAAACAAAAAGCCACCATTCCACATAGGAGAGATCATGGGATTTTTGCCAGTCCCCACTGTGAACTCCTACTCACAAGCTTAACTTGGGTTTGGGGTAAGAATCCATTTACCATACCTATGTATATGGCATCAAAAGGCCTAAGCCAACTATTTATTTTAACTTGGTCCTTTGCTGGTGACTAATCAGGAAGTCTGGCAGGAACAAATGCAAATTTTCTCTAGAGTCATGCCCAAGAAACTAGACCTCAAAAAAGTTCTGCAGATAAAGGGCCAGAGAACATGGCTTCACAAGCCCCACATCACAAAACCACAAGAGAACAAACCACCATGAGAATAAGACCTACAAAGTCTGCAGATATTTAAAGAAACACAAACAGAATACAAAACCAAGCATGTTCCGCATGTTTTAAGAACTAAATGAAACTCCTAGATGTTGATAATACACACAACATTGATGAATCTCAAAAACATACTATTGGCCAGGTGTGGTGGCTCACACACCTGTAATCCCAGTACTTTGGGAGGCCAAGGCAGGCACATCACTTGAGGTCAGGAGTTCAAGACCAGCTTGGCCAACATGGTGAAACCCTGTTCCTACTAAAAATACAAAAATTAGCCAAGTGTGGTGGTGCATCCCTGTAATCCCAGGTACACAGGAGGCTGACACAGGAGAATCACTTGAACCCGGAAGGTGGAGGATGCAGTAAGCAGAGATCGCACCATTGCAACTCAGCCTGGGTGATAGAGCCAGACTCTGTCTCAAAAAAATAAAAAATAAAAATAAATAAAAACATACTATTGAGTAAAGTCAGACACAAAGAAGTGCAATCATGTTATTCCATTTAGGTAAAGTTGCAAACAGGCAAAACCATCTATGGTGTTAGAAGCAAGAAGAGTGGTTTCTGTGGAGAAAGTGGATGATGATAGGAGGAACATGTGTCATTTCAGAGATGCTGACCATGTTCTGTTTGTTCACCTTGGTTAGGGTCCTGTATGTACGTTCATTTTGTGAAAATTTATCAAGCTGTAAACCTATGATTTTTACACTTTTCTCTATGTAATTTACACTTCAATTTAAAAGAGGAAATGGATGAGTTAGATAAATTAGACACAGTTGAGGGGAAATTAGTGCCCTGGATGACAGGTTTAAAGGAATTAGAGTAGTTCCTCCCTATCTGTGGGTTTGCTTTCCACAGTTTCAGTATATGCTCTATAAAACATAGTATATATAAAGTTTAGTACTGTTCGTGGCTTCAGGTATCCACTGGGGGTCTGAGAATGTATCCTCCATTAGTGTCCCCAACAAGGGAGGACTACTGTTCTCAGCCTGTAGCACAGTGAGAAAAAGGTGAAAAACTTGGAAGAGAGGTTAAAAAAAAACAGGGAGGTTAGAGGGAAAACATCTAACATACATTTAATTTGAGTTCCAGAAAGAGACTGTGGAGAGGGGGGACAATATTCAATAAAAACGGCTCAGGATTTTCCAGAACTGATGAAAGTCAGCAGTCCTGAGATTCAGGAACCCCAAGCTGAATAAATAAATAAACATTGACATCTAGACATACCTTACTAAAAGAACACCAAAGACAAAGAGAAGATCTTAAAAGCATCTTGACATTTAAAAAAATCACCTGCTTAGGAAAAGCAACTACAATAATAACTGACATCTCAATAACAATATAGTAATGGCACTCAGTGAACATTGCATAAATAAAAACTATCATTATTAGTGCTTGAACAGTAATGATAGTAGTAGAAGTATTCAAATCAGCTCTGTCACTGTGTTATTGTGGAACCTGGAGTAAGTCACTTAACCTTTAAAAGCCTTGGTTTCCTTGTCTTTATTTATTTATTTATTTATTTAGAGACAGAGTTTTGCTCTTGTTGCCCAGGCTGGAGTACAATGGTATGATCTCGGCTCACAGCAACCTCTACCTCCCAGGTTCAAGCTATTCTCCTGTCGGCCTCCTGAGTAGCTGGGATTACAGGCACGCACCACCATGCCCAGCTAATTTTTGTATTTTTAGTAGAGGTGAGGCTTCATCATGTTAGTCAGGCTGGTCTCGAACACCTGACCTCAAGTGATCTGCCCGCCTTGGCCTCCCAGAGTGCTGAGGTTACAGGTGTGAGCCACAGCGCCCGGCCTCCTTGTCTTTAAAATAGGGTTTTAGTAAAAATGAAATAATATAAGTATCTGGCATTTAGTAAATGTTCAATTAATGTTGGCTACAAAATCCATCCTCTGTGAGGCGAGAGCAGGAGTGATGAGAGTCACGTTCATCTCCAATTACTTACAGAGGCTGCTATCCAGGATTCTGGTTTTATAGGTCAGTTCGGCTCTTTGCCAATGGAAAACATTTTTATGGACAATGCCAGCCAAGAGCAGACATAAAAGGAAGTACCAGGAAAGAAAATTGAATGGAAACGGATTCCACAGAATTGGTCCCAGACCACTTTCATTGCTAGAGACCACACCTTCCTACACACCCACACCCAATATGCCCACCAGACAAGGAGACATGAATCTAATAATATTCCTGGCAATTATATTCTGCTTATCATTGTACAAAATGACACACTATGATCATAGCGGAACCTCACAGAGACCTTGTGAAGTTAGCAGAGGAGGTTAAGAAGAGACTCAGAAGGATGTATGACCTGTCCTGAGATGTGGCACACAGAAATAGCAAGCCAGAGCTTGAATCCAGGGCTCCCGGCTTACCCTGCTGTCTCTCCTCTGGGGCCTAGCCTTGGACTTCTGGTGGCCTCCCCTGAAATCTTGAAATAAATGTCTCTTTCTCATCTTTCAGGTGTCAGCTCAAATGTCCCTTTCACAGAGAATTTCTCCCTAACCACTGCCTTCCGATGCAATTCTCTACACCACTGCACCCTTTTCACTTCTAAAATAGCACTCTTCACTATTCCTCATTACATACTATTTGTTGCCTGTTCCATTTAATGCCTTTTTTCACCAGTGCATTACCCAATTCCTAGCAGAGTGCCTGGCATGTGGTAGCCATTATATAATGATTGTTGAATGAATAAATGTAAGTTGAAGAAACTCACAAATTTGGGTGAACTCATTTATAGTGTTTTCTCTAATAATATAAACAGAGTTTTTTGTGGGTTTTTTTTGTGGTGTTTTGAGGTGGGGTCTTGCTCTGTCACCAAGGCTGGAGTACAATGGTGCGATCTCGGCTCACTGCAACCTCCACCTCCCAGGTTCAAGCAATTCTCCTGCCTCAGCCTTCCAAGCAGCTGGAACTACAGGTGTGTGCCACCACACCCAGCTAATTTTTGTATTTTTAGTAGAGACAGGGTTTCACCATGTTGGCCAGGCTGGTCTCGAACTCCCGGCCTCAAGTGATCCGCATGCCTCAGCCTCCCAAAGTGCTGGGATTACAGGGGTGAGCCACCATGTCCAGCCTATATAAACAGTTATAGCACCACTTAACAGGGATCAGAAACTAAATACTCTATTTCTTCTTACAACCCTTCCCCATCCCACACTGAATAATCCCCACCAGACAAAAAATGAATAAAGAAAACATCTAATGAATATGACCATGCATCTCTCTTGCCCGCTGCCTTTCCTCATTCTGAACCACTCCTGGAATGGAAGAACCAAGATCACTAAGAATTAGAATAAATCCGTCCCTGGAAGCTGTCTCTCACCTCCATGCAGTCATTCAACAAAAAATCTGCTGGGCACCTAGGTTGTGCTAGGTGCTTGTGCTCAACTCTGGGGATAGAGGGAAGATGCAGCCACTGTTTTCCCAGTGGGGACAGACATTAAATAAGCTATGAATATAAACTGCAATGTGGGCTGTAAACAGGAAAGCCACAGGGCAGTGGGGACTGGGTGAATCCCACCTGCCGATCGCCATTTAAAAAGCTTCTTCCTGCTTCTCTGCCTTTATTTTCTGGCTCTAGGACTTTGCCAAGCCTCATTCTGTCTCTGTGTACCAAGGAGGATACAGGAGAGAGGAGAGAGAGGAAGGAGGTGGAAATGCATTAAAACAAAAAAGAGAGAATGAAGCAGTGTAAGGTTGGTCACACATTTGTCATTAAGTCAAAGCTGAATGCCAGTGTTTGTGTGAGGTGGAATTATCTCATTCTTTTAGCCTGTGAGTCTCTGTGATCCACCAGTCAAGTATGTGATTGGATTCTGCCTCAACAAAACCTTAAATTACACACCTATTGTGCCTGAGCTAAGCCCAGTTTCACAGCGGTGGAGAAGGCATCTCCCAGCTTCCTCAGCAATGTTCGATCCAGCGCCTGCTCTCATCCGCTGGTTGATGAATGAGTAGTAGGATTAGACAGTCTCATCTCAAGCCACACTGTGATCGTCAGGTTGGGTGCAGGGACAAAGGCTGGGGTGATGGATAGGGGATGCATCATGGAGATGGGCCTGGTTCCCCTCCCTGGTGGGCTATTGGTGGAGAGAGCACCACCACATCCTGGGAAGAGTTCTCCTTGCACTTACAAAGGGTTTATCATGGTCAGTGAATGTGGTCGGCACCTACATAGAAGGTAGCTGTCTTATTGAATGCTTCCTGAGGGGCAGAAGGGGACCTGCCCAGCGTCTGTTCCTCACTTCTGGATATAGGACCTCTTATATGGTTTAGATACTTGTCCTCTCCAAATCCCATGTTGAAATGTGATCCCCAGTGTTGGAGACGGAACCTGGTGGGAGGTGTTTGGGTCATGGGGACAGATCCTTCTTGAATGGTTTGGTGCCTGCCTGGAGGTAATAAGTGAGCTCTTGCTCTCTTCATTCACACGAGAACTGGTTGTTTACAAAGAGCCTGCATCTCTCTTGCTCCCTCTCTCACCAAATGACACGCCTGATCCCCCTTCTCCTTCCACCATGATTGGAAGCTTCCTGAAGCCCTCACCAGAAACGGATGCTGACGCCATGCTTCTCATACAGCCTGTAAAATTGTGAGCCAAATAAATCTTTGATTTATAAATTACCCAGCCTCAAGTATGCCTTTATAGCACAGCAAAATGGACCAAGACAACTTCCCCCACCCCCCAACAATTTTTCCACTGAAAACCAGTCCCCACTTTCAGGGAAGGTTCTGGTGAACCAGCTCCCAGACAGGGCATGTGGACAAGTCAAGCCAGGCAGAGCCACTGACATTCACTGTAGAACTGTCGCCAGTGCCACAGGGGGACAGGAAGCTCTTTCCACTGGGCTAAACATTACCCAGCAGGGGAAGAAGGAACATTATTCACCTGGGGAGATGGGAGCAAGTTGTGCAGTGGAATTTGGAAAGGCAGGGTCTGTTTTCCCTTTCTGCTAGCACCTCTACCTCTAAGGGGAAAGCCAGGTCCACTGCTTAAATTTTTCAGTAAATAAAAGCCTACACATTCCCTCTTTGGCTCAAGATAGCTTGATATGGTGTGTTAGTCCCTTTTGCCTTGCTACAAAGGAATATCTGAGATGGGGTAATTTATAAAGAAAAGAGGTTTCTGTTGCTCACAATCCTGCAGGCTGTACAGGAAGCATGGTGCCGGCATCTGCCCAGCTTCTGGTGAGGCCTTGGGAAGCTTTTATTCATGGTGGAAGGTGAAGCAGGAGCAGGCCTGTCACATGGCAAGAGTGGAAGCCAGAGAAAGAGGAGGTTCCAGTCTCTAACAATCAGATCTCACATGAATCATTACTGCAGGGAGGCACCAAGCCATTCATGAGGTACTTGCCCCCATGACCCACACGCCTCCCACCAGGCCCCGCCTCCAACACACTGGGGATCACATTTCAACATGAGATTTGGAGGGGACAAATATCCAAAATACGTCACACAGGTTTTCTGTCCAAATGAGTTCTCATACATTTTACAAATGAAGAATCAAGTTTCACAGACCTTAGGCCATCTACCCAAGGCCACAGGGCCAATGAAGTCATAGGGAAGAGCTGGGATTCAGGCCCCAGCCTTTTCATTCCAAGCCTAGTGTGTTTTCCCCTACAAGATCCCTTCCCAAGAGACCGCTGTGCACCTGCTGTGTGGAAGGGCCCAGAGACTGATTCCACAAGGCAAGAAAAAAACCCAGGAGCCTGGGACACCCAGGGCACGTATTGGGGTTTAAAAAGTCAAGACACGTTTTTCCTTTCTGTAAAAACCTCTGTCTGGCTGTAGGTCACATATTTTTCCACTCTGAAGCCAGAGTGGGCAGAGGCTTGGAACAATGAAAATAACAAGGGCTTTGGAGACAGACAGACCTGAGTTCATATTCTGACACATCCAGTTATTCTAGCTGTGTGACTTAGGACAAATACCTTACCTTCTCTGAACATCAATTATCTCATCTAACATGGAAATAAGTATACCTCCCCCCACAGCAATAATAAGAATTAATCAGAAAATACACGTGTCAGCCGGGTGCGGTGGCTCACACCTGTAATCCCAGCACTTTGGGAAGCCGAGGCAGGTGGACCACTGGAGGTCAGGAGTTTGAGACCAGCCTGGCCAACATGATGAAACCCTGTCTCTACTAAAAATACAAAACTTAGCTGGGTATGGTGGCAGACATCTGTAACTCCAGGTACTTGGGAGACTGAGGCAGGAGAATCGCTTGAACCCAAGTGGCAGAGATTGCAGTGAGCCAAGGTCACGCCACTGCATTACAGCCTGGGTGACAGAGCGAGACTCTGTCTCAACAGGAAAAAAAAAAAGAAAATACACGTGTCAATTATGATTTGGGGCTGTAAAGAAGAGAAAATTCCATTTACTGCAACTTAAACACAGAGAGATTTATTTTTCTCAAATAACAAGATGTCAGGGGCAGGTAGTACCAGGGTTAGCTCAGTGGCTCTGCCATCAACGTGGCTTTTCCTTTAGGCTTGCAAGGTGGCTGTGGCAACCCTAAGTGCAGAACCCTCTGTATAGAGCCTTACATTGCCACATCTCTCTCATTTTTAAAACCTCTTTCCTGTTTAGGAAAAAAAAAAAAAGTGCAGCTCACTGCCAGTGCAGTATTCTCAGGGAAAATGGAAAACGGGTTAAAAGAGCACCCAGCACATTTCTCCCTATATTTCATTGGCCAGAACCAGATCACTTGACCACCACCCCTAGCTGCAAGGGATGCTAGGAAGACAAGCCAATTATACTTTATGCTCTGGCCTTCTATTGAGAGGAATAAGTAGGAAAATGACTTCCAGGGAGACAACCAACAGCAGTTGCCAAATTATATAAAGCACTCTGGGGCCAGGTGTGATGGTTCATGCCTGTAATCCCAACACTTTAGGAGGCCAAGGCAAGAGGACTGCTTTAGCCCAGGAGTTTGAGACCAGGATGGAAAGCATAGCAAGGCCCCATCTCTACAAAAAAAATCGAATATTAGTCACACATGGTGGTGCTCACCTGTAGCCCCAGCTACTCAACAGGCTGAGGCGGAAGGATTACTTGGGCCCTGGAGGTAGAGGCTGCAGTGAGTCATGATCACACCACTGCACTCCAGCCTGAGTGACAGAGTCCTTGTCTCACAAAGCAATAAAAAACACTCTGCACTCTGGGCAGAATCTGGCACATATAAAATACTCAGTAACTGGAAGTGTGTTTATGATTAAGCTAAGCTAAATGTCCTGCCATTCACACAGAGGGTGGCTTTTCCAGCACACGCTCCCTCCTCAATGCTGAGCTTCCAGAAGACACAGAGCCCTCAGGCTTCCAGCTCGGTGTCTCCCCTGCACCCACATAGCCATACCAGGAAGAGCCAGCTAGTTCATCCCGGGAGGATGTGCAGCAGGAGACTAGCTGCCCTCTCCCTGGCTGCAGAAAGCAACGGTCACAGCGGTCTGCAGAGAGAGATCTGAAGAAGACAACAGAGAAGAGATCTGAAACTGAGAATTACCATGGAAAGCAGATTTGAGAAGTCAAGTGCAACAGAAGAACAGCTCAGAGGGTGCTGAGGCCTGGGTGGAGCTGTCATGCTCAGGGTTGTTTTAGCCACAATTCACAGCCTGCTGCTTCTGCACTGCAAGCTCTGGCCCTTCCCACTCCTCACTTCTCACCAGCCTCTTTCCCTCATTTATAAGAAAGAAGGGAGGCCAGGAGTGGTGGCTCATGCCTGTAATCCTAGCACTTTGGGAGGTGGAGGCGGGTGGATCACCTGAAGTCAGGAGTTCAAGACCAGCCTGGCCAATATGGTGAAACCCTGTCTCTACTAAAAATACAAAAATTAGCTGGGTGTGGTGGCACATGCCTGTAATCCCAGCTACTCAGGAGGCTGAGGCAGGAGAATTGCTTGAACCCAGGAGGCAGAGTTTGCAGTGAGCTGAGATGGCGCCACTGCACCCCACCTGTGCAACAGAGCGAGACTCCCTAAAAAAAAGGAAGAAAGAATGAGAGAAAGAGAGGAAGGAGGGAAGGAAGGAAGGAAGGAGAAGAAATAAATAAATAAATAAATAAATAAATAAATAAATAGAGAGAGAAGGAAAGAAAGAAAGAAAGAAAGAAAGAAAGAAAGAAAGAAAGAGAAAGAACGAATGAACTAGCTGCATCCATCCCAACCACAAAAAGACTAAGGATGTGACACAAAGAGGGTACTTCTTTCCTGGAATATACAAGAGAGTGGCCTGGCCCATCTCCTACTCCCTTCATGCTCACCAGGTCCCCAGTGACTGGGACTTTCATGCAATAACTCAGTCAATCATTCACTCACCATACAGTGGAGTGCTTACTAGTGTAGGCTTCATGCTAGGTGCTGGGGCTACAAGCCTTCATGAGGCTGCCAAACTCTCCTTACCTTGCATGAGATGTGTCCCCAAATCTCACAGGGATGTTACTTGGGACTTTCCCAACACCCCAGTTCCTCCCCGCAATCCACACTCAGGTGATCCTAATTGCCCTGTGCCTATTTCCAGTCCCCCGCTTCACTCCCACTAGGATGCCTATAATTAAAACAACAGACAATACCAAATGTTGGCGAGGATGTGGAGAAACTGGAACCGTTGTACATTGCTAGCACGAGAATGCAAAGTGGTGCAATTGCTTTGAAAACGGTCTGGAAGTTATTCAAGAGGTTAAACACAGAGTTACCATAGGACCCAGCAGTTCCATTCTCAGGTATCTACCTGAGAGAATGGAAAACATATGTTCACACAAAAACTTGTATACAGATGCTAACAGCAACGTTGTTCATCATAGCTAGAAAGTGGAAACAGTCCAAATGTCTATTGGCTGATGAAGGGAGAAACACAAGGAGTTCTATCCAGACATGGAATACAATTCAGCCACAGACAGGAATGTAGTACTGCTGCATGCAACAACACAGATGAACCCTGAGAACATCATGCTCAGTGAAAGAAGCCCGTCACAAAAGACCACATAGAGTATGATTCCTCTTAAATGAAATGTCCAGAGCAGACAAATCCACAGAGACAGAAAGCAGATTCATGGTTATCAGAGGCGGAGGGGATAGGGGAGTATGGAGTAACCACTAATGGATATGGGATTTCTTCTGGGGGTAATGAAAATTCTTTTTGGAGTGATGGAATTTGGCAGTAGTGATGGTTGCATAACGTTGCAACTTTCCTAAAAACCATAAATGCTTTAAAGGAGTAGATCTGGCCAGGCGCGGTGGCTCACACCTGTAATCCCAACACTTTAGGAGACCGAGGCGAGTGGATCATCTGAGGTCAGGAGTTCAAGAACAGCCTGGCCAACATGGTGAAACCCCATCTCTACTAAAAATACAAAAATTAGGCAGGCATGACAATGGGAGCCTGCAATCCCAGCTGCTCGGGAGGTTGAGGTGGGAGAATCACTTGAACCCGGGAGGCCGAGGTTGCAGTGAGCTGAGATCGTGCCATTGCACTCCAGCCTGGGAGACAGAGGGAGACCCTGTCTCAAAATAAATAAATAAATAAATCTTACAGCATGTAAACTATATCTCAAAAAGATTTAAAAATAAAAATAAAAAAACCCTCCCCAGCTCTGACTGCAATAAGGAAACAAGCATTTAGCTGGAGGGGCAGTGACTGACTTCTTTTCTTCCTGTCTCTCCTGGCATCAGCCCAGACTCCGAACTCCTTGGGAAGGCTGGTGCTGCATGCTAAAGCCCTGCCTGCCTCCTGCAGGCCCTGACAGCCAGGGCTGGGGAGGGCCCACCCCGCCGAGGACTGGCCGCTGGCAACCAACACCTTCCCTTCCACTTTCCTCTGCCCTGAATTCATTGCCTGACAAGGGAGCCATGTTGGACAGTGGGCATGTCCTTGGGAAGGACACTGGAGCAGAGGCCTCCGCAGCATCCTGTCACTGACCAGCTTTGCCTGACTGTGTGATCCCAGGGGGGAGGGAAGAAGAGCCCGGAGCAGCCACCAGGGCCACTGGAGGTGACTTTTGTCATGACCCTTGCCCCCATCATAGCCATCACACCTGCGTGTAAGAGTCACCAAGGGGTCGAGCGTCAGTTCCTTTCCCTTTTCTTTTAAAAATTATTCTAGTGAATCATGCTGTCGTTAGAGAAGCGACCAGGTGGAATTTTCTTTCATGCAGAAAAGCTGGGGTGGAAACACCAGGGAGTCCTCAGCCGGTCACTTTTCTAGGAAGCCAGTTAACAAGACCCGTCCTCCATGGACGTCACTAACGCTTTTAAGTAGCATTTTGTCCCTTCCTGATAGATGCATCATCTTCGTTTTTTATTCTCTAGCTCTCCTGGGAGCTAGAAAAAAAGCCCAGTCCCACATTCCCAAGGTTAAGGACTTTGCACTCCACTACAGTGGCTCTGCTCATTCCCTCTTCAACGCGCCACTGCCCTTCACTGCTCAGCCCTCAGGCTTGTGTGAGAATCTTCCTACTCTTTCAAGGCTGTGAAAATCTGGTGTTGGGGCAAAGGTTGGGGGGTGGAGAGGGCGGTTCTAATGACTGACCAGTTCCCTGAGGACAATAGAGCCCCAGAGTCTAATGGAACCCAGGCTTAAGGCAGGTGAATGCCATATTGACATGGGCTGTGTTTGAACCTGGTAAGTGATACTGTCAAGAATAATTGACAGCGACCCATGAAGGACCCTAAGCACAAAGACTGTTGTTCCCAAATGGGACTCAATCAAATCGGGGAAAGGATGCACCATAAGAGCAAAGGGCTCCAGCCCCATGTAGAGATGTGTAGTTGGCCTTGGACCCTGCCATTTTCCCCAGGTCACCACAGAGCCTCCCTAAAGAAACCTGATCACACCGGGTGTGGTGGCTCACACCTCTAATCCCAACACTTTGGGAGGCCCAGGCAGGTGGAACATTTGAGGTCAGGAGTTTGAGACCAGCGTGGTCAACATGCCAAAACCTGTCTCTACTGAAAATACAAAAATTAGCTGGGTGTTATGGTGGGCACCTGTAATCCCAGATACCCAGGAGGCTGAGGCAGGAGAATTGCTTGAACCCAGGAGGTGGACGTAGCAATAAGCTAAAATCGAGCCACTGAACCCCAGCAGGGTAACACTGAGACTCTGTCTCAGAAAAAAAAAAAGAAAGAAAAGAAACCTAATTGACACCTGGCATCTCCAGCACCCAGGGAAAGGGTCCTGGCTGGGGGATCAGGTAGCCCAGAATCCTCTCTTATTCCGCATGAGTTCCTGTGAGACGCTGGCTTCGGAAATGAATCTCCCAGCATCAAGGGGTCCCATCTATGAGACAGGCTGTTTGTACACCTGATTTATTCACCTCACAGGGTAAGTGTGAAGATCAAGAGATATCACAAATGGGAAGCCTATGAATGTTCCAGAATGCCATGAAAATCAAAAGAAGGAATGTCAAGAGGAAAAATGTAAAAACAAAACAAAACAAAAACAAAACCTTGGTGTTGACTTGGGCCCTTCTGAGACTCTGTCTGTCTTGTGGATTTGCTCTATTCTCTGGATGTTCCATAGTAAGTCTCTAGAAGATAAAACCTACAGATACCCAGGCATCCAGCTGAGTTATTACAATTTAAGATGCATTCATTCTTCAAACATTTATTAAGCACCTACTATATGCCAGTCCTAAGCCAGACACTGGGCTATGAATATGGGTCACAAACAATCCCTGACACCAGGGAGTTTCCTAACCAGCATAACAAATAAACAGATACTTAAACAAAAGAACAAGTAAATAATAATAATATGAAAAATTAGCTGGGTGTGGTGATGCACACCTGTACTCCTAGCTACCCGAGAGGCTGAGGCAGGAATATCACTCGAACCTGGAAGGTCGATGTGGTAGACGGCAGTGGTGAAGGCCCCAGAAGGAGGCTCAGGGTTTACAAGGGACACAGCTACATGCTAGGAGTGAGGAAAAGCTTCAGTGAGCAGTACGGGACTGTTGCTGTCAAGAAACTGAACTCCAGGGTTACACAAACCTTGGGGTGAACAGCAACTTAACTGGTTGGGTGTCTTGGGGCAAATGACTAGCCTGGGTTTACCCATCTGTGAGATAGAGATGATATCATTGTAAAACTATTGGGAAAATTTTAAAAAATGCATGAAGCGTGCTTACAGCTGTGCCTGATACACAGAAAGTTCTCAATAAATGGCATCTGAGACATGATGCTACACTGACTCTTGAAAAATTACTAAGGGGAGAGGGCGAATGGTGGGTAAGGAAAAGGTATGTGGCCAGGAAACACGCAGAAGCCTGGTGCCCCTGGAAAATGGTGAGTTATTTAAGGGGACTTCCTTCCCACAACACTACCTGCCCACAGGCTTCTGTTTGTTCAGTTTTCACACTTTCACACAACCAGAAGGCAGCAGGTTGGCACCCACCACACTGACCTCTGCCTAAGGAAGGCTCCTCCAGAGCTCTGAGTGTGTCGTCCCACTGGAAGGGGTGACAGTCCCTGCCCGTAAGGGACTGGCTTCTGGACGGCATCCACCCTGCCTGCACAGGAAACCAGGCCATATACCTCATCGAACAGTTCATTGGCTTAAAGTCCCAGCTGGTTCTGCCTTGGCCGGGCTGGCGCATGTGCCCATGAAGCCCCACCCCATGACCCCTCTAGGTGGCCTGGAAGCCACCACATAATGTGGTCCAGCAAGTGATGTCCGAAGAATGTGACCAGATGGCTGAGGGCTGCCTGGGACTGGCAGGAGGCTGGGCGACCCACACACACAGAGATCCTCCTTCCTCACAGCGTTCATGGAATGAGAGGCAGTTTTCACTGCTAAATAACTTCCCTGAAGAAATTCTTCTGGGATATTTCGCCATCACCAGCTGGTATTTCTTGGCAGTTGAAACAGCACCCACGGCCTTGTAGGAACAGGGCATGACTTGTCACCTGTTCGTGCCTGTGCAGCCTCCACCTCTATTGTCCCATATTTCTCTCCCCTCACCCCTAGGGCTGCTCACTCCTGGGCACCGTGACACTAGGCAGAGGGGCTGTGGGATGGTGGGGAGCGGGGTCTCTGAGCCAACCCCTTGTCAGGTACGAGGGCTCCCAGAACCAATAACCACCAGGTGCCCCCAGCCCCGAAGCACCACACCCCATCTCCTCCCCCAGGAGCCCCGCCCATGCTCCACTCCTCCCAGGTGTACTTAGACACATTTTAAAAATCTGTTTAATAAATTACCACCTTTACATGACCTGACAATAGCCACAGATAATCCAGGGCTATTAGAAGCCTTGTTTACAACTCATGTAATTCTAGGTTGTGCAAAGCCCAACAAGTTAGGTAAGGTGTCAACCTTCCCTCTGTTAATGGCACAACTTGTATTCACAAATTACAGGTAATTGATCCAAAGATGTTACAGACATTTGAAAAACAAAGGGCATGGGCCTCCACCCTCCCATCCCTTCCTTCTGGGAACTTACCCCCAAGGAAATTACTGTGAACTGTGGGCAAAAAAAAAAAAAAGCATTGGTCTGTTTGGCAGTGTTGTTTATAATAACAAAAACTTTAGAAACAACCTACCTATTCAACAATAGGGAATTAGTTAAACAAACTTTGGAGCATGGAGACAGGGAGCTACTAGGCAACGATTTAAAATAATATTGCAGGAGAATACACAGTAACATGGGGAACATGTTAACCATCTGCTGTTAAATGAGGGAGAAAAAGCAGGTTACAAAGCAATAACTAGAATTAATTCCATTCAAAGACTTTGTATAAATATATTTACTGGAATAGTGCTACGGAGGTAGTGTGTGTGATCTGCAGGCAGACAGATGGGTTTGGGGTTTGAATCTCCCCAGCCCTGTGACCGTGTACAAGTTACACAACCTCTCTATGCTTCAGCTTTTTCATCTCTAAAATGCAGAAAATACCTACTTCACGAGGCTGTTGCAAAGATTAAAGAAAATTACCTGTGTAACGTGCTTAGCATCATCCCAGCATACAATAAATGTTCAATAAATGGTGATTTTGTTGTTGTAGTTACTGTTATTGCTGTGTAAAAATGGTTAACTCTGGGTGAAAGGATTATAGGTCTTTTTCTCTTTGAATATTTGGTTGTTTTTCCTTGTCTATTACCTAGAAGGTACTGCCATGGCCATGACCAAAAAAAAAAAAAAAAAAAAATCTTTGAAGCTGATAAAATTGCTGGGGCTTGGGGTGGGAGTTGTTGCTTTTAAAGAAGGAAATTTGGACGCGTCAAAGGCATCACTCAGCTGAGGTCTGTGACCTCAACAGGTGAGGGTCACATTCTGATAGATCCTACCCACGAGACAAGAAGGGCGAAAGAGCTCAGGACTCTCTTGGATGCCTATTGGAAAACAAGGTCGATATGCCTGGCTCCTCCCCTTGCTGTCCCCCGCACCCATCTCACCCCCTACTGGGATCTAGGCGTCAGAGCCCTGGGTGGGGTAAGAAAGGGCTGGGGTGGAAAGAGTTATTAATCAACAAAGTAAAAGGAGGAGCTGAATTGGGGAGGATCTCTGAATGCTGGTCGTGAGGCTTAGGGGGAGTGGCAGTGGGGTGTGTCCCAGAGAAAGGGAACTGCCAGGAGCTAGTGGAGGCCAGAGAGTTACAGAAAACCCAGATTTGATGGCCTTTGCCTTGTCCGAAGAACCCACAAGGTCAGAGACACAGTCTATGGCTCCACAGGACTGGCCCATTTGCTAAAAGTGCGCCAGCCCCACACAGAGGGGCCACCACTTCCCAGAGCCAGGGTAGGTCAGTGGGGTACTGCTGAGTCTCCTTAATTAAGCCTGGTCTTCTGGGTCACATAGGGTGTGGCAGCAGCACCTAGGGATTAGGAGAGAGCTTAGGGCCCTCAAATCCAAAACCAACCTCCACTCAGCACAGGATGGATCCAGTGATGGGACCAGAGGGTTTGTCTTCTCATAGACAGGGAAGCAACACATGGACCAAAGCTGGGATTGGACCCAGACCTGCCTTAGTGGTGGGGCTGGGCTTGATCCTGAGGCAGAATAACCCAGTGGGCTGGGAGAGCTGAGGAGGGGGCCCTGCCCTGCTGCTCTGTAGGAAGGCTGAGGAAGGAGGAGCTGGCCTGAGAGAAGGTCAGGTCCCTTGCTAGGTGAGCATTGCTTGGGTCTCCTTACTCCCCAAGGCAGGAACTCAGCAGCTACTGAGAGGAGACCCAAGAGCTTTATCTCCAAACTCCCAGTAGCTCCAGCCTGGCCTGGCCTTCCAGGCCACATACCGTCTTAGGGACAGCAACACAGTGGAGGAAATGCAAAACCAAAAGGAGGCAGTCCTGGCCTCCCTCGTAGAAGTACTTTGAAAGTTGGCCTTTTCTCCAGCTCAGGAATAAGGGAAAGCAGACTAGGATGGGAGGGTGGTCCCCTGCTGCCCTCAGAGGTCCCAGCTCTGATGGAGAAAAGAGGGAGTGGGGCTGAGGAGAGGCATGCCTGCCTTCCAGAGTTTGGGGTGCAGTGGAGAGGTTATCCAGGCCACATCTGGGGGCAGGCAGCCCTGCCTACGGCTAACCAGCATGACAGGGCCATTTCTCAGGACTGTGGGCTACCCAGGTCCCCAAAACCATCTCCCTTCATGCCACTGCTTAAAAATGAACCATAAGATACCGATTCCTACCTGCTTCGATGATGATAAACAAAAAACGAAAAATAAGTGTTGTGAGGATATGGAGAAATTGGAACCCTCCTACACTGCTAGTAACAATGCAAAATGCTGCAGCCCCTTTGGAAAGATTTGGTGGGTTCTCAACATGTTAAACACAGAATTATTAACACCACATATCAACCAGCAATTCCACTCCTAGGGAGAGACCCAAAAGAATTGAAAACAGGCACTTAAACAAGTCCACGTGCGTGCATGTTCCCAAGAGAGATATTCACAATACAGGAGTTTGAGATCAGCCTGGGCAGTACAGTGAGACCTCACCTCTACAAAATTTAAAAAACAGCAGGGCATGTTGGCACACGCCTATAGTCCTGGTTACGTAGGAGGCTGAGGTGGGAGGATCACTTGAGCCCAGGAATTCGAGGCTGCAGTGAGCTATGAAGGTGCCACTGCACTCCAGCCCGAGTGACAGAGTGAGACCCTGACTCAAAAAACAAAAAACAAAAATGAAAATTGAACTATTCACAATAGCCAAAGGGTGGGAACAACCCCAATGTCCATCAATGGATGAATAGATTTAAAAATGAAATACAGCCATAGACTAGGATTTTATTCACCATATAAAGGAATGAAGTTCTGATACATGCTACAACACGGATGAATCTCGAAAACATTATGCTAAATGAAAGAAGTCAGACACAAAAGGGCACAGATTGCATACTTCCATTTATCTGAAATATCCAGAATAGGTGAATCTACAGGGACAGAAGCGGATTAATGATTGCCAGGGGTTGGAGTGGGCAAGTGGGGTGCTGGGGAGTGACTGCTCAACGGATATGAGGTTCCCTTTTAGGAGTGATAAAAATGTTTTGGGGCCGGACACAGTGGCTCGCTCCTGTAATCCCAGCACTTTGGGAGGCTGAGGCCAGAGGATCCCTTCAGCTAAGGAGTTGGAGACCAGCCTGGCCAACATGGCAAAATCCCATCTCTACTAAAAATACAAAAATTGGCCAGGCACGGTGGCTCATGTCTATAATCCCAGCACTTTGGGAGGCCGAAGCAAGTGGATCATGAGGTCAGGAATTCGAGATCAGCCTGGCCAATAGGGTGAAACCCTGTCTCTACTGAAAATACAAAAATTAGCCAGACATGGTGGGAGTCCCAGCTACTCAGGAGGCTGAGGGAGAAGAATTGCTTGAACCCAGGAGACAGAGGTTGCAGTGAGCCGGGATCATGCCACTGCACTCCAGCCTGGGCAACAGAGGGAGGCTCCATCTCAAAAAAAAAAAAAAAAAAAAAATTAGCTGGGCATGGTGGCACACCTGTTGTCCCAGCTACTTGGGAGGCTGAGATGAGAGAATTCCTTGAACCTGGGAGGTGAAGCTTGCAGTGCTGCAGTGAGCCGAGATCACACCACTGCACTCCAGCCTGATGGACAGAGTGAGACCCTGTCTCAAAAAAAAAAAGAAAAAATGTTTTGGGACTAGAAAGACTTGATAGCTGCACAACATTGTGGATGTACTAAATGATACTGAATTTTAAAATACAAAATGGTTAATTTTATGTGACTTCCACCTTCATAAAAAGAAACGCATCATAGCCAAGAAGCTTCTTCATGCTGGGCCCCATGTTTCACCCACATGATCTCATTTTGTCCCCAGGACATGCTTATGAGGCAGAGATTTATTACCCCATTTTACTGATAAGAAAACTGAGGCTCAAAGAGGTCATATAATTTGCCCAAGGCCCAATAGCTCATGCTTTTCTTGGGGCAGAGCAGAGAATTCTCTTACTTTACAGAGGATGTGTCGGGATTTCCCAAAAGTTCTTTTTTGTTTTTAATATATATTTTTTGGTAGAGATGGGGTCTATGTCATGTTGCCCAAGCTGGTCCTAAACTCCTGCCTCAAGCGACCCTCCCACCTCAGCTTCTTGAGTAGTTGGGGTTAAAAGTGTGAGCCACCATGCCCCAGAAATTCTTCAGAGTGGAGTGAGATGTCTCAGCAGGACGCTGAGCACGGGCATCCTGACCCGGGAGATGAGGGAACAAGGGTCTCAGGGACTCCATGCAGCTCTGGGTTGCTGGGATGCTGGGAAAGACAGCAGGGACCGGTTCAGGGAGGGATGCCTAGTGTCGAGCACAGCCCACTGAGAATTGCAGGGTGCTGTGGCAGGGGGCAGACTTTGGGGTCTGCCCCAGGGAACCAAGCACTTTGGGTGGCAAACTGTCCCTGATCCTTCGACTAACATCGCCTTCACTCTCTCCAGTCCTTTCCATGAAAACAACTCAGAACAAAGGCCACACAAGGATACAAAAAGAGCCCTGGCTTTGATGTCATAGATACTGAGTTCTCTGGGTCTCTGTATCTACCTCCTCCTCTACCTTCTCCTCCTCCATCTTCTTTCCCTCCTTCTCCTCCTCCTCCTCCTCCTCCTCCTTTTCCTCCTCCTCGTCCTCCTCATCCTCCTCCTTCTCCTCCTCCCCCACCTCCTCCTCCTCCACCTCCACCTTCTCCTCCTCCTCCACCTCCACCTTCTCCTCCTCCTCCACGTCCACCTTCTCCTCCTCCTGCTCCACCTCTTCCTCCTCCTCCACCTCCACCTTCTCCTCCTCCTCTACTTCCTTCTCCTCTTCCTCTTCCTCCTCCTCCTCCTCTTCCTCCTCCTCCTTCTCCTCCTCCTCTGCCTTCTCTTCCTCCTCCTCCTCCTCCATCTCCTCCTCCTCCTCCATATCCCCAAAGCCCTTACTGCTGTGGCAGCTGCTGCTGGGGAAAAGCTTCATGCCAGGATGAGTCCGGTCTTAATAGCTGCTAATTGGTCATGAGGCGGACAGGGGAAAGGTATTAATGAGCAAACCATTTGGCTCCAAGTGAACGGACCATAACCCAGAAGGGTTTTATTGGTCTGTCTCTGCTTTTTAAGAGTTTTCATTAAAGGAGTGTCTTGGTCCTAAAATGGTCCACTGGGATCACGGCTTTGTGATAATGGAGGAATATCTGAGGATTACAGGATTCAAACACCAGCAGTCCATCCCTCCCCCATCTTCCTGCCCTCCTGCTGAGCTCGGGGCCACTCTGAGGCCTGAGATGACCCCACCTGCCCCTAGCGTCTCTGGCTCTTCTTATCCATCTCCCTGACCCTCCCAGGGGAAATTACCCCCACTCTAACAGAGGAAGCCACTCTCATTTCTAGGTGGGCTTTACCCAAAATGGTTAGAAAATGGGGGTATTCTCTAACTGAAAATCACCACATCTAGTGTGCATGGGATTACTAATGTTCTTTTTTCCTTCCTTTTTTTTAAAATTTTTTTCCCCGAGACAGAGTGTCACTCTCTCACCCAGGCTGGAGTGCAGTGGCACAATCTCGGCGTACTGCAACCTCCGCCTCCTGGATTCAAGTGATTCTCATGCCTCAGCTTCCCAAGTAGCTGGGACTACAGGTGCCCACCACCATGCCCAGCTAATTTTTGTATTTTTAGTAGAGACGAGGTTTCAGTATGTTGACCAGGCTGGTGTCAAACTCCTGACTTTAAGTGATCCACCTGCCTCGGCCTCCCAAAGTGCTGGGATTACAGGCGTAAGCCACTGCGCCCAGCCCATATATATATATTTTTAAGAGGAGTATCTACTCATTAAAATTCCCACAATACAGAAATATATTAGGTAGGAAATGAAATATACTCTCCCTCATAATCTTACTTCTCAGAAATAACCACCATTAACTTTTTGATATATAGCATTCCAGATGGATGGATAGAAAAATCTTACTTTTTATATTAAGTATTTCAGGGGTTAATTCAATGAACATCCAAGAACACAGCACTCAGCTTAAGAAATAAAACATCACAGACAAAATTGAAAGCCACTGTTTCTTTCTTGCATCACATTCTCTTTCCCTCCCCAAAAGTAATTTATGTCTAGACGTTATCATTTCCATACCCATTAATCTTCTACTAGAGTTATTGGTATCCATAACAATCTGTAACTTTGTTTCACGTGTTATTCCTCCTGAAGTATCACAGTGTATGTACTCTTCTACAACTTGCTTTTTCTCCATCTACATTGTTTCCAGATTTTCCATGTTGTTACATTGTAGCATTATTTCATTCATTGGAACGCTGTGTCATATTTCATTGTGTAATTATGCCACAGTTTATCAGTTCTCCTCTTGAGAGGTATTTTGAATTGTTTCAAATTTTTCACTATACAAACAGTGCTGTGGTGAACCCATCTCCTTCAATACTTATGCAGGAGTTTCTCTGGAGTATAGAGCTAGAGATGGAATGTCTGGGTCATGGCATGAGTATCTTCAACTTTACTAAACATTGCCAAATTGCTCTCTAAAATGCTTGTACTAATTTATATTCCCACCATCGAATATAAATTAGTACAACCACTTTAGAGAACAATTTGACAATATTCAAATTTTCACTACATGAAAATTCCTGTTGCTCTATGTCCTTGCCAACAAAGTGCTGTCAAGCATTCAAATTTTTGCCAATCTATTGAATGTGAACTGATATTTCATGATTGTTTTCATTGCATTTTCATAAGTGCTAATGACATTGAGCACCTTTTATATGTTTACTAGCCTTTCCAGGTGGCTCTTGTGTGAATTTCCTGTTTATACGCTCTACCCAGTTTCAATAGAGAAAGAGAGAGAAAGAGAGAGAAAGAGAGAGAAAGAGAGAGATTTTGTAACTTTAAACAAGTTGCAAAACAGTATACCATAAAAATTTTCTGACATATAATAAACATCATATGTAGTCCATATTCTGCCTGATATTCTCCAACATGCTTTTTAAACTCTTACTATAGCTTGTACACCATACCAGACTAGCACTTTTTTATTTGTCTTATAATTGCACAATATACCTATGTTGTGATTTATAAGCCATTCCTCTATAGATGGACATTTAGATTGTTCTTATTTTTTTCCATTATAAATAATGAATATTTTGGTAGCAATATATTTAGTTACAATTGCAACTGTTCCTGTAGAAGATGGGCAATTCTCAGTGAATTATAAATAGTATAAAACAAGAGAAAAATAGAATGCAATACAATTACAATCAAATAAGTTCAACATTCCATCTCTTCCAGACTTAACTCCTCCTCTTTTTTTTTTTTTTTTTTTTTTAACAATTCAAGAAGTAACCTGAGAATAACCACTTTAAATATATTTCTGGCAAGAGCTGATAAAGCTAAACATGCACCTATTTATGACTCAGCAATTCAACTCCTTAAGTACACAGCTAACAAAAATAAGTTTATACAGCCATAGAAAGACATGTATGAGAACTTTCACAACAGCTTTATTCACAAGTAACAAAGTTGTGCACCAGCTGGGCATAGTGGCTTACTCCTGTAATCCCAGCACTTTGGGAGAAAGAGGTGGGAGAATCGCTTGAGACCAGGAGTTTAAGACACCCTGGGCAATATAGCAAGACCTTGTCTCTATCAAAAAATGTTTTTTAAAAATTAGCCAGGCGTGGTGACATGCAGACGTAGTCTCAACTACTTGGGAGGCTGAAGTGGGAGGATCGCTTGAGCCCAGGAGTTCAAGGTTACAGTGAGCTATGATCACGGCGCTGCCCTCCAGTCTGGGCAACAGATCCTTTCTAAAAAGCAAAACAGGCCAGGCACGGTGGCTCACGCCTGTAATCCCAGCACTTTGGGAGGCCAAGGCGGGTGGATCACAAGGTCAGGAGATCGATACCAGCCTGGCCAACATGGTGAAACCCTGTCTCTACTAAAAATACAAAAATTAGCTGGGTGTGGTGGTGTGTGTCTGTAGTCCCAGCTGCTCAGGAGGCTGAGGCAGGAGAATTGCTTGAACCCGGGAGGGAGAGATTGCAGGAAGCCAAGATCACGCCACTGCACTCCAGCCTGGCAACAGAGTGAGACTGTCTCAGAAAAAAAAAAAAAAAGCAAAATAAAACAAAACAAATTGTGCACCAGTGGATATGCATAATAAATAACACGATGGATCTCAAAGCATGATGCTGAACTGAAGAAGCCAGATGCAAAAGAGTACATATTCTACCCTCCCATTTATGTAAAGTTTAGGAACATGCACAACTAGTCTATAGTATTAGAGATAAGGATCAAGGCTACCTGTAAGGGGTCGAGTATTGGGGAGAAGGGGCAGTAGAACTTTCTGGAGTTTTGGAAATGCTCTCTATCTTGATCTGGGTCATGTATATATTTATAAAAATTCACCGAGTGCCAGGGGCGGTGGCTTACACCTGTAATCCTAGCACTTTAGGAGGTCAAGGCAGGAGATCACTTGAGGCCAGGAGTTCGAGACCAGCCTGGCCAACATGGCAAAACCTCATCTCTACTGAAAATACAAAAATTAGCTGGACCTGGTGATGCGTGCCTGTAGTCCCAGCTACTCGGGAGGCTGAGGCGTGAGAATCGCTTGAATCCAGGAGGCGGAGGTTGTAGTAAGCTAAGATCATGCCACTGCACTCCAGCCTGGGCAACAGAGTGAGACTCCATCTCAAAAAAAAAAAAAAAAAAGAAAAATTCACTGAGTTTTCCCTTAAATACTGGGTACTTTATATGTGTTGTGCTATAATTACAAACTGGGAGTGAGGGAGAAGTGGTCAAAGGATACAAAATGTCATTTAGACCTGAGGAATAAGTTCAGAAGAACTAACAGCATGGTGACTATTGTTAATGACAATGTATTGTATGCTTTTTTTTTTTTATTTTTTGAGACAAGGTCTCACTCTGTCACCCAAGCTGGAGTGCAGTGGTGTGATCAAAGCTCCCTGCAGCCTCAACTTCATGGGCTCAAGTGATCCTCCTGCCTTGGCCTCCCAAGTAGCTTGGCCCACAGGCGCTTGCCACCACCCCGGCTAATTTTTTGTATTGTTGGTAGAGATGGGGTTTTGCCATGTTGCCTAGGCTGGTCTTGAACTCCTGAGCTCAAGGGATTTGACCGCCTCAGCTTCCCAAAGTGCTGGGATTCTATAAAACCACTGTGCTGGGCCATATTGTATGCTTGAAACTTGTTAGGAAAGCAGATTAAAAATTTTCTCATCACAAAAGAAGAAGGTACCATTGTCAGGTATATGCTAATTAGCTTGATTTAATCATTTCGCAATGTATACATATGGCAAAACATGATGTATATAATAAACACATACAATTCTGATTTGTCAATTAAAAATAAAAATAAAAATAAATTGTTTTAAGCATAAGCGCAAAAAAATTTATTTTTTAAACAACCTCATCAGTTTAATTGTCTGGATGATGGAGTTCTGCCTACATAAAAGAAAAGAAAGTGATTTTATTCAGATTCTGCTAAGTGCTAACCATAGGGCTAACATTTTCATAAATTTATTTCACTTAATAATTTTTATAGCTACCTCCATGATGTAGCTATGGTTGTTTCTTTTTTTACAGATGAAGAAACAAGCATGAAAAGTTTGGGTAATTTGTCTGAGATCACAGAGCCATTCACACTCTATTAATAACCATTAGGATTGTAACTGAAGCTGGGCACAGTGGTTCGGGTCTACATTCCCAGCACTTTGGGAGGCCAAGGCAGGAGGATTGCTTAAGCCCAGGAGCTCAAGGCCAGCCTGGGGAACAAAGACTCTGTCTCTACAAAAAATCAAAAAAATTAGCCAAGCATGGTGGTATGTGTCTGTGGTCCCAGCTACACAGGAGGCTAAGGCAGGAGGATCGCTTCAGCCAGGAAGGTCAAAGCTGCAGTGAGCCATGTTTGCACCACTGCACTCCAGCCTGGGCCACAGAGCAAGACCTAGTCTCAAAAAAAGAAAAGAAAAAAAGAATTGTAACTGAAATAGCTGACACGTATCAGGCACACCATACATTGGGAATTATTCTAAATGCTTTACCTGTTTTATCTCATGTAATCCGCAAAATGATCCTATGGGACAGGCACCAGTATCATCCCCATTTTATAGGCAAGAAAACTGCAGCACAGGAAGTCGCTTTCTCAGGTCTCACAGCCAGTAAGTGGAGGAACCAAGATCTTCTCGTTTCCATATGACACAAGCCCCAGTTCTGTCTTTCCTAGCCCCAAGACAGCGTGTGGAATTTGTCTCCTACTGAGTGACACCAGGGATGCTCTGCTGTGCTTCAGTTATGCAGGCAGCTGTTTGCTTTGTTTCAGGGTCTTCTGGTAGAAGCTTATGTTTATTTGTTGACTTGCTTTTCACACTCATCTGCTTAGGAAGTCAGAAAACAGAGCAATTAAGCATCAAGCCCAAACATTCCAAGATAAATTAGCAGGCAGGTCTCCCCAAGGCAGAGGCTCAAGCAGAGGAGGGGGGCAGCGACAGGAGGATTCCCACTGTTATCCTGTGCACAGAGCCAGGCCTGGCCATCCCAGACCCCAGGGACCCTGGCACTGATAATAAACTGGCAACGAGAGGCTTGTGGCTACATGTTTTTTGCAGAATTGGATACCACCTCGTGACCACATTTTAATGGGAAATACAGCTTGATGGATAAATTTCAGGGGTTTATGAAGAAATGGCAGAGTAAGTCAATAAGACCAGTTAGCCACTCCAGGTAAGAGAGGAGGGACCTGGAGGAGAAAAGAAGGAAGGGAAGAGAGCTGACCCACCAGCAGACTGTTGTCCAGCTGAGGCCTGGCCAGTGCCACCACCAATCCTGTTACCTGGCAGGCCCTGCTGGGCACTGCATTCCTCAGCTACCAGAGCTCCAGTTCGGGCCACACTCAACCTACTGCCAGCGAATAAGTCATTTCTACAGGGGGCAATAAAAACCCCCAGGATCCATATCCCTGACTTCAAATCTACCCATCAGATGGCAGAGTGGACCACAGGCATGAGCCCCTCTCCCCGTCTCAGCAGGGTAGGTAGTGTCCCCCAGGTGCCTCAGAGGGAAGAAATCAGGCTGAGAAGAGAAGAAAGCAGGGCCCCGGGGTAGCCACAGGGACCCTGGGCTCACAAACAAGGGCAAAAATAACAAGCTCAGCCACCAGGAATTGAGCACCTACTATGTACCAGGCCCTTTACACACATCACTTATAATCCCTTCAGTAACCCTTCAGGAGATGAATGCTAGCCCCATTCAATTTCCCATGGGGGAAACTGAAGTTCAAAGTGGGTTAAGTAGTCACTTGCCCCAAATCTTGGCCTGGCTGACTCCAGAGTCCTTCACTGGTAAGCCCACAGCCCACCTCTACAGAGGAGGAAGAGAGAAAGGAAAGAGGGGGTAGGAGAAGCAAGGGCATTGATGCAATGTTTCGTATGCGGTAAGCATTCATGGAGTATTGACTGTTACCACTACAAGAGCTAACACGATCATAAACGCCAGTTAGAATTCAGAGTACTTCGAATTGTTTCTCATGAGGAGGGCCCCTTCTGAGCCTACCCTTGTCTGCACCCCTTGTCTGGGTTGTCTCCTAGGCCGCACCCATGGCATTTCCAGAAGAAACAATTGCCACCCGGGAACACACACTCACTCAGTCTTCCCTGAGAGTGACATGATGAGAGGGGAGTCTCAGCTCCCCCACCTCCAGAGACCATTGTCAATGTGGTATAGGGGCGGGGAGCTTGGGTTCGAATCCAGGCTGTGCTAACACGTGCAGAGTCTGGGAATCCTGAAAGGTGGAGGAAAGGAGTTCTGCAGGTGGGGCTGGTTCATCCTGAGAAGGCGAGATATTTCTTATGACTGGGGAAGTTAATGACACTGCCTGCAAGGCTTCTGGGTGTTGGGAAGGGGCTTAGGAATTCAGGTGCTGGTGATTTCAGAAGAGCCGTATCAGAGATGGCCTCTATCTGCACACACCCCGTCAAGCCCCCTTCAGTGGCAGGGAATGTCATTCAGTGATTATAGTGGAAAAAAGTCAGCCACCACTTCTGCCATGGCCCAGCCCCAAGTCCCAGTGGGCCATGCATGGTGGCTGTCTAGAGTCCTAGAGAAAGGCTTTGCTCCAGTCCCCAGAGGCCAGTACCTGGAGGAACAACACCAGACTATTCTCTGGAGGTGAAAACCTACATTCAATTCCTACAGTGTGAAGAAGGAAGCCCCTTCGGGGACATTATTGGAAAGAACTCCAAGAATAGAAAAGGAAAGCAGGGTTCTCAGAACTGAACTGGCAGAAAACCTGGATTCTAAATGCAGAAGTGTTCATATTCGGCACTTCCAAGTAATTATTTACACACAGCAAGGTAATTTACAGATACACGATCACACCGATCTGTTCAAAGGGTCGTTTTCAGTTCTGAGCAGCTGGAGTCTGGACCCTGATTATATTAGCTATGGGACCCTGGGCTAGACGTCTGGCCTCACTGAGTCTCAGCCTCCTTGACTTCTCCCATAAACTGCCTTTCCTCTGCTTCACCCTCTCGGTAACTTGTAATATTATTCTCTGAGCTGCCCAAGCAAAAATTCTGGGAGTTATGAAAGATTCACTCCCCATGGTGGACTGATGGCCAAAACAGCCTAAATCTCTCACCTTCTCTGTACCCACACCCTTGGCCCAACAAGAGGTGGAGTCCATTTCCCCACTCCTTGAATCTGGGCTGGCCACAGGACTGCCTTTGGCCAATAGCATGTGGCTAAGTGACAGTGTTCCGCTCTTTCTGTGTTTTCGGGTTTTGGCTCACTCCTTTGCACCTCTGCATTTCCATGAGAGCATGCCCCAGCTAGCCTCCTGGTGGATGAGACATGGAGCAGTGCTGAGTCCACCTGGCACCTCAGGCTTGAGCAAGCCACCCAAGATGGGCAAAGCTACCTGCTAGCCCGTGGCTAACCGAAGACAAGTGAGTGAGCTCCACCAAGGAGCTCAGAGCAGCAGAACTATCTAGCCAATCCATAGACTTGTGATGACCAGTAAGTGTTTATTATTATATGCCACTGAGGTTTTCACGATAGTTACACAGCATCCTTGTGGTCACAGACAACTCATATATTCCTGCATACCCAATAAATCACCAAATCGAAGCACACTTGTTAAAACGCCAATGTTGGAGCCAGACTTTCTGGTTTCAAATCCATCTCTACTCCTATCTAGCTATGTGACCTTTGGTGAGTTATTTAATCTCTTAATGCCTCAGTTTCCTTATCTAAAAATGAGAGCTGATGGTAGAAGAACCTACAGGAAGAGACGCTGTGATGATTAAATGAGTAAATAGTATAAGGTGCTTAGAACAGCACCTGGTAGAGAGTTAATGCTGCATAAATAGTTTGCATTAATATAGTATCTGACAAACACATTAAGAATCTATTTTCCTCTATCCCCCACAGACATCCCCCTAATCCGGGGCATTTTCTGGATGGTTTTTTGCCCCCATCTCACAGCCATTAATCCACTCTGTATAATGAAGCTAGAGGGATCTTTCCAAAGTGTAGACCCCAAGGGAGTCACACCTTGATTAAAGCCTTCAGTGGTGACCCATTGTCCTCAGGACAGTTTAAATTCCCCAGGTGATTAGAGAGGCCATGCCCAAACCAGTTCCTATTTAATTCTCCACCTCCTCTTCCCCCATCCCACACATTATTGATTAACATCAGTAATAATATGAGTAATCATGGCCCCACGCAGAGGACTTACTCTATGCCAGGCCAACTCTAAATGTTTTTCTTGCATTATATCTTTCTTTGAATCCTCATAACCATCTTGTAAGATAGATATAGTAACCCCCCATTTACAGATTAGGAAACTGAAGTGTGACTTGCCCAGGGTCACCTAGCTCATAAGCAACAGAGAAAGGATGAAAGCCCACGGTCACCTCTAACGTGAGCCAAACTGCTCTGGGGGAACGACATCTCCAGAGATGTTAGCCACTCCTCAGGGAAACTTCCTTTCTGTTCTGCCTCTGGCCTCAGGCCCAGGCCCCACTTGGGCCTCACTCTAGAAGGCACAGGAGGATGAAGAAACATCCTTGTCATGGTCATGGAGTTTCATTCCATAAAGCGCAAGGAAGTTGGTAGATTAGTGAGCAATCACAAAGACGAGCAACAGCCTAGCTGACATGGCAGTACTTTGTTGACCCCACAAACCCCCACCCAAACCTCGGGCTGTCCTGTGACTTATTTTTCTGTGTACCTTGCAGCCTAATATGTAATCGGTGTTCAGTGCTACAGGTAATATAGTCAAGTTAAACAATTCTTTTTTTTTTTTTTTTTTGAGATGGAGTCTCTCTGTTGCCCAGGCTGGAGTTGCAATGGTACTATTTCAGCTCACTGCAACCTCTGCCTTCCAGGTTCAAGCGATCCTCCCACCTCAGCCTCCTGAGTAGCTGGAACTACAGGCATGCACCACCACACCCAGATAATTTGTGTATTTCTAGTAGAGATTGAGTTTCACCATGTTGACCAGGCTGGTCTCCAACTCCTGACCTCAAGTGATCCACCTGCCTCAGCCTCACCAAAGTGCTGGCATTACAGGAGTGAGCCACTGCTCCCGGCCCACAATTATTATATAGAGCTTACTGTGTGCCCAGTAACTTTCCTAAGCCTGTTACACATATTCACAGTGTAATACTTACAATAACCCTGGAAGGTAGGTGTTATCATTGTCTCCATTTTACAGATGAGAAATCGAGGGTCAGAGACGTTAGAACATTTGCTTGGAGCCAAATTCAAACCCAGGAAGTCTGGCTGTAGAATCTATGCCTTTAACCACTACATTAGACGCTCTCTCTCAAGAGAATCAAAGACAAGTTCTTCAAAAAGCAATCCTTTGAGAACTATTGAGGGGCTCCCAAGAAGAGCAAAAGCACCTGGACTTGGAAAGGAATCGCACAACAGGATCAAAAAGCAAAGGCTCAGTCTGCACAGGTTACTACAGGTCACCTGAAGCCACTTCTCTTCTACTTCCAGACACGTGGAGGGTCGTAATTCCTTGTTTCTCTGACTAGTCATGGCCAGTAAGGTATGAGCCGGCTTGACTCTCCAGCCTTCTCTTCCCAGGATCTGGAAACTTTGTGTGGAGACGCCAGTGGCATGAGATGGAGGAGGCTTCCTCAGCCCCAGGACCTGAGTGACAAATGATGGAGGAGTCATTTGTCACTCAGGTCCTGGGGCCCCTACACCCCGAATTCTGCACCAAGCTCTGCTGGATGTGAAATGCATGTGAGTAATAAACCTTTGGTTGAAGCCAATGACATATGACATTTGGGGCTCTTTGTTACCACATTTTAATCCAGGCACTCCTGACTCATACGAGTGGGTCAGTCATGTGAGAAAAGAGGCAATTTCAGGTCTCTGACACTCTGGCAATCAGTAGGAGTAGGGAGTGAGGAGGAGGGAAGGATTCTTGGAAACTGCAGAGTATTGTTACTAAGATTTCACTGGGAAGAGCGTGTTCTTTCTGCAAATGAGCAGAGAGACCTTTCCAATCTGGCCAGAACACAATCCAAATGTTAAAATTAAAATTAGAAATGAAACTTATCTGCAGAGAGAAATATCAAAACACGATCCCTCATCAGAACAGGTTAAAGTAGAAATTCCCCAAGGCTTCTGTGGTTACTAACCCCCAAGGTAGGTGTTGGCAGCAATGTTGTGTTCAAATGCAGAGCTGATCTGGCTGGGACCAGGATAAACTCCTACCTCCTAGTTCACCACCACCCTGTAGCAAGCAGAACCGTTGTCTGACCACAATCTGGTTTCCTTTGTCCACCAAGTCTGCCTTACCAATAAATTTTAAGTTGTGCCTTTCAAAAACTAACAAATTCTGGGATCTGCTAATATCAGTTTGGAGATGCCATTTCAGGGCTTATCTCAAACTTATTAGCTGGAGAGGAAGGCCACGAGTCTTCTCTCCCTACTCTATTCTCCCAAGATTTCCCCGTGTCCAACTGTCAGCCGGGTTAGACCTCCAAGCCGCTGCTTCCCCACCATAGCCAGGGGCTCTGACAGCTGGTACCAAACAGAGGAGACGCTCTAAGAAAATGTTCTCCATTGAAGGACTACACATACATGAAAAATAAAACCTAGAAGTTTGCAAAAGCTGAAGATAAGTCATATTTTGGTCTAATTTATTAGTTTTGATATGAGATTCTGGTCAGTATTAGGCCGTCAACTGTTTGTTAATTTGGTCCTAAGTAGCTGAGCCACAGTGGAACCGACTGATCCAGAAGGCTGCAAATACAGAAGGAAGGATACAGAGAGGAGATATCCGAAAAGTGTCATCAATAGAAAATCAATGCAGAGACAAGGCCATGCAGTTCTTCCTCATTCACCTCCCTGTCTATTCCAAATCCTTCTCCACTTCTGGGGTCAGGGAGCAGGATCCTGGCTCTTTTCCTGATTTCAGTTTATTTTTCTTTTCTTTCCTTTTTTTTTTTTTTTTTTTTTTTTTTTTTGAGACAGAGTCTTACTCTGTTGCCCAGGCTGGAGTGCAGTGGCACAATCATGGCTCACTACATACAGCCTTTAACTCCTAGGCTCGAGCCATCTTCCTGCCTCAACCTTCAGCCTCCAAAGTAGCTGGGACCACAGGTATGTGCCACTACACCTAGCTAATTTCTTTTCATTTCATAGAGACAAGGGCCTTGCTATGTTGCCCAGGCTGATCTCAAACTCCTGGCCTCAAGCAGTTCTCCCGCTTCAGCCTCCCAAAGTCCTGGGATTTGAGCTAAGCTCTGCCTCAGGTGGAATTAAGGGAAAGAAGGCTGGTGTCATCTGAAGACTGCAGTGGCTTCCTCTGGGCTTTAGGCTCCCACGTCACTGGCACCTGACCTGCCCTTTATTTTTGTGGCCAGGAAAACATTTGCCTAAGAGAAGTCTAAGCACCACTAAGTGGGAGTGTAGCCACTGTGATGGGCTTGTGTGTGCCCAGCGGGGCCCTGCACAGTAAGCTGAGGACACCTTGAAGAATCCATGCACCACTGGTCACAGTGCGGGCCAGTGTTGTCTTTCAGATGGTGTGGAGGCAGCAGCCATAGCCACCCTCCCACCATCTTGGTTTCATTTGAGAGTCTTTCATTAATGGCAGCCTCCCCTACTAGCCTTGGCTCACCACTGTTTCGCCAGTCCCCAAGCATTATCTAGGCATGAAAATGGAGACTCAGCTCATTGCATCCTGAGAATAAATGAAGCTGAAAGAGACTGCAACAAGAGGAGGCTGAGACTAAACCAAAAACCATGGGATAGTGGAGACGCTGGCTTTTTGTGGAGGTTGGCCTGTCTCCCAGGCATAATTGCTTTCAAGGATAACACAATGATTAAATCTTCATTTATCAATATATGATACCTAAATCTTCATTTAACCAATATTTATTGAACACTTACTATTGGCCCCTAACTAGGCTAGTTGGGGTGGCTGATGTTAATCAAAGAATCACATGGGGGTGACAAATATATAATTAAAAACCAATGTTAGTGTTATGAATAAACAAAGAATGTGCTGCAACTGAAAATCAAAAATGAGTCAAGCACTGTGGTCCATGCCTGTCATCCCAGCACTTTGGGAGGCTGAAGCAGGAGGATTCTATGAGACCAAGAGTTCAAAACTAGCCTGGACAACATAGTGAGAACTCCCAACTCTACAAAAAATTTAAAAATTATCTGGGCATGGTAGTCCATGCCTATAGTCCTATCAGTTTAGGAGGCTAAGGTGGGAGGATCACTTGAGCCCAGGAGTTAGAGGCCGTAGTGAGCTATGATTGGGGCACTGCATTCCACCCTGAATGACAGCATGAGACCCTGACTCTTAAAAAAAAAAAATCAAAACTGAGAAACACCTTTAGGGATAAGTGTCAAGGAAGGTCACTTAAGGAAGGGACATTTAGGAGAAAGCCAGGCCATGTTGGACTAAAAAGTATTTTAGGAAGAGAGAACAGCTTGCACAAAGGTTCTGAGACTAGAAAACACCTAAGAATTTAAAGCAAGGGAGAGAAGAGTTGGGAGAGAGTGACTGCAGGTAAGATCAGGGAAGTCTTGGGGACCCAATCAGGCAGAAGTCTTAAGATGCATAAGTCTGAAAGGTAGCCATGATGGCCCAAAGCAGGACCAGCCCCAGAACTCATCATTGACCTCAAAGGAACCCTGTTCAGCTGCCCAAGTGAATATGTTTCTTAGGGTTTGTATGTTCATTTACTCTATAAGCAAAGACATGTATTGAACACTACATGCCAGGTCATGAGACTGCAATAGTGAATTATGCATAACTCCAGCCTTCAAGAAGCATCTCACCTACTGGTGGAAACTGTCCAAGAATCAGGATTACAATATAGTGTAATAAGGTGTTACCATCAGATATCAAAGCTGGGAAGAGCATGGAGGCCTTCCTAGAGGTGGAAACATTTCAGCTGAGTCTTAAAACACATTTTGGAATTTGTAAAGAGGAAGAAGAGGCCATTCCAGGCAGAAGATAAAGGTATTGATAGGTAATCACACTTTGGCTCTGATCCGGGTTCTCAATCTTTCACACATTAGAATCTCTTGGGAAGCCTTGAAGATTTGGGATAGCCAAACTTCACCCTCCAGAGATTCTGATTTAATTTTCCTGGGTGTGGGGCCTAGATGATTCTAAAGTACAGCCCTATTTGGGAACCCCTGATCCAGTTAATCCTAAATTGCAACCAGAACCTTGAAAGAAGGCCAGGCATAGTGGATCATAACTGTAATCCCAGCACTTTGGGAGACTGAGGCAGGAAGGTCACGAGGCTAGGAGTTTGAGACCAGCCTGGGCATCATAGCGACACTCCCATCTCTACAAAAAAACAAAAACAAAAAATGTTTAACTACCCCAGTGTGGTGGTGCTTGCCTGTGGTCCCACCTACTCAGAGGCTGAGGCAGGAGGATCACTTGAGTCCAGGAATTAGGAGACTGCAGTAAGCTATGATCGCACCACTGCACTGCAGCCTGGGTGACGGAGGAGATGCTGTCTCTAAAAGAAACAAACAAAAAAAGAATCTTGGAAGACCTTACCCAATTGTCACTTAAGTAGCTTTGTCATTTTGCTATCAGGATATTTGGGATCTGTCCCCCAAAGCTCAGAGCAGCCACAGCAGACCTCAGGACAAAGTAAGTGCCCCAGAAGCTTCAGGCTGGGCAAGAGAGGTGCCTGCTCAGCCATCTTCCCAGCCATGATTAAGCAATCCTGGCTGGGGTGTGCGCGGTGAAGGTAGCCAAGGCAAAGAATCAAGGGGGAGCAGAGTGGATGCAAAGGAGCAGTGTGCTGAGGGCCCAGGCCCAGCACTGGCCCTCCAGGGTTCAGGTGCCCCACCTGAAAATGAGGCATAGGCATCAATTCCCCAACTTCAGACATTCAAGTTCCAGCTTCCTGATGTCGCTCTATTCATGCACTATTATTTCCTCACCATTTCTCCTGGCTTAATTAAATGTCTTTCAAAAGGAAACTTTGTATCAAGTGGATATTTGGAAATAGAAAGCCAGTATCCTTTGTCCTAAATAGAAGCCACCTAAAGAGTCAATTTAATTTTTTAAAATAATGTTATTAAAGTCTGGTTAGACACCATTGCTTACTAAAGCCTCTGTGCCTGAAGCCTGTTCTGTCTTTGTTTTTTGTTTCTAATTTTAGTTTTTAGTGTGGAAAATATACATAATATAAAATTTACCATTCTAACTATTTTTAATTGAACAGTTCAGTGGCATTAAGTATATTTACATTGTTATACAACCAGCACCACCTTCCATCTCCAGAACTTTCTTCATCCTCCCAAACTGAAACTCCATATCCATTAAATCATAACCCCCCCGCCACCACCATCCTCCTTCCAGCCCCTGGCAACCACCCCTCTACTTTCTGTCCCCATGATATCTTTGTTTTAAAGGGAGATTAAAAAGAGTTGGAGAGATGTTAAAGGCTTATTAACACCAAATGGAGATTCATTTTGACTTAGCTCTGAAAGAGAGTGGGAAAGGCAGTACAGTTCACTCTCTGGGACTCAATGTCGCAATGTTACCCAATGCCTCTCCATGCATGGCCTAAACCCTTGGTATTCATCCCACAAGTTGCAAATATTGCACAAAGGATCCCTAGGTTTCTCTCCTAGATCTGTGGTCTTGCAGCAAGCTCATGGTTTAACATCTGGATCTAACACGGTGAGGAAGCAAGCAGGCAAGAGAACCCCTCCCAGTGTCCAGGATTTCATTCAATACCCCCAACAATGCTGAGAGATGGGGACTATTCCTATTTGACCAAAAAGGAATGTAGAGCTCAGCAAGACAGTGACTTACCCAAAATGACACAATAGGCCCATCCCAGGACTCACGGATCCAATCACCATCCTCTGCTCTTCCCACCCCACTTTACTGATTTCCATAGGGCAAGCAACAGGAGAGGCAAAGCCAGAGGATATGAAGAACGACAGGGACCCTAAGCAAAAAGGCTGCTCTGTGGCTCTGCAAGCACAGGCGACACTCAGTAAGCGGACTCCTAACAAGTTAATCAAAATAAATCGAAACGGCGCATGCCTGGGTAACACTCTTCCTGGTGCATAAATGGCACCGTCACTCTCTAGCCATGGAGCCACCAAGCTGGCCCTTTAATGAATGCACACAGGAGACGCTGGCCACCCGAGGATGTGCCCCTCTGCACATCCCTAGGGGCCTGCTCAGCTCCTTCCCAGGCCTTCACACAGGCAAATGGCTGTGCATACTCACTCCGCATTTGAGCATTTCTGTCCCTGCAGGATTCTGATGCAAATGGATTTGACACACACACAGAGCATCTCCCTCCCAGCTGAGCTCCCCTGTTTGCTGATGGGTTTCAAGCATTCTCCCTGGACTGCTTACCTTCATCTTTTGTGTTTGTTTAAATAACAGCCAGGTAGAGACCTTAGTTAAACATCTTCTGAGATGCCAAGATGGGGAAGCATTTTGCTCCATGCCACCCCCTCTCCCTGACAGCTGATTGTGTGTTTGCAGTGGCTTCCAGATCAGTTCTTTGGCTGGCCTCCATGTATTTGTGAGGCTGGGATGGATCCATATGAATAAAGCTTCCACATTAGTAGGAGTCTCATGTATCTCCGGCTGTGGGATGCAGCCAAGCCCCTGGCCTGACCCCTCAGCTGCCTGCATTTACTTGATCACCAATCACCTCCCCAGCGAAAGGCAGATTGTACACGCTGGCCTCAGAGTCATCACACACACAGACACCCCAAAAAAGAGTTTGACCATTTTCCTATTTTAAAAACAACCTACCATTGCCTTCCATCTTCTCTGGGGACAGAACATTCCTTACTATAATGAAACTGACTTTTTAAGATGAGTCTGAGATCTAGGATTTGCGCAAAAGGAGCTCACTACCAGGTGTTGACAGAATTGCTCTCTGTCAACCTGTTAGGCGATCAGGGGCGGATGAATGTGGCCCTTGGGAGAAAGAACCAGAAATCAGGCCCAAGTCTGAAGGCTCAGTGTGCCTGGCAGAGGCGGGGCAGCAGGCTACTGCCTACAGGCATCTGAGAGTTGGGGAGAACCAACTTCGCATACACCCCCAGGAGCTGTGATGGTCACATAATTATATTCTGGAGGTCAAGAGCAGGGATCCTGAGGTTGGACAGATCAGAGATACCCCTCTGGGGCCTCTCTGAGCCTCAGTTATCTCAGCTACCTTCTAGAGGTGCAAGAATTGAAAAAGAATCTATAGCAGGGCAAGGCAGCTCACACCTATAACCCCAGCACTTTAGGGTGCTAAAGCAGGGGCAAATCACTTGAGGCCAGGAGTTTGAGACCAGCCTGTCTCACAAAAAATATTTAAAAATTATTCGGGCATGGTGGTACCTGCCTGTGGCCCCAGTTACTCAGGAGACTGAGGCAGGAAGATCACTTGAGCCCAGGAAGTCAAGGCTGTAGTGAGCCATGATTTGCCACTGCACTCCAGCCTGAGTGACAAAGGAAGTCCCTGTCTTTAAAAAAAGAGAAATGAGAGAGAGACAGAGAGAAAGAGAGAGACCATGCAAAGCCCTTCTTAGTTCCTGACACACAATAACTGCTATGTACTGTGGCAGTGGCTGTTTGATGCCTTCCCTCGTCTCTCCATCCTTTCTTGCTTGCTGAGAGCGCTCTGATTTTGTTCAGGGTGGCTGTGTGCCTGTTGCTCAGCCCAGCACCACAGGTCATCTGCTGGAGAGTCCTTTCCCAGCCTGCCCCACAGCTAAAGACAGTCATGTGACTTAGATTTGACCAATGGCACCCAAGAGGAAGTGCGCTTTCCCAGTAAGCTCCTTCTCTTCCTACCTTTAATCTGGCAGCCATTTTGTGACCATTCTGCAAATGCCTAAGAATAAAGGGCCAATATACTGAAGAAAGCAGAAGAGAATATAGAAAAAGCCTGGGCCATCGTTGATATGGGTGGACTCTTTGCCAAGCTGAAAGCACTCTTCTGCAGACCTCTCATTTTGGAATATGATTAAATGGCTGCATTGCTTCAGCATGTTGTTGGAGTCTTCTATTTTATTCTGCTACTTGCAGCCCAAAGCATTCTTAGCCATGGTTACTTCCCAGCCTGGGGCTCCAGGAAAAACCATAGCAATACAGACTTGCAATGCAAGACAACTGACATTCTTAGGACAATTATTTTCATGACTCAGTAATTCCAGCTCCAAGATACCAGCTCCAAAACCCAGAAGAGTCCCCAGCCTGGGCTGTAATGAGTCACCTAGGGTTAGCTGAGCAGGTGGGCAAGCTGTGGGCCTCTGTGTGGGAAGCTGGCCTCAAGCTCACTGCTGTCTGCCCTGATGCCTCTGAACCAGTGACCTTGGCAAGCCACTTAACTCTGCTATATGCCTTTGTTTCTTCAGCTGTAAAAGTCGGAATCATAACACCTACTTTACAAAGTTGTTGATGAGAACCTTCTCCAGATAAGGCCCCTTCTAAAACACAAATCAGGTGCTCTGCTGAAGCCCTGGATTTATTCAGAAGACCCTCCATGGTCTAGCACCAGCCAACTTCCTGAGCCCCACCTCTGGTCACTCACACATGCCACTGTAGCCCTGCTGAATGCTCTCTCTCCTCAATGCCCTCACAAATGCCATTCCCCTGCCTGGAACACTTATTCCCCAGCCTTTCTCCTGGCTAGTCCCTGCTCAGTTTCGGCCTCAGCTGAAAAGTCACTTCCTCCTGAAAGTTCTCCTGGACCCCACTCACACAAGCATGCACACACACACACACATGCACACACACACACACACACACACACACACACACACCCTTTTAAAGGTGCTCTGCTCTGAGGTCCCTTCCCCTGAGCCACAGCTCCCTTCCCCACTGGCTGCTGAGCTGTGGAAGGGCAGAAATGAGATCCTTCAGGCTCACCCTTGTACCTCTCACCTCTAGCACAGGCCCGACACAAAGTAGGCATTAATAGACAGGTATTTATTAAAGGAATGAACATTGCCATAAAGAGTTTAGTGCAACTCCAGGCACTTGACTGGCATATGATAAATTCATATCTACTGAGAGACAGCACAGTGCAGTGCTTAAGTGCCCCTCGCAGGAGCAACCCTGCCTGGGTTTGGACTCCATCTGAGCCACTATTAGCTGTATGACTCTGGGTAGGTCACTTAACCTCTCTAAACCTCAGATTCCTCATCTATAAATGAGAATCCTGAAAATAACAACCTGACATAGTTGTGAGAATTAAAGAAGTTGATGTGGGCACAGTGCTCAACGCCTGTGTTTGAGAGGCAGAGGTGGAATGATTGCTTGAGGCCAGGAGCTGGAGACCAGCCTGGGCAACAGAACGAGACCCCATCTTTACAAAAATAAAAATTTTTTAAAAATTAGCTGGGCATGGTTTCACGTGCCTCTAGTCCTAGCTACTTGGGAGGCTGAGGCAGGAAGATAGCTTGAGCCCAGGAGTTCAAGGCTGCAGTAAGCTATGATTGCACCGTTGCACTCCAGCCTGGACAACACAGTGTCTCAAAACAAGAAAAAAAGTTGATAAAAAGAAAGCACCTGGTACACGATGAGGACTAGCTATTATTATTATCAAAGCAATGACTCGGCCAGAGATGTCCAAAATGAGGTCTGGAGCAGGCCAGCCCACTGGGGACACCTTCCTGCAGGTTTTCTCCCTTACCCACCTCCATCGACGCCCACTCCGACCCCCTCCCCGGTCAGTACCTCCACCTATCCAAGACTTGCCCTCCAACCGCTCCCCAGCCGGCCTCCCTGTCCACCGGCGGTCACAGACGCACTCGCCTGATTGATAAAGTCCCTATCTGGTCATTTATGATCTGGCTGCTGAAGAGGCAGCTCCTGCCAGCTCGAAAAGCAATTAATCTGCAAACAAGCTGGGCAACAGCAGGCCTGGGCATTGCAGTCTCGGGCTGAGGCCGCTCCGGAGAGCAGATAAGGCTGTAGTCGGCTATTTATTGTACATTTTAATTAAGTGCTTGTTAACGACAGTTATTTTAACAGTCATAAAATTACTGTTGTAATGCATTTTGTTGGAGGGAGAATGGAGGGGCCGCAGGACTTTATGAAAGCAACCACAGATTGCCTTCACTTTAAATCAAAGAATAAATTCTGAAGAGAAGGGACGGTGCTGTGGTCCAGGCCCAGACGCTAATGGTTATTTAATGTGCTCATCAGTGTTTGTAAGTCCTGAGCATACGGCGCGGACACAACAGCCTCCAAACCCTCCTTAACACTTATTTGAGATGACAGGAAAAATGAAACCGTTTGTGCTTTCAATGGAAAAGCAATCATTGGTACATTATATTCGCCTTGCCCTATCATGCTAATGCATGGTAAAAATGTCACCAAATGTATTTAAGGGCCTGATGGACTGTTAACGTTGGATTCCTGGTACTGGACTGATTAATAAAAATCTTCAATTTGTATGTAAATGCAGCGAAGCCTCATATCATCCGCATACCTGCACCCAGAGAAAATAATAAACTGAAGTTTAATGTAGCAATTATCAGCATTTATGGAACTCTTAAAGCTGTGGAAGCGCTTGGAAGCAGGCACGGAGGGAGGTGCTGGGGATGGGGGAAGATGCTCCCTTTGGGATGTGTGGGCTTCTCCTGAAGACCAGCATTGGCTAACCTGGTTACATCACACCGTGCTGTCATCTGAGGAGGGAGCCAAGTAGAGTGGCCCTGGATGGTGAGCTAGAGCGGCTGGCAGAGAGATGTTCCCGGAGGCAGCTCCTCTCCAGCTAACGTCTCCTCCTTGGAACACTGGGGCATGTGCCTGTGACTCTCCCTGCTCTGATTTGGAGGCACCTCGTTGAGTGGTCAGCCCACCTGCTGGGCCAAGACACATGTGTAATGAGGAGACACACTGCTTGCTTGCAGGGACTCACTATCTTGGTACAAATGGCAATGGTGACAGGCCATTTACTGTGTTGCTGTGTGTCAGGCCCAGAGCTGAGGACTTTACATACTATCTAATCCTCATAATTCTCTGTGCCAGGGACTGGCTCACTCTTCACCAAACCTGCTTCCTTTTCCACCCAGCTGCGCAGCTGAACTACATTTCCCAGTGTCCCTTGCAGTTAAGTATGGTCCTGTGCTTTAGTTCAGGCTGACACAGAAAGAGACACCTAGATGAGATTTGATGTGCAAGTGTTTTATTGGGATTGGGGGAGAGCAGAAGAAAGCAGGGAGAGCTTTCAGGCTACCTGAAGTTTGACTCCTGGAGGAGCAAAGCAGGGGGAGAAGAGGGTTGCATAGCAGAAGTCTCACACTGCATCACACTTCCAAGAAAGTTTCTGCCAGCCCAGTGGGGAGTCTTTGCACCAGAGTTGCCCATTGAAGGTGTCCCCATTCTTGGTGGGAGCAGCTGGGGAGAAGCAGGGCCTCTCTTTACATGAAAGTGATGGTAAATCCAGGGTGATGGCGCTGGGGCTGCCAGTCGGTCACACTCTCCGTGGCAAGAGATCTGAGAGGCTGGTTTTCATAGCCGAGGCCCAGCCAATGGAATGTGCAGAGGACTGATGTGCACCCCTTCTAAGCCTGGCCCATGCAACTTCCCACGGGTGGTCCTCATGCTCATTCTGCCTCCTCTGCCAGATGCGGGCAAGGTGGGGAACTTAGAAGCTTGTGTGTTGAAGAACCAGAGATAGAAGAAGTTGGACCCACTGCATGAAGAACAGCTACCCACTCACCAGAAACAGCTTCTATTGTGTTCAGCCATTGAGACTGAGGGCCTTTCTATTACAGCAGCTAAGCATTAGCCTAACTGATATCACATATGCACAAAGCAAGTATTCCGGTTGGTCTCCGTTTTTCAGGTGAGAAAAGTAAGTCCAGACAGGTAAGTGACTTACCAAAGTAGCAGACTCGGATGTGGCACAGCTGGGATTCCAGCACAGGATTATCTGACTCTGGACACTGTTTCCCTCCTGATTGTCCAAAAACACATAAACCAACACAAAAATGCTTTTCCCACCCCTGTGCCTTCCACAACATTGCACTGCTGCACTCTCCTCTCTTCAAGAAAAAGTGAGTTTCTAATGGGGCTTTTGGAGGGTAGGAGTCAGTGATCCAGATTAGTAAGGAAAGGGTGGCAGGTACATATTTGGGGTGGCAGAGCCTGTCCTCACTTGCTCCTCTCTTCAGTTCATGACAGCCCTACAATTACACCAGCCTCCTAGGCCATAGCCAGTATCTGAAAACCTCATGAGTATAAATTGTTCAATTATCTTGGAACACAATTAGATAATATCTATTAGTATTTTTAATGTGGGTTCTCTTTTAGCCAAGATTTCTTTTCTAAAAACTTATCCCATGGACATGTCAGCAGCAGAGTACAACAAATGTTTGTAAACAGACTTACTGCCCATTGTTTATAGCAGCAAAATACTAGATGTAACATAATGGTCGATCAATAGGGTCCGAGTTATATGAAACATTGTGTGTTCTCTTACTGACACACAGGGCATCTACTAAGAAAAATGGGGTAGTGCTGTATGGACTATATGGGAAAATACATATTAAATGGAAAAAACTTGCAGAATATTAATATAACATTATATTAGTCCATTTCCACACTGCTATAAAAACATACCCAAGACTGGATAATTTATAAAGAAAGGAGTTTTAGGCCGGGCGTAGAGGCTCATGCCTGTAATCCCAGCACTTTGGGAGGCCGAGGCAGGTGGATCAGAAGGTCAGGAGATCAAGACCATCCTGGCTAACATGGTGAAAAAATACAAAAAATTTACCCGGGCATGGTGGTGGGTGTCTGTAATCCCAGCTACTCAGGAGGCTGAGGCAGGAGAATGGTCAGTGAGCCAAGATTGCGCCACTGCACTCCAGACTGTGCGACAGAGCAAGACTTCATCTCAAAAAAAAAAAAAAAAAGAAGGTTTGACTCACAGTTCTGCATGACTGAGGAGGCCTCAGGAAACTTACAATCATGCCAGAAGGTGAAGGAGAAGCAAGTACCTTCTTCACAAGGTAGCAGGAGAGAGACAGGGAGCAGGGGAAAATGCCATTTTTAAACCATCAGACCTCCTGAGAACTCCCTCACTATTACAAAAACAACATGGGGAAAACTATGCCCGTGATCCAATCACCTCCCAGCAGGTCCCTCCTTCGACACCTAGGGACTGCAGTTCAGATTAAAATTCAAGATGAGATTTGGGTGGGAACACAGAGCCAGACCATATCAAATGTGATTCCAAAAATTGTTATCTTTGCTGAAGTATGGAAAGGTGCTCATCAAACTATTAAGAGTGGTTACGGCTGAAGGGGCAGGGACCTGATATCTAAAAGAACTATCATTTCTTGTGTTATAAATAATGATGTCACCACTGTTTACAATAAGCAAGAATCACTGCTATAATCAGAATGACGTTTAAAAGTTATTTTTTAAGTCTCATAGGTAGACACCATGACCCCAAGAAGTGTAGTGAAGGAATGTGGGGGAGATAGGGAAGAAAACCTAGAAAAGTGGATAATGGTCCCCATCTCACTGGGGAACTCCGGAGACAGGAGTGAGTTAGGAACTCCTGAGACAGGTGGGACTCAGAGCACCCCACCAAGGGTCAAGGAAGTTGGAGTGTTCCTGCAGCATCTCCTATTTCTCAGTGGTTGGGGGTTGCTCCTGGAGGTCTTAGCAACATGCCAGCCTGACCCCCAGAGACTGAACAGATGCCAGAAAGAACCCTTGTGCTGGGTGCTCCAACTAGGAAGCCATTGTCTGTGCAATTGTCTACAGAGGCAGTAGGTGACCTCTGGCATGGACACTGAGGACATGTGCCTTTGCAACAGCTTTCTTCTCCTGCATTCTACCATGCCTGTCCCACACAGTGCTTAACCCATGCTGGTGACCCAGGAAACATGACGTGAGTCCAACTAAATATATATCAGATATATACATACAATATAGAGACACTTCAACTAGACTAGGAACTCCCCTCTGCCCCTCAAATATGAGGAGGCTTTTCTTTAATCCTTTCTCTCAAGTCTCAATAACATCCAGGACTCCAAAACAAAGACATAATAATAATAATATAATTGAAAAAGCCAATGACCACGTTTGGGGAGCTGCTATGTTCTGAATACTTTACATATAGAAGCGAATCCAGTCCTTCCAGCCTGACTGTGAGGTTCACACTGTCAGTAGTGGCTGTGGTCTTGCCTATCAGTCACACCTGACAGGCAGGCTGAGCATGCATGTAGGGTCCAAGCAGAGCAGGATCCAGGATCACTGAGAATTAGAGAGGAAAATTAAAGCATTTGATAGATGCTCTTTCAAAAGTCATTGAAGTAGGCCTTTGGGGAAAACGCAGGCCCTTGCTGAACCCACTGACACTTTACATATTAGTTGTGTGCTGAATTGCATTCCTGTGTGTTTTAAGGCACCCACTATTCTCAGAGCTGGGCCTCTAAAGATCTATACAGGGCAGTTGTTGGCCCACCTCTTACTCCAGCCATGGCTGTGGTGGGTGGTCAGTCCCATACAGCAGGGGTCCCCAACCCCTGGGCCAGGGACCAGTACCAGTCCATGGCCTGTTAGGAACTGAGGGTCGGTCGCACAGTAGGAGGTGAGTGGTAGGCTAGCAAGCAAAGCTTCACTGTATTTGCAGACACTCCCCATTGCTTGCATTACCACTTGAGCTCCACCTCCTGTCAGATCAGCTGCAGCAGGAGATTCTCATAGAAGCATAAACCCTATTGTGAATTGCATTTGCGAGGTATCTAGTTTGTATGCTCCTTATGAGAATCTAATGCCTGATGATCTGTCACTGTCTCCTATCACCCCCAGATGGGACTGTCTAGTTGCAGGAAAACAAGCTCAGGGCTCCCACTGATTCTACATTATGGTGAGTTGTATAATTATTTCATCATATATTACAATGTAACAATAATAGAAATAAAGTGCACAATGAATGTAATGGGCTTGAATCATCCCCAAACCATCCCCCATTCCCAGTCCATGGAAAAATTGTCTTCCATGAAACTGGTCTCTGGTGCTTAAAGCTTGGGGACCACTATCACCATATGGGCTTTGACCAGCTTCTTGGAGCCACAGGTAGACACCCTCTTGCATTGACTCCACCATATTCCTCTTTCTTCCTGTCCTGGGGCTTCTCTGACACCATAAGACTTTTCAGGCCTGTAGAAACCCACTCAACATTCACCGGTGCACCCCAAGAATATAAGGGGGTTAATGCCTAGGGGACTGCGTTGACCAACAGGGGTGGAAACTGATGGGAAAACGCTTCTGCTTTCATCTCCTGGGTGGGCAGTCCTGAGATGCATTTCTGCCAGCACCTCCTGCCCATGCCCCAGCACTCCCGCCCCAGCCTGCACTCCTGGTCCCTGGGATTTTCCCAAATAAACTACCTGAGCAGCAGCCTTTGCCTTGGCATTTGCTTTTGAAGAAGTCCAGGCTAAAACAAGGTTTTAATCAGAAATCATCAGAGTTCTAGATGGGCCAGAGGTCTGAACTAAGGTTTTTAAGTAAGAAATAGAAATAACTTGGCAGAGAGAAATGGGATAAGGAAACTTGGAAAGACAGGGAGAAAAATTAAGCTGAAAGAGAGAAAAAGAAGAGGAGGGAAAAAAAAAAAAACCTCAATTTCCCAGTGAGCTCACTGCTTGCCTCTCTTTCGAAGTTCCAAATTGCCTTCACTTTCTCAGAATTCCAATCAGAGCTCCTCCAGAGGAAGCAATTTCTGCCAGCCCATGGTCTCCCACCTGCTGACCCAGGAGAAGAGCTCAAAACTTTAGCTAAAAGAGCCCCAGCAGACATTAGCAAGTCAGCTAGAAAAAGGATCCACAAGAAATGGTGCAGTTATCTCCACCTGACCCTAATGAGAAGGTGGCCGGGACATCTGCTGGAAGCTCCATGACAGGGGAAGAGGGAATCAGGGCTCCACAGCAACACACACGCACGAACCAATGGGGCTGCGCCAAAGACACGGGATTCCCCTTTCCCGCAACACTGCACAGACAATTATAAATTAAGACGTTTCCCCCACATTTTCAAAATTAATCAATTTCAAAGACCTCCTGGCTGCCTAAGCCACCAGCTCTATCTGACTCCATCACATTCACCTTCTTCTCAGGGTGGGAGTGAGGACAGGTCTTGGTCATTCACCCCCCACTCCCAGAAGGAGGCAGTGGTCACTGCTATCGTCACTGCACCACAAGGTCAGGGCATAAGCAAGAGATGGAGCTGCTGACTGGGGCAACCATAGTGCCCAGAAAAGCAACAAAAGGACTTAAGGGAAATTGAGTCCCATTGCCTCTCTTTCCTGGGGCAGAAAGAAGGGAACTCTTTTTTTCCATTTTTTTCTTTTATTGACAAGGTCTCACTCTGTCGCCCAGACTGGAGTTCAGTGGCATGATCACAGCTCACTGCAGCCTCGACCTCATGGGCTCAAGCCATCCTCCTATCTCAGCCTCCCAAGTAGATGGGACTACAGGCATGGGCACCACCACAATATTTTTACTGTGGTAAAATATACATAACATAAAATTTATCATCTTCATCATTTTTCAGTGGACAGTTTAACAATATTAAGTCCATTCACATTGTGCGGCTGTTACCACCATCTATCTCCAGAACATTTTCATCATCCCAAACTAATGAGCACTAACTCCCCATGCCCCTCTCCTCTAAGGCCCTGGTGGCCACCATTCTGCTTTCTGTCTCTATGAGTTTGACTACTCTGAGAAACCTCATATAAGTGGAATTACGCCGTGTGAGTTCTTTTCCATCTGGCTTATTCCACTTAGCATTCATCCATGTTGCAGCAAGTGTCAGAATTTTCTTCCTTTTTTAGGCTAAATAGTATTGCATTGTATGGAATATCTCATTTTGTGTATCCACTCATCTGTTGAGGGACCCCTGGGTTGCGTCCACTTTTTAGCTACTATGAATCATGCTGCTATAAACATGGTTGTGCAAATGTCCCTTTGAGATTCTACTTTCAGTTTTTTCAGGTATATAGGGAAGAAACATTTTTGTAACTTCAAGTGACCCCACCGCAAGCCTGAGAGAAGGAGGCAGGACAGTAGTTATGGACGCAGATTTTACAGTCAAACAGAACTGATTTTACCTCTAACTCTGCAGAGAACAAAATAATTAACACCTGTTGGGCACTTAGCATATGCCAAATGTTCTTCTAACCTCTTCTACTTACGTTAGTAGCAGAGGTTAATCCTCACAACAATTCTAGAAGATAGGTACTATTATTAATCTTATTTTACAGAGGAAGAAAGTCCATAAAAGTTAAACAGTTTACTTGGATTCGAGTAAGTGGTAGAACCAAGATTTGAATTCAGACAGTCTGGTTCCAGTGCCCATATGATGATAACAATCATGATAATGATAATGACAGTAACAACACATGAAGAGGAGGAGGAGGAAAACAGACACTTATTAGCACTTAATCCAAATCAGGCCCTGTTAGAGCATCTAAATGAATTAACTCATTTAAATCTAACTCCTCTCTCAATTAACTCATTTAAACCTAAATACTCTCAGGTAAGTGTATTATTTTTCCTTGTTTTACTCACAAGGAAACTGACTCTCCAAATGGCTCCATACCATGTCCAGAGTCACATGGTGACCAAGAAAAGGATCCAAGATCTGAACCCGGATCCTCTGTTAGCCAAGTCCCCCTTTGTTCACTTCATCAGCCGTCTCTGCTTGAATTTCTCTGTACAGAGTGAGGAAAGGCTTGGAGGCAAACAGCATTCATGCTCTCCACTCTTCTACTGTATTTTTTGGCCAGAGCAGACGTTCCAGGGACCTCTGGCAGAGAGACAATAAAGTGTGACATGTGGGAAGGAGGAAGGAGGAAGTAGAAGCACCACGCAGGCTGGAGATGAGGAACAGATTTAGGGGCAACCACAGAATGCAGGAAAAGGAAAGAAGAGAGGGATTTGGGGAAGTGTCTCTCTGAATCACAAATGGATCTACATAAAGTGCTTTCAAAGTCAGAAGTAAAGATTAGAATCTTTTTAAAATGGGCCTGGTGCAGTGGCAGCTCACACCTGTAATCCTACCACTTTAGGAAGCCAAGGTGGGAAGACCACTTGAGGCCAGGAGTTCAAGGCCAACCTGGGCAACATAAGGAAACCCCATCTCTACAAAAAAATTAAAAGTTACCCAAGCATAGCAGCGTGCACATAGACCCAGGTACTCAGAAGACTGAGGTGGGAGGATCCCTTGAGCCCAGGAGTTGAGGCTGCCATGAGTGGTGATCATGCCACTGCACTCCAGCCTGGATGTCAGAGTGAGACCCTGTTTCAAAAACAATAAAATTATATTTTTTACTTTGGACTCTATTTTCTCTAAATACTACATGGAGGTAATACTGGGCCACATAGGACCCCAAGTTATATTTGGGTTAAACCAGTTGAACAAGATTTGTTGCACACTGTCTATGCGCCAGGCATTGGTTTATGGCGATATGAGAATCAGAGCTGCCCCTGCACAGACCAAGAAGCCCATCAGAGGGGCAGGCTGACAACAGGAAATGGCACTGATTAGAGATACTTGTGGTTTTGAGGGTATTATCATTTCTTTCTATTTTTCTTTTTTTTTTTTTTTTTTTTTTTTTGAGATGGAGTCTCGCTCTGTCACCCAGGCTGGAGTACAGTGGTGCCTTCTCAGCTCTTTGCATCCTCTGTCCCCCGGGTTCAAGCGATTCTCGTGCCTCAGCCTCTTGAGTGGCTGGGACTACAGGTGTGCACCATCACGCCCAGCTAATTTTTGTATTTCTTTTAGAGACAGGGTTTTTCTTTTAGAGACAGGGTTTTGCCATGTTGGCCAGGCTGGTCTCAAACTCCCGGCCTCAAGTGATCTGCCCGCCTTGGCGTCCCAAAGTGCTGGGATTACAGGCGTGAGTTACCATACCCAGCCTTCTTTCTATTTTTCTTTTTACAAACCTTGTGACCTTCCTTTGGTGTGGGTGTCTGTCCTCTGGGCCTCTCCTCTGCCCTCATCAATTCCACGGGGCCTGGTTCTCTCTCCCTCCTTGTCCAACCCCTTCACACTCCTGTTGTCCTTCCACTGTGCTGTTCCAATCCTGATGGAAAGTGCAGCATCAGCCCCTTCTCAGGGTGTGACAAGGAGTCTTGCATCCCAGTCCAGGCTTCCCTGGCCCACTGCAGACCTCTGGGCTCCCAAGTTGCCCCCAGAAGAGACTCATGCTTCTGATCAATCCATGGTAGCCATGCAACAAAATGACTGCTGGTTGCCTCCAAATTCCACTCTCTCTCTTCTTATCTTTCCTCTTACCCAGTGCTCTCCAATCTTTCAAAAAATGTTTTTATTTTCTAATAGCACACATTGTTTTTCTCTGAATTAAAAATATTTACATTTACATCAGACAAAAATTGGAAAGTACAGAAAAGGACAAAGAAAATTCCCATCACTCAAACCTCTCTGCCCAGGAATCATCATCATTAGCACCATCCTGGGTGTGCAACCCTGCAAGAATCCCCATTTTACAGATGTGGAAACTGGCATGCAGAGGGGTAAGTTACTTCCCAAGTGTCACTGGCATAGAAAGGGGCAGGGCCAGGATCCAGGCCAGTCTGATTCCAAAGCCCCTGCTCTGCACATCTCTATACCCTCATCCTTTTCTGTCTCTCCGGGGCTCCAACCACTGGGGCCTGGTTTCTTGTGTGGCACAGATAGAGCAGGTACAGAGAGGCAGGCTGAAGCCTCCATCTGTCAGGGCTGTCCATTGAAACAGCAACTGGGTACGTGCCCTCAGCTCATGGGAACACACCCTTACTCTGGATGACCATTCACCAAAGAGGTATGAGACACTCTCCCTCGTCTTCACCCACAGAGCACCTCCTACCCAGGCCTCATGGCAACACGAGAAAAAGCCATTTCCCAATGGCCAATACTGTTTACACATTTGTCTTCTCCCAGTCTCAGCTCCCTTAGAGGCAGAGAGCAAGTCTAGGGGAAAGACTCTGGAAACTTGTAAAGACAGGTGGCTATGAGGCTCTGCCTTCTCCCTTCTGCAGAATTTAGAAAAGTGCCTCAGCACTCACCACAGCAGCCATCTTGGCCATTGCAGGTCATAAGCAAATGACTCCGAAGGCAGCAGGCACACATCCTTCCATAAAAGCACTCTGCTGGCTGGGGTGTCATGGCCAGGCTGCTCTGAACACTGCCAGGTGCCCTGACACAATCTTCTATTTCTCCTGGGGACAGGCACTCCCTGGGCTACCCAGAGTGACCACATGCTTCCCACAACAATTTTACATTAAGGAGCTTATTTATGAGGACCTTAGGGAGATATGTATATGACTTGCATATATATTTAGAAAGAGAGATAGACAGAGACAGAAAGAGACAGAGACAAAGAAACAGAGAATGTAAATACATACACACAAGCACACACATAAACGACCCCCATCTGTGTCTATGAAATGTCATTACTATGATGTCTTGTTTGGTGCCTGTTTGCCCTGCTTCATGGTGGACTGTGTGAGGGCAGACACAGTGTGAGGACAGACACAGTGTGTGGACCGCCCTTTGCTGCAGCCTCAGCCTCCAGCCCAGAGATCGCACAGAGTCATGCGAGAACGAGGGAGCCTTCAATGTGCCTTGTCTCCATGCACTCTCCTCCCCTCCCCAATGCTCCAATCATTTTGTCTTTGCCTCACTACAGTCAACATTCTGCTCAGTCTCCCGTCAACATACACCACAAAACCTGCTGACCACAGCTAGCCTGGTTCCTGCCTTTAGGGAACTTACAGTCCCCAAAGCTGGGGACTAGCTAGAAAGACAGAATTAAAAATATTCAGCCAAATATTAACCCCCTAACATCTGAGTAGATATATTTGCTGGGCCTCTTGGTCACAAAAAAAACAGAAACCCAACTCAAACTGACTGAAGCAAATAAGGAAACCATGTGGATTTCAGGCATGGCTAGATCCAAGCCCTCTAGCTCTGTGTAATAATGTAATCGGGCTCATTCTTTCCTCCCCAACCCCTCCTCATGTCTCAGCTCTGCCTTTCTCTGTGTTCTTTTCACCATCTCACTCAATGTCTGCCCTGCAGTGATGAGATAGCCATCCTCAGCTCCACGCCATATCCCCCCAGTTCAGCCACTCCTACCAGGAAAGGAGTCTCCTTTGCCCAGTGGTTTCAGAGTAAAACACAACAGCAGCAACACAGTTGAGCATCATGGGACTCCTTTGAGTCTGGTGCTCAATTTTGAACCCATGACCCTGTCTTGTGACACCAAGTATGCTTAGTATGCTTCTTACCAAGGCCTGGGCCACACCCTCACTGCTGGAGCCTGCCATCCAAAACAAGACCTGAGGCTGAGAAAGATGTAGTTCCTCAAGAAGGTGCGGATGCTGTGCTCACAAGTGGGAAGGGAAGCGCTGTTTGTGTAGTACACACAGTCAATGTCCACTAGGGCAGGTATCAGCCAGCCCAGCGTCCACACTTCACTATCCTTTATTCTTTCCCCATACTTTACGGTATCTGACATCGACAAGCACATTGAAAAAGCGGAGACATGGGTGTTATGAGGCTCATGTTATGGGTAGAAGATTTGGACCTCTGTCTGCAGATGCCCTGGGTTCTGGGGCTGTGCCTGGAACACAGGGCTCCTGAGACTCTGGGAGCATCCTGGTGGATGAGTCCAGAATTTGGATTTTGCAGGGGTCTCAGATCCTCAGCAGCAGTCTCTGGGCCTCAGCTGTTCCTGATGCAGTAGCTGATCTTCAAAGCACAACAGAGATGACCTGGGGTCATAGCCCGATGACCCGATCCAGGTCACCAGCCCATCCGGCTCCCCAAAGTCACCCCAGCCAGCAACCCAGCCAGGCCCTGTGTGAGAGGTTAAACTTTCCTCCCCAGGGGCCTTAAATTACAAGAGCCTAGCACTTGGACACCCTCTCCTTTCAAAGCACTCTTCCTTCCTTCCTTCTGGTTAGCACAATGGAGAAAGCCCCATTATCATTAATCACCCAGGGGCCTCCAGGGATGGGAACTGCAAGATTTCTAAGCCATGAAAAGCCCACATCAAAAGCGACTGCTCTACTTGGATCCTGATTTGCTCTCACTGAAGCTCCCAGGCCAGGTTGAGACCTTGTAAGATGCAAAGAAATGAGGGTGAAGGGGAAGGGGCAGGGGAAACAGAGGCTGTCCTCATTGTTTAGCCATTGGGGGTGTTTTTGCAAGGTAGCTGCTTTGTTCCCCATCCCAGAAGAGATGGTGGGAGGTTTCATCTTCTCTAGAAACCTGAACAATCTGAAAGGGCCAGTTATGCGATTGGCAGAGCCTGGTGTGAAATGGAAATGCGGGGCCCCTTGTTCAAAAATTATGATGACCTTTAAGACAGCAACAGCAGAGCATTAGCAAGTGCACAGGTGTGCACACTCACGAGGCCAGCCCTGCTCAACCGTTATTTCCAAGCTTACGAATATGATGTCCTCAAACTGGCTTTCCCTGGGCTGTCTCCAGTACTGCCTCCCTCCCCAAGCACTCATTTTCCCATCCCCCTCATTTCATTCTTTTCATTTCCTTATCATGCTCTGAAAAAAAAATTTCTTTTTAATTTTTTTTTAATTGAGACAGAGTTTCACCATTGTTGCCCAGGCTGGAGTGCATTGGTGCAATCTCAGCTCACTGCAACCTCTGCCTCCCAGGTTCAAGTGATTCTCCTGCCTCGGCCTCCCAAGTCGCTGGGACTACAGGCACCCACTACCATGCCCAACTAATTTTTTATACTTTTTATAGAGACTGAGTTTCATCAAGTTGGTCAGGCTGGTCTCCAACTCCTGACCTCAGATGATCCACCCACCTTGGCCTCCCAGAGTGCTGGGATTACAGGTGTGAGCCACTGTGCCTAGCCTGAAAATATTTTTTTTTAATTTGCTCATGTTCATGTTTATATCCCCAGGAGAAGGTAAGCTCAGACAGGGCAGGGACTTGGCCAGCCTTGTATAGTACTTTGTCCCCAGTGCCCAGCACATGGCTGGCCACACACAGAGTGCTCAATCAGGGTTTGGCAAGTGAATGAGTGGATGATCCACCTGATCAACCATGGTGGATTCTGGGGCTGCTGAGAGGCGCTAGCGCCATGCCCGCAGGCTTCCCTCGGTGATGGTTTCTGCACCGGCCCCACTGTTTTTAGCTGACAGTATTGCCTCACAGTTCTAACAGTGACACCATGAAACCCTCACGGTTTGCCCTTTCAGCTCACTTTACAGGAAGAGGATATCCTGAAGAAATTAAAGAAAGGTGGGATGTTCAACAAAACCCCATAAATAATCTCCTGGCATGCCTTGACGACTCGGCCTTCCACCAGGTCCAAATGTCATGTTTTATTTCCAGTCGATGGCCAGAAGCAAGAGAAATCACATACAAAATGCCCAACCCTCCATTTCATTCCCCTACCCCATCGCTCAACACACTGAAAAGCCTCCAGCAAACTGACTGGCAGATGTATCCCCTCTGACCCAGTGGTTTCACTCCTAGGGACACGCCCATCAGAAATGCACCCATCCACCCCCTGAAAGTCATGCACCAGAATGCTCCTAGCAGCATTACTCACAAAAACTACCCAAATGCCCCTCAACGGTAGAATAGATAGATAAGCTGTGAGTGGAACACTACGTGGTAATAAGAATAAACAATCTACAACCATATGCAACGATATAGATAAATCACAAACACAATGTCAAGCCAAAGACACCAGAAATGAAAGAACTCATATCGCTTGGTTCCATTTTCATAAAGTACAAAAATAGGCAACACGAATCTCTGTTGTTGGACGTGGGGCTGGCAGCTACTTTTGGGGGTGAGGGAGTGACTACAAGGAGACCTGAGGGGCTTCTGAGAGAGTGTTATCATCTGTGTTGAAGTCTGCGTGATGGTTCCTTGGGTGTTCTCAGTTTGTGAAAATGAACGCATTCTACACTTTTTTTTTTTTTTTTTGGATACAGGGTCTGGCTTAGCTGCCCAGGCTGAAGTGCAGTGGTGTGATCACAGCTCATTGCAGCCTTGACTTTCCAGCTTCAAGAGATCTCCCCACCTCAGCCTCCCAAGTAGCTGGGACCACAGACATGTGCCACCATGCCTAGCTAATTTTTTGATTTTTGGTAGAGACAGGGTCTCACTATGTTGCCCAGGCTGGTCTCTAACTCCTGGGCTCAAGCTACCCTCCTGCCTCAGCCTCCTAAAGCGCTGGGGTTCTAGACATGCGCCACCATGCCCTGCCCATCCTACACTTTCGATACTCATGCAGTCTTCAACAGTAAGTTTACATTTTTATTGAAAAAGAAAAAACTCTAAATGTTCAGCAAGGCACAAGTTATATATATTAACAGAGCACCATGGTTAAGAGTGGGGTGCCTCTAGGGCTGAATTTCTGAATATGAACTTTGGCTCTGACACTTACTAGCTGCATGACTTCAGACAAGTTATTTAATCTCTCTGTGCCTCAGTTTTCTTCATCTACAAAATGGGAGAAACAACAGTCCCTGCCTCATAAGGTTGTTTTGAGATTTAAGCTTGGAAATATTTGCAAAAGGCTTAAAATTGCACCTGGAACATGGTGAGTGTTATGTACCTGTGAGCTTTTATCAATAGGGGAATAGGATGGTGGAGGTAGTACTATATCCATCCATAATAATAAATGGAAAAGATGCCTTTAAAATATGTTTAAGTCCAGGCGCAGTGGCTCACGCCTGTAATCCCAGCACTTTGGGAGGCCAAGGTGGGAGGATTATTTGAGGTCAGGAGTTTGAGACAAGCCTGGCCAACATGGCGAAACCCCGTCTCTATGGAAAATACAAAAATTAGAGAGGCATGGTGACACACACCTGTAATCCCAGCTACTTGGTAGGCTAAGGCAGGAGAATCGCTTGAACTCGGGAGGCGCAGGTTGCAGTGAGCCAAGATCGTGCCACTGCACTCCGGTCTGGGTGACAGATATATATATCTATATACACATTCCCTTAACAGGATGCATATATATGTATATATATATAACCATATATATATGTATATGGTGATATATATATATGCATCCTGTTATATATATATATATATCACTATATATATATGCATCCTGTTAAGGGAATATATATATATATATATATATATACACACACGCATATATATATCACCCATTATATATATATATCATATATATATCACCCATTTTATATATATATACCTATATCACCCATTATGTATCTATATCACCCATTTTATATATATATAAAATGTTAAATATATGATTATGTGCCTATGCACTTAATTATGTGTTCTAAGAGCTTTACATGTGTGAAGTCATGTCATTCTTCTCATAGCATTTTACAGATGGGGAAACAGAAGCACAGAGAGGCCAAGTCAGTTCTCCAAGGCTCCCTAGAGACTGAGAAGCAGAGCTGGGATTTGGGCACATACCCGTAACCAACAGGTTCGCTCATGGTGGAACCTGGATTCTACTCCACACCCAGGTCTTGATCACACCTGGAATTGGGGATGGAAGCAAATAAAGGATTCATGCTGGCACCTGATGAGCCAATAAAACAATTCTCTCAACCTAGAAGTAGATTTAATGACAGAGAGATATACAAGCTGCTGTAGTGGGACGCTGCCGAAAAGGTGAATCCATGAGCTGGGAAGAAGAAGGAAAAAGTTAAAAAGTTACCCAATTAAGATTTTACTTTCAGGAGCAAATCCCCAAATGCAGATGGCATAGACTGGTATGAACACTGCAAGAGCCTGGCTTTTGTTTTGGTTGGTTTATTTTTCTCTTCTTTTTCCTCAGAGCTGCAAGGAACCAGGGAAAGGGAAGGAGGTTAGAACCCACACATATCCCAGCATGCCAGCCTGTGCCCTGCCGAGCAACTTGACTTGTCTACTGCTTCTAAACAGCTGGAAAAATGTCAACCTGCCATCAGTGATTAAAGGGGGATTTTCCAAAGGTTTCAAAAATATTTCAGAATTCAAGGCCTTACTCCTCTTGCGGAAAATAAATCCAAGCAGCATTCCCTTAACCGGATGCATCATGGGACCTGATCTCCTTATCGGTTTTCCTCTCCAGGTTTTGATGGTGGTATAAGACATGCTAGGCCCTTGATGCGGCTTCCTCTGTGGCCTCAGGGAGGTCTCTTTGGCTGCTTCAACCCAACCAAGACGCATGGGAGCCAGCCTTAGGCCCAGTGTTGCACCAGAATGCCTGTAGCTCTGTGATGTAAAGATGGGCGGGCCCATTAGCTCCCCGGGGCAGACTTGCAAAGCTCCTGATGATCAGAAGTTTGCCATGTCCACCTCTGTAAGCAGGATCAATTACATAATCTGAGACCCAGTGCAAAATAAAACTGCAAGGCACTTGTTCAAAAATTCTTTAGCATCTCAAGATGGCAACAGCAGAGCATTAAACCAAAGGAAGGTCTCTGTGCACAGGCCACATGCCCATGAAGCCAGCCCTGTCTGCCTGCATGGGGCCTAGACCAGAGCCAGAAATCTAGTCCATGATCAATTGACTCTTCCTGGCCGGGCGCAGTGGCTCACACCCGTAATCCCAGCACTTTGGGAGGCCAAGGCAGGTGGATCACCTGAGGTCAGGAGTTCGAGACCAGCCTGACCCACATGGTGAAACTCCATTTCTACTAAAAATACAAAATGAGCCAGGCATGGTGTTGCATGCCTGTAATCCCAGCTACTTGGGAGATTGAGACAGGAGAATCTCTTGAACCTTGGAGACAGAGGTTGCAGTGAGCCAAGATCGAACCATTGTACTCCAGCCTGGGCAACAAGAGCAAAACTCTGTCTCAATTAAAAAAGCAAAAAAAACTGACAACTCTTCTTGAATGTACATCTTGATATTATTATGACCCCTCAGAGAATGTTCTTTTGGCTCCTGGACGGTGATCATTCTTTCTCTAACATTTTCTGAGTGCTAACCAGGTACAAGGCATTACTGTTAGCACATCCCTAAAATGCTGTGGGGTAGGAAATATTATTGTCACAGAGGAGGAAACTGAGGCACACAGGGTGCTGAATCACTGGCTCAAGGTCAAACAGCTGGTAAGAAGTGGGGTTGGATTTCAACCCTGAAGGTCTGGCTCCAGACCCTCCTGCCAAGTGAGGATTAGACACACTTAGAGATCAGGTAGTCAGGTAGCCCCTCTCCTTGAGGATGGGACCCACATCTTGTTCCTCTTTGCATCCTCTTCCCTGTCCACTCCAAAAAGGGGCAAATATTCAATAGATGTCTATGAATTCCATCATGCAGGCAACATTACTGAGCACCCCTGCTGGACAAGCCAGAAGTTTGTCCTGGAACCTTGTGCCAATATTTAATCACTAGCATGGCATGGGAACTGACAAATTAGAGTGGCCCTCAGAATAGTGGGTGGCCCCTGCTGTGCTATACACTTCACTCCTTTGGTTACTGGAGGTAGGGCCTTTGGGGCCCTATATTTCCATAGGGAGGGATGGAAATATTTCCATATTTTAACAACTATCAGAACTTTGCATGGAAATACCAGCTAAATGTCTTCCTGCTCCCTGCTCACCTCCCCATGATTACAGAGTTATCTGTTGCATTCCAAAGAGTGTCTTGCTAATTCCAGTCTCTAAAAGGCAACTTAAATCCACAAATATTTGGCAAATCATGCCACAGACCAAGAAAATGCTGGAGGGGACAGTGCAGAAAGAACTGAATGTGGCATTCTGGAATATTCTTGAGACCATGCCTGGCACACACTAGGTGCTCAGTTAATATCTATTAAACGAAGCTAAACTGAAATTAGATGCCCTACCTCAAGACCTGCAAGCCCAGTTAGGACCAATGTTTTGGATTTGAAAGCTATTGTATTTGTCATCCATTGCTAGGTAACTATTTTTCCCAAACTTAGCAGCTTAAAACAGGGATAGACAAACTTTTCCTTAAAGGGCCACATAGTAAATATTTTAGTCCTGTGGACGTATAGTCTTTTGCTGCAACTACTCAATAGCTACTACTGTTGAAGTATGAAAGCAGCCATAACAATAGGCACATTAGTGAACATTACCGTGTTCCAATAAAACTTTATTTACAGAAACAAGTGGAATATATTTTGCCAACCCTTGGCTTTGAACAACAAACATTTATTACTTCACAGTTTCTGTAGTCAGGAATCCAGGTGCAGCTTATCTGTGTGCCTTTGGCTCAGCTTCTCCTCAGGTTCAGTCACATGGTCAGCCAGGGCTACAGTCATCTGAAGACACAGGACTAGAGAATTCACTTCAAGCTAACCCACATGGTTGCTGGCAAGTTGCAATTCATTGCCATGTGGGCCTGTCCGTGTGCTATCTGAGTATTCTAACATCACAGCTGTGGATGTTAGAGAGAGACTCAGAGAGGGACAAGACAGAAGCCATAGTCTTTTTTATAACCTAATCTCAGAAGTGGCATCCTATTGCCAGATTAGAGGCAAACAATAAGTTTAGCCCGTACTCAAAGAGAGTAGGCGCTACAAGGACATGAGAGTCAGGAGCTCAGGATCATACTGGGAACAGGTTACCTCAGTCACTCATCTTGTCATCCATTCAGCAAAGATTCTTTATGCACCTACTACATACCACTGAGAATACAGTGGTGACCAGACAGGCTGTCCCTGCCAGCCTGGCACTGCCAGTCTAAGTTGTTTTTTTTCTTTTTTAATTGATCCTTTTGTTATAAAACAGACAAAGAGAAACAAAATAAGTAAATAAAACCCCCCAAAATGAGAAAATTCTCCATATAATAAAAAAAAAACATTTCCAAGGATTCATAGATATCTAGCTCAAGCAACAGTTCCTATAACAAAGATTTAAAACAAATAAACAACAACAACAAAAAAACCCAAAAGACTCCTGGAGCCAGGTAGACAGCATGAAAAAGTGAAGACTTTCCTTCTCAGATAGCAAATGTTATCAAGAAAGAGCTTGGGTCCCATCTCAAGGAAGCCACTGCCCCTATTCAAGTCTAGCCTCTTGAGGACTTGCCAGAATTTCAGTTATGTGCTGCCAGATCTGATTTATCAAGAAAAGCTTACCACTGAAATTTTATATTAAACCTTCTAATTTTGCAATATGGGCAATAGTGATAGATTGTGTTACTGTCCACCAATTTCCTGTCTGTCTCAGCTTGGTTTCCCTCTGTAGTAGGTCCCCAGGCAAAGGCTTACATGCAGGTGGTTTACAGGGGAAATGATCCCTGGGAGTAAGTGCAGGCCCAGGGAGTGAGACAGGGATGAGAGGGAAGCCATGTAAGGATGGGTAAGTATGGGTAAGGACAGGTAATTGGAGTGAGTGCTGCTCTAGGTGCTAGCATCTCAGAACTAACTGCCTGCCCTGAGAACGGAGGGGGACAGTTATTCATCCATGCCCTCCCCTTTGGCCAAAGATAGCCCCACAGGTGTTAGTTCCTCTGCACTTGCAGGTGGCATGTGTGTGAGTGCTCACAGGTTCCTGCTGGTACCCAGGGCACTGCATCAGAAAAGTAAGAGGTATGTAGTGGGTACTGTCAGGCTAGCCCTGCTCAAGGGTTGTTGAAACAGTGGCTGGAATAGAAGGTGGGCCTAAAAGGATTTGAAGGGATGCACAGGAGGTGACCCATAGAGTTCCCCTCCCTGCAGGAGGCATATGCATCCCTGCCCTCTTGACTTTAAGCATGGTTACACGATTCCTTTGGCCAATGAAATATCAGCAGAAGTAGCATGGGTTGCTGCCAAACAGGAATTTCAAGAGCCAGTCTGTGGTACACCATGCCCTATTGCTGTTGGTCATGGCATTCAGCAACACTCCAGATAGAAGCTATTCTGTCAGACAGGATCCTGAAGTGCAGAAGGCATGGAGTAATGTCACAGCAAACAACATGTAGAGTGGGTGACTACCAGCCATGAAGACACGAGGCTTATTTGTTACTGCAGCAAAGCCCAGCCCAACCTGACTGATACAGCAATTCAATTACACCTAAAAAGAATTGTGAAACCATGCAAAATGATCAAAACATGTGGGAGTTAGCCCCAAGATGCCCTTTTGTAAACTCTGTCTTCGAAGAACAAAATTCTAGCTTAATAAATGAACTAACCTGGTCCTTCTAGTTCACTTTGCAAGCTGTGGGTTTGGGGAGTCTCTGCTCTATACTGTAATACCATGGCCTTGGTGCCAGCCCTCAGCACACAAGGAGGCTTCTGGAGTTAGTCCTAGCTCCATGTCCTTCACACTGACAAGCTTAGGGAGATGGTTAAATCGACATACTAAGCAGGAAGTTTGGGGCTGTCTTCTTTCTCCATCTGAGGTCTAAAGGAGCAGGTGAGATTCTCAAGCAAGAAGGAGGCATCAGTCTGAAGGGCTGAATTTCATGACCTTGCTCTCTGCTTGAGAAGAAAGGACAAAGACTCATAGACTCCCCCTTGTAAGCTCAACAGGGCTTCCCACATCACCTCTCCAGGTCTAGTGACATTAGCAAGTAAGTATCAACATGCAGACTGAGTACAGAACCACCAAACACAGGAAGCTCGGTCCCTACCACAGGGCCTTTGCACTTGCTGTATCTTCTGTTTAGAATAATATAATGCAGTAGAAATATAATAGGAGCCATAAATGTAAAAATTTCCTCATATTTCATTGGCCAAAATCTTCTAGTTCCCACATTTAGAAAAGTAAAAAGTAAAATAAATTGTTAATAGCATACTTTATTTAGCCCAATGTATCCAGATGGCCCCTCTCCTTGAGGCTGGGACCCATGTCGTGTTCCTCTTCACATCCTCTTCCCTTGTCCACCCCAAAGAGTGACATTCAATAGATGACTCATTTAATATTGTTTGGATGTTTGTCCCCACCAAATCTCATGTTGAAATGTAATCCCCAATATCAGAAGTGGGGCCTGGTGGAAGGTGCTTGGGTCATAGGGGTGGATCCCTCATGAATGGCTTGGTGCCATCCTTGTGGTAATGAATGAGTTCTCACTCTATGAGTTCACACGAGATCTGGTTGTTTAAAAGAGCCAGAGGTCAGGCACAGTGGCTCATGCCTGTAATCTCAACACTTTGGGAGGCCGAGGTGGGCGCATCACCTGAGGTCAGGAGTTTGAGACCAGCCCTGTCAACATGGTAAAACCCCGTCTCTACTAAAAATACAAAAAGCCAGGCATGGTGGCAGGCGCCTATAATCCCAGCTACTTGGGAGGCTGAGGCAGGAGAGTTGCTTGAACCCAGGAGGCAGAGGTTGCAGTGAGCCGAAATCGTGCCATTGCACTCCAGCCTGGGCAACAAGAGTGAAACTCCATCTCAAACAAACAAACAAACAAAAAAAAAAAAAAAAACAAGAGCCTGGAACTTCCTCACTTTACTGCTCCTCTCTCACCATCTGATGTGCTTGCTCCCCCTTTGCCTCCCACCATGATTGTAATCTTCCTGCAGCCCTCACCAGAAGCAGATGTTGACACCATGCTTTCTGTACAGTTTGTAGACCCATGAGCCAAAATAAACCTCTTTTCTTGATAAATTACTCAGTCTCAGGTATTCCTTTATAGCAATGCAAGTAGCCTAACACATCATGCAATCATCTCCATATGTAATCAATATTTTAAAATTAATTAAAAGAGGCCAGGCACAGTGGCTCACACCTGTAATCCTAGCACTTTGGGAAGCCAAGGTGGACGGATCACTTGATGTCAGGAGTTCGAGACCAGCTTGGCCAACATGGTGAAACCCCATCACTACTAAAAATACAAAAATTAGCTGGACATGGTGGCAGGAGCCTGTAGTCCCAGCTACTCTACTCAAGAGACTGAGGCAGGAGAATTGCTTGAACCCGGAAGGTGGATGTTGCAGTGAACCAAGATCATACCACTGCACTCCAGCCTGGGCAACAGAGCAAGATTCTGTCTCAAAGAAATAAAATAAAATAAAATAAAATAAAGATATTTTACATTATTTCTGTTCTTCCCAAGCCTTTGAAATCTGGTGTGTATTTCACATGTTTGGCATATCTCAGTCTGGACCAGTTGCATTTCAAGGGCTCCATGGCCACATATGGCTAGTGGCTACTGCACTGGACATAGCAGCTCTAAAATACACTTTCCCCAGGTTTTTCGTGACTTGTTCCACTTCCACTAAATTGTTACCTCCTCACCAATGCCTCCTGTGATTGTGCCATTTATCTAAAGCCGCGGCCCTCCTGCCTCCTCTCACATCATCTTGGGCATTTGTTTCCCAGAGCTGCTATAAGAAATTACCACAAACTAGGTGGCTTAAAACAGCAGACGTTCACTATCTTGCAGTTCTGGAGGCCAGAATCTGCAATCAAGGTATTGACAGCATTCTGGTCCCTCTGAAGCCACTAGGGGAGAAGCCTTTCCCACCCCCTGTCAGCTTCCGGTGGCTGCCAGCAACCCCTTGCATTCTTTGGATTATAGCCCCATCACTCCAATCTTTGCCTCTGTCTTCAGGTGGCTGTCTTCTCCCTTGGGTCACAGTCTCTGTATCTTTTCTCTTCTTAGAAGGACACTAGTCTTATCGGATTAAGAGTCCACCTCACTCAAGCATGAGATGAAACTTCAGCATCTGCAATGGCCGTGTTTTTAAATCAGATCACACCCTGAGGTTCTGGGAAGGACTTGAATCTGGGGAGGACGCTATCCCAGCCAGTACACGGTGTGTTATTGTTTGTTTTGTAGAATGTAACGCTATCTTCAGCTGTCCTGTGTGTGTCCCTTTTCAGTATCTAATTGCCCCACTAAAATCTAAGCTCTATTACAACAAGGTACTTCTCTAATTCACCACTCTATCCCCAGCACTTAGCACTGCTCCTTGGCACATGGAAGGCACTCTGTAAATACGTGTTGCAAAGAAAAAAGGAGAGAGGGAGAAAAGAAGGGAAAATGCAGATTTTCTGGCTTGACATGTTTAAGATGGTGCATGGGACTCAAGGGATGGCTGGGCCTAAGGTGTGGTGGAATCAAGAAAAAGTTGGGGCTTCCTCCTAATTCCTGTTGCAGGATCTTTTTTCCCATTCTCTTCCCAGGAGCTTGAGAATAGGCCCAGCTGTGATACCTGGATAGTCTCCGGGGAGTCAGGACTATTCATTCCTGTCACTCTTAGACATCTACCCTCACCCTTACCCCACCATGGCAAAGCAGCTGCCCAGCTAACCAGAAGCATGGCAGAGAGAAGAGTCACTTGCCATGCTGACCTAGCATGTGCTAGGTCCCTCACATTGGAGGACAGTGTCTACTTGCAAGCGTGTCCCATTATCACAGCTGATGATACAAAGTAGGGAGAACAAATTCAGCTGCCTGAAAGCAACTGAGAGACGTGGGCCAGATGGGGACTGGAGCAAACTAGAGTGTGTCCAGGTAGAAGGGCAGCAGCTATGAACTCTGGGTATTTGTTCTCATAAAGAAGTCTTGTATTTCTTAGCCTTCCAATTTTTTAAACAAACCCTAAGGCCTAGATTTTTAAATGAAATCACCTAAGTAGCAAGTGTTAGCAAGCAATTCAATCAAAAAGCGGGGGAAAAAGGCCACTATGGAGGCCAAACCAAAAAAAAAAAGAGCCTGTGATCAGAGGCAACCACTGATTCACAACCGCTGGTGCACTGCAATCTGTCAGTTTGTCTTTAAGAATCTGAAATTTCCAAACAGTGTAAATGAGAACAAGACAGAACTCTGGTGCATAGACTCATGCAGGTAAGCTGAACAAAAACAACAAAGTCAAGAAACAGTTCCAGACATCCAGAGTTAGGCCTAAGCAGACCAGAACACCTTTTTCCTCTCCCTCAACCTAGTCACTAGCAGGGATAATGGATCCTTGACCCCAGTTGTATTTTTGCCCAAATCTTCCCCAATATTTGTGGGAAGTGTGAAGATTCAGGGGGAGGTAAAGTTGGGCAGCCTGATCGCCCCTTTCCTTCAGTCAAACCAGGGACTAGTCTTTCAGCATCTCTCCCCCAAACTCTCAGCATCTCCTCCCCAAGCCCCCAAAAGGACTGCTCTCCCTCCAAAAGGGATCATAGTTAAAAATATCAGACAGGATTTTAGCCTGGGCTTTGCAAAACTCTCTAAGCCTCAGTTTCCCCATCTCTAAGATTAGGGTTAGGTCATAACCCAATTTTGTGCAAATTTTGTATAAAATTTGTGTACATGAGAGAAAGGTACTGTTCCTCCAGTGTGGCCCCAAGCCAAGGTACACATATTGGTGAACACAGCAGGGCTAGACTTCACACCCTTTTAGCCCCTCGGTGCCCTTGTTCAATGAACATCCTGTACTACCACACATGGTCACCCTGGATAGCCTCTAGCTTGTAGACTTATAGTGAGAATTAAATATGATACAGTTTGAAAATGCTTAACACAATTATTTGGTAAATAATAATAAATCAACATTATGTTTTTAATCTTTTTTTTCTTTTTTCTTTGTTTTTTTGAGACAAAGTCTCGCTCTTGTCCCCCAGGCTGGAGTGCAATGGCACGATCTCAGCTCACTGCAACCTCCACTTCCTGGGCTCAAGCAATTCTCCCTCAGCCTCCTGAGAAGCTGGGATTACAGGCACCTGCTACCATGCCCAGCTAATTTTTGTATTTTTAGTAGAGATGGGGTTTCACTATGTTGGCCAGGCTGGTCCCGAACTCCTGACCTCAGGTGATCTGCCGGACTCGGCCTCCCAAAGTGCTGGGATTACAGGTGTGAGACACCGCGTGCCCAGCCTAATCTTAATTTTTTTATACGCTCCTCAACAGTCCTAGCTCTTGAGGTTCTCAACATTATTTTAGGTAGTGTGCAGTCTTGGATCAGAGAATTAAATTAACACCGAATTAAATGAACACTGAATAGTGAGAAACATTCTCTTTTCAATTGTCTCATTTCTTCCGAGAAAGATTCAGTATTTAACACTTCCAACACTTGCTAATGACACACACACACCTGAGCCTCTAGGAGTCTTTCCAAGCCAGCAAAACGGCTAACATGTATTAACATTGCTTGGTTTTAGCTGTGTTTATCTTTTACCACTTCCTTTTCTGGTGAGTAACAGCTACTTTTCAATTTACAGTGGTAGTATCAGATTTTCTTTCCAAAAATATGTACTTTGATTTTAAAAATGAGTCAATTTAAGTAAAAATGTTAAGTAAATAATAAAGGTGGTAGCGGGAAGCTTGAAGTTTGGGAAACTCGACACCAGACAATTCCAGACAAGGCCAGACCTTGATGTTCTGAATTCCCAGCAAGGCTCACGTCGATTCCCCACAAGCTTAACTCAGAGTTTGCCCCTCGAAGCTCCTGACTTTCATAAACCTTCAGCTTATTGAAAGGCGTTCCTGGGTCAGGCCTCCTGAGCGCCTTGGACCTTATCAGGGAGGGGCAGTCAGTCCCTCCTGAATGACTGAAGTGGGCTCGGCCAGGGCAGAGGCAGGATCCGAGTCCTGACAGCCGAAAGGCCTGCCTACAACCTCCCCTGGCCAAGCGATGCCAAGGCGCCCTCCAAGATTAACGAGGAGCGAGCAGAGCAGGGTACACAATGTGGCTGTGTTTGATCCCGCGACGTGTCACTTGGAATCTCAATTTATTGCCAATAGACGACGTTGTCAGGCACTAATTTTCTGGTGGCGCTCCATCACAGGCCTCTCAAATCAGGGGAGGGGCTCAGAGGCCGGTGGGCAGGGGGGCTCGGAGGAGCCGTCGCGAGCCAGCCGGGGGTTCCTGTAACGAGGCTTTAATGAGGGGAGCGCGATGGCCTTTGTGGAGAAACCGGAGGAGGAGGCGGCGGCCGGGTCAGGAGCTCGGCAAGGTCGCTTCCTCCCCCGGCCCCCAGAGCCCGGGAATCCGGAGAGGGTCAGCGGCGGCCGCCAGGCCGGGTGCCTACTGAGGGGCTGTCCTGGGCCCACACCACCCTCGCCCACTCCGAACTGCGAACTGCGGCAGGAAACACATTTCCAAGCAACAATGCAAACGCGCTCATTACCATCTCCTCAATATGCATGAAGAAAATGCACAGCGCTGGCCGAGCCCCCTCACACGGCTCTGGCCTCGGCGTCCAATAAGGCGACAAATTCATCTCCCAGGATGAATGAGGAGGGGGCGCCGGGGAGGCAGATCCACGTGGGGGAAGGGACGGATCCCGGAGAGGGAGAGGAGAGAATATTTACGGAGAGGAGAACCTGAGAGACAGAACGAGAAGTCCAAGGAGGAAATAGGAGAGGATCCGGATGGAAGTGGGGAGGAAAGAAAGAAAATTAAAAACGGCAACTGCAGATGGGGGAAAGAGACACAGTCACAGACTCAGGGAGAGGGAAAAAGAGACATTAAGAAGGGGGTGAGGGAGGGAGCAGAAGGGAGAAAAGTGAACTGAAAAGTGGTCCAGGGCAAAGGCATAAAAACAGCACAATGAGGAAGCGGAGGAAAGAGAAGAAAAGCGAATGATCTAGAAATCGAAGATAGAGGAAATTGTGAGGACAGACGGAGGGAATGAGAAAAACAAAGGCATGGGGGAGGGGGCTGCTCAAGTCAGGTGGAAAACGGCTGATCCAGAAGAGGTAAAGCAAAAGAAAATCGTTCCCGCCGAGGGCCAGGTTCTTCCATCAAGGCCACTCTGAGAGCTGCGCCTCTCGGGCCGCTCAGAGACGCAGGGAAGTGAGACGGGTCGCGGGAGGCGCAGGGGCGGAGCGGAGGAGCAAACAGCCCACCGGCCTCACGCCCCACTTTGGGCATCCCGACGCGCTCCAGGGTGCCCAGCACTGGCCCGGGGCCCACCCTGCGCGTCGCGGCCCGCCGCCGCTGCTGCACCATTCCGGCCAGCGGCCTCTCCCGCGCCGAGAGCGAAGTTGGCAAAGTTTTCCCCTAAGTGTCCCCGTCGCTTCTCCGGACCCAGGAAGGGCCTCCGAGACCCTGGTGGCTGGTGGGGAGCGGCAGCACGCTCCGGAGAGCTCTGGAGGCCCCCGGTCCGCGTCTCCTGGGATGATCGGAGTCCGGATTCCTGGCCAAATACGAATTCCACCCTGTGCGGACGCCAGGCCACGCTCTCAGGAGTCCGCGGCTGCTAATAGCGGAGAAAGAGAACGCGAAAGTGGGAGAAAGGGAGAGAGAGAGAAGGAAAAAAAAATTCTCAGCTCAATTTAAGTCTCATGGAAAGGGCTTACAACTGTAATTAAATCATTAAATTCTTGTCTACGCTTCACAGAGCGGAGAGAAATTAACTTCCCACCAACCTCATTTTCTATTTGAACATGAAATAATGATTTTCTGCCCGTCTAATTACAAAGCCAACATCTGATCAAGCCAGCATCCAGAGGGGATTATCGCATGCACGAGTATTAGACCTCATTACCAGCTTGAGTGCAAAATTATTACATCTTGTAATTGGATGGTGAGATTTATATACAGATCGGCCCGGTTTCTGTAAGATTGTAATTACAAGCTTCGTTGGTTAGCTACTTATCAGAACTTTGCAGGAAAACAAAACAAATGACTGAGGAAAACGAGCATTTCATTAACCTGTAACCCGAGCGCGAGGGGGAGGGAACGGTGGGAGCGCGCGCCGCAGCGTCTGCAGGAAGCTCAGAGATCGCCGGCCCGCACCGCAGCCCGGGGACTTAGGGCCTGGGAGGGAAGGATAGAAGATGGGCCGGGTCTGGGAGTCCGAGGGCTGCAGCGGCTCCCTTCGACGGGGACGTGTGAGCACCGTGAGGCTGGGCGAGGAGGGGGCAGGAAGCGGGCCTGGTGACTCCCCTCTTGTGAAGTGCGAGGCGCAGCCCCCAGAACCTGGCGGTCCGCGGGCCCTGGGCACACGTCGGGCAGCGGTTCCCGGTGCGCATCCGGCGCACGCGCGCCAAGCGTGTGCGATGGACAGACACCCTCTCCGAACACTCCCCGCTCCCTGGGCTGCATTGAGAGGGCCTGCAGTCAGTCTCCAAAGCGCTTTGTGCGCTGGGAATGTTGAAAGAAGGCAAGATGATGGAGAAGCTTCTGCGTGAAGCGCGTTCGTGCGCGCGACTTTCCCAAATCTACTTCTGTGCACCTGCTTTTCTTCCCTGTGCGAGTGTGTCACTCTGACCCATTTAATCTGTTGGATTAAAAATCCCTGGAAAAGGTTCAGCTGCCCTCGGACCCTCGAGTTCAGCCCACAGCCGGGCTCCACTGGCCCTGTCGAGTTGGGGGACCAGCGCCACGTTGGGACGCGGCTGCCTGGGACGCTGAGTCTCGACGTGGCGCGCAGATGGCCCGGACAGACCAGGGCTGTTCTCAATTGGAAAGTAGGGTAGCCAGGAGGCCGCTTCTTCTCGAGGCCTGGGGAGCCTGGAGGGATCTAATATGCGAGGTTCTTGGGTGCACGTCTGGGTCTGGAGGTTCATCCCCTGGGCTGTGGGCGCCCCCCGCCCCCGAGCCGGCGTGACTGAGACCCTAAGAGCCGCCTGGCCCTTCCCTGTCCTCTTTCTCGCCGCCCGCAGTCCGACGCAGACAGGTCGATAGCTGGTTAATGCAGAAGGAGCATCTCCGAGGCTCATTATTGTTTTTTCTTTTCCTTCTGAAAAAAGCTAAATTAAATATCGGGAGTCTCACTCGGTCACTTATAGCGCAGCCCCATTCCCCCCACCTCGGAATCTCGCTCTCAGCTCCTCCTGGTCTGGTGCCACCACTTTGTACAAACACTATGACTTCAGGGCCGTCGAATCTCGAGGTCTGACACCTAGGAAACATCCCGGAAAATAACGTTACTCTCAATTTTGTAACCCCAAGTTTCTTCGCGTGAAAGTGAGCCCAACATTCCCTATGCCACTCTCTGTGAGGTTTAACAGGAAACGAAATCAGGCGTCGAAGAGATATTTCAAAGCCAGGGAGGCCCCTGATGACGCCTCCTCCGGCGAGGCTACTGAGAAGGCACCAGGCTCCCCAGCACCAGGCAGAGGCGGAAGAGAAGGTGATAGGGAAATTACTCAGATGCAGTCTGGGAATACCCCACTTTCCCTCATTGCCCCCAAAACCTGGTCCTCCCCAAACTTTCCCTTGTTTCCTCCCCGCCCCCATCCCGCCTGCGCAAGGTTTTTGGCGTTCACACCTACTAGGGCCGTGGGCTTGTGCCAAGACCCACGGAAAGAGGTGGGAGGTGGGAAGTGGGAGGTGGGCGGTGGGGGTGGGATCAAAACTGGGTGTCTGCCGTGGAGGTGGAAGAATCTTTCATTCCAGAGCTGGGCTGCCCAGAGCTGTGATCAGAGACAGCCGGGGCCAAGACCCTCTGATCTCCTCTGATCCCGCCACTCTGGTGGAATTCGAATTCGATTCCTGGATCCATCCATGCAAGGTGACGGTTTCCGCCTCCGAGCTGGGGCTGGCCACTCCACGGCAGAGTCACCACCCCCGTTTTGTCTCCGGGGCGTGCCCACTGCAGGCCTGGCCGGCTTGTGGTTCGCCGCCGCGGCCTAAAGCTCTGAGCCCCCAGCCGCGGCAATGCTGGGAATTTCAATGCCGCTGTCGACTGCAGGCCCTAATCCGTGAAGGTGGGCGCCCGATCCTGGGATTTCAAGTTTGATTTAGGAAATATCCCATCATTAAACCAAAACTCTTGCTTTCCATCCCCACCGGAGGCGGTGGGAGGATCCTTGCAGAGAGAAAAGAGGTTAGCGCCGGGACCGGGAGAAGGGGTAGGGGTCGCGCAAGGAAGGATCTCCACAGACGAAAACGCCAATTCAGAAACTTCTCGAAGAGCTCTCCAAAAGTTCCTAGGGCCTCCGTCCCCCGGCGCCCTGCTCCTCCCCCATTCCCAGCCGCCTGGGGCGCGGGCTTGCTTCACCGATTTGTGGCGGCTCCCTACCCTTCCAGCGCCCCCGGGCTGCCACCCTTCAGCCCCCCGAGCCAGCCCGCCATTTTTAGTAAGGGATTCGCACACGGACCCGGGGGCGGCGTTAAGTGGCTAATCTCTGGGTTTGGTCCTCCTGGGTTGGGGGCTGCCTCGCCCCCGCAGGGCAGCGAGGTGGCCTCTGAAGACTCTGTTAGGACGCACTCCCTCGCTCCCCACCCCCACGCCGGCTGCTAGCTCCCTCCCTAAGCAGCTGAAAGTGGCCGGGAGTCGAGAGGTGCGAGCTGTAAAAGGGGCCCGGGCACAGGGGAGCTCCCGGAGCCAGCCTCGGCCCAGGTCCCGCGCCTCAGCCTGGGGACAGGCTCCGAGGGGCGGGAGGCGGGAGGGCGAGCTGACCCTGCACTCACCCAGTCCCCGCGCCTCTCGCTCCCCCGCCCGGCGCGAGCCAGGAGGGGGCGGGCAGGGACTCGCGGCGCTCCGGCTCCCGCCCCTGTCCCGCCCCGCCCCGCGCGCGGGATCCGCGGGGGTGGGCGGCCTCGCCCGTAAGGCGCCCAGGCGATTGGCGACTCGGGGAAGAGACGCGGGGAAAAGTCGAATAAGAGGGCGCGACGTCAGACCCGAGATTTGGGGAAAGGCGAGGGAGGGGGTGGAAGGGCGGGGATGGACCGACAGACACGGACACACACCCCCCGCGCGGCACCCTAAGTGTCCACAACTTTTGGCTGCCTTACTTAGCCCAGGGCGCAGAGGCTGGAAAGGTTGGGGGGAGTATCGTGTGAGTAAAGAGAGAGATTTAAAAAATAGAAGTAGTGAGAAAGGAAAAAGTGAAGGGAACGGACCGGAGAGCAAAAGCCCTCGTGAGAAAGGGAAAGAGAAGGGGAGAGGAGAAAGGAGAGTTTCATAGCGTCCAGGGCAGTGCAGGAGCCCGAAGGAGCGGAAGCGATCCTGGGGGGAAGAGGAGTGCGGAGAGGGGAGGGGAGAGGAAGGGCGAGGAGGGGGAGTGAAAACTAGAGGAGGGCGAAGGAAGCGAGGCGCGACACTGCTGGGAGAGGAGGGCAGTGAGGAGCGAGGAGCCGGCAGAGGCAGCTCCGGCGGCCGAGAGGAGGGAGCGCGGCGCAGAGAGGAGGGGCTTGCGCCCCGTAGAAATGTCAATCAGAGCCCGGAGCCCCGGGAATCTCCGCCAATCTGTTCGGACCTGACCTGGCTCCTCGCCGCCGCCGTCGCCGCCGCGGAGCAGATCAATAGGCGAACGCGGAGCACAGCGCAGCGCGGGCGGCAGCGCGGGCGGCAGCGCGGCCCCAAGCCCGGCCCAGCCCCCGATGAGCGCCGGAGCCCGCGGGCGGCGCTGAGCTGGGCGGCCCGGGGGTCGGGCCCCCTCTCCGTCCGTGCCCCGCGGGCCACCATGTCCTTCCCCCAGCTGGGATACCAATACATCCGCCCGCTTTACCCGTCCGAGCGCCCGGGGGCCGCTGGCGGCAGCGGCGGCAGCGCGGGGGCCCGGGGCGGCCCGGGTGCCGGAGCCTCGGAGCTGGCCGCCTCGGGGTCCCTGTCCAACGTGCTCTCGTCCGTGTACGGGGCGCCCTACGCCGCGGCCGCTGCGGCCGCCGCCGCCCAAGGCTACGGCGCCTTCCTGCCCTACGCCGCGGAGCTGCCCATCTTCCCGCAGCTGGTAAGAGCCCGCGGAGCCAGGGAAGGAGGGGTTGGCGCTGGGGCGCTGGGCGAGCTGAGCGCGCGGGGGCCGGACTAGAGGGGTGCAGGCCAGGATGGGGGAGGCAGCGACGGCTGGGGCTCACCCTCGCTCCCTCCGCGCGTGTCCCTTCCTTCTCCATGTGCGTACAGGGCGCGCAGTATGAGCTGAAGGACAGCCCCGGGGTGCAGCATCCGGCCGCGGCTGCCGCGTTTCCGCACCCGCACCCCGCCTTCTACCCGTATGGCCAGTACCAGTTTGGGGACCCGTCCCGTCCCAAGAACGCCACCAGGGAGAGCACCAGCACGCTCAAGGCCTGGCTCAACGAGCACCGCAAGAACCCCTACCCCACCAAGGGCGAGAAGATCATGCTGGCCATCATCACCAAGATGACCCTCACCCAGGTGTCCACCTGGTTCGCCAACGCGCGCCGGCGCCTCAAGAAGGAGAATAAGATGACTTGGGCGCCTCGCAGCCGCACTGACGAGGAGGGAAACGCTTATGGGAGCGAGCGCGAGGAGGAAGACGAAGAGGAGGACGAGGAGGACGGCAAACGCGAGCTAGAGCTGGAGGAGGAGGAGCTCGGGGGGGAGGAGGAGGACACGGGGGGCGAGGGCCTGGCTGACGACGACGAGGACGAGGAGATCGATTTGGAGAACTTAGACGGCGCGGCCACCGAGCCTGAGCTGTCCCTGGCTGGGGCGGCGCGCAGGGATGGCGACCTAGGCCTGGGACCCATTTCGGACTCCAAAAATAGCGACTCGGAAGATAGCTCTGAGGGCTTAGAGGACCGGCCACTACCGGTCCTGAGTCTGGCTCCAGCGCCACCACCAGTGGCCGTGGCCTCGCCGTCTCTGCCCTCGCCCCCCGTGAGCCTGGACCCCTGCGCTCCCGCACCAGCCCCCGCCTCCGCCCTGCAGAAGCCCAAGATCTGGTCCCTCGCGGAGACTGCCACAAGCCCGGACAACCCGCGCCGCTCGCCTCCCGGCGCGGGGGGGTCTCCACCGGGGGCAGCGGTCGCGCCTTCCGCCCTGCAGCTCTCTCCGGCCGCCGCCGCCGCCGCCGCTCACAGACTGGTCTCAGCGCCGCTGGGCAAGTTCCCGGCTTGGACCAACCGGCCGTTTCCAGGCCCACCGCCCGGCCCCCGCCCGCACCCGCTCTCCCTGCTGGGCTCTGCCCCTCCGCACCTGCTGGGACTTCCCGGAGCCGCGGGCCACCCGGCTGCCGCCGCCGCCTTCGCTCGGCCCGCGGAGCCCGAAGGCGGAACAGGTGACTGCTGAGCGCTGGGCGCGGAGCTGGGGCGGGCTCTGCGGGTAGTGCCGGAGCTGGCCGGGAGGGGCAGGGCCCGGGGGGCGCAGGGCGCGCGTCCCTCTCCACTCCTGCTTTCTGCGGCCCTGGGCGCCGGAACCGAGCGCTCTAAAGGCCTTCCTTTTTCTTCCCCCGCTTCCCTTAGATCGCTGTAGTGCCTTGGAAGTGGAGAAAAAGTTACTCAAGACAGCTTTCCAGCCCGTGCCCAGGCGGTAAGAAACCCCGAGGTTGAGGGGCCAGGGGGACTGGCTGGCGGGGAAAGGAGAGAACGCCGAGCACCTCGCACGGCCTTTTGCCCCGGGGTAGGGGGGAACCCTGCTGGGACGCATTTTGTAAAAGGGGACGAAAGTCACTTTTTCGGTCGCCCCTGTCGGCCCTGCGACAGCTCTCCAGGTCCAGCCCAGGCATCCCAGGCGCGGCCGGAGGGTACAGCGCTTGTACCTTCTAGGGGAAGCCTTGCGTGGCTGGGCCCACAGGCCCCTGGGGCGGGTGGCGGCTCTCTGACGCCCACCTCTTTCCAGCCCCAGACCTCGAGTCCTGACGCCTCGTGCCCACCCTACAGTTAAACCCCAACACACACATCTACAACTGGACATAATTTTACACTGCGACACCTTCCTGACGATCGGCCCCAATCCAAGTAGGATCTCCCCGCCCTAGGCAGCCTCTGCGCTCCTGAATCTCACCTCTTTTGCTACTACTGTCTCTCTCTTCCAGGCCCCAGAACCATCTGGACGCCGCCCTGGTCTTATCGGCTCTCTCCTCGTCCTAGTTCTTTAAAAAAAAACAAAAACAAAAAAAACAAAAAAAAATTTTTTTAATCGTTGTAATAATTGTAAAAAAAAATCGCTCTGTATAGTTACAACTTGTAAGCATGTCCGTGTATAAATACCTAAAAGCAAAACTAAACAAAAAAAAGTAAGAAAAAGAAATAAAACCAGTCCTCCTCAGCCCTCCCCAAGTCGCTTCTGTGGCACCCCGCATTCGCTGTGAGGTTTGTTTGTCCGGTTGATTTTGGGGGGTGGAGTTTCAGTGAGAATAAACGTGTCTGCCTTTGTGTGTGTGTGTATATATACAGAGAAATGTACATATGTGTGAACCAAATTGTACGAGAAAGTATCTATTTTTGGCTAAATAAATGAGCTGCTGCCACTTTGACTATAACCCGCCTGTCTGCCCCCTCGACGGATCTGTTTGGTGGTTTTTTGTTTTTTGGGTTTTTTCTCCCCTCGGTTGTTTGAAGAATTCGCGGGAAAGGACGAGAGACGAATCGGGACCGAGTAGTCAAAGGACAGCAATAGCTGAGGAGGCGCAGAAGTGGCGGGGCTGGGGGCGCCGCAGCAGGAGAGGTGGCTGGAAAAGTACCTGGGGCGGACGAGAAAACGGGAGCAGGAGACAGGTGGGAGACCCCGGCAAGCTTCTTTGCTAAGAGCCGGGAATCTGGGCCCGACCCGCTTGTCTAGGGGAGCAACCGCGGGGGCTTGGATCCTTCTCTGGTGACCTTGCCAAGAGATTTAGAGAAGGATCTGGACACAACGGGGTTAGCCTGCGCGGGTGGCGGGGTCGTGTTCTCATCACTCCTTTCGTCCCCATTCTTTGATCGACACAGTTGAGGCTTTCTCAGTGTTACCTATAAGAGGCTGTGCAAGCCCAGATTCCATCCTCCTTCCAACCCGGTTGCCCCCCTTCCCTCTTTATAGATGGCAGGGTGTGGGGTGACGGTGGAGGCGGATATGGAGAAGAGGGTCGCCTAGGGGTACATAATCCTCTAGATGATGTGTGACTGCCCAGCTCTAGTTGAGAGTTGGGGAGCCCGGGTCCTGGCAGCATCTGTGCGTCTTGGCACCCTGGTGGGTTTTCCCACGTGCCCTAGAAAAGGCATCCTGCTAAGGTCCCGGCGCGGGGGTTGCGGGGGTGTCAGACCGCCGCACCTTTCCAGCCGGGATTCCGGCTCCAAGCGGGCCTGGGGTGGGCGGGCCGGGGGAGGCAGCAGGGAAATTTGGGGCTGGAGCTCCCTCTACAGGACAAAGGGGACGCTCGGCGCCTCGCCTCCGTGGCCTCTACACCCGGCCGCGCGCCGCGACCCCTCCGCGCCCTCTTTTTCCTCTCGCAGTCAGCCAGCCAACCTTGCCCAAGTTTGACTTGAAGAAGCTGTAGGGAGTGTTTGGGCGAGTGACACCTCGGAGTAAGAAGGAGAGACACATTTTTTTGCCCCCTCGCCACGTTAGTAAAGGTACGGTGTGGCCAGATGCGGGGTGTTTGACCCTCAAAGTGGCGCGTATGACTATTTCGCGCGTTCCGGGGAGGTATGGGAAGCGCGCACACCCCCCGAAGCCACGGAACAAGACACGGCTCAACACTGCACACCTTCGAAGCTCGGCGGCAGCAGAGCGGAGCCCGACAGGACTGGGCCATGCGGACCCAGCGGCCAGCGCCGCGCCTTGGGAGTTCCCTCCGCGAAGGGGGTGATCAAGGTGCGGCGGCGCCCCAGGGGCGAGTGGGGAGGGGACTGTGTCGGCCTCTGCGTCACTCTGCGGGCGCACAGAGGGCTGGCGAACCGCTAGTGGACACCCGGCAAAGCCGGTCCTCAGCTGGCTCGCTCCTCCAGCCCCTTCCCCAGAGGCCAAAGAGACGTCTCCTCGGCTCCCTAGCGTTCCCCCTCTTTGTTAACGGTGTTTCTGGGGTTCAGGCTCCTTCCCAGTTCGTAAACTCAGACTGAGGTTTCGCTCTGGCCCTGCTCACAGCGCCCCCAGACTTGGAGCCTGCCCATCCTCGCGGACTTGGACCTGAGGCCGGAACGTCAGGACCGGGGCAGAGGCTGGTTAGCACATTGAATGACTTTACAAGGAGAGCACTCCGACACCTCAACAGCTCACGCCTCACAAGCTTAACTGTGGCACCAACTCTGCTCCCACTTACCCCCTGTGAAACCCGAGGCAGACAATTCACTTCTCTGAGCCCTTATCTCCTCACCTGCAAAATGGAAATAATGAGGGCGAAGGGGGCAGTTTTTAGGCTGAGAGGAAGCATGTCCAGGGCTGACACGAGGTAGGTAGGCAGAAGCAATCTTACTCTTTTTTTCTTTAATTTAGAGACAGGATCTCACTCTGCTGCCCAGGCTGGAGTATTGCCCAGCCTGTTGCCCCAGCTGCTACAATCATAGCTCACTGCAACTTCAAACTTCTGGGCTCAAATGATCCTCCCGTGTCAGCCTTCTATTCATCGGAACTACAGGCACACACCACCACGCCCAGCTATTTTTTTTATTTTTTTAGAGACAGGGTCTCTCTATGTTGCTCAGGCTGATCTTGAACTCCTGGCCTCAAGCAATCCTCCCACCTCAGCCTCCCAAAGCACTGGGATTACAGGCTTGATCCTCAGAACCTGGTCATTTTACTATTAAAATTACATTTCAGAATCTCCCACTTCGCTTTTTAAACTCCCAGCAGTATTCCACTCCACCCCTTTCATTAGTCATAAAAGTGAGGTGTCTGCATTCAGGCATCCCAGGATCCTTTGCAACTCCAGCTCAGCTAAGCAAGAGAGGGAACTTCCCAGGCAGGGGCACAGCAGAGAGGGAGGTGACAGCAGAAGTTAGGTGGCCTCGCTACACTGAACATCACCCAAGAGGAGGCAGGGGATCTGCTCACAGCCAGATGGTATGGAGAAGCAGGCGGGGCTTGAAGATGCCTGAGTGTGGGTCTCTAGGTCTTTCTCTGGTGGAGACCGTGGAGTAAGGTCAGCTTCTCAGGCCAAATCCCAGGGATAATGGTCCTTGCATGAGCCACCTTCTGTCCCCACTGATAAAGCAGTATATTTAGGTACCAGAGGAGACTTGGCATAAACCTAGGAGCAGTCCCCATGCATCCGTATTTTCTCTTATCCCATAGAACACATGAGCCCTCAACTGGTCCTAAGTTGACCGCAATAAGATAACCTAATCAAAACAACAACAACAAAAGAATCTCAGCTTCTCAGCTGAAAGAGGGAAGAGGAGACAGTCCTCTTGGCATCTCTTTCACTTGACTGAGTTCCCATCTCTTCTCTTCCTCTCAGAACCTCCTCCCTAAGCCCTCCCCTCATCTCCCTCCTCTCAGGGGTCCCTGGAATGCCTCCATCCCTTATTGTCTGTCCTTAAAATCTTAAAGGGAAACCAGGAAGGAGAGAAGGAGAGAGACTATGGGAATCTCATCCCTGGTTCTGATTAAGCTTCAATTAGAAATAAAATATGTCAATCACTCCTCCTGGAAGGGGTTCCTGCTGTCGGGGCTGGTTATGCAAAGCACTCCAAGGTGTGTGGGGATAATCAATTAGGTCAGAGGAGGGAAAGTGTGGCAGTGCTTCCCTCATTATCTGCGTGGAGCTGGGGAGTGGGGGAGCATCCTGGAGCCAGGGAGCCGGAGGAGAATGAAATTATCTCCCTAAGTGATTGTCCACCTCTGGGACCAGCATATTAATGGTTTCCAATTGAATCTCTTTCTAGGGGAATACAGGAAGGGGGAGGTGGGGTCTACCTAGAAAACAACATGGAAGGACCAGAGAGCAGGTGCAACAGAAGTCACTCACCTGTCCCAGGTGAGGAATGAGGACAAGGCAGGGTCCCACCTACCAGGTGGGTGTTCTCTGAGCACACAGAGGACAGCCGGGCTCAGAGACTCCACTGCCTGAGTTTTGCAAGGTTGGCCATAGGGATTGAATGCTTGGGTAAGAATTGGATGTCAGACATTTTCTGTTTTAGTTTTATTGGGAGTTTTTGCCGGGGACTTGCTTTGGGCCTAATTGTTTGTATCCTTCTAGAAATGTCCTCTGGATCCTACAATTTCTGGTTGCAGGTACCCTTCACCCCCTTCGAGTGGAAAATGGACAATTGTTTGTAAAAATTGTGTCTGTGATGAACTAACACCAGCTTGAGTGGGGGCAGGTCTCATACTCTCTCTAGGCCCACTTTTGACATCTGTGCAATGGAGGGTTTGGATTAGATGAATTTATCCAAGCTTTCTTCCAAATCCAGTGTTGTCTAGGATTAGGCATAAAGGAAAGAACTGTGAGTTCAAAGATAATCGCTGGGGGTGAGGGGGCCCTTTGACCTCTCTGGATACTGCCTCTTGATCCTAATTCGCTGCTGTCCTTGGATTCAGCCAGCCAACTTGACCAATTAAAAATGCCTGTCTGGCGTGGTGGCTCATATCTGTAATCTCAGCACCTTGGGAGGCCGAGGCGGGCAGATCACGAGGTCAAGAGATCAAGACCATCCTGGCCAAAATGGTGAAACCCCGTATCTACTAAAAATACAAAAATTAGCTGGGCGTGGTGGCACGCGCCTGTAATTCCAGCTACTCGGGAGGCTGAGGTAGGAGAATCACTTGAACCAGGGAGTCGGAGGTTGCAGTGAGCCGAGATCGTGCCACTGCACTCCAGCCTGGTGACAGAGTGAGATTCTGTTAAAAAAAAAAAAAAATGCGGCCGGGCGCGGTGGCTCACGCCTGTAATCCTAGCACTTTGGGAGGCCGAGGTGGGCGGATCACGAGGTCAGGAGATCGAGACCATCCTGGCTAACATGGTGAAACCCCGTCTCTACTAAAAATACAAAAAATTAGCCGGGCGTGGTGGCGGGCACCTGTAGTCCCAGCTACTCGGGAGGCTGAGGCAGGAGAATGGCGTGAACCCGGGAGGCGGAGCTTGCAGTGAGCTGAGATTGCGCCACTGCACTCCAGCCTGGGCGACAGAGCCAGACTCCGTCTCAAAAAAAAAAAAAATGCCCATCTAGTGTGTGAACAACCTAGCTTTGATGCAGTTGCTGCTCCCCTCTGAGGGGGCTCTGGCCCCTCCAAAGGCCATCCCAGTGGTCTGAATGGAAAACCACCAGGAAGGCATCTCTTCTCGAGGTAAAGGCATGACTGGAAAGGGTCTTAAGAGTGGAGCAGTTGTCCTTAACCAGGCAATTGTGTTTGTCCCTTGCCCCCTCCCTGGGGACATCTGACAATGTCTGGAGTAATTTTTGATCATCAGAACGAGGGTAAAGGTGCTATTGGCATCTCATAGGTAGTGGTCAGGGGTGCTGCAGAACAATCCTCCACTACAAAGAGTTATCCAGCCCCAAATTTCAGTAGTGCTGAGGTTGAGAAACACAGAGCTGACGCAGGGAGAGGTGTCTAAGGCAGCCACAGTAAGTATTTTCTCCCACAGCCACAGCTTTGTTGAGAGAAACATTAAAACAGGGTGCTAAGCAGAGCGTTTTTGTTCTTTAACAACTTTTGGCCCTGGAACGGGGAAGTCAGGTGAGAGAGAAAGCAAACAGGAAATTGTGTGAGCCTGGGGAAAAGAAAAGAGTGGGTTTCAACTCAGCCTGGTGCCCAAGGCCGGAGCGGCTGGAGGCAAAACCTTCTGGGGTGAAAGAGTGGGAGTCAGCCCCAACGAGATGTGTGTCTGGAAAGCTGGGGCCTGTCTTCCTTGAATCTTAATGTCAGGTGCAGGTTACTAGAAGATTCTAGTAGATGAAAACTTAGCTAGTGTGGTTTTTGCCTTGTACGGGTATATTTATTTACTTGCTTATTTTCCGTGTGTGTGTGTGTGTGTGCACTCGTGTGTGTGTGTGTGTGTCCCGTGTCAGGGTGCAGGAGGGAGACAAAGGAAGGGTAAGTTCACACTCTGGGGCCCGGCCGGTCAGGACGGGAAGGCTGTGATTTCATGGCTTTTGTACTGGGAGGCGAGCCTGCATTCTCTCACTGCACCAGGCCGCTAACAAGTGGGCCCGCAGCCCTCCAGGGCCTTTGGAGTGCACTCATCTGAGAGATTGTGCTTTTCCCCGCCGCTCAGATTTATTTTGCCAAAGTTACAGGGCAATTATGGAAATGCGCCCTTTGAAGCTGGGCTGATTTCTCTTTATTTTCTTCTCCCTGACAAAGCAGAGCCCTGCCTCTTGCTGGTCTCTCTCTCCTCTCCTCTCCCTTTCCTCTTTTTTTCCTGATATTTATTAGATAGCAAGAGTTTCCAGAGGTAATGTGAAAAAATCTTTTAAATGATGATAAAAATGCATATAGATTAAAATGTTACTATTATTTGTGTGTGTGTGTGTGTGTGTGTGTGTGTGTGTGTGTGTGTGTCTGTGTGTGTTTTAAAGGACTTTGATGACCTGGAGGGGAGAAATAGATTCAGAATAGTAGGAGACAGACTCCTCCTGCCTGGATGGTGGGTGCACCCTAGTCAAGCCTGAGGCCCGCAGCAGCCTGGCTGGCCCACAGGCTGGCAGTGGACTGGTCTGGCCACCTGAGGCCCCTGCTCTGCCCCTAGAATCCACAGCTCCACAAACTGAGCAGAAGTGCTTGTCTCCCTTCCTCACACCTCTGGAATAAGAGGCCCAGGCTCCACATAGCGGGGTTTTCTGGGTTTGGTACATTATTTATCACTGGAGCATGGAATCTGGAGGCTCCATGTGAACCAGCCCCACTGATTTCTCTCCGCCGCCCCACTTTGCTTGATGCTGGGGCGTTGAGGAAAAGTGTCTGAAGCCAGATGGCGTCCACCTCAGTGCTGGTGAGGCCCATGGAGGGGGAGAGCTGGCCTGGACTGTTGGGTGTCCGGGGGCCTCTGTTTCTATTTCTTAGAGTGGCTTTAAAGTTTTCTTTGTCCATATTTTTGTTTGCCCCTTCCTTCCTCCCTTCCTGTCTTTAGGGTGAATGGCTCGTTATCTGTGGACAAACACCAACAGGAAATCTTGTCACCTCCAGGAGCTGGCTTTCGCCCTGGTGGCCTGCGCAGAGTGGAGGCCATTTCAGTGCTCACTTCTTTGGCCTGTTTTAAAAAATAAAATGAGCTGAGCGTGGTGTCTTAGGCCTGTAATCCCAGCACTTTGGGAAACCAAGGTGGGCGGATCACCTGAGGTCAGGAGTTTGAGACCAGCCTGGCCAACATGGCGAAACCACACGCACACCACCACGCCTGGCTAAATTTTCTGTTTTTTGTAGAGATGAGATTTCACCATGTTGCCCAGGCTGATCTTTAACTGCTGGATTCAAGCAATCCTCCCGCCTTGGCCTCCCAAAGTGCTATGATTACAGGCATGAGCCACCGTGCCTGGCCTATTTTGTTTGTTTTAAAATAACTAAAATGCATGTGGGGGAGGAGAGAGAAAGAAAGAGAAAGGCAACAAACCACCTTCTCCGGATCTCTCAGCAAAGTTGAAAATGACTCACTCATTGGACACCACAGATACTCACAAAGCACCTGTGTAGGAACATGCACCTCAGGTGTGGTGCTCCAGAAGATGGGCCCCGGAATCAGACTGCCTTTGTTCAAATCCCAGCTCCATCACTCTCTAACTGTGGGACCTTGGGGTACCAACTGCACCTCTTTGAGCTTGGCTCCCTCCTAAAACAGAAATAATAATTATATTACCTTTCTCATAGGCTGCTGAGAAAATGAAGTGAATGAATTCATGCCAAAAGCAATGCATCAGGCCTAATGATTGGCCTCATGCATAATCATTAACTAATACATTGCAAATGTTATTTTTATTAATTATAACAACCACCCTAGGCCATAGGCATAATTGTCCCCATTTTATAGATAGGTAAATCCAAGCTCAGCCACTTGTTCAGCATGGCCAATCAAGGGTGGAGTTGGCACTGATTCAGGCTTTTCCGACTCCAGAAGGCACAGGCATGCGTTCGTCTGTGCTAGAATCTACACTAGTTCATGCATCAAGATTTGGAGTGGAGTGTTCTGCAGCTGTGAGCCCACTTTAATCCCATGCTATCCCTCTACTTGACCTACCTGATGTTCATGGGCATGACACTGTCTTGGATGGGCCAGGGTCATGTGCAGCCCTGGCACATTGCATCCACCTGCCTCCACTGTAGAAGACAGAATGCAAGGGCATCTGAGAGCTGTGTCAGAGGAATACCCTGGAATCTGTTGTCCTCCCTCTCTCTTTTTTTTTTTTTTCTTTTTTGAAATGGAGTCTCCCTCTATAGTCCAGGCTGGAGTGCAGGGGCATGATCTTGGCTCACTGCAACCTCTGCCTCCCAGGTTCAAGCAATTCTCCTGCCTCAGCCTCTTGAGTAGCTGGTATTACAGGCACCTGCCACCATACCCAGCTAATTTTTGTATTTTTAATAGAGATGGGGTTTCACCATGTTGGCCAGGCTGGTCTTGAACTCCTGACCTCAGGTGATCTGCTCAGCCTCAGCCTCCCAAAGTGCTGGGATTACAGGCTTGAGCCACTGCACCCGGCCCTCTCATTTATTTTTTCAGTAGGTATAGGACAGGATGAAGATCTCTGCCCACTCCTTTAATTCCTTCTCATCTTCACTCCTGGTGGAAGGAGGCTTTGGGGGTAATTGCACATCAAAGTTTTGCTGTGAGAGGCCATCCACATTAGCAGGAAAAAGGCTTGCCTTCTTTCTAGATCTTCGCTCCTCGATGTGTGATCCCTGGACCAGCACCCACAGCATCAGCCTGGGAACTGGTTAGAAATGTGAATTCTCAGACCCCTTCCAGGTCCACTCAATCAGAATTTGCATTTTCCTAGGAGTAGCTGTGTGATGCAAGGACTATTTTTTTTTTTTTTTTTGAGATAGGGTCTTGCTCTGTCACCCAGGCTGGAATGCAGTGATATGATTATAACTCACTGCAGCCTGGAACTCCTGAGCTCAAGCAATCCTCCCCCCTCAGCCTCCTGAGTTGCTGGGACTATAGGCACACAGCACCATACCTGGCTAATTTTTTTTTCTAAATTTTTTGTAGAAAAGGGGTCAGGCTGGTCTCAAACTACTGGCCTCAAGCAATCTTCCAGCCTCAGCCTCCAAAAGTGCTGGGATTACAGGAATGAGCCATTGTGCCCTGCTGCATGTTGCATATTAAAAGGTGAGAAATACTGGTCTAGATACTCCTCAGTAAAACCTGGGGCCCCACCAGGATGGAGCTGGAACAGTCTCTGAGACTTGGATCTTCATGGGAAATGCAGAATGGGGCTGGGATGCTGTGGGGGAGACCAAGGAGGGAGGCAGGAAAGGAAAGACTGAGAGAGGTCGAAGGGGAAGGAGCCAAGCACCAACCTGGGGCTGATTACACCAAGATGGAAGATGGATTTGGCCTCTTTCTCTGCCTTTAAACTTGTTCATGATTGGCTGTGAGTAACACTGGGCTTTCCATAGCCATAGCCTCTGCCCACATGGCCTTCCAGATACTTCACAGCATAGTGACAGGGAGGAGACCTAATTAGACAAACTTAGGACTTTATTAATAGCAGCCGATTTCTTACTCATCAACGAACCACCACGCCAGGCCTCATTCACATCTTTTCATTCATTCATTCATTTATTCAACAATATCACACAGGGAGACAACATGTGAACAAAGTCCTTGCTTTCCTGGTGCCTTCAGTCTACTGGAAACAGTTTTATAAAAATAACAGCAATAATGTGTTTGCTGGAATATGAGGGATAAGAACCAGATGCTGTAAGTGTGCATGATGAAGAGGACTTAGCCTAGTTTGGGATGGGGAAGGATTTATGCATTCATGGGCCTGGAGACACAAAGGAGGCCTGCAGCACAATGGGAAAGAGGAAGAGGAAGGCCCTGGACCTGCGCCATCCAACATGGCAGCCGCTGCCCACACATGGCTACTGAGCACTGGAAATGCAGCTGGTCCTAACCGAGCTGTGCCATCAAAATACACTCTGGAATTCAAAGGCTCCAGATATTAAAAGAAAAAAGAATGTAAAGCATCACAATGATTTTGTGTTTTTACATATTGAAATGACAGTATTTTGAACATACAGGGTTAAATAAGATATACAGATGCTCCTCAACTTACTATGGAGTTATGACCCAATAAACGCATTATAAGTTGAATGTGTCATAAGTCAAAAATGCATTTAATATACCTAGGCTACCGAATACCATAGCTCAGCCTAGCCTGCCTTCAACATGTTCAGAACGCTTGCGTTTGCCTACAGTTAGGCAAAATCATCTAACACAAAGTCTGTTTTATTTATTTATTTTATTTTATTTTATTTTTGAGACAGAGTCTCGTTCCGTTACCCAGGCTGGAGTGCAGTGGCACGATCTTGGCTCGCTGCAAACCTCCACCTCCCAGGTTCAAGCGATTCTCCTGCCTCAGCCTCCCGAGTAGCTGGGACTACAGACATGCACCGCCACGCCTGGCTAATTCTTATATTTTTAATAGAGATGGGGTTTCACCGTGATGGCCAGGCTGGTCTCAAACTCCTGATATCAAGATATCTGCCTGTCTTGGGATTACAAGCGTGAGCCAACACGCCCGGCCACAACACCTGTTTTATAATAAAGTATTGACTATCTCTCATACTGCATATTTCCAGCCTGGGAAACTATTACATTGCAATGGTTTTGCACCATTGTGAAGCCAAAAAATCGTAAGTTGAACCATCGTAAGTTTGGAACTCACTATTATTTAAATTAATTTTATCTGTGTCTTTATACTTTTTAAATGCAATTATTAGAATTTTTTTTGAGACTCTGTTGCCCAGGCTGGAGTACAGTGGCACAATCTCAGCTCGCTGCAACCTCCACCTCCCAAGATTCTCTCAAGTGATTCTCCTGCCTCAGCCTCTTGAGTAGCTGGGATTACAAGTGTGAGCCACCACACCCGGCTAATTTTTGTATTTTTAGTAGAGATGGGGTTTCACCATGTTGGCCAGGCTGGTCTCAAACGCCTGACCTCAGGTGAGCTGCCCGCCTTGTCATCTCAGAGTGCTGGGATTACAGGCATGAGCCACAGCCCCCGTCCAGAAATTTTTAAATGACGTACATGGCACATGTTGTGTTTCTAGTGGCCAGCACTGACCTCAAAAGACTGAGATGCAGGAGTCCACATTCCAGCACCGCTGCTTACCAGTTAAGGCACCTTCAGCAAATTAGCTCAGCCACACTAAGCCTCAGTGCTGTCCTCTGTAAATAATCATATCTAGCATTTATTGTGTACCTTGTATGTGTTAAGCACATATAGCAGTGTGTCCCATCTTTACAAGGTCCTATGAGGTAGGTACTACAATTACCTCCATTTTGCAGCTGGAGAAATGGCGGGTCAGGGAGATATAATTCACCCAAAGCCACAGCCCCAGGAAGTGGGGGGAGGCATAATTGAACCCAGGTAGTCTGGTTCCCAAGACTCTATTACAAAAATCACTGTACTGCCATGAACACAGCAATAGTACCTGTTGCACGGGATTTCTACGGAGAATTTCACTGAGGCAATGATGTGTGCAAAGCCTTTAGTATAGCAACAGACACCATATCAGTAAGCTCCATAAGTGATAGTTGATATTATTTAACAAAGGACTGTTTACTAAAAAAAAGAAAAAAATAGTCAAATGATGCTGCGCAAAGCACTGACCTGCTTTGGTGGGAGTTACACATTAAGGCACTGTATCAATTATCCATTGCTGCATAACCAATTATCCCAAAGCCTGGTAGCATAAAACAACAAACATTTATTATCTCACAGTTCCTGTGCCTCAGAAATTCAGGAGCAGCTTAGCTGGGTGGTTCTGGCTTGGGCTTTCTCATGAGGTGGCAGTCATGATGTCACACAGAGTTACAGTCATCTGGAGGCTTGACTGAGACTGGGACATCCACTTCCAAGATGGCTCACTCACACAGTTGTGGGAAGGAGGTTTCTGATCATTACCACGTGGACCTCTCCACAGAGCTGCTTGAGTGTCCACACAACATGGCAGAGCCAGTGATCCAAGAGAGAACAAGATAGAAGCCACAGTGTCTCTTATGACCTAGCTTTGGAAGTCTCATTCTGTCATTTCTGCAATATCCTATTGTGGTAACACAAATCAGCCCTATTCAATATGGGAGAAGACTAGACAAGGGCACTAATGCCAAGAGGCAGGGGTCACTGGGGCCATCTTGGAGGCTGGCTACTTGTCACTGATAATCTATGTAGCTTAATTTAGCTCCTGCTTTCCTTTCTAGGAAAACATACTTCTGGAATTTCAAAAGACGGGGTGCCTAAGCACCCAGGACAGAAACCTGATTCAAACCCTCCTTTTAAAAGGATGGTTTTGTTGGTTTTATTGGTTCATGTAGCTGAGGAAAACAAAGGTGGAAAAATAATATCTGACATTTACTGAGCACATATTACACGCTCAGCACATGTTTTAACTCACCTAATCCTTATAAAGACCTTATGAGGTAGGTACTGAATGTAAAGCAGGAAGCAATCCAGGGATTTGAAAGCACTGGTACCTTCTTTTTTCATTTCGGCTTCTGTCCCAGAGCTGATCTTCTCTTAGACTCCTTCAGGTGGCAGGTATACAGTCGTCATTAACCCAGTGGCCATGGCCTGAGAGTTGCTGATCCAAAGGGAAAGAAATGGTTTCTCTTGCCTAGTTTCAGTCGTAAAATCCCAAGGAAAACTTCTGATTGGCTCAGCTTCGGTCATGTGTTCATTACTGGGCCAACCACAATGGCCAGAGGGAGTGGCAGGAAGTGGCAGTTCCTTGGAGAAACCAGGGGTGATTCTATCATATAAAGGGGTGGGGGAGAGTAGATCAGGCAGACACAATCACTGAAGGAGGAGAGTACAGGAGATTTAGAGGAAGAAGATCTGTGAAGAGGTTTGGGAGGAGTTAAGAAGGGAAAGCAATCAGTCATTTTTCCAAAGGCCAGTCTGCAGGGCTGGGACTAAGCACAGGCTGAAATCAAGGTTGGACCACCTCTCAGCCCTTCTCAAGCCCTCCAGGCCTAGCAGTCTCCATCTGATCCTGTATGGGAAATGGGCATGGAAGATGCCACAACTTCTCAAGCTTTCCCTAGGAAAAGGGGTGGGTGAACTTCTGGCCTGAAGAATCTGAGGTAAGACCCAAAGTAGCCCCTCACTGGCAGAAAGGTTCTTTTTGGTCTCACTTTTTATCTTAAACATATAGGAGTTTGCATCACACTCCATGATATTTTCCTGTGTGTCTTGTTATAAAGGTAGTTTATCCTGTAAAGATCTTCAAATAAAATGGTTAATTCAGGGCCTATATTCACCCTGTGGCCTTGGTAGCTGCTGGGATGCTGCTGGGTACCATAGAGCTCTCGGTGCCCTGATTCAAGAAGCTTGGGCACATATGGTTGGCAAATCCAGACCCCAATGGCATGGAGTGCAGCAAAGGGCAGAAGGATGGCATTGATGTGGGACACTCCTGGGGAATTCATACTTTGCCCAAAGCCAGCTTGACATTCCCCCTTCTCTTCATTGACCCTCCATCCCTGTCCATTCACACTTGAACCGGAGCTGGGGGGGCGTGCATCTCGGGGCTGAGAGACTATTGTGGTGCTGGGTACATCCCAGGACCCAGTATTAATAAGTACTCAATAGATATTTACCAGATGCATTGCTGCTTCAGAATTCAGCAATGAAGTTAGGATGTTTCCTAAAAATGTCTTTTAGGTCTTTACGAAAATCACTTTGCAAATATTTCATAAAATAAGAATAAATCATCAACTACACTCATGAAAAATATAATTTTGTAAAAATATTCTAATAATTATCAAATATTGTAACTGTTTATATACAATTATAAAGTTTAGCAATTATGAAAGATGATAAGAGTTGTCCTTTGTTCAGCTTTTCCATGTGACAGACTTGGCATTGTGTTTTCCTATATGAGGTCAGTATGAGAGTATGATTTGAAGACAGCAGTCACTCTATTTTTAATTGTCCTATATCCTCTCCTTGCCACAACTGAGTGCCCTAAATATAGATCCAGCTCCTCCTGACCCAAACCCAAATATTAAGTCACAATTGTCTAGCCTTTTGGGAGGCCAAGGCAGGCGGATTACCTGAGCTCAGAAATTGGAGACCAGCCTGGGTAACATAGTGAAACCCCATCTCTACTGAAATACAAAAAAATTAGCCAGGTGTAGTGGTGCATGCCTGCAGTCCCAGCTACTCGGGAGGCTGAGGCAGGAGAATAGCTTGAACACGGGAGGCGGAGGTTGCAGTGAGCCGAGATCTCGCCGCTGCACTCCAGTCTAGGTGACAGAGCAAGACTTGTCTCACAAACAAACAAACAAAACCAGGCACGATTGAGATTATATATGGGGTCAGCCAGCAAGGCTGGGACTGGGGTGCCCTGTTATATACTCTCACTGATTCTCCTAAGATCCTCCTTTTTTGCCTACATAACGATCAGGCCAGGAGGTCTCCATACCAGGCTCTGTTCTTCTGGCAGGGCCCCTGACCTTTTGTGTCCTGGAATACAGCAGAAGAACAGGATGGCATGGCCCTGCTGGACACAGTACTTGGGAAAAGGCCACAGACTCAACTGCTTGCTCCACAGCACGCACAAGGGCCACTGCCAAAAATATAATTACCCAGAAATGTGGAACCGAGACAATGCAGCAGAGGGGACTGAGCAGGGACAGTGGGGGAGGGACAGAGAGGCTAGAGGAAGTAGGGCTGGTTCTGAGGGACGGATAGAGTCCTTCTCAGTGGCCCACTGAGCTGCGGCTGGGGAATAAGAGGCCCCAGGCACCAAGGAAGATGGATCTGCAAACTAGAAGCTTCTAAGGAAGTTGGCTTGACTCTCTAACCTTTCTGGAAAGAGAGAAGCCCTTTCCATCCTGCAAAATTGTGAATGGTCACTTTGCAACGGAAGAATCAGGCCGTCTTCCCTAAACAGAAGCAGAGGAGGAACCCACCCAGCTCTCCTCTGCCCAGTCCGTGTTAGGCAAAACTAATCTCCCTGCTCCTCAGAGGGGATGGGAACAAAAGGTGGGCTACAAGCTCATCTGTGGAGAAACTACAGTGGAATATTTGCTGAGATCTTCGACCCAGAGGCTTTTGTGCAACTGCTAAGCTCATTGCAGGTCGCGTGACACTCTTGTGCCAGTCCTCACTGGTATGATAGTTACAGAAAAGCTGGCATTCGTCTTTGCTCGAACAATGCCCCATCAACGTACAATATAGAATAAATGATTATTAATGACAAGTTATGGGGTATCTCTGAATTGCTATGACTATCTCCAACCCTGAGAATGCGTCCTAACACACACCAATGCATAGATGTGACATTGGAAATATTTAGTGACTGGGGCCTCAGCTGCATCAGAACCAGCAACCAACCAGCAATCAGAACCAAGGGGGCAAGGTTCTGAGACATTCTCCTGTGCCTGGCATTGACAGGTTGGCTTATGAGTCATGGGAATCTCCAGGAGGCCCCAGGGAAGAGCCAGGGCAGAAGAGGGGACACTTGTGGATCTCAGGGCAGTGCTATTTACCAACTGACATGGAACTATTTCTTTATTTTAAAAACAGAGAGGCCAGACGCGGTGGCTTACGCCTGTAATCCCAATACTTTGGGAGGCCAAGGCAAGCGGATCACTTGAGGTCAGGAGTTTGAGACCAGCCAGGCCAACATGGTGAAACCCTGTCTTACTAAAAATACAAAAATTAGCCAGGTGTGGTAGCACTCAAGTGTAATCCCAGCTACTAGGGAGGCTGAGGCAGGATAATCACTCGAGCCTGGGAGACGGAGGTTGCAGTGAGCCGAGATCTTGCCACTACACTTCAGCCTGGGTGACAGAGCGAGACTCTGTCTCAAAAGTAAAAAAATAAAATAAAAATAATTTAAAAATAAAAACAGAGCCAACTGAATAACCACATATGAAACCATGAAGTTGCATCCCTTCACACCACATGCAAAAATTAACTCAGAATGTACCATAGACTTAATGATAAGAGCTAAAACTATAAAATCTTTAGAATCTTTGGGCCAAGGAAAGCCTTCTTAGACACCAAAAACACAAGAAACCTGAGAAGAAATAGATCAAAATACAAAACTTGTGTGCAAAGGATAGCACCAAGAAAGCAGAAAGATAACCAACAAAATGAAGGGAAATATTGGCAAGTTATATACCTGATAAGGGAATCATATCTTGAACGCAGAAAGAACTACTACAGCTCAGAAATAAAAGATAAACAAATGTGAAAATGGCAAAGGATCTCAATAGACATTTCTCCAAAGATAACATACAAATGGCCGGGAAACATGTAAAAAGATGTCCAACAACATTAGCCATCAGAGAAATGCAAATCAAAACCACAATAAGATGCTACTTCGCACCCGCTAGGATGGCTATAATTTTTAAAATGAAAAATAACAAGTGTTGGCAAGAATATGGAGAAATTGTCACCCTCATACAATGTTGATGGGAATGCAAAATAATATAATGCCTTTGAAAAGTAGTTTGACAGTTATTTAAAAAAATTAAGCATAGTTTCCTCATGACCCAGAAATTCCACTTCTACATATATATCCAAATGAATAAAAATATGTCCACATAAAAAAACTTGTACATAAATATTTATAGCAGCATTATTCATAATAGCCAAAAATGGAAACAACCCATATGTTTATCAACTGATGAATAGATAAGCAATGTTGGTATAGCCATCCAGTGGAATGCTATTTAACCGTAAAAAGGAATGAAGCACCAATACATACTCCAGCATGAGTGAACTCTGAAACCATGCTAAGTGAAAGAAGCCAGTTGCAAAAGATCACATGTTATATGATGCTGTTTATGTGAAATGTCCAGAATAGGCAAATCCACAGAGACAGAAAGATTAGTGGTTGCCTAGGGTCACAGGGACTGGGAGGAAATGAGGGCGACTGCTAATGGGTACAGAGTTTCTTTTTAGAGTGATGAAAGTGTTCTAATATTGACTGTGCTGATGGTTGCACAACTTGTACACTTTAAATGGGTGAATTGCATAATATGTTAATTCTATCCTGGGAAAGTCATTAGATGTGCCACATTGGCCAATACACCAACATGCTGTTTAAAAATGCAGACATGAGTGTGCATGAGTGTGTGCACACACACACCCCAAGCAGACACAAACAAGAGAAGAAGAAATTAAGAGAAACTGATCAATACGAATGGCTGTGAATGCTTTTCACAAGGGTGGCCACGGAGAGTGAATTCTTGCTGCGTAGTTTTGGCATAGGATGTCCTGCTGAAAATATATATAATTTTACCTCCCCAAAAGAATACGAAGCTTTTGTACCCTCAAATAATTATGTTCTAGAACTTTCTTATTTGGGCAGTTTCTAGGAGTTGTACCTGTATCCCTATTATTACAGAAATAGGACTCCCAATGGTAATATTTGAAGAGACATCTGCACGAAGCTTATAAAATCCTGGTGCTGTTTCTCCCTCAGAAAGCAGACAATCTCCCTGCCACACCAGCAAACTGCTTCTGCCTAACACCAACCAATGAGAGGGAGTGGAAGAAGATACTCTCTGGGAAATTACAATGCAGTGATTCAGTTCCATGTCTGGGAAAGATGGAGGCCTTGTGGCTCACACCCAGGCCACGACGGGGAGCCCTGAGTTATACACTGTGTGGGGACATGGGGGAAGGCTATTTGCCAAGCAGAATAAATCCATCTTTCTCAGAGGGGCCTCTGAAGTAACAAATGCACTCACTGGTTAAACGCAATTCCAGGGCAGATGAGTTTGGGTTCAGGAAAACAGTGTGGCCCTCTCAATGACTCATCTTTTGTGCTGCTGCACACTGTCACCACACTTGACTGTGCTGCCACTAGTGACATCTGACACTTGTTGAGCGTGATGATAAATACCTACACGCTTATCTCATTTCATCCTCAAAACCACTCAATGAGGTCAATGCCATCATCACGACCACGTTGCAGGTGGAGAACTGAGGTCCAAGGGGGCAGATGAAGTTTTGAACCCAGTTCTGCCTGACACCATTGCCAAGTTGTAATCACTTATGCTTCAAAAGCAAGAGCTCTGAACACAGGCTTACACACCAAGAGGAGAGGAATGGCAGAGGAAGGGAGAAGCTTGTTCCTTGTTTTCTTCGGCTGTAGCATTGAATTACTGTTGAAATTCTTGAGAGGCAACATTTCTGAATACGAGAAGCATATGATAGAAATATCCTCATCCAAGATACAGAGAGAAAAGAAATTGGAGGAGGGATATATCACACTGAAAAAAAACCTCTCTGCACATGTTTAGGGAAGACAGAAAAGGAGTGAGTGAGGAAGATAAGACTACAGAGATGCCCCTCAAAGACTGGTCCAGGTCTCCTTACCTTAGTCTACTCCAGAACACAGACAGAAACCCCTCACCTCATGTTCCAGCAGCAACCAAAAGGTCCTCCTGTGAAGGGCGCCGCCTCCTTCTCTTTTCCTTCTCCCTTCACTCCATTCAGGGATCCTACCCATAGATGAATAAGAACAGGTTTGGAAAACACATTTGCCCACTGTAGATTTAACCTGAAGTTTCCTGGTAGATCCACACTGAGCCAGGAGGAGAAGTCTGTGGGACAAGAAGGAGAACATCAGCTGGGTGCGGTGGCTCACACCTGTAATCCCAACACTTTGGGAGGCTGAAGCAGGAGGATCACTTGAAGCTGGGAGTTTGAAACCAGCCTGGTCAATGCAGCGAGATCCCATCTCTACAAACATAAAATATAAAAAATTATCCAGGCATGGTGGCATGTACCAGTAGTCCCAGCTATTCAAAAGGCTGAGTCAGGAGGATCACTTGAGCCCAGGAGTTTGAGGCTGCAGTGGGCTGTGATTACACCTCTGCACTCCAGCCTGGGCAACAGAGCAAGACCCTGCCTTAAAAAAAAAAAAAAGCAGCAGCAGCAGGACATTGACTGGGGCCAGAAGGACTAGCTCAAGTCTCAGCACCAACTCTAATGGGCCACCACTTTGGTTTCTTTCTTTTATTTTTTTTATTTTGACATAATTTTAGATCTACAGAAAAGTTGCAAGAATTCTAAAAATAATTTCTAGGATGCCCCAATTAAAAGACATAGACCGGCAAATTGGATAAAGAGTCAAGAGCCATCAGTGTGCTGTGTTCAGGAGACTCATCTCATGTGCAAAGACACATATAGGCTCAAAATAAAGGGATGGAAGAATATTTACCAAGCAAATGGAAAGCAAAAAAAGGCAGAGTTGCAATCCTAATCTCTGATAAAATAGACTTTAAACCAACAAAGATCAAAAGAGACAAAGAAGGACATTACATAATGGTAACGGGATCAATGCAGCAAGAAGAGCTATCTATCCTAAATATATATGCACCCAATACAGGAGCACCCAGATTCATAAAGCAAGTTCTTAGAGATCTACTAAGAGACTTAGACTCCCACACAATAATGGTGGGAGACTTTAACACCCCACTGTCAGTATTACACAGATCAACAAGACAGAAAATTAACAAGGATATTCAGGACTTGAACTCAGCTCTGGACCAAGTGGACCTAATAGACATCTACAGAACTCTCCACCCCAAATCAAGAGAATATACATTCTTCTCAGCACCTCATTGCACTTATTCTAAAATTGACCACATAATTTGAAGTAAAACACTCCTCAGCAAATGTAAAAGAATAGAAATCATTACAGTCTCTCAGGCCACAGTGCAATCAAACTAGAACTCAGGATTAAGAAACTCACTCAAAACCTTACAACTACATAGAAACTGAACAACCTGCTTCTGAATGACTACTGGGTAAATAACGAAATGAAGGCAGAAATAAAGATGTTCTTTGAAAGCAATGAGAACAAAGACAGAATGTACCAGAATCTCTGGGACACATTTAAAGCAGTGTTTAGAGGGAAATTTATAGCACTAAATGCCCATGAAAGAAAGCAGGAAAGATATAAAATTGACAGCCTAACATCAAAATTAAAAGAACTAGAGAAGCAACGCAAAGAAATTCAAAAGCTAGCAGAACACATGAAATAACTAAGATCAGAGCAGAACTGAAGGACATAGAGACACAAAAACCCTTCAAAAAATTAATGAATCCAGGAGCTGGTTTTTTGAAAAAAATAAACAAAATAGATAGGCTGCTAACCAGACTAATAAAGAAGAAAAGAGAGAAGAATCAAATAGACTCAATAAAAAATGATATAGGGGATATCACCACTGACCCCACAGAAAAACAAACTACCATCAGAGAATACTATAAACACCTCTATGCAAATAAACTAGAAAATATAGAAGAAATGGATACATTCCTGAACACATACACCTTCCCAAGTCTAAGCCAGGAAGAAGTTGAATCCCTGAATAAACCAATAACAAGTTCTGAAATTGAGGCAGTAATTAATAGCCTACCAACCAAAGGAAGTCCAGGACCAGACAGGTTCACCGCTGAATTCTATCAGAGGTACAAAGAGGAGTTGGTACCATTCCTTCTGAAACTATTCCAAACAATAGAAAAACGGAATCCTTGCTAATTCATTTTATGAGGCCAGCATCACCCTGATACCAAAACTTGGCAGAGACACAACAAAAAAAGAAAATTTCAGGCCAATATCCCTGATGAACATCGATACCAAAATCCTCGATAAAATACTGGCAAACTGAATCCAGCAGCACATCAAAAAGCTTATCCACAACAATCAAGTTGGCTTCATCCCTGGGATGCAAGGCTGGTTCAACATATGCAAATCAGTAAACATAATTCACCACATAAACAGAACCAATGACAAAAACCACATGATTGTATCAATAGATGCAGCAAAGGCCTTCAATAAAATCCAACACCCCTTCATGCCAAAAATTCTCAATAAACTCGGTATCAATGGAATGTATCTCAAAATAATAAGAGCTATTTATGACAAACCCACAGCCAATATCATACTGAATGGGCAAAAACTGGAAGCATTCCTTTGAAAACTGGCACAAGACAAGGATACCCTCTCTCACCACTCCTGTTCAACATAGTATTGGAAGTTCTGGCCAGGGCAATCAGGCAAGAGAAAGCAATAAAGGGTATCCGAATAGAAAGAGAGGAAATCAAATAGCCTCTGTTTGCAGATGACATGATTGTATATTTAGAAAACCCCATCGTCTCACCCCAAAATCTCCTTAAGCTGATAAGCAACTTCAGCAAAGTCTCAGGATAAAAAATCAATGTGCAAACATCACAAGCATTCCTATACACCAATAACAGACAAACAGGGAGCCAAATCATGAGTGAACTCCCATTCACAATTGCTTCGAAGAGAATAAAATACCTAGGAATCCAACTTACAAGGGATGTGAAAGACCTCTTCAGAGAGAACTACAAACCACTGCTCAAGGAAATAAGAGAGGACACAAACAAATGGAAAAACGTTCAATGCTCATGGATAGGAAAAATCAATATTGTGAAAATGGCCATACTGCCCAAAGTAATTTATAGATTCAATACTATCCCCATCAAACTACCACTGACTTTCTTCACAGAATTGGAAAAAACTACTTTAAAGTTCATATGGAACCAAAAAAGAGCCTGCATTGCCAAGACAATCCTGGACAAGAAGAACAAAGCTGGAGGCATCATGCTACCTGAGTTCAATCTATACTACAAGGCTACAGTAACCAAAACAGCATGATACTGGTACCAAAACAGATATATAGACCAATGGAACAGAAGGGAGGCCTCAGAAATAACACCACACATCTACAACCATCTGATCTTTGACAAACCTGACACACACAAGCAATGAGGAAAAGATTCCCTATTTAATAAATGGTGTTGGGAAAACTGGCTAGCCATATGCAGAAAACTGAAACTGGACCCTTTCCTTATACCTTATACAAAAGTCAACTCAAGATGGATCAAAGACTTAAAATGTAAGACCTAGGACCATAAAAATCCTAGAAGAAAACCTAGGCAATCCCTCCATTCAGGACATAGACATGGGCAAAGACTTCATGTCTAAAACACCAAAAGCAATGGCAACAAAAGCCAAAGTTGACAAATGGGATCCAATTAAACTAAAGAGCTTCTGCACAGCAAAGAAATTATCATTAGCAGGAACAGGAAACCTACAGAATGGCAGAAAATTTTTGCAATCTATCCATCTGACAGAGGGCTAATATCCAGAATCTACAAAGAACTTAAACAAATTTACAAGAAAAAAACAAAAACCCCATCAAAAAATGGGCAAAGGATATGATCAGACATTTCTCAAAAGAAGACATTTATGCAGCCAACAGAAATATGAAAAAAATGCTCATCATCATCACTGTTCATTAGAGAAATGCAAATCAAAGCCACAATGAGATACCATCTTATGCCAGTTAGAATGGTGATCATTAAAAATTTTGTCAGGAAACAACAGATGCTGCAGAGGTTGTGGGAAAATAGGAACACTTTTACACTGTTGGAGTGTAAATTAGTTCAACCATTGTGGAAGACAGTGTGGCAATTCCTCAAGGATCTAGAACTAGAAATACCATTTGACTCAGCCATCCCATTACTGGGTATATACCCAAAGGATTATAAATCATTCTATGATAAAGACACATGCACACGTATGTTTATTGTGTCACTATTCACAATAGCAAAGACTTGGAACCAACCCAAATGTCCATCAATGATAGACTGGATTAAGAAAATGTGGTATATATACACCAAGGAATACTATGCAGCCATAAAAAAAGGATGAGTTCATGTCCTTTGCAGGGACATGGATGAAGCTGGAAACCATCATTCTCAGCAAACTATCACAAGATCAGAAAACCAAATACTGCTTATTCTCACTTATAAGTGGGAGGTGAACAATGAGAACACATGGACACAGGGAGGGGAATATCACACACCAGGGCCTGTCGGGGGGTGGGGGGCTAGGGGAGGGATAACATTTGGAAAAATACCTAATGTAGGAGATGGGTTGAGGGGTGCAGCAAACCACCATGGCACGTGTATACCTATGTAACAAACCTGCACATTCTGCATATGTAACCCAGAACTTAAAGTTTAATAACAAAAAAAAATTTCTATAAGCCTTTCACCCAGATGCCCTAAATGTAAACATTTTATCATCTTTCCCTCTCAATTGATAGACAGATACAGATATATACGAGTACATAAACATACACAAGCATTACAAATAGATACATATGCATATATACAAATAAATGTATACACAGGTATACATACATTCTTTCTTTCTCTCTCTCTCTCTCTCCCTCTCTCTCTCTCTCTCTCTCTATATATATATGCACACATACACATTAAAAACCGCTGGTACCTGCAATTCCTATTCAACACTGCAGAGCTCATTAGATCTTTCTGCTTCCCATATTGGTAACTCTCTTCCCATCAGTGAGAAACCTGGCTCCCACTATGCACAATATATTTACTTTTTGCTTAATCCTAGAATACAGTCAGTATTTTCAGAATTCATCATTTATTTGTCTGCAAAAAACAAACCTCGCATCTAGCATTTAAGACTCATTAGTCCCAGGAGTTTGAGACCTGCCAGGGCAACATGGCGAGATTCCATTGCTACAAAAAAATTTAAAAATTAGCTGGGCGTGGTGGCATGTGCCTGTAGTCCCAGGTACTCGGGAAGCTGAGGTGGGAAGATGTCTCCAGCCCAGGAGGTTGAGGCTGCAGTGAGCTGTGACTGCGCCACTGCCTTCCAGCCTGGGTGACAGAGGGAGAACCTGTCTCAAAACAAAAACAAAAACAAACAAACAAACAAAACTCAGGGTTCTTTAGTCCTTATTCCAAGCACTATGTTCCAGTCACTGGTTCAATCCCCCTCCCACCTCCACCTTCCTTTCAATGTGGTTGCGTGTTTCATTTGAAATACAGTTGACTTCATTTGTTTCTACTTACATCTCATTTTAAGATTTTTTTGTTCCTCCTTGTTGTCTTTTCCTTCCTTTTTTCCTTCCCTTCCTTCCTTCATACCTTCCTTCCTGCTTCCTTCCTTTCTCTCTTTCTCTCTCTCTCTCTCTCTCTTTCTTTTTGAATACATGAAATCTTAACAGGGTTCCAAGAGTCAGAAAATATGAAAAAATATAATCAGAGTAGTGTCCTTTCCCTCTCATTACTTCTCTGCTTTCAGCCTCGTTACCACCTACCCCTGTAACTAACCAATCTCATTATTTCTGTCATATCCTTCTAGTTCTACTGGGTTTTTTTCTTGCACAAATGAGGAAATATGTGTATATTTTCTTATTTCCCCTCCCTTCTTACACAAAAGGTAGCACCCTACCTTAACAGTATGCCCTGGAGTCATCCCAGGTAAGTCCATAGATATCATTCTTATTCTTTTTTACAGCTGCATAGAACTCCATTGGGTGAATACACTATAATCACTTAACTACTCTCATGTGTGTGGGTGTTTGGATTGTCTCCAGTGTTTTGCAATTACAAACAATGTAGCAATTAATACCTTGCGCATACATATTTTCACATTATGGGAAGGTTAGCTACTTTTAAATGTTACGTATCAGTAAGGATTAGATCCAACTTTATGTAATAGAAAACTCAAAATAACAGAAATATATAATAGGTTACTGCTAGCCACACAAAAAAAGATCCAGAAGCAGGAAGTCCAGGTTGTCACTGTGACTCATCAGGGAGCCTGGCTCCTTCTGTCATTCTATTCTTCCATTCTTAGTATGTTATTTCCATACTTAATTACTTCATGATCTAAATGGCTGCTGATACTCCCACCATCACATTCGTGTTCCAGGAAGGAAAAGGATGTAAGATCAAAAAGGGCTTTCTTCAGCTGTTACTCTTTTATGGAGACATTCTGAAAGTGTCTCCCAACAACTTTCACTTACGTCTTATCTTCTAGAATTCAGTCACATAGCTACAGGGAGATTGGGGAAAATAGTCTTGTAGCTGGTCACACCACTACCTTCAGTGATTAGGGTTTTTTTGTTTTTTTTTGGTTTTTGGTTTTTGTTTTTGTTTTTTTTTTTTTTGAGACGAAGTCTCACTCTGTCACCAGGCTGGAGTGCAGTGGTGCGATCTTGGCTCACTGCAACCTCTGCCTCCTGGGTTCAAGCAATTGTCCTGCCTCAGCCTCCCAAGTAGCTGGGACTACAGGCGCATGCCACCACACACAGCTAATTTTCATATTTTTCGTAGAGACGGAGTTTCTTCATGTTGACCAGGATGGTCTCGATCTTTTGACCTCGTGATCCACCCATCTCGGCCTCCCAAAGTGCTGGAATTACAGGTGTGAACCACAATTAGGGTTCTTTAGTTGAGAAGGAGGGGGAAAATGTGTGTTGGTTGGGCAACTAGCAATCCCTACCACGTTACTACAATTAAATTTTCACTCCTTCCATCACTACTATACAACCAGTATACCTTTTGTTTATGAGGGTGACCTAAAAAGTCACCTCTCTCCCCGGAGTACTTTGGGATAATTTGAGGTGCATTCTCATAGTTCTGAACCAGTATAGGGCCCTCCCCACTTGGGGACCAGTTGGAGTGATGGCCGCCAGCTCCACAGGAAATGTCCAGGAGAATGCATTCACTAGGGCCATGCTGTTATACAAGCCACCAGGAGGGACAGGTGTTTTCACGAGAAGGGAAAATACAATGATTGTATTAGTCCGTTTTCATACTGCTGCTAAAGACATATCTGAGACTGGGCAGTTTACAAAAGAAAGAGGTTTAATGGACTCAGTGTTCCATGTGGCTGGGGAGGCCTTACAATCATGGTGGAAGGTGAAAGGCATGTCTCATGTGGAGGCAGACAGGAGACGTGACCTCGTACAGGGAAACTCCTCTTTATAAAAGCATCAGATCTCGTGAGACTTATTTGCTATCACGAGAACGGCATGGGAAAGACCCACCCCCATGATTCAATTACCGCCCACTGGGTCCCTCCCATGACACATGAGAATTGTGGAAGCTACAATTCAAGATGAGATTTGGGTGAGGACACAGCCAAACCATAGCAATGATCCTTCAACAAGCAAAGGAGATAAACCCGAAAGCCAGATGCCACTGTCTTTCACCAGAGATGAAAGTAACAATGTACTCAATGTCATCTAGAGAAGCAAATGTATCAAGAGACTTTAAAAAGTGCCCAGGTTAATCCCAGAGGGGATAGAAACTGTCTTACAAAATGGCATTACATACAAAAAGAATGATGTCAGGAGTGCCAGTAAAGGCAAAGTGCTTATGTGTCAGTTTGGGAGTGGAGGCTGCAGAGGGATGTGGTTCAGTTGGGTAGGAGGAGTGGGGACTGAGCTGTTGGATTTCTGCTCCAGAACAAGGAAAATGGGACTCTCACAGTGGCTCAGTGAAAAGTGCTAGGGTTTTGGAGTGTGATGGAGCTGAGTTCACACCCCAGTTTTATGTGTGACAACCATAAAGTCACTTTGTTCCTCTTGGGCCTCAGCTTTCTCATCCACAGTCTGCTTTCTAGCATGGAGCTGTGGGGAGAATTAAAGGATAGATTAAAGATTCAGCAAGGCGATTATTAATCATTAATAGTTACTGCCATGGCTGGGTGTGGTGGCTCACGCCTATAATCCCAGCACTTTGGGAGGCTGAGACTGGAGGATTGCTTGAGCCCCGGAGTTCAAGCCCAGCCTGGGCAATACAGCAAGACCTCATCTCTATAAATAAAAATAACTAGCCAGGTGTGGTGGTGCACGTCTGTAATCCCAGCTGCTCAGGAGGCTGAGGTGAGAGGATTGCTTGAGCCCGGGAGGTTGAGGCTGCAGTGAGCCATGATTATGCCACTGTACTCCAGCCTGAGCAACAGAGCAAGACCCTGCCTCAATTTTTAAAAAAATAGTTACTATCATATCGTTTAGTATGAAAGTTCTCAGTCAGTCCTTCCCTAAGTGTTCATGTCTGGTTACCAGATCCTTCTCCCACTTGGACGGAGGATTAGAGAAAGGAGGAGGGCAAACACCTTTCTGGGAGATGCCGAGTGGCAGCCCCCCAGGGAGAAAGGGTAGAAAACCACAGATAAGGGATTTTCCACGCTTCTTAGGGTCGATCCTCCTAACCGTTTGTTAGGTAGAACCAGACAGCGTGACAGGCCCAGGGGCCCACAGAGGCCACCGCACATCAAGATATGGAAAGTTTCCATTTTTCATGCCCTAACATGCTGGGTCTAAAGGAGTTTTGTCCCCAAAGGGCTGTTCATTAAGGAATCACTTTCCTTACACTCAGGACTCCAGTGATGTCAACCTATAATTTAGTGTTGTCCCAGTGACCACTGGCTGTGCAGCCCTGGACACGTCTCAGTCTCTGGAAATTGCCCTCCCTTTCCCCTTGGGGTGTGCTGAGATGCCCATAAAAGCTCTTCTCTGGATGTTTGAAGTATCAGAAAGTGGTCAGTTTGAGAAAACAAATGTGTCTGAGTAAGCACCTTAGTTCTTACTCATTAAATTCTTGGATAAGACAAAAAAAAAAACCTGCCATTAATTGAACACCTACTATGTTCCTATACTTTATATGCATTCTCTCATCTCACCCTTACAACCATTCCATGGGTGTGGGAAGCAGCTATTATCATCCCCATTTTGCTGTAGATAAGATTCAGAAAGGTTATGAGGCTTGCCCAAGGTCACAGAGTCAGCAAATAGCAGATTTAGGATCCAAACATAGTGCTGTCTGACCCCAAATCTATAGTCTTAAAAAGTTGGGTGTGGGCCAGAGGCTGTGGTTCATACCTGTAATCCTAGCTCTTTGAGATGCCATGGCAGGAGGACTGCTTGAGGCCAGGAGTTCGAGGCTACAGTGAGCTATGATTATACCACTGCATTGCACTGTCCACCTTAGGCAATAGAGTGAGACCCTGTCTCAAAAAAAAAAGAAAAGAAAAAAGTCAGGTCCTTTGGCAGAAGGTCTTTCAAAAGCTCAAAAGTGCGGCTTGCATGGGAAGGTGTCCTCTGGTGTGGGTCTTCCGCAAGTCCCCAGAAGCCTTCATCCTACAAAACTCAATCATGTCCAAAGACAGCTGCTGGCGCACAGCATCCACTGGTTGAGATGCAGATTTCCCCCTTTGCTTCTCAGCCACAGTAAAAGCAAAGTTTATTTTCATTGCCCTGCTTCCCCATGTTGGAAGAAAGCAGAGCCTGGGCCCCACATTCCATTCTAAATAAGGGATGGGAGGGCTGTTAAATTTAATTAAGATGATTTTTGCATTTTGAAAGAAGTATTACACACAGAGACACACAGACACACACACACACACACACACACACACACACACACACTCTCCCCTCTGCCCTAGGCAGAACCTCTGCACCATTTCCAGAATTGAGCTCGATATCAACCCGGTGCCACACTCACATCTGCCCACAACCATGAATCCATCTACAGGACAGGTGGGCAGTCAGCACGTCATTTCAGAGGCTGCTCATTCAGATTTGATTCATTGAGGCCAACACAGTGCCTCACGCCAATAATCCCAGCATTTTCGGAGGCTGAGGCGGGAGGATCCCTTGAACCCAGGAGTTCAAGCCCAGCCTGGGCAACTTAGCAAGACTCCATCTTTACAATAAACAATTTTTTTTTTTTTTTGAGATGGAGTCTCACTCTGTCGCCCAGGCTGGAGTGCAGTGGCGCAATCTCGGCTCACTGCAAACTCCGCCTCCCGGGTTCAAGCCATTCCCCTGCCTCAGCCTCCCGAGTAGTTAGGACTACAGGCACCCCCCACCACACCTGGCTAATTTTTTTTGTATTTTTAGTAGAGACGGGGTTTCACTGTGTTAGCCAGGATGGTCTCGATCTCCTGACCTCGTGATCCGCCCATCTTGGCCTCCCAAAGTGCTGGGATTACAGGCGTGAGCCACCACGCCCGGCCACAATAAACAATTTTTTAAAAATTTAGCCTGGCATGGTGGCACATGCCTGTAGTCCCAGCTACTCAGGAGGCTGAGACAAGAGAATTACTTGAGCCTGGGAGGTCAAAGCTATGGTGAGCTATGATGGTGTCACTGCACTCCAGCCTGAGTGACAGACAGAGTGAGACCCTGTCTTAAAATAAAATATAATATAATATAATATAATATAATATAATATAATATAATATAAACAAAATATTTGGTTAGTCAGTTGCCTGGATCTGTCTTCTCCCTCTTCTTTGGAACCTTTATTTTTTTTTGTGACAGAGTCTCACTCTTGTCTCCCAGCCTGGAGTGCAATGGCACAATCTCGGCTCACTGCAACCTCTCCCTCCTGGGTTCAAGCCATTCTCCTTCCTCTGCCTCCCAAGTAGCTGGGGTTACAGGCACCCGCCACCACACCTGGCTAATTTTTGTATTTTTAGCAGAGACAGGGTTTTACCATCTTGGCCAGGCTGGTCTCAAACTCCTGACCTCAGGTAATCTGCCTGCCTCGGCCTCCCAATGTGCCGGGATTACAGGCATGAGCCACTGCACCCAGCCGGAACCTTTTTGGATTTCCATTGCTCTCTGACTCCCCCATGCTCCATAAAGGAAGGCAATTGCGACCTGTGAGTAACTAAGATTCAGGCCTTGGGAATGGAGTAAGAGGGATGGGATGCCACTAATAACGGGCTGTACCTTCCCACTCTGGCCTGAGCAGTCACTGGCCAATTGAGGTATTCTAAGACTGCCCTTCTCAAAGTGTGATCTGTGCACCAGCATCATCCACATCACCTGGAAACTTAGAAACCCAGGGCCTTGGGCTCCACCTTAACACATGCACGTTCTAGTCTGTGAAACTCTGCTCCAAGATCTGAAGACCTGGAGCCCTCCCCCACACCCCACCCTAAATCCAGACAGCTTAGCTTTCAGGAATGGGTACCTTGACAAATGAATAAATAGTTCTGCCAGAAGGAAAGTTTGAGAAATATTACATGCCAGGTTCCTCTCCAGAGTGCACAAAACATATTAGCATATTCAAGGCCCTGATAAGTCCTGCATTAAAGCAACATATTTACTTGTGTTTGACTGAATGCCTCCCAAACTTATTTGGCCACAAAATATTCTTTTCCTAGAACACCCAATTGTAGAATATATTTTGGGAAGCACTGCCTTTACTTGTAAGAGAGGAAACCACAATTCTTTACCTCATCTTTAGGATAAGGCAGCTGTGCAAAATATGAGATTGCATTTTAATAACCAGTTCCAAGACCTCAGGATGTACAAATCAGAAACCTAGGTTAAAGGTGACAGGCAAGCTTATACCAATTACCTTTAACTAGAGCCACACCCTCCTATTTCCAGGATTTCAGCCTCAATTCCCACGGTCCCTCAAACTCAACATGCTGAGCCCAATTTCATTACAGAATGCGGCTCTCTGATAACATCACCACTTTTTTCCTAGGTTCTTCCCTCCCCCACTTATTAATCCCCTACTCACCCCTCCCAGCCCCCACCCCACCCCATCCCTGCACTGCCTTGGCCTCTCCATCTAATCAATTGCCAAGTTCATTAGATCTTATCTCTGTTATGTCTTTCAACACTTCCCACCCTGTTCCTTCTCCCTGTGACTAATCTGGCCTCTTGCCCGCAGGCACCTTCCTGCCTTTATTTCTCTATAATTCATCTTACTCCCGGCAAATAGAAAGATTTCTCAATGCACATATGTGCTTCCGTCACTTATGGGCTCCAGTCCAGGCGCTTGCTTAATTCTAATTCTAATATTATTCCCATTTTGAAGATCAAGAAACTGAGGCACAGAGAGGCTACGTGACTTGCCCAAGGTCACATATATCGTGAGCGGTGGCAGGAGGATTTGAGGTTGGAAATACCGCATCAGAAGCTGAGTGCTTGGTCCCTGCATAAATGCATTCTGCACCATGGCCTTCTAATAGTCCTGCTCACACCTGCTGCCTCCACCGTGCCAGACCCACCACTGCGGTGGAATGTGGCACCATTCTCCATCTCCAGTCATCAACACTGTCATGAAATTGCAGCCCAAATGCATCAAGTGAGGCACCTGAGATGCAAAATTTCAGAAGGCACTCTGCACTCTCACATCCCCAGGATGCTTTTGGGGGAGGGCATCCTCATGTGCCCTTAGGTGGCCAAGCGCCTTCAGGTGGTGCTTTCATGGAGGGCATCCTTACATTTTGCACTGTAGGCATCTCGCTTGCCTCACCCTAGTCGTGGCTCCACTCTGCACATATCATCTCATTTAATCCTCAGAAGAAGCCTGTGTTGTAGGCTGGTATCGTGATTATCATCATTAGCATTTTACAGATGGGAAAACTGGGGTGCAGAGAGGTAAGGTGATTTGATTTGCCTAAGTTGAGGTCCAGACTTAACCCCCAGGCCATCTAACTTTAAAGCTATGCTCTAACCCACGGGGCTCTGTGGGATTCGTTTATGGCCCAAGAATAGCACAAATGAAGTCTGTACTTGGCAGAGTGCTGGGGCATCCGTAAGAGGTGCGCTGGATGGGGCACAGGAGCAAGAACACACTGGGAGGGAGGAAGAGCGCCCAGGGAGGTGGCATTTGAGATGAGACGAGAAGCAGCTAGGATTTCAACAGGTGGCACTTTGGGGGAGGGCATGCTAGGAGGAGGGAACAGGAAGTACAAGGGCCAGGGGCTAGGAAAGGGCAGGGGCTGTTCCAGGACAGTGTGGAGCTGGGTTTGGCTGGGGTACAGAGCACGTACACAGAAGGCAGTGTGGAGAGGCACTGGCTGGGGACAGGCCAACACGGGAGCACCCCTAGTGTGGTGGGACAGCTTCATCCAGCTACGTCCCAGGATAGGGAGACTTCTCTTGCGGCCAGAGCGGGCTTCAAGCCCCCACTGGGTCCAGCACCTGCCCACATCTGTGGAACCCAGATGGGAGCAAGGCTTTGGCCTTTCTCATTGGAGCTGAGTGCTTTGGCCCTGCATAAATGAATTCTGCGCCATGGCCTTCTAGGAGTCCTGACAACAGAGGAATGGGCCAAGGGCTCTCAGCTTGCCTGAGGCCTCACTCTGTTGTATCTTGGCCTGACTCGGCATGAAATAAGCAGGATCCAGAAAGCTCTCGTGGGCCAGGAGCACAGGCGAAGTCCCAGGTTGCACAGAGGAGGCAGAGTCACAGGGACTGGTGTCCAGGTTCTTGGGGAGGTGACAGTAAGGAGGCAGATATCAAAAGAGGGCTTGGCCACATGCACTGGGGGAGAGGAAATGGCCTGTCTTCTCCCTTCCCTCTGCATGTAAAAACACATCTTGACTGCCACCATGCTAAAAAGCCTGGAAATGCCTTCTAAGGAAGACTGGAGTGCCCTGGTTTTAGGGACACAGGCTCTTTCTCAGTTACTGATGTCCAGATTGCCCTCTCTGCAAATCACCTGGGGAAAACATTAATCCCTTAATGCAGTGGTCCCCACCCTTTTTGACACCAGGGACCAGTTTTGTGGAAGATAATTTTTCCAGAGACTGGGGTGGGGGGATGGTTTCAGGAAGATTCAAGTGCATTACATTTATTGTGTACTTTATTTCTATTATGATTACATTTTAATATGTAATGAAATAATTACACAACTCACCATAATGTAGAATCAGCAGGAGCCCTGAACTTGTTTTCCTGCAACTAGACAGTCCCATCTGGGTGTGATGGGAGACAGTGACAGATCATCGGGCATTAGATTCTCGTAAGGAGCAGGAAACCTAGATCCCTCGCATGCATAGTTCACAATAGGGTCCAAGCTCGTATGAGAATCTAATGCCTGCTGATCTGACGGGAGGCAGAGCTCAGGCAGCAATGTGAGTGATCAGAAGCAGCTGTAAATACAGATGAAGCTTTGCTGTCTCACCCACTGCTCACTTCTGCTGTGTGGCCCAGTTCCTAAGAAGCCACAATCGCGTGGCCCGGAGGTAGGAGACCCACACCTGAATGGGCTCCACAGCCACCCAGCATTCTTCCCGCTGGCTCCCATCATGCACTTGGTGTGGCCTCTCAGCGTGTCTGTCTGGACTCTCTTCTAAGATGTGTGTTCTCAGCCAAGAGAAGCATGTCAGGGCTAGGGTGGAAGCTGCCGAGTCCACAGCTCAGCCCCACATAGCTTCACTCCAACTCCACGCCTCCACATGGGGTGACGTCTTGGTCCCCAGGGGAGCTCCCCACTGGAATCACAGCAGAGCAGGCCTATGGGTGCCCACGGCTGTGGCCTCCCTGCATGGCATCAAGGAGGTGGTTGGTAAATACTGGTTCAATGGAGTCATGAATGTTTCTAACGGGGCTTCTGCCAAGTCTCCCTGCACCTGACACTTGGTTACCTGGCAAAGACCTCCCGGGCAACCGTTACCTGCCATCTACAGTCACCAAGTCTTTCCAGTAACTGCTCCCATGACCACTTCTTTATTGTAGTAAAATATATATGACAGAAAATGTGCCATTATAACCATTATCTCTCATTCAAGTCTATCATTCAGTGACATCTACATTCACATTCACGATGTCATACAGCCATCACCACTACCTAAGTCCCAGAATATTTTCATCACCCCAAAAGGAAATCCCATACCCCTTTCCCATTCCCTCCTCCCCTAACTCCCACCCTCAGCCTAGGCAACCGTTCATCTGCTTTTTGTCTCTATGGACTTGCCTGTTCCGGACATTTTGTAGAAACAAAATCACACAGTACGCAACCTTTTGTGTCTACTTTCTTTCACTTAGCCTAATATTTTCAAGATTCTTCTGTGTTGTAGCACAATCAGGACTCCATTCCTTTTTATGGTGAAATAATATTTCACTGTATGAATATACCACAAGTCATTGATTCATTCATTGGTGGACATTTGTATTGTTTCTAGCTTTTGGCTATATGAACAGTGCTGCTATGGACATTTATGTACACGTTTTTGTTTGCACATCTATTTCCAATTCTCTTTGGAGTGGAATTGCTGGATCATATGGTTAATTCTATGTTTAACTTACTGAGGAACCACCAAGTCCTATTACCACTTTGTTCTGAGGTGCATACACCTTTATCATAAGACATCTAGAAAATGCATACACACATAAGAAAACATTAAATCACAAATAGTCATGGCACTCAAAGATAAACATTGTCAACTGTTCTGAATGTTTCCTACTAGAATTGTTTAGAATGCCTAAATATATACATTTACTATATAATTAAAAGTTTATACAAAAGTGGGATTATAGAAATGCCATTTAATGTCACACTTTAATGCCACCTTCTCAACGACAAACCTGATTAAAACCAAACCTCAGTAGTTCCTGCTCCTTCCCAGTATGATTTTACTCCCTGGCATTTATCATCCTCCATCTCATCTATATCATGCTTATGATAAACCCTGCGAATGCTGGGATTGCTGACTGTTTTGTGCAATGCCTGGCACACAGAGATGAATGAAAAGGCAACCAAGTCAAAATTTAAACTGAATTTCAAATGCATTTGCCGATGTGTAATAGAAATGGTTGTGCATTACTTCCTGTTGGTGATCATCCACACTGGAATCTCCACGGCCCTCATTCTTTTTCAAAATGCCTTATCCGAGGCATAAATATGGTCCCTGGGAATCCTATTGGCTAGAACCAGGTCATCACCAATCCTTGAGCTTTCTGAGTTTGATTTTGCAAGGAGGCCCCCTCATTTCCATCCCAGGCTCCCAGAAGGGCAGGGGGCTGGGGGTGGAAAAAATCATCCTGAAAAATCTCCAACAGCCAGAGCCCATTTGGTCCTAATTTCAGAACGGGTTTCTTCCGAACTCCAACCGAAGCCAAGATCCCCAAAGGGAGACCATGTCTCTGCCTCCACCTTCCTGTCTATGTCAGAGCAATTCTCCCAGCCACCTTGTCACAAGCCCGCTGTGCTGCTGATATTAGTTACAGATGATGCCAATTAGGGGCCGAATCTCTCTGGCTCCTGGTAGAATATTGAGTCAGAGCTACAGCTATTTTAAGATTTTAAGCAGATTTATACTTAGTGCTTCAAAGAAGGCCAGCCAGCAAGGAAAATATGGTAACTGTTGCTTTAAATTATAGCTATCATTACTTCAAAAGGATATTCAATCAGAAACCACTGAAGACTAAAACTATTTACATCTCCTGACACTTAAAAGCAAGCAAGCAGTTTTAGCCTGTCAGCCTTGGACATGTTGGCTACAAAGAGAGAGGTACCTCTCCGACCTGCAAAGAAAAACATTTTCAAAGGAGCAGGAACTGAGAAGGTACCTTGGGAGTCCTCCTGCTTGGAGCTTGCCTGCCATCTCTCTCCCACAGCCTGTAAAGGAAGAGTTTGGGGTCTGGGGTGTGTGGTTCTGCCCAGGTCTGCAGACAGCAGTCTCCAAACCCCTGGAAAAGCTGGCTCTTTAAGCCAGGATGACTGCCCCTTTCTGCCTGGCCTCTGGCTTTCAGGCCCCTGCCCTGGGGAAATCCTGTCTCATCCCATTAATACAATTCCCAGGACAGGGCTGCCTCCTTCTTCTTCCTGGATTCCACTGCATGAACTGGACAGCAGGGCTGGGTGATATATCGATCAGAATCAGAGCCAGTGGAGCCCTTTGTTAACAGAGAGAGTCGCCCAAAGCATGGGCTTTGAGGATAGACTTCTCCAGGTTAGAGTTCAGGCTCTTGAATTTACTAGCTGTGCGACCTTGGACAAGCCACTTAACCTCTCTGAGACTCAGCTTCCTTGTAAGTAAACCTGGGATGATTCAAATCTCCCTTTCATATGATTTTTGAGAAACTTCAGTGAGACGATGTGCAAAAAGCACTTTATTAGTTAGAGTAATGCTAGATGCTGTAACAAATAGTCCTGACAGTTTCAGTGGCTGAACACAATAAACCCTTCTCCCTCGCCTGACAATTCAAGGAGGGTGTTCCTAGTCAGCAGGCAACTTTTCTCCCTGTGATGATTTGGGTGGTTTGGAATCCATCCATTCCACGACTGTCATCTCCCAGGGTTTAAATGTCTCTGCTTCTAGTCTCAGGAAGGAGAAAAAGGCAGTGGGCTGGGTCCTCTGAATGTAGAGATGATTAAGATTTCACAGGTTACTCCAACTTGAGAGATCAGTTAAGGAAACAGCCTCTTTTGCTCTGTGTGTGTCTGTACCCTCCCACCCGCCAAAAATTTGCATTTGGAATTAGATGCCCTCCTACTGGCTGCCATAGCCTTGTGCTTACCGGCATCAGCCACGGCCCCTGGAATGTAATTTTGTGGGCACAGCCTGGACTTCCATTTTTCACAGAACAGAAGAACTCAGCACTTGGCACACAAGAGATGTTCAGTAAATATTGGCTGGAAGAATTAAACAGTAAAATCCAGGACCCTGACACATTCCCCAACAGGGCAGGTACAGATTAGTGAATGTTCCTAAATGAGTGATGAGTAAATGTTACTACTTGGCAATCTGGAGAAAGAATATTGTAGGCGTTCCCTATACCAGAGGCAAACTGTGGCCTGTGGACCAAACTCAGCCCACTGCCTGTTTTTGCAAATGTTTAATGTTTTGCTATGTGTGTATGCATTTTCTAAATATCTTATGATAAAGGTGTATGCATCTTGGAACAAAGTGGTAATCGGACTTGGTGGTTCCTCAGTAAGTTAAACATAGAATTACCATATGATTATTAAAAACTCAGGAAACAACAGGTGCTGGAGAGGATGTGGAGAAATAGGAACACTGTTACACTGTTGGTGGGACTGGAAACTAGTTCAACCACTGTGGAAGACAGTGTGGCAATTTCTCAAGGATCTAGAACTAGAAATACCATTTGACCCAGCCATCCCATTACTGGGTATAAACCCAAAGGATTATAAATCATGCTGCTATAAAGACACATGCACACGTACGTTTATTGTGGCACTATTCACAATAGCAAAGACTTGGAACCAACCCAAATGTCCATCAATGATAGACTGCATTAAGAAAATGTGTCACATATACACCATGGAATACTATGCAGCCATAAAAAAGGATGAGTTCATGTCCTTTGTAGGGACATGGATGAAGCTGGAAACCATCATTCTGAGCAAACTATCCCAAGGACAGAAAACCAAACACCACATGTTCTTACTCGTAGGTGGGAATTGGACAATGAGAACACTTGGACACAGGGTGGGGAACATCACACACCAGGGCCTGTCATGGGGTTGGGGGAGGGAGGAGGGATAGCGTTAGGAGATATACCTAATGTAAATGACGAGTTAATGGGTGCAGCACACCAACATGGCACATGTTTACATATGTAACTAACCTGCACGTTGTGCACATGTACCCTAGAACTTAAAGTACAATAAAAAAAAAAAAAAAGAAAATGGACTACTACAAATAAATAACTAAAACAACCCCCAAAAAAGAATTATCATACGATCTAGAAATTCCACTCCTGGATATATAACCAAAAGAACTGGAAATAGATGTGCAAACAAAAATGTGTACACAAATGTCCATAGCAGCACTGTTCATAGTAGCCAAAAGCCAGAAAACGCTACTGTTTTGCGCCTGTACACAAGGGCCTGGGAAATGGAGACCCTGGCTGGGTTACTGCCTCCCAGGGTGAACTCTACACTATGGCAGAAAAAGCTCAACTTTTTGGTGGACAGGTAGCTGTTCTCCGCCTCAAGCACTTAGGGCAGTGTTACTCATTAATATTAATATTATTTTAAATGTAATTGTTTTCTAATTCAACCTTCCAATTGTACAAATGAGATCCAGGGAGTTGAGCACAAGGTTACGGCTAGTCAGTGACAGAACTAGAATTGGAACAGAACTCTCTTGGCCTCTGACCCACCCTTGGAGCCAGGAGAAGGAAGAAGTTCCGACTCAGGGCTATTTGCTTTAGATAGGCAGGGACTTTGGAAAGTTCATTCCCTGTCTTAGGAAGCCAACATTTCACAGCTGCTGATAATTTTGCAGGATGGAAGAAGGTCAACTTTGCTCTTCTCCTGGGTTCTGGAACCAGACCTTCCTAACCTGCTCTGCTCACCTGGAGCCCCAGCCCACTGTCACCCATGCCCTCATCTCCAGACTCTACTTCCAGCAAGTAAGAGTCACAGCAGGTACCACACTGGGCGGAGATCCACGATCTCCAGGTGGGAGGAGGTGACTGCCTGTCCCTGTTCGGAAGCTGTTAAAAAGAACGTCTTCTTCTTGCCTTGACCCCATGGCCCACTCTGCCTCCAGCCTGGGGCGGGTAAGGCATGTCCCTTGTTGTCTTGGGCTCACCTCAGCCCCTACCTTGCCAAGCAGGCCTTGGGTGGCCAGAGCAGGTATACACAGGCTGTGCAGCCTGAGAGACAGCAAGGTGGGGCAGGTGGTGGCATGGGAGTAAGGTGAATGCTGTGTGTTACCTGGACAAGTCACTTCCCTCTCTCGGCTTCCGCTTCTCCAATGCCACCTGCTCTGCCTGGCTTGTGGGGCTGTAGAGGGTGGGGTAAACATCTGCAGGCATGACAATGTCTTGCATAGTGGATGCTTGCTTATTTTTCAACCTCCCCTAATAAATTCCATCTTCTTTCCATAACAGTAATTGGATTTGTGTGGGGGAATTACCTAACACTCCCCCACTGTGTGTAGTCTTCAAGGACAGTCAATCAAGTTGCCCCACCCCTTCCCTGCCCAATGGGTGTGTACATGACTCCAGATCAACCAATCAGAATCTTCCCTGGGACTTTGAATCTTGAGTGAAGTCACAGAGGATGGGAGAAAAAGAGAACAGATGTAGTTGTTTCTTCCCAGAGGGGCAGCCTGCTCCCACCCACTTGTACACACACACATGTGTGCACACAGACTCTCACACACACACATGGATACACTCACACTGTCTCACACACACATTCACAGTCACACATTCTCACATACAGTCACACACACTCTCTCACACACACAGATACACTCACACACTCACACACACACATACTTGCACACACACACTCTCACATACACATACTATCATACACTTGCACACACATTTACACTGACATCTGAGTCCTACAGTACCTGCAACTCCTCCCTAAGGGTTTGCTTGTTTCTTCAACTAGGCCTTTGGCCCCTTGAGGGATGACATCTTATAATTCTGGATTTTTCTTTTCCCCAGCTAGGCTTTCAAAGCAGGGATGGTGGGTTGGAGCACCAGCTTCCGTGTCAAGCAGGGCGGGCTGCACTCCCAGCGCCCTGGTGCCTCTGGCTCTCGAGGCTTGTTCCTCATCTCTAGCTCCCTCACAGTGTTGTCCTGAGGCTCACAATGGGAACACATCAATAAATTACCTATTGCATTAAAATGAGTTGTTATTATTGGCACAATTGTTATTGACGCTTAAGCCTGAAGGCAAATAAATGATTTTTAGCTGCAAAATGGATCCTGTTCTTTTCTGCTGGATGGCTGGCGTCAAGGAAGGTTTTGCTCCGAGAACTAGCTTTTAGGCCCTGAACTCAGATCCCCCTGACGATTTCTCAGCACCCACCATGTGCCAAACGCCACCCTAGGTGCTTTCAAATAAATTTTCTGGAAGCCAGAAGGTCTAAACAATAACAATTTCCTTTCAGTTCCTATTTTTTCTCAAGAACTAGGAGTGTAGCCGAGTGAACCCCTTTTCTAGAAGGGTGTGGTTATCAATTATTTTTATGGTGGAACTCCTTCATTCTCATGAGGGTATATCCTCAGACTTTTAGGGTGGGCTCTTATAGTCAAGGAAGCCTCAAATTCTGGCTGCTAAGCCAGTCACCGTGGCTCATGCCTGTAATCCCAACACTTCAGAAGGCTGAGAAGGGTGGATCACCTGAGGTCAGGGGTTGCAGACCAGCCTGAACAACATGGTGAAACTCTGTCTCTACTAAAAATACAAAAATTCGCCAGTTGTGGTGGTGCATGCCTGCAATCCCAGCTACTCAGGAGACTGATGCAGGAGAATCATGTGAACCCAGGAGATGGAGGTTGCAGTGAGTGGAGATCATGCCACTGCACTCCAGCCTGGGCGACAGAGCAAGACTCTGTCTCAAAACAAAAACAAACAAACAAAATCTGTCTGCCTTCTGGGCAGGGGAGCACCATAAATTGTCATCAGATGCCCCTGACATGCAGCCCCGTTGATCTCCAGAAAGAGCCAAAGCTGAGGGTGGGAACATAGCCCCCGGTCAGGGACCTCAAGTCAGTGAGCTGCTGGCCTTGCTGGAGCCCCCAGAGGCTGGTTCCCACTCACCCAGAGGAGCGTGACAGCCCAGGGACCTAGGGCATGGAGGAGGAGTCAGAGTTGTGGCAGGCAGGGAAGATGGTTTCCCAAACAGAAGGACTCTAGGCAGAACCTGACCTGGAGGACATCTGTGTGTCCCTTGCCCCAGATCTGCTCTCCCCTCTCCTCCCCCTGCTCCGTGGCCCAGGAGGCTGATCCCTGGAAAGAATCAGAGTTCCCATGCCTCCTCCCACCCCATCTCCCCACACAGCTTACAGGAGAGCCAGCAGGGAGCCCTGATAAGAGAGTAGAGGGAGGCAGAGAGGAAGGAGGAAAGCCAGCGGGTGTCTATTCCCGGGCTCCCTCCCTCTGGGGCACCTAGGACAGGCTGTGGCTTTAGCAGATGGCTCTAGGTGGCCCCCTCTATCCGCCTGTCTCTTCTGGATTCCGATAACTGCTCCCTCCCCTTGTCGCTTTAGGTCTAGAGGGGAGCAACGGTTCCACGGTCATTTGTTTCCCTGCCTCCTGCCCACATCTCCGTAAACAGTGCCTTTTGAAGTCCTCCTCCAATGATCCTGCCTCCTGCTGAGGGCATGACTGCTAGACATAGCCAGCCCTCTCCAGACAACGTTCTCCATCAGCCCCCAGAACGGAGCACCCCCTCCAGCCTCATCAGAGAGGTGGCTATGAAGTATGCCCACTTGGAAAGGGCTTGGAGGGAGACTAGGAACCTCCCGTCTGCCACGTGGCCAGGGACTCCAGGAGTCCAAGGAAAGCCCACCTCACGAGAAGCTGATAACCATCCCATCTATTTTTCTTTTCTTTTCTTTTTTAAGAGACAAGAGTCTTGCTCTGTCACCCAGGCTGCAGTGCAGTGGCATGATCATAGCTCACTGCAGCCTCAATCTCCTGGGCTCAAGCAATCCTCCTGCCTTGGCCTCCCAAAGTGCTGGGATTGCAGGCATGAGCCACAGCACCCAGCCCAACCATAGATCTTTTTAGTTAAGATTCTGGAGGCATTTCAGCCACAGTGAATGCTGGGGAAGGGAGAGAGACGCAGAGGTGGAACAGGGTAGGAAAAAGGCTGAAAGAGGCAGCTAACCCTTACCTAATCTTCTTACCACCCTAGGGAATTCTCTCCATTTCCAAGTGGTCATAAAATGCTCACCTAATTTAGGAGGAGATGGTGACACAGATGTTTCTCCATGGGCACTTTGCACAAGACAGTTCTCATGATAAGTCGTGGAGGATTTAAAAGGTTGCTGACATTTTCCGTTATGTATCTTTTCATTAGACGTAACTATCACTTTAAGCAAATTGTTTCAGGGCCTGGAATGCAGCAATAAGTGATCTAATTATTGTAGGTTGTAATTTAGGAAGGTTCATTATGTCACAGACATTATGACTCCTGGGTATTACTAAAGGACTCATTTGTAGCCCTTGAAATGATTTTCTCATGAACACGTATAATGTCACCCACAGGACGAGTGTGGAGCCTTAAGATGATTCGATATATTTAAAACTTCAGCTTTCTTGGGGACTAGATTTTGAGACAGTCACAAACAAATAACCAGATAGGGTACTAGATTTATGCCTGGTTATAGGAAAACCCAGTTCTTACTAGAGCAACACTGGACCCTTCAACTCTGTTTCCTAACATCAAATAAATCACTTAAGACGAAGGTGACATTAAATGATAAACAAGAAGCTTGTTATGTCTAAATAATTTCCATCCTATAGAGGCAGAATACACCAGAAATGGCTGGCTTTGAGTTTTATTTATTTATTTATTTTGAGACAGGATCTCACTGTCACCCAGGCTGGAGTGCAGTGGTGTAATCATGGCTCACTGCAACCCTAAACTCCCACCTCAGTCTCCCTAGTAGCTGGGGCTACAAGTGGACCCTCGTGAGTGGCTAATTTTTGTACTTTTTGTAGAGATAGGGTTTTGCCATGTTTTCCAGGCTGGTCTCAAACTCCTGGGCTCAAGTGATCCTCCCGCCTTGACTTCCAAAAGTTCAGGGATTGCAGGCATGAGCCATCAGACCCAGCCAGATTTGAGTTTTTGTTATTTTCTTCTATATCATCTATCCCCAAAAGACAGCACACCTGTGATATCCATAGTCACAAAAATAAAGCATGCTTTTGACTTAACCACCAAGTTGTAATTGTGTTACCATGGCGGGGCAGAGGCGATCTGGTTGCTGTCCACCTATACTTTTCCCTTTTCCTCCTGGGCACCCAGCTAGACTACATTTCCCAGCATCCCTTGCAGTTAGGGGGCCATGTGACTGCGTTCTGACCAATGGCACATAGGCAGAATAAATGCATCGCTGCCAGTCTTCCCATCAAACCTCAGCACAATACCCCAGCATTCTCTTCCTGCCACCTGCTGTCAGAATGCAAAGATCCAGTGGGAGCTCAGCAGGTACAGGGGATGCTGGAGCCACCAGATGGAAGGAACCTGACACTGAATGTCTGGGGGAGCAGAGTCCCTCCTACCCACTGTCAGCAGGACGGTGACATGAAGGAAAACTAAACTTTGTGTGCATCTAAAGCCACTGAGCATGGTGAACTATACTTTCCAGCAGTAGTTATACTCTTGACTAATGTCTCCATGTCCAGGGGATTCTCCATTAAATCAGTGTTTCTCAACCCCACCAACCAAGATCTTGTGTGGCTCTACTTTCTGTAGTTTGCATTATAAAAGCAAGGGATTTCTTTTACAGTCTTCCAAATATTTTTAAAAGAATTACAGAAAACGTATGAACTCCCCAAACTTTCAACTTACAAACATTCACAGACTTGAACGAAGCTGAGCGCCGGAGTCAAAACATGTCAGATCTGGTCTCCGTGAACAATGGTTGTTTATATGGTGCCAGGAAATTGACTTTCTTTGTTTCTGATTAGATCTGAACCAATCGCTGGGATTAGAAGGATGCAGTGTTCTGATTGGCCAGGCTTGGGCCACATGCCCATCCCTAGAGCTAAGAGTGCAGCCAGTTCCCCCAAACCAAATGCACTGGGAGTGGAGAAGGGATGGTTTCTCCATGGAAACCAAGAGATTGCTATCAAAAGAAAGGGGGAATGGATGCCGGGCAGAGAAAAACTAGAGACATCAATTACATTCACATTCAGATGAGGAAACCAAGAAAAAAACCTCTAGGAATTGTCCCAAGATCAAACAGCTTAAGAAGGACAATAGAATAAACCATCCTCTGCTATTTCAGCTTTCTCCCCATCACCCCATGGTAGCTCAGGCCAGCATGTTCATGGGGCATCTGATTTTGGTGCAATAACCCCCAATTGCCAGCAACTATAGATAATTATAACCATGGAGGAACCATGTTCTCTAATGCATGGACCATAAACCCATCAGTTGTCCTGAGCCTGCAGAGGGATTTATAAAAGGCTATTCATCTAATTAATAATTGGTCTGCTTCCAACTTAAGTGGTTTGGTGCTGTTAACTGGAAGTATGTTTTTAATGTAAGGAACTTACTCCCATTAGCTGTCTTCTCTGTTGAAAATATGACCAAGTAAAAGGCTGAGATTTCACAAGCTGAGAGTATCACCTGGCATTAGCCAGCCTCTTAAGAGTTTACCTGTGCAGCCAAGTTTATTTCCAACACCAGGCTCCAGAGGACAAAATGCATCTTTCACGGAACAGACATTGAGGGAGAATCCCACAGACGATGCTGTTTTTTAATTTTTTTTTTTTTTTTGCAATTGATTCTGTTCCAGGCCTGCCTACACATCGGAGGCCAGCTGTGGAGTAAGGCCCCCTGAGCGACACTTCCTGGGTGACAGCGTTGCCTGCGTGGATGAATAGAACACTTATCTCCTTTGTGCTTCTTGATGCAGAAAATGTTTCTTGCAGATGGAATTTTGGGGAGGCATTTGTGTCTTGGTTTATTAAATGTTTTGATGGTCCCAAAGGATAATTTGGTTAGGCTCTTTTCCACTTGCCAGTTAACCTGCCGAATGCCTTGCGGTTAGGAATGAAATGAATCCTTCTTTCCTTGGGGAATAATGGCAGTAATTCAATTCACCAGCCTTGCTCTTGGTGATACTTTCAAAAGATCCTCAAAAATGTTCTTCTGGGCCAGATGCAGATCCAAATTCCTCCAGCTGATTGTGATTTTAGAATCTGAGTTCTTGAAATGTTTCATTTGGTCCAAAGCTTGCATCAGTTGCTTGATCTGATAGATTGAAACAAAAGGAAAAAAACTGTTTAAATCCTCCTAGGATTTTTCCAGACTTTCTCTGCTTTTGCCAGGCTGTGACCTAATTCTAGAAACCTCTTCAGGACTGTTTGGGCCTAGTTAGAGTTATTTAAGGCAGGCCGGCTGCACACTTTGCAATGTGGCACTCAACACCCATCAATAATCAGCTGCCTGGGCCCTAGACGCTTATATTTAAATAGCAGCTGCACTTTAGGACCTCAAGTTTGTTTCATCCATCCTATAAACATTTGGAAGTTTCAAGAAAGCCCCTTTGCACAGGGAGAATAGAGCTGGTTTGGGAGAATCAATTCAGATAAATCATTTCTCTAAATGTGAACCGGCTTTATAAAGATGTTAAGCACATTAGACATTTTCCCTCAAACATCCGGCTGTTTCTTCTAACTGTTTCCAGAGAACCTAGACAGAACCAGATATGCTCCAAGAGAAAAGGTTCCGGCATCACTGAAAAAGAAAAGCAACCCATCCCCTTACCCCGACTGGAGGGGCCTAACATCTTCCATGACTCCTTTCATGAGGCGGCTGTTAGACACCTGCACAGATGTGCTGTCTACAGAGGGGTATGCATCTCTTCTTGCAGCTGGATTGCCCATCACTCCATTCCGCCCGCTCTTGCTTGTCTGCAGTCAGACCCAGATGTAAAACAGATTACAGTTTCTGTATTTTTTAACAGAGAAAACAAAAACACTTGTGTCTCTTCAGCATTCCCCTGCGGTGAAACCAAGCGGGTTAAAGAGAACCCACGGGAGAATGTAGCCCAGAGAGTCAGTGCCCGACAGCTGGCTTAGGTGATGACGGCTCTGCAGGGCTGGGAACATCTGGAGTGTGGAGATGAGGCTTGTCTCTCCTAGAGCTGGAAAAACACACACAGCTGAGCAGGCTGCCAAAGACCGAGGGGAAGGCTCTGAACTTCCTAGCTCACCCCAGCCTCCCGAGGTTAATATTCCAAGGGCAAGGACTTCATTTGAACACCATGTTCTGTCATAAGCTCTTTGCTGAATAACTCACTTGATGCCTTTTAGCAATTTTGAGGCCAGGGGCAGAAGAAGTCCTGCAAACAAATGATAGTAAATCCAAAGCAATGATTCTACACATTTGGGACATCATCTACTGGGACAAATGCTTCCGAACACATTTTCATATGATCCCTTCAATAGAGCTACCCCAAAAGACAGGACAGTGACTGGCATCCCCATTTCCCCATTTTATGGATGAGAAAACTAACTGGCATACAGAGTTTTCTCTTTTTCTTTTCTTTTCTTTTCTTTTTTTTTTTTTTTTTTTGTGAGACAGTGTCTCACTGTGTCATCCAGGCTGGAGTGCCGTGGCAGAATCACAGCTCTCAGCAGCCTTGCCCTCCTGGTCTCAAGCAATCCTTTCACCTCAACCTCCCAAGTAGCTGGGACTACAGGTGCATGCCACCATGCCGGGCTAATTTTGTATATGTGTGTGGAGACAGGATTTCATCACGTTGCCCAGGCTGGTCTCAATTTCCTGAGCTCAAGCAATCCTCCCGCCTTGGCCTCCCAAAATGCTGGGATTACAGCATGTGCCATCATACCTGGCCTTTTTTTTCTTCTTCTTTTGTGAATTCAATTTTTATACTGCTATGAAAATATTGCCAGGCTGTAATGTTAATAAGCAACAGCAACCAAACAAGGCGACGATGAGTATATATAGTACACTGCTAATTGTGAAACAAGAAAGGCAAATACTGTATTAATTCATATATGCATACATATGTTGGAAAAGATGGACAAATAAATTTAAAAATTCAAATATTTCTGAAACCACCCCTCCCTGCATATCTCATAGTCTCTCTTTTTGAAGTATAACCTTTAGAAGTTTTTAGTTGAGAGAAAGGTGAAAATTTTCTTTGTTGTTTTCCTAAAAATGTCTTTGCTTCATTCTCATTCTTAAAAGACGATTTAGCTTGTTATGTGTTTAGATGAGCGGTTATTTTCTCCCAGAACTTTGAGGATATTATCCTACTATTTTCTGGATTCTGGTTACTATTCTTATTGCTACAATATGCAACTCTTATTGCTATTGCTATTGTCAACCCACCTGTTATTCTTTGTAAGTAATTTGTCTTTTCTATCTGAATACTTTTATTATTTTAATTTCTTAACAATTTTAGGTTTTATTTCAGATTCAGGGGTATGTGTGCAGATTTGTTACATGAGTGACACACAGAGTTTAAAAGGCCATAAAAAGACCCTAAGGGGAACCTCCAGCACTGGGCCCGAGGCACCCATGGCACTCATGACACTATTGGGCTCAAGTAAGATCACCAAGATCCTTCTTGCTTGTCCTGCCAGTTAGGAGCTGCAGGACCTAGGGCAGAGTCTTCCTGTTGCAAATTTCCTTAAATGGAATAATAATTATACTTGCTTGCTAAAGTTGTTGCAAGGAGTAAATGAGAATTTTTTTTTTTTGGAGGGGGGATGGAGTCCCCCTCTGTCACCCAGGCTGGAGTGCAGTGGTGTGATCTTAGCTCACTGCAACCTCTGCTTCCCAGATTCAAGCAATTCTCCTGCTTCAGCCTCCTGGGTAGCTGGGATTACAAATGTGCACCACCATGCCAGCTAATTTTTGTATTTTTAGTAGAGACGAAGTTTCATCACGCTGGCCAGGCTGGTCTCGAACTCCTGACCTCAAGTGATCCACCCACCTCAGACTCCCTAAGGGCTGGGATTACAGGCATGAGCCACTGTGCCCAGCTTAAATGAGATAATTATATAAAACTCTTAGAACAGTTCCTGGCACATAGTAAACACTCAGTAAATGTGATGATGATGATGGTGGTGGTGGTAATGATTTTGAAATATACACTTTTATGTGTTTCTAGGAAAGAGTAGGTGTAATCTTGTCCATCAGAATTCTACACAAGATAACAGAAGATTATGATCAGGTTGTATTGTGGGCCTTTCATTTCTTCCCAATGTCAAAAATTTAAAGAGGTCAGAACCTGACCTCCCCATCTCCATTTTGGAGCAGTATTCTGGTCATATTGTATTCTGGGTTCAGGTTCCAGAAAAACTCTGCAATCCACTCCTGTCTCCACCAGCTGCGATTCCTCAAGCTTTTTGGACAGTTGAGGAATCTCCCTGTATTGGCAGCAGTCAGAGGCAATGTAGATAACACCTAACTTTCTGCTTAGGGAATAAAGGGTATCTGAAAGCCTTTTAACCTCTTTCTCTTGGTCTCTAACATTTTACTGTTTCTGGGTGATTAAAAGCCGTCTGGAAGCCCAGTGACAGAGACAGCTGGCACCCACCAATGTCCACACTGTCCTCCTCTTCCTGGATACACAGCCACCCTTACAGTCATATGTGGCCTGACTGAGTTCTGGCCAATGGAAGGTGAGCAGAAGTGAATGTGCACCATGTCTAGGCCTCCCATAGCTAATCCTCACTTTTACTCCATGCACCAGCAGAATGAAAAGACTCCTTCGACTAGAGAAGGCCTGAGTTTCAGCATCGAAGGAATTTAGATCTCTGAGTCACTGCATGGAGTAATGATGTGCATTAATCAAAAACATCTGTTTTGGATCATGAATTAGAAATAAATGTATATTATGTTAAGCCACTGATATTAGGAGCTATCTTTTAAAAGTTAGCCTGCCTCTGACTAATGCAGGCTCTAATTATGGCAAACTCTAAGGCAGTGACTTAGCCAAGCTCACACAGTTAGGAATTCAGGCTTCAACAGCTCTCACCATTAAAAGTCTATTAAAGATACTGTCCACCTCTGTGTGAAGTATAATAAGCTCTCCAAAGTTGGCTGGCTGGCTGGCTGGATAGACTGGTGAATGAATGGGTGAATGGATAAATGGATGAATGAATGGATGGATAGATGAATGGATGAATATACTGATGAATGAATGGGTGAATGGATAGATTCATTGATGGATGGATGGATGGGTGTGTGGGCAATGACCCTGTGGTCACTTATGGGCGAAATTGCCATCAGTTTACAGAGGAAGAACCAGAAAGTATTTGTTTCTCTTGAAAGGTGGGAAGAAGCAATGTGATCAACCCAGAGTTCTCAGAGAGATGGACAATCCTGTTCAAGGTTGTGAGGCCTGAGCAAGGGCCTCCCAGAGCACAGAGCATCTTGAAATCACTAGGGAAATGAACCACACAGACTCACAAGGATCCTGATTCATTTCTACAGTGGCTGTATAGCTCAAGACAAGAAGACTAAAGAAACAAGTCCAGACAATGGAGGCTGGATCTTGCTAGATGGGGGCCAGCCAAATAAGAATAGGGTGTGTTTATCAAAAAATAGGGGGCTTAACGCCAGGCACGGTAGCTCATCCCTGTAATCCCAGCACTTTGAGAGGCTGAGGTGGGCAGATCACTGGGGCCCAGGAATTCAAGACTGGCCTAGGCAACATAACGAGACCCTACCTCTACAAATAATAGAAAAATTAGCCAAGCATGGTGGCGTGCACCTGTAGTCCCTGCTACTTGGGAGGCTGAGGTGGGAAGATTGCTTGAGCCTAGAAGTTTGAGGCTGCAGAGAGCTGTGATTGCAGCACTGCACTCCAGCCTGACAGTGAGACCCTGCAAAAAAAAAAAAAAAAAAAAGTGAAAGAAAGAGAAAGAAAAAGAAAAAAGAAAGAAAGAGAAAGAAAGAAAGAGAAAGAAAAGGAAGGAAGGAAGGAAGAAAGAAAGAAAGAGAAAGAAAGAAAGAAAGAAAGAAAAGAAAGAAAGAAAGAAAAGAAAAGAAAGAAAGAGAGAGAAGGCAAATAGGCACATCAGCCAGCTGGGGCCAGCCCTGCCCACTTGCCCCCTGCTTATCTCCCACGAAGAGTGCCAGTTCACCATGCTGAAGTGAGGAATGCTCCCAGCCTGCATCCACCCAGGACCCTCTTTCTGCAGGGCTGCAGGGGCTGAGCCCCTGCACTCAGCTCTCCTCTGGGATGGCAGGGATGGCTGGGCTTCCCTCCTTCCAGGGACGTGTGAGCGTCTCTGCCTCTGGCAAGCAGGCCCTTTAAGCCTGTCTTTATGTCCTTATCAGGGCTCCACGGCAGGCCCAGGTGCCAGGCCTCATTCAGTCAATTACCGTCTTCGCAGGACACAATGCTCTCTTCTGTGTGCAGATAGAGACACTTTCATGGCAAGGGTTCAGAGCTAAATCCTCTTTTGATACTGTCAGAAACTCCCTGCCAAGCTGACACTGTATGTTAGAGGGAAAAGAGCTCACCGGCGCAGAAAGCCGAAATTAAATTAAACAGGATATTAATACCTAGTAGTTAAGGAAATGATACTTCCTTTTTTTGATTCCTCTCTCTGTCAGTGCTGAAGCCAAAAAATGCAGCCCCCTCTTGGCTGAACCAGTCGGGCCCCGGGGTTTCCAAAGCAAAACAGGGACATGATTCCTCTGGCAGGAGAGCCTTCTGCAGTGTTTCCTCATCACCCCCAGCCAGCCCCCACACCCCAGGTCCTTCCAGTTTTCCTCTGTTCTTCTGAAACCAGAAGGTCTGGTTAATCCTTCTGAAGTAGACAGAAATTGAAACTCAGTTAAAGAGGCCAGATTATGGGTGAAGTTTTTTTCTTCTCGATTTTCTAAATTTTAAAAATTAGGGTCACATTACCGTTTACATTAAAAAACAAAACTCTCTTTGCCCTCTCTTTGAGCTCCCCATCCTGTGACATTTTTCTATCAAATGCTTGGCTTACAGATCCCGTTCATAATAAGGGCTCCATGGTCACTGCATCATTGCTGAAATGTGTTCACCCAGCACTTACGTGTGCCAGGCCCTGTGCTCAGCACTTTCTGTGAATTGTTTCACCTAATCCTCACCACAGTTGTATCAAGTAGGTAAATGTTCTCACTCCTGTCTTTAACATGCATATATACCATGTTGCAGCAGTTTTCCCAACAGCCAAAAGATGGAAACAATCCAAGTGGCCATCGATAGGAAAATGGATAAACATGACGTGATCTATCCATACAATGGAATATTACTCAGCCTTGAAAAGGAAGGATGCTCTGACATATGCTATGACATAGGTGGACCTTGAGGATTTACACTGAATTAAACAATCACAAAGTGACAGATGATACTGTACTAATACCTCATAGTGACTTGAGTGGAGTAAGCAAGTGAGAGAAAGAGAATGAGAATCAACTCAGAGACTCATCTGTTAGGGCAACAGACAGGCCCTTGAAGACTGTGTGAGATGCATAGAGCAATCATTTTCAAGAGACAGAAAGTGGGATGGAGGTTGCCAGGGGCTGAGGGAAGAGAGAATAGGGAGTTTGTGTGTGATGGGTGCAGAGTTGCAGTTTTGCAAGACGAAAAGAGTTCTGGAGATGGGTTGCACAACGATGTGAATGTATTTAATGTTAGCGTACAAAAACTGCACACTTTAAACATCATTCAAATGGTAAATTTTATGTTCTGTATATTTTACCACAATCAGAAATAAATAATTTAAAAAAGAAAAGAAATGAGAAAACTAAGACTCGGCAAGGTGAAAGGACTTGTCCAAGGACACCAGCCCCTAAGTGACAGAACCAGACCCCACTCATGCAAAGCCTGGGGCTCACCTTGCCGGGAATGACACTTCCCTGTGATAAAGCACAGGCGCTGTCATGATAAGTCTCCCTCATGCTCCAGAATCACCTCTGGATTCCTGCCACCACTGAACACACAATCCAAGTCAGAGTACCACTGAGCAATAAAAAGGAGTGAACGACCGGTATGTGCCGCAGCCTGGATGAACCTCAAAAACATTATACTCAGTGGAAGAAGCCAGACAGAAGAGACCACACATTATATGATTCCATTTCCCGGGAAGATCAAGAAAAGGCAAAGCTGCAAAGATGGCAGCAAGTAGATTAGCAGCTGTCTGGATGGGGGCAGAGGAGAAAGGGGATTAATCGTACATGTGCACTAAGGATCATATCAGGGTGATGAAAATGCTCCAACATGGATTTTGAGTGATGGTTGTACAACTTGGTAAATTTACTTAAAAAAAGCATTGAGTTGCACACACGAAAAGGGTGAATTCCATAATATGCAATATGTGCCTCAATAAAGTTGTTTTTTTGTTTTGAGATGGAGTCTCGCTCTGTTGCCCAGGCTGGAGTGCAATGGTGTGATCCCAGCTCACTGCAACCTCTGCCTTCCAGGTTCAAGCAATTCTCCTGCCTCAGCCTCCTGAATAGCTGGGACTACAGGTCCATGCCACCGCGCCCGGCTGATTTTTGTATTTTTAGTAGAAATGGGGTTTCACCATGTTGGCCAGGCTGGTCTCAAAGTCCTGACCTCAAGTGATTCATCTGCCTTAGCCTCTCAAAGTGCTGGGATAACAGGCATGAGCCACCATCCCTGGCCAATTTTTTTTTTTTTTTAAGAAATACAATCCAAGTTCTCACACATTTTACAAGGGCTTATACACTGCTCTATAGCTGCATCTCTCAGTCCATTCTCATTCTCTCTCTCTCGCTCACTCCACTCAAGTCACTATGGCCTCCTCCCTGTTACTTGAATACACCAAATGCACTCATGCCCCAGGGCCTTTGCACCTACTCTTCCCTCTCCCTAGAACTGGATTTCCTAGGATAATCACATGGCTCCCTCACTCCATCCAGATCTCCTCATCCTATCTCCTCTTCCTATCTCCTCCACTCCCTCCCTAGTCAGGCAGCCTCTGCCATGCCCCAGCAAGCCCGTCAGTATTGGAGTCTCAGAGAAATCATGGACATTAGCCTCCCAAAGAGGGTTCCCATCTACATAGTGGGAGGCCTGCCTTTCTGCTGGGCTGAGCACATTCCTTGGCATAAGTAACTTCCTGGTCACTCAAAGGCGTTCTCGCTGTCCTCCACAAAGACTCCTATGCTCAGACCAGGAGCTCAGGGGTTCGAAGATTTCCCAGGTCCTCCAATTCCACCCATGTTGCTGCAAAAGACATGATGTCACTCTTTTCTATGGCTGAGTAGTATTCCATTGTATATGTATACACACCACATTTTCTTTATCTAAGCATCGCTGATGGACACTTAGGCTGATTTTATATCTGCTATTATGAATAGTGCTGAGATCAACGTACCAGTGCAGGTATCTTTTTTACATGGTGATTTCTTTTGCAGTGAGTACAATGAACATTCTTTGGGTGATGGCTACACTAAAAGCCCAGATTTCACCACTATGCAATAAATCCATGGAACCAAATGACACTTGTACCCCCTAAACCTATAAAAATAAAAAGATTTCCCCCATCCATCCCTGCCTTGGAGGAGATTGCCAAGACCTCCTGTTTGCGCTGGAGAGCCTCCCGGTCCTGAAGGATTCCCAGCTGTTCCCTCACTTCCCTCCCTTCTTAGGAAACCAAGCCATAAGCCCAACAAAGCAGAATGACCTGTTCTTGGGCCACCCTTATAAAACATCCAGATGCAGAAAGACCTTGGAGAAGATTTCATAGAGCCCAGCATTTCCCAAAGTAAGTCCACAAGATGCTCTGCCAAAGATGGGCTCCAAATTCAAGGATCTCAGAAATGCTGGATGTGTAAGGGCTCTGAGAAGCTCTGCAAAGAGACTTGGTTTGGCTGTTTATCCTAACCTTGGCTAAACCTATTTGACCACAGAACCCTTCTTCTCTCTTCCTTTGCCCTGAAACATAAAACATGATTGCATTCCTAGAGTCCCAGGGCAAACTTCAAGAAACGCTAATTCCAACCCAGGCTTCATCTCCCAGGTCCCTGAGTCCCAGAGAGAGGAAGAGACTTGCCCAAAGCCACAGAGCTGAGACTAGAAGTCAGACTTCCCAGCTCCCAATCCCAACTTTTCATTATTAACTTTGTTTCTTGATGCCCAACAGATATAAGTCACTGTGCTGGATGTAGAAGAGAATAAACATGCCCCTGTCTCCCAGAGTTCACTCTTGAGAATAGTAGAAGTGGGGAGAGAAACATGTGATTCTTCCTGCAGCACTGTGACCTTTCTGTATCAATCAGCTTTTGTTAAGCATGTGCTATACACTCTTCTTACTGCTTTACACATGTCAATTCTTTCCATCAAACACTAGCCCAGTGAAAAAGTTCCATCTTACAGATGAGAAAACTGAGCCTTGGCCAAGTTAACTCAGTAGTCCAGGGCCACATGGCTAGGAAGGCTTGGAGCCTGGATTACCATGGAAGCTTTCTGACTTCAGAATCCACATTTTCAGCCTCCAAGTTGCCATGCCCCCTTGGGACCAGCTGTCTCTCACCAGTCCCCACAGGAGCCTTCCTGACCTTCTAAAGTTAAGAGCTTTGCAAATCCCTCTTGGTTAACTCTCTCCAGGGTCTGCAAATGAACAGCTCTGGGAAGCTGCAATTTTAAAATTTAAAATCTTTTTATGTGTTCCAGAGGAAAGGAGAGTTTGGTGGAAACTTGGGTGACCTGGGAAAGAGTCTGGACTTGTTCAGAAGATACCCCATCCTCGCTTGTGACTATGTGGCTTTTATTTTTATTTATTTATTTTTTAGAATCAGAGTCTCCCTCTGTCACCCAGGTTGGAGTGCAGTGGCACAATCATGGGTTCACTGCAGCCTTGACCTCCCCGGGCTCAAGTGATCCTCCCATCTCAGCCTCTGGGGTAGCTGAAATGACAGGCACATGCCCCACACCTAGCTAATTTTTTTTTTTTTTTTTTGGTATTAGAGATGAGGTTCCTCCAGTTGCCCAGGCTGTTCTGGAACTCCTGGGCTCAAGCGATCCACCCACCTGGGCCTCCCAAAGTGCTGGGATTACAGGGGTGCACCACCACACCCAGCTGGCTCTGTGGCTTTTGAATAATTACAGGTATAGGAAGTGGAATGTTCTTTGGCCTCCACGTCTGCAAGTATGCTTGCTCTCCATCTTTGTTTTCTGTATTCTAGTAAAATGAGCTTCTTTGACAAGCTCCTGGCATGGGACCCTGCGGAACTGAGACCAGCAGAAAGATTGACCCCCTGTAAATCAGTACAGATCAGTCTAACAAGTAATTATGTGATCGCAACCAGTACTGTCAGAGGGGGAGACCAGGGTCTGTGGCTATTCTGCTCACCCAGCACATCAGATGGTTTAGATTTGTTGTTGTTGTTTTTCATTAGATTTGTCGTCGTTGTTTTTCAAACAAAAATAAATCATCAAAATTCATGAAAAATAACATAAAGCTCCAACTGAATGTAACAGATGGAAAAGAAGGCATAGCAATAATGATTGACTTAAGAGGAAATGGGAGGAGGCCGCCCTTCCCCCAGCAGCATCTCCCCAGCCCACGTGGCTGACTGCTGCTTCCCCACTCTGCACTCACCCACTCCCCTCCTCACCAATCCCCACCATAATGGGTGCTGTCTTTTCTAAAATGTTGATATTTTTATCGGTGTGGATTTTTAGTATTAATTTTGATATTTTGAAATATTGCATTAAGATTTTATTTAGTCTGATGACTGAGGATTTTTGGTGCCTATTTAAATTTGGTCTTGTTTGTCTTACCCTGATCTCAGCCCTGGCTGGATGAATGCGTGCATTTGTGGCAAGATGACCAAACCTTAGACAAGTGCAGAGTGCTGCCATGTTAGGCGTTGATGTTAAGTGCAGGTGAGAAAAATGGGAGCAGCTAGGAGTACAGGGGTGTCAACTGTGTCCTCTCTCTTCACCGTGAGTCCAGAAAACCCCCAGAAAAATTAGCCCCTCTAGGGATTATTTCTCCATCAAGCAAGAAAGGGACATGTAGGAGTACACATCAGACAGCTAACATTTAGTGAGCTCGTACATGTGATTTGCACTATTATAAGTGCTTTCTGTGTTTTTATATTATACATTATAATATAAATTATATCATAATTTATTTATAAATATATGTATTTGTTTATAATAAATTATTTATTATAGTCAGGAGGTGATGGTGGAAGTGGACACACCCACTATCTATGTGGTGGCACACTCAGGACAGGTGGCCAAAGGGAGCATGGACCACATTTGCTTCTGGAGGACAGCAGGGTTCTGTAGTTCTCTGGTTCTCCCAACATTTGTAGATGAGGGACACCCAAGCTTAAACTTTCTGGCCAAGCATTGTGGCGCATGCCTATAACCCCAGCACTTTGGGAGGCCTAGGCAGAAGAATCTGTTGGGTCTGGGAGTTTGAGACCAACCTGAGCAACATAGTGAGATCTCATCTTTACAAAAGATGAACAAAATTAGCTGGGCATGGTGGCATGTACCTGTGGTCCCATCTACTTTGGAGGCTGAGGTAGGAGGATTGCTTGAGGTCCAGGCTGCAGTGAGTCAAAATTGCACCACCTCACTCCAGCCTGGGCGACAGAGCAAGACTCTGTCTCAAAAAAAAAAAAAGTCACCACTGGCTGAAATTTGTCAGATTCTTTCCTAACACCCCAGAGATTACTAGACAATGGGTAACTCCAGGCCAAGGTTGCCACCAAACCACAGCAATAGAGTCCTTGGATGCCCACTGGGCACAGAACCAAAGAAGCACTGGGACTGGTGCACTCGTGGTGCACTCGCCACTGGCAAAGATGCCCACCCAGAAGTGAGTGAGGAACCCCGGCACAGGACCAGGGCTTGACCAGTGGGTGTAGAAGCTTGGAAGGTTGAGGTCCAGGTGCTCTTTTAAAAATTTATCTGTTTGTATCAATTTATGGGGTACACATGCAATTTTGTTACATGCATAGGTTGTGTGGTGGTCAAGTCAGGGCTTTAAGAGTTAGAATGCTCTTTTTATTTTGATTTTTAACTCTATCAGCTTAGCCATGACAATCAGCAGTCAATCCCCAAGGAGCCCTGCACTCAGCCTCTGAGATGCAGAAGATGTCCGTGATGGTCAGTTTTATGTGTCAACTTGACTGGGCCATGGGGTGCCCAGATAGCTGGCTAAACAGCGTTTCTAGGTATATCTGCAAGGGTGTTGCTGAAAGAGATTAGTACTTGAATTGGTGGACTGAGTAAGGCAGATTGCCCTCTCCAATGTGGGTCGGCATCCTCCAGTTCACCGAAGGCCTACATAGAACACAACAGTGGGGGAAGGTTGAATTCACTCTCTGCTTGACAGCTTGAGCTGAGACATCTGCTTCTTCTACTTTCACTGTTCCTGGTTCTCAAGCCTTCAGACTCCTGGACTGGCATCAACATCATTGGTTCCCCTGGTTCTCAGGCCTTTGAACTAGACATCAGCTTTCCTAGGTCTCCCACTTGTACTAGCAGATTATGGGACTTTTCAGCTTCCATGATTGCAGAAGCCAATATCTTATGATAATTAAATATATATATATATATAAATAAAATGAAGAGCATATGTGTGTCAATACATATATATTCTATACTACATATTATATACTATGTACATAATACACACAAATATATTATTAGTATATATACTATTAGTATACATATATAGCATACATAATATATACATATATGTATACTACTAGTATATATACTAATAATTAAGTATATATACTAGTAGTATACATATACAGTATACGTATATAGTATATACAGGTATATACTATATAATATATAGTATATACAGGTATATACTATATAATATATAGTATATACAGGTATATACTATATAATATATAGTATATAATATGCATACTATATACATATACTATCTATACTATTAGTATACATATATAGTATATATTGTATATATGTATATTATATATACATATATAGTATATACATATATTATATAATATATAATATAATATATGTATATGTTATATATACACATATTATATAATATATGTATATACTATATACTATATGTGTACTGTATATGTATATATAATATACATATATACAATATATACTCTATATGTATACCAATAGTATATATACTAATAGTGCATACATATATACACTATTACATATATACAGTATACATATACACTAAATATACACTATTATATACAGTGTGTACATATACACTATTATATATATACTGTGTACATATACACAGTATATACACCATTATATATATACAGTATATATGTATATACTATATATATTTATACACTATTACTTCTGTCTCCCTGAAGTACTCTAACTAATACAACGTCTTAGCTCCCACATTCTCATGTTCATCCAAATGCAAGCTGATGAGCACAAGATTGCTCCAACATTCTTTCCCTGGCCCTCAAGGGACATCTGGGCCCAAGCACTCTTATCTGATGCATTGCAGCCTCCCACTAACACTCAGTGCTATTCCCATTTCTGATTCGATAGTTAACACAAGGCCTCCACATGTAGCCTCAGCAAGCAAAGTCAAAACGAAGCAAAACTACAAATCTACAGTCACCCTTCTTTCTTCCTTTTCCCCTATTCTGGCAAATGGATGACATGAGCAGGACGTAGGGAGTTAATACGTGAAGCTCCTTCCCTGATAGCACCAGCTCCCCACGTCTCTGTCTTTTGTGCAAGGTTAATAAAATAAATTCTGAATATCAATAAAGTGCGTTCTGTTTTTCTTGGCATGTCCCAGCCCCACTCCGTCCTTCTATTGCAGAAGTCATGCTACAGAGAGATCACTTTTCCACAGAGCATTGATGTGGTGCCATAAGGGCTGCAGATGATTTGCTAAAATGCTCCAAAGGTATTCAAATTTCTTTAAAGAAGAAATTCAATTTATGTGCATTTATATTACAATGTCTGTCAGGAAGAAAGGTTATAATCACCAGCATATTTCAGATTTACATTTTCCTCTGTACATGAGGTAATGGTATTAGAGGGAAATGATGGAGCTTACAGTTGAATTGGACGCATGGTCCTATTTTCATTGCTGCTAAAAGCATGTTTTTGAAGTTCTTGAGGAAAGCATATGTTAGCATATGTTAGGGAAACATCAAGAACAGGAGGCTGGGTGGTTGAGAAGGAAACATTTGTCTTTCCTTCTGGCCTCTCCATGTGGATAGGCTATTTCTTAGTGCCTCCCCGCCTCGGGAAGCCATTTGAGGTTTCAGCACCTGACACAGACTAAAGAACAGAGCTCAGGCTGAATGGGTGTGTTCCAAGGGCACTGTCCATCTCCACCGTGGAAATCTCAGACAGCCAACTCCAGTAGGCTCCAGTAAGGGCAGGAAGGAGTGAAGCATTAACTCATCCAGAAAGCAATCTTTGATCCTGGATATTTTTAAATTACTTCCAGTGCTTTCTCCTCAAATATTCATCAACCGTAGGTGCCCAGGAAGCTCTACTGATGGAAGGACCAGTGCAAGCAGGGTGACTGAGCCTGGCTCCCTGTAAACAAAAGACTGGGGTCTCCTGTCTTGTCCAGGGTCCAAAGCTGCTGGCAGGCAAATGCAGGATTCCAATCCAGCAGATTTGCTTCCACGAGCCACAGTGTTAATCCAGTTGCCTTGGGCCACCCAGGTAGAGACTACATTTAGAATTCATGAGCCATACTCTCTAAACAAGGATATCCAGGAATCTGAGTGAATGAATATCCCTCAATGATTCTGACCAGGTCTTTAGTTCACTCTTTTGCCCCACAGCAGAGACTCAGATGCCTGGTCTTACTGCTTCCAAATTATACATGTTGAAAACTTCTCTCCTGTGATTACAAAAAAAAAGTGTTTTCTTGGATGATTTTTTTTTTCAGACAAAGTCTCGCTCAGTTGCCCAGGCTGAAGTGCAGTGGCGTGATCTCAGCTCACTGCAACCTCCACCTCCTGGGTTCAAGTGATTCTCCTGCCTCAGCCTCTCAGGTAGCTGGGATTACAGGCACCCGCCACCACGCCCTGCTAATTTTTGTATTTTTAGTAGAGACAGGGTTTCACTATATTGGCCAGGCTGGTCTCAAACTCCTGACCTCAAGTGATCCGCCTGCCTCAGCCTCCCAAAATGCTGGGATTACAGGCATAAGCCATCAAGCACGGCCTTTTTTTTTTTTTTTTTTTTTTGACAGAGTCTCACTCAATCACCCAAGATGGAGTGCAGTGGCATAATCACAGCTCACTGCAGCCTCGAACTCCTGGGCTCAAGCCAGTCGAAGCACTGGGATTAATGGATAGGTATATTTAACTGGATGTGCCACCACCTCCTTTATTGTGTTTTCGTCTAGATACAAAAGTAGTAACAGTTGAGTGTAGAATATTTGGGAACTATGGATGAGCTGAAAAAAAAAGAGAAAATTAAAATCAACCTTGATTTCACCCCACAGAGGTAACCATTCTTAATGGTTCTCTTTATAGTGTTTTGGCATAAACCCCTCTGCATTGTTTATACATATAACAATCATATGTATAACATGTTTTGTATATGTTTTTATAAAAGTGAAAGCATACTCAATTATTTTATTGATTGATGATATGGTTTCGCTGTGTCCCCACCCAAAATCTCATCTTGAATTGTAATCCCAATAATCCCCACGGTCCTCATGTGTCAAGGGAGGGACCCAGTGGGAAGTGATTGGATCATGGGGGCAGTTTCCCCCATGCTGTTCTCGTGAGAATGAATGAGTCTCCCGAGATCTGATGGTTTTATAAGTGTCTGGCATTTCCCCTTCTTGCACTCATTCTCTCTACTGCTGCCCTGTGAAGCAGTACCTTCTGCCATGATTGTAAGTTTTCTGAGGCCTCCCCAGCCATGCCGAACTTTGAGTCAATTAAACCTCTTTTGTTTTTGAATTACCCAGTCTCAGGTATATTTCTTTATAGCCATGTGAGAACGGACTAATACATTGATATATTAGCTCACAACAGATTATGAGTGTCTTTTTATGTCAGAGTCTTCTATAACATAATTTTAACATCTGCATAGTATTCCTGTCTTTGGCTGTACTTTAAAATACTTTCCAATCCCCTCTTGTTGGACATTTAGGTTGTTCTGAATTTTTCACTAATATAATTAATGTTGCGAGGTGCATCTGTGTAGCTGCTCCTATTCACAATTACTTACTTAGGGCAATCCCTAAAAAGTGAAATGTAGGGGTCATGAGATATAAATATTTGTAATATTTTGGTCAATATTGCCAGATTGTCTCTAGAAACAGTGCACCGCTTCCTCTCCCCATCATCAGTGTGTGAGATTCCATGTTTCACTGACCTGAGCCCTAACTTAATTGGTTAAGGAAAAACCTCATTTGCTGTAAGTTTGATCAGAAAAATAAAAGAAAGAAAGAAAAAAGCCTCTGATAAGTTAGTTGCTTCTCAGTCTAGGAGAAATGTAGACAGTGGATTTACTGGGAGGTTGGGCCCTTCTGGGGCAATAGGAAAAAAAGCACCTTTAGTTAATGGAGGAGCTGGGGAGAGTTCACGGGGGAGAGAGTCCATAGCTCATAAAGAGATATTGATGTGACACCTGTAAGCCTTTTGGGTGATATTAGGCCTACTTTAGTACTTTAGGTTTCATTTATTTATTTTATTTTTATTTATTTATTTTTTGACATGGAGTTTCACTCTGTTGCCCAGGCTGGAGTGCAGTGGTGTGATCTCAGCTCACTGCAATCTCTGCCTCCCAGGTTCAAGTGATTCTCCTGCCTCGGCCTCCCAAGCAGCTGGGACTACAGGCCCACACCACCATGCCTGGCTAATGGTCTTTGTATTTTTAGTAAAGACAGGGTTTCACCATGTTGGCCAGGCTGGTCTTGAACTCCTGGCCTCAAGTGATACACCTGTTTCAGCCTCCCAAAGTGCTGGGATTACAGGCGTGAACCACCACACCCAGCCTAGGTTTTACTTTCTGATCCTCCAGGAATCACTAAAATTTGGTAGGACGCAAACTCCTGGCTGAGATCTGACAATGAAGGGGAAGATACTGTTTTGTGTTTAGAAGACAAAAATATCAAATAGAAGGAATTGGTTGGAATAACATAACATACATCCTCCTGAAATCCATGAACACAACAGGAGAGAACTGGAGAAGAGGAGTGTCTGGGTAACTGGAAGGAAAGCCATCTTGACTGGCTGAAAACAACAATAGTTCATGATTTCTCCCAGTTCTGTGGGTTGGCTGGGCAATTCTCCTGTGGCTTCTGCCTGGACTCAGTCCTGCCACTGAAGTCAGCTGGAGGATCAGCTGGGCTGGGAAGTCCCAGATGGCCCCACTCACACAGGCCTTCCATGTGGTCCCGCAGCCTCTAGAAGTCTGGGTGGGCTTCTTTACCTGCTGGTCTTAGGGCAGCCTTTCACAAGGGCCCAGGCAGAAGTTGCAAGGCCTCAAAACCTACACTCCAAACTCGCCCGTCCTCACTTTTTTCTATAAATTTACTTGTATGGTGGTAAAATATGTAGAACATAAAATCTACCATTTTAACCATTTTTGTGTGTTTCTTTGTTTTAGAGATAGGGTCTCACTTTGTGGCTCAGGCTGGAGTGCCATGGCATGATCACAGCTCACTGCAGCCTCAATTTCCTCGGGCTTGAGCCATCCTCCCACCTCAGCCTCCTGAGTAACTGGAGCTACAGGTGTGTGCCACCACACAGGCTAATTTTGTTTATTTTTTGTAGAGACAGGTTCTCCCTATGTTGCCCAGGCTGGTCTCGAACTCCTAGGCTCAAGCCATCTTTCTGCCTCGGCCTCTGAAAACGCTGACATTACAGGCATGAACCACCATTCCTGGCCCATTTTAACCATTTTTAAGTGTGCAGCTCAGTGGCATTAACTTCATTCACATTGTTGTGCAACCATCACCAGCATCCACATCCAAGACTTTTTCATCTTCCCAGACCGAACCCCTGTTCCCATCAAACACTAGCTCCCCATTCCCCATTTCCCCAGCCCCTCACACCCACCACTGTAATTTCTGTCTATGGATTTGATGACTCTTAGATACCTCATAAAAATGGAATCATCCAGTATGTGTCATTTTGTGACTTACTTATTTCTCTTGACATAATGTCTTTGAGGTTCATCCATATTGTAGCATGTGTCAGAATGCCCTTTCTTTTTATGGCTGGATAATATTCCACCGTAAGCATACTGCCCATTTTGTTTATCTATTCATCTGTTGATGGGCACTTGAGTTCTTCAATCCAGCGTCATTTTCTGCCATGTGCTATGGGATAAAGCAAGCCCCAAGGCCAGCTCAGACTCAAGAGGTCAGTGATACAGACTCCATCAATTGACGAGAGGAGCTGCAACATCACATTTTAAGGGACAAGGACGCAGGAAGACCTGATTCACTGGAGGCCATTTTGTAATCCAGATCTACTACAGAACCAAATGACAACAGGGACGTCCAAAAAGACCTTGGCAGAAGTACAGTGAAATTTAACTGGTTTTGAGTACCAAGTCCAGAACACTGGCTCAAAGAATAACTTGCATAGGAAGGGGACAGTGAGTGTGCTTGGGGCCCATAGATTTTGGGTGAGAGAACCACTGCTTCCTTCCAACTGAAAGACGTAATGAGTTTAGTGCTGTGTTTGTGAGTTTAATACAAACAAGTCCTGTGTAATGAGTTTAATTGTCTGTGTAGCAGATGAAATGGAAATACCAGAAACGGGGCAGGAATGAAAGCAGAGGCCCTGCGCTCTGGTCTTCTCCATCCCCCAAAGAGAAACTAGCCGTGTTACTGTAAGTTAATTCCGCATCTTCTCTCTGCTTTAGTTTTCTCAGTAGTAAGATGGAAGCCTTCATATCTATCTTGTCATGAACAGACTATGAACTAAAGTTTGTGAAAGTCATTTTTTAAAAAGGAAAAAACATGATGTGCCGCTCCTTCCGTCTGCCGGGCGATCTCTTTCAAGCACCCACGTGTTCTTTTCTGGTATCCAGTTCTCTCTTTTCTTCCCATCTGGGGTCATGGACAATGGTCTTGTCTTTGCTTTATCTGATTTCTCTCTGAAGTACAGCCAGGTACCCCCAAAAGACTACAGAGCTAACTTTACAAGACGCTTCCTGGTACTTTTCGATTTCAAAGTACACTGCAGGTTCTTAATGCATGTTAAACAGTAACGAAGGTCACAGCAGAAATGGCCAGCTGCCCCCGTTTTCTTGCCCTTTACTGTCCCTTTTCTTGTCCTTCCTGAGAGGGATGGATGAACAGAGGCCCTCAGAGCGACATCCAGAGTAGGAGGAAGGCAGTTAGAAGGCCCTGAAGTACAAGGTGGAGTGAAGGAAGCCTCCCAAGCGTCAATTTCTCCATCTGCAAATCGGGGGTGATGCCGGGCCAGGATTAAGGTGAGATGAGTGAGGTCAGATCCTGCAGGTACAGGGAAGGATGGTGTCTTTATTTTAAACGTTGATAATCTGTTCAACATGAATTTTTTTGCATTAACTTTGTTTTTTTAAATTACAATGAAATACTGTCCTCATTATTGAGTTTTGGGGTGCCTCTTTAGATTTTGGGCTTGGGGCAAATGTTTCCCTTACCTCGCCCCAGTCTCAGCCCTAGAAAATAGTGCCAATCTCATGGGGATTGTTTCAAATATATATATATATTTTAAGATAGAGTCTCACTCTGTTGCCCAGGCTGGAGTGCAGCGGTGCCATATCAGCTCACTGCAACCTCCGCCTCCTGGCTTCAAAGGTTCAAGCAATTCTCTTGCCTCAGCCTCTTCAGTAGCTGGGATTACAGGTGCCCACCATCACACCCAGCTAATTTTTGTATTTTTAGTACATGGGCTTTCACCATGTTGACCAGGCTGGTCTTCAACTCCTGACCTCAAGTGATCCACCTGCCTCGGCCTCCCAAAGTGCTGGAATTACAGGCGTGAGCCACCGCGCCCGGCCTGTTTCAAAGATTAAATGAGGTGATGCATGTAAATCAGTGACAGGCACATAGCAAGTGCCCAACACAGGTGAGCCATGATTATAATTACTGCATTCATCTCATCCGTCTCCCTGCCCGACAAGAAAACCAAGACAGAGAAGTCATGCAATCTACCCAAGATCACTCCGCAGTTGACGCGGGTCTGCCTGACTGCAAAAAAGTCCTTTTCATCCCTTTTCTTCCCAGCAGACAGAAACGCAGTTGCAGAGGGTATGGATTGGATCAGACCATCATTGGGAGGGGAGCAGAGAGAATCCACTTTTCTCCAGCCTACGTGACATTTTCCATTTTATCTTGCTGTTCCCAAGAATGGGCTCTACCCAGGATAAGCTGGACTGTCCCTCCGTCCCAGCTGCCTTCCTTACAACTCCCCAAATTCAGGTCAGGCATGGCTGCCCATCAGTTCCTCCTCTGGTGCCGGTTGCTGGTTCACAGCAGTTGTCACCAGCATATGACTCCTTGATCACTGTCACCTCCACCAGGCTGGGTCTGGGACTCCTTTCATTTCACTCATGGTCTGTCCCTAATGCCTAGAACAGTGCCTGGTCCAAGTAGACTCACCAAGAGTGTTGATGGAATGAAAGAACCCATGAGCAATGGAATGAGAGAACAAAATTTTCCAAATGAGAAACTGAGGGTCAGGGTGGTCAGGTGACTTGCTCAGGGCCACACAGCAATGAGCAGCAGAGCTGGAATTCCAACCGATTGGGCCTGGCTCCAGAACATGTGTCTTCTCCACAACTCTGTGTTGCAAAAATCCTTCCATCTGCATTCCAAACCCTATTTGAATAATCTCCATCTCACTGCATCTCTCTCCACCTCTTGCCCTCCATCCCCCACCAGATGTTCAAGAATGAAAATATCTGAGAAAATAAGCCAAATTTCTAAAAACGTGCATTCAAATGTCTGGAAAGCTCTTGCATGGGTGATTAAATTAAGAGAAAGTATGCTGAAACAGACAGTGCCCCTGCCAAATTGAATTTCTTGTTTGCCGTATTGTTCTTGGATGAATAAGTGGGCCCTCCATGTAAGGTTAGAGCAGAGATAAGTCTGTCCCCAAGAGTGGTACACGGGCTTTCTGGAGCCCAGCTCACACACAGGACACGACCTCTACATTTAATTTCTGAAGCTCCCTTAGGAAAATGTCTCCACTTGTGCCATCCAGGGACATTAGGCCACCCCTCTGCAGCTTCCCAAACCCACCGGTGAAGACAAAGAGGAACTGAAGACACCAAGAGTCTGGTCACTGCTACTCAGTGTGTGGTCCTGCACCAGCAACATCAAAAACACCTGAGGGCTTGTTAGAAATTTCCATCCTCAGGCTCACCCCCAGACGGCTGAATCCAAAATTCTGGGGGTGGAGCCCAGAAATCTGTGTTTTCTCTAGCCCTCCAGGAGACCCTGCTGTCACCAGCCTTGTCCAGCACCAGCCTTTGCAGTTTCCTTTGATGGAATTCAATTCTTGAAGGAAAGAGTGCACCCTGATTTTGGCCAAATGAGGAATTCGGGATCCAAGAAGGGGAAGGGAGTTGTCCGAATCTTGGATGGAAAATCAGGTAGAAAAGTAGGGATGGAATGGGAAGAACAAGGAACAAAAGGGGAAACTGAGTCAGAATGTGATGACCAGGCAGTACCATACATCCCCACAGGTGAGCAAAAGGCAGAATGTCAGAACTGAAAGGAACCAACTAACATCGCTTCCTCAGTCTCTGATCCTTCAGTTCTGCCTGCAAAGCTGTCAAAGAGATCTAAGTCACAGCTCACTTACACCAGTCCCTTCAGAGGCTCCCCACTGACCTCAGGCTAAAGTCTAAGACTGCCTAGCACAGACTCTTCATGACCTGGCCCCTGCTATTTCCCCAGCCTCCTCCCCTGCCCACCTAATGCTGAGCACCCCAAGACTACTGGCAATGTCCAGTTCCCCCACTGCACCTGCTCTCTCTGATCTCCACATTTGGTCTTGTCCATGTTAATAAGCCCTTCCTACTGCCTGGGCTTATTCACCTACAGGGATGTCTCCAGGCACCTGTTCCCAAGAGGTCAACCCCAAGGGTCAATGGCAGTCTGTTCCATCCACCCCACCCCCCAACCAACTCTAGTGCAAAAGATGTCCATCTGCCTTTGAGTCTTCCTAACCTCAAGGTCAAAGAATGAAAGTTTCAGCAATTCCATGCCATTCAGTGACTGCCACCAGGGGCTATTCAGAAAAAAACCTGGCACCGTGTGGCACACTCAGCAGATAATGAGCAAAGTCTGGAGGTCTGAGGTCTACACCAGAAGAAAAATGATTACCCTGCATCCTGCATCTTACCATTTCAAGCTGCTCTGATATATCACTAGTGTTTGCCTCTATTTTTATACTCCAACAAATCCCTCATTGTGTCCAGGCTGACTTTCTTAATTGCCACCAGTGTTGAGCCTCTGAGTAGCACTGACCTCATTATCAAAAAGCTACAATGCGGCTGGGCATGGTAGCTCACGCCTGTAATCCCAGCACTTTGGGAGGCCAAGGTGGGCGGATCACCCGAGGTCAGGAGTTCGAGACCAGTCTGGCCAAAATGGTGAAACCCTGTCTCTACTAAAAATACAAAAAATTAGCCAGGTGTGGTGGCAGGCGCCTGTAGTACCAGTTACTTTGGAGGCTGAGACAGAATCACTTGAACCCAGGAGGCTGAGGTGGCAGTGAGCCGAGATCATGCCATTGCACTCCAGCCTGAGTGACAGAGTAAGATTTCATCTCAAAAAAAAAAAAAAAAAAAAGCTACAATGCATGTTCTAGAAATAAAAATTCAGAAGTTGTACCCCAGTCCTTATTTATGAATAAAGATGTGTGGTCATTATCACACCGTTTGGTTTAATATTTAGCCAATGTCTTGGTCAGGGAGCCTCGTACAATGGCTCTCCACAATCCAACACTACGATGACATGTCTTTCTAACTTTCCAAACCACACTGGATATATGCTTTGCAGAGTTCACTCATTGTAGCCCAAAGCCACAAGCTAAGCAGTACTGGGAAATATCCAAGGCAAGTAATGGGCATCAGAGAGGACACTGGGTGGCTGAGAGACTCCTAGAGAGAAGAGCCTGAAGGTGGAGGAGAAGGAGCAGAAGTCATAAGGAGGACAAAATCAAGAAAAGGCCAGCAGCAGAGCCAGAGCCTTCAGTGGCGCAGGGGGTAGGCTGTAGGCACAGGGGGTAGGCTGCATCCTCTGCCAACTGAGGGTGAAGTGACACATGTTTCTGCTTTAAGTGATCAGTTTTTACTTTTAACGTTGAAGATTAAAATTAAGTGCATTACTGTAGATCAGTTTACAGGGATTTGGTACATCTGTTTTGGAAATGAAAAACAAAACTGAGTAACATCATTATATGTATTACCAGAATTGGGGTAAAGTATCAGTATCACCCCGGGCTGCCTCCATGCTACCTCCACTTTTCAACATTCCTCACATTTGGTGGGGAAGACATTTGGCCGGGCCTGGGGAGACAGCTGCCCTCCACCAATGCAAAGAGGTACTGAGTCACAGTCCAGATTCCCTGGTGGCCAGGTACCAAATACCAGCAACCGCTTCCACCACAATGAGGGGTGGCAGGGTGGGCAACTGCGTCAACGGCTGTTGCTAGAACCCAGCAGAAGCCCCAGTCATTGGCCCCTGTTCCTGGCTTGACACCCCACAGCCTCTCACTTGCCAAGAGTTTTACACTGACCTCGGATGTCCAGCCATAAGGGAAAAGGCTGGCAAGTTAGATTATTGCTTCAATAATGAGCGAATGGTTTCTGGTTTGCTATTTACACTGCTCTCTGGGAGAGAAAACAAGTCTTCCAACTGAACTCCTCCAATTTCTACTATTTATCCAAGATTACACATATAATCCCATAATAAAACACCGTGCCTGCCCAGAACACAGAGTGATTGCCTACAGATGTGCCCAAACCAAAACATCTGCACATCCAAAATGGCCACCGGCATGGTATTTTTTTATTTTTATTTTTTATTTTTTATCTACTCCGGGTTGATAACTGAAATGGCTAATTAACTTCTGAAACTCTCAGAGTGGAAATCCCATCTAGGGGAGGAAAAGACATGCCGGTGGCAGTCTTCCGGACGTGCTGCCCAAAATAGGAGGCCATGCTGTGCTTGACTTCAAGTAACACCTTGTAGGCTGATGAAGTTTGGCCTCAGCAGCATGCCGTCACTGACACATGAAAATAAAATGCTTTCCTAATGGTGCCTGGCACAGCGTCAGGAAAATACCTCATCTGAATTTTTATTCAGCTGACAAATGACGTGCATCTCTGCCTTTATCTGGCTGCTTATATTAAATATCTGAGTGCAGCAAAGATTTCTTAATTTGCTCGTTTCTCTCGGCACCATGTAGAATGAGGGCTTAGAATGAAATCGTATCAAGAGGCAAGAGAGATGTCTACCTGCTCACAGCAAACCCCTGGAAATTGCTGGGCCTCCCTGGATCATATCACATAATCATCTCAGCTCTACTTTGATTTGTCTCTCAATATACTGTTTAAAAATGTAACCCAATCGCCCAGCCCAACAAGCAGTCTGTTTATTATTACTTTTGATAGAAAAGTTCATAACATCCTATAATGTGTGTGCATTTTTTATTCCGTTTGGCTACTAGACATTGAAACCATTTGGGACATTTATTAAAATGCATTCAGCCGCTCTTTAGGATGAGGTTAATGTGGGATTTATGCCTCTGGTGCACTGTGCACAAAGCGATAATAATGCTTGTTTAGTACTTAGTTCACGTACAAAATGGTCAGCTATAAAAATTGAAGAAATACAAAGATTGGCTCAAAAAAGCACAGAGTGGGGAGGGATATTTTTCAAGCTGCAGGAGGGGGCGCTCATGTAGACCAGATGATGAGCAGAAATTTATTTTAATGGAAGATCAAATTCTCTGGTTACATGAGCCAGGCCAGGGAGTGGGGGCTCCCAGAAGCCTGGTTTGATAAACCCAAGCTTGACAACCTGCCAAGGGAATTTTGTGCCACCCGGCTTGGACAAGAGACGCTTTCCCAATGGCCACATTCCTCCTCATGTCTTCCTAAATCCTGTCTATCCCAAAGGCCCATGGTCTGGTCTTCAAAGAGACCTTAGCCGGCAGGAGAGCCAGAGGGCTGAGGACAGAGCCAGTCAGACATTTGGGCTTGAGCTCCTCTAGTATCCAAAGCAGATGGACCTAGCAAGATGGGAGAAACATTCCTAGCAACTTCCTAACAGTTGGCCAGGGGTCTGGGCATCGGGCAAAGCGTGCATGTTTCCTACACATGTTGGCGATGTGCTTGCTTCCAAGAGCAGAAGTGATCCAGAAAACCCCTGGAAACTGGCCCCAGCACCATTCCCAGGCAAACCTGCTTGTTCAGGAAGCTGCTTTCCAGGCTGGGCAGTTCAAGGCTGGTGTCCTGCTTCCCTGAAGGAAAGCGGGGTCTTTGGGCACCTGTGAACAGGAGGGTCTTCCCTCCAGCTGCATCTCAGCTGGCTTCACTGAAGTAGGAGGAGGCACAGTGAGAAGGACTCCCATGGTGGGGAGATTGAACGGGATGCTTTGCTCTCTGCTTCTCACCTTAAGTGAGGGTGGGCTGGAAGGAGAAGTCAACAGGGGCAGCCCAAGCTGCCAGCAGGTCCTTACTCTGAAGGTAGCAGGATCCCTCTCCCTGGAGTCCGCGTTCCACTCCCGCCCCCTGCAATTCATTGTCCCACAGTAGCCTCAGGGATCATCTTAAAATGATAAAACTAAAAACCTATTGAAATAAAAATAAATAAATAATTTTTAAATGATAACACTACAAAAATGGAGAACAGAGTCATTGTCAGAGGTTAGGGGGGAGGAAGGGAGAAGGGAATCAGGTGTGGGAATAAGAGACAACATGAGCGATGCTGGTTGTGATAGAAATGTTCTGTGTCTCAACTGTATCAATGTCAATATCTTAGTCCCAATGTTATACTATAATTTGCAAGTATAGTTGTTATACTTAGTTGCAAGATATTTCCATTGGGGGAAACTGGGTAAGGGGCACAAAAATCTCTCTGTATTATTCTTCACAACTGCATGTGAATCTAAAACTACCCAAAATTAAAACTTGAATTAAAAAAATAGAAATCAAACCAAGTCACTCTCTCCTTTGTTCCCTGTTCAAACTCTCCCGTGGCTTCCCACTGCACTCAAAAGAGCATCCAATGCCCATCCCAGAGCCCACGGGGCCCTACACCAGCAGGTTCCTGCCTCTTCCCATCATGTCACATCCCTCCACTCTTCCCCTAGGTCCCTCTGTGGCAGCTACTCTGGCCCCCTTCTGTCCCTCCACACTCCAGACTCCAGCCTTTCCACACTGTGGTCCCCCTGCCTAGAATGCCATTGCTCCAGTTACTTGCATGGCCACCTCTTTATGATGTGAAGCTCAGCTTCCATGTCCCCTCCCCTTAGAAACCTTATCTTGCCACCCAATGGAAAGTGGGCCTCATCATTCCCTTTGACAGCACCCGACTGTGATGATCAGCAGAGCATTTAGTGCTACCTTTTTCCCTTATTTATTTATGTTGTTGTTTATGCAGCTTCTCCGTACCAGAATGTAAGTTTTTTGAGGCAGAAGTCTTGCCTGCCTTTGTTCACAACTGTGTGTCCAATTCCCAGAGCAGGGATAGGCACATATTTGTTGAGCTATACTCAACAAATAAATTGTTGCAGATTGGATGAAGAATAGTAGTTACTAAGCACCAGGCAGGACATGAAGTACTTTACAGACATAATCTCACTGACTCCTTGTGACAACCCTGTCCAATTATTACAGTGTACCCATTTTACAAATGAAACAAACTCAACTAGGTAAAGCGCTTACCCAAGAGCACACAACCTATCCAGAGGAGGCAGTGACTCAAGCCCAGAGTCATTTCTGACCCTGGAGCCGGCATTCTCCACCACTAGGCTAAACGACTGGATAACCCACCAGGAGGGTGTCCTGTCCCCGAGGTAACCAGAGGCAAAGGCAAGTTGATCTGTGTTATGAGAGCTTCTGGGCAACTGGTCTTTGTAAGAACTTCCTTGCCTTCCCCACCCCCAGACTCGCCTGGATTCCTGGTCCGGGCTGTTGCCATGTATATATTTAGCTTACGTGAGATCCAATGAGGCTAATTCAAGAGAGCACATTCTCTTCCCTGCCCCTCCCTCTTGAACCCTGAACTTGCCCCAAATCACCTTCCCACACCAGCCAGGGTTGCTGCCTTGTCTTGCATGCCACCCTCATGGGCACAGACACACAGCCCCTTTCCCCAGGGTCCTGTCAATCCCAATACCCAGCCACTCTCACCCCTACTCCCTAACAACCCCCAAATGAATGACTTTAAAATCTCACACAGCACAAACCACAGCGGGTCATGAGAAAGCTATGGAGAGAGGAGTGAACTTCACTGCCAGTCACAGTTTTGAAAATGGGTCCTCTGGCATCCAATGGCTTTCACTACGTGCCCGTGGCTCATTTAGGGAATTATTCTCGGGTACCATTTTCACTCCTGGCACTGCACCGCCAGCGTGTGTATCAGATACGTCCCAGGGCGGGGTGTTTTGCTTAGTTACACTGGATGACGAATGTTTCCACAGCTGCAAACAAGGCACTTTTGCGAAGAAGTTAGGGCTGTTGGAGAAGGCTGCTGACCTGATTATATATGGTATTTGAATAATGAAAGAGAAGGAAGGTGGCAGGGATTCCTCCAGGCAGGATTCCTCATCAGGGCAAATGGCAGGTCTAAGAAAGACAAATAGAGAAAAACCTCTGCTGGTACCTTAACAGGCAAGGAATTTAGCTGGAAATATACCAAGCAATTAAATTGAAATTGGCAAAGCCCTGCTGTGTGCACCACTCTAAAAACAATACTAAAAGCTAGCATGTACGGAGGGCTTGCTCTATGCCAGGCATATATATTACTGCACTTGATCCTTACAACAGTTTATGAATTGGACATTCTTTCTGTTATAGATGAGGACATGGAGGTGCAGGAAGAACAAGAAAATTGCCAGGGCTAGGAATGGAACTGGAGTGCCGAACGACAGCTGTCATACTCTTAGCTCCTATGTTAAATCCCTCTGTCCTCTATTCCTCATTTTTAGATTAAGAAATGTGCTCTTGAACCCAGTTGCTCAATAGAACCACCTGAGGTGCTCTTTTGAAAAAGACACCAACGCTCAGACCCCAGCTCAGACCAAGTAAATGCCTTCAGAAATTGGTATTTTTCAAAAGTTTTCCAAAGGGGATTCTAATGTGCAACCAGACTTGAAATCCACTGTCCAAACTAGAGTGGTTGTTCTCAAAGTGGGGTTCCCTGGTCCAGCAGCATCAGTAGCAACTAGAAATGTGTTAGAAACTCAAAGTCCTGATCCTACTATAGACCTATTGAATCAGAAACTCAAGGATTGTACCTGAGAAACTGGGGTGTTTAACAAGCCCTGCAGGTAATTCTGAAACAGGCTAAAACTTGAAAACCACTCCTCTTTCTAGAACATAAACTCTGTGAAGGCAGGGATCTTAAACATCTTGTTCACTCCTAAATTTCCAGGACCTAGCACCAAAATACTTATACAAAAATGAATGACTGCTTACAACATGATGTTGGTGCTGTTTTCATTACAGTAAGAAAACTTGGACTGGTCAGGATTTAAATCCTACATTGCAAAGTTAGTTAAGAATTCAATTAGCTATCTATATTGGCAAGACTAAAATCTTTGCAGTCCAAAAGTGTTTTGTTTGTGTGTGTGTGTTTTCCCCAACAAATTAACAGTGACCACAGTGGTAATTGCTGGCCTGGCTCCTGCTGTTAATAATCATGGTCAAGGAAGCAGGTAGATCACCTGCAAGGCTGTCTTATTTTCTGCTATCATCACCCAGAGGGTAGAAGGCAGCTGATCTTGACAAAGACAGGCAAACTTTCCTAGCAGTGAAAAAGAGTCAATCCTGCATTTTTCTGCCTAGCCCAACACTCAGACACAGCCATAGCTTAATCAGAGAGAATTAACTATCCTTCCAACTCTATTCATTAAAGAATGGAAATCTGTTGTGTCTCTCTGCAGTAGCATGCTGCTCTCACAATTCTCTTTCTACATCCTGACCACAAGTTTACTGTGTGTGAAAAATGGCTTGGAATTGCAACAGTACTCCAAGTGAGCAATGATTAAATTTGTCCCCACAATTAATGTGTCTGTGACTGGCAGCAGGGAGGGGGCGTGCGTTACAGAGCAATCAACAATCAATGGTGGGAAGGTGACCTGACACCATAATCTTCTGCAATTGTAATCAATATCACTCTGGCTTTATTGGAGCCCTCCTCAAGCTACGCTACCTCATCTCGATAGAGTTTATTCTTGTATAAATACCTTAAATAAATAGCACAAGGAGAGCACCCAGGGATACTTTAAATTACATCCGTATTATGCAAAGGCAAAAGCAAGTTCCACTGGCGAGAATCTCTCTCTCAGAACTAAACAAGCTTCTCCTTTAAAAACCTCATAATTGGTTATTTAACACGCCACAACTTTGCATCTATGCTGCGTCACGATTATCATAAGCATTTCTAATTTGACAGAACCTGACTACAGTGAATATGCAAGCTCTTCTAATTTCCGTTGTGACTAACTGGAGATGGTGAGGAGTGATGATTTATTTGTTTGTGATTTGAATAAGATAACGCCTGCACCATCTGAAAGCCAGGGCTAGGTTCTGGGAACATGTGCTGTCTTGAAACCCTGGCTGACACTCTTTCGAAATCATAAAAATTATAGGGGCCAAGAATTTTGTTGTTGTTACAGGGTGCTGTATTTTCCCCCCTCTTGGTCTGGGAGAGAGAAAGGGGGAGGATTCTGTTGAGCAGTCATGCTGTGGGGAGCAGTGCAGCCTCAGTGATATGGGTCCAGTTTGCAGGTTGGCGAGAAGCAACATCAATTATGTGCAGATCGATTTAATCACTAACACCAGAGCAGACCGAAGACAAAGGCGGCGCTGCTAACTCCGGATGCTGCCAGGGCCTGCAGGGAGGCTGGCATGGAAGGGGAGGCTGTTACCTTTAGGGACCCTTTTGGAGTTGCTCCTGCTAATAAGAGCCTCCCTAGAGGGGAAGGATCCCAAAACAGCCAGCAGCTCCACCAATAACACATCCTGAATTGGCTCACTTCTGATGACCACTGCCGCACCAAGCCAGCAGCACTCAGCCTGGACACGCGGGAGATCCTCCCGAGAGCCTCCTGGTCAGTCTCCCTGCTTCTACTTTCACCCACCTCAGTCCGTTCTCCACAAGGCAATCAAGTGATTTTTTTTTTTTTTTTTTGAGACGGAGTCTTACTCTGTCATTCAGGCTAGAGTGCAATGCTGCGATAGCAGCTCACTGCAACCTCCACCTCCCAGTTTCAAGCGATTCTTGTGCCTCAGCCTCATGAGTAGCTGGGACTACAGGCATGTGCCACCACGCCCAGCTAATTTTTGTATTTTTAATAGAGGTGGGGTTTTCACCATATTGGCCAGGCTGGTCTCGAACTCTTGACCTCAAGTGATCCACCCGCCTCAGCCTCCCAAAGTGCTGGGATTACAGGTGTGAGCCACCATGCCCAGCCCCGAGTGATTTTTAAAAATTATAAATCAGGCTGGACACGGTGGCTTACGCCTGTAATCTCAGCACTTTGGGAGGCCCAGGTGGGAGGATTACTTGAGCCCAAGAGTTCAAGACCAACCTGGACAACACAGTGAGACCCCTGTCTCTACAAAAAAAGAAAACGAGTGATAAATCAGGTCTTCTTACACCTGTGTTTAAAACCCTCCCGTTGCACATGGAATTGCAAGCCTCTGCAGGACGTGGTCCCCTAGGCTGTTCTCACACCCACATGTGCTCTAGAGAGGGTGTTCTTTTTGTTCCCTGCACGCCAAGCTTATTTTAACCTCAGGGAGTTTACCAAGTCTGTTCCTCTGCCTGGACTGCTCGTTGTGAGCCCCATGTACGGTTGCATTGCTGACTAAGTATATCTCTATCTCCATCTATATTTATAACTATAGCTAAAGATATCTTATCTTATGCCTGCCTTAGCTCAAATGTCACCTCGCCAGAGAATCCTTTCCTGACTTCCCACCAAAGTTGCTTCCCAGCCTCTCTCTCCATCTCACCCCAGTCCTTCTCTACCACATCACCGTGACTTATTTCTTCATAGCATGATCTCATTTGTGTTCATGCTATTGTCCCCTTCCCACCAGAACGTTGGCTCCATGAGGGCAGGGAGCATCTCCCTTGCTCAGTGCTCTACCCACACATCTAGAGCAGCGCAAGGCATGCAGTACATGCTCAAGAAGTATGTGGTGAATGAATGAATGAATGAGCTCCAAGACGGATGCTCTGTGGCTGGGCACCCATCTGCTCTGTCTAGAACCTGACTCTATCCACTGGACTGTCAGTCCTACTACGGAACCCCCGAGCTGTGCACCTCGACCCTGAGCAAAGATGTCGGTGTTGAACACTCATCTCCAGGCCTGCGCTTCTCCTCTGTCCTGCCCAGCCTGCTCGCACCTCTATTCTGCTGGCTTCAATCTGATGCTCTTTGGAGGCGAACTTGAGACCTATGCAGCCTCCTATATCACTTGCACCACCAAGGTGTCTGGTCTATTACAGAAGGCCTGGCCCCAAAGCTTCCACAGTAGTGTATAGCCCTTACACTGCCTTTACTTACATAGTCATCACTGCATAGAGAGTCTACTGCCCACTGCCCCAGTACGTGCCAGCCTCTCTGGCATCCTCAGCTCTCTCTGGCCATCCTGCACACGTGGCATCTCTGGTCCCCACTGCTGATAACAAAACAACCAAAAATGGCCCCAAGGGATGAGAGCCACTTCTCTAGCATCAGTTATTCTGTGTTTGATTTCTAAATTGTATGACAGTTAAGAGCATGGACTCCAGAATCAGAGAACAAGCAGAATTCAAATCACAGCCCTTCTGTCACTGGTAGACTCCTTTCTTTCCCTACTTTTGTATCAGCCAGAAAGAAAGAACACCCAGTTGGTGGCAGGGAAAGGCAAGCAAGATTTACTCTTTGGCCAGAGAAAGAGGGTGAGCTCTTGCTCCCAAGACACCTCCTCCTCCCCACGCCGCAGGAAGCTGGAGGATTTTAAGGAGTTAGATATGGGGCGGGGAGGTTTGTAAGTTTGTGCAAGAAAGAACTTTAGATGTGCTGGCACAGACCATTAGCATGTCCCTTCTTATGATTCATGTTCAGAAAACAACAGCGATTTTCTTCTATGGGTGGGGATTTTTGGATTATGATGATATGTTAATGATCTAAAGGTAATGAGGGGTCACTGGTTCCTGTTAGCTCCGGTTTTGAGCAGGCCTTATCTTCCTCTGGTAATTGGCAAGGCGTCCTGAGGTTCCCGGGCCATCTGCAGTCCTTGTAAGTTAGCACATCCAGAGATAAAGACGCTAAAAGAAACTGTTTCTCAAATAATATTAAGCTTTCTCAGCTATCTTCTGCTTGAGAAAATAATGAGCTCTTGCAGCTGTTCTGCTGTCTCAGCTATTTCTCCAGGACTACCCAGGTAACGCTGCCACTTACTAGTCATGTGACCTGGGTCAAGTTACTTAACCATTCTGAGCCTCACCTTCTCCATCTCTAAAATGGGGATAATTAACACTTAAATGAAGTTCGTTTTCATGGTATTTGTAAAATAATGACCCAATATACTGCTCAGTATAAAGGAAGACACACACACACACATTCACACTCACACACTTACACGCGCACGTGCGCGCGCGCGCACACACACACACACACACACTAGATTTCTGTTATTTTCTCCTGTTAGCATTGATTTGTGATATTTGGTGCCCCCGTGTAAGCAGAACTCTTCGGCTTCCCCACAGCTACAAATTCCCAATCTTTCAACATTACAGTATTTTAATCTTTGAATTTTTCTTGAGTGGTTCTAACTATTCGTCTGTTTATTTAATATCATAATTATCTCCCAAGGGTCTGTTTTATGTGGGCCCTGTGTTAGATACTAAGGACACAATGGGGTATGGGTCAGATGTGGGTCCTGCCCTCTTGGAGCTTCCAGTCCAGCAGGGGAAACAGACCTGAGAAGGAAACACACAAGTAAATAGATAACAAATGGAATGTGTGTCATGAAGGAGGCATGCAGGGTACAGAGACAAAGGAAACTGAGGCACCAGGTCAGGAGGGGGTCGGTGCTTAGCCAGAGCCTTCAGGGCAGGTCCCCAGGTGGGGCTGTGTCAAAGCAAGAAGGGAGTGAAAGAATCTCAGCCAAGAGAAAGGCAGAGGAAAAAATGTTCCAGCGGAGGGAATCACGGTGAGAACACCCCATCGGGAACTAAGGGTACCCGAGGAAGTGGGAAGAGCCCCCATGGGGAAAGAAACTGGACCACAGGGTCATAAGCGTGAGGACCATGTCTTCTTGCTTCTGGACATTCTCTAGCACCCAGCTTGCTGAAAGGACACAGGAGCAAGTATGTCTTCTGGGGCCCATCAGCCCAAGGACTATCCCCTGAAATCCAGGCATGCCCAGGTCCCTAAATCTTCCTCGCAGCTCAATGCAGACCCTCTGCAGGCCCCAGGAGGTGAGGCATGGTCCTGATTTCCAATCACAGGTCAGGGGGCGGGGAGAAGAGAGAGAACGCGTGAAAGAGTGTCCTCAACAAGCTCAGGAGACAGAAGCAAAGATTCACAGCCACCAGATCTTGAGAATAAGGCCTCAAAGATGAGGGGCTCCAAACAGGATCAGAGATCTTTTCTCAGCCTCCATGCAGAAGAGAGCAAAGCAGGAGAAGCACCCATCTTAGGCCTATCAAGAGATGCTCAAGTTCCCATGTGTCCACCCAGCCATCTGAGCACTTGGCTTCTTCAGAATTGGAATGTGGCTCCATGATCCCCAGGCTGGGCCAGTTCCCCCAACTACCCTCACAGACCCACTGTCCTCCTCTTTCCCCCATGCTGGCTACCCAACTCTGGCTTAATTTTTTCTTTTCTAGACTCTATTCTAGGCATCTTTTGGAAAGATAGGGTAAAGGCTACTCTCAACTAATTCAAGGAGATTGCCTGTCCATGCACCTGAGAACTCTTCCCAGTGAAGAAAAGGAAAAAACACAGTCTAATCCCTCCCTGTCAGGGCACATGCCTTCTAAAGACAGGCAGGAACACAAATTATGGCAATGAGGGCTTGCCTCGTGAGTTGCAGGGGAACTTATGCCACTCAAGAGATAAGCAAACCATCACCACTCTGTCCAATATACCACTTTGACTTTCCCTGTATTTCACCATTAGGGATTTATTCCTTTGTGATGTCCAGGTACAGTATTAAAAGCTTCCCTGGGGGAAGATGAATAAGTCATGCATTCACCCACTTAAAGGAGAAGAGGCTACGGACAAAGAGTTCTCAACCCTGGCTGCATATTAGAATCATCTGAGATACTTCTAGAAGATAGCCAATACCTGGACCGTATTCTAGATTCTAGAGTCTGGAATAATGGAAACTAGCCTCTGAAGACTGGACCCAGGGACCTGAAGTCAGTAAATGCTCTCCGATGCGATGTGAGTGCTGAGAATTTCCATGGATACAACTTTACCTGCTGAAATATTGTTCCAGGAGACACCCTGCTGCTCAGTCCCCCAGAGCAAACTGCCCAAAGGAGAAGGCAGCTGCTGTTCAGACTGGGGGCTGTGCTGATTTCTCCCATGGCTGAGCTCTCTCTGCCAGGTTTGAGAATGTACTCTAACCTGCGGCTTCTCAATGCCCCTGTCAGAGGGGCTGGAGCTAAGGGCTCTGGTTATAGGGAAGAAAGAGGAAAATTAGCTGATGAGAAATGAGGGTAGGTTTATGGCCAGAACACTGAGCAGAAAAATCCCTGGCCAAAGGGTAAGATGTTCTAACCTAGAAATCAGAAGCAAGTCACCACGGTGCATTTCAGTGTAACGTGCACACTCTAGTCCCCACTGCCTCGGCCCACAGCCTGCCTCAAAGGATTCAGGAAAAATGAAAATTAATGGGGTGGGGAAGGTAATCAGCAGTGAGTCCCACTTTTGTTAATAACCACCTTCCATCATGGGTAGAAGGAGACAGAGCTTCCATTCAAGGCGAGGGTCACCTTGGAAAAAGAGGGTGGGGGCCTTAAAAGGGTCTCTCTCCAGCTCAGAGCCTCCCCAGGTCATAGAAGATGGTCTCAGAAATCGGACTGTCCCTTTTGAGAGTTCATGATCTGAATGTGCTTAAAGACCGGCTTCGTGGTCTTCAACCCCATTAGGGTTGCAGCCACTGCAAGCCGGTGGGGCAGTCATCAGCTTCCGGACCCCTGACATTGCCTCCTGAGGCCTCCATACCCTGCCTGATGCTAACTCCCCACTAGAGCTGCGGAGAGCCAACTATCCCCACCCTGCCAGGTACCTATAAATCAAAAGATCCTGTAGATAAACACCTCTCCCAAGTCGGCTCTTTGTTTCCAAAGCCATTTCCATTTTCCGTTCACTTATTCAGCCTCCCTGCAGCACCCGTGTTGCTTGGTGATGGGTGAGATGGGCAAACAGGAGCTTCCAACAATGAGTCTTTGGTGTGTGTGGCCAGGAGCTGGGAGCTGCAGGGCAGTGTGCTGCCCGCTCTGCCCAGCCTGCCATGGAAACCCTACAATGCAGCAAATCCAGCTCACGTGGACTTGGCGCGTGATGGCCAGCCCTGCCTGTGAGGTTGCAGGTCAGCAGAGAGAGGGAGGGATTGCAGTCATCCCCTGAGCACTTTCAAACACCAGGCACCATGATAAGCTGTTTGCATACGGTGCCTCATTTATTCTGCACACTAGGCTGGTCAAGTGGGTATAGTTTAGTAGTAGGAGCTTGAATTCTAGAGCTAGACTGCCTGGTTTCAAATCTCAGCTCTGCCACTTTCAAGCTGTGTGGCCTTGGGCAAGTGACTTAGACCTTCTGGGCCTCAAATTCCTGTAACTTATCTGTAAAATGCAAATAACAGTACCTTATATCATAGGATTACTGTGAAGTTTCAATAAGGTCACACACACACACAGTATTGAAGGCACACAGCATATTCTGTGTTACCCATCATTATTACCATCATTACCCCCTTGCACGTGAGAATGTTGAGCCACAGAGAAGCTACAACACTTGCCCACGGAAGTGGCAGAGGTGAGATCTGAACTCAGGACTAGCCTAACTTCAAAGCCCTTGGCTGTAACTTGATACTAAATGCTCGACTCTTCCCACCAGATCAAAGGCATTTTCCATTTTCTGCCAAGCGCCCCGAGCACTCTTTGACCAATGGCCACCCCCCGACCCCAGGCATGAGAGAAACTGTCATTATTGGCTGCTTGCAAGGTGAGGCCAGGACGGGGTCAGATGAGGAAAAAGGAAAGCGCACAGCCCAGCTGGACTCAGATACAGCCACTGCTCCTTGTCAGTGGGGCTCCACCTATCCCCTGAAGAGTTGAATGAGGTTCTTCTAGCCCTAATGGTATCAGAAAGCGCTGGGAACCCCCTCTGCCCCACAGCTAGGCTTTGGAGTTAAGGTGTGCAGCAGACATCTCTGCCTGCCCGGCACCCATCCCATTTTTCTGGAAAAGCAACAGGTGTTGCTTTAAGAAACCACCCCCACACACTCGGTCCACGTGGTTTGGGTGGTGCTAACTCTCAACAATCATATGACTTTGGTCTGACCAATCTGAGCATCACATCTTTCCAGATATTATAGTTGATTTAAGGATGGGTACGAGTCCAAATCATGGCAAATCAGAGAAAAACAGAGTCTGTTCCAGGATTATCATTAGCAGGATCAGGGAAGAGACATTCTCTTCACTGAACTTAAACGTGAGGGTACAGATCAGCCTGGGGCAGCTGGCCACCATCTTGCTACTATAAGAATGGCACCAAGCAACAGAAAGCAGAGCTGAGAGGCTGAGAGAGAGACAGGGGTCAGCAGATCTTAATGGCTGAACTCTGATCAGGTGCCCACTCATTGGCCAGTAGAGAGAGGTCTAAACAATAGGAGAATTTCATTGGCTAAGATTGACTCGCTGCCCCACCCATTGGCGAACAACATTGTGTTAGCTCCTGAATGTAGCTGCTCCTAAAGCCAGAATTCCAAGTTACCCAAGTCAAAATATTTCCTTCCTTGCTACTTGATTTGGGTTTGGTGACTTGAAAATGGTTTTTACAACAGAGAGAAGGAGAAAAAAACATTATAATAGCAATTCTGAAATAGGGTTGGAGGATGTCTAGGAGCCCAGCCTGTCCCATGTCCCATTCTAAGAGGGTCCTTAGCTTTGCCCTCTTAATGAATCCCCAATCCGTTACTCAAGCCCTGGTGCTAAGATTAGCGGGGGATGACAGAGTCATGGCCTTCTCCCTCTCCTTCATGGGGTGGTCTAGTGTTAGCCAGAACCGTATTCTAAAAACAGTGGAGCACTCCCCAAAGAAGTGGGGAGAAATATTGCATCTGGCCCCCAGCAGGAGCCAAAAAGACAATGGGAATTTCAGCATTGCAGTTTGGAGGCACGCGATTCTTTGTGGCCCAGAAATCAATGCATCCTCCCAGGGAGCCTCCATTTGAGAGGAACATGGCATTGATTTTGAATGAGCTGGGCCACAGATATATCAGGCAGGCCTGACTGATCTCATGGCTGTGTGCCCACCAGAGCCGGCCGGTCAGGAACATTTGATTCCAAGCAGCTAATGATTCAGGGGTCAATAGGCAATCAGAAGGGAGACCAGCCCCCTCTCGCCCCCAAGCCTCACTCTGAGCCAGGGTCAGGGCTAGTGCAGCTGACCCAAGTAGGTCTGGGTGCCATGAGGATCTGGAAGCCTTCAGAGACCAAAGGGAAAAGGAGTGGGAGGCCCCGCCCACCTACATACACTCTGCTTGCCCCTGAGGGTTTGGGAGAACTTTGGGAGAAGAGGAAAGTCGCAGCAAGTCCACTTGGCCATGGCAGCTTCCCTCCTCCTACCAGAGGCAGCTCCTGCCAGGAAGTTGCCAATGTCTGAATTCAGTGAATCTTGGGAAATAGCTACTGGGAGGTAAGACAGAGAACAGAACAATAACAAAATATAAGTGAAGGCAGGAGGAGATCCAAGATGAATCTAAGCACCAGGGCTTGAGTAACGGATTGGGGATTCGTTAAGAGGGCAAAGCTAAGGACCCTCTTAGAAGAGCTTTTCAGGGGTCTGAGGTTGCTCACACAATGTTCCTGACCCCCTTCCCATGATGACTTCCTGTGGATCAGCCCATCACTGTAGGATGAGAGAGAAGAGGGTGACTGAGGGGAGGGAGAAAAAGTCAGGGGATTGTTTTTCCTCTCTTCATCATGGATAACCCAAGGAGTGCTCCCTCGCCCTTGGTTCCACCACCCTTTTTTAACACCTGAGGGAGACAGGCTGGGCCTGCCAGGGCTTTTTGGAGACAAGCAACAGAAACCAACCCTGGCTGGCCTAGGCACAGAGGGGCCTCTCTTGAAAGGTGTGGGGTAGCTCTCAGAATCAGCCAAAGTGCTAGGCTCAAAAAGGGCAGGTGTGATGAACCTGGGGAACAAGAGCCTGTACAAAGTCTGCTGAGATTGGAACCAAGCTCCAACCATTCATTTTTCATCTTGAGACAGTGGATTTTTTTTTTTTTTTTTTTTTTTTTGAGATAGAGCCTTGCTCTGTTGCCCAGGCTGGAGTGCAGTGGCACGATCTTGGCTCACTGCAACCTCCACCTCCTAGGTTCAAGTGATTCTCCTGCCTTAGCCTCCCGAGTAGCTGGGATTATAGGTGCCCACCACCATGCCTGGCTAATTTTTGTATTTTTAGTAGAGACGGGGTTTCACCATGTTGGCCTGGCTGGTCTCAAACTCCTGACCTCAGGCAATCTGCCTGCGTTGGTCTCCCAAAGTGCTGGGATTACAGGCATGTGCCACAGCACCTGGCTGAGACAGTGGATCATAATGGCTGAGCTCTTATCACGTACCCACCCATTGGCCAGGAGACAGAGGCTCAAACAATAGAGAATCTCATTGGCTGAGCTTGACTCACTGCCCCACCCACTGGCCAGGAGAAAGAGGTTCAAAGAATAGGAGAATGTCATTGGCTAAGCTTGACTCACTGCCCCACCCATTGGCCAGGAGAGAAAGATTCAAACAATAGAAGAATCTCACTGGCTAAGATTAACTCACGGTCCCACCCACTGGCCAAAAGAGACAGCATTCAAACAATAGGAGAATCCCATTGGCTAAGCTTAACTCCCTGCCCTGCCCATTGGCAGAGCACTTGATTGACAGCCCTACCAACAGGAGGACTGTGGAAAGGCCATTCATTGTTCTTACCATAAATGGAGTGGGGAGGCAGGAGGGATGGACCAACAATAACTGGCCACGACAAGGGTCATCAACAAGGTCAAGAAAGATGATTTTCCTAAGAATCCCACTTTACTCTGTATCTACTTATGCCCTATCAAATGACTAGAAAGTATCTCTCCAAGCCCTAAGGAGGGAAATGGGTCAGTAGGAACAGCTGCTGCTATACCTACATTTATGGAGCCCTCACCTTGTGCTGGGCAGTGAACTAAGCATGTTGTACCCATGATCTTATTTCAACCTCCCAACAGCCATACAAGGTAATGGACTTTGTAGGTGGGGCTCAGCTAAGGGATCTGCACTGAGCTCACGACTCCCAGAGCCAGGATGTGACTGTAGAGCTGTTGGTCTCCAAGGCCTGTGCAGTCAAACTCTCCACAACATGGATTCTCAAGGCAGAGTGGGAGCACACACGGGAGGAGGGAGAAAAGCAAGAGAAGGAGAGAGTTTAGGGGAAAACTCAAGGCACCAACATGATGAAGCAGGAACCCAAAGCCTGGAATCTTGGCACCAGAACAACATACACAGTGTCTCTTTTGCTGCCAGCAAGCACCTCCTCACCATCTGGCTCCCTCCAACCCCTTTCCTTTTACCAATCAAGTGCTCTGCCAGTGTGGGGCAGTGAGTCAAGCTTAGCCAATAAGATTCTCTAATTGTTTGAATACTGTCTCTCCTGGCCAATGAGTAGGGCAGTGAGTCAAGCTTAGCCAATGAGATTCTCCAATTGTTTGAACGCTGTCTCTCCTGGCCAAGAAGTTGGTCAGCGAGTCAAGTTTAGCCGATCAGTCAAGGTAGCAGACACATGGGCCATATAGTGACTGAACCACAGAGACTCGATATCTCTGGGGAGGATTGCATTGCAGGTGGATGTCTCTAATGTGCTTGGGGAAGGTAGGGGTTGGCAAATTGCCAGCTATCTATGTGTCCCAGGTACCATCATGGAACTTTCTGGCTGCCTTTTACTTTTCCCCCACCCTCCACGAGGTATCTAAAAACACAAAGGTCAAAACCAGGGAAAGCAGAATGGACTTCCCATTGATTAGCACCTATAAAGGGACCAGAGTCTTTTCCTATGTCATTGCTAAACGTCAGAATGACCTTGAGAGGGGAGCCTGCTGATTTCTATCTTGCACACGAGGACAATGAGGGTCAGAAAGATGAAGATGAGCTGGGATTTTTGCACGTGTGTGGCTGTCAGGGGGAGACACATACCGCAAGAGCCCACTTGTCCCTCCTGCCCTGGTGTCGGGACCAATGGTACTGGGTGGCCCGGCCCCTGCTCTGTCAGCTGGACACAGGGTCCCCGACACCTGGAAATCTGCCCTCGCTAAGTTATGGCCTCCTTATCCAAAGTTTGTAAAAGGGCACCCTGGGAGAAGAAACGATCTTATCTAGCCAGAGCCCCGCTAAAATCCCAATAAGCCCATTGCGAGCTAGAGATTGAAGTGCGATTTTGGCATCTCTCCTCTGGTGTGGAAAGAGATTACACTGAGTCATATTTCAAAAAGGCGCGACTGACACTGCATAATCTCTGGTCTTAACTCCCCCTGACCTTGAGAGAGCAGCAATCAAGTGGGGGGTGCTGCAGAGGCTGGGAACACAGGTTTAGACGATCACGGAAAAGCTCCGCTGCCAGCAGAATCTCATCAGGCCCCTGTCTGGGGCAGCTCTAAAGCCGCGCAGCAGTGGCCTTTGCAGTCTTCCCCTCCCACCACCCCCATTCAGGGACAGGGGCCCAGCCTTGATTTCCTAAAGCCCCAAGCCTGCCAGCCCCAGGCCCCGTGCCCAGCCTGGCACTGCCCCCTCCCCTGCACGCCCCTCCCCGCCTTCAGACCCTGGAGGACCCACCAGGGCTTTTCTCATCTTCCCTCCACCCCCATCTCTTTTCCAGTGACAATAATGAAGCTGAAAATGTCGCCAGAAAAGGCATCGATCTGTTTATCTATCACTCGCTAATCAAAAGTTTCCTGCCTCCTGTTAAAATACCAATGATTTCCTTTGCGGAATCAAACAGGTCTGTTCCCAGAGACTGAGCGCATCAGCAGAGACAGTTTAATTACCATCTTTGATGCTCCTTCCCTGAATACCAATCTTTCCTGAGTTACATGATGAACACACATTAGGGGAAGAATTAAATCAAAAAGCAGGGACTGACTAATTGCAGGGTGTCTTGCATGAAACCGGGCTTCCCTGATGTGTGCGGTGATCCTCCCTGGGACTCAGGTATTTTAGAGCAGTCAGCCCCTGAATGCCAGCATGCTCAGAGGAGGGCCTAGAGTTTACACTCTGAGACACTCTGACGCATAATAAACATGGTGGTTAGACTTCTTGAGATTGAAAGTCTGGTCCTACACTCAGTCTCAGCCTGGGCCACTTAATTTCCAGGAGCCTCAGTTTTCATGTGTGTAAAATGAAGATATTGAATATCCCATAAAAGGCTACTGTGGGGATTAAAGCAAATGATGGAGGCAAAGCCTTGAACATAATGAGAGGTTCATTAATGAAAGCCGTTATTATTATTACCATTAAATAAAACAATAAACAAATGCTTATGATAGACAATATCGTATTTTATTATAAAATATACTACTCAATACATATATTAGTCACTTCTCATGTGGCTAATAAAGACATACCCAAGACTGGGTAATTTATAAAGGAAAGAAGTTTCATGGACTCACAATTCCACATGGCTGGGGAGGCCTCATAATCATGGCGGAAGACGAAGAGCAATGGGACGTCTTACATGGTGGCAGGCAAGAGAGCTTGTACAGGGGAAATCCCCATTATAAAACCATCAGATCTGATGAGACTTATTCACTATCATGAGATCAGCATGGGAAAAACCTGCTCCTATGATTCAATTACCTTCCACTGCGTCCCTCCCACTACCTGTGGGGATTACTGCAATTCAAGGTGAGATTTGGGTGGGGACACAGAGCCAAATTGTATTCATATATGTTTATAATTTCAGAATATTGTTATAAACTATAATAAGCAGACTGTCTCCTCTATACATCACTGTCTCCCCAGTGCCTGGAACTGTGCTGCCCATAGGAGGTGTTCCATGAACATGGAGAAGGAATTGCTATGATGGGCACAGAGAATGGCACAGTGAATGTTCTGAACACTGTGCCTTCCCCACCTGACTCTGCAATGAAAACATAGAATAAACATGGTCACTTACATGGAGGTTCAAATCTCCCACACCCTCCACTCCACCACCCTGTCTGGGCTCTTGGAAGAGCCTCTGCCTCCCAAGCCATCCTGCAGAGCAGGCTGGGCGCCCCCGTGCCCTCAACTGGCCCACTTAATCGGCATGGCCAGAGGGGTGGCTCTCTCTCCCTCACCCGCTGCCAAATCTATTTTGACAGGAACAATGGCTATCATATGATACCACTTATGGAAAGGAATACCCACAAAAATAATTTTTAGATTATATTTTTTGTAAGAAAAGTGATAAAAGTATTCATAGAAATAAAAAAAATAATTCCCCTCTTCTGTCTGGAGGGCAATAAAGTCTGAGAACCCCATATTCCTCCATCACCATCCCCGGGTGTTCATTTGTCACACACACACACACACACTCACACACATTCACATACACATACACATACACACATGCGTACACACATATACAAATATACATACACACACTTATACACCCATGCATACACACACATATGTGCATACACACACCACACACTCATACACACACTCAACTTACATAGATCTACATACACACACCCACACCTGCACATACACAGCTCTCTTCCTACACCGATAATTTCCCACCTTTTTATATTGAGGAAAACTGGGTTATCCCTGATGTTCATCAGTCGTCTACCCACTGATGCCATGCCAGGCTTCCCAGTCAGGGGGCCAGCTGGAAGCAATGTCCCCAAGTCACCGGCTCTTGCCTTTTGTCATCAAAGACATCAAGAAGCATCAAATTGTTTGAGGTGACATGTGTCAGCCTCAGTGGAGGGCCCTCTCTGTGATGGTCGCATGACAGGCTCATCCCCATGTGCAGCTACCTGCCCTCCTGTCCTGCCCAGGGTCAGGAGTGAGGTCAGTGGGAGAGAAGAGGGAGGCCCTTGGACTCTCCCATTGCCAATGCCCTGGGGCACAAGGAACCTCTCCTGTGGATGTTTTATTTTCCATCCAAAATATGACTCTCAGGGAAACTGAGGCTCAGCTGGTTTATCTGCTCCCCACATTGAACTTCCAGCAGGAACTAGATGCTCTGTTCCTTAAGGCCTTTTCCCCAAATATAAGAAAAAGGAAGAACACCCTTTTGTGGGGATTCTACTAGAAGAGGTTAAATGATTCCACACAATTCAACAATTATGTCCTACATGCACAGCCCAGATACACACTGATATGGTTTGGATGTTTGTCCCCTCCAAATCTCCTGTTGAAATGCGATCCCCAATGTTGGAGTAGGTTGTAGTGGGAGGTGTTTTGGTCACGGGAGTGGATCCTTCACATATGGCTTGGTGCCATCCCCTTAGTGATGAGTGAGTTCTCACTCACTCTGTTAGTTCACATGAGATCTGGTTGTTAAAGAAATTAGGACCTCCTTTCTCTCTCTTGCTTTCTCTCTCTTGCTTCCTCTCTCTCCAGGTGACACACCTGCTCCCCCTTTACCTTCCACCTTGAGTAAAAGCTCCCGGAGACCCTCACCAGAAGTAGATGCAGACACCATGCTTCTTGTGCAGCCTGCAGAACCATGAGCAAAATAAAACTCTTTTCTTTATAAACTACTCAGCCTCAGGTGTTCCTTTGTAGCAACGAAAAATGGACTAACATACATGCAAAGGTGACTCTGTGCATGCATGCGATGGTGACTAAGATGGGTCCCCACTCTCGGGCAGCATGGAGTCTCCTGGCAGACACAGACACCTAACAGGCACTTACAGCACAGCGCAATGTCTCAGACAGGGAGGCCAGCACATAGAGGAAGCTCTTAGGAATCTGGTAAGACTTTTTGGAGGAGGAGCTTAGTCAGGGAAATGCAGGGGTAGGTCCAGGTGGGCTGGACCATCCAGGGTCCAGTGAACCATGTTGAGGAACTGTGTTGTTGGACTCCTGAGGTCAATGGGGACCCACGGAACTATTGAACAAGGCAGAGGGGCATGATCCTATGTGCACTTCACTTTGGCCACTTGTAGTATTTGAGAAATGATCCCTCATGCCCCAGGAGGCACGATGGGCTTCTGTGATGGGAACAGCCCACGTGGCCACCTCTCCCCTCCATCCTGCCTTCCTCCCTCTCTGGACCTCCTCTCCTAGGCCTGTCTTTCCTCCTTCCCTCCCTTCTCACTTTCCCCTCTTGCTCTGCCTCTCTCGCTCCCCCTCTATTATCTCCCCTTCATTTCTGCAGCTTCGAGCTTCTCAGTCCCCCTGGATTCATCATCTCCCTGCCCCTTCTGGAGATGCAAACACAGAGTGCTGGATGTCATTTATTTTTGTGATTTTTTTCCCCACCCTTTGCACACACACAATTCCCACCTCGCTCATAATGTAAAGATGACCTTTCTGATATTCATTATCAATTAAGGGAACAAATCCTCTTCTCTGAGTGCACTCCAAGCAGCGCGAGAGACCTTTCCAGCTGAAAAACACAGAAGGACCGCTCTCTCTGGCTGCCCTATCGCCCGTCCCACATCTCTGGGTGAGCTGTAAGGGTGGATGGGGAGCCTGGTGTAGACAGGGCAGATCAGTGCGGGTTAGGGATTGCACGTGCTGCAAATGTTTCTGCCCGCACGACCATCATGGAGAGTCTTTTCTTTTTCTTTTTTTTTTTTTTTTTGAGACGGAGTCTCGCTCTGTCGCCCAGGCTGGAGTGCAGTGGCGCGATTTCGGCTCACTGCAAGCTCCGCCTCCCAGGTTCACGCCATTCTCCTGCCTCAGCCTCCCCAGTAGCTGGGACTATAGGCGTACGCAGCCACGTCCAGCTAATTTTTATATTTTTAGTAGAGACGGGGTTTCACCGTGTTAGCCAGGATGGTCTCGATCTCCTGACCTTGTGATCTGCCCGCCTCGGCCTCCCAAAGTGCTGGGATTACAGGCGTGAGCCACCGCGCCCGGCCGATGGAGAGTCTTTTCTTCTTCCCTTGCCAGACGGAGAGGCCTGGCTTCTCAGGCAGGGTGTCTCCAGCTGAGCTCTGGCCACTGAGACCCCAGCAGGCCTCCCTGTGGCCTGCCCCAGGGATCGCTCTTTCCTTCCCATTGCCATTGAGCTGAGGCGTTTTTACACTGTGTAGTATGGTTTCCAGAAGGTCATCTTGCACGGGGCTGCATTTCCTATGCCTACGCCCACGCTGCCCAAAGCTGCCCCTTCCTCCCTTTTGTTTCCGGTCCCTCTTCTTCTCCCTCCTCCTTCTCCCATTCTTCCTTCTCCTCCTTGTCATTCCGTCTGAAAACACACTCGCACTCGCAGCTCTCCCAGGATACCATTCCCATCGGAGCCACACAAAGACAGCGGAAGGAGGCCAGCGCCTGTGCAGAGGCTTTGACTCACAAAGCTCCTCCCAGGCCCCAGGAAGGCCTTTCTCTCCCAGTTCCGCGGCCAGGGGCTGGGCTCACCTCCAGGTCTGCTGGAGACAGCAGGTCCCGTGGGGAGCAGAGACGGAGCTGGGAGAGGCGGGGCACCCTGCCTGGGATCAGACTCGGGGCTTAGAGCACGTGGTCTCGGGGAACCCGTCCAGGCGGTGTCCCTTGGCCTTTCCCACGGCAGCGCCCCCAGCGTCTTATCCCAGATTCCCCGGGGGCCTGGACACACAACCGGCCCGGGAAGAAAACCCCAGACAGCACCCGGCCCACGTCGCTGTCACAGCCTCGGCTTAATTGCTGGGTAGGGAGGGGCAGCAACTCTCCGCCATGGCCCGTGTGGCCCGGGGCTGCCCACACCCGTCTGGGCTGTCGGGGGCACATGCTGTGTGCCTTAGAGTCACATTCGCGCATACTGCATGGGGCTGGCGCCTGCCCAAGTCCTCTTCCTATTCCTCCAGCAGTGCCCAGCAGCACCCAGAAGACTGGGAAGGCCAGATCGCTGGGCCAAAGGCACATTCTGAAAGGGGCGTGAGCACAGGCAGAGTAGGAGGGAGGGAGTGGGGAGAGAGAACACTCAGCCGCAAATTGTTACACATTTGGCCTCAGAGTCTCATGTTACTCCCTCCTGACAATGAATGGCTTCTCAAAACTCAACCCAACAGAGAAAAAAGGGGACAAGGACGTCTCATGACCCTGGGCCGGAACTCCTTCCTGTGTTCTCGGCTCAGAACACCCCCGTTGTGTCCTTGCCTCTGATTCCTTTCCAGGTGTCATGGGCGCCCGGTCCACGCAGGTCTTCCGTGGCCGCTTCTCTAGGGCCCAGGCCGCTTCCAGGAAGAAGTGCGCTCTGGTGACACCATCAGGCCGCTCGGGGGCACTGCAGAGGGAAAGGCCGGAAGCAGAGGACGAAGAGGAGGGCTGAAGGCTGGCATCCACCGAACACCCCCTAGAGCCAGGATTGGCAATGGCGTGCGGCTGGCAGTCTTGCCCAAGCCGCATGGGCCCCTCCACATGGCTCCACCCTCTCCCAACAGCCTTTGTTTACTTAAAACGAGACCCACTGGCAATGAGGAAGGAACTCCAGGAAGCCTCTCTGCCATCCCCCTGCCTCAGGGCACGATTGTCCTCCTCTGGAGGAGGTGTCTATCTTCCTGCTGCCCTCCCCTTATGACTCCTGCGTCTCCTGCCTTAAGGGGTATCTCCTCAAATTCAGAAAGTGAAGAACTAGAGCACCCTATGTAGATGTCTATTGACAGGATTTTACACTATGGATACACTACACAAAACTTTTCAGTGGACATTCTTAGCAGCATTCTTCATAACAGCAAAACAATTGGAAACCAGGGTCCATCACCAGGGTCTGGTTGAGTCCACGGTCATATACCACCCAAGATTAAACAACACAGCAGGGTCTGGAGTCATAAAGAAAATGAGGCTCAGCCCCTACCCCCAAGGAGCTCATGGGCCGGCCAGAGACAGGGGCCGGCCAGGCAGGCGGACTAACGGATCCTGGAATGCACCTGCAGTTCTGGAAAAGAAAGGAATTTCTTTGCTATCCCATCTCTATCCAGCATTATATGTTATCCTTTCTCCATGGATGCCTTCCTCTGGCCCTTGAAGGTTTCCTTCAGCCAGAGAGCACAGCCACATCTGTGTGAGGCAGTTGGCAGCCCAGGGTGAGAAACCATGAGTTAAAGAAGTGTAGAGTACAGTATCAGGAGTGTCAGCATGTAGGAATTATTCTGTGAGCTTCCTCTACTCCTTGCTGGAATGAAATATTCCTTAAGCTTAAAGTTCAGGTACCAATGACCCATGCATTTTTTTCATTCTGAAAGAAACATTATTGTCTAGACAGAGGCCAAAGAAGGAGTCATTTTGGCTATTACAGTAGCTATTTATTTCATCTGAATTATATAAAAAATTACTTTGGGGTAATTTTTAAGCCCCAAATGCAGTGGCTTAAACAAACAGTCAACATGTAACTATCTCGCACAATTTCTCTAGGTCAGGAATTTGAGAGCGGGAATTTGGAGTGATGTAAGTCCCAGGCTTTCTCATGAGGTTGCAGTCATGATGTCAGTGGGGTTGCAGTCACCTGAAGGCTCAACTGGGGATGGAGAATCCATTTCCAAGGTGGCTAACTTCCATGTTTGTGGGCAGGATGCCCCAATTCCTCTCCAGGTGGAATTCTACATAGGGCTGCTTGAGTGTCCTTACAACATGGCAGCCAGCTGCCTCCAGAGCAAGTGATCCAAGTGGAGGTGAGACGGAAGCCACAATGCCTTGTATGCCCTGGCCTTGGAAGTTGTATGCCATCATTTGCCCCATATCCTACTGGCTACACACATCATCTCTGTTCAGTATGAGAGGGATGTCCTTAAAGGCATGAATATCAAGAGGTGGCACTCACTGGTGCCATCTTGAAAGCTGGCTACTACCTTCAAGATGGCCCCAGTGAGCCCCACCTCCTGATATTATGTGGTGAATATTCATAATCAGCAGCACTGAACACCACCATTCCTGACTCTAAACCCTCATTCTCCTAGCCACTGGCCTCCCATTCCCTCACCTGTTCCACAAAGATTCTCACTTGCTACTCCTTCCCTAACTCCTTTCAGAACAGAAGAGAGTGTAATTTGGTTCATTCAGTTATTAAAACGTATCTAACCTATCATCCTGCATTGAAGATCCGAGAGAAGCTGGCTCTAATACCTTCTTGTCTTGTTTCTACCACTTCCCTTCCATCTTCCTATGTTCTTCTAAGCTCAGTGATCTAAAGATCCCTGAAAATGGAGGTCAGCCCCTACCCCAGCAGCATGTTTGTTAAAGCCAGTTGTGTGACCTTTGACAGGTTCCTTTTTTGAGACAGGGTTTTGCTCTGTTGCCCAGGCTGGAGTGCAGTGGCGCAATCACTGCGTACTGCAGCCTTGTGCTCCCAGGCTCAAGCAACCATCCTGCCTCAGCCTTCTGAATAGCTAGGGCCTCAGGCATGTGCTACCACACCCAGCTAATTTTTTTCTTAATTTTTTTGTAGAGATGGCATCTCAGTATTTTGCCCAGGCTGATCTCTAACTTCTGGCCTCAAGTGATCCTCCTGCCCCAGCCTCCCAAAGCGCTGGGATTACAGGCATGAGCCACTGCGTCTGGCTGGTTAATTCAATTATTAAAACACTGTCCACCCTATCATTCTGCACTGAAGATTTAAGAGGATATGACTCTAATAACTTCCTGTATTGTTTCTACCACTTCCCTTCTATCATCCCATGTTCCTGCTGAACTCAATGACTTAAAGATCCCTGAACACCACCCACCCAACTGCATGTTTGCTAAAACTAGCTGTGTGACCTTTGACAGGTGTCTTAACTTTTCTGGGCTTCTCTTTCCTCCTTTGTAAAATGAGAATAATAAAAATTCCTGCCTCTCTGAGAGGTTATGAGGATAAAAGGAGATAATGCGTATCAAGTGCTGAGAACACCACTTGGTATGGAGTAAGCACTGTTCATATTCTCATTCTTGTTGCCATGTTAACACTATATCCGCCTCCCGGAATCCCTAACTCCTCTTAGAACATCCTGCCCACTCTTTCTGTAAAGTGCTTCTGGATCTCCTTGCCTCCCCACCTAGAAGTTATTCTCCACTTCCCTGCCTTTCCCAACCCCTCTTTCCACCTTCTTCAGCCCTGATGACACTCTGCCTTCCGAGGTACCATCATACCCAGGTCTTCATTCCCCATTCTCCCCCTCTCTCTAACACATCCCCTGCTAAATGTGAGTCCTCCAGGCTCTCCCAGCCCCCAGCACATAGTGTGGGTGAGTGTGTTTTGCATTTATAAGATAATCCATAAATGCTTGTTGAAGAAGTTCTTAGATAAGGGACTAAGCAAAGAGACAAGGAAGACATGCCCAAAACTTCAAAAGGTTAAACTTTTATGCTGTCTCCCTTTCTCAGAGCCTGTTTCGTCAATTATAAAAAGGGTAAATAACTTTTTTAAAATAGTGGTAAAATATACATAACATAAAATTTACCATTTTCATCCTTTCTGAGTGTACAATTCAGTAGCAATAAACACATTCACATTGTTGTGCAACGTGATCTGTCTCCAAAAGTAACTCTAAAACTTTTATTTTCCCATATTGAAAATGTACACCCATCAAACAACAACTCCCCTTTTCCCCACCCCCAGTCCATGGGGACTACCATGCTGTTGTCTTTCTCTCTGAATTTGACTGTCCTGTGTACCTCGTATAAGTGGAATCATAGTATTTGTCCTTTTATGTCTGGCTCGTTTCACTTAGCATAAGGTGTCCAAGGTTCATCCATGTTGTAGCATGTATCAGAATTTCATTCCCTTTAAGGCTGAATCATATTTCATTATATGTATATGTCACATATTGTTTATTCATTCATTGATAGCCATTTGGGTTGCTTCTACCTATTGGCTATTGTGAATAATGCTGCTATAAACACTGGCGTACAAATGTAGGTTTCAGTCCCTGCTTTCGATTCTTCTAGGGATATACCTAAAAGTGGAATTGCTGGATCATATGGTAATTCCATGTTTAATTTTTTGAGGAATGGCCATAATGTTTTCCACAGTGGCCACCACATTTTGCATTCCCACTAGCAATGGACAAGGGTTCCCATTTCTCCACATCCTTGCCAACACTTTTTATTTTCTGTTGTGTTTTGTTTTGTTTGGATGATAACCATGTTAATGGGTATGTTATCCTCTTATGGCTATTATCATCATTGGCCAAAGAAATACATACTGATGCCCCTATTCTTGTGCCTGGAACACAGTAGCCTCCTCATCTATGTTTGTAAATTTCATTACTTAAAGCTTCAGCTCAAATAACAATATCACTGAGGGGAAAGGACACTGGAAGCCAGTCATGGGCTCTAGAAGCAAAGACTCCTTTGTGTACGCAAAGGCAGATTCCAGTGTGTCAACCAGCACCAGCTCCATCACCTGCCTGTTCGTCTCCATGCCAGGTGACTCACAGACTACACCTCTGTCCCTGTCTGTGGCCTGGGTCTCTTTTCTCTCCTGAGAACTCCCTGAGAAGAAGTGAGTGACCACAACAAATGCAGACTTGGGAGTTATCTGAGGAGCAAGGATTCCTGAACTAGAGCTATTTGAGAAGAAACAAGTTGCTGAATAGATCTTGGAGCTTAAATTCCACCAGGAGCAAAGAGTATCTCCTAAAACCAGTTTATAAAGCACAATTTCAGAGGCTGACAAATCTAGGTCACAGTCTTTCAGCTTTGCTCAATGCCCTGAAGTGTATCACAGAGCTCCAGAAGTTCTCGCGTTTCGTATTCTTCACTCCAGTTGAGCTGACCCCACAAAGCATGGTCGCTGCCTCCTGGAATCCTTCAACAAGAGCCCACGTGGTACAGTGGTTAGACCAGCCTGAGTTCCCATCCCAGCTCTGCCCTTGGCTACCTGTACAAACTGGATACATTGCTTTACCTTTCCAAGTTTGTATGAAGCAAGGGTGGTAAGGAAGTTCCCCAGCCCAAGTGTAGGGTATCTCACCCTCCCTGCCCACCCACAGCCATCATGAGAGTAATGGGCTGGCCATATTGGCCATTCTGAAATGCCATAACAGCTGTGACTTCACTTAAATGGAAAATTCCCATTGACAGATTGTTGTGTTGTTTTTTGTAAAATCTTTCCCCTAAAAGATCCCAAGACCAGTGCATGGAGGATGCTACGCAAGGCGGATCTCCTGGTTTTTCTGTTTTTGTTTGAGACAGAGACTCTGTCACCCAGGCTGGAGTACAATGGTGCGATCTCAGCTTGCTGCAATGTCCACCTCCTGGGTTCAAGCGATTCTCCTGCCTCAGCCTCCCAAGTAGCTGGGACTACCAGCGTGCACCACCACACCTGGCTAATTTTTGTATTTTTAGTAGACACAGGGTTTCACCATGTTGGCCAGGCTGGTCTCGAACTCCTGACCTCAGGTGATCTGCCCACCTCAGCCTCCCAAAGTGCTGGGATTACAAGCGCGAGCCACCGCACTCGCCCTAGATCTCCTTTTTCAGAACAGCATGGAGTCACTTTCTTCATCTACTTCAATTGAGATGGTGGCCTTCCAGTCAAACGAAGCTCCAGCTAGAAGTTTCATTGCTTTCACCTCATTAAAGCACCTTCAAATGTATCAATGTGATTGGGTCTCTGATATTTTTAGTTACTGGTCAACAGCGGGATGATTTTTAGCTGAGGAGGAAACCCTTAGGCTATAAATCACATAAAAACAAACCTACTCCAGTCAAAATGGGAGTTGGTGGGGCACTGTGATGGTGAGGGGATAGGATTGGGTAAGAGCAACAGTATTTAGTGGGAAATTACAGCATCGTTTGGTTTTCATTTTGTATAACAGGTATCTTTTCTGTGCCAAAAATAATACTGCTTTTTCATTTGTGGAATGGATATAAAGTTTCTTGAAATAATTTATTTAAATAAAAGAGTAATGATTTAGATTGAAAGAATTAAGTAAATAATAATATAGTGCTCAAATATAAGTTAAGACATCAATCAAGACAGTGATGTTTAGATAGAGTGATCTAACTGGCCAACTACACCTACAATGATTTGACTTCCACCCATTCATTTCCATCAGGTAATTAGTTAGTGCCAATTATTGTGCCAAGAGTGGTTTTTAGCTCCACTATTGCTGTCTGTTGTTAACTCACCATCACCACATTCTCCTTCCAAGAGAAGACTCTCCTTCTCCCTGTAGCAGGGAGCAGCTAGGAGCTACATTTCCCAGAAGCCTCTTCCCCATGTGGCTCTAGGTTAGAATTTGCCTATGAGAAGCACAGGTGTGATATTGGGAAAGTGAAAGAGAAGGTGCCATTTTTCTTTGAAGGCAGTTATAGCCAAGTGCATAAGATGACACGAGGTTTTCAGCAGCTTTCTGAAGAACTTTGAGAATAACTCACTTTGGTGCTGTAGAAGGAGGTGTTAGGAGCTTCCCAGACTTTCTTGAGAATTGCCCAGTCTTCCTAGCAAGCTGTTGGAGAATCACTCACTTAAGTGCTTCAGGCTGAGGATCTCACTTTCATTCTCCCAGCTCTTCCAATCGTTGTGCATCCCTCGAATCCCAACATTAAAGCCTCCATACCTTGAGAACATAGAATGACTTCTGTTTTCCTGGCTAAGCAACCTGTCTTTGAGCATTCTATTCCCTTAATTGAGGAGAAAAGACACAGATACACCAAACAATGAAAGAAAATGTCATTGGCTCTCATCAAAATTAAGAAAGTGAAATTCATACAATATAGCAAGTCTCATGAGAGTCCAAAGTAGAAGACAAACAGATCTTGGTGGCAGGTGTTGAAGATGATGAGCCCATGCCGGGGACTGAAACTGACCCATGGAATCTGATTTGTGCAGACCGTGAAGCAAGCTAATGCCTAAAACACACACACACAAACACACACAATATCAAAAAACCAAAAACAATTGCCTGAGAATCCTTTTTTTGGTATCAAAACACAAAAGTCAATGAGAAAATAGTGTAATGTTTTCTAAGAACACAGATGTTATATTTGAGACAATCTCTTTACACGTTCCAGAAGAAGTCATTGTCATAAGTCTGGTGTTGTCTAATCCTGCCTTGTCTGAAACATCTTCCTTTCCTGGAAACTGGGGGTTAGGGGCTTCTAGAAACAGGTGAAATGAATGAAGCAGGGCTGCAAGCTGCACTCACAAGGATTTTAGACCTGGGTTTCACTGTGGCTTTGCTCTAGCGCCTTGACTATTTGGGAAAACATCACGAAATTTGTTTCAGCTTGGCTACATGAAAATTAGGAGCCCTCATGAGTTCTCAGTAAGCTTTAAGCAGTATTTCCCACATTTTATTCAGAAACATAAGTTCTGGAGGAGATTGATCCTTTGGAAAACAAAAGTACTTTATGATCAATCAAGTCTGAGAATACTGGCTTTAATAGAATCGAATGGGTTTCTTTACTGCAGGACTTTCCAGAGCTTTCGATATGCCTCTGTCCACAGGCAGTATCACAGAGGGGAACATAGTCTACTGTAAATCCCAAGCTTGTTTTACTAGGAAACCCTCCTCCTCCCCACCTCTTTTCCAGAGCATCTTGAGAAATTTGTGTTCCAAACTTTGGCAAATGCTAGTTCAAAGGATACAGGATTCTTACAGTCCTCAAAACTTCTTACTTTATCAAGAACCTTAAAAATACGTATGCTCAGGAATGACATTGGCAAGATGGCAGACTTGCAACCTCCAGGCACTTATTCTTACATGGCAACATTAAACAATTAGAGATTGGCTAAAATAACTTTATAGGAGTTCTGAAAATGAACAAAAATCTATAACAACCAAGCAAATGCCGAATCAAGAAAAATCTACATTCAGATGGAAGGAAATGTCATGGTGTTTTTACTCATTCTTTCCTTACCGCCTCTCTCGTGTGGCATGGCATGGTTTGAGAGAAATGACACCTTAATCCCCAGTTCCTGTCTTTAAACCAGAGAGAGCAGAGTGGATCTAATTTGCAATGGTCTAACCCATCTGGGGGTTGCCTGAGGGATCGGTGTCTGTATCACCTAATTTGGAGCTCAGAAAGCCAACAACGGTACAACCTGGACCTCAGGCTAGAAGGGGCTGCAGGAAGTAGCTAGAATGGCTCATGAAAACAGCAAGGGAGCAAGCGGGGCCTGCAGACAACAGAGACAAAGATGACTGATGGATAAGTCTAATAAAATAGCTAAGGCCCAGAGAAGAAACAGGTGAGACTCTTGGGAAAATTAAGATATTTAAAAGCAACCATGTATACAGGAGAATTGCGGGAAAAAAATCACACATGCAGGCCCAGGTAAGACATATATTCAGAAAAGACCTTGTAAGACTTTAAGCCTTTATGCTAGGCTGATTCCAAAGCTCAGAACATGTCCTGCTAATTAGTGAAGGCCTTATCCACAAATCTCCAAAGACTGAGAGAGGTAGCTGATTTTTTTGAATGCCCAATTTTCAACAAAAGATCACAAAGCATACAAAGAAACAGGAAAACATAGCCCATTCAAAAGAACAAAGTAAATCTTCAGGAACAGTCCCTGAGAAACACAGGTATCAGACTTAGCAGGTGAAGACTTTAAAACAAGTACCTTAAACATGCTCAAAGAAAACACAAAGAACTAAAGAAAATCAGGAAAACAATATATGAACAAATTCAGAATTACCAACAAAGAGATATAAATTATAAATAACAAAAACAACCAAAGAAATTGTTAAGGTGACAAACAATAACTGAGTTGAAAAATTCACTCAAGAGCAGACTCAAACAGGCAGAAGAAAGAATCCGTGACCTTAATGAGAAGTCATTTAAAATTATCAAGTCTGAGAAGAAAAAAGAATGAAGAAAAGTGAAAGAGCCTAAGGGACTATGGCTCACCATTAAGCAGATTAATATATGCATTATGGGAGCCCTAGAGAGAAGGGAAAGAGAGAGGGAGAAAGAGGCAGAGAGATTATCTGAAGAAATAATGGCCAAAATCTTCCCAAATGTGATGAAAAACATGGATGTATATGTTCAAAAATCTCAACAAACTCCAAGTAGGAAAATTATAATGTGCTCATGCATCTAGAAATATGACTTCTGGGGAATTTTTTTCTTAAGAAAATACTACAATCTTGAACTTGGGTGAACAGTTACCTACAATTATTTATCATAGCCATTTTGTAATTGTGAAGAGTTAGAACAACCTATGTGTCCGATAATAGAAGAATTGATCAAATTAAAACACATATATATAAGATGGGACATTGTGCAGCCATCAAAAATGATGTCGGCAATGTACAGAATATATAAGATAAAAGAGAGGGTTACTAAATGCCATGTACAATCTTATTTTTGTAATGAGTAGGTAGTTTGTACATGAAAGAGGATTTAGAAAGAAAATCATGAAAGAATTAAGAGTAAATTGTTTTCTGTATGAGATTGAGGATGTGTTTTTCCCTTCTCTCGCTTTTATAAAAAACTATAAAACTTTTGTAATAAGAGATAAAACAATCTATTTTAAAATTAGTCACATACCTAGTAAGTGTCAGATGAGATCTGAACTCATAGTGCTTCCAATTAATCCATGCTTTCTCCTGTCTCAGCACCAAATGTCTCTTCTTAAGTCCTCACTTAGAATGGGTTCTTTCCGTCCGGGCATGGTGGCTCACACCTGTAATCCCAGCACTTTGGGAGGCCGAAGCAGGTGAATCACCTGAGGTCAGGAGTTCGAGACCAGCCTGGCCAACATGGTGAAACCCCCCATCTCTACTACGAATACAAAAATTAGCCGGGCGTGGTGGCGTGCACCCGTAATCCTAGCTACTTGGGAGGCTAAGGCAGGAGAATCGCTTGAACCTGGGAGGCAGAGGTTGCAGTGAGCCAAGATCAAGCTACTGCACTCTAGCCTGGGTGACCGAGCGAGACTCCGTCTAAAAAAACAGAAAAAAACGAATGGGTTCTTTCCCTGGGAATACCCCCAACTACTTGGCCTCACTGAGTGCCCTATCTCATAATTGTAGGTACTTTAACAGATCTAAGGAGGATTTTTAGGTTCAGTTGAAGTTTCATCATTCAGTTGCTTCCTATTCTAAAGTATCTGCGATGCCAGGCTTAGCTTTTCTGCTTATGGACACTAAACCTTAACCATCATTTCACTTGCGTGTAAAAAAGCCACTCACACAAACAATACACCGGCTCCATGCCCTCTCCACACCTCCTTCACTAATTGTGAGTGTAAGAGTCAAGAATCAGGATGACCAAACAGTTAAAGCTCAGTATTTTCACTTTTGAGTTTGTCAAAGGGTCTTAGCAAATTTCCTCTTTAATTTACGTGATTTTAGCTAGCGTCATTTTCCCCAAAGGGGCTTTTGGATATCAAGCACAAACAGAAAATACAAGTCAGTTCCCTCACCTCTGCCAAAGCCAAAATGGAATCACATTTAAAAAGTAATAAAATAGAATGAATGATGGTCATTACCTGCCACAGCTATTTCACAATAGCAAGGCCTGATATGTGTTAATTCTCAGTGCAGCCACGTACATACCCAGATTCTATGAAGCTCTACTCACTTTCGAGGACTATGAGCTGAGATATTTCCTTCTAGAAGAATCTTCATGTTTCAAGTCTATGAACTTTGAACTGTGCAGTGTCTGCAAGAATGAAATTCCACCAGGGAAGGGATTCAGATAGAATTCAACTGATATAATAGTTCCACTTGGTATTTGCTACTTTAAACAACAGAACAAATCTTATCACAAATCCAGGAATATTTTGCCATCAAGAGTAGAAAAACAGAACCATTGGAATGTCATGCATTCACAAAAGATGCTAAACCCTTAAAATCATTAGCTTTGAGAATGACAAAGGAGTTCATTTTATGTTTTAGGAACAGGCTCTTTTCTGGCATAGACGCTTTGGAGTTTCAAGGGGGCTCCAATATCTAGAATACTGATGCCCTCAGTTAGAACACCCAACATGAGCCAGGCACGGTGGTTCACGCCTGTAATCCCAGCACTTTGGGAGGCTGAGGCAGGTGGATCATCTGAGGTCAGAAGTTCAAGACCAACCTGGCCAACATGGTGAAACCCCATCTCTACTACAAATACAAAAAAGTAGCCAGGCGTGGTGGCATACACCTGTAATCCTAGCTACTCGGGAGGCTGAGAGAGGAGAATCGCTTGAACCTGGGAGGCAGAGGTTGCAGTGAGCCAAGATCACGCCATTGCCCTCCAGCCTGGGCAACAAGAGGGAAACTCAGTTTCAAAAAAAAAAGCAGAAAGAAATAAAACCCAACATGAGTCCAGCAGAGCAGGGAGGGTAATTTGCACTGAGCCCTAAGACTTCCTGGGAAAGCATTCATTCTATAGGAAGTGACAAGTCAGCTGCGGACCTGCAGTGCTAGGACAGTGGGCTGGTGTGAGAGAAGAGGATGGTCTACTGCTCAGATTGCCAGCCTGCCCAGCCCAGGACTCTTCTTCTTCTAGGAAGAAGAAGCCAAAAGAAAGAGCAATTAAAAATGAAGAGCTGGTTCACTGGTATCTCTGTAAAATACTGAGAGCACAAGTCAGACCTGTTCTGTAACTGATGCACAGAGTGAGGGGATACAGGAAGGATCTAATATTAGAGCAGTAAATGGATTCAGAAGACAGAAGAGGACACGTACCAGGTGGAGAAATGGGAGAGGACTTCATGGGGTGGTTTCAGCAGCGGCAGTGGCTGCAAAACAATTGAGGGTGGGAAACAAGAAAAATGATGGCCTCTTGATGGTAGCTGAGAAGACTGGAGAGTATGTACAGAGGAGACACCTCCCAGCATGAGTTGGAATGAGTTTAAGAAGTCGGAGGGAATGGCCAGATACGGTGGCTCATGCCTGTAATCCCAACACTGGGAGGCCAAGGCGGGTGGATCACGAGGTCAAGAGATCGAGACCATCCTGGCCAACATGATGAAACCTCATCTCTACTAAAAATACAAAAATTAGCTGAGGGTGGTGGTGCACGCCTGTAGTCCCAGCTACTCAGGAGGCTGAGGCAGGAGAATTGCTTGAACTGGGAGGTGGAGGTTGCAGTGAGCTGAGATTGCCCCCACTGCACTCCAGCGTGGCAACAGAGCGAGACTCCGTCACCCTCCAAAAAAAAAGAAGAAGAAGAAGAAGAAGTTGGAGGGAATTCTTGGCAGGGCATCATGGCTCCTGCCTGTAATCCCAGTGCTTTGTGGGGCTGAGGCAGTCGGATCATTTGAATTAAGGAGTTTGAGGCCAGCCTGGGCAACATAGCAAGACCGTGTCTCTACAAAAACTAAAAAATGAGCTAAGCATGGTGGCTCATGTCTGTAGTCCCAGCTACTCAGAAGGCCGAGGCAGGAGGATCACTTGCACCCAGGAAATCAAGGCTGCAGTGAGCCATGATCATGCCACTGCACTCCAGCCTGGGCAACAGAGCAAGACCTTGTCTCAGAAACAATAAGACAGGCTCAAGAGTCCGCAGAACCAGGAGAAGCACACTTAGGGCGGGGGATTGTTACTCTTATTTGGGACCCTCCTTTTAGTACCTGCCTCATTGGGTAGTCTGGGAAACAGGAGTTAATTGCACATACACCTGCACACACTGCAAGATCAAAGATTTGGTGGGGTTCTCTTCAGAGTTTGGCAAGAGAGGAACCCAGAAACCCAATCCATCTGTTTTAATAAAGTACCTCCTGAAATAGGTTTGGAGATCCTTTCACTTTGATGAGGCATGAGACCCAGCAGAAGGACAGCTGGGACGATGGAGGAGAGAAAAGGGAGGAATGTACATAAAATTTACTCACATCGAGACACAAAACTGGCAGAAATAATCCAAAACCCACTTATTCCAGACCCTTACCTTTTTTGCATCACACATAGGCCTGTTTTTCTTTGACAGGCCCAAATCTTGAAATAATTGTGACAGAGGAAAGTTTGTTTTCCTTTGATAGCTACTTCCACCCCCCAGCCTCCCCAACCTCCCCTCACACATTCCAGGCAGTCTGATTACCTAAATATTAACTGGAATTTGCACTGTAGTAAGAGCTTCTAACTACTATTGTGTAAAATTTTTCAGAACTCAAAGGAACGGAATTTTTCATGGTTCGAAGTCCATACAGGTTGCAGAGAGAACAAAGTGAGGTAATGGATACAAAAAACTTTATGGAACATCTAACCCAAGACCATAGGACCATCATTAGGCTCTGAGTCTCCAGGTCCTTGTGCCCTAAGGATTAAGATGTGAACCCCAACCTTTTGGTCTAGGTGTCAATGGGCTCCACTTTAGGATCAGATAAATCTGAAGCCAATTAGGCTGTATTCTTATGAGCTAAGTAACTTTGGACCTCAGTTTTCTATTTGTAAAGTGGGGATAATAAACTTCTGAGAGTTGCTGGGAAACATGAACACAGTGCTTGGTGCATGGGACGCTCTCCATGACATTATTCTCCCTGCTATTAACCTTGGTCTCCTTCCCATCACTCCTACACCCACCATTCCCACATTCTAATTCAAATTGTTTCTTAACAGAACAGCTGAAATGAAATCTCTCTAGTAGGACTTGCCCCTCAGTGATACCAGAGTATGTGTTTTTCAGGATGCTTTTGGTTGCAAGTGACAGCAACTTAAGTCAAGCTGGCTTAAGCAAAGTATTCATGTGACTGAGTATATTAGAGGTGGTATGAGTTTATGGCTTTGGGCATGGCTGAATCCAGGGGCCCTCATGATATTTATTAAGATTTAGCTTCTCTCTCTCTCAACCACTTTGTTTTTCTCTGCATTGACTTACTTGTCAGGCAGGGTCTTTCTACCTGGTGGTTCTCTTAGAAGCTCTATAAGCTAATAATCTCTGTATAAAGAGAAAATTCCTTTTCCCAAATAGGTATAGAAGTCACTGAACCAATAACCGTGGCCAGGGCAATAAGATGCTTCCTTTGGCCGGGCCCGAGTCAAGTGCCCATTCCTAGAGACAAAGGGACTGAACCAGCGAGGAAGAATGGTTTTCCCGAGGGAAATCTGAGTTCTATTCACAGAAGAACAGGAGAACATGCTAATGAGGCATAAACAACAGAAGCCCAATATAGTAAACTTCTTTAAAAGAAGGAAAATTAAGAAATGAAGGAAGTTCCAGATTTCCAGCCTGAGGTTGAGGAATATGACCCCCTCTTTCCAGTACTAGTCATGACGTATGACATTGAAGAAACTGTCTGGGTGCAGTGGTCCAGGCCTGTAGTCCCAGCAATTTGGGAGGCTGAGGCAGGCAGATCACTTGAGCCCAGAAGTTCAAGACCAGCCTGGGCAATGTTGTGAAACCCCATCTCTACAAAAAATACAAAAATTAGCTGGGCATGGTGGTGTGCATCTGTAGTCCCAGCTACTTGAGAAACTGAGGCCGGAGAATCACTTGAGCCTGGGAGGTTGGGTGACAGAGTGAGACCCTGTCTCAAAAAAAAGAAAAGAAAAGAAAAAACTGAAGGAACTAAAACCAAAGGCTTGAAAGAGTTTAATGTCCACCAATAAAAACTACTTTTTATATTCCAAGGAAACTAAGACCTTAAACTAAAACTTATAGAAGGGAAAATATTTGAAGCAAACCCTTATCAAAATAAGGCAAGGGGAAAAAAGGTACCATTAGGCACCTGAGGTATCAGATATCCGGCTACAGTTCCTTTCCAGTGGCCTATTAAAAATGTTTGAGATATATATATATATATATATTTGGCTCCAAGCTATAAACTTGAAATCAATTGATATGTAATTGAATGTCTAAATGTGTGCAAAACTTAATACTATATCAACTTTATTAGTGGCTAAATTTAATATTTATAAAAAATCTCATTATATTAAAAACAATTGGAAGGGTAGATAGTGTCCACTTTGCAGGAATTCTGAAGTTCACACAATGATTGCCAAGAAAACTCAGCCATCATCCATGAAATGAGTTACTCACAGCCAAATTGCTTCAAAGGTAAAATGGTTTTTAAAAATCTTTTCATCAATCGCAGTGAAAATGAGAGGTGGATGCATTTTAACTCCTGTGATGATGTGATGATATGGGGTAGGGTCTCCAAAAGTCAGGGTGCCTGGGTCTCTAAACAGCTCTGCACACTGGACACAGTGGAGTCAGGGAAGCAGTGGCCGAGGGAGTTCTGCCCTGCACCAGCCCCCAGTCCCAGCTCCCAGCGCCTCCCTGGCTGAGTTCCTACCTCTCTTTTAAGCCTCTATCATAGCAACAGCCCCAGGGCCAGACCCCTAATTGCCAGCTTCTTCTAAGTGCCAGGAAAAAAGCCCTCTGCAGCCCTCCACCCCCTCCCCAACACAAGCCCAGGGGGTCAGGCAGGTTCAAAAGGTGAAATAAATGAATCTTTACACATTATAAGGGCCCAAGCAACATTCTCTGTGGCATTAGTGCCTGAAACGGCAGCAAGTAAAAGCAGGTGTGCTGGGCGCCCTGTCAGCTAACGACACTGATAAGCCTGCCATGCCTGGTTCTGCTTCATTTCAAACAGTCTGCTGGAAAAAAAGGAGGGGAAAGCCGGAGCAGAAATAATTGCTGGAGCTTCCAGTGAGCTGAGAGAGCCTGCAGGCAGAGATCAACGGGCCTGATTTCATCCTCTTCCTTTTATTTCTATAACCTTAAACGTTCTGCTATTATAAAAGTCATCGTGTCAGCTTTCTCTCCAGCCTCTCCAGCTGCCCATTTTCAAATTGTATCAATTGGTAAGGCTTTTGGGCTGACGGATTTTCATCTTGATTTATGGTTTCTGTGCTTTAAAGAAGAAGCAAACTCCACTGACCTGATTCAGGCATGCAGACATGCCGTCCTGGGCATGTGTTTATAATCAGATCCTCCCAAAACTGCCTAGAAATGAGGGAGGGCTTGGTGTGTGTCTCTTTTTCTTTCTTTCTTTCTTTCTTTTTTTTTTAAATAATAGGTATTATGGCAAATTGCAAGAGAATAACATTTGTCATGAATCTCCTGGCTACAGTGGGCGAAGAGGAGTCTTTGATTCTTGGCAGTCGTCTAAGTTCTTGAGGTTCTTGGTGACCATTGGCTTCAGAACAGGACAACTAAGTAATAAGAGCTTCACAGACAGAGCGGGACCTCACATTGGCCCCTGTAATCCACCACTTTTTAAAAATAGATTCAGAGGGTGCATGGGCAGGTTCGTTACATGGGCGTACTGCGTAATGCTGGAGTTTGGGTGTCTAGCGAACCCAGCACCTGAATAGCATCACTCACCACTTTCGAAGTGGCAAGGGCTAAGAAACAAGGGCTGTGCTGGCCTTTTTAGCTGGAGGACTGCATAAGCAGTACGAAATAAGCATATTTAAAAAATACAAGCATAAACTGCCGATTTCAGCAAGTACACAGGTTTGCAGGGAGAGCTGACGCATCCTGTGGCGAGTGCTCTAGAGAGCGCGTTATCAAAATGTTCGGGCGGATGGTGGGAGGGCTGCGGAACGCATACCGACTTCCACAGTCCTCTCCACGCATCGTCCAACGGGAACGCTGGAACAAATGACCTGCTGACTTTGTCATGCAAAAAGATGTGGCCCCATCCAGCCATCCCGCACCGTCCCCATCGAGGCAGAAGATAGTAACCAAGAAGGAAGCCAAGGAGTGGCGGAAGAAGTTAAACCAGACACACAGAAAGAGATGAGGCTCTCCACCAGGCTCCCAGATGATCCTCTTTGGAGACGGATTGGAGCTGTGGAGTGAGTCACAGGCTGTGTGGCGGAGACAGGGGGAAGACCACTGCCTAGCTTAGGAATCGTAGGTCAGAGACAGGGGCCCAATGGCCCAATGCGGCCAAAGGCACATCGAAATTAATCAGACACCTACACCATGGATTATCAACAGGGCTCCCAGGGTGGAGGTGGCAAAGATGTATGAGACCTCATCTATGAATGTCCCCAGGAATGGTGTCGGAGGCTCCCCGTGGTCCCCTTCCTAATTCTTTCCAATAAATCTAAGTGTGCAGATCACAGGCCTCTCGAGGTAAAGCATCGCTTTTCGGGGCCTAGAAAATCACACTTCGCTGAGACTTGAGCCTCTTTCAAATGCCACTAACACGAGAGGTGGCTCTCCCCCGGCACAGGTAAAGCCGTGGTGAGAAATAAACCTCTGTGTTAGAGTGAGAGAGAGGGAGAGAAGAAAAAGAAAGAAAAAGAGAATGCTAATTGTGCCAGGGACGCTGACAGATTTGACAGAAAGTGTCTTCATTGAGAAATTGCCATCTGAAGTTCCCCCTTGTTCCTAGAGACGCAGGAGGGGGAGGCACGAGGGAGGCTGACAGGAAGTGAGGATTCGAAACTTCAAATACAAACATTATGAAAAACAAGCAACATCTGCAAACAGTAAGTACTTATTTATATTTTATGGAGTGTGTGCTTGGGATTCTGACAGGTTTTTAAACAGAGACCATATTAGGCCCATTCGAAGGCGAGAATGTCCCTTTTAAAAATGCATTACTCCTCGCTCGGCAGGTCGGCTCCGCACCGCTGGCCTCAGGTGAGCCCTGACCCCTGCCGACCTGGCCTAACCAAACACACATGCCGGTTTGCGATGGGACCGTTTACCGCTGCTCAAGGTCAGCGCAGGCGGGTGCTGGAGGGTTAGTATTCAGCAAAGCTTTTCCCTCTGCTGACAGAGCCGCTTTGAACTTTTCCCTTCTGAACAAATAGGAAGGGAAACTGCAAGGAAACAAGTGCTGGGAATCATAGAAAAAAGCGTGCAGCAAATAAATAAATAAGCCACAAATAAATAAGTGGCCAGCCTTTTCCCCGGCAAATAAAAAGGCACACCCTCCTAGGCTTCCAGCGTTTCTGTGCATTTGGCGCATACGAGAAACTTGAAAATAAAAACAATAGAAGAAACCTTCTGTCTTTTTTCTTTCCCCCTCCGAAGGACGAACCCTTTATTTTTGACAACAAATAAGAGGCATTTGGCAGGTACGGTGTGCTGTGCACCATGAAATATTTAGTAAGGCAATAACGACTCCCCGGACAGCTTAAGAAATCCACGATTATATTCAGAGAGAAAGCCATGAGCAAACAGAGAGGGGGGAATACAAAGAAAGATAAAGGCAGGCCTTTCATCAGGACTTCCTGTCCAATAATGCAGCCAGGCTTGATCCATATGTTTTGAGAAAAATCAAAGTGTCACAACTATCCAAAATGTCAATAGCTCCGGTAAGGAATATTGTCTAACATTTTCTATTACACCGTTCAAGAATTTGCCTCCCAGCGCAATTTGGAAGAAGAAACTCTTTCATTTCGAAAACACTCAAAGAAAAGAAAGAAAGAGGGGGCGGGGTGGGGGGGGGCAGAACAAGGCGTATTTCAGTGCAATGTGTAATACAATAATGCTCTGGGCTCCCCAGCCATCCTGAAAGTCGATCCTCTGATGAAAGTGAGTTCTCCTCCACACCTCTCCTCTGTTCTGTCCTTTCTTTGCAGACACTCTTGCTCAGGCACTTCCTGGACAGTTGGATATAACTCAGCAATCTCCGTGCAACGTGAAACTGGAGAAGCCCAACTTTCAGCAGGCTTAATATTTGGATAATCCTGCATAATGATTTCAGGGTTAAGTCACAGAATGCTCTATCAGCTTCTCTATGCATACTAGGTGCCCAGACTGCTGGGTGACCTGCTTTGGGGGAGAAAAAGCGAGGGTGGGGGAAGATCCCTCTGTGTAAACAAACAATTTTTTGCTGCCTTGGCAAAATGTAAACAGAACCCACGCACCTTGCCCTGGGGATCAGCCTGGCAAGATCTAGTTTGACAGAACTTGCTGCATGGCGTCTCCTCGACGTCCTGGAAATTCTAGAGGGAAAAATAACGCACGAGTTGCTGCTGTCTGTGCCTTGTGGAATCTTAAATAGAATGAAACAGGCCCCCGACAATCAATATTACTGACAAATAAATTAATCTCGGCAAATAAACTGTTAGCTTCAAGGCTGTCCCAGTACCCAGAATAATTGCTTAAATGAAGTTGAGGCCTTTTCACCAGTTTGCGGCTATTTTTTCTGGTCATCTACCTGTGGGTAGCACTCAGGTTGTCCAGAGGGAATTGGTTTTATAAAATAAAATCATACAGTGGCCCTGACCTTGCTCCATTAGCTCCCTCAGTGCTAGAGCTCTGTCCTGGCTTCAGAACAAACACTTTTGCCAAATGCTGAGAAGATGCCTGCCCTTCACCTACCTTGAGGGAGGCAGGAGGCAAGAGAGAAGTAGGCAGTGATTGTCTACATTGCTGCCCAAACCCTGAAGTTTATCAGAAATAGTTTGGAAGCTTGGGGTAAGCAAGGCACTCAATGTCAAGATTGCAAAATTCTAGTTTTTCTTAAGGAATATAAAGGGCACATATACTCCTGTGACTTCCAAGATCCCTAAGTTTGTGTGGGAGGAGTTGGGGGAGGGGGGTTCTTATCTAGAGGTAAAACTCACCCAGTCTGCACCACTGTTAAATATTGGTCTGCTTTGTGCCAGTTGAAACATAGTCATCACCCCCCTCCCCAAGCCCTCTGCTGCCCACAGCTCTGGCCTTTCCTCAGAACTTCCTCCGCTTTCCTTAATTCAGCACCTAAAGGGTTAACATCTAAGGCAGCAGGAACTCCCAGCACCCCGACCCCAGTGCTGATTGGTGGGGGTAGGGGGGTGGTCAGTGCCAGCAGTGGCTAAATATTTTGACTCTACCCCTAGCTCACATCCTCATGGGTGCCCCAGCCTGATGTCATTTGGCCTGTCCTGGGTTCTCGTGCCGTGACCCTCTGCAGTGCCTCTTCCTGGGAGTGAGAAAGACAGCAGGTGGACCAGCTTTTCTGAGCTCATCCCTTGTTAGAATTACAGTTCCAGCTAGTCTAGGATCTGAGACACTCAGAAATAGCAGGCGAAACAGGCGAGACATTTCCCAAGTCACAAAGAGTACACAGCCACAGAAATCAACAGTCACAAGGGTCTAATTGTCATTAGCATGTAAATTTTAAAAGCTCAGTCAAAAATATCAGTACCTCCCACTTAATTTATTACTATATAAAGATGGATGGGAGTGAAGCATAGCATTGATTTTCAGAGCCCTTAAAAAAAGGGGGGAAGAAAATAGTCAGAGACAACACAAAATGCCGTGCCTCCAAATTAATCAACGTGCTTTTTAAACACACACACGCGCGCGCACACAAATCCTGTACCAACAGCCTGTGCAGTTCAATCTTATTTGATTGCCTTTTCTGAAAATGAAGAAATGGAATAGGCCATTTATGTAAAGAGCCCTCTCAGAATGGATTATATGTAAAGACAGGTTAGCATTTTTACTGTATCGACAGCAAACCATTAGGCAGCCACACTCCAGCCCAGCCACTGAGAGGAAATCGAAGAGAACAGTTCCCTGGCCGGGCCAGGCAGGACAGCCTATCAGCTCCTGGTCGCTGTCACTGATCATCCCAGCCCAGGCTGCGGCTCTTCTCCCCGCATGGCATGACGACGCCATCACCCTCATAGTTACCAAAATGTTAGAATAGTCGTGACCGCTAAAAAGTAAGTAAATTCATCATCAGGTGGAAAACTGTGCTGGAGAGCCTATAATCTGGGAATAGTGTTTGTGTCTGAAATCACACAGAGATCAGAGCAAAATTGTCCCCTGTGCCATGAGAAGATGGGTCACCTCTCTGCATTTGACATTTTGAGATGTTTGCATCTGTACAGAGGGAGAAAGAGGGCTGGAGAGAAACGACTGCAACGAGAGCAAAAAGGAAAAACAGTAAAGACGTTAGAGACATATTCATTTTGGAAACATGTACGTATGTGCCACTCGTTTTGTTTTTGTTTTTCAAGAATTTTGGGTCCACGTCTTTTGAAAATGCAGTTTCCTGATTAAAGCAAATGAAGCTTCTTTTGTAGCCTAGATAGGGGCTATATTTCTCTGCATCTCCCGGAGAGCCAAGCTTTCCAAAAGAATAGGAATGCCCATGTTTTAAAATAATAAAATACAGATATTATTAATCTCCTAGTTCCAGAATTCCAAGGCCCTACCGCCCACCCACCTTTCAACAAACCCTGTGAACTATGGATGATAGCCCTGGGTTTTATTACGGCATCTAGTGAAACTTATTTTTTATAGCAATGTTCCTCCAATAATCAGGCTACAAGCCAAAAGCAGTACTTCACATTCATCAGACTAGAAATATGCAGCTTTTATAGAAGCATTTTGTCAAGGGAACCCCAGTCTCCAATAGGGCTGCTCGTCAGGGTCCCCTGCTATCAGAGTGATTTTTTAATTTATCGGGATGCTTCAACTATATTAAGCAGCAGCCTAATTCTCCTCACTTTGCTTATGAAGTGAAGCTGCGGTTCAAAACAAACATCAAGTTACTAGATGTCTTCCTGCTATAATTGGATTTAATTCATTATCTTTCATTTCAATAAAATCACAGGAAAACACAGGGATGTAAATGTGTAGGCTAATTGCTTATGGAAATTCAGGTGCCGCGCTTGGTATAAATTTACCCTTTGCAAGAGGAAGACACAGTTGTGTCATTATCATAGAATTTTACAACAATATGTAATTATAGAGAGAAGCAGGTGTAATTAGCAAGTCTTTCCACAAAGCAGGTAGCATTCCTGGTTAAATATTTACAGCTGCACAAACAGCCGGTAATAATGAGAGTTTTCTCAGCCTCACGTTACAGAGCACCCAACGAATACTATGAAAAGTGGTCATTATCAGCCCGGCAAACACTGCTGTGCCGTCTTGCTTGCGAGGAATGCTGCTGCATGGGTTTCAAGACAAGAATCCAGGCTGAATCAGCAGTGCGGTTTCAACAGTGATGAGAACAAGTAACTAAGATCTCTTCTTCCCTTATTGCTGCAGAAGAGCAATTAAGGCTGCATATTTAGAGATGACATCAGCCAGGAATCCTGCACAGAGAGAAAAACTCGTTGCATTTTTTTTCTTCCTTTTCCCGTTCCCTTTTCTGTCCAAAGGAAACCCACAGCAAACTGTGTAAATGCCGCAGGCACGCAAGCCAACTCCAAACCGCCTACCAAGGGTCAGCTCAACCTGCAGCTGTTGCACAAAATAAAATCAACGCAGCCCACCCCAGGCAAACACCCTCTGTGGCTCTTTATTACCAAATGATATGAACTTTGACCCAACCTGAACAAAATTTAATATTTTCTCCCAAATATTTAAAAAATTCATTCTGGGGCTTGAGTGGAGTCAGGGAGTCTGCGAGCCGTAATTTGACATCTGAATTATTCTGAGGCTAATACGGAAAGCTATTCAGGAGCTTATTTGGAGACGTGTCAATCAAGATATCACTTGTGCAGGGAAGATGGACTCAGGCTTAGGAGTGCAGATAGCTTTCAGGGAATCACAAAATAAAAACCAGGCAGGCTCTGATGAATACGTTACGTCTTCATTCTTGACGATGACATTTTTTTTTTCTTGATAGAGAGTACAGACCTAACAGAGCGAGGTCTCAGGGACGTGCCTTTTTCCACACCTGTGAAAACATTTTAACGTTTATTTAAAATGATAACCATAAACAACAAACATGGTGTCGAAATTCGCCTCTGTTCATTTTACTGCGCTGATTAAGATTTTAAGCAACGCTTCTAAATTAGACTGTCAAGCAGTCATCCTCAATGCAGGGTTGAGGTTCTGATCTCGAGCTAGCTTGTGTGAACACACGGCCTTTCTGGGTTGATTGTGAGCCTGGCCAGCAGCCTTCAATGTTCTTTCATTCATTTTCGATGAGATGGGGAGGGATTCAATTAGCCCTGATTGTCCACGAGATGTGGCCCAAAATAAAATGACTGGGCTCTGATAGCCTCCTCTCAAGGTATTTCCCAGCTGACAAGTAACAATGTTAATTACCCATTATTATGATCTGAAAAGACACCAGAATTTTAATTATGTAAATTCCGAGCCATTTTGTTCACAGGAGCAAAATATAAGCAGACAGTGTTTTTCTTAGAGGGAACATTAATCCCTGTTTGGGAGCTCTGCAAACTTAACTGTAATATGTGTGATATGTCAGAGAAGTCAACTACACCCCTCCCTGAGGGTCTTGGGATGACTTCTTTCTCAAGAGACAAAGAATAGGACATTGTCTTTGACTTTCCGTTTCTCTCAGTATCATTCTTGGGAGGCTCTGACAGCCAGTTTGCTAGACCGTGCCTGCTAACATAGAGAATGTCTATAATGAATGTCTTCACAGTAAGCAAACAAACACCTCCAACTTCAATACCTTCGAGGACCAAACCATCACCAAACATAAATATCATCAAGTGCCTTCCATAGATTCCCTACATCAGTTGGAAACATTTTTTCTACACTGGAAAAATAAAATCTAATTATCTTCGAAGCTGTGGAGAATTCAGGAATCTTCTCATTTCCCGAGAGAATTCTTTATTCCACAACTGGGTTCTCTGTGGTTGTTTGCCTTCATAGATTATCATCCCCTACCTCATTAGAAATTTGTCAGATGTCAAAGGGGTACATGGTACCCAAGAAGAGCATTTGGGTGTTTATGACGTTCAAGTTGGATTTGATCTCAAGCTGAGATACTCCTGTCTCCTGGGGGTGGTGTGACAGGAGCCTTGGGAAAACCAGTGAGGGAGGGGCAGACTCTACAATTTAGCTAGAAGAGAATAAAATGGTATTATGATTTCTTTTCTTTTTTTTTTTTTTTTTTTTAGACTGAGTCTCACTCTGTCACCCAAGCTGAAGTGCAGTGGCACAATCTCTGCTCACTGCAACCTCCGCATCCCAGGTTCAAGCGATTCTCATGCCTCAGCCTCCCGAGTAGCTGGGATTATATGTACCCACCACCATGCCCAGCCAATTTTTGTATTTTTAGTAGAGATGGGGTTTCACCATTTTGGCCAGGCTGGTTTTGAACTCTTGACCTCAGGTGATCTGCCCACCTCAGTCTTCCAAAGTGCTGGGATTACAGTTGCTTGTCACCATGCCCAGCTAATTTTTGTGTTTTTAGTAGCGACAGGACTTTGCCATGTTGGCCAGGCTGGTCTCGAATCCCTGGGCTCTAGTAATCCACCTGCCTAGGCCTCCTAAAGTGGTGGGATTACAGGTGTGAGCCACTGCACCTGGCTAAAATGGTATTATTATATTAAAATGAAAAGTGATACACTATGGACTAGGACTTTAAATTTATTAAATTTTTAAGACAAACCAGGAGACTTCAAAGAAAATACATTATTGGAGTACATTGCCAAATCCTCATCCCCATCATACCCGAAACCCTGGAAAGCTGAGTGAAAGGTGGTTCAGGTTTACTGTCCTTTACTGGGTAATAGTAGTGAGAAAGTTTAAAAAGATCTGGGATCCTCATGGCCCTCAAAGAGTTTCCAGTCTGGTTCATCATTTCCTGCTTCCTAGTCTGATAAATAATGAGCCAAACCATGTCACAGCAGCAGACCTCATCTGCCAATCAGGTCATCTTTAATACAAAGGACCTTAATGAGGGGGAGGAAAAGGCTGGGGCAGAAGGGGAGAGGGTGGAAGAAGTGTTCTTCACCAGTAGCATACATAACAGCCTAGAAAACAACCAGGCAACTGTATCTGTAAGGAAAGGGAGCAGCCAGAGGCTTCATCCGAAAACAAGTCCTGTTTTCAGCAGGATTTTGGCAGAGTTGAGAGAAGAATAACCTATTGGCAAGCCTTGCCAGAAGATGCTAAATGAAAGGAAGAAAAGTAAGTACCACTAATTGAGCACTTACTGTGTGTGAAATGTATTATCTTCTCCCTTGATCACTGTCCCACAAACCCATTTTTCAGATGAGGAAACTGAGGCTGGGATGACTGAGCCACTTGCCCAAGCAAACACAGCTAACAAGTAAGCAAGCAGCCTGGGCTCTTCCCACCCTGCCACGGGCTTGCTTCATGTGCGGTTCTGTATTCCAGGTGCTTGAAATCTGGGGCATCCATAGGTCTCGCCTGCAGAAAGAAAATGAAAATGGAAAAAATAAAAAGATACAATAATGTGATAGTTCTCTATCACTGAATTCGCAGTCTCCTAACTGGAGCCACTGTGCCCTGTTTGTTCATGTCTTCCTCCTTTCTCATCTGCATTTCCTCCTACTTCACTGATTATTCCTTTCACACCTACTTGATTCACCTTAAATGCCAGAGTTTCTCAGGGGTCTGTCTCCCTCCATCTGGATTTCTCAACCTCAGCACTGCTGATATTTTGGGGGTGATCACTCTTTGCTGCAGGGGCTGTCCTGTGCATTGCATGGTGTTTAGCAGCATCCATGGCCTCTACTCACTTGATGCTAGCTTGCCCCCCAAAATTGTCATAAGCAAAAATGTCTCCAGGCGTTGCCAGATGCTCCTTGGTGGTGTGGGAATGAGCGCACAAAATTGCCCCCTGTTGAGAACCACTGCTCTAGATGATTTTTACCAATTTCCATGTATTTAACTACCAGCTACATATCCAGATACCAACCCTTCTCCCAACCTGCTTGTCCAGCCCAGACCTCTCTCCCAAGTTTGAATTTATATATTGCCATTTAAAAATTCAAACATGAAGATCTCACAATCACCTCAAATTCAACGATTCAAAACTGATCCCACCATCTCCCCGGATCTTTAAAGCTACGATTCCTCTTTCACATTCCCTATCCCAGAAACAGCGGCAGAAACCTGGGAGTCATTCTTTATCACTTCCTTTCTTTCAAACTGTACCCCAGTGCCTGGAATCTCATCACTTTAGGAGGCTTAGGTGGGTGGATCGCTTGAGGTCAGGAGTTTGAAACCAGCCTGGCCAACATGGTGAAACCCCGTCTCTACAAAAACTACAAAAATTAGCTGGGTGTGGTGGCGGGTGCCTGTAATTCCAGCTACTTAGGAGGCTGAGGGATGAGAATCACTTGAACGCAGGAGGTGGAGGTTGCAGTGAGCCGAGATCCTGCCACTCTGCCACTGCATTCCAGCCTGGGTGACAGAGCGAGACTCTGTCTCGAAACAAACAAACAAAAACCTGAACCTCAGCCCTATCCGCACGCATACAAGCACACCCCTCCAATCCGTTACTAAGGCGTATTGGTTGTAATTTCATTCTCCTGCAACCACCCACTTCTTCCCGTTTCCATGGCCACCATCCTTGTCCAAACCATCAGCATCTTGTGCTAGAACAACTGTACTAGACAACTGGCTGTTCTGCTCCGTCCTGCCCACTTTGATCCACCTGTACACAACACCCACCCACGGTAATAGATTTGTAATGACCTGGCCATGGTCACTTATGACCCTCTGGTGGTTTCCAATTGCTCTTAGAATGAAGCCCAACTTGTCCACCATGGCTACAGGCATGCATGATCTGGCCCTGCTAGCCTTGCCAGATGCGTCAGGCCAACTCTTCTGGGCTTAGGGTCGTTCATCAAGCATGGCCACCGCTGTTCATACACTCAATTCTGCTGCCAGGAACGCCTGCCCCTCACTTCACTGACCCCTCCCATTCATCCTTAAAGACTCAAATTTACTCTAAATTAGGTCCCTCTGCCATGTCCCCTGGCTGTTATGATCCCCTCTCCATCCCTTCTCTCCACTTTGACTTTCGTTGCAATATTTTGTTTGCTCGTTTAATTGAGGTTCTTCTCTGCTAGGCTCTAAGCACTGTGAGGACAGAGGTTCTGTTGGCCTCATGCACCACTGTCTAGACCTGCACCCACTGTTCAGAACGGCAGCCATGAGCCACGTGTGGCAACTGGGTACTCAAGTGAGGCAGCCGTGAATTGAGATGTGCTATGAAAGTAAAATACACCTGGATTTCAGAAACTTCAAATGAAAACGATAATGTAAAATGTATTGTGATATTTTGGATATATTGGGTTAAATAAAATACATTAAAGCATATTACCTGGGTTTTCTTACTTCTTTAAATGTGTCTACTAGAAAATTTAAAATTACACACCGGGCACGGTGGCTCATGCCTGTAATCCCAGCACTTTGGGAGGTTGAGGTGGGTGGATCACTTGAGGTCAGGAGTTCAAGACCAGCCTGGCCAACATGGTGAAACCCCGTCTCTACTAAAAAAATACAAAAATTAGCTGGGTATGGTGGCGCGTGCCTGTGGTCCCAGCTACTTGGAAGGCTGAGGAAGGAGAATCGCTTGAACCCAGAAGGCGGACGTTGCATTGAGCTGAGATCGCGCCACTGCACTCCAGCCTGGGCAACGCAGCAAGACTCCGTCTCAAGAAAAAAATAAAATAAAATAAAATACATAAAATTACACGTGTCCCACATTATGCTTCTGTTGGACTGCACCAGTCTAGACCCAGCACAACACTGGTAAGTAGCGAGACTTTGTTTTTAAGATGCATTAATAGATGGAATGAGCAAACTCATCCTCCATGCGGATGATGGAAAATGCAAGTCAGATCTTGTTGCTTTGCTATGTAAAATCCCTCAGGAGCTTCAAGAAGGAATCCCAGCTCCTCACCAGAGCCGGTTCTTCCAGATCCAGATCCTGCAGGTGGCTCCAGCTTTAGGTCTTGCACCCAACGGGCTCCACATGCCAGATGTGCAGACACACTGGCACCTCCCAGCTGTGCCAGGACCCCCTGCACCCTCATGTCCTGGCACATGCTGTTCCTTCTGCCTAGGCCCACCCTTCCTTCACTTTTCTGCACAGCTCTTTGACCTCCCTTTAAGTTCATTTCCAGGAAGCCATCCTTGAGTCCTGTGGGAGAAGTAAAGGGCTCCAGTGTATTACAAGTCACTCATTCATTTCTTTATTCATTTATTCACGATGTTAACTGCCGGGGATCCAAGAGTGTCCTCAGAGAGTGTATGGACTGGCTCCACAGTCAGACTCTGGGCTCCTGACAGCGACCATGTCTTTCATCTCTGAAGCCTCATCCCTAGCTCAGAGCCTGGTATACAGTACATGCTCCATAATTCTTTTCTTTTTTCTTTTTTTAAAGAGACAGGGTCTCTCTGTGTTGCCCAGGCTGGAGTTCAGTGGCTCGATCATAGCTCACTACAGCATGGAACTCCTGGGCTCAAGTGATACTCCTCCCTCAACCTCCTGAGTTGCAGAGACTACAGGAATGCACCACCATGCCTGGCTATTTTTTTTTTTTTTTTTTTGTAGAGATGAGGTCTTGCTATTTTGCCCAGCCTGGTCTCTAACTCCTGGCCACAAGCAATCCTCCCATTTCACCATCCCAAAACACTGGTATTACAGGCATGAGCCACAACACCCAACCTACATAAATGTTTTCATAGATAACAAAACATTGTACACCTCAATGCAACAGGTCTCACACAGAAGCATTTGCCAGTAGGTGGGCTCTTTCTTGGAGCTGAGGCTTCCTCCTCTCCCATATAAACCTGAGCCTGGGTGCTGGGCCCACCACCTCCCTCACTGACTGTCCCAGAGGAACTGGGCTGGCTCAGCCATAGTTACCAGTTAGGCCGTGCATTTGCTCAGGGATTACTGGGCCCTTCCAAGAGAGGATTACCTTGTGCCCAAACCCACTGGGCATGAGAACAGCCTTCTAAATATTTGCTGAGAGTTCCTGACCTTTACCTTCTGTCCTTCAGCCCCGCGGGGCCAGCAGATGAGCTGGGCCTCTGCAGTTGAGTGGCAGCCCTGGGCTCCCCCCTCCTCCCTTCTCCCAGCCCGACTCTTTGGTATTCAGACCAGGCTTGGCTGGAAGGGCAGTGCCTCCACTTAGTCATTCTTAATATTACACAGGGAATGCGCAATGCTCCCCATGTTGACTCTGCTAAGACCATTCATGCCCTTGGTGGCATCGCTTTAATTTGTGCTCTTGAAGCAAACTGCTGTCGTAGGAGCCCCGGCTGGGAGGATATTGCTTATATTAAAGATCAGAATGGAGGGAGAAACCAGCTTTGACCTGCAGCGGTACAGCTGGAGACAACCGCCTGGAGCAGACAGCCAGGAAAGATGAGCTCATTATTGAAGATCTGGAAGGACATACAGGAGGTGGAGGGAGGGGCCGTGGTTTCTAGAAGGTCAAAATTTCCCCCAACCCCGTGCACCAAGATGAACCACTTAACCAGTCCAAAACACATTGCATGAAGTTCTCAGTGATGTTGGGGTTCTTCTCGCAGGCAAAGCCTGGGCCACCATGCAACAAGGCCACTGCTAATGGTGGGGCATAAACAGAAGAGGAAGAGCTGGGCAGAGTCTCAGCCAGGCACCCCATGCTATCCAGGCTGCTGGTACAGGGAGGGGTAGAGCAGGAGGGGACACCCTGCCCTGGGGGAACCTCCAGGAAACAGGGGACCCACCAAGATGACCCTGCCAGAAGACATCAGAGCTCCTTCAAACAGTCCTGTGAGCCATGCTGTGCTGGGGACAGGGTGGCCTGAAAAAATACATGGGATTCAGTTAAATTTCAATTGCAGAGAAACAGCACAATTTTTTTGTAGTAGTATGTGTTTACACATACTAGAAAATTTATCATTTTAATCATTTAAAAATATACAATTCAATGGCATTAGGTATATTCACAATGTTGCATAACCATCACCACCAACTGGTTTTAGAGCTTCCTTTCTTTTTTTTTTTTTTCTTTTTTTTTTTTTTGTGGTGGAGTCTCGTTCTGTCGCCCAGGCTGAAGTGCAGTGGCGCGATCTCGGCTCACTGCAACCTCTGCCTCCCGGGTTCACGCCATTCTCCTCCCTCAGCCTCCTGAGTAGCTAGGACTACAGGTGCCCGCCACCACGCCCAGCTAATTTTTTGTATTTTTAGTAGAGACTGGGTTTCACCGTGTTAGCCAGGATGGTCTCGATCTCCTGACCTCATGATCCGCCCGCCTCGGCCTCCTAAAGTGCTGCGATTACAGGCATGAACCACCGCACCCAGCCAGAACTTTCTTTATCACCTTAAACAGCGATCCGTTAGACAGTCGGTTCCCATTGCCCCTCCCCTGAGTCTACTTTCTGTCTGAATGGATTGGCCTATTCGGGACATTTCATACCAATGGAATCATATGGTATGTGGCCTTTGGTGTCTGGCTTCTTTCACTTAGTATCATGTGTCCGAGGTTCATCTATGTTGAAGCTTGCATCAGTGCTTCATTCCTTGGTATGGCGGTGCAGTGGTCAGTATCAGCATCATAGCTCTTCCATCCAAGAGGTCTTTGGGATAACCATATTTTGCTTATTGTATGGATAACCATATTTTGTTTATTGATTCATCCATTGATGAATATTATGTTGTTTTCACCTTTCGGCTGTTGTGAATAGAGCTGCTATGAACATTCACACGTAAGTTTTTGTTTGAATACCTGCCTTCGACTCATTTGAGTATACACTTAGGAGTGGAATTGCTGGATCTTATGGTAATTCTATGGTGAACTTTGTTTTTTTAAAGACAGGGTCTAGCTCTGTCACGCAGGCTGAAGTGCAGTGGCACAATCATGGCCCATGGCAGCCTCAACCTCCCGGGCTCAAACGATCCTTCTGCCTCAGCCTCCCAAGTAGGTAGGACTACAGGTGCACACCACCCTGCAGGGAGCAGCAAGATAGAGATCGAAGGACACAAAGGTAAATTTTCCACAGCAGACAGTGACGTCCCTGTGACTTGCCGAGGCATTGACTCTGGGGAGCGAGGGTTAAAGCTGTGTCAAGGACGTGCCTGGCTTTCTCGGTGGAGAGTGGTACCAGTCCCTGAGGCAGACATTCTGCAGAGGACAGTGCTTGCGGCTGGCCCATAAGTTGGGTGCTGGCCATGGTAGTATTTACAGAGAGCTCACCCTGACCCAAGCACCATTGTCCAGGGTTGACCTGCATTCTTTCTTTCTTTCTTTTTTTTTTTTTTTGAGATGGAGTTTTGCTCTTGTCGCCCAGGCTGGAGTGCAATGGAGTGATCTCAGCTCACTGCAACTTCCACCTCCTGGGTTCAAGCAATTTTCCTGCCTCAGCCTCCCTAGCAGCTAGGATTATAGGCACCCACTACTACAGCCAGCTAATTTTTGTATTTTTAGTAGAGACGGGGTTTCACTTTGTTGGCCAGGCTGGTCTTACACTCCTAACCTCGAGTGATCCGCCCACCTCAGCTTCCCGAAGTGCTGGGATTACAGGCGTGAGCTACTGCACCCAGTCCATTATGTCATTTAATCCTCACAGAGCCATTTGATTTGGTTTGAATGTGTGTCTCTGCCCAGAACTCATGTTGAACTGTAATCCCCAATGTTGGAGGTGGAGCCTGGTGGGAGGCAATTGGATGATGAGAGTGGATTTCTCACAAATGTTTTAGCACTGTCCTCCTGGTTCTGTCCTCGTGATAATGAGAGAGATCTCTTGAGATCTGGTGGATTAAAATTGTGTGGCAGCTCCCTCTCTCTGTCTTGCTCCCACTCTGCCATGTGAGATATCTGCTCCCCCTTCACCTTCCACCATGATTGGAAGCTTCCTGAGGCTTCCCCAAAAGCAGATGCCACTATGCTTCCTGTACAGCCTGCAGAGCCGTGAGCCAATGAAACCTGTTGTTCTTTCATAAATTACCCAGTCTCAGCCAGATGTGGTGGCTCACACCTGTAATCCCAGCACTTTGGGAGGCCGAGGTGGGTGAATTGCCTGAGGTCAGGAGTTCGAGACCATCCTAGCCAACATGGTGAAACCCCGTCTGTACTAAAAATACAGAAATTAGCTGGGTGTGGTGGTGCATGCCTGTAGTCCCAGCTACTTGGGAGCTAAGGCAGGAGAATCACTTGGACCCAGGAGGCAGAGGTTGCAGTGAGCTGAGATCATGCCATTGCACTCCAGCCTGGTGACAGAGTGAGATTCCATCTCAAAAAAAAAAAAAAAAAAAATTACCCAGTCTCAGGTATTTCTTTGTAGCAATGCAAAAGTGGCCAAATACACCATTTAAGTGGAGCTCAGAGAGAATGGAAAGAGCTAGAACAGTGGAACAGCTAGGATTCGAACACAGAGATCTGGGATACTGACCACTCTACCACGCCACCTCTCATCAACCTCGCCTTGGAGGAAACCTTATTTGTTTCCACCCTAGATGGAGGCTGCATGCAATTCTTATTATCCATCCTAAGAGAGACACCAACTTTCATTTTTGTTGTTTATACAATCCTGAATTATTTAAAGATTTACCAAAACCAAAAAAAAAAAGTGGTTTATTTTTCTAATTAGGAAAAGGGTAGATATTTTTTAAAAGAAAAAGGAAAACAACAGCCAAACAAGAGAAGATGCAGGGAAGGCCCAGGAGTCAAGGGGCTTCTGCTGGATGAAAGACCCAAAAGCAGGTGTCATCAGTCAGGAGATGCGTCTGAGAGCAGACGTGATCAAAGGATGCAACATCCGAAAACGCATGGCGATGTGAATACTAAGTCACGCTGCTCGCCAGCACCACAGGAAGGGCTGCCCCTGAAGCTTGAAAGAGGTTGTTTGCGGACAAATAAAAGCAAGCATTACCTGTGCAAGATAGTGTTGGGGAGTTTAGCCACAACCTCTCCAAATAAAGGCATTGTTATATGTCCCAGCTGTGTTGAAATGGCGTAGGTTGTAAAGGGAGCCCTGGTTATGCGGAGAACTCCGAAGAGGTCCCTGAGGAGTTAAAGATCACTACCCCAGACTTTACTGGTGGCCACGAGGCAGTGGTAGGAATGCTCTAGTAGCCTCCACCCCAGTAGCAATCATCCCGGAGCTTGTTGAGAGGGAGTCAACAGGCCCCGCTTAGACGGAGAGCACACTCCACCCTCAGTCCTCCAAGGACTTGGTGAACAAGGAAAGGTTAGTCCAAAGAAGAAACAAACACTCCTTCACAAGGTAACACCTACACTTCCAATGCTCCCCAAGTCCAGAGTGGTGGTAGCAGAAAAAATAAACAGGTACAAGGAGGACATGGGCATGATTCCAAATGTCAGAACCATACACAGCTTTGCAGGAAGCTGGACTCTGTCCGGATGTGACATTAGGCTCAGAGGAGCCCCGTGCTCTCCCACAAGGCGTTCCAGGTCATCGGAGGTCATGTGGCCTTAAGTAGGATGGAGCGTGAGCATCGGAATTCTCTGCTTTATACTAATTCCAGGAACAAGGATGTAGTCATTATTTATTGCTGTGAAACAAATTACCCTACAGCCTAGCAACTTAAAACAACACACCTGTGTGATCTCAGTTTCTGCACATCGAGAATCTCGGCAGGGCTTAGCTGGGTGCAACTGCTCAGCATCTCACAGGCTATACTCAGGTGTTGGCCAGGGCTGTGATCCCATCTCAAGGCTTGATGCAAAGAGGATCCACTTTCAGGCTCACTCACGTGGCTGCTGACAGCTTTCAGAACCTCACCTACTGTTGCAGCTCACCACCGGGGTCTGCTGGTTTCCCTCGGAGCGAGTCAGGAGAAAAACAAGAGCGAGCCAGCAAGATGGGAGTCACCATCTTTTATGACCTAATGTCAGACGTGACATCCACCACTTACATTGTATTATATTCATTAAGAGTGAGTTTACCAGCCAGGTGCAGAGGGTCATGCCCAGTGCTTTGGGAGGCCGATGTGGGAGGATCACTTGAGGTCAGAAGTTTGGGACCAACCTGGGCAACATAGTAAGATCTCACCTCTACAAAAAATGTAAAACTTAGTTGGGCATGGTGGTGCATGCCTGTAGACCTAGCCACTCAGGAGGCTGAGGCAGGAAGATCACTTGAACCCAGGAGTTTGAGGCTTCAGTGGACCTATGATCCTACCACTGCATTCTAGGCTGGGTGATGGAGCAAAACTCTGCCTCTACAAAAATAAAAAATAAAAAATTAGCTGGGCATGGTGGTGCTCACTTGTAGTCCCAGCTAGGGACTTTGAGGCTGCAATGAGCCTGGACAACAGAGTGAGACTCTGCCTCAAGAATAGGAGTCAGTGTTTAATGGTTACAGAGTCTCTATTTGGGATGATGAAAAAAATTTGGCAATGGATAGTGGTGATGATTACACAGTATTGTGAATGTATTCAATGCTACTGAATTGTATACTTTAAAATGATTCAAATAGTAAATTTTATATTATGCATATTTTACTACAATATATAAAAAGTGAGTCACTAGGTTCAGCCTGGTGGAGGGAATTGCACGAGGGTGAGAATAACTGGAGCAGACACGATGGAGAACTTTCTTGAAGGCTGCCGACTACAAGGGGAAGATAGATTAGAAACAGTTCAAACTGGTTTTCAGCATTCATTCATTCAACAAATATTTGTTGAGCACCTAGCAGCATTCTAGGCACTTGGTATATCAGTGAATGAAGATTCTTGCCCCAGCAGCCTGACCTCTAGTATGATACTGATAGTGACCAGCAAAGACAGCAAATATGAACATCATATAGTGTGGGGATTTTGTTTGTTTGGTTGGTTGGTTTTCGTTGTTGTTTTTAAGAGACAGAGTCTTGCTCTGTCACCCAGGCTGGAGTGCAGTGATGTAGTCATAGCTCACTGCAGGCTTGAACCACCGGGCTCAATCAAAGCTCTTGCCTCAGCCCCTCGAGTAGCTGGGACTACAGGTGTGTACCACCACATCCAGCTAATTTTTAAAAAATTTTGGGTAGAGATAGGGTCTCACTGTGTTGCCCAGGCTGGTCTCAAACTCCTGGCCTCAAGTGACCCTCCCACCTTGGCCTCCTGAGTAGCTGGGATTACAGGTGTGAGCCAATGCACCCAGCAAAAGTATGTTAGAAAAGTGCTAAGTGCTAGGAGAGAGGATGAGTGGATAGAGGCAAAGAGACCAGGAGCACGGGGAGGGGGAGCAGCCTGCAGTGTGGAGGGTGGTGGTTGAGCCTCCTAGGGAAGGTGGGATTGGAAGAAAGTCTTAGAGGTGGCAGGAGCCTCACCCATGAGGCAATGTCGAGAGAGAAAGCAGCAGGCATAGTGGAGGGAGGTGCAGAGGCCCTGGGGTGGGGTGAGCCTGGGTGTTGCAAGCTGCCGTAGGGAGGCCCTAGTGGTGGAAGCAGAATGGGTGATGAGGAGAGTAGAAAAGCTCAGAGAGGAACCAAGGCAGGTCACAGTGGGCCTCCAGAGCCACTATGCAAGCTCAGCCTTGACTCTGAGCGAAACAGGAGCCACTGAGGGTTTTAAGCAGAGAATCATGGTCAGGCATCAGTGTTAAGATCAGACCATCTGGCGGGGTCAAAGGTTAGAGCAGGGAGACCCAAGATAAGGCTGCTGAAGCTACCAAGTTGACAAAGAGTGCGATGGCCATGGTTTAGATGAGGATGGCCGCAGGGGAGCTGTGAGGAGCGACTGTCTGGTGAGCATGTGTGAAGCTGAGAGCCAGCAGGATCTGCTGATGAGTTGGAAGTGGGAGAGGAGAGACAGGAAGAAGTTGAGGATGACGCGAAGGTTCATAGATTAAGCAACTGGAAGGATGGGGCTGCCCCCACTGAGATGGGGAAGTCTGAGTTTGGCAGACCGGGGAGCTCTGTAGTTCCTTGTGGGACCTGAAGATTTATTAGACAGCTAAATGGGGACATTGAGGAGGCCATTGGATAGATGGGTCTGCAGGCTGGCAGAAAGGTTTGGACAGAAGACACAGATCAGTGAGCCAGCTGCCAATAGAATTTATTTTATTTTTTTATGTTTTATTATTATTATACTTTAAGTTTTAGGGTACATGTGCACAATGTGCAGGTTAGTTACATATGTATACATGTGCCATGCTGGTGTGCTGCACCCACTAACTCATCATCTAGCATTAGGTATATCTCCCAATGCTATCCCTCCCCCTTCCTCCCACCCCACAACAGTCCCCAGAGTGTGATGTTCCCCTTCCTGTGTCCATGTGTTCTCACTGTTCAATTCCCACCTATGAGTGAGAATATGCGGTGTTTGGTTTTTTGTTCTTGCAAAAGTTTACTGAGAATGATGATTTCCACTTTCATCCATGTCCATACAAAGGACATGAACTCATCATTTTTTATGGCTGCATAGTATTCCATGGTGTATATGTGCCACATTTTCTTAATCCAGTCTATCACTGTTGGACATTTGGGTTGGTTCCAAGTCTTTGCTATTGTGAATAATGCCACAATAAACATACATGTGCATGTGTCTTTATAGCAGCATGATTTATAGTCCTTTGGGTATATACCCCGTAATGGGATGGCTGGGTCAAATGGTATTTCTAGTTCTAGATCCCTGAGGAATCGCCACACTGACTTCCACAGTGGTTGAACTAGTTTACAGTCCCACCAACAGTGTAAAAGTGTTCCTATTTCTCCACATCCTCTCCAGCACCTGTTGTTTCCTGACTTTTTAATGATTGCCATTCTAACTGGTGTGAGATGGTATCTCATTGTGGTTTTGATTTGCATTTCTCTGATGGCCAGTGATGGTAAGCATTTTTTCATGTGTTTTTTTAGCTGCATAAATGTCTTCTTTTGAGAAGTGTCTGTTCATGTCATTTGCCCACTTTTTGATGGGGTTGTTTGTTTTTTTCTGGTAAATTTGTTTGAGTTCATTGTAGATTCCGGATATTAGCCCTTTGTCAGATGAGTAGGTTGCGAAAATTTTCTCCCATGTTGTAGGTTGCCTGTTCACTCTGATGGTAGTTTCTTTTGCTGTGCAGAAGCTCTTTAGTTTAATGAGATCCCATTTGTCAATTTTGGCTTTTGTTGCCATTGCTTTTGGTGTTTTAGACATGAAGTCCTTGCCCATGCCTATGTCCTGAATGGTAATGCCTAGGTTTTCTTCTAGGGTTCTTATGGTCTGCTAATAGAATTTAAAGCCACGGGCCTGGTGTGGTGGCTCATGCCTGTAATCCCAACACTTTGGGAGGCCGAGGTGGGCAGATCACTTGAGGTCAGGAATTTGAGACCAGCCTGGCCAACTTGGTGAAACCCTGTCTCTACTAAAAATACAAAAAAATTAGCTGGGCATTGTGGTGGGCACCCTTAATCCCAGCTACTCAGGAGGCTGAGACAGGAGAATAGCTTGAACCGAGAGGTGGAGGTTGTAGTGAGCAGAGATTGCGCTACTGCCTGGGCAATAGAGGGAGGCGCCATCTGTAAAACAAGCAAACAAAAAAAGAATTTAAAGCCACGGGAAGGGATTCAATGACCCAGGGAAAGAATGAGGATGGAAGAGAGAAGGGGTGCAAGGATTGAGTCCTGGGGTCCTACAAAGTGAAGAGATTGGGAGAAGCAGGGCCCACGAAGGATGCTGAGAAAGAGCGGCCCTAGAGGTAGGAAGAGAACCAGAAGTGTGGGGTCTGCAGGGGCAGGTGTTCTGCAGAGGAGGAAATGACCCCATGTGTCCAGTGGGACGTGATAGGTCAAGGATGCTGGGAACTGAGAATTGGATTGAGCAACATACTGGTCATTGGGTCTTTGGTGAGCATAGTTGCTGTTGACTGGCCCAAATGGAATGGATTTAGGAGGAGTTGGAGGGGAGGAATTTGTAGACATTGAGAGTACAGATGGAAATTTACCCACTTCTGAATGTTTGTCATGCTCCTTTCTTGACTTATCTTCTTAGGTTCATGTGTGTGCATGTGTGCATGTGCCTGTGTGTGCATATGTGTGTGCATGCATATGTGTGTACATGCATGTGTAAATGTGCATGTGCCTGTGTGTATGTGTGTGTGTGCGTGTGTGTGCATGTGTGTGCATGCATGTGTGTGTGCCTGTGTGTACATGTGTGTGTGCATGTGTGCATGTGTGTCTTTTCTTGCCCATAAGAGTGCAAGCTGCTGGAGGGCTGGGATCTTTCTCTTAGTTTTCTGCCTCATACTCAGCACACAGAAGAAGCCCTAAAATTAGTACTCGTCAATCACGTGGGCTCAACATGATGCTTGTATTCTGGGAAGCCAGGTGCTGTAGGGCTCTTTTCTAGTCTTCTGCAGCTGACATCCTGGTGGTGCCCCTACACCTGCATGTTCCAGGCCCACTTTACTCTCATTCTCTTCCCCAGTGGCCTCTTTCCAGTTTTTAGAAGGCCCCATGTTTCTTCCTGCTGAAAGACCCTTGTACATTGTAGTGGATGCTGGAATGTGCCTCTGATCTAGTGGCTGACGGCCATCCACAGTCAACCCTCTTCAAAGATTGTGTCAGGAAAGAGAGTTGCCTTGTTCAAGCTCCTGCATCCCCCCCCCAGAGTGGCCTGCATTCAGGGATGAGTCACTGTGGTCATCCCAGGTGATACGGTTTGGCTGTGTCCCCACCCAAAGTCTCATCTTGAATTGCAATAATCCCCACGTGTCAAAGGTGGGGATAATTGAATCATAGGGATGGTTCCCCCATGTTGTTCTCGTGATAGTGAGCGGGTTCTCACAAGATCTGATGATTTTATAAGGGGCTTCCCCCTTCATTCGGCCTTCATTCTCTCTCCTGTAGCCATGTAAAGAAGGACATGTTTGCTTCCCCTATGATTGTAAGTTTCCTGAGGCTTCCCCAACCATGCTGAACTATGAGTCGATCAAACCTCTTTCCTTTGTAAATCACCCAGTCTCGGACAGTTCTTTATAGCAGCATGAGAATGGACTAATACACCAGGGATCATCCCAGCTTCCCAGCTCTCTGGGGTTGGCTGAGGCCTCCTTTGATCCACTCATATTCAATCTCTCCCTCTGTCCAGCTCTGCTTCCTTCCTTCCTTCCTTCCTTCCTTCCTTCCTTCCTTCCTTCCTTCCTTCCTTCCACAAACGTTGATCACTGGTGAACTGCCTGATAAACCCCTCCTGCCTCAGAGTCACTCCCAGGGAGCCCAGCCTGCTACAGGAATGCCAATGCCTCTTTCCGGAAATCTCTCCTCCACCCCTTCCTCCACCTGTTAGAATCCAGTCATCGATCGGCTCAAATCGCCACTTTTTCCAGGAAGCCCCCTGGGACTGTTCCTCCTTCCCACTCAGCCACGGTCCCATCACAATTCACTTCTATAAGACTCCTGTGTCTTCTCCCTAGGACTTACCTTATGATTACACATGGATTGCTGTTTATTTGATTGGTGTCTGAATACTGTGTTAGCCTACAGGCTCCTCTGGGACAGAAACAGTGCTGGTTTTGTTCACCCCATATCCTCAGGGCACTCACTGCCTGGCATGCAGTAGGTAATCAAGAGACATCTGTCCCATGAACGAGGTCCCTGCAGGTGACAAAGGGTGAGACTCTGACCCAGGTGGCATTTCCTGCCCAATGAAGGCTCAATGAAGGCGCTGGAGGTTAGCGTTTCAATATAGGAATTTGGGAGGGGACACAGTTCAGTCCCTAATATCCTCCCAGGCTAGATGCTAAGCTTTCCGCTAACAAGGAGGGTGTGTCTTCAGATGGTTTGTATGCCCCTCACCCTGTTCAGAATGCTGCTAAGTGGAGAAGTGGATCCACGAAGACTTGTGTCGTTAAACCTCAACAAGAGGGCCAAGGATGCGTGAATCATGTTTAAGAGACGTGCCTGTCATCCCTGCTATCTCAGAGAGCATCCCCATGGAGACCGAATCCCTCTCATGGGGAAGACCCTTCTTCAACACTGAGATTTTTCTTCTCACTGAAAACATGCCACTTTAACAACCCTCTTCCCCATGCCTCTAAGGCCAGGAATCCCGTGTCTCTATCCAACTGCACATGGGCCATCTCATCTGACCACCATGTCCCCACCATGCCCTGCCCTGGGCTTGGCCTCGACATGAATACCTTGTTTTTGCTTCTTTGTACACAGGTTCTGGGGAGGCCCGGCCAGGGCTGAGGACTCAGCACCTCTCATAATGGGAGGTCAAACGAAATGAAAACCCACCTCCCTTGCCCCATCATCTGAATTCCTACATTGTCTATGACATGGCTAAGGGGAAAATATTGGATTTATTTTTATGAGTTACTCATAACCCTAAGGCCCTGAAGAGGAACCGTGCGAAGTGAATCCATTCAGAAGGTTGGAAAGGTCACAGCTAACTTGTAAAAATAAATCCAATATTTTTCGCTCTGTCTTATTAGATTTATATGATGCAGACTCCGAGAGAGGTTTGGTTTTTTTTTTTTTTTTGTTATGGTTGTTTTTTTTAATGGTCATTTTCCAGTGCTATTTAGAGCATTTCTTCTGAGCCTCAATCAAACACCCATTCCATTGCCGATCATCCAGCTGCATGGCAGTTTCTTGATTTAAAATAAAAAATTTTGAAATAAGTACATGGAGGTTACCTCATCTCGCTTCCATCATTTCATCTCTATAGGAAGCAGCATCACCATTTGAGGCCCTAAAGTAGCCAAGCATGGAGGGTGGAAATAGCTGGAAACAGTTCATGGGCAATGCTAACGGCAAGTTCAAAAATTCACTTTTCATCTAAGAAAAAACCCAAAAAACGAAAATCAACCTCAGCAGCATGGGATCAAATGAACCCACTGCCATCTCTTAAAAAACAAACCGTGCTCCCCACACGCTCTGCCTCGAGGTCCCTGGGCCGGTTCTGCTCAGCCAGGGCCTCTCATGAGGATGAGGGGGCATCGGTCACGCAAGGATCCGTGGAGGGAAGATTGTGGGGAGACATCGGTGAAGGTCCTTCGCAACTCCAGGATCCTTGCTTAAGCCCACTCCCTCTTCTCTCTCCTTCCTCTTTGTCCAGACACTTATTTTCTGTTGCAACAGTTTGACATTGAATTATCATCATTTTCCACACCTAAATCTGGACTCCTTTCTGTATTCGTTTGCTTAGGCTGAACAAAGGACCACAGACTGTGTGGCTTAAACAACAGAAATTTATTTTTTCACAGTTCTGGAGGCCAGAAGTCCAAGATCAAGGTGTCCACAGGGCTGGTTTCTTTTGAGGCCTCTCTCCTGGCTTGCAGGCGGCCACCTTCCCAATGTGTTTTTGTATGGCTATTTTTTTTAATCTTAGTGCGTGCACACGCCTGGCATCTAACTTTCCTCTTCTCATAAAGACTCCAGTGTGACTGGATCAGCACCCACCCTAAAGAGCTCATTTTAACTTGATCACCTCTTTAAAGACCTTATTTCCAAAGGTAGTCTCATTTGGAGTCATTCGGAGGTGCTGGAGGTTAGGGCTTCCATATAGGAATGTGGGAGGGGACACAGTTCAGTCCCTAACATCCTCCCAGGCTAGATGCTAAGCTTTTTGCTAACAAAGGGGGTGTGTCTTCAGATGGTTTTTATGCCCCTCACTGTGTTTGGAATGCTGCTAAGTGGAGAAGTGGATCCACGAAGACATCGTTAAACCTCAACAAGAGCGCCAAGGATGCGTGAATCATGTTTAAGAGACGTGCCCATCATCCCTGCTATCTCAGAGATGCATTTCCTATTTTATTTGTATGCGCAAAGCCCACAAACATCACCTCCCTCAGATCACCTTTCTCTACCTACGAAGCCACTTTGGACAGAAAAAGAAGTAACGGGATTAGCCGTGATTTTCATCTGCCACTTACGAGTGGTGGAAACACTGATAGTCCCCATGATTTGTGGTGTTTTGACTTCTCTCTAAAATGTCACATCATTGCATGTTCTCAGGAGAAAAGCCATTAGTCTCTGCTCTGAAATTCCAAGGCCACTCTTCAGCCTGCGATGAATAACCAAAACCAGCCAGACTACCCGCCCCGGGCTGCACATGTCTCAGCTCATCTGGAGAGAATGCGGGCAGTAATGTCAGCACAACTGTCTCCCCGGCACTCATCTCCCGGCCTTCTGAAGGATTCAGTGAAAAGATTGGAGTAGCCTTGTCAGGACAGGTGGCTTGGAGGAAAGTGGGTTTTTGTGTTCCTACAACATATATCTTCCAGTGTTTTGAATTCTTATCATTGTGAGCTTTTTATCTCTCAGGGATAGGTCTTTTTGTAAGTCAAGAAAGCTGATCTCCACATCACTGCATTCCAGCCTGGGTGACAGAGTGAGACTCCATCTCAAAAAAAAGAAAAAAAGAACTGATCTCAGAACTGAGGCATTGGCTCATACCTGTAATCCCAGTGCTTTGGGAGGCTGAGGAAGGAGGATGGCTTGAGGCCAGGAGTTTGAGGCCAGGAATTCAAGACCAGCCTGGGCAATGTAATGAGACTTCACCCTACAAAAAAACAAAATAGAATAAATTATCAAAAAATTAAAAATTAAAAAAATCAAAGAAGAAATATATATATATATAAGCTGGGCATGGTGGCATGTGCCTGTAGTCCCAGCTAGTCAGGAGGCTGAGGCAGGAGGATCACTTGAGGCCAGGAGTTTGAGGCTGCAGTGAGCTATGATCACAACACTGCACTCCAACCTGGGTGACAGAGCAAGAGCCTCTAAAAAAAAAAGAAAAGAAAAGAAAGCTGACGTTTGCTCTGTGTGACTTTAAAGGTGCCATTAAAGCCACTCCTTTGACTTAAGTAACTGTTTCTCAAAGTGGGCTCGAAGGAACACTGGGTTCACATAAATCAATATCTTGGGGGCAGTAGAAAGAGTTCTTTAAGAGAAGGAAGGAATTACATCTTTCTTTTACACCTTGTTTTCCCAGATGCTAGCACGAGGCCTGCCGCATAGTATATTCAATGCATCTACATAGAATGATGGTTTACATGGCCAGATATGCTTGGGAAACACCAGACAAAAGCCAAAATTAAGTCAGTTTTCTTACTTTGGGCTTTCTCAAAGCTTCAGTCAATGAACATACTTCAAGAAATGTCGAGAAAAGGAACTGCTCTGCAAGTGTATTTGGATCTAAAATTCTGAAATGCAGTTAACCAGCAGCTTGAGGTGGTCTTGTTCTACGGTAGAGTAGTTTAATAGATTCAAGAGCTTCATCCATTGTGCTGAAGGACACTAAAGGGAAATAGGAGCATAAACCTGATATAAATGGCCTTTGGGGTGACTTGAGGAGCAGCTGCCCAGACATGAAACCTGGAGGTTTTGGATACCTGGACGTCTTGAAGCCCATTGCCGATTGAAGGCCCTGCCTCTAGAAGGTACCCGAGTCAAGGCATTTTGGTTACATCAGGGGTGGAAAAGACAAAGGTGTGAAAAGACAGAGGAGATGCTCCAGAGGAAGTCGAGTTGCACGGGTTTGTCTCCAGGTCCCCAGCAGAGCAGCAGACGTCCAGGGCCGTGGGGAGAGAGGACAAGCAGGAGAGGAGCCAGCAGAACCGAGCACTGGGGCCCGGCAAAGCCACAAAGGTGGGTGGGGAGTGAGGAGTCAGGGGCTCCCAGAGAACCCCAAAGACAGTGTTCTATATTCAGTCATGTCCAAATGCGACCCTGCTCCCCGATGCCACCAAATAGACACCACCTAATCATCAAGCAGCTAAGTCCATTCCTCTCATTCTGGAAAAAGAGGGAGAGACGGAGGCTGAACAGCTCCTGTTTCTCCGAGCTTCAATTTAGCCCTCCCTTTGATGAGCTGCTGCCACGATGTGCACAAAACGAGTGCAATTTAAAACTCAGGAAACTCGGCTTTCAATAATTCCCCACTAGGTTTGCGTCTGCTGAAAAGTAAATAACACAACTGCTACAAACGCTGGAAGCAAAATCTCCAATAACAGCTCCATGCTTATGATAACTTTCCCAATTTTCTGCAATCTCCACTGCTTCTCTCTTGACTTGGGTCTGTATCAGATTTTTTTCTTTTCTTTATTGAACATCTGCCTTGGGAGCCACTGTCACAAAAAGTAATAAACACATCAATCCAAAAGAAAAGGAGAGGATTGAGCAGTTCAAACTACTTAACCAATCAAATTGGCAGCTGGCAGAATGAAATGGAGGGGTGAGAGCTAAGAGACCCACTTCCTGGAGAATGTCTCTAATGATGGTACCCACCCATGGGGGACGAGGTACCCAAACTGCACGGGGTTTCCTAATAAGTTAATTACAGTTTCTAACACTAATTATAGACTTCAGCCTTTGTTGAGATTTCAAGCCCTGGGATTAATTTGTAAGTCATTCATTCAGCTGAAACTTGACAGCTCTTGCTGCTTCTAAAATATAAAGGAACAAGGGAGAGAACTGCCTTGGAATTAAAAAATTCCTTTCCTTGAAACAAAAACCTAAACAATCATGATGTCTTTTCCACTTATTACCCGTGGACTCTGAAAACGTGTACCACAGACAGCAATCATTACATTCCGTGTCCCTGAAGTTCCCCCCCTGACTCCCCACCTAAACAACAACAACAAAAAATTATGCCTGAAAGGGAAACAAAGCAATTTATGTTTTCTGGTTATCATCTTGGAAATAGCCAAAGATTACTTGCATACCGAACAGACGAAATCAAATCTTTCGCTACTGCTTTAAAAAAAAAATCCTATTACAAATTACATTTAACTCAGGTGTGTATAGTTTGCCAGTTCTTATCCAATTGTAAATTAGACCAGGGTTGCCTGTTGGGAGGGAAAAGTGGCTTTTGAAACATGTCTTATTGACTGGGTATAAATTACCTGCAGCAGATTTGTGAAGCAAATTTGAAGCAAGAGATGCCTCCAGGCAACACTGTATTGATTGTAGATTGATATTCTGCTGATTTTAAGGTGAAAAATAAAGATTGTTTTAGCAGCAATTTAATTAACAAATCATTGCACAAATGCTAAGAATATTGTGTTGTCTAATACAGGGATTTGAGCCATAAAAAAAAACAATTATCTGGGAAATGCTTAGTTTCACATGTAGATTAATTGTCTTTACTTATCGCTCTGTCTCTCTGTGAACTCACATAAAACAAAATAATGGTTATGAGCACCCTGCTCATTTTTCTTGAGACTTGAGAAGTGAGGTTTTCCCTCCTCCTAAAAGCAATAAACACACTTGTCTTCAGCACTGGCAAAAATTGAGTTGTGCTGTTTTTAGCAGAGCCCTTGGAAGCTGGAATGCATAGGGAGGCCTGACTGTCAAGCCAGCTCTGTCCCCAAGCTGTCAAGTGACCTTGGGCAGATCACTTCATTTCCCCCAGCCCCAGTTTCTTCATGGTTTAGATCACCCCTAAAGTAATGGCGTGCTGGTAAATGTTTAGCAACCAGCTCCAGAGAGGGGAGTCCTAATTTGTAGCATCTGCTGATTGCCGTGGTGTAAATACTGTGACTGTAACTGATTTCAAGCTACCAATCTGACATTACTCAGTGCATAGTTGGGAGGAGATGCCTCAAGCCACCTTGAACCAGCCCCAGCTGACCGCTGCCTCTAAGATCCTCCAAAATTCAAGAATTCCATGAGTTTATAAATGTAATTTAAATTTAAATTTAAATGCACATACACAGAAGAGAGTTACATCTCTTTTTTTGTAATTCAGAAGTTATTTCAGAACCTTCCAATGTAATAGGATTATAAAAATGAATATTAATATGATTTCTCATCAATAGCATGTCCAGAATATACAGCTTTTTCTCATTTTGTTACTTGAAAAATAAAACAATAGGAAAATCATGTAATAAGGAGATAATGTCTATAAGGGTTTCCAGAATTCCTCCAATGAACTGCTTCTTCAAAAATTACCACTTTTTTCTTACTATTAAAGTACTACATATGTATTGAAGATAATGTAGGCAAATTCAGAAAACTAAAATAAAGGAAAATGTCTAAATCTCTATAATTACTTTATCCAGAAATTAATATTAATGTATTGGCATATTATTGTACAGTTATTTCTCTCTCCTCTCTTTCTCTCTCTGTCTCTCTCTCTCCCTCTCTCTCTCTCTTTCACACACACACACACACACACTCATACACTCTTATGAATTTTTTGTTTGTTTGTTTTTTGTTTTGTTTTGGGTTTTTTTTGTTTTTGTTTTTGAGACGTAGTCTCTCTCTGTCACCCAGGCTGGAGTGCAATAGCACTATCTCAGCTCACTGCAACCTCCGCCTCCCTGGTTCAAGAAATTCTCCAGCCTCAGCCACCCAAGTAGCTGAGATGACAGGCGCCTACCACCACACCCAGCTCATTTTTGTATTTTTAGTAGAGACAGGGTTTCACCATGTTGGCCAGGCTGGTCTCAAACTCCTGATCTCATATGATCCGCCCACCTTGGCCTCCCAAAATGCTGGAATTACAGGCGTGAGCCACCGTGCCTAGCCATGAATATTATTTTTTTTAAATGGGATCAAACAAGGATTTGCGACTCTATTTGCTAAACAATGAAACTATTACCACATCATTAAATATTCCTACATTATTTTTAAGGGCTGCAAGAAAAGGCCTTAGTTGATCAATCGATCAATCAATCAATCCTTCATTTTTAGGCCCCTTGTCTATATACAGTTTTATGTTAATGTAAGACAACTCTGCCTTCAGCATCACAGACCAACTGTACACAGCCGCAATTATTGCTGATGGATCAGTTGCAAGAACAGGAGTTGCTGTATCTATTAATGTACTTTTTTTTAAAAGATCAAACTTTTCATGGAAAGAAATTGGTTATTAGTATCTTTGTATGAGATCAGAGACTACCTATAATCTAGGGACAGGCCCAACATCGACTGAGTGACATTATGTGGTTTTATTCTGTGTCTCTCACAAGGCAATGAAAACCCAGTAAGGATTGGTTATTGTCATCCTATCAGTCAAATACCACTGCTCTTCTTAGGAGTGATCTTAGCATGGCAGAGAGGGGTGCAGAAGAGCAGGTCACGATCACTGTCAATTTCAGAGCAGCCTACCCAGGAAGCAAGTGGAGAAGACCTTGACAAAAGCCCATAGGACTGTCCTTGCTTGGAGGGAGATGGCAGGAGGAGCCAGGGCTCCTGCTGCATGGACATAAAAAACTCCGTACACCTTAGGAGGGCGTGCAGGTCTGCAGAAGGAGGTCGCCTGATGGGCGGTAGAAAACATTCTCTTGCCATACAGACTTACAGCAGGAAATAGACACAGCCTTAGGAAACTTCTGATTTGCCTTTTCAACAATATTCAGGAAGACATTGAATCCAGAAACTAGAGCAAGCAGGGTAAGAAAGAAACCATCCGAGATAAGGGGAGAGTGAATGGAGAGAAAACACAATTGATTAATTAAAAACCCTCATATGAACAGCAGGTTGGAGACTGCAGAAAACCAATTTAATAAGGTAAAATACAAATTCAAGACATTTTCCATTATACACATGGAAAAGTTTGATAGATACTGATTTACAGTGATAGAGAAAAATGATCAAAGACACGTGAAAAACTGTGTTGTCATTAGCAGAACAAAAATGGGGTCTGTCCCTCTAAATTATTTTTTAGTAAAAGGAAGGAAGAAAACATAGTTCATATTTTTTAAAAAGGAATGAAGGGAAATCAAATAAACCTAAAAACCAAAACAAAACAATAGAAAACCAAACATTACTGTCACGATATATGGATTAACTATTAAATACAAACCCATACAAATGAGTTAACCCTATTAACTCATTCAGAGATTCAGAGATTCTCAAATAAAGTAAAAAAATGCTATTTAGGTAGATAACCCTAAAACAAAAGAATTCAAGAATAAGAATATAGACTATTTGGATAATATAAGGTCATATGTTAATATATATTTATATAATATGCTATTATATAATAATATGCTATTATATATAATATGTGATCATAAAATGTATATATTTGCGATCATATAATATGTTATAATATATAATTTGTATATATATAATATATAATATATAATTTGTTATAATACATAATAATATGCTATTATATTAGGTAATAATATAATAATATTTATGTATCCAATTGTATCCCATACAAAGATTATATTTAAAAAATTATTCATAGAATATTTACCCAAAAAATTATCTTTTAGGTTCTAAGGATGACCTTAATACATTCAGAAAGAACTATATAACTCCAGAGAGGTGGTTTTAACATGGAGAATTGAGTCCGACAGTTATCTCCTCCTAATTTTCAAAATTACATAGAAAAGGCTTCTAAGAATAAAATACAGTCTGTAACTATTCTAGAAGACTTAAAAGACTACAACTAATGGATCCCAAATTTTAAAGTACTTCTGGAAGCTGAAGAAATAAAAATGAAAAATAATCCAAGGAGTGACAAAGAGGCCATTTTCAATGCCAGACATAGAGGAGCCCTGAGAAGGATCTGGAAATTCAATGAAATTCAAGGAGAACCCCCAATCCCAGAAGAGCAGGGCTTAGTATGCAGATGGCCTGGGCAGCTCATAGGGTGCTGAGGCATAATCCTCTTTGGCTTTGATCCCGGCTCTTCCAGATGACAAGCCAGCTACTACCAGTGGATGGGAACAGTCACCTGGGTGAAAGCCATGTGCTCTTCCTGGTCTGCGATGCTTTCTGTGGCCCCTGGACACTGGTCCCTTGCCCTGAAGATGGTGCATTACTCAGCATCAGAAAGTGCTGGCCTAGTCTCAGCACAGTGTTATACAAATTAGAACATCATGTGGCAAAGACCCACAGAAAAGTTATCTAGAAAGAGTATTTTTTTCAGAGCAAGATTTGCCACAGTCTCCATAGGAAAAATGCAAAATATTCTCTGTCTTTGTCCATTCCGGTTGCTGTCACAAAAATGCCATAATCATATAAACAAGAGACATTTGTTTCTCACAGCTCTGGAGGCTGGGAAGTCCAAGATGAACACGGATTTGGCATTGGGTAAAGAGTTCATTTCCTCATAGACAGGGCCTTCTAATACAGTCCTCACAGGGTGGAGGGTCAAGGCACCTCTCTGTGGCCTCTATTATAAGGAGACAAATCCCAGGAGGGTGGTCCCCATGATTTAGTCACCTCCCAAAGCTCACCTTGGTGATTAGGTTTTCAATGTATGAATTTGATGGGGAGGGGCAGGACACAAACTTTAAGACCATAGCATTATCAGATTCCAAAGTGCTGAGTTTCAGAAATTTTTTCTTTAAAAGTTGGAGGTAGGAGGTGGGAATTGGAAGCCAAGCCACATTCTCCATTTTGAAAAAGAGGCTAATCCAGTATTCCCATCTCCTTTTTGCCATTTTTGTTTTGTTGTGTTTTGTTGCTCTATGTTTTTTCAGGAAAAAAAAATAACCGTGATATCTGGGGATATTTTTTGAGTTGTTTTCCAAATTCAAATTGAACAAAAATAATATATTCTAATGTTTTACAAAACACTTTGAGACATACATCTCATATGCTCCTCACACAAACCCTTTTAATTAGGTAACCTAAGTATTATTATACCCATTTAACAGATTATGGAGGGGAAAACAGGTTCAGAACCTCCAAGTCCAGGTCCCGTGTTCTTGCTCTTCACCAACAGCCACAAAACCTTGACCTGATTAATTGGCAAACTTTATGAAGGAAGAGTCCTGGCCATGTTCATGGGAGCTGAGATGGTTCTAAAAGAGTGAACTTCGCTAATAGGAGCAGCTATTACATATGAACTTTTCTGCTAAGAGCATGCCCTAATCTTTGACTCATTCTTCTCTTTTAGTAAATGGAAGAGGATTCGGAGCTTCCGCAGCTCTATCCAGCTCCTTCCCAGGGAGCCTGACTCCCTGTCCACTCATGAGAGCTGAGAGGGGGTGCACCAAGCAGCCTATCCCTCAAACAGGGGCAGCCAGAGTGACTTCACAGGTGCAGGAGTCGAGAACCGGCCAGGCAAAGGCCACCAAAAGCGAGGGCATCTACCCCCCTACCCTGGATGAGGTCTCAGAACCTTTAACATGTGACATGCCCGTGACTGAGGACAAGGCTCTCTGAACTCCGGAGTTAGTTGGCTTTTTCAGTCCCAGGCTTGGCACCAAGATTTATGTTCCTAGTGTGACCACACTCACCATCCATCACGATTAGTTACAATAAAATCTCTCTTCGTGTTTTTAAAAGCCCTTCAAGTTACATTGCATTATGCAGTTAACATCTCGCAGATGGCCAGGCCATTGTTCAATCAGGGAACCATTTTTTGATCTCTGAAAAGGAAAGTAGGGGACTAGCGCTTGACCTTCCCAGAGGCCCTTGAGATCCTGAGCCTGGAGTCGAGAAGAGAAAACAAAGAAGGGGGCCCCTGTTCTCCTGCCAAGAACTCGGTGGTTCGACTGAAATGAGTGGATGGATGAAACAGAAGAGCTTGGGTTAACTGCCTTTTTCTTGAGGGAAGTTAACCCGGACGCCCTCTGGTCTCTAGAACACCTGGTGTGTGTTCTCTGAAACAGTTTAACCACATAGGATCGCCCCCTCTGGGGCATGCTGTTCTCAGGCCGGCCCAGGCCTGACACATTCAATTAACATTTGATCCAAACCCTGCTGGGAACTCAGATGACAAAACGTGAAGGGATGATTACGGACATGGACATTGCCCCCATACTTTTTGCTCCAAACCTCCTCTCTCTACCTTCCACCCAGGTCCGTATTAGCCCTGTATTAAGCCCCTTCCCCTGCCGCTGTTCACCTGGTGGCCCGGGCCCTGTGGTAAATTTTGTTGCTGCTCCTAAATAATCACTGCCCTCCCTGTAGGAGGATCCCATGTCTCTGCTCACTGCCCTGCGACTTGCCATGCATCCTGTGGGAAGAGTTTGCAGTCCTTCCCCTTGACATTGGGCTTGGCCTTTGCTTTAACCAAAGGCATATGAGTGGACATAATGTGGGCAGAAGCTTTTTCTTTTTCTTCCTTCCTTCCTTCCTTCTTTCTTCTCCTTCTTTCTTTCTTTCTTTCCTCCTTCCTTCCTTCTTCTTCATTTCTTCTTTTTTTCTTTCCTGCTTCTTCCTTCTTCTCTTTCTTCCTTTCTTTCTTTCTTTCTTCTTTCTTTCTTTTCTTTCTTTCTTTTTTTCTTTCTTTCATCTTTTTTTTTGTCTCACTCTGTTGCCCAGGCTGGAGTGCAGTGGCACGATCATAGCTCACTGCAGCTTTGAACTCCTGGACTCAAGCAATACCCTCATCTCAACCTCCCAAGTAGCTGGGACTGCAGGCATGCACCACTAAGCCAGGCTAATTTATTGTTATTATTATTCTTTTGGTAGAGACGGGGTCCTGCTATGTCACTCAGGCTGTTCTCAAACTCCTGGTCTCAAGTAATCTTCCCACTTCGGCCTCCCAAAGTGCTGGGATTACTGGTACGAGCCATCACGCCCAGCTGGCAGAAGCTTTCAGAGCCATTGCATGTTTCTGCCGGTTCTCTTCCTGTCTTTCAGTCTATCCAGAATAGAAGCTGCTCCTTCAGGCTGGATCCTGGAGTGAAAAAGACATCGAGCAGATGCCACATGCAGCCCACAGCAAACTGTAGCTGACATGCGATCTCAGCGAGAAATGAAGCTTTGTGTTACAAGCTACTCAGGGTGTTTGTTACTGCAGCAGAACCTAATCAAATCAAGAATTTGGGCCCCACAGTGGGGGCTCATCCCTCACACCTTCTTTCCTTCAGCTTCCACACCAATCTAGACCATCCTTCCATCTCTACCACCAAACTCCATCTGAATCCATCCACTTTCCCATCCCTGCTGTCCCCGCCAGCTCCTGAACCACTCCCGTACTCTGCTCTGAGTTTACCTTCCTGCTGCTCTCCGATCTTTTCTCTACTCAGCAGCTGGACTGGGTTTCAAACAGGGAAAATCTGATGATGCTACTCCCCAGCTTAAGCCCCCAAGACTCCCCATAGTTGTTAAGAGAAAAATAGCCCCTCGCCCTGTGCATGGCCTCCATTGACCAAGCTCTTCTGCACATCTCGTCTCTGCAGCTTGCACTTCTCCCTGCCATGCTCACTAGTCTCTGCCACCCAGGCCTCCTTTCTCTTCCCCTAACACGCCGATTCTTTTGCCACCCCCAAGTCTCTGCCTAGAATGTTCTTCCTCAGATCTGGCCATTTTTCTAGGATCAATATAAACACCACCTCCTCCAGGAGGCCACCCCTGCCAACCCCCCCTCCTCCAACTCTCTATTTTAGTGCAGTAGAGGCACTTATCACCATTTATAATTATCTTGTTTTGTGGTCTATTTGCTTTCTTTTCTTTTTCTTTTTTTTTTTTTTTTTTTTTGACAGAGTCTTGCTCTGTCACCCAGGCTGGAGTGCTGTGGCTCAATCACAGGTCACTGCAGCCTCAATCTCCCCAGGCTCAGGTGACCCTCCTACCTCAGCCTCCTGAGTAGCTGGGACTGTAGGTGTGTGCCACTATGCCCCGCTAATTTTTTTTGTTTTTTGTATTTTTGGTAGAGCTGGGGTTTCACTATGTTGCCCAGGCTGGTCTCGAACTCCTGAGCTCAAGAAATCTAACTGCCTCGGCCTCTTGAAGTGCAGGGATTACCGGCGTGAGCCACTGTGCCTAGTCTACTTGCTTTCTGTCCTCCCCTTACACACTATACAGGAAGGTTAGCCCCAGGAGAGAAGTCTTCTCTAATGTATCCCCAGTGCCTGGAACATTGGTGATTGATAAATATTTGTTGAATAAATGTCCAAACAAATGGATTCACTTTAACTTTCTCATTTTATGGATGAAGGAATTAATTCCCAAGGAGTTTATACCCAGCCAAGACCTCCTCCCCCTGACCCCAGTTAGCTAGTGGCAGAGCCTGGACAGGAACTCAGGTCTTCTGACTCCATCCAACAATTTCCTCTACTGCCTCACACCTGCTCCCCTCTTTCTAAGATATTCAGTTTCCTTTCTTTATTTATTCCCGTGTTTAACATCCAGCGATATCAGAAGCTTCTTCCCGATGTCTACTCTGTAGCCTTGAAGCAGCAGCTTATACCCCCATGAACTTAACCATTGACTTACCAGAAATCTGGCACAGCAAATGGCTGTGATTCCATTCCCTGCCTGTGAAAGTATGGTAAAAATAACAGCTAACGTTCATTGAGCGTTTCTGTATATTAACTCATTTAATCTTCTCAGCAATCTATGAGGTAGGTACTGTTATTATCTTCATTTTATAGATGAAGCATCAGAGACACAGGATGGTTCTTTAATTTGCCAAGGTCACACAGCTGGGGAGTGGTGGGCCTGGGATGGGTGCCTGGCCTGGATCTAGAGCCTGGGCACGCTGTGTTCTGCTGAGCAGGTCAGTGGCTTAGTGTTGTGTATTTCTGGTTGAGTGTGACTTAGAAGTATTCACATTTGCAAAATCCAACCACACATCTTCCTTCTTATCTCAAGGTTCCTGTGATACTACGAAAAGAACACAGACTCTAGCTGGGTGCAGTGGTTCACGCCTATAATCCCAACACTTTGGGAGGTTGAGGCGGGAGGATCACTTGAGCCCAGGAGTTTGAGACTGACATGGACAATATAAAGAGACCCTGTCTCTATAAAAAGAGAAAAAATTAGCCAGGGATGGTGGTGCATATCTGTGGTCCCAGCTACTCGGGAGGGTGAGGCAGGAGGGCGGCTTGAGTCCAGGAGTTCAGGGCTGCAGTGAGCTGTGATTGCGCCACTGCACTCCAGCCTGGGTGACAAAGCAAGACCTTATATCAAAGAAAGAAAAGAAAGGAAGAAAAGAAAAGAAAGGAAGAAAAGAAAAGAAAAGAGAAAAGAGAAAGAAAGCAAGCGAGCAGACTCAGGGGGTCTGCACTGCACCTTAGCTGCCATTTATTGAGTGCTGACTCTATGCCAGGCATGGGGCCAAGGACTTAGCATGTCTTATCTCATTTAACTGATAAGGAAATGGAGGCTTAGCAGGTTTGGGTGCCCTATATGAGCTCACAAGCAGGGGGCCTATTCCAGCTTGGGCAGTTTGATCATAGGACAGTGCTCAAGAGACTTAATCCCTCTGAGTTTCAGTTGACTCATCTACAAAATGATACAAACTAATGATACAAATTCACAAAACATCTAGTGTAGTGTCTGTCACATAGAAGGCTGTCAGATGGCAGCTACAAATAGCGAGGTGGCTCTTCTACCATTGGGCACAATTGCTAGAAATAACTGCTTAGGTGCAACTATTAAGCAGTCAGGGATTTCAGGAACTCCTAAGAAAAGTATTGATCCACTAACAACCTGCCTAAATCACTAGAAAGCCATCTGCAAACAAAATGCCCTTGAGAAATCATCAGTTGTCACGAGCCCCTTAACCTTCATGGCCAGGCGGGTCAAACAGCAAACTTCATTCCCTAATGTTGTGGTTCCCTGAGCCCCTCCCCCAAAACCTCCCCCGCCCTACTTCCTGGGCCTCCGAGCTTGCTGGCTAACAGCTTTGGGGAACTAGATGGATGCTAACCTTTCCAGACCCACCATCTCCCAGCTAAAAAGGAATGAGTCCAGTGCTGACCCCGGAGAGCGCCAGATCAGATTCATTTTCTCTAAGTCCTAATAAATTAGAAGGAGGCAGGGTGTTTCATCTCTCACTTTTCAACCGCATGATCCATCCTAGGGATGTGGGCGTGAGGCTTGGGAGCATAACAGATCCATCGCATTAGGCGGCAAATCCATCAAAGCCTCCTTCGCCATTCGAAGTGCCTTCTCGGCCAACCCCTGCTTAGCTCTCCTCTTTCTAAGATCTACTCAATGGCACGTCCCACTGGCCAAGCCACAAGGCCATGGACTTAAAGACTTCACTCAAAAATCACCAGGGCTTTCCTCTTCAAAGGCCTTATTCATTTATTTTCATAGCAAATTTGGAACTCTGGCTATGCCCAGGCTGCCGGTTGGAAGCTGGCAGAGGGACTTGGACCAGGAGGGGAGAGAACCAAAAGCCTGTAATCTCAGCACTTTGGGAGGCCAAGGTGGGTGGACTGCTTGAGGCCAGGAGTTTGAGACCAGCCTGGGTAACGTGGTGAAACTCTGTCTCTATTAAAAATACAAAAATTAGCTGGGTGTGGTGGTGCATGCCTGTAGTCCCAGCTACTTGGGAGACTGAGGCATGAGAATTGCTGGAACCCAGGAGGCGGAGGTTGCAGTGAGCTGAGATTGTGCCACTGCACTCCAACCTGGGTGACAGAGTGAGACTCTAAAAAACAAACAAACAAACAAACAAAAAACGTAGATAGAAGAAAGCAACCATCTGGTTTTAAACCCTACACATCAGAATGTCAGAATGCAGGGATCTTAGCCCAATGGGGAAAGCAAGATGACTTCCCTGAAGAGGTGACAGAAATCCCCCAAATTCCAGAGTGCTAAGATCTGTCAGGGCTCCCATTGGGTCCTTCCTGCTCTGGGACAGACTAGGTTCACCAAAGGACCCTGTGAGGACTGAGTCATTCTCTGAGTGACATCCACCAGGACCTACAGATGGGCTTTGTTAGAATCAGGAAGGCAAAACCTATCACTGACACAGGGGCTCAGACAGTCTACCCTGCAGAGAGCGGGACAGAGGAGATACCCCTGAGCCACCAAGATTAGCAGTCTGCTGCAGGACTAGAGGCAAGGGCCAAGTGGGAAGGCCCTTCTGCCACTTCCGCACCCAAAGCCTGCTGTCCATGGAGAAGAAGATGTCAGTTGGTTAAACCTTAATCAAATGCACGCCAAGAGACCAGCCAAATATGCAAAAGAGCCCCCAGAGAAGAGCTTGACATCTATCTCTGTCTATCTATCCTTTGAATGTTTTAAAGCAAATAGGAGGTACTTGCTCCTCTCAAATGAAATAAAAGACAGTTGCAACTGGATCTCATCATAGCCCACAATTTGTTCCTTGAATGCTCTCCCACCTACCCCTTGGAAGCAGCTGCTCAGCTGTGCACCCATGCTGTAACCCCTCTGTGTCCTCCCTTAAGACCGTTTTGGGAACCCTGATCAGCACAACCAAAAAGAGGTGACTCCTACAGAGATGTGCCATTACCATCACAATGTCACTCCATATCGTCTTGGACATAAATAAAATAAAGGGGGCTCTTAAAAACCCTTGGACAAATGGGGCACCAAAAGCACACGCAACCAAAGGAAACAAAACAGATACCTTGGACTTCATCAAAACTAAAAACTTTAGTGCTTCAAATGACACTATAAAGAAAGCAAAAAGACAACCCACAGAATGAGAGTAAATATTTATAGCTGATAAGGGACTAATATCCAGTATATATAAAGAACTCTTACAACTCAACAATAAAAACAGAAACAACTCAATTAAAAGATAAGCAAAGGGCCAGCCATGGTGGCTCATGCCTCTAATCCCAGCAATTTGGGAGGCCAAGGTGGGCAGATCACTTGAGGTCAAGAGTTCAAGACCAGTCAGGCCAACATGGTGAAACCCCATCTCTACTAAAAATACAAAAATTAGCTGGGTGTGTTGGTGCACACCTGTAATCCCAGCTCCTCAAGAGGCTGAGGCAGGAGAATCACTTGAACCCAGGAGATGGAGGTTGCCGTGAGCCAAGAGTACACCACTACACTCTGGGTGACAGAATGAGACTCTGTCAAAAAAATTAAAAAAAAGATAAGCAAAGGATTTAAATAGACATTTTTTCCAAAGATTATATACAAATGACAAATAAGTGCCTGAAAACATGCTGTGAAATATATATTTGGTCTTCATCCCCATTTCCTGGCATATAACTCCTATGCCAGTTATAGGACAGTTATAATAAAAAAGATGGACAATAATGAGTGTTGGTGAAAATATAAAGAAACTGGAGCGCTCATAAACTTCTATTGAGAATGTAAAATGGCACGGCCACTTTGGAAAACAGTTTGGCAGTTCCCACAAAAGTTAAATCATGTAGCTACTATAGAACCCAGCAATTCCACTTCTAGGTGTACATCCAAGACAACTTAAAACATACGTCCACACAAAAACTTGTACATGAATGTTTATATCAACATTATTTATAATAGCCAAAAAGTGGAAACAATCAAGTGTTCATCAGTTGATGAATAAACAAATGTGGTTTAGCCATGTAACAGAATATTATTCAGCCATAAAAAAGCACCAAAGTACTGATAAATGCTACAGCATAGAGGAACCTCAAAAATATTGTACTAAGGGAAAGAAATCAAGTCCAGAGGGACAGAAAATGGATAAATGGTTGCCAGGGGCTGTAGGGGAGTGGGTATGGGAAGTGACCTCTAATGGGTATGGGATTTGTTCTGGAGGTGATGAAAATATTCTAAAGTTAGATAACGGTGATGGTGTTACAGCTTTGTGAATGTACTAAAATCACTGAATTGAAACAAGCCAGGCACAGAAGACAAATATCACATATTGTCACTCATATGTGAGAGCTAAAAAAGTTGATCTCGTGGAGGTAGAGGTAGAATGATGGTTACAAGAGGCTGGGAAGGGTGGAAGGTAGGGTGAAGAGAGGTTGGTTAATGGGTACAAACAGAATTAGGTAGAAGGAATGAGTTCTAGGGTTTGATAGTGCAGTAGGGTGGCTACAGTTGCCAACAATTTATTGTATATTTCAAAATAGCTAGAGGAGAAGATTTGAAATGTTCCCAAAACAAAGAATGAAAAATGTTCGAGGTGATGGATATCCTAATTACCCTGATTTGATCATTACACATTGTATGCATGTATCAGAAAATCACATGCTCACAAATATGTACAAATGTGTATCCATAAAAAATTTAAAAAAAATCACTGACTTGAACACTTTGAGAGGATGAATTTTTTGGTATATGAAATATATCTCCATTTTTAGAAAGTAACCTTTTTGGCAGTGATGAAAAGGATCAATGAAAGACTTAGTCAAGGAAAAAAAGTGCATCCACTAACTTTAGCAGATCCCAAGAGGGTGGTGGGAGTCACTGGAAGGACCTGAGTGGAGGCATGGCACTAACTAGAGCTGGGTGTAAGGGAGATTGCTGGTGGACTGAAGGGGAGAGGGAGAGGGTAGAGATTAGCCAGGATGCTGCTGGCTTGCCAGGCAAATGATCCAGTCACAAATGAGTCAGGCCTGGGTCTTCAGAGGCAGAGGAAGCTCATGCTGCTTCCAGCCAACTTAAGCCCCAGTGAGTTCAGGTAAGATTAATCCTTCTCCTTCCTTTAAAGCCTCAGGAGCCGACTCCTGCAGACAGCATCAGTTTTGCCGTGATACACATGAAGAACCAGAAGTTAGCAAACCCAAGCACCAGGCCCAGTTGTGACCTCACTAAGCTGTTTGACCTTGGGCAAGTCATATCACTGTTTGAGATCTCAGCCTCCTTCCTTGAAAATGAAGAAATTAGAATAGTTGGTTTCCAAGATCCTTCCAGCTCTGGAATTCTAAGATTGTGTTACAAATTTCCAGAGCAAATGTACTCTAAAATATGGCCTTATGACACGTTTCCTGCTAACTGAAGTCTCCTTTTCTGAGTCAGTCTTTGATTATGAATCACATTGTGCTATTTCTGTTGTGTTCTTTCTTTCTACTAAAGTGGGTTTATCTGGGCCAGGGTCCTCCCAGGATGTAGCAGGAGGTGAGGGTGTTCAATGAAAGCCTGTTGGAGAATGGACTGGAATGTTCTTTGGGATCCAATCTAATGATCTGGTTGCTATCTCCCTGCAGCTGTGGGGGCAACTGGCCATTCTGTAGTTGAGAAATAGGAAGTATTAGCAGGGTGGCTTGCAACTCGACTCCAATGTTTCTAAACTCTTGGCAGTTCCAAGGACAGGTCTTTGGGCTGGCCTTTGAGGTAACTCCCACTGTGGGAGGAGCCCCTTGTGGGGGGCAAGTTAATTCATGCTGAAATTAGGATAAGACCCTCCCTCACTGTCCTGAGGTAGTACAGTCATCCAGAGACACATATCACAGATGAGATGCTAAGCATGTCAAAGGCTGGCCTCACAAACAACAATGCCTATCTCTGCAGAAACTATTACAATGTTATCTGATTTTTTAAAAAAACATTTTCTTACAAGAGCTCAACAGTGAGGACTTCAGACCAGGAGTGAGGAAAGAGAGGACCATCAGGAAGAGACTTCTTGTCTGGTTCTTGCATTTGGTAGCAAGGTGGGGGATAAACAAAGAGGTGGCAGACATAGCCTCCCTTGTGAAGTGGAAGGACCCCTGGTTTCTAGGGAGAGAGTCTGAGTATTAGCATTTGGTTTTCTTTTTGGATGTTGTAGGTCCCTGTAGTTGTCATCAAACCCTTGCTCAACCTTCAGCCATCATTGCTGTGTGGTCTCAGCTTTCTTATGAGGAATTATGGGGTGGGGTCTTGTCTCCTTTTGGAGCAGGGACCAAAAAGAAATTGTCTTTTCCCCATGATGGTTCTTCTTCATGGCAAAGAGGTAGTCCTAGAGCCTCAGTAGGTGCCCAGCAGCCAAGTGAGAGGCAGCCAAGTGAGAGGCATCCAAGGTGGAGCGGAGAGAGGAGAAGCTGGTGACAGTGGAGCTGCACAGTCAGCATGGCTCTTGCCCACAGTACTCAAGAGGAAAGAGGAGGGGGCACTGCCTATCCTGGTAGCTGCCAACCTTTTCAGAAATCACCTCCACTATCTCCACTCCTTAGACCCTGGCTCTATCAGAGTTATCTCCTGTAACAGTCAAGCAGAGCTACTTAGGACCAAATCACTGACCAGAGCTGGGGAGGCCAACTTTCCTGTAGCCTCAGTCTCACTGGCCACAGCTCCACACCCCGACCTCCTACGGGCACAGGAAGTGGCAGCCCCCAGCTTCCATGTCCAAAGGCACACAGCTAAGGGCCCTGGGGCCACTCTGGCTGTCACTCTGGGGTGCTTCCAGGGTTAATGGTTGTCCTATTTGAAGATGGAATCTGACAAGGCCTGACAAACCAGACACGCCAAGCCTGAGTCTATATCCTGACGCCTTTGCCTCACAGTGCCCACATCAAGCCTCTGAGATCCTGCAAGCAGCAATCGCTTGGCAGAGCCTAAGAACATTCCAGAATGTTAGAACTCCATTTCAGTCCTATTATAGGCTCAACTCCAATAAAGATGCTGAATGTTATAGTTGGGCTTTATGGGTTCCCAGGGAAACTTCTGGGTAAAGTCATAGAATCATGCTGTCACTTAAATAGCACATCCAGGAAAGCCTAACTCCAAATACAGTAAATCAAACAGCAGCATAAGGAATAGGTAGAGCTGTGACTCAGGATGTGGCTTGTGGGGATAGGGCATCCTTCTTGGGAGGCATTATTATCCAGGCATTCAATTTCAGGGGTTTCCCACCCCCAAAATATTTCCTCATGGAATTTTGAACTTGCGCCATTGGCAATGTATTCCTCCCTCCCTGTGTTTAAACAGCAAACATTTCTGGGAGGTCTCAGTCTCTTGTTAGTGTAAATGAGGTCCTCAGTGAGGAACAGGGATTGTTCAAAGGGGCATTTGGAAAGGGGCATAAGACACAGGAAGAAGAGGTAGAAAAGCCTGAATTCATTCATGACCTAATTGTGTCAAGGGGTGCTTTTCTACCTAGAGTCAAACTGGATGTATTTTTCTGACCTGCAGAGACAGGGATAACTACGGCTTCATTCCTACTTGGCAAAGAAAGGGTTGAGAAGACACCATCAGGTCCACAGTGAGATATCACTTCATGTCAACTAGGATGACTATTATAAAAAAACAAAACAGAACAGAAAACAAATGTTGGTGAGGATGGAGAAATTGGAACCCACATGCCTGGCTGCTGTGGGAAACAGTACGATGGACCCTTAGAAATCAAACACAGAATCACCATAGGACCCAGCACTTCCATTTCTGGTTACATACACAAAAGAACTGGAAGCAAGGATTCAAACAAGTCTCTGTACACCCATATTCATAGCAGCATTATTCACAGTAGCCAAAAGATGGAAACAACCCTCAATGTCCATTGAAGATGAATGGACAAACAAAATGTAGTATATGGAACAAAATATACAGTAGCACATGATTCAGCCTTAAAACAGAATGGAATTCTGATACATGCTGCAATGGAGAGGAACCTTGAAGATATTGTGCTGAGCATAATATGCCAGACACAAAAGGACAAATACTATTCAATTATTCCACTCACATGAGGTGCTTAGAATAGACAAATTCACAGAGATAGGAAGGAGAACAGTGGTTACCAGGGGTTGGAGGGATGGGGAATGGGGATTATTCCTTGATGGGTGCAAAGTTCAGAATGAGAAGATAAAAACAGTTTTGGAGATGTATAGTGGTGATGGGTGCACAACCATGTGAATGTATTTGATTTCATTGAGTAGTACACTTAAAAATATTAATAATGATATATATATTTTTTTGAGGTGGAGTTTCACTCTTGTCTCCCAGGCTGTAATGCAATGGCACGATCTCAGTTCACTGCAACCTCCACCTCCCAGGTTTAAGCAATTCTCTTGCCTCATCCTCCTGAGTAGCTGGGATTACAGGTGCCCACCACCATGCCTGGCTAATTTTGGTGTTTTTTGTTTTTTCAGTAGAGATGGGGTTTCACCATGTTGGCCAGGCTGGTCTTGAACTCCTGACCTCAGGTGATCTGTCTGCCTTGGCCTCCCAAAGTGCTGGGATTACAGGCATGAGCCACTGCACCCGGCCTAAACAAATGATAAATGTTATACATATTTTTTACCACAAAAAAATTTTTTACAAAGGAAAGAAAAGAAATTTGGTAACTGAAAACTAGGCTTCCTTTTTCTTTCCTCTAGGAATAGTTATAATTGGAGTTCAGATTAGATGAGAAGGTGTGTCAGTTGGGCTAGACTAGGTTATGCTAGGTAACAAGCACCCCCCATGTTTCTCACTCATGCTATTGGTCCGTCATGGGTTGTCAAAGGGGCTCCTCCTACTCATCCAGGGACTCCAGCTAACAGAGCAGCACACAACAGAGAAAAAGATGTCCAAAGTTCTTGCACCAGCAAGTAAATTCTTTGGTTTGAACACAACCCACGATACTTCTGCTCAAAACTCTTGGGCCAGAACTCATCATGTGTCCTACCTAAGGCTGGGAAGTTCAATCTTACCATGTTCTCAGAAGGTGGAAAGCCAGAAGTCTTTGACAAACAGCACTAATGATTACTGGAGAAGTAAGTGGGATAGTCCAGAGGAAATCCCATTGGACTCCATTCCCTTTGAAATGGAAAATGTCCATCTGTTATACAACTGTTCATTCAGCCATCTAATCACTCATTCATTCCAAAAATGTTTTTGAAGGTTTACAATCTAGACAGAGCCTTCTTTGTGGGCTCGGTCACTTCTCGACATCACAGATGGTTTCTGGTTCTGTCAAGGGAAGGTTCAGTCACTAAGTCATCCCTGCCTGTCCACCACTACCATGGTGTGTGGTCTTCCATGGCAGCCAATCCTCTCTCCCCAGCCACCCAGGCAAGGGCTTCTTTGGGGCCCTGGTCACTTGCCACCTAAGACACTCTTCAGCTACTTCACATGATGACCAGGGCAGCCAGGCTCTGAGGATCTACTGGTAACCCAGGGAAGACAAATGCCCCCAGAGCCAGCAAGTGGCCTGCCTGCCCCGCTAAAAGAGGAATAAGAACTTGTCTCTGGCAGCCTCTTATTTGGAATCTTGAGCACATGCTGAATTGGGGCAACCCATCTGTAGCTTCCCCAGGACTGTGATCACACACATCTCAGCTCTGCCTTGTAGCTGCCCAAAGTCCCAGCATGCTTCTCATCTGTATCTTCCCTGGCCTATCTTCTCATCTCCACACTCATTCTATTGTGTCCTCCAGAACCTTCGTTCCATAGCAAAAAAGCTTCCCAGTATCCATTCATGTATTCAATAAGTGCTTAATAAATGTTTCCTATGTGCTAGGCACTGTCCTAGATTGCAGAGATAAAGCAGTGAACAAGACAGACACCTGTCCCTGCCTGTGTGGGACCACTGCAGCAATCCATGTAAGAGGATGCACTGGGGTGTATTGGTGGAGGTGATGAAACACACTTAGATTAGACATATTTGACAAACCCCATCATTCTTCTGGACCCTCCCCATCTTACTTTAACCAAAACCTCCGTGATGAGTCAGACATTTGCTTTCTACAAATGTCCAGTTCTACTGCTGCTCTCAGCAAATGGCCGCATGCCCGTTCATCGCAAAAATGGAGTCTTTAGATGTTAACTCCTCCAACTCCCAACATCTCACCTACTTGTTATCCACGGGACATCCATCCTCACCTCCTTCCCTCCAGCCTCCTTCAAGATGAATCTTTGTTCTCTGGTCTAATTCCCTCCCATTTTCTGGAACCAAGACTTCTTCCAGCATTCTTTGAGTTCTCCTGAATTCTTCAACCTCATGCTATATACTGGATCCTTCTTCCAGATCTTTAAGCATGCTCAAGATGAGTCTCCTTTAAAAATTAGAAGTTAGGGCCAGCGCAGTGGCTCATGCCTGCAATCTCAGCACTTCAGGAGGCCAAGGCAAGAAGATCACTTGAGCTCAGGAGTTCATGATCAGCCTGGGCAACATAGTGAGACCTTGTTTCTCAAAAAATTATTTTTTAAAAAAAATAGCTAGGCATGGTGGTACACACAGCCACTCAGGAGGCTAAGGCAGGCGGATCAGTTGAGCCTGGGAGATTGAGGCTGTAGTAAGCCATAATCACTCCACTGCACTCCAGACTGAGTGACAGAGCAAGACCCTGTCTCAAAAATTAAAAAAAGAAGTTAAAATATTAAAGAGAGAAATTTCCAAATCAGTTTTAGAAGTATTGATCATCCACTGACTGGTGTTAAGGCAACTAAATACATCTGTGGGGGACGTGGTGGGGAGAAAGAACCAGAACTTCCTCTCACATTATTCACCAAAATCAATGTGAGATGAATTAAAAAATTGAAGATAAAGGCATAAAACAAAAAAAATGCCCAGAGAAAACAAAGAGTAATTTGTGATGGAAAGATCTTATAAGAGAAAAACAAAAAGCAATAATAGAAAACATGAACAGATTTGACTATATAAAAAATTCTTGTATAAGATACTATAAATATAAAAAGATACCATGAACAGCATTCAAAGACAAATAATAGACTGGAAAACAATACTTGTGAAACATACAACAGAGAGGGGGATAATATCCACAACATACAAAGAGCTCCCACAAATCAATAAAAAAAGGACTGAGATATTTTAAACGTTGAAAGATCTGAACAGGCAATTCTCAAAAAAAGAAATTGAAATGGCAAATATGCATTTAAAATATGCTCAAAGGCCAGGTGCAGTGGCTCCACCATATACAAAGTGCTCCCACAAATCAATAAAAAAAAGGAGTGAGATTTTTTAAATGTTGAAAGATCTAAACAGGCAATTCTCAAAAAAAGAAATTGAAATGGCAAAGATGCATATGCTCAAAGGCCAGGTGCAGTGGCTCATACCTATACTCCCAGCACAAGGCAGGAGGATTACTTGAGGCCAGAAGCTTATAGGCAACAAGCAATACCCCATCTCTAAAGAAAATAAATTTTTTTCTGTATATTTTTTCTTTCTTTTCTTTCTCTTTCATTCTTTCTTTCTTTCTTTCTTTCTCTTTTTCTTTCCTTCTTTTTCTTTCTTTCTTCTTTCTTTTCTTTCTTTTTTCTTTCTTCTCTCTCTCTCTTTCTTTCTTCTTTCTTTTTCTTCTCTTCCTTTTTTTTTTTTCAAGGTCTCACTCTGTTGCCTAGGCTGGAGTGCAGCAGTGCGACCGTAGCTCACTGCAGCCTCAATTTTCTAGGCTCCAGTGATCCTCTCATCTCAGCCCCCTAGGTAGCTAGGACTCCAGGCAGGGACCACCACACTGGGCTAATTTTTATTTTTCTTTTCTTTAAAGATGGGGGTCTTGCTGTGATGCCTAGGCTCATCTTAAACTCCTGGAGGATGCGACCCCTCGGCTGGAGGGACGGGGAGCGTGTGATGAGGACCAAGAAGGAGCTGAGGACAGCCCCCAGGCAGCTCCTCAGAGCAGAGCAGCTGTCCCAGTGAGAGCAGGCCTCAGGACTGGGGACACCTTTCAGAGATGATCATTCTTTCACAAGACCTTCCTGTTAATACCTGGCTTATTTTTAGGTTTTAAAGAAAGACCACGAAAAGAAAGAGCTATCACTAAGTAGCATGGTTTTTCTGCCAAGGGTCTGTCTGCCAGTAGACTACAATAAATGGAAACCTAGACACTTATAAAGTATTATCTGGGAAGATATTGGACCAAAAAATAAATCCAAATTAACTATCTGATGCCCTATAAAATAAGCCTTTAAATATTTTGTAGGATCCCTCTTTCCCCAAACACAACCCTTCTAAGCCAGCAGTCTTCTTTCTGTCCTAGCCCCTCTGTCAGAAGTGGACGCTCGCAGACCCGAGGTGTTTTTTCTGCAGCTGGAGTCCCAGTTAATTGTGGGTCTGATTCAAATGATGGTGGTGCTGGCAGAATGAGCTCATCTTCCCTGCACTGATTCCTCCCTCCACCCCCTCAGCAGCTGAGAGCCCTCCTGAAAGAACAATAGATTTATAATATGAGCAAAACAAAGGAGTCAGAAATGAACAGCTCTTGGAAATAAGTAGGTCAAGACACAATCAATTTCCAAATTTAAAATTATGTTTGAAAAATGTACCTTTAATACAGGAGCCTGCTTTGGCCCTGTGGGGTAAAGCATGTAAAGTTTAAAGTTCCGGAGTGGCTGCTTTATCAGGTAGCCCGAAGTTTACCCTGGAGGTTAAGCAATAAAATGGAAACAAAAATAATTTAACCGTTTTGCAGTTAGTTTAACCCAGCAACAGCTCCTTAAATAGCTTTCACCTTCCTGGAGCTTGCCACGCTCATAAAGCTACAAGATGCATTTCAAAGCTATGAATTTGCTAAATAGAACTTCATTTCCTCTTCTTATTAGAGGTAATTAAATTTATTAGACGTCAGTAAAAGCCTTGTAAACAGAAAATATGAATGCTTATAAAAGTCTGCCCTTTCTTTTCAACCTAATAATTAAGATGCAACAAGAAAGCAGCTAATAACAGCTCGTAATTTCTCAGGTGCCATTCAACCCTGAATTTGAGACATATTGTAGAAGTATTAAACACTGAAATGAAAATAATACCCATTGAAACACATTATTTATTAAATACATAATCACTCAGAGAAATAAACACATTGCACAAAGAACTTGATAATTCTGATAGAAACAGTATATATATTATTTTCTGCTTTAGATATATTACCCATCAAGTTAGATTCTTAAATCAAAGCCACAGTTTGTTTAAATGCAAACTGCCTGTGGCAGCCCAGCAAGCCCCAAATTTCCACTAGACGCTCACCTTGATAGCAGTTTTCAAAGACGGAGTCACTGTGAAATTTTTTCATTATTATTGTTTTTAACATTCTCAAAAGAAAAGAAATCCCCCAGCAAGCATTAGAGAAGCAGGAACAGAAAAGAAGAAAGGCGATTCTAAAAAGAATGGTAAGAATTATACATTAATGAAAAAAATTCCCACCGTCCAATACACATGAACTTAGAAGCAACTGCAGATTCAATACCTTACACCACACCCCAATGTTATCTAACCCCAAATGGGGGTTCAAGAATGTACTTTACATCTTTACTAACTGTCCAGCTGAAATCTGTACTTGGAGTTCTTGAGAATAAATGATTATCAAGACTTTGGGTACCATATTTCATTGATTCAAAGAGTCCTTCAATTTTAAGGTACACCATCATTTTATGTATCACTAAGAAAGAAAAAATAAAACACTGCCGTGTAGACTATGACATGCTATCACTGTAAGCTGCATCCTGATGTCAGAGACGTTAAAACTGCAAAAAGGCTGGGCATGGTGGCTCACACCTATAACACTTTGGGAGAGCAAGATGGGAGGATCGCTTGAGCCCAGGAGTTTGAGACCAGCCTGGGCAAAAAATAGTGAGACCCCATCTCTACAAAAAATAAACCAATTAGCCGGGTGTCATGGTGCATGGCTGTGGTCCCAGCTACTCAGGAGGCTGAGCGGGGAGCCCAGGAGGTCGAGGCTGCAGTGAGCTATGATTGCACCGCTACACCACAGCCTGGGCAACAGAGCAAAATCCTGTCTTTAAGAAACAAACAAACAAACAAACAAACAAAAAAATGCACTTTAGAATCCACAAAATACAGTCCATAAAACTAGATGAGGTGTCTTAGCACTGTTCTCTTGGTTATGGTATGTGAACTATATCTCAATAAAGTGTTATTAAAAGTGTTGTTGGGGTTAATGTTGAAAAATCCTAATGCTCACTGTTGTAGAGGGCAGTCAAGCAAGGCTCACTGTGGAGGTAACAGAGGAAAGACCTAAGGCAACGAACCCCTGGCTGCCTGGAAAGGAGTGTTCTGGCCAAGGGAAGAGCAGGTGCAAAGGCCCCGAGATGGGCGGGTGCCTGGTGTGGGGAAGCAGAGTGAATGGTGCGGACAGAGATGGCAGGAAGTGGGGGTGGGGCAGGTAGGTCAGAGGTGATGAGATCAGAGAGGTGCCAGAAAAAACAAGAGTTTCCTTTTGTTTTCTAGGAAGCTGAACCCAAATCTTCAACATATTCCTAAGAAGAATATTGGGAGAGAGTAGGGTTATCCATCAGTTTCACTCCAAAACACTCCTTTGTAGCTTCTTGGATAGTTTAAGAATGAGTTTGCTGTGGCATCTCTGCCATCCTTGCAGGCGGTCCTCCCCAGGGTCCCTGTCACCTATAGGTAGAATTCTTGAAACAGTCCCCTCCTCTGCCTTGGTTTCAGATGTGACATGTTAATCAGACGGCTTCCAAGCTTTGAAGGGCACGGACTTACTTTCAAACAATGGGACTCCTAGATGGCACCTTTGTTTTTCACCAAGGATCAGAAATTGTCCTCTTTTATACAACAGTGCTCATGCAGAAGCGGCCCCCCTCCCCAAGCTACCACCCAGAACCCAAGAGCAAAATTTCTCTCTCGAAAGGCCAGGTGTCCATTCATTAATCATAATAGTTAACATTTATGAGCAATGAGCATTATGAGTATTGCACTATGCTAAGTATTTCACTTATGCTAACAGCTTTGTGCACTTTTTTTTTTTACCCTCAAGCAATCCTATGTTAACAGCGCTGTTTGCCTCATTTTATACAAGGGAAACTGGGGCATAGAGAGGTTAAGCAATTTCCCTGTGGTCACACAGCTGTCTGTGTGTGTAGTGGGAGACTAGAATCTAGGTGCAATTTACCCCAAAGTTCAAGTATCTAACCACTTTGCTATGGGGCATTGCTCTCAAATGGCAGTGGCTGGAAAGAATTCTGTCTCCTCCCTCTACCACATCTGGTATCTTCTATGCTTGATGGAACCAGTCACTTGGATGAAATTGAAAGTGTTGCTAAGGTTAAGAGGTTAAATGCTCAGGCTCTGGAGCCAGAGTGCCTGGGTTTGAAACCCACCTCTGCCAGATACTAGCTGTGTGGCCTGGGGCAAGTTACATAGCCTCTCTGTGTCTAAATTTCATCACCTGGAAGAGAGAGAAGAGTAATGACCACATACGGTTGTTGGGAGAGTTATGTAAGACAGCAGTGTGAAGCGCTCACAACTTTGCCTGGCACATAGACAACTCTCAACATTTGGAAGCCTAGTTTCTGGGTTTCAAAAGACACTTAGGAACATAGCCTAGGTCAACGTATTACAAATATGTTTGGTTAAAAGGCCATTTCACACAGGGTTAGCAGTTGTTGAAGCTGGGTGACAGGTCTATTCTATGATTTTATTTTTATATGCTTAAAAATTGTGCAGTAAAATACTTGTATAAATAGACACAATTCACCTACAATGTTAACTTGGTTACCTTTGGAAAGGAAGGAAAGGAGAAAGTTACCGTCTGGGCATGAGTGAAGCTAGTTCTACTTCTCAGTTATATGAGTAAATCTCATCAAGCCTTCCTGACTGTTTCCGTGTGCATTTCTATATGCATGTTGCATATCAATAAAAAATTAAATGTAGCTGGGTGCTGTGGCTCACGACTGTAATCCCAGCACTTTGGGAGGCTGAGGCGGGTGGATCATGAGGTCAAAAGTTCAAGACCAGCCTGACCAACATGGTGAAACCCTGTCTTTTTGCTGTTCTTAAAAAGGAGATCTGGGCAGGTGTGGTGGCTCACGCTTGTGACGGGGTTTTTTCTTTTTGAGATGGAATCTCTCTCTGTCACCCAGGCTAGAGTGCAGTGGCGCAATCTCAGCTCACATGTTTGTAGGCAGGAGAATCGCTTGAGCCTGGGAGGTGGAGGTTGCAGTGAGCTGAGATTGCGCCACTGCACTCTAGCCTGGATGACAGAGTGAGATTCCATCTCAAAAAAAAAAAAAAAAAAAGAAAGAAAGAAAAAAGAAAGAAATTAAATACTACATGTTTGCACAAAAATGTTTTAAAATAAACTAAAAGGACATTTCAGATTACCAAAGGTCCCTGTGACCAAACACCCGACCTCGTCCAAAAGAGTCTCTTCCCAGTGAATGGGGAAATGAGTGTCCTCCCAGTGGGATGAGTGTCCTCCCAGCGGGATGCATGAGGACACGGCAGCAGCATCCCAGGGAAGTCAATCCACTTGAACAAAGCATGGATATGCACTTGTGCTTCAAAAGAGGAGTCCCATCTTATGAGGGGGTCCATGCATGAAGTTATGTACAGTGGAAACTACTCATGAGAATCCCCTAGGGAGCTGCCAGGTTGGAAGCCAGCAGGCTGTCTCCTGGCCAGTTTCACTGTTTAGCTTTTTATTTTGGAATAATTATAGATTCACAGGAAGTTGCAAAAAATATACATATAGGAAGGTCCCGTGTATCCCTCACCCAGTTTCCCCAGACAGTAACATCTTCTATAACTATAATGCAATATCCAAACCAGGAAACTGACATTGGGACCATCCATAGAGCTGATTCAGATTTCACTAGTTTTACACACATGGCATATATGTGTGTGTGCACGTGTGCACACATGCACAATTCTATATGACTTTATCCTATATGTAGATTCATGCAACCACTGCTACAATCAAGATACAAAACTGTTTCATCACAAGGGGCCTGTGCTGCTGCTTCTTTATAGCCACGCCCACCCCCTCCCTCCTTTCCCTAAGCCCTGGCACCCAGGATTCTGTTCTCCAGCTCCATGTTTTTGTTATTTCAAGAAGGTTATGTAAATGGAATTATACAGCATATACCTGTTTGAGATTGGATCTTTTTCTCTATTATCCATCTAATAGTTTATCCTTTTTTATTGCTGACTAGTATTTCAGGATATGGATGTATCAAAATTTAACTAATGACTCACTGAAGGACATTTGGGTTGTTTACAGTTTGGGGCTGTTATGAAAGCTGCTATGAACATTCATGTACAGGTCTCGCATGGATACAGGTTTCATTTATTTGGGACAAATGCCTAAGAATACAGTTGCTGGGTCAAATGGTAAGTGCATGTTTAGTTTTAGAAGAAATTGCCAGATGATTTTTTCGAAGTGGTGATATCATTTGACATTCTCCCCCTTCAATGTGTGAGTGATCCAGCATCTCTGCATTCTCAATAGAGAAAAATGATAGCCATTCTCAGAAGTGTGTGGTAATTTCTCATTGTGGTTTTAACTTGCATTTCCCTAGTGGCTAAGGGTGTCGATAATCTTTTTATGTGCTTATTTGCCACCTGTTTATCCTCTTCAGTGAATTGTCTGGATAGTTCTTCATCAGGCGCAGGAAAACATCCTTGTTCTTCAGTTGAGCACAACGTGAAGTCTCTGGCTTGGGTTAGAAGCCACGTAGTAGCTTCCCGAATGAGAAAACAGAGATTCTCTTTTCTCACATCTTCCCACACTCCAGGCTGTGCAATCCCTGAGTGCAGTTTGGGGATGGAACCCTTATGCTTTTTTGCCTTTTTGTGCATGTTTGCTGAGCACAGATAACTGAATTCATGAGTTAAATGTTTACGATGGGGCCAGGCGCGGTGGCTCATGCCTGTAATCCCAGCAGTTTGGGAGGCCAAGGTGGGTGGAGCACTTGAGGTTGGGAGTTCAAGACCAGCCTGGCCAACATGGTGAAACTCTGTCTCTATTAAAAATACAAAAAATTAGCCGGGCATGGTGGGCGCCTGTAATCCCAGCTACTCGGGAGGCTGAGGCAGGAGAACTGCTTGAGCTCAGGAGGCGAAGGTTGCAGTGAGCCGAGATCGTGTCGCTGCACTCCAGCCTGGGCGACAGAGTGAGATTCTGTCTAAAAAAAAAAAAAGTTTATGAAGTGACACCACTATCTTAGTAGCACAGGGGGATCTGACGTCAGTCCAGTGCCCCAAGTCCATGTCCACCAAGCTCTTCCAGCGTTCCCTCAACTCCATTGGCCAAAGCAGTTTGTCTTTTGTGATTTTGCTCTCTGGGGCTGGCCTGGGCCCTGCCCCCACACTGTGGCCTTGCAGTGCCTTGTTTGGAGTGCTTCCTCGTACCCCTTTAATCAAGACAGCACCAAGACCTTCTGCAGATCCCACTGGCTGCCATGCCCCAAGCACAAGCTCAGACACCTGTCTATCATATCAGTACCTCCTCAATTAAGTGTTGCTTTGAGACACTAACTTCGCTGACCAAATTCCCCCCAGCTTCGCCCATTATCAGCTTTCTCCTCTTACCTGCTGCTAAGGTTCCACTAGGATCATGGTCAACTCACCTTACACAGCACCAGTGACAAGAAACGACTCAGGATGTGGTACAAAATTGGGTGTAGCTGGAACAAAGGTTAGAAGCAAGTTTTGGGAGGTGAAATTGTAAGAGGTGGGGGTAGATTTCAAACAGCCTTGCAAGCTGTGGTCAGAAAACCCAAAGAGAAGGGGGAACTAGAGGAGATTTTAAAGCAGGGGATGCTGAGATCAGATCAATTTTGCTGTAGCAGATAGTCAGCTAACAAATGTTTATTGAGCACCTATTATGTGTCAGATAAAAGTTAGCTGGATTGACAGCTGTTGAAGATCAAATAATCTGGGGGACGTGAAGTCTTATGAGTCCTGTGGGATGTCATAAAATGGAAGTAAAAATTTGATCCAGACACTTCTCAAAAGAAGATATTTATGCAGCCAAAAGACACATGGAAAAATGCTCATCATCACTGGCCATCAGAGAAATGCAAATCAAAACCACAATGAGATACCATCTCACACCAGTTAGAATGGCAATCATTAAAAAGTCAGGAAACAACAGGTGCTGGAGAGGATGTGGAGAAATAGGAACACTTTTACACTGTTGGTGGGACTGGAAACTAGTTCAACCATTGTGGAAGTCAGTGTGGCGATTCCTCAGGGATCTAGAACTAGAAATACCATTTGACCCAGCCATCCCATTACTGGGTATATACCCAAAGGACTATAAATCATGCTGCTATAAAGACACATGCACACGTATGTTTATTGAGGCATTATTCACAATAGCAAAGACTTGGAACCAACCCAAATGTCCAACTATGATAGACTGGATTAAGAAAATGTGGCACATATACAACATGGAATACTATGCAGCCATAAAAAATGATGAGTTCATGTCCTTTGTAGGGACATGGATGAAATTGGAAATCATCATTCTCAGTAAACTATCGCAAGAACAAAAAACCAAACACCGCATATTCTCACTCATAGGTGGGAATTGAACAGTGAGAACACATGGACACAGGAAGGGGAACATCACACTCTGGGGACTGTTGTGGGGTGGGGGGAGGGGGGAGGGATAGCATTCGGAGATATACCTAATGGTAGATGACGAGTTAGTGGGTGCAGCACACCAGCATGGCACATGTATGCATATGTAACTAACCTGCACAATGTGCACATGTACCCTAAAACTTAAAGTATAATTAAAAAAAAAAATTTGATCCAGCAAGTCCTGCCCTCTAGTTTTTCTAGTCCAACATGGAAACCAAATTTGGCAAGTAAAATTGTGTTCATAAACACTCTGGAAACAGGACAAATGAAAATGATCAACGTGGAGTGTCTTATAAGTGACTCAAGGATTCGCGTGGCAAGAGAGGCAGTAAGGAAGTAAAGATCCAACTAAGGTGCTCCTGGAGAGTGTGGGCAGCAAAGGCAGAGTGCAGAGACCTCTAAAGAGGAGCGCACCGTGGGACAGTGCCTCCATGGACGGTGGGGCTCAGGGCGACGGCACACCCTGGGACAGTGCCTCCATGGATGGCGGGGCTCCGGGCGCACCCTGGGACTGTGCATCAGTGGAAAGCCGGGCTCACGGTGCACTCTGGAATGGTGCATCCATAGAAAGTCGGGCTCACTTTGTAACCAGCTCACTCCAGGATTCTTAGTTACAATCATAACACCAAGCATAAATGAGTGATTTCAATTTTTTTATTTTTTATTTTTGTGGGTACGTAGGAGGCGTATATATTTATGCGGTACATCTTAATAGAAACTCTAAGAGCCGGGGCTTCTGGGTAATAAGCACAGAGTATGAAGCCGCTGTGTTTTACTGACTTATAAATAGGACACCCTTTAGTCAGCCCTGTGTCTTAGAAAGCATGACACTCACCCCCACCCCATGCCCCACTGAAAAAGAAACCACAGACCAGATTATCACCTCTCCTAACGAGGCATTGGAATAATCTTCGCACTGTTCCGCGACCCGAAGGGCTCAGGAGTGCTGGAAAAAGATTCTTCACCTGTTGAGCAGTTCTAGCGGAGAAAAGATCAGGCTCGGCCTGCTTCCCTGCGAATCTGCCGTCTGTTGAGACAAGACATCTGAACCAGAAAGCCGGGGAGGAGGTGGCTGTCCATCCCCGTGGGAAGGCTTTCCCTGGTTCTCTCACTCCCTTATTCAGGCCTCTTTAGTTCAGAAATAGCCTTAGGTTTTGCTCCTGGCTCCATTTTCCTCCTTAACAGCATCGCTCTTTTTTCCATGTTTCTGTACAGAGAGATGTTGGCATGAGCATTTTGGTTTGGATGCCATGATAATATTTATCATCGTAATTGATACATGCTGAGTCATTACTAAGTACTAGACATGACGTTAATTGCTTAATAGGCACGATCACAGGTGATACAACAATCCTTGGAGCTAGACTACAGTTCAGCAAAATTTTTCTATGAAGGGTCAGACAATGACTATTTGGGGCTTTGATAGCCCTATGGTCCTTTGCAACCACTCAGCTCTGCCACTGTAGTTGGAAACAGCCATAGATAATACATAAACCGATGAGCATGGCTGCGTTCCAATAAAACTTTATAAGAACAGGGGATGGGCCAGATTTGGCTGTGGGCTATACTTTGCTGACTCCAGCTTTCAATTTTACTACGGTGGTTTCTGCTTGACCTGCCAGTGTTCTGAATGATGCATCTTGGCCTCTTTGATGTTAATATCCTGCATCATAAATTTCAGTGGCTCTAATAATATGTAAAATCACCAATATCTTGTGGATGTTTGTGACCTATGGAGAAAACAATAGCACACACACTGTTTTCTAGAGTAACAAAGGTTCTCCTTTCTGGGCTCAAATTTGGAGGGAGGGGCTGTTCCTGTTCTTGTAAGTGACCTGGAACCATCTTCCTCTTCAACCTGCTTTAGGATGTTGAAGGTGAACTTGGGAGGGGGGAGCTCAAGAATGTTCACAGCCTTCCCAAATTCAATACATACCAGAAACTTGAAATCCAGTTTCTATAATTCACCTGAAATAACTTCTCCCATCTGGACTTCCATTGCCCCATCTATAAAATGGGTGTGACATATTAAAAACTTCTCTTTGGGGTATGTGTCTTTGCAAATGTGGTAACTATTGCTTCTTTCATCACGCTGCTCTCCTATCCTCAGGCTCTGTATTAAAATGAGCAAAGGGCAGAAATCAGAAATGCTGATTAAGAATAGGATTTTGAGGACAGGGACCTTGTGTTGCTAGCAGAGTCTGACATTCCGGAAGGAATCAACAAGTGTGTGTTGGCTAAGACTGAAGAGTCAATACTATGAAGAGCTGGCAATATGGCAGTCCAAGGAGGGCCTGTGGCCTTGGCTAGCTTCCTCATCTGGCCCTTCCAAGGTACCTTCAGCTCCCCAAGCTATGTCCCAGTGAGGATGCCCCTGACACAGGCACACATCTATTGCTTTCTGCTGGGTACAGAGTTTTGCTGGCCCAAGGCTGTCAAATTCACTTTGATTTTGGCCTCAGCTGGGCTTCATGCTTTCAGAACAATTTCTCCCACCGCCTTTCACTTGAAGTCCTTGGCAGGGATGCCTCTCCCGTTCTGCACGCACAGCTCACTTAATGGGCACAAAGAAATGGGAGAAAGCTCAGGGAAAAAAGAAATAACAACCCGACCCAGTCTAAACCTTGGGAAATCGAACAGGGTCTGCATCTCTTTGAAAACTATACACAGACATTTCTGGTCGAAGTGAAACCATGCTTCTCACAGAGGGTTGGAGACAGCAAATGAAGCCTTAGTCATACACAGTTAGTTTCAAACTTATGTTGCTGCTCACAGGCAGAAATCAATGTACGGTATATTAAAAACAATCACTGCAGCCCTTAAATGATCCAATAGTTTAGCTTTGAATGCATTCAAGCTAATGGGGGCTTTAATGGCTTCTGACAGATCATTCCATTGATCAAGGGGCATGTATGAAATATGCTGCCTACTAAACTCTGTTTTGATTTTGAGAAAAGAAAACTAAACGTCCATGGTAAACATGGCTTGATTGTTCACATGTTCACCGAGATCCCTCTCAGCGTGACCCTGGTTGGGAGCAGAGGAGGGAAGGATAATGGAATCCTATATACCTGGTTTGCTTCTCTCCTGACTCTAATCAAGGCATAATCAACTGAAAACCTCTGTCTGCAGAGTTGGGGGCAGGGGCAAGGAAGGTGACCAGTGGTCCAGTTTTCTGGGTTGGATGAGTTATAAGCCACGGCTTTGGCTGTCTGAGAAATTGATTCATCTCTTGCAGGCCTTGGGGGTTTGAAGGTTAACTGTTCTGGTTCCAACGTGGAAAGCCGAATTCCCTATTTGAAAGGATAATCAGGTTTTTCAGTTGGGGACAGCAGTTTTGCAAAGAAACAAATGAAATCATGCTCCTCCATCCGTGTGTCTGGAGGCTCCAAGATTATTTTATGAAGTGCTGAACGTACCTCTACTCAAGAAAGGCAGTTTCCACAGGGTGCATGGAGTCTGAAAAACTTAAAGAGGCCTTAATATAATTCATTGAGACTATTCTTGTGCAAGAGAGGTTTCTATTTCTCCAAGCCCTGGCAGCCTGCTGTGGCTTTAAGAGTGAGCCATATACTGTTCCTGTGTCAGACTGGTCTTGCCTGATCAGAAGTAATGAATGTATGTAGAGATTCTTCCATTACCCACCCAAACTAAATTGGTTTCACAAAACGAATAATAATAATTTCTCTCCCTTGGACTTGAGTAGGCCTTTAGCATTTACAAAGCCCTTTTCCAAATGTTATCTCCACCTGCTAGCTGCACAGCCGTGGTTTTACCTGTGTGGATGGGGATGGATCTGGCTTGTGGACCCTCTCTCCTTCTCTCGGAGGCTGGGAAGGGAAGAAGGGTGCCCTTGAAACTGGCACCACGAAGAGAGTGATCACCTGTGGTCTTTGTTTAATCTTTAACACCAAGCAAGGCTGTGTGGAGGGCAAGGCGTAGTGGCTCACGCTTGTAATCTCAGCGCTTTGGGAGGCCGATGCAGGCAGATCACTTGAGCCTCGGAGTTTGAAACCAGCCTGTGTAATGTGGTGAAATCCTGTCTCTACAAAAAAATTAGCCGGGTGTGGTGGCAAGTGCCTATGATCCCGACTACTTAGGAGGCTGAGGCAGGAGAATTGCTTGAGCCCATGAAGTCGAGGCTGCAGTGAGCCATGATCTCACCACTGCACTCCAGCCTATGTGACAGGGTGAGACCCTGTCTGAAAAAAAAAAGAAAAGAAAAAAAAAGACTGTGTGAAAGAGCTTCATGCCATTATCACTAATGAAGAGGGTCAGAATTACCCGAAGCACACAGGATCTGGAACCACTGAACTTCTCCTAAACTTCCTGTAGAACGGTCTTGACCCTTTTGGCCCCACCTGTAGGGCACCTTGCTGTTCTAGGCCAGCACTTCCCATCTCTCAGCAGGAAACTACTGCATTTACCAGATCAGAAACAAAGGGAAACTCCGCCTGCTAGAAGTGCTTCATTTGTATTGGTGCCATGTTTAGTCAGTGGCTTTTGTAAAATTGATGAATTTTGTCTAAAGGCAAGTGCAGACAGGCAAACAGATCTGTATCTGCTGTTATCCATTTAGCTTGACACACATGTGCAGAGGAACTATTTTACCTCAATTCTTTCAGGATTGATGAAAAGTAAATGCGAGCAAAGTCATGAACTGCATCATTGGAAAAGAATCACTGAATCTAATGCTGGAGGTTAATTAATGCTTCCCTCCCCTTGAAATAGACTGACCCTGGTACTTAGACATTCAGAGTCAATAAACAATTGTTGTACACAGATCATCCATTAGAAGGTGATGGCAAGAATTTTTTTAAGCAAATCTAAAATTGCAATGGGTGACCTACTCCCACTGTAGAAATGAGAGTCCTAAAACATCATTTTTCATAATATCTCATTTATAAAAAGTTCCATGCCATCCGCCTAGCGAAAAATGGAAGCTGTGAAGAGCAAATGGGATAATATATGGGATAGTGACACAATATTCTTCTTGAACAAGCCACAGCTATCTTTAGTCCCTTTAATATTTTGGTCAGGATATCACTGATCATATTTTTCATCATAATAATGTACATGCGTGGAGTGATTTTTAAGTACCAGACATGATATGAATCACTTAACACGGCTGATCGCAGGGGACAGAACAATCCAATGAGCTAGGCATTATCATCATCCCCATTATAGAAACAAAGACTGGAGCACAGAGGGGTTAAGTGATTTGGCCCAGTCACAAAGCTACAACTGTTACCACAGGAAACTTGGTTAATAATAATAGCTAGTACCTCACTGAAGACCAGTATATGTCAGGTACTGCGGGATGCATTTTAAATATGCATTAACTTATTGAACCTTCACAACAACCTTAGGTGATGGATTACTACTATTCTATTTTGTAGACAAGAGAACAAAGGTTTGAAGAGGTGGTAGAGTGAGGATCACACACAGAATCAGAACTTAAACTCAGAAAACCTCTTCTACCACTCAGGAATCCAAAGATTTGGAAAATCTGATGAATGACAGCAGGATAGAAAGAGCAGAGGGTGCAGAGAGGCTCAGTTTCCAATGTAGGAGGAGGATTTGGGCCAGAGAGCAGGAAGAACTTGGCTGACAAGGTTCTGAGAGGTGGGAATTAGGACTGTCCTGGGAGCATGGGGCCGATGGGACACAGGACTATGGGAGCAGGGCTGCCTGGGAACCAGGGTGGAAAGCTGTCTGGTCCTTCTAGCCGGGATCTGGGGGGCACTTGTGGTTCTCCTTGTTAATAAGAGAGAATGGAGAACCAGATCTTCAGATACTTTCCTGGAGTTTCCAGGAATCTATCGGGTGTCTCAGGTGAGTGAGAGAACCAGGTGAATGCCTTCTGACAACCCCCAAAACCTGCCTCCCAAACACAGCAGTGGCCCAGGGGTGCCCTTGCTGTCTTGCAGGAAGTCATTCTTAGCCGGCTTCCCCTCCTCCCACCCATCCTCTGCAAGCTGCCCGGCTTTCCCTACAGCCGCAATCATCACAACACGCCTGTGCCGTCTCTCCCCTTTATGGTTGTCAAATTGATTTCACCACCGCGATACCTATGGCTCCCAATGAAACTTAATTAAAAATACCATTTAATCACACAGTAACAAAGGCAAACGGGATAAACGGCATTACCACTTTGGCGCATTTTAATCCGCACCGCTCCTCTCCATCTGAATCTGTCTGGATGAGAATTGCCTTTTCAAACCAGAATCCCCTTGTCTTCCATGTGCTTGCCTCTGACAGATCTCCAAAATAAACAGTATTTAGCGTGGCATGGATCCAAATGTATGCAATTTGCCCAGTGGTAAAATCAGCCCTAACTAGAGCAAGAAAAAAAAAAAAAGAAGTTGCATTTGAAAATACCTTCCTTCCCTCGAAGCATACAAAAAACCGTCTACTGAATGTGGGATCCATTAAACCGGTCCTATGGACTCTCGATTCTGGCATCCCTCGATTCAGTGGAGTGATGGATTTTGAAGCTTATTACTAAAATTGTGTCACCAATGATGCCATGACCCTGCTCTTTTATGTCTAGAAAGCTCTATGGGGCTGGAGCCTGCCAGTGAGGGCGTCAGGAATGGATCTGCTGGGGTGTGGAGGGGAGGGGCTGTTTAGAGTGAACTCTGTAGGTGGGCAACCTAGAGGGGCCGCAGGCCATCTTGAGATCTCACCCAGGCAGGGGGACATTCCCAGTTGGAAAGCCCCTCCTTTGGATTAAGCTGTTTGCTCTCTCAGAGACCCTCTGGAATCCAGATAGAGCGATGGTCTAATGCATAAAAATATCTCACCAAGTTACCTCCATGCCCTTGCTGCTTGAAACCCTCTCATGCTTCCTGGGGTGTGTGGAATAAAACCTGAGCGGCTCCCGTCTGCTCTGCCCTACATCTCCCCTTCTCCCCTCCTGGTCTTCTCGGCTTCAGGCTCAGGGCCCTTTTCCTTCCTTGGGCACCCCCTCCCAAGGCTCTCCTGCCTGGGCCCACCATCCCCTTTCCTGGGAAGCTCTTCCCAACCACCTCCCTTCCCCACAGCCTGATCAAGGTCCCCTTGGTCAGTCACCATCTCCTCTTGTCCCTCTCCCAGTTGGTTCCCTTCCTGGCACTTACAACCATCTGGAACACTCTTGTTATTGATTTGCTGCTTACTGTCTATTTCCCCACTATGGGGTAAGTTCCTATTTTGGTGACTACATATCCCAGGGCATCCACTAGCCTGGGAGGCAGAGATCTGTCTTGGGTCCCCAGGCTTGCCTCATTGCTGAGGCTGTGGTCAGCACCAAGAAACGTTTGCGGGAGGAAGGGAGGGAGGTAGGGCAGTCAGTAGCACCTCATTGCAAAGGGATCTCTTAGATCACTTTTCTCAAGAGACCTGGGACCACAGGGAGGACTGGCAGGAAATCAGGAGGGGGCTGCTGCTGATGGAAGTGGTCCCTTATCCGCACACATGGGGAGAAGGGTGCGATTTCTGGGCCTGTGCTTCCAGGAAAGTCCTTCTCCAATTCACAGGGCAGAAGCAAGCCTTCCTTTGACCCTGCAGGATACGAGTTCATTGTCATTGCCCGCACCAGCTGCTTTTTTATTGGGTCTTGCCCGCCTCCTTCTACCCACCTGAAACCTCCCTGGAGAGCACATGAAATCCTCAAACACATGATCAATGAAAGTCACCATTTCTTTTTTCTCTCGCTCCGTGGCCCAGGCTGGAGTGCAGTGGCATGATCTCGGCTCACTGCAACCTCCGCCTCCCGGGCCAAGCGATTTGCCTGCCTCAGCCTCCCGAGTAGCTGGGATTACAGGCCACACCACCACACCCAGCTAATTTTTGTGTTTTTAGTAGAGACGGGGTTTCACCGTGTTGGCCAGGCTGGTCTCGAACTCCTGACCTCCAGTGATCTGCTGCCTCAGCCTCCCAAAGTGCTGGGATCACCATTTCTTTAGAGCAAATGTGATCTCACCTTTCGGATTCACTTAAAGTAGTGATTTCTCCAACCCTGTTGCACATTCCCTGACTCCACCTGGAGGACTTTGAGAACTAATTCCACCTGGGCCCCACCCAGGACAGTGAAGCTGGCTCATCCATGCAAAAGGAAAAAAACAGCAAAATCTCTCTTGGTTTCTTATCTCATCCTTTTAATATGTTTATTGGATATGAATATTTTATGAAGCAAATGACATTAGTACAAGCAGTCTACGAATAGAGTTCAATAGTCACACACATATATTGGGGTGAGCACAAAACATTTCGACTAGAGGGGTGCAAGCAAGCAGGTTTGGAGAGCGCTGACATGAAAGGGTGATGCAGGTCAGGTTCACAATTAATGAAAAAACGGAGAAAAAGAGGGAGTATGGCAAACCATAGGCTGGGTCATGCCCCAACTCGCAGTGGGAAGATGCTATTTAGCTTGCTGCCATGCGAGGGTAGGGGCCTAGGACTACTGGGTGTTCTGAGTTCTAAAGAAAAATGCAGACCTTGGCTGGGTGCGGTGGCTCACGCCTGTAATCCCAGCACTTTGGGAGACCGAGGTGGGTGGATCACGAGGTTGAGATCGAGACCATCCTGGCCAATATGGTGAAACCCCATCTCTACTAAAAATACAAAAATTAGCTGGGCGTGGTGGCACGTGCCTGTAGTCCCAGCTACTTGGGAGGCTGAGGCAGGATAATTACTTGAACCTGGGAGGCGGAGGTTGCAGTGAGCTGAGATCGTGCCACTGCACTCTAGCCTGGTGACAGAGTGAGACTGTGTCTCAAAAAAAAAAAAAAAAAAGAACGAAAAGAAAAAAGAAAATGCAGACCTTTTAATTTTATGTGAAATCTCCCAATTTTTAAATATTGGCACCTAATGGGATATAACAAAAAATGAACATCACAGGGGCTAAAGAAAACACTGGGCTGGATGGCCCGAGGGTGCCCCATCTGTGACTTTTAAACACCACGCCCTCCTGGTCTACGTTATTTCATTTATTCCATTTAATCTCTGTAATGACCCTGTGAGACACTGCTTCACTTCTCTTTCACCAATGAGGAAACCGAGGCTCAAAGACACCAGGGAATGAACCCAAGGTCTGAGAGACTCGAGTCTCAACACGATGAGACCCTGGCTGCTTTGCTTAATGTGACATTTCTGTGGCTATTAACTGCATGGGAATGAGTGCAGGCTGTGAACCACTGCAATTCTGGTGGCAGGAAAGAGTTTATTCTCAGTGCACCTTCAATAGGCAAAAGCCCTTCAACTTCTCAACTACTGTGAACAACTACACGAGAAAGCAACAGGCTGGGGAGAGGGGGGCTAACTATTCTCACGATTTCTTGGGACACCAATGGGCAGGAGCCAGGTCAGAAAGGGAGAGATGTGTTAATGGCATCACAAGACAAAACTGGCGGAGGGGTCAGCAAGAGAGAGGAAAACATCTACATCCAGGTCAGCTCACCCACACATAACAGTACTAGAATTTCCTGGATATTTAACTATGTGCTGGAAATTGTTCTAAGTCTGTAACTCGAATCATCTCACTTAATGTTCACCTTGGGACTGGTGCCTTTCATATATCCCCATTATACAGATGAGGAAACTGAGGCACGTTAACATGCCAAAGGACACGAAGCTAGTGGGAGTCTTAAAGCTCAGGTTTTAAACCCTACTCTCTCTTGTCTCTTTGAGTCTCCAATGTCATCAGGATGGGCCACTGAGGTTCTTCAAACCTCAGTTCCACCTGTTATTACATAAGAATGAGGGACTTACAGAAAAAACTATACTATGCTGGTGAAATCCACGAAATAATGTAAATGGGGCTGTGTCTCTTTCAAGAGATCAGGAGAACTCCCTAAAGACAGGATATCAACTTTATTTTAATTATTAACATCTCCTTCCTGTGTGCTGAGCATAGGACTCAAAGCTCAGGCTTTTACTTAGGTTTGTCTTAGAGAAAGGAAAGAGGCCAATCTTCAATGAGTCATTTCTCTTTTAGTTTCTTTGCCTTTGGGGACAGAAGCTACAGACGAATGGAAATGAGAATTCCTGCTCTCAAACTTTTTATAGAAGTGTTGTCCAATAGGACTTTCTCCGATGATGAAAATGTTCCATATCTGTACCGTCCAATACAGCAGTCACTAGCCACATGAGGCTGTTAAGCACTTGAAATGTGGCCAGGGCGACTGAAGGGCTGCATTTTTAATTAAAATTAAAACTGAATTTAAATTGAAGTAGCCACAGCTAGCTAGTGGCTACCATATTGGACAGCACTATGGGTGTGGTGAGAAACTGGGATGTCTGTAAGTTCTGTCTTTCCCCAGAGGGCTGGGTCCACTCCAGAGTCTCTGAAAAAGCTTGGGAAAGAGGAAAGTAGGTTAGGCTTTGTCACACGCTGGGCTTGTTCCTGTCGCCTGCCCCGGACCTTGGGGGCTGAATGGCTCACATTTTATAATCTGAACAATTTTTGGGGAAGAAGGTCCTGTTTAACACCAAATCAGACTATAATACAGGGTCATTTTAAAACATTTAAAAATTCATGGGCACCATTTCCTAGCTGTTTTGGATTGGGACCCGGGTGCTACAATCTAGGGGCCAAGAGAAGTCTCCACTGCCCTTGCTTAAGCCCATGACAACGTTGGAGGAGAAAAGCCAATCTCTTTTTCTCCTCCGCCTGAGACTTGTGCTCCTTCTAGGGTTTTGCTTCCAGAAGCTGACCTCTGAGTTCTGAAACGATGTCTGTGAGGTCAAACGGCAGAGGCATCGAAGCGTCATCCTTTTCCCAGTATGGCCGACATTCTGGCTTCTGATCAGCGGGTAATGTTCGGGCAATTCGTGACTGGCACCTGGAAGAGTAAAAATAGGAAATTAATCCACGGGAGGAAACCCCCAGAAGACCCCAACCCACAGGAAGCTTGGAGCAACACTGGCCAATGCTCCAAAGACAGTCCTCGGGGGTGAAGGTCATGGTGACGACTGAATGAATCTACAGGTGGAACGCAGTTGTTTATAAGAAGGAAGACTGTTTCTGATGGTGTTGGGACTTCCTTTGCTTTGACTCCCAGATTTGTATTATCTCAGGTGGCTTCGTAGAAGCCAATCATCAGGGAAATTCAGTTACTCTGCCTTTAAAATGGTGAATTATTTTTTCATTATCTCAACTGTTATTTAAAGTGTGTGATTAAGCCATTATCAGATTTAAATGTTTGTGGGATTTCAATGTATTACTAGATTACTGGGAAAGATTAAATTGAATTTACTGCATTAAAACGTCCAAGAATAGATTAAACAATATTACAGGCCGGGATTGACTTTGGAGATCCTGGAGATTTACAAGTGTCCCAGCTTGCTGTGCTCAGAAAAAGGCACTCCAAGGAGAGACCGATTTATAAGGATATATGCAAATAGAGGTTAATAATCATTTCCACTGATGAAGAGGTGGGAAAAACTTGCACAAAATTAAATTAAGAGGCCAGCAAGAGTTAGTCCCTAAGGAAAACACTTAAATCACGGTTTTTATTGAATGGATTATTCATCAATAGTAGAGAAATTAATTATCATATGAAACTAAATTATAGCCTCACAGGAAAAAAATTGGGGCAACGTTCTCACACCTTGGCAGGCATCTATCTCTCAGAGAGACTGGCTTATTTAAAAAGTGACCTGGGAAAACTCAGTGGCTTTAGCTTTATTTATCTGCAAAATGAGGATCAGAGAGAAGGAAACAGATTACATTAAGGAATGAACAATTTCTCGACTCTCCTGGAGTACGTGGCAGTGAAAATGAGTGGATCAAAACCAAACACTATGAGGACACTTGGGAGCATTGCACATGTGCCTCCCTCCACCCCCGCCTTCTCTCCATTTTTGTCTAAATCAATTAAAAAGTGGTCATGCTCACTATTTGTCTTCTGACTGTGTAGGGCTGACTATGAAGAGATCAAAGAATGGAATATTCTGGCCCCATTTCCAAGCCTGATGGTAGGAGGGTTCCTAACTGAAAGACATCTTCTCCTCTGGGGAATTATTAATGGTGAGGGGATCCCCCCGGGAAAACATACTTCAACTTTACACCTATTTTCGAGTGTGGTTAATTGCTACACCGGCATCCTATGCACTCAATCCGTCGTACATTACACATAACATTCTAATATATCTTCAGCTCTCTGCATCAGGCCCTGATAATAGCGTCTGTTAACATGCACTAAGTACTATTATGTAGCACATCACTTCATAAATAATAAGATTAGCTGACCCCGGGGCCCCAAGAAGAGTAATGTGTTTAAATGTTCTCATTATTTATTTAAAACAAGAATTAAAGCAACAGAAGCTGCTTTTGACAATCCTCTTAGCATAAATATTAAACTGTTTGCACTGATAAGCTACACACTGCACTGAAGAACAGAGGGTGCGTTCTGTAGACTACTTAATCATAGGTGTTTGAGACCATGCCGCTTGCTGTCGTTGTTCTGAGGGTGCATCTCTGTAGTTCTAGAGACAGTCTCTAAACCACTTGAAAGGGATGCAGGGAAAATTAATATTCAAGGAAAGCTGCGACTAATTACAAAGGAACTCTGCAAAGCTTTTAAAATTGTGCTTTCTCTCTGTCTCAGAATCCTAGAGTAATGCTCAATTTACTGGGTAGGGAAAGTTATTCCAAATTGAGCATTTCAATCTCACAGTGGATAAATTGTCTGTGCACACATTATCCTGGCTGGCAGATTAAAGGGCTATGATAAGTGTCGATCCACCTAGAATATCATAAAGTTTGTAGAAAGTCAATAGAGATGCTTTTTCACCTGTCAAATGGGTTTTGCCTCCGTACTTTGAGAAAGTATTAAACATATTGAAGCCTGCTGCAGAGGTTTGCTTATGCTGTGTTGTACAAGCTTCCCAATCCCAATGGCTTTTCTTTTGGGCAAAGCTGTTTCACAGTTTTCTGCTGTTGTTCTTCTCATCAAAGGACTGGCTGGGGCCAGGCGTGGTGGCTCACACCTGTAATCCCTTGCACCCTGGTAGGCCAAAGCAGGCAGATCACTTGAGGCCAAGAGTTAGAAACCAGCCTGGGCAACATGGCGAAACCCTGTCTCTACTAAAAAATACAAAAGTTAGCTGGGCATGGTAATGCCAGCCTGTAATCCCAGCTACTTGGGAGGCTGAGGCGCGAGAATCACTTGAACCCAGGAGGCGGAGGTTGCAGTGAGCCAAGACTGTGCTACTGCACTCCAGCCTGGGCAACAGAGCAAGACTCTTTCCAAAAAAAGAAGAAGAAGAAGAAAACAAAGACTGGCTGGTATGGGAAGTGGCTCCTTTGCATGCAAGCTCTGACAGACAAGCTGTACATAGTCACTGCATCCATCTGGGCCAGGAGTAGAACCCTTTGTTGGGTTTCTTCAGAGCCTTCATTCAGAAATTTCAAGATTACTTTAAAGTTTTTTCTTTAATGTCCAGTGTTCCTTGCCAATTTCCAAATGATAGTAATAGGGGCCAGCAGAGCGCTCGTTATTGGAGGTGATGTAGTCACCCATGAAAAAGGACAGACATCCCCAACTCAAATGATATTTTGTGATTTAGCATCATGCCAGACTATGGAACTGATAAAGAGAAGGTTGGATATTACTTGAAGGCACATCTGTCCCCCTTTAGGGTTTCATTTCTTTTGCTCAGGTCACTCATTCTTCCTTCTTGGATCTTAATTTCCAAAGATGGGAAGCAGGGAGACTGCAGCATGGTGGTAAAGAGTGTGTTCTCTTGATTGCCGGAGTTGCTGCTCTCCAGGGGCATGACATCTTGGGCAGGTTTTGTTACCTCGCTGAGCCTCAGTTTCTTATCTGTCAAGTGGTGACGGTAATAATAGTATCTTACTTATGGGGTTGATGTGAAGATTACATGAATTATACGCAGTGTTTAGAACATTTCCTGGCACATAGCAAGCGCCCAATACCTATAAAATAATTTTACCACTATCGTTACTTCTACTCCAGGTACCAGTGGCAGATGAGAAATGCCAATGAGAGAGCTGCCTGTTATACTTGGGCAGTCTCCTTCCTTCATACTAACTGGGTGCATAGCCTCTAGACAGACTCCTTCTAGGGGAAGCTCTGGGGATACAGGAGCAGCTCTGTCTGGCTTGAATCAAATTGCACCTAAGGCTGGATCCTATCACATTTTGACATTCCAAGACCCTGAGGCTTATGTATTCAAGCTGCTACAACTTTCCAGTGTCAGGCTAAAATGTTCAGATTCAGAAGGGATCAGCAGTTATTCCTGAAGCCCTAGGATTGATAAAAGGCATTGTCGTCTGGCCTTCTAAATGGTGGTTGTTCCAGACTGATTTTGTATTTACAGGAAATAAAGTTGGATTGTTTCTTAGCACACAATACTCTATATAGTCTCTTGCAAAATAAAGGGGCCCCAAGTTGTCGTACGAAATGTGTGAGGAATACTGATTGTGATGGAAATTTGTTGTCCTGTATTTACTCCCACCGTTCCACCAACAGGATTCTAATTTTCCTGTGGGGTACCTGTCCCTTCCCCATGCTTCATGACTTGATGTGGGTGGGACTAGCTCCACCTCTACAGCCAGGGGAGAGCCTTGATTGGCTTAAGCTACGTCAGTACATCACGCTTTCCTAGCCACAGGGAGTGGTTTAAGAGGAGGCGCATGACCCACCCAATATGGGGCAAAATCAAGAGAATAAATCAGAGGACTGGTATGGGAGCTAAAGGAAAAGACTTTCTCCTCTCCTGGCCTATGAACAATTAGGATGTGTGATGTGGAACTGCCATCAACATTTTGCTGCCGTCCAGCAAGGGGTGGGTCCTGGACGATGCTGTTTGAGTATCTGGGTCATGCTTCACTTAGATGTTTCAGTTTCATGAGACTTTATTGTCTGAGTTAGGTTTTTCTGTAAAGAATCCTAGCTGATATGCTGGCCATGCTTCCTTTCTGTCAGTTATTTCCTGCCTTTTATAACATCCATTGCCTTAGCCAAGTGAATGCAGATAGTCTCTCCAAACTGAGACGCTGTGGTTGATACAGCGTAGTGTGTGCAGAGAATACCTGGGTATGAACCCACGAAAACACAGACATTTGGTTTTGTTTCAAATAGTATTCCTATCTGGGACAAATTTCTGCCCAGAAAACAAGAGAATGCTCGTCCATCCACACTGGCCTTTGCATGAAAATAAGCCAATTTTCAGGACTAGAGCTGGATAATGTTGCTAAAGAAAGTTAACAAGATTCCCTTCTCAGTGTCATTCCCAAGTCCTACTGAACCCAGCCAAACAATAAGAAAGTTACAGTTTCCCCTTTCAATCCTGTCCTCTCTAATCCTATCCTAAGGAAAAATCCCATTTTTTAAAATGTTTCTTGGGTTAGCAAATAAACTTGGATCTGTTCAGAAAATACTGCCCCTTTCATGAAGCAGTTCAAGGAGAGCAAAGGAAAATAATATGTATATACACATAAAATATTGTAAACATATGCTTTATATGTATACCTATTATTTTATATATAAATATTTTAAATATAATACATACAAATATTTTATATATACATATTTTATACTATATACTTTATTATATATTATGTATAATATATATGTAATGTGAATTTATAATACAAATTTAGGAGGAAGAGAGATAAAGTATATACATAATATAGTAGGTACATATACTTTTAATATATTATATATCATGTACTATATATTTATATACAATAATATATTTATTATATTATTATATAGAATTATTATATATAATGATATACATAAATTATATATAATATAGTATATATAATATGTAATTATATATTTATTAAAATATACAATTATATGTATTTATTATTATACAATTATATATTTTATATATTTAATATATAATTATACAACTATTACATACAATTGTAACAATTATATAATTTTATATACTTATTACATAATTATATAATGATATAACTATTATATGTAATTTATAAATTTATATATTTATTATATAATTATATAATGATATAACTATTATAATTATATAATAAATATATAAAATATAATTATATCTAATATTATATAATATATAAAATAATTATATAATAAATACATATAATTATATACAATATATACTACATTACATATTATATGTATATATAAAGTATATATATTATATATATACTTTTTCTGTCTCTCCTTCCTAAATTTACATTATTTTGACTCAAAGCACTCTATAAACCACCTCCTAAAACTCTCAGCTACTTAGGAGTGGTTCTCCCTGAATGACCTAGTGACGTAACAGGAAGCAGCCAAAAGGTGTCACATTGGCTGGCTGCTAGCAGATTGTCCAGAGGTCCCCCTGACCAAGGTGTAACTCATGAAGGGCGTCACTGCCCGCTGATTTCCCCCAGGGCTGTACTTACATTTAGAAGATCGGGATTGCAGCTACATTAGTGAACACTGGTCACCATGCTAAAATTAACCACTTTAGCTAAAGTGTGTGTTAATTATGGGTATGCAAGCAGTCAATAAAAGGTTAATGCAAAAGTCAAAGGATAAATTTCTTCCCTTATTGCATCACTTCACAGACTAAATGACTAACATTATACTTTGTGTTTTTAATCAATAGGTTTTACAGTAATGTGCTGGCCATTGATTTTAAGAAAACATACACGGTCTTCTTCCTTGTCCCTAAATTTTGCAACAAATAAAGGACAGGTAACATTTCCATTACTCTTCATGAAATGATAAAGAAAGATTTCAGGAGAAATGGTTTCTGCTGAAAGATTCATCAGAATAAGCAAATGTAACATACACACACACACACACACACACACACACACACACAAACTAGAACTTGATGGAGAAATATTACCAAGCATGGGCCACTGAAGAGATAACAGAAATGAACTCCTAAGAGGGAATTCTTCAGTGGGAAAGAGGAGAACAACTCCTAATTAAAATAACAATTACATTTTGTACAATGTTTAAATGTCCCAAATAATGTCAATCCACAGCACTGCTTCTTACTTTCCTAATAATCTAGGAGAGATGGCAGGGGTAGGTATTTGGATCCCCAGTTTGAGTGAGGGCTGCCTTACTCAAGGTTTGATGGAATGGTGTGCAAGTGAGCCAGGGCGGGTCAGACCCCTGGACATCTGGCTGGCTGCCCTTTTCTCTCCGTTCCATCTTTTTCACGGATTTCCATTTGGACTAAAATGGATCCTGTCCATTGACTAGTCAGCTATTCTTGTCAAATTTAGATATGCAGGACATTCCAAATCATTTCAGAGGAAAGAAGCAAATGTTTTTACCTCCAGTTTCTAGAAGGACTATTATTATGTCAGATGACTGATAAAACCTAGTTTTCTTCTTTTCATTCTTTTGATTGTGAGGCTCTTATAGCATAAGTATCTACAGTCTATAGAAATAAAAGATACATGTTCAGCTTCTGAGGGCATAAACTGTCTCTAATTATTAATATATTCCCTGGGTGACCTCGAGAAAAATATCTCAATCTCTTAGTTTCCTCAACTATTACAATGAAGTTAATGCTTCTCTGCTTTACCGGGTTATGTGAAGATAAAATCAAATAACACATATAAAAGCACTCTAAATATGTAAAGTACCATATAAATGTATAATTGTGCCTCAATATCCCTCTTCTTATGTGATACAAGTCCTATTTTTAAAACCTCACTGATCAATCTAGTGATCATGCAACGCTGGCCAGAAGGGCTTGTAACGCTCGCAAATAAAAATGAAAGAAATCACACTTCTAAAGACTAGAGCAGTTTAAATGGACAGCTTCATCAGAAAATACCCAGTGTTTAAAAGTCTCCTCTTCTTTAAGTCAGTGTCTTTTCTGGAATTTGAATTTAAGGAGTTGACAGTCACTTGGCCAAATGCTGAGTAGGAGTCTGTTTGAGGGCATCAGCTACATGATAATGCATTCTCCTAATGCGCAATAGCATAAGCCAATACCAAGGCTTAAGAGGCCTCAGGAGCCAGGCAAGGTGGTTCACACCTGTAATCCCAGCACTTTGGGAGGCTGAGGTGGGCAGATCATGAGGTCAGGAGTTCGAGACCAGCCTGACCAATGTGGTGAAACCCTGTCTCTACTAAAAATATAAAAATTATCCAGGTGTGGTGGTGCACGCTTATAATCCCAGCTACTGAGAAGGCTGAGGCAGGAGAATCACTTGAACCCGGGAGGCAGAGATTGCAGCGAGCCGAGATCGAACTGCTGCACTCCAGCCTAGGTGACAGAGTGAAACTCCATCTCAAAAAAAAAAAAAGAGGCCTCAGGTAGAAAACATTGGTGTTACATCAAGTCCACATGAACCTGCAAAACCCACCTGCCAGATCAGCATGAAAAAAGCAGGAAATAATGATGTCATAGGGCCACAATCCTCTCAATGGCCTTTTGCTTTAAAGGAAGCGTGAGACCAATATGGGACCCTAATATCCTCTGTTCAATTCAGTATCTTGAGGGTTCATTTCACTCTAATGTGTATTTGTGTGGCAAATGTCTTGCCATACAGAGTGATTCCAGGGTGTAAAGATAAGTATTTTTCATATTAACATGGTATCTAAATCCCTGCCAGTACCTGATGTACAAATTGAAGGGATTTCCATGTATAATTCTCACCTCCATGATGCCTACCTTAAGCGCTACATTTAAAATCTAACCTCATGGAAGAGGCCACTCCATTGCACTGTTTTTCATAGTCTCACCATATTTTGCTCCAAATAATCTGTTATAGCTAGTGGTGAAAAAAATTTGCAGTCTAGTTTATAATAATCTTTCCCTTGACACTCTAAATCCTCTGAAAAGAACAAGTCAATGAATTTGTAATGTGTCTTTTTGGACTTTTGTCACTGCTATCATGACACTGTGGACAACTTTACAAGTAAATAGTCACCCAGTCATACTTACAGCTATCATAACGGTCTACTTGGACAAAGGCGGCTTTATCAAGTCAACATGTCAAATAACTCAGTTTACCTATTGTAGAACCACTAAACCAAACCAATTCCTAAATGAGTTTTGACAAAAGACACGTTCACTTTTTCTTTGAAAGGCTTTTAACCTCTTGCCTCTGTTCCCCACGTTAATGTTTCCAGATCAGTAAAGTCAACACACATCAGAGAGTGAGGAAAAGCCAGATTTTTCCCTAGGGGTCAGCTTTTTTTCCCCCTGGGTCAATACACCTTTTTAGTAGTTAGTGTTCTTCAACCATGACCACTTGGGAAGCCGGGTTTGGCTTAACTTCTAGTTGTATATACGTCTACTGTTGGGCCTCACGCTTCTGGGAAGCGGTGAGAAGTCCAATATAAGATAGGCTGTTCAGGTGCTTTAAAAACGCTTTGACTGCCAAATATACCTGAAGTGCTTTTGAATACCAAGATAACGCCATTCAGCCACATAAATACCATCCATTTTTCAAGAACTCTTTCTTTCTTTCTTTTTTCGAGACAGGGTCTCACTCCATCACCCAGGCTGGATCACAGTGGCACAGTCATAGCTCACTGAAGCCTCCAACTCCTGGGCTCCAGTGATCCTCAGCCTCCCAAGTAGGTGGGAGTACAGGCAGGCATCACCACATCTGGCTATTTTTGTTTTTGTTTTTTGTAGAGATAGGGTCTCCCTTTGTTGCACAGGTTGGTCTCAAACTCCTGGGCTCAAGTGATCCTCCTGCCTTGGCCTCTCAAAGGGTCGAGATTACAAGCATGAGCCACCATGCACAGACAAGAAATCTTTCTTCCATTTAGCATAGATAACTCTGCTGCCTGGATCTTGGCCAATTAGCATAATTAGAGAGTCCCTCCTGTGGGTCTATGCCATCCTGCTGCCTTGGAGAAGGAGACAGTGCAGGCGGTACCCAGCTGCTGTCAATGTCTTACGTTCTCCACATTTGTTTGGAACTCAAAATACATCTTCTGTATAAACAATGGTTTTCACAGTTCCCAATTCTTTCCCTCAGCACCTACATAACCTCCAGTTTGTCTGAAATATAATATTAATAATACTATAGAGTGCAATAGCCATGAACATCAGGGCTTTTTGTTTTGTTTTGAGATGGGGTCTCTCTAGGTTGCCCAGACTGGTCTAGAATTCCTGGACTCAAGTGATCCTCCTTTCTCAGCCTCTTACATAGCTGGGATTACAGGCATGCAAAACAATGCCCAGCTGATTGTTATTTTTCATGAGATAGAACATTTAGAGTTCCAACTTGGGATTCCAAGAAGAGATTTGTTTTGGTAAAGGTTTCCCATCATCCTGGCTATGAAACCAGAGTGTCTCACTGTAAATCATGGTTAAGAGCTCCCCTGCTTTTGTTGTGATTGCTTTTGGTGTCTTTGTCATGAAATTTCTGTCCATTCCTATGTCCAGGATGCTATTGCCTAGTTTGTCTTCCAGGGTTTCAAAAGCAAAAGTTGATAAGTAGGATCTAATTAAACTTAAGAGCTTCTGCACAGCAAAAGAAACTATCAACAGAGTAAACAGATGACCTGCAGAATCGGAGAAAATGTTTGCAAATTATGCATCTGACAAAGGTCTAATATCCAGCATCTATAAAGAACTTAAACAAATGTACCAGAGAAAAACAACCCCATTAAAAAGTGGGAAAAGAACACAAACAGGCACTTTTCAAAAAAAAGCATACATACAGCCAACTAGCATATGAAAGAAAGCTCAATAGCCCTGATTATTAGAGAAATGCAAATCAAAACCACAATGAGATACCATCTCACACCAGTCAGAATGGCTATTATTAAAAGTAAAAAAATAACAGATGCTGGCGAGGTTGGGGAGAAAAGGGAACACTTATATACTGTTGGTGGGAGTGTCATTTAGTTCAGCCATTGTGGAAAGCAGTATAGCAATTCCTGAAAGAGCTAAAAGCAGAACTAATATTCAACCCAGCAATCCCATTACTGGGTATACACTCAGAGGAATATAAATCATTCTGTCATAAAGACACATGCATGCAAATGTTCACCGCAGCACTATTCACAATAGCAAAGACATGGAATCAACCTAAATGCCTATCAATGAAAGATTAAAGAAAGAAAATATACACACCCTGGAATACAATACAGCCATAAAAAACAACAAGATCCACATATACACCATGGAATACAATGCAGCCATAACAAAAAACAAGATCGTATCTTCTATGGGAACGTGGATGGAGCTGGAGGCTATTATCCTTAGTAAACTAACCCTGGAACAAATACTGCATGTTCTCACTTTTAAGTGGGAGTTAAATGATAAGAACCTATGAACACAAAGAAGGAAACAAGAGACACTGGGGTTTACTTGAGCAGGGAGGGTGCGAGGAGGGGAGAGCAGAAAAGACAGCTATTGGGTACTGGGCTTAATAACCGGGTGATGAAATAATCTGTACCTCAAACTCCCGTGACACATGTTTACCTATGTAACAAACCTCCACACATACCCCCAAACCTAAAATAAAAGTGGAAAAAAAAAAAAAAAGAAAGAAAAAAACCCAGCTCCTCTGGCCTATGGTAAAGGCTCCATGGGGTGAGGGTAAAGGTGCTCAGATCGTACCTCCAGGAGGTCAGAAGATGAGGAGATAAGCGATGCAAGAGCCCCTTGCTGGTTTGGAAGTCAGGGCCACTTATGGTCATGAAATAGCTCAAAGGCATCTCCACGCTTTCTTCAGGGGTCCAGAGGAGTGCCCTGCCTTTTCCCCTTTACTGCTACAACGTGTGGGCTCCACCAGGGCACCTCCCAAGCCATGTGATGAGCCTGTGTGATCCTCACAGCACTGCCTTTCTCCTGTCCCTCTCAAAACCGCCCCTGTAGGTTTATCAGAGACTTTTGTTGACATGGGAGAGATTATAAAGACATTGTACCTCATGCCAATGCTCTTTCAATGACATCTCCTCTCACACCAAAGGGATAATAAGAATACTAACAAAAACATTTAAAAGAGCCAATAAGGTTTGGCACAGTGGCTCACGTCTGTTATCCCAGCACTTTGTGAAGCTGAGGCAGGCAGATAATAAGCTCAGGAGTTCAAGACCAGCCTGGGCAACATAGTGAAACCCCATCTGTACAAAAAATTTAAAAAGATTAGTCAGCCATGATGGCGGGCAGCTGCAGTCCTAGCTAGTTGGGAGGCTGAGGTGGGAGGATCACTTGAGCCTGGGAGGCTGAGGGTACAGTGAGCCATGATTGTGCCACTGCACTCCAGCCTAGGTGGCAGAGCAAGACCCTGTCTCAAACAAACAAACAAACAAAAACCCCACAATAATAAAGATGAGTGCTAGGATTCTATACATCTTCTATTAAAATGTTTGTCCTCAAAATTGAAAATGAGGCCCAGAAGATTAACTAACCCATCCATGATTTCACAGCCAAACAAGGGATAGGGTCAGGATTTGAAGCCAAAATTGTCTGACTCGAAATCTCTTTGCATTCTTCCAAAATACAGACATCAGGAGAATCATTTGGGCCCTTGTTAGAAACTGAGTTTCCTTATGGCACCTGGTCCTAAGTCAGACTTTCCAGGTGAACGTCCTGGGAATCTTCATTTTCATAGGTGACTCTTAAGATCAGGCCAGTTGGTGAAAACACTGCACTGTGTTAACCTGCCACAAAGGACCACAAAGATGCTAAAGGTGGGTTGCGGTGGGGGAGACATACGTGTCTTTGGGTCCAGAAAGAACTAACATTCAATTCAGCTCCATTTCAGAGGAAACCAGACTCAGGCCACTGTAGAGTCCTGTAGAGCGGCAACTTGGCTCCCCAGGCAGGCAGCTGGTGACTTCCCAGGGTCTGGCACATGAAATAGGTCTCCTGAAGTCCTCCCCCTACTTCAGGGACTGTGGCAGGCCCTTGGAACCACTTAATATGTGAGACTGCTTGGCCCACCACTGAGGTGTAAACCCAGGAGGTAGAGGGCTGAGAATAACTTTATCCCCTGGTTCATTTGTGGGCTTGTCAGTTACATAATGATAGTGATGAATGGGCTATCTTGACAGCTGAACATTTAGGAGCTGCTGACCTTTGATCTCTGGTCACATGATAGGGTCACCCGAAACTTGCATGACTTCTACCTGCCCAAAGGTAACAATATAAAGGTCAAATGGGCTGGACGATTATATGTATCCAGTCGGAGGCCGCTTGGTTGGATGCTTTAAGAGAGACCGGGTTGGGTTCCCCAGCACACAATGCTATGGAACCACTGCAGAAATGTGCTCAACAAAAGATATACAATTTCAAAGCAGTCTAGAGTAACTTTCCTTGCAAGGGAATAGAATGAACTCATTATTTTTAAAGGGCAACAATGAAAACAAACACTTTGGAAGAAAATATATTCTGCTAGTGACTCAGCCATTGGGAGGGAAGGCATATAGGTGCATGACTTAATGAATGATATTCATGCTATACCTACGACATGGCAGGAGGTCCAATTTGATGCAATTACTGGAACAAAATCCCCACCGGGTAATATCAAGCCCTCCTTTCAGCCACAGAATACGGTCTCTCCGCTGTCCTCTGTCACCACAGAACTCCACAAAGGACCATGACTGACAAAAGATAACCCTTTCCAAATCTCATGACTTCCCTGTTGCTTGAAATTTAAGTAACGTTTGCGTGGGACAGTCTCAAACTTCAGAAAGATTCCAGAATAACTTCTGATTAGAAATCCAAGGTGGCTGTGATTTTTAAACGCACTACAACATTCTAAAAAACATTTCTTCTTGCAAATTGGAAGATTGTGCTTTTTGACTATGTGGTTCAATTCCATTTACTCAGAATCAACTTGATTCTGAGTAAATAATAGCAGTCATGTAAGTAACGAATACAGTTATGAAAATAAAAGCTAAAAGGCCAATGCCATTGATTTCCAGAATCCAGAAACTTCACAATCTGCAGGAAGCGGCAGACATTACAGAAAAATCTGATTTACACAAACAGCCTGTTTTTCTACAAAGGATTTTCCCCTGCAAAGTCAAAGACCAACAGACAGACTGCCAGTGAGTATAATCCACTCATACTCCTGAGAGATAAGCAAAGCAAGGGACAATGGCTTATAGAATAAAAGGCCAGCTGTTCTGACTTTGGAATGCTCATTTGAGTTGTAGGCTGTGAAATAAATTTGAGTTGATGATTCCTCCATCTGCTCACCTGTCAGTCTCCTTCCACTGAACTGCTGTTTTTAGAAATACTTCCGTGTAACCTGCTTAATTGGTTTTTGGATGCCAAGAAACACCTCACGAGTTCATTTTAACCTTATTTGGAACATGAGGTTCCTGGGTCTTTCTGGATTTCTCTTCTTTAGAAACATTCACTAACAGGTCACTTAGGGTAGGGAACTCAGTAGCATCTAATACCAACTGTGTGACACAGTTCAAATTCAGGATTAGGGAGAAAATGGTGGGTCAAAAGAAAAATGCTAATTTATAAAGATCATATCAGTCTTCTGATGAATTAAACTGATTTAAAAGCTGAGTCAAAGTCAAAATTCTTATAGTGGTCCACAGGGCCCTCCATGATGGACCCTTTCCTAACCCCGATTCTCTGCCCTCTCCTTGCACTCATCCCATTGTTCACTGTGCTCCAGTCAGACCGGCTTATTTGCTCACCCTGAAGGGGCCAAGAGCAGTCTCAGCGTATTAGAACCTGCTGCTCCTTCTCCCTTGAACACTCTTCCCCTAAAATATCCACATGGCTTCCTCCCCCTATCCCTTCAGGTCACTCCTTAATCCAATCAGGGAGACCTTCCTTGACCGCCTTACTCAGGACAGCAAACATCTCCCCTCCTTGTCCCCCAACTCTAGCACTCCCCATCTTCCTTCACTGTCCTGTTTTTCTCTGTAGCACTTGACGCCATTTGTGTGTGCGTGTGTGTGTCTGTGTGTGCACACGCACATGAGCTAAGCTCTCTGAAGGCAGGGATTTCTGTCTGTTTTGCTCACTGCTATATCCTCGAAGCCTAGAGCAGAGTTTGACACATGGTAGCAGCGATAAATACTGTGGAGTGCACAAGGGATTGAAAGCATCTTACATCTGAATTGTATCTCCTTAACAGGGAGCTGATTTCCCTGCTACACAGCACTTTAAGAACAATGATAAGAAGAAGTAATAGCTGGGCACGTAAAAGTAATAGTACCCTGTAGTACCAGCTACTTGGGAGGCTGAGGCAGGAGGATCAGTTGAGCCCAGAAGGTCGAGGTTGCAGTGAGCAGTAATCACACCACTGCACTCCAGCCTGGGCAACAGAGCCAGACCCTGTCACCAAAAGCAACACAAACACACACAAAAAGAGCAAGCTAACAACATAACAAGCCAGATGGTATAGTAGGGAGAACACTGGTCTGAGAGTTAAAGACCCAGTTCTGCCACTACTTTACCCTAGGATCTTGGGCAAAACTGTGACTTTCTGGCCATCATTACTTAGATCTGTACAATGAGGGCTTGAGTTAGACAATCCCTAAAGGTCTTCCCATCTCTAAAAAAACTGTAGTTATATATATAAACAGTATGGCTTACGTCCATATGCATTATCCCATGTGATCCTCACTACTAGGGCAGCCAAGAAAGGTGTAAACCCAGTTTGAAAATGAGGCCACAGCTAGTGCAAAGGCCTTAACAGATGAGTCCATCTTGGGGCCTCCAGCCCTAGGACAACACAGCTGACAGCACTTGAAGCAGTGACAATCATCTGTTATGGACTAAATGTCTGTGTCCTCCTAAAAGTCATATCTTAAACTCCTAGCCTCTAATGTGACAGTATCTGAAGGTCGGCCTTTGGGAGGTAATTAGGTCATGAGGGTGGTACCCTTATGAAAGGGATTAGTGCCCTTAAGTGAAAGCATTGTTCCAGGTCACACAACCACATAAATAACAAGTCATATTAATTGGGGCTGAAACTTAGGTCACTCACTAGTCCAACACTTTTCAACTAAACTGAACTTGGTAAAATTGGGATTACTGCCACTCACTCTTAAACTCTGATTCAAAAGCTATTTTTGCAGGCAAGTTCTAATCCTCTGAGCGATATGTGTCATTGACTCCAGTACTTCCTGGGCACTATTTCACTCTCGCCAAAGAACCTATGGAGTCTTTAAGCTGCCGCTTCATTCCAAGGTTACAGATAATAAACTGTTCCATTTGCCTATGGATGTTTTATGACAGGAGCACAATTATATGTTGGTGCAGCTGTTTTGTAGAAAGGGAAGAAGTCCAGGCCACTGCAGCATCAGGATTGTCATGTTAACAAGGCCCTGAACTCCAAAGATGTCATAGTGTCCTGGCCTTAAATCCAAAGCAAGTCTGCATTTTGTACACCTAGGAAATGAATGACACTCTTTCTACAGCTAACATTTGGAAACTAACATTGCTTTGTCCCACATAAATATCTATGCCGCTGGGTCAGTGATCAGGAAGATGCTTGCTAAGTGTCCACTGATAAAGCCAGGATTTGGGCAGAAGGACTTCTGTGACTTTTGTGCTTTTAGTATCCATTCATTCAACAAATATTTACTAGGTGCCAGGATCTAGAGATCCAGTAGAGAACTACACCAAGTCCCAGGTTTTGTGGTGCTTACATGCTAGCAGGAAAGTCAGGTAATAAACACATGTATCGGTTATAAACTGTATTCAGCTGCTAGCAAGGGGGACTGGAAATAACCGTGGTCAAAGTAGATGGGAGCTTATTTTTATTTCACATTAAAGAAGTCTAAGGACCATCACACAGAAGCAGACCATGGACGTCTGCAACCCAGGCTGTTCCATCCACCTTTCTGCTCTGTCATCCTTAGCACATGGCTGCCATCCGCGAAGTCACCTTTGGGGCCAGGACACTCCAGCCACCATATCTGAGTCCCAGGCGGGAGGCAGCAGAAAAGACAGAGGGCTATAATATCCCCTTACCTCCTCTTTGAAAGGAGGACAAGTAACCCCCTCCATCTGGATCTCACTGATTAGAACTTAGTCACTGGGAAGTGTGAGATTTTAGCTGGACATTGCTCCCTTTCCCTGTCAAAACCAAGACTTCAAGGAAGAAGCAAAAAGTGAGACAGGATGAAAAGCTAACATTCTCTGCCACACAATGTAAGCAAATAAATATCAAGATAATTTCTGCTAGAGATAAGTGTTCTGGAGCAAATCAAGCAGATAAATGAAAAAAAAAAAAGAGTGAATAGAGAGGCTGAGGGAAGAGACTAGGCTAGGGTGGTTGTGATGGACACTTGTCCTGGGGAAGGGTATTGTAAGTGAGAATGAGTTAGGCATTAGGGCTGGGCGCAGTGGCTCACGCCTGTAATCCCAACACTTTGGGAGGCCAAGGCAGAAGGCTCCCTTAAGGTCAGGAGTTCTAGACCAGCCTGGGCAACAGAGTGAGACTCTGTCTCTACAAAAAATAAATAAATTAGCCAGGCACAGTGGCATAAGTCTACAGTTTCAGCTACTTGGGAGGCTGAAGTGGGAGGATTGCTTGAGCTTAGGAGTTTGAAACCACCTTTGGTAACATAGCGAGACTCTGTCTCTGCCAAAAAAGAAAGAAAAAAGAGTTAGGCATGCCCAGGGGACAGCAAGGGGGCAACTGTGGCTGGAGGAAGGGGGCAAAGAGAGGGGATGGAGAGGATGGGGTCAGTGAAGTCTGAGCTCTTGGAAGCCACTGTGGAGACTGGATTTTACTCTAAGTGAGATGGGGAACCGCCGGAGGGTTTTAAGCCGGAGGATGATATGATCTATGTCACGGTGCTCCGCAGAAAGCCTCTAGATTCCTTTAGGAATGGAGTCATCTCATGAGAGTAAACTTCTATGCTCTACCTACATACAGTATTCGTTTGATGAAGCAAAATATCTTACGCCTCTTCGGTGGCGTCCTAGGCCACTCCAGCTCTGGGGCTGGGAGGGAGGGAAGGCTGTAAACCTTATCCTTCAAGGCTTTGATGTATTGTTCGCCTTTGCGCTGGAATAGAAAAGAAGGAATCACGCCAAAGCCTCCCTGGATTCCCAAGTCCACCTGATGTGTATCTTCAGAACTCAACACACATCCAATTTATGCTGTTCTTTTTCTTTTTGGTGCCGTGAATTCAGGCTGAGGAAGAAGGGTAATCCTATATGCTGAGAGCCACGGAAGACTGAACAGGCCTTCTGAGTCAGTGCAAGGTTTGCTTCTGAAATGACTTGGTTAGAAAGGAGTTTTAAAACATCGTAGTTCAATAGAGAGCAGGCCAAATTCTGAAGTCCTCCGACTGAAGTTTTTGCGGTGCTGCTAGCAATGCCGCCACTGAATAAAGCCCACTGGAGCCTCAGAAAAGAAGGATGAGTTGCCAAAGAGACCGCCTTAGGCTTGCAGTATGGCCTGCAAACTTCAGGTTAACTGGGTGGACTTATTAATTAATCATCACAACCACAAGTTTCCCACCTGGGCATCTTTAAGGAGAAAGCAAGAGGAGAGACAGGCCATTATCTATTTATTACTTACTGTCTTGTAGTCTCTGGTCAATGGGCTGGTGGAGTGTCACACTTCGGGGCTTTGAAAGCATGGGTCTGTCATTCCTTCACTGTCTGGGGGTGATCTCATTCTCCCAGCACCAATGTTTGCTTGTGGGGTGACCTTGGGAAGGGCACTTAGCAACAGCATTTTCTCATCTGTCAAGCTGAGACAGCCACAGGGACCCAAAGTCACATCTGGTAAATGCTCAAGCATGGGACAGTCTGGGCCACCTCATCTCAAAGCCCCCTGGCTCTGGGAAGAAGGCTTTTTCCAACAGGGAAAATAAGCAAGGCCATGTCCTTGCCACGTGCCTGGTAGAGATGGGGGTGAAGGCAGGGTGGGGTGGAGGACGACAGTAGCTCTTTGTAGAAAAGACACCCTTAGGCCCTCACTGCGGATCCCAGATGCTTTCTCATTTGCCAAAATTCAGAAGGTCATAAGGAATCAAAGGACGACATCTGCTTGTGCAGAATGTCATTATAGAGGAGTCTGGGAACAAGAGGCCTGTTACAAGTCACCTTTCCAGCTCCTGCAAACAGGCCGATTAATGGAGAAGTTCGGCTCCTCACTGAGCATTACAGGAGTGGGGTCAGCTGGGACTGGGCCAGAGCTCAGCGGTGGGTCAGGAGAACACAGCAAGGACTTGATTAGCTGCTGTGACCTCCTGCCCCGTGCCCGGCCTGCCAGGGAGCTGGGCTTCTCAGCAGACTGCTAAGTTAGAATTTACACTTTTTGGAAGAACAGTTCTGCAGCTGAGACCACCTGGGAGTTGGCACAGAATACTTTACGGAGGCTCCATTATGCGTTTTCTGCCACGCTAGCTGATAGGTTAGCTCAGGCGAGACTGTGAGACCTGGAGAACTTGCTATTCCTAATTTAAACTGTTCTTTCTAGCAGGAGACTGACTCGCAAAGGTCCTAGTGCCCAAAGGCATCCGCCAGTAAGTTCCGGGGCCAGGGTTGGATGCGTAAGTGCCATCAGCAAGTGGCCTGCCTGTGTGGCATGAATGGACAGGTCCCAGGACAGTGTTCCCTCCAGGAACACTCTTGCTCTGGCTTTCAACTAATGCCAGGAAGTCTACCATTAATTCATTTTGTTCAAATGTACGGGGAAAGGAGGGAAAGGTATTTTACAATGCAACTACATCTAAGGAGGATAATAGTTTAAGCCACCTCTTGGATAGAGCATGCTGCTTCCTGGTGTGAAGAAGGGAGAATCCCATGACCTCTGCAGTCGCTGGGTGAGAAGCAGAGGTAAACTTCCTTGCAGTCTCACCTAGGGTTGATCACGTGAATAGCCTTCTGCAAGAGAGAGATGTACAGGAGGCCAGCAAATAAAGACTAGAAGCAATTTAACTGGTTCCAAGTTAATGTCCTTTTTCAGTGGGTCTCATGTAAGCGTCTGGGAGTTACGGTTGCTAACTTAAAGTGATTTATAAAGTTCTTTCCCAGGAGAAAGGTCTTTTGGGGAGGCAGCGAGTGGGTCTGTGAATTATTTCTCCATGGTGGGTACAGTGTGAGGATGAAGGAACAGGTTCAACTGTAAAGAATCTAGAGATCTTTCCTCAAAGAGAAGGAATTCTCATTTTTCAGCAAGGTAATTTTGGACAGCCACGACTTGCTCTTTTAGACTTCAGATTTGGTAGAGCCTCTGTTCTTGGGAGGTTCTTATCTTCTGTCCTACCCCCCTCAGTTTAAAGGCAAGTTTAATAGACTGCTCAACCCATTTGTGTCAAAGTCAGGACACTAGAATCCAGGTCTTGAGATCCTTAGTTCACTATGGGCCTGCCTGCAAATTTTCCCTTTTCCTCTTAATGTTTTGTTTTGTTTTGAGACAGGGTCTTACTCTGTTGCCCAAGCTGGAGTCCAGTGGCACAATCATGGTGCACTGCAGACTTGACCTCTCAGGCTCAAGTGATCATCCCAACTCAGCCCCCCAAGTAGCTGGGACAACAGGCATGTGCCATCATGCCCAGATAATTGTTTTTTTATTACTTTTTGTAGAGACAGTGTCTCACTATGCTGCCCAGGCTGGTCCCAAACTCCTGGCCTCAAGGGATCCTCCCACCTTGGCTTCCCAAAGTGCTGGGATTACAGGCATAAGCTATAATGCCCAGCCCTTTTTCTTTTTTCTAATGTTGTAATTGTTAATTGCCAACATTTTCTGAGCATCTACTATGTGCCAGATGGCATTGTAAGTGCTTTACTCATGTAATAATCCCAGTAACCCCATCAGGTTGCTATGATTATTATCCCCACCTTACAGATGCAAACAGTGAGGCACTGAGTGGTTATGTAATTTGCCCAAAGTCACAAAGATTGTGAGTGAGGTAGCCAAGATGTGAACCCAGGCAGTCTGGTTCCAGAGCCCATGCTCCAAACCACTCCCCTATAATATGATGGAAACATGGCCCACTCACAGGTTTACATCCAATGACGTAGAAGGGTTCACAACGAAAAAGCAAGACTGTTCCACTCCATCCATCCAACCCGCAGATTTGTTTCATATGGTAGTTACCTTCTGTATCTCTAACTAATACGCATGTACCCTGATTTCTTTGTTTGCTTTTTAAGACACAGGGTCTCTCTCTGTCACCAGGCTGGAGTGCACAGTGGTGTGATCACAGCTCACTGCAGCCTTGAACTCCTAAGCTCAAGTGATCCTCCCGACTCAGCCTCCTGAGTTGCTAGGACTACAGGTGTTCACCACCATTTCTGGCTTATTTTATTTTTGTAGAGACGGAGTCCCACTATGTTGCTCAGGCTGGTCTTGAATCCCGGCCTCAAGCAATCCTTCTGCTTTGGCCTCCCAAAGTCCTGGGATTACAGGTATGAGCCACTGTACCAGCATACCATTTCTTGATTGATTAATTTTAGATATTATCTGTTGGTTTCCTATAATGTTTCATGAGGATTTTGCTCCCACTTGTTCCATGCATATGCCCATGGTGTTTGTGGTAACTAGCCTCCAAACATGGCCTCCAATGGACCACACCTCCAGCACTCACTCCTACATTCAACCTGGACTGGCCCTTTCTGTGACTTGCTTTCAACAACAGATCGCGGCACAGGTGACTCTGGGCCATTTCCTTAAAAAAGCCTGGCAGTTTCTGCTTTTGTATTCTTAGGAGTCTTGAGCCGCCATGTAAGGAGCATGGCTGCCCTGCTGGGGAGCCCACATGGAAAGGCCACTTGGAGAGAAAGAGGCCCTGAGACTACAAGGAGAAAGAGAGGCCCGGAAATCTCAGAGCCACAGCAGAACCAGCTTTTTGCTCCCAGCTGCTCCCTGACTATAGTCACGGGTAAGACCCTCAGTGAACCCAGTAGAAGAACCACCTGTCCAGCTGAGCCCTAGTCAACCCCAGAAGGCCGGAGTCTTAGATGAGGAATAATAAACTGTGGTTGTTTTAACTCACTACATTTCGGGGTGATTTGTTACATTGCAATGCATAACTGAAATAGTGTTTTCCATATTATGAGATCTTTCATTGGATGCCTTTGTAACTGTCGATGACATGCTTTAATTCTGTATCTGGTTCCATTAACTTTTTTTTATGACAAAATATATATAACAAAAATATGCCATTTGAATCATTTTTAAGTATACGGTTCAGTGGAATTATTACATTTACACTTACAATGTTGTGCAACCATCACCACTATCTATTTCTAAAACTTTGCCATTACACCAAACAGAAATGCTGTATGTATTAGGCAATAAACTCCCCATTTCCCTTCTCCCAGCCCCTGGTAACCTATCATCTACTTTGTCTCCATGGATTTGCCTATTCTAGATATTTTATATAAGTTAAATCATACAATATTTGTCCTTTGTGTTTGGCTTATTTCACGTAGCATAATATTTTCAAGGTTCATTCATACTGTGGCCCGTGTTTCAATTTCATTCCTTAGAATGGCTGAATAATATTCCACTGTATGCATGTAACACATTTTGTTTATCCATTCCTCTGTTGATGGATATGTGGGTTGTTTCCACCTTTAGAACACTGTGAATAATGCTACAATGAACACTGATGTACAGTATCTGTTTGAGTCCCTGCTTTCAATTCTTTTGTGTATACATCTAGGAGTGGAATTGCTGGGTCACATGGTAATTCTATGTTTAATTTTTTTGAGGACCCACCAAACTGTTTTTGAAAGGTGCCGCACCATTTTACACTCCCACCAATAACGGAGGAGCCCCATTTCTCCACATGCTTGCCTTGTTATTTTCTTTTCTTTTTTTTTTTAATTGCCATCCCAGTAGGTGTGAAGTAATCTCTCCTTGAGGTTTTGATTTGCATTTCTCTATTGACTAATGATGTTAAGGATCTTTTCATGTATTTATTTGCCATTTATATATCTTCTTTGGAGAAATGTCTAATGAAATCCTTCGCTCATTTTAAAAATTAGATTGTCTTCCTGTTATTGAGTTTTAGGCACTCTTTACATACTCTGGACATTAAACTTTTATCAGATTATATGATTTGCAATATTTTCTTCCATTCTACAGGCTATTTTTTTCACCTTCTTGGTAGCATTCTTGATGCATAAGAGTTTGTAATTTTGATGAAGTCCAATTTATCTGTTTTTTCCATTAACTCTTAACCGTGTCTCCCAACTTCCCTTTTCATAAGACGCAGATATGAGTGCTCAATATAGAATGAAAGACTGAGCCAATTAACAGCACAAATTGGAGCTGAAGGACTATGAGATATCCAGTATCTCTTACACTCTGGAAGGACTGTTTCCCTATCTCTGCCATTCTCAAGTCAGTTGTTGGTTTTCACTAACTGACAACACAATTAACCCAACTTTGAGTTATTCTCTAAACTAAAAGTAATTAGTGTGAACTGTTTTAAAAATATTCTAGAATCTTTAATTAAACTCACTCAGACTGGAAGTTTCCATTCTCTACTTGTGCAAATGCATAAGATCTGGCTAGGTGACTTACTTCTTCCACTAACCCAAAGGCAATTAACTGGTGAGTATCTCAGCACCTACTCAATTCCTGTCCAGAGGAATGACAGTACCTGAGATCCCTGGTGAAAAACTTCTCACGGAATTCGCCCTCAAACCTTCTTGGAAAAATTTTCTCGTTCTTCAAAAGAACTTCCTGCCTTCTCCTATTGGATTTGTAAGAGATTTATATTGGACTGAAGGATGGTTATCGAGGCCATGTATGCATATCCTGATTGGCAAACCATCCTTTATGTAATCAGTGACAACTCTTTATAACGTGGGTGTTAGCAAACAAGGAAAATGGAAAACTCAATACTGTGTGGAAGGATGCTACTATAAATGAATGAATTTTCCCAGTGTGCAGTGGTAGTTCAAGGGACATGGTCTGATCTGTATAACCGAATTTGTGTAACAAGAAACTTGCCATAATGATGTTTTCCTTTCATAACAACCTTTCCTTGGGCATTTCTGACAGGAGATTCTCATTTTCCCCCTACTGAAAACATTTAATTCACTGCCGTATTTGGAATATCTGTTTATTTGTGGGGCACTTAAAATACGAAATATCTCATAGTTGTTTTTGTCCTTACCATCAAAAAGGAGGTGTGGCTTGGTAGAAAACATTAAAAGAGTGTTTTGAATGATCAGGTCAGTAGAAACATACTGAAGAAAACTGTACTTGCAAAAGCTAGTTAAGCATGCCATTAAGACAATTATATGAACTTAGTTCCAACCAGATAATGACATTTTGCAGAATTGCTTATAATCTGAAAACCTGGAAGCAAAAATCCATCACTGAAGGAATGATACTAAATTACAGTATATGGACTTCTCTGAAAGAATTAAATAGGTTGATATGTTCTAACATGGAAAGATTTCTAAACATAAGGCATATTATTGAGTAAAAATGCAATGTGGGTATTGATTTGTATGGCATAATAACCACTTATGCAAAACAAATAAGGAAAACATATGTTTGTCGTTGGATACATGTATGTCTGTAAATGCACAGAAGAATATTTGGAAGGGCAAGAAGGTCTATGTTTGGAAGCAGTGGTCAAAAGACTTTACCCTTATCTATAAAGTTTTAATTTTTACAAAGTGAATGCATTGTGCATTACTTGTACAGTTAAAAATTGATAAAGATGCTAAAAACGGTGGTGACTAGAACTAAATACCTTAGCTGCAGACATGAATAAGCTGTTAAAGATTACAACTGCCTTCAATTCTCATTTCCTTTCTAATAAAATTCTGGGAACTTAGCAAGAAGTAAATTCTTGGCTTGGTCAATACAGGGCTTTGAAGTCAACTAGGTGAAACAATTCCTTTGCATCTTGTTTTTGTAATTTTCTTTTTCTTTTTAGAGATAGGGTCTCACTCGGTTTCCCAGGCTGGAGTGCAGTGGCGTGATCATAGCTCACTGTGAACTCCAGGGCTCAAGCAATCCTCCTGCCTCAGCCTCCTGAGTAGCTAGGACTACAGGAGCATGCCACCACATCCAGCTAATTTTTAAATTTTTTGTAGAGATGGGGTCTTGCTATGTTTTCCAGGCTGGTCTCGAACTTGTTGGTTCAGTGATCTTTCCTCTCTGGCCTCCCAAAATGCTGGGATGACAGGTGTGAGCCACTGTGCTCGGCCTCCTTTGCATCTTGAGGGAGAATTTACAACATTCCTTGCCATTGTAGTAAAGGTAGGGTTGTCTGAGGATTGGAGTAGAAAAAGGGAGTTCTTTTGATTGTCTATCTTACCTTCTCCAAACTTCTGCCATCCCAGTAAAACTGAAGCCTTGCTACGGGAAGAGTAAAGGACCATTTACTATACTTATTTTAAACATCTAAGCTTTAGAAGACTTTTTCCTATCTACATCCCTGTTAAGAAAAGTGTCAAAGCAACAAAGATGCAAAGTGGAAACAGATGTTTTTCTAGAAACCAAAAACGCTTTCAGGAATGGTTTTAGGTGTTCACACTTGTTTTCTAAGTAACTGTACCAACCAACTTTTCTTGTCCACTATTCTAGCCCCTGGCATGTTCCTTGCACCCTGCTGGGCACACATGCTCAAACAGGGCCTGGTCATGGCAGCCTAAGTTCCTGGCAAGCCCTGAAGACAGGGGAAGGCCTGGGGCTCTCAGTTTTAACTCAGCTACAGAGCACCCAGCACAAGAAGCCCAAGCAAGGCCAAGAGAAAGCAATGGCATCTCATTCTCTGGCTGAGTTTGCTTTTTCCTTTTGGGGGCCGGCAGCCCACTGAACTCCTTTGGGATGTGGAGGGTCTTGGGAATACAAGCTCTCCCTGTTCAGTTCACGACCCCTCCCCTAAGTGTTTGCTTTTAGGCACCTCAGTTGCTAAAGGCATTTAACTTTAATTCCATTTGACTTCAATTGTGTCCAAATTACTGTAAAAAGGAAGAAGACAACAAGCTCTAAATTGAAGAGAGACAGAAAATCATTGAGAATCCTGCCTTTATGAATATTTGATGAAGAAAGGTTAGATCCATAGCTGGTAAATTATAAGAAATTATGTCCATCATGTGACTCTGTCAGCAAAGGTTAATACAAATGGGTTGGGACTTAGTTGGGATGACAATGCAGATTTAAAAAGATTTGTGCTGTCCTCACTGCAATTAGTTTTTCTCCTATTATTAGTGTAATAGAGCTGATCGTTAGGATTATGGCAACAGAACAACTGCTCAGTGAAATCATTTTGTTTTTCAGACTATCACTGCATTTTCACCATAAATTCCTCATCTCTGCTAATCTTGCCCTTAATTGTGTGGTTGCTGTGGGCAGGATCCAATTATTAACTCTTTTGATCCTACAGTGCCCTTGCCAGCAAGTATGCTGATTATATGCAGATGGAATGGGCAATCTTGTGTTTTTCTGTGGCTGGATACACGGGTCTTGTGGTTCATTTAGCACGAGCAGAAAAATGGTTATTTTTGTTCCAATAACAGCTTCAGTCAGGTGTGAAATTTTATATAATTGTGTTATAGGATTTTGCCCAGGTTAAGGGGTTTCGTGGGGCTTCCATTATGAACCTCATTTCTCAGGTATTTATGATTTGTTTTCCACTTTAAAAAAATCTGAATTAGGCTCAATGTGCTCTGCCTGGAGGCCTTATTGTTGTTGTTATTTTGCAAAGGGGATTAAAGTAGTCCTCCTGCGTTTTTGGTACTGGGGAATGTAACTGAAGTCAAGCATAGTAAGCTGGGATGTAGAAGAAATGGCACTGTGGACCCCAAAAGCTGAAGGCATCATTTGTCCAAGTGGCCTTTGGATGTGCAAGGGTGCCTCTAGACCCTTTCAACAAGGCTGAAGGGCTTGGAGACTGAAGCCAGAGAGAGGGTGCGGTAAATAACCAACAACTACAGCCAGACGAGTCGGAGGGTATGTAGGTTTCTTGCTATTCCAGACCAAGCTCTAAACAAACAATTTGCAAACAAACTTCAATGCTTATTTGTCATCACTATGTTTATATATCATCTCTTATATAGAGAAAATTCCTTACTTACAGAAAATTCCACTGCCTTGGCCTAAGGTCACCTTTTCTTTTGATATCTACACATTATGAATTATATATCCTTCATGAAGTTGCTATATACTTTAAAAATGAGGGACATGGCTGATGGAATGTTTAAAGATGGTAAAAGACAAGGAGAAAGGCAAATATGATTTTGGCCATGGAGGGCATGTGAAGGAGGGAAAGATCTAGATAATGGAATGTACTCATAATAAACTAAAAAATAAAAATCTAAAAACGTACAGGTAAACCATGCTAATAAATCAAGAGACCCTACAGGCCCAATGCAGAAGACAAAGTGTTTTTCCAAAATCTAAAGGAAGGCTGGAAAAAAATGGATAACTATAGAAAATTTGTCTTGGGAAGGGTTAAATGTCACAGCCAAAAGAATAATTGGAATTGTCAATGCCTGTAGCAATCTCGCTGTAGAAGCAGTGTCTTAGCAAGGTCCACTGAGAGTACTTTCCAACAGAAGTATACACTCTGCCCATACTTATAGTCCTCCAAAAGTAGGAAATTTAACACATCAGGGAGCCTGCTGGATTATCAGATCAACTAATCAATAGCGTTGACAATATTTCCACCTAAAAGCATTAGGGAGCAGTAAGTAAGGCACCAAAGCAGACAGGATCTTTGCCAATACATTACCTTGGACCTTTGACTTCTGCCAAGGGCCCAAGAGGCACATGACTTTTCTTCCCAAGACCTGGGATTTTCTGCCTAAGTGATTTTGGCCTGCTTGAGTTGAGTCAATTGCATCCTTCATTAGGAATGGGTACAGAGGACATATGCAAATGGCACAGACCCAGTCTCCCAGGCATCTGAAGCAGCATGGCGGGTCATGCCATTACCCGCTCTCAGCAGCCCTCCCCGCCCGGCCTCTGTAAATCTCAGCTGTGTGTGTGCAGCATCACAGGACTCAGTGGGATACAAATGGCTTCTCCGTGTATCTAGATTGCTCCTGAGACTTGAGCCACCTGAAGAGTTCTGTCCCCTCTGTGTGACCTACACCTGGTGGCTCTGAAAAGACATTTTGGCCACTCTCAACTCACTGAATTTAATGCTTCAGGAAGCAACAAGATTTCATCACTGAAGATGAAGCTAACGCAGAGAGACAAAGAAAATACACTGTGTAAGTCCCCATGTCTGTAAAAGGTCATGTGGGGCAATACAGAACCTAACTCATCCAATCTACACCAAAACATGCTCTGTGGAATCTGACTGTCTCCCCCAAACTGCTCCTTCTGGTATAGCAATCTGTATGTAGGCCAGCCTCCAAATATCAGGATGAACTCCATCTCTAGAAACACATTTGTCCTTGGAAAAGACTAGAACAGGACTGTCAAAGGAAGGGGAGTAACATTTGTCAAGTACCTGCTACTTTGTTTTATCTCATTTAATTCTCTTTACATAATCATTTAAAGTTTACTAATGAGGAAACTGAAGCTCAGAGGGGTTAAATAACACGTTCAAGGACAGAGAGCCAGTACAGGTTGAATATCCCTTCTCTGAAATGCTTGGGACGAGAAGAGTTTCAGACTTCAGACTTTTTCAGATTTTCGAATATTTGCATTATACTCACTGGCTGAGCATCACTAATTCAAAATCCAAAATCTGAAATGCTCCAATGGGCATTTCCTTTCAGCATCATGTTGGCGCTCAAAAAGTTTTGGATTTTGGAGCATTTCGGATTTCAGATTTTGGATTAGGGATGCTTAACCTGTACATGGAAAGGCTGGATTCAAATCCAGGCCTGCCAGGCTCCAAAAGCACTACCCCAAACTCTTGGTACCACCCAATGTTGCCTTGCTTCCACCAGAGGAACAAAAGATAGCTTAGTAAAGGCAAACAGACAAAATGCCAGCCCCCGCAAACTTTCCAAAATCCCAGAGAGTAAAATCCTGGGCAGTGGTGCACTTTGGAAGGATGCTGGTGTTGGTGTTGGTCGTTCTCAAATAGGCTCCATAATGGCGGTAGGGAGGGCGGTGTCGTGTGTAAAAATGGGACTCAAGGCAAAGTGCAGAACTTCTTTGGAAATGGATCCACCGTAGCTCACATCAGTCACTGGGCTCTCTAACCATGACAAAGCCAAGGTTTTCTAAAACTGGCATATTATTGTAGTCTGCCTGGCTGTGCTGTAACTATTTCAAGGACTATTAAATTAAACCCTGGAGACAGTTTCCCTTAAGATAAAGAGCATGCTTTTTATTGTGTCATCAAAGGAGACCAGAAAACCTGAAGCTTTCAGCTTTAAAGACAACATAATGAGATCAGAGATTTTGCTTGCAAAGAAATTAACTTTCGGTTAATTAATGAAAGTAACCTTAAACAGCGGGCGTGTTGCCAACAACCAGGACACTATAATAAAATGGGGGGAGGTGAGGAGATAATGGGCTGCTTTCAAGGGGCCAGGGCTCAGCAGCCCAGAAAAGAAATTCGATGAGGATGCTGCTTGTAAATTTGATCTCAAATTCTTAAGACGAACAAATAATAGTCTTATCTGTAATAAAGTCCGCTACAAATGCTTTCTTTTCCCCCATAATTTTCTGTTCAATTTAGATAGAAGATTTAATTAGATGTTGGTGAAACACCAGTTATTTAATAAAACCCTTAATAAAAATCTAATCTATGGTACATAGAAACCACTGTAACATAATCACAATGAAAAAAATACATTTTAGAGTATTTACTTTTTACAATTAAGAAAATATATATCTGTGACATGTCCTGTTTTCTACTCAAGAGGAGAGCTTGGAAAAACCCAAAGGTAATTTTTAAAAAGCTCCTAAATTGTAGCGCTTTTCTCTTCTCATGAAGTTTGTTTTTAAAGGGTTTCTTCTGAAGCAGCATGGCGGGTCAGTTGCAACCAAAAGGAGTCCTTGAACCTGGATGAACGGAATGAAGAATGATCCCTCCTATCTCAAAGTTTTAAAATTAAAGTTTGCTTACCATGAAAACTGACTTTAAGGATTCTTAAAATTGTATGAGAAGCAATATGAGGCCCTACATCTGTTTAACCTTACTGCAATTCTACCATCTAGGCTATCAGCAAACCCTGAGGTGGAAGAAGGACTCTCCTGTAGGTCTATGAGAGTACATAAGTTATAAAAGTCATGGAGCATGCGTGGCCCATAACACATATGAAAACAATGTTAAGGACAATTTGAGTAACTCCCTAATCTTCTAATACCTTAACCAAAGGCAGATTTCTGGACTGGACACCCCAAGCCCCAGGCTGCACTTGACATGCATTTCTTAGAGGTCATGTTTTCTACATATTATAAAACTTTGGTATTGGTGGGAATGTTGGTTTCCACAGGAAGTTGCTCCTAAGTTCTCAGCTTCTGGAGCAAGAATCAAGTGGAATTGGGATCCAAACTGTTTGAAACATCTGGTGGTCTGCTTTCTACAGGTTTATTGGAGGGAATTGGAAAGTCTGGAGAGAGTGACACCACCCTCATTTCAACAGTTTAAATAGAATTTCACAAAAGCCATGTCCCTTTACTTGACATCATATAGTTCTCATAACATCGTCATGAATATTTAAGTAGGAGAATCTGACTGGAGTAATTTTTCAGATAAACAGGGTGTGGGGCAGAGTTTAACTAAGGGAGAAGAATTATTGCCCCCGGTCTGACGGGGCGGTAAATGCTGAGGAAAATCAGGCTGTATCTCTGCTCTGTCCCCAATGACCTGGCACCAGAACTAAAATGCCTGTTGAACGAACTCACTTACATCCTTGGCCAGAGCCACGTGACATCTCTGTTCCGTTATGATTTGAGAAGGTCACTGTTTAATGCATCTGGATATTATGATCATCCAGATTTAATCATCAGAATGGGGTTCTAGTGGCTTCCACTGTATATAAATTTAAATAATGGCCCATCCTCTCCTGAAGGAAGGAAAGTCCATAGACTCTGCCCATCTGTTCGGTGAGGCTGTTCATTTTGAATTTCTGATTAGGTGCCTCCTACTATTCCTACACATGCCCTATCTCCAAACAATGCCATAGTGTTTGGGGGTGTTTAGTAATTTATATATAGTGCTTGTTATTTTGGCTTCAAATCTGATTCCTCTTTGGCTATTGACACAAGGGTTTAGGGTGGACTGAACATGGCCAGTGTCTATTTAGACACACTGTGCATAAGTGGAAGACAATGGGAGACTCTGGGGCCACACAGCCACTCAAGAATGCGTCCTAATTGGGTGTCAGGCTGGATTTCATATCTGTGAGTGTAATGCCAATACCTGCATGGCTAGTTTAGCTAATCACATAAGCCCAAGAAAAACTGGGGACCTGCCACAGGGTTGCTGGAAAATGGAATTAGGACACAGTGAGAAACTATCTGAAATAATATCTAATTGCCTTCTTTGGAAAGGGGGTAGGGCTGTAACCATAAGCCCCTGTTCTCGTATCACTTTCCAACCTTCTCTCTCCCCTCTACAAGTTGGCTTCTTTGTACCCTTGCCATACCTGGGGACAAGAGACACATTCTTTTGTTGAAAAAAAATATTGATGCGATTCCAGGTCTGAAAAGCAAAAGGGGGAAAAAATCCCAACTCTTTTTTAGGCATAAAGCACAGAGGCAGCCTCTGAAGCTTTCTTAAATATTAACATTATAATTAGGAGACACGGGGTTTTGCTTCGCTTGTGGGTTTCACACAACATCCTGCCTTAACAGGATCTTTTGGAGCTTGTGACGCCTCCAAGCACGAGCTGTTCTTCCAGAGGGATGTTGACTTTTGTGGTCTATTAAGCAAGCAATGCATAAGTCAAAGTATACTCTTCCAGGAGCAGAATACTGACGCAAATGCTTCAGGCCAAACTGCACATGAGTCAGTCCCTTTTCCCATGAGTTTTGTTAAAGAGAATTCTTCATAACAGGACAACAGTAACGACAAACTCTAGTGTTGAGACAATTACTGATCAGGTAACAAAAACCACCTAACAAGCCCATTCATCTTTGCTGAGGAAGCTGCCAAGACTCTTGGGTGATGGGTCCTTCAGCCTGAAATTCAAGGCCACCCAGCCTGTGGTTCCTCAGTTTAGCTAACAGAGTCCCCTCACCGTCGGCAATTTAGGCTCAGTTCAAGAGAGGCTTTGACTGAAGTCCTGACTGTACAATTGAACGTGGGAAAATTATAAAACTTTGCTAAGTTTCTTTATCTGTAAATGCAGACACAAGTATCCATTTCATAGAGCTACTGTAAGGACTCAATGAGATCGTGAATGCAAAATGTATAGCACAATGCCTGGCACTCAGTAACCAGCCCAATGACAACTATTATTAGTAGTAGAATATTTTCTGAGGAGCTTGGTGTCTGCAAGCTGTGACTATTGTCGTGATAGCCATTCTGTTACTGTCTGTAATATTCAGGAATGCTTCTACTTTTCTTTGTTTTTTTCAGAGACAGGGTCTTGCTTTGTTAACCAGGCTGGTCTTGAATGCCTGGCCTCAAGCAATCCTCCTGTTTCAGCCTCCCAAAGTGCTGGGATTACAGACGTGAGCCACCGTGCCTGGCCTACTCTTCTTATGATTATTAAACCTAATAGCCTAAAGCATGAAAACTATCTTATGATTGGTATGGAGAGCGACCAACAGATTCAACTGGAACAGGTTAAGGCTCTGGCTCAGAGGAGACAAAATGGTGGCTCAGGGGCTACATTAAATCTACAGATATTTATTTTGGCCTAAATAGTAATTACTCTTGCAATATTTAAAAAATGTGAATTAGTTCCTAAAAAGAAGAGAAAAATAAATAGAGATCTTAATAAAAAGTCCAGATTTTTGACTCTGCTTGAAAAATGGGAAGATCTGCTTATCTGGGCCAATACTCTGCCATGACGGTAACTGGCCAGAGCCGAGTCGCGACTGCCTCCTTAGATAGGACGTACACGTTCCAGTTTGAAACTAGCCCAGCCTCTCTCTGTGTGGCCTGCTTCGTTCCTGTTTATCACCAGGTCCTATCCGGTCTATTGGGCTATAATAGAGCCAGCCCATCTAGTGTGGCCCCTCACCCCGTGGGTTGCCTCTCTATTGCACTTCCTGCAGTTTTAGTTCAGGGCCTTGGAGCTGCTTTACCATAGTCTCATGCGTTTCCCAATCCCGCAGCAATTACTTGGGTAGCATCTATGTGTTTTTCTTGTAGTGGCTGCCATCAACAGTAAGTCTGTTCATCGTTTGTTTCTATTCCCTAACTCTAGTAAAATTTACTTATGTATTTTCTTCTGTGGCTTCAGCCCTGGCTTCACTTTGAGGCCAGTTCAGACCCAGAAAATGTAGGACAATGCCAGTTCATAAAGCTCAGAATCAAGCTTCATTCTTGGTTTGGCCATCCTGTGCTTGTATTACCTTATTACCACTGATTATGTCAGCAGGCACTGAACTCACTAGATCTTCATAAATACTACCCCATCTCTAAGGGCATACCTAGCATATCTGACAGTTGAAGCAGATTATTTTTTACCTATCTGTCTTTTATAACAAATTATTCCCAATAACTGTCACACAATAATCAGTAATAATGTTTTCTAACATTTATTATTTAGTTTTAACAATCAAATTAATTGTTAAAAAACAATTTTCTTAACTATTGAAAAATAAATTTCAACTTAAAAACATTATTAAAATTCAGCTAAATATTTTATGTAGAGAAGAACATGTTCATTTACCAAATGAAAATATTACACTGAGTAGTTTATAAACTGTTTCTCTGTTTTAGATTTTTTTTAATTTTTAAATTTTATTTTTTGTATTTTTAGTAGAGACAGGGTTGTGCCATGTTGCTGAGGCTGGTCTCAAACTTCTGGCCTCAAGTGACCCACCAGGCATGAACCACCATACCTGGCCTTTCTGTTTTAGAGTTTAAACAAAAAGAAAAACTTCAAGTGCACATGGTAGGAAAGAGCTGAAATACCCCAAATGTTATTTCTTCATCTTAATCACTATTGATTTTGAATCTACTGTTCAGATGCAGAAAGATGTGGCACTACAGTCACTGGAGACACAAACTCTATCTGAAGTGCACTCAAAACAATCCAAATGGTAATGAATTGACTCCAGAAACGAGCATGTGTAGCTGACTGTGTGTGTGTCAGCAGCTGACTGTGTAACCGAGAACTCTGCATCCATGAAGAACACAGTATTTAGTAAGGGATATGTTACTAAAATGTGCTAATTTGAAGTGTGCGTGTGCAAATATATATTTATAATTTATGTATATTATAAATATTATATTTATTATTTTACTAATATATATTTAGAATATTATATATAATTATATACTATTTTACTAAATAATATATATATTTACACACACACACTTCAAATTAGCACATTTTAGTAACATATCCTTTACTAAAGTTTATAAGTTTACATATACATATATGTGTATTTGTATATAAGTTTACATATGCATATACATGTATTTGTATATGTAAACTTTAGATGTAACTTTGAACACTGTTTAGAATTTAGACCAATGGAAGATTTTGTTAGGAAGGATTTTTACATTGATCACAACTGATGGTGAAAGGGGATAATAAAAAGCAGACTGACTCTTAGTTTTATTATTGTTTGGAAGTTTTTCGACAGACAGTGCACCCCCTTGTCACCAGCATGGATGGGGGTGGGGCCGGGGAGCTAAAATGGACTGCCCCCACTGCCCCATCCTTGGTATGTCACTCTCTTAAGGGCCCACCTCTTAACCAGATTTCTACTTTTTATGGTTAAGTCACTCTGGTCCGGGTTCCTGACCCCTTCTGAGTCTCTGATCTTCTCTTCCCAAATCCACTAATCTGGATTCTTGATCCGACTGCTTGCCATTCTGGCCTCCAGGCCTTGCCTACCTCTTCCTTCTGACTCAGCTCCCCACCCTGACCTGCCCCCCTGCCATCTGATTTTTTCAGCTCACCATTCTTTCCTCTCTGCATTTGATGATTTCTCTGAACATGAACACTTGCCTGCCTGACTGAGGGGACTCAGGAAGCTTCCTTTCCTGTCTGGCTGAACTTTTGGCACAAACTTCACATTGTCCTACTGCTGCCCATGTCTTAAGGTGGCAATCATATGAGAAACATCATTTTGATGTTAGTAGCTTGGTGGGGGAGGCGGCTTCAGGATGACTACTGAGCCTTTACTGTGACTCACAGGTGATGTCAGAGAAAAACTGCTCCAGGGGCACGGATGTGTTACAAATGACAGCCAAGCCTCACCAATACCAGCTAAAAAAGATAACCATGCAGGTATTGGGCTTGGTCTGGGGCTTAATTCTTCACTTGACTCCACACGGCGTTTACTGGGCCCCCAAAGGCCGCTTTGGCATCTGTGATGTCCATTTCCTAGGACAGTATATTGCCTGACAGAATTTACGGCCTTTGGTTCTGAGCTGTCAATAAAATCACATGGCCACGTGAGGGCTTTCTCCACTACAATCTAATAAAGAATGCTTATCTTATTCAGGCACAACATCAGCTTTTCATATCCCACTAAATCTGCAAATCAATCCATGATTTTTAAGATTTCTTTGAGGGCAGTCTTAGCCTGGAGTTCCTTTATATATAATGATGATTATGATATAATAATGACGCTCCTTACCTCAGTCAATCACATATGTCAAATAATCACATAAGCCGATTAACTGAAGTTGTTTTCCTCAGCTTTTGCTTAAAATTTTGACCCATAATATAAAAAATAAGAGCTTTCAAAAAGAGTGGTGGTTATGCCTCATCGTTTGGGAAAAGCAAGCCAGAGGTTCAATATTTAATTCGAAATCCTAAGCATCCATTATTAACACAGATGCCTTCACTCATCTGCAGTAAGGAGTAATTACCCTGGCCTTTCACGCCTTTTCAAATGAAATGATACAGGGACGCATTTAAGGTGTGGCTTTGATAGACTAAGATTATGATTATATCCTGTTTATTTAAGTCCCTAAAATCTAACAAAATATCAGCATCCAATCACGTATGCTGCTTACACCCACATAATTTATATGTACATAATATATACATATATGGCATATATGTATACACATATATATGCATATGCACACAAACACATATGTGTATATAAAACGCAAAGGACACTGACTGTCACAGACAGTTTCAACGGGGGTATATATCAGTGTGTTTAAAGAACAGCATTCAAATGATTTCCTGCTATTCTTTTCCCTGTATACTTGCTTTGGGGAACTCAAATGTTGCCGATTTCTGCATAGCTATTATATGTTTCTAGGGTGCTGCTCTGAAAAAGTGACTCCTTTATTCTCATGAAGAGGAGAAAGGCAGGTTAGTCATCTATTGACTCCTCAGTCCTACTGCTGGCATAAAGCTCTGGCTTTGCTTAATTTCCTCTTTTTAGTTACCTAACAAACATACATCACCAGGAGGTGCAGGTAAAGATCGAAAGATTAAGTATTGTCACTCAAATGATAACTAAAAAGAGTATTTTAAACACACTATAAATATACACAAGCCATCAAAAAATCATCAAAACCCTGCCAGAGCTCACCACCTCTAGAGTATATAGATTATCAGGAAGAGGGATATTGATTAACAAGTCCTGCTTGTCTTGGAGGATTGTCATTAACCGTCCCAAGCCTGCACTCGGCTAGCCACCTGAGCTAGGGGAAGATGGGGAATCCTGCCTCGCATATTCTAGTGACAGATTCATGGGATTTGGGACAAGCATTTTAATATGCATTTAATTGTGATCCTTTCTACTCAACTCTAAGATTCCTTAAAATATATTATTCTAAGAACTATAAATAAAAACAAGCATCAAGACTCTGTTGCCCTGCTTAAAGAAATAATTTCACATACAGTAAAGATTTAGTAAAACAGATTAATTTCATCGAAAAATTTCATTTATAGCATGTCACAAAAAGACACATGAGTCCATGTATATTAGAAGCATGCAGTGACATCACCTTTCATAAAAAGAAAAGCTTGTCATCACAATCTTATTAGGATGTCATGCATTGTTAAACTGGTAAAATATTTTTGTATACTCCAATTAGTGCAACCATTTACTGGCACAGACATTACAGAGAAAACTATCATCTTTTAGAAAAGTCCTTTCCACCGGGAACTAATCCTTTGTTTGACAATTCAGAGAACGTTATTTAGAGATTTTAATTGCTCAGTTGATCTGTGGCTGGATCTCAATAATCAAAACAATAAAATTGTTGGTTTTCTTTTTTCTTGACAACTGTAATAAAATGCTGGTAGCGTCCTGGGATAGTTAATGAGAACTGGATTGACACTGTCGGATTCTTTTTCATATATCTTTTTTATCAGAGGCGAACACACCACTTTTAAAAGTAAAAAGTACGTTAATAATATTGCCATTACCAGCAGATATTCCAAGTATAACTTCATGTCTACATGAAAAATCCAGTCTAATGATCTCTAACAATCTAATCTGATCTTCTATGAAAAAGGGCCACAATTCTTAATTAAAAAGAAAAAAATATTTGAATCAATTAGAAAAAGCCAAGCATTCCCCCAAAATGGGCAAACGACATGAACAAGTATTTCACAAACGAAGAAATAGAAATAGCCATTAAATGTAAGAAAATACTGCTACCTCATTCATTATCAAAATAATGCAAATTAAATCAAAAAGATACTGTGCTGGTTTTCTAAACTATCAAACTAAAACAGTTTACACACACACACACACACACACACACACACACACTCTCTCTCTCTCTCTCTCTCTCTCTTTCCAGTTCTGGTTAAAGCTACAGAAAAACAGGTATGCTCACTGGCTACTTGGGGAGCCTATATAACTTGTTCCACTTTTTGGAAGAACATTTTGCAGTATGTGTTAGAGCCTTAAAAATGTGTGAATCCTTGGCTCGGTAATTCAATTTCCAGGAATCTATCCTTAGGTGATAAAGATTCACACAAAATTTTTAGACAAGGATATTCATCCCAGCATTTTATATGATAGGGAAAAAAATAGGAAACAACCTAAATGTCTAATGATAGGAGAAAAGTTAAATAAATTATGGCATATCCATACAAGGGAATTCTAGTTTCCCTTAATAATCATGTTCCCAAGGAATATTTAAAGATAAGAAAAACTGCTCATGATATAGTAAGGGAAAAGAGGCAAGTTATAAAATATTATGATCCTAATATTGCTTTAAAAAGTATATATACAAGTATATATGCATTAAAAACAGACTGGGAGGCAATAGGCTCAAATATTCCTAGTGGTACCCAAGGTGGTAGGCTTACAGGAGACTTTTCCTTTCTGTTTTATACTTCTCTGAATTTTCAAAACATGTCTTTAATGAAGACAGATTACATGCTAATTTAAAACATGTTAATTAAAAAAGCAAACCCAGAAATATTTAGCCTCAAAATTATTTCCTAAAAGTTTCTAAATCACTTGGCTTAGGAAAAGTAAACTTAGATATAAGTAAATTTCTGCTTTTTTTTTGGAGAAGAGTTTGGGGATATCTTCATAACGTCAAATTTCACAGAAGTATTGAAATAAGCATTAAAAAAACGGTTTTCGAGGGTAGAACTAGCAGGCAGGATGATCAGCCAAGGCCTGATAAAACAGTTTATTGTACAATGTTAACCCACAGGACAGACTATAAGACACCCAAAACATAACATTTAGTGCCAAGGGAAATCAAGCCCTTGGGTTTGGTGCAAACAATTGGTTATTAACAACTGCTGATAGAAGAAACACAAATCGGCCCTGAATTTGCACTCAATTTTGATTTTAATATTCTATAGATGGGAGTCTATAAATGAGTATTCTATAAATTTTTATTCTTTAAATCTATAGAATGAAAATTCTGTACATGAGTATTCTATAAATACTCATATTAGAAAGAAGAGTTCCTGGGCTGGGTGCAATGCACATGCTTGTAATCCCAACACTTTGGGAGGCTGAGGTGGGAGGAGAGCTTGAGGCTAGAAGTTTGAGAACAACACAATGAGACAGTCTCTACCTCCCTCCTCAAAAAAAAAAAAAAAAAGGGGGGGAGAGAGAGAGAGAGAGAGAAGAGAGAGAGCTCCTCCCAGTAACCACTAGCTTTCCTAATCCCAAAATACACATGGGGGGGAGGTGGGACTTTCTGCCTTCCTTTCTTGGGGACTATTTTAAAAAAGCCACTGACTTTAACTCAGGGCCACACGCATTCCTGAAAACCCACGCCAAGCCTGATCCTGAAGATGAAGACCATTATAAACTTGCTGAGGAGAGATGTTTCAAAGTCTTAGAATTTTTCACTCCAAAAGTAAAACTTAATTAATTTGCCTACTAAAAAGTCAGAGAAGAGAGACATCAGATTCTCTGAACTTAATCTACCTCCTGCCTGGTACCTTTACTTCTATATTTTCTCTTTCCTGTTGGATTCCATTTGGGAAGAAAGGTGTCCCACCCCTTGAGAAGGCCATTTTCTTGAGTCTACTTGAAGGATGGGGAGGCAGAGAATGCTTGAATAGGGACGCAACAGGACACGTAGGAGAGGAAGAAAGGTGAATTTTTGGTGGATCAACAATTATTGGTTTATTGATTGAGAACCTACTATGTGCCTAGTGTTTTAACTCACTTGATTTCGCATATCCCAGAATACCCAACTACAGCCTAATAAGGTCCTTCTCTCTTTAAACTCCAACCAGAATAATTCTTTGTAACTGTCAATGTTAAGGAATATTGCAAAACATGAAGTTTAAGAACTAGTCCAGCCACAGGTTTCTTCATTTTTAATAGCAGGGGATGATTAAGATATATGTCCAGTGGCAGATGGTAAAAACAAGGGCCAGCCCTTCTTTCTGACCGAGTCAGAGGGAAGCTCCTTCCGAAACGGAAGCCCCCTGTGGTACTTCCTAGTTAGCCGTCCTAGTGAGGAGGCTGATAGGATGGGGGACAGTGTGAGGATGGGGCGGGGCACAAAACTATAGCCTGGGGAAAGGAACACGAACAGTCAGCCTCTGAACCATGCCTTGCACCTAGATTTCAGAGTCTGCTTTTATTTCAAAGCTCAAGATTTTCAAATTCAGATGCACAGCAGAATCCTTCCCCTCCCCCAGCTCAAGACTGCCAGTAGCCCCGTACATACTGTTAGCTAAGTGGCTGCAGTATAAATAACTGGAAGGAATGCTTTATGCTTGGCCACCCCTCCAGCAGGAGACAACTGGCTTTCTCTGTGGTGTTCAGTGAGCCACCGCTGATGCCTCATTAGAACGCGAGACACTCCTGCCAGCCCTGGGCGCTGGCTGCTGGCTGCCTGTGGTCTGCATCTGTAGTCATGACAGACGGCTGAGGCTGTTGCCTTCCACTGAAGACCAAGTACATGATCCACTGCAGTTAATCAATAGGATAATGGAATGAATCAATAGGAAAGATTTTTAGGAGGTCTTAATTAAAGAAACACTTGCAGATACAAATGATGTCTTCAATCTATTGATAGTGCCAAGGTGAAGGGTTAAACACAAACAAAACCATCAACTTTATTTTGCCGGCATGCCTTCCACAAGAGAAGAGCCCAGCAGCCTCCTGGCCCTGGGGTCAGCCCATTAATCAGTCCCTTGTCAATCGCACGGCCACATGGTATGGGAAAATTAGTCTATGATCAAAAATTTTAATTACTAAACAGCAACTCAAAACAACAATGAAAAATAGATGTGGATACCTTGTCTGGCCTTCCTTTGCCCCTAACGTAGGGGCGGCACCCCCTATAAAAACCGGTTCTGCAGACAAACTCCCCTACTGATGTGATGCATAGAATTAGAATAATTAAAGAAAGCCTAAATTGATGGATCCCATTTAGGCAGTGGAATTCTCCAGTGGGCCTTCTACTCAAACATGTTACATCAATATTTTTGATTCCCCAGACGGTCCTGCACTAGGTACTGGTTTAAAGAGACATCAATCTGTGATGTCAGCATTTATCTAATGAACCTTCAAAAATCAATGTCCAGGATGGCCTGTTACATGCAGGCACCCAATTTGTCCACTCTTTTAGCCTTACTGGCTAAACCTACAGCCATAATAACAGTAAACGTGGACTCAAGTGGTCAGGCGGGATGGTTACACCAGAAGAGGCTGAGATGATATAATCAGTTTCAGGCCACAGAGCTCAAATGATACAAGAACAAAACAAGGAAGCCAAGACACCCTCCTAAACGGTCCAAGGGCCTCCTAAGTCCAGACATGCATGCCCTAAAACAGTCTACTTCTTGACCTCACTCCCCCACAAAACTCGCCTTTCCCTCAAACCGTTCCCATCCCCTTTACCGCTGCCTGACAGGATTTTGGTCCCACTCCTGACAGCTATGGTAATTCTCTGCTTTTTGGGTTACTCAACTGGGACTGCCATTTAGCTCCACTCAACAGGAGGCCTGTGCTAAGTTCTTCTCTTGTTAGTGTTTATGCTCAACTCATCCTCACCTTTGTGTTAACAGGACTCCTTGACACTGATATCTTGACACCCTAACAGGCAGAAGAGAGGGCCTAAGTTTGTTTCACTTCTCTTTTCCTCTTTAAAATAAATTGGCCTGTACTGGCTGCCATGAGGCTGAGCTATTTCAAATGCATAACTTGGGGTGACAGCTATGCCATTCCCAATGCCAGTATTTGGCCTGCCTTACAATCTGTGCTTTTGTTCACTGCAGGTCTATCTCTCTCTTGACCAAAAGAGTCAGTCTTGAGAGGAAGTGTGGAGCTTGGATAGTTGTAAGATGTGTTGTGTGGGCTGAATTAGTTGTTGTACAATTCCTGTCTGTCTCTTTGAATACAGCTTTCAGCAGCCCCTCTTGCCGAGTTTGAGTCCAATTAAACTACAATGAAAGGTACCATGATTTCATTTGCTTGGATTGTCACATTTCAGAAGTTCAGTAGCCTGCAAAATGTTCGCTGTCTCTCATTAAGCAGGATCCAGCAACTGTGTAAAGTCTCTAATTTAGCTGCTTTTTATATTCTGCTTTCAGTCTTGAAGATGGCTGCCTGCAGGGAAGAATTCCATGCCATCCGTGGTATTAGAAAGTGTTTTTGACCCTACAAGTAAGAAACGCATGAGAATAGCAAAACTGACTCTAAAAAAATGAGACGATATTCTAAAGATTCCTGATAGGTTTCCAGTATTTTTCTGGAATAATACTTGCTTTGGATAGAAGGTGTGGGGAGAAGCACCTTCTATGTCAAAGAGCTATCAGTATGGTGATCATATGTTCAGAATCATGAATAAAGACCTCTAAGGTTTTCTCCTGATACATACATATATTTATTTATTTTAAAATCTTCAAAAAATTTCCATTTAGATATACATTTTAAAATGAATTGCCTTTAATCAAAGAATGCTATATAAAATCAGAATGTCCTAGAAAATCTTATATGTATTAGACACTGGGGCAGATCTCAACTGAGTCTCATTTGTGCTTAAGGAGAAAAAAATGACCATTCTGCAGACTGTGTTTATGCTAATTCTCATTATGAGTCTAGTTTGAAGAGGAAATTGCTCTACAGATGCCCGATGCTAGTAATGATAATTAACACGTATTGATTGCTTACTAGATGCCAGGCACTAGGTTAAGAGCTTACTATACACTATCTCATTTAATGAGATAACCTGTTAAATGAGATGGGTTGTCAAAAATCCATTTTCCAGATGAAAAAACCAAGGCATAGAGAAAGTTAAGTAACCTGCTCAAAGTCATAGCTGGCAAGAGAAAGAACCAATAATGAAACCCAGGCTTATCTGATTCCATGGCCCTTCTTCCTAACCATTTTGTATGTCTGCTTCAGCAGCAAGGGCTAGCACAACCCCCACTGGATTTACAAAATGAAAACTGGCAGGTGCACAATGATAGGAGTGATGTCTGTCCCACTTCCCTTGGGGCAGAGATTAGCATGGCCAGTGAGTCAATTTCAACCCTGGCTAATGCATTCACTTTGGTGGACAGGGATCTTCTGGAGCTCCAATCCAACTAATCTTTCCATTAAAAAAAAATAATACTTACGAATAGGCTTCTTTTTTTCTAATTACAAAAGAAAATTAAGAAAACACAGAAATGCCCAAAGAGAAAAAATATAAATAACTTGCAATTCTACTGCTCAGATATAATCACTCTTGGTATAGATTCTCTATTGCCTTTTTGTTTTTCCCCATGGAACTTATAATTTCCAATATTATTAGTATTTGCTTGGTGTTTGGTGTTTTAAATAAATATGCAAACCTAAACTCTGCATCATGTCCTTCCTATGTCTGATTGTAATCGCTAGATTAGGTAGGCTCTCCCTGAATGTTAAACCTCTGGTTCTTTTAAATACCCTGCCATCTCAACTGACTCCACAGGGGCCAAACATGGAACTTTTTAGGCCCAGGTGGTGCGGACAGCCCCAGCTGGCTGAGAACTGAAGGTCAATGAGGCCCTGGGTCTGGCCAAGTGTCCCAAATCTTGAATCCCAGAAGCTTAAAAATGTAATCAGAGTTCCTTCTACCAGCTCAGGGACCCATGGATCTTCTAGCATTCCTTAAAAAGAAAAGTGCAGAAAAAGCCCAACATAAAACTGGAGCGATCAGTTTAATTATGTATGTGTAAAAAAAAATCATGATCAAAAAATGCTTTCGTTTTCTTGGGTAATTTTTTGGAAATATATATGGTTGATATTCTTGTTTGAAAGATGGAAATGATACTTCAGCCTGCAGCCATCAAGGATTTGCAGAACTGGGGCTGCTGCTCTCTGCCGGGCCCCGAGAAGGGTGTGATGAACACAATCTGAAATCAATATCAGGGAACAGTTACTGCATCTCAATATTATTTGCCGAGATGGGCTGCTGGAAGAAGAGTGGGGAAGAGAGATATACGTCAATAGCTTTAACGAAGCACTCCACAGCCATGCACAAAGGGAGGTCAAATAACTATCAGCCGACCAATCCCCATTGTAAGTAGTAAAAATGATAAAATCAATATTATTAAATAAAAAGTTAGCACTGCTATTGAACTCGCCCATGATCTTGGCAGCGCCCGGCTGAAAATGGAGGAGGCTATTTTCCCATCTCTTTGGGGGCAAATGTTTAGGATCGTAAACCTTTGCAAAATGTGGGGGCAGATAGGTATTTTTCATTCATAAACTGAGCCATGGGGACATGTGAACAATAGGGCCAGGTAACTGTTACCTTGCTAGAAAACAATGATCCTTCTCACCCCTGGGTGAACATATATTCTAAGGGCTTCTCAAGGCTGCATCTTTTAGAGCTAGACTTTGCCCTTCTGGCTTTCAGGTTGACAGAGGCTGGGCGAGCTCAGGGCTCTCAAGGAAAAAAGTCCTATTTGCTGTCCTTTCAAATCTTGAGATCTGGAAATGCACTAGAAAAAACCATGGGAGAGAAATGAAAGAAAAAGAAAAGAAAAATAAGAAAATGAGAAAGGAAAAAAAGGAAGACAACAAGGACATTTCAAGAGCTGAGGATTGACCTGTTCTTGTTAGCCCAGAGGACCGTGGGGAAGCTTCTCAAAGCCAGGGATGTGTTCTTTGCTGCTGGCATTGGGTGGTTAATTGTGCAAGCTGAAGGTAGCACACAGGCAGGTATTGAAAAAGACAAATTTAGAATAAAGATAGTCCAACCAAAAATTTCTATGAAAGCAGCAAGCTCCAGTTATATCTGGAGGAGGAAGAAAAAAAAAAGAGAGAGGAGAGAGGAATGTGTAAAACTGAGTGACAGCCCGTCAGTGAGACTGCATTTGCTGCTCTGACCCGCATTTAAACACAGAGCTGCTTAGCCTTTTGAACACCTCAACTTGGCTCCCTTGTTTGCATTTCATAGAAACTACTATAGAAAGTAAACAAGAACCTTTGGTGAATTATTTAGCATACAAATAAACCAGCAAAGAAGGCTAAGTAGGCCTATATGAACTAACTGGATTGAAATATTCATCTGTAAATAACCCTCCAATCTGGTGCTTTCACGTTCAAATACTACATGGAACATTAGACACAACTAGCTTCTAGGGATATTTAGGCTCACTAGAGAGCAATTTTTATGTCTACTGGCATCTGTGGGTAGTGATATGGACTGACTGTTAATATAACCAACATAAAATTTATGTGAACACTCACTGCAATAGCAACACACTGTCAGACAGCTGGTGGCTGATGCGGAGCACATGCGGATTTTATATGCACTGCGTAAACTAACCTTTGCAATAAAGATTTAGCAGGTTTATTAGTTTAGGAAATCGCTATAATTAAGGATAATTCATAATGGCCGCTTATCCACTCTCCAGCAATAGCTAGCTTAATTTAGGCTCCATTTCTCTGAGCCATAAATAAGTGAGCTGCTATCTTCTGCACAGATGTGGCATTCAACCTGTTCATGTTGGCTGGTTTTTGCTTGTGTTTTAATCAAAAGCATTAGTAGATAAGACTATAAAAAGCAAAAGGTTTGAAATAAATTAACCAGAAATGCATAGGCAAAGTTTTTTTTTTAAGTCTATTCAAAAAAAAAACAAAAAACAAAAAACAAAACAACCAAAAACACCCCAAAAATAAGTAACCTCTCCCTCCAGAGGTAAGACAGTTAAAAACAAATAATGCTTTTAAATGTACTAAAGGAACTTTCATTTACAAACCTAAGGAGAGAGAAAGTGACAGAGCAATAACATTAATGAAAGCCAAAGAAATATGAGTGTGACCTCTCTACAGTATTTCCATTTAACTGTGCATGTAATTAAAGCCTGACCTTTGCAAATGCAGCATACTTGGCTGTGCAGTAACTTCCCTTGTGATCCAAGCTGGGGCTGCAGAGATGAGAGGCCTCTACAGTGCAGTATTGTGCCTTCAATGTTTGTCCTGTTGCTTTTGCTCTCTGTCCCCACCGGCAGGGACACCTTTCCTACTGGTCCTGAGCTACACCTGATACTCTTCTTCCAAACATCCACTCTATTTCTGTATGACAGCCCATACACTTTGCAAATACCTGGGACATGAGTCAGCAAATGGTGGGCAGTGCCAGGATCTGAGTCCAGACTGTTAGCACCTTCAATACCAACGGGTTGGTGAGCACATGCGCTGGGTGTAGGGCACTCTGCTAAACCCTCCCTGGCCTGGTCTGAATGGCTAGCCAAAGAAGACTTTCCTTTCACGGGATTTTCCCCGGAACTGCAGCTTCACTGGCATGGGAATTTGGAATCATATGAAGGGTGAAGCTATATAGAGACTTCAGAGCAGCTTTGTTTTTGAGATTTTCATAATTGTGGAGTTAATCCTCGTGTAATGAAAGGGTGTCGGTCTAAAAGTTGGAAGGGCTGGGATACGTTTCCAGTTGTGTCACTTGTCAGCTGCCATGTCCCCAAGAAAGCCAGTCAGCCTCTCTGAGTTTCAGCATCCCCATTTGCAGACCAAAACTTCATCACCTGTCTCACCTACTGCATGGACTACCGTAAGGACCCAGGAAAACAATGCATATGAAAGTCTCCTGGGACAGCAAAAATGCTATGGGGAATCCCAGTCCCAACACCCACTAGTAGTGGTAACTCCTCAGATGCTAGTGTCCCCAAGGCAAGGCGGGACCAATAATATCTACCTCATTCATCTCACTGGGTTAGGAGGATCAAGAGAAGTACTGTGTGCAAAAGTGGCTAGTCTAAACAGCTCTGCTGTATAAGTTAGTTGAGCTGTATAAGTTAGTAAGTTAGCTAGTAAGTTAGTTAGTTATCAGGTGTCCTCCTGATAGCTTCCAACAGTGCTGCTGGCATACGGGTTCCAAATATACTGAAGTTCCTCAAAGTTACTCAGGTCAGAGGGAGATGGGGACAAGGACTCCAAGGAGGCTGGGGTAATACCAAGTGTTGATGGGCACAGTGCCATGATCCCTAACGGTGGGCTGGAAACATCTTATCACCAAAATAATTTTTCCATTCCCAGAAAGGTCCAAGAGGTGGCCCGGTTTTCTCTGTGAATAGTTTGATCTGGTGAAGACAGGGAGAACCAGTAAGTGACAAGGCAAGCCAAACCCTCTAGAAGAAATTTCTCTCTGCAAGCACTCTCGTTGAAAAGTAGGGTTTGGTGCCAAAACTGAGGAAGTTCACATCATTTGACACTTTTTATTGACAAACGCTAGTATCTGATGTCCTGACTACAAAGCTGGAATATACTCAGGAGAGCAGCAATAGAGGTCAGCAGAATGAGTAACTGTGGGCCGGGTGCAGTGGTGCACACCTGTAATCACAGCTCTTTGGGAGGCAAAGGTGAGTGGAACGCTTGAGTCCAGGAGTTCGAGACCAGCCTGGGCAACACAGTAAGACCCCATTCCTAAAAAAAGTTTAAAAATTAGCTGAGTGTGATGGTGTGCGCCTGTAGTCCCTAGTCCCAGCTACTGGGGAGGCGGAGGCAGAAGAAGGCTCAAGCCTAGGAGTTTGAGGCTGCAGTGAGCTATGATTGCACCATTGCACTCCAGACTGGATGATGGAGCAAGACCCCATGTCAAAAATCAGTACATTAATAAAATAAAATAAAATAAAATAAAATAAAATAAAATAAAATAAAATAAAATAAGTGTTATGCTAACACTCAGCTGTCCCCAGCCTCAGTGGTACGTGCCTTGGTGCCTAACTGACAGTGGCCATTGTGACCAATGAGTCAGGCGGGTAGGGACCAGACCACTTCCAGGAGCATCCTTGCACATCAGAATGAGGAGATCTGCAGCCAGGGAAAGACCTCTCACTTACATTTCCTCACCAAGGCCCCAAGAAGCCGCATGACCTTAGCTCTCAAGTTAATAAAAACAGCCACCGAGCTCCCTTCAGCCAACTGAGCTCCGGTTATCTGGCGTGCTTCCCTGTCACCCCGTGATGGCAAGGGGCTCACCCTCTTTTTTAATTCACGTATACAGGCCTATTTAATCAGGTGTGCACCGGGAGATTTATATCCCATTACCAACGTGTTCTTGGCAAAATAAAAATCGAATGCTGTGGGTTGTAAAATAGCTTTGGATTACAGAATGAGGGAGCAAGTAGGGTCAGGCAATGGTCTCTCCCTGCCCTATTCCCCAGTTCAGACTGAAAGTATTAGCCCAAAATGAGGAACATATTTATCAGGAAAATCTTTTATTCTTTTAAAATAGAGTTTCCTTTAGGAGTCAAAGTTCACAGGAACATTTACCATTCTGGTGCACAAATTGACATCTTTAATAAGGCTTCTGGAAATTCAGAATTTAAATCATGGTTAGAATGATAGGGTCAAAACATGTCAAACTCAGAACCTAGGGTCAAAAAGAAAATGTTTTCATTACAGCTGAACTGCTTTAAAATATTCTTAGTCTCACAAAATGATAAACTAAAATAAAGAATCTTAAAGCTAACAAATAGACCCCAGGGCTTTTGAAAGAAATATCTGGTTGCAAGGGCTTGCCTACATAGAAAGAATAAATGTTTAAATATATAGCACTCAAGTAGAAGTAGTAATAGTAATAGCAGCAGCAACAGTGGTGATAATAGTTTAAAGCTACATGTACCATTTTTCAGGAACCAGTTCTAGAATTACCAGTACCCTATGTTAAGCTCCTAGAAGTAAAACTAGCAGGATAAGTAAAGCTGAAATAGACGAAGTACAATTCCACCGATGACAAAGGTAGGTGGCAAAAATAATAAAGGAATAGGACAAGAAGACTCATTTGAAAAAAAAAAGCTTATTGTTATTTCTTGTTTTTTAAAAATATTACATTAAAAGCAGTCAGAACAAGGGCTTGATAGATGAGTCTTGGGTCCCACATACACCCATCTTATTAACGATAGCGATCCTGATCACTGTTCTAGAAGCAGATGCTGGAATATTGGTTTGCTTCCATTCCCAGCTCCTGCTACGCTGCATGTAGACACAGGATCCATCCTGTGTGAAACCTTTGGATCCCCGATATAGCTACGCATACCTCTGGGGGTCAAAATATTCTACTGAAAAAAAAAAAAGAAAAGAGTTCTAAATGGCTGTGCCTCTGGGCCATTTAGGGCTTCTGTCCAAATGGCTGACAGTGACCCAATGAGGTTTGACTCTTATCACTTATGTTTACTTTTCGCCTCAAATCTATTTCATAACTTTCCAGAAAGACAATAGAACACAATACAGCATTTGTGATCTAAAGGATAATTACAACAAAGATGATCTATTCTGCATAATAACAGTAACAGATTTCAAAACTGTAAAACGTAGCGCTGTTCGGATCTCAAGCCCAAGTGGGAAACAGCAGTTCCAGCCTTGTGCTTGTTTTTTCAAACAATTCCCTTGGAATTTCTTTCATTGACGAAAAGCAGATTTCCAGCCAGGAAGAACAAGCCTTTCCAGCATAAAAGATAAATAAGGGCCCCCCTGCTTCCGCTTGTCCCTTGCCTGGTGCCACCGACATCAGCAGTTCAGCAGTAGTATTTTGCTCTCATAACTTGGATTCATTTGATTTGCAGATGGGGACCCCTATTGGTATCAGAAAAATTCCGGGGAAAACGGAAAGTAAGCACAGCCTTCTAAACCAAATGTGCCTGAACTTACCAACAAAAAGACACAACATCCACAGTTCTACTTCAGAAAGGAAAAGTGTTGAAATCTTCTCATCCCACCTGCACCACCACACACACCCTCTCGGAAACAAGGCTCTGAAGTTAACCTCCCCGCACACCCCTCGGGGGCGCATGTGTGCACACACACACTTTGCTCCAGCTGCCTGTGTCACTGGGGTTGCAGTCCATCTCTCTGCTGGCAGATCTCTGTGTTGGGCAGGATTTCCAATCCTTCATGACTATCTATTTGTCACTGCAGGTGAGTGGTGGCACTCAGCCTGATCCCCAGCCACTTTCACAGTTACTTATCTGTCTTTATGGATTCATCCTGTGTGTCAAGCCAGCACATAACAGCATTACTGTCAGGGTGACAAAACTGTCCCCAGAGTGCCACAAATGATTCTCTCTCCTTATGGCTGCTAGCAGGGGGAAACACAGTGACACTACCTCGCCTCACTCATCTTTCTCTGGTCCTAGCCTGGTTCAGCAACTCCTCCTGCAGGTAGACCTGGCTAATGATGGGTTCAGATAACAGCAGCTTCTGAGGTCTCTACAAATTATAAAGAAAAAAAGGGGGCGGGGCTAGAGTTAACTGCAGTGCTTCCTGCAAGCCACCAAGCTCTTGTCACCTGCTCTTAGGTGAGGCACTGAAGTGCTTAGATACCCATCACTGAGGAAGCCAGCGTGTGGGTCCTCCCTCCTCTTCGGCTTCCAAGGTCTGTCACTTTCCTGCCGCACCCCCCTGCCAAGCACACTACAATACCCAGTTCAGAAGACCAAAAAGGTGTTAACGGCCAAGCCTGTCAATCTGAACTATCACGGCAAGCCAAGATTTGAATGTTGTCATTTTCAGAGCAGAAATATTAACTGGAACTAATAATAAATAAGAATTTCAAGGGGACTTTGGGTTTGCCAAATGACCTGTAATCATTTCCACGAGTTGACTGCTTCAAAAATAACATCTCATTTCTTTTCTGTTTTTTAATGGAGCCCCAGTTGCACGTTCCTGTGCAGGCTTCCTTCAGAATGTAATTTTGACAGCAACGTGATGCCTGTGGCCATGTTACTTGGAAGGAAGGTTTCTGCTTTTCCTTTATTTTGATCCCACAACAGCACACCAAAATAAAGGCGTCAAGGGACACACTGAAATTTTATTGCCGCCAAGAACTTGCTTGAGGAGTCCACGTTAAGGCATTCTAGCCCTAGATCAGGTCCTCTGTCATTTCACTGGCCTGCCCAAAGTGACCTTCTAATGCTACTCAACAGTTTCACAGAGCCCTCCAAAGTCAAGGTCAGTAGAGCATATCTCTGTTCACCAGGGCAGTCACACTATATTTTGGGGCTTCAGTTAAGTATTAGAAAAATAGATAGTCAACAAGACACTGTACTCACCAGGTGGGGCCGGGGATGAAGTTGAGTCGGAAGGCTTTGCTCTGCCTTTGAAAGGTCAACTGAAACACTAGTGCATGCGTGCGGCTGTACACACACACACACACAAACACACACGCCAGTTCAGGCGTGCCTCACACTCCGCTTTGTTCTTATCCTGATGAGCACTCAGTGTCTGAGTTTTTTTAAATAGGTTCAATCTGATTTCTGACACTGGAAAAACAAACCTAAAAGCAATTTAGAAAACACCTGCCCGTGAAGTCAGATGGCAAAATATCTAAAGCTTCTCTCAAAATCTGTGACCTCAGAGGCTGACATGGTTTGATGGGAAATTTAATGTAATAGGCTGCGAAAGCCAAGAGGCCTGTTGTCAGCAATGAAGTCTGAAAGTTAGCAGAATTAATAACACTGTACAATGGAAGAGCCCTCAAGGGACAAGGCTGCAGAACCAGGGCAGTGGGGAAAAATGACTTTTGAAGTCATTTCACTATGACATTCTGTCATCACTGCTAAACGGAAATAAAAAATCATCCGAATCACCGCATGTTTCTTTGTGTGTCCTTCCCTTATCTAATATAAAGTAATAACACCCCACCCAGGCTGGGAATGGACCCTCGAGGGATTCCGAGAGCTCCATTTTGAATCACTAAATGCAATAAGAATAAATGCAAGTGGGAGTCTGTTTAGCAGAGAGTGATGCCTGGTCTGTTGCCCATCGAAAGCCAATAAATCTCAATGCTTCAACAAGAGATGAAAATGGTTATCTCATCATTGCAGGGCCAGGGCAAAATTTTCTCTGAGCCAGAGTATTTTTTATAGATGATTTATGTCTGGGAAGGATAGTTATTTAGCAAAATGGCAGATAATGATGAATAGAAAGTAAATATGAATAGCAGCAAGGGAGTGGTGCTTTGCTGCCGCAATAGACCAAACAAAATACCTCCATAAAGTACATGCCATAGATAATTGCCATTACACTGAAACTAGCGTCCCGGTATGGCTGGGAGTGAAATACAAATGAGCCGATCTGATTTAGTAAGTGATTGTTTTTTGTTGTTCTAGAATACATGCCCCAGGAGTCTGCTAATTTTCCTTGAAAGCATACTTTGTGTCTATAGAATAGTGTTTAAGAGCACAGGCTCTGAGCTACACTGATTGGATTCAAATCCCAGCACTACTTCCTAGTTGTTAGACCCTTCACCCTTCTAAACCTTCGTTTCCCCGTCTGTAAAATGGAGATAATAGTATTGACCTCTTAGGTTTGTTGCAAGGATTAAATGAGGTAATCTGTATACAGAGATTACCATGATTCTTGGCAGAGAGTTAACATTACACCAATATGAGCTATCACTATTATTTTGGGGCCAGCCACTCAGAGAACGATTTATTACGCTTTTCATTTTATCCAATCTTCTTCATTCACTGAGTCTTTCAGTTGAACCCAGAGTACGATTTGAAAAGAGGAGAGTTAAAAGTGGAAAATTCGTAGTCCACCGATTGGGCAGAGATGAACATTTACCCAGCACATTTTTTGATCATTCCACCATCACTATCCTTAATTCTCAAGGCATATGAAATGGTCATGTTATCAAGTTGGAAGAGAAGTAAGGAACAAAAGAAATTATTCATGGAGTTACAGTGAAAAGGAAGTCTGTTTTAAAAAGAAACAGAACTGAGTTTTTGGAGCCTTTGAATAAAAGATAAGTTGACTGCACACAGAATGTCAAAATGCAATGGAAGGGACGTGTTTTTTTAAAACACGTTTTATTTTGTACTGAAGCACCACACACAGAAAAAAACAACAAAAAACAAAAAAAAACTAATTATAGTTTTAAATGTCCAAAACGCCATGTCCACCAAAAGCCCGATGCTCATTAGTACTAGTAATTAACTTTACAACTGTCAACACAAACAGCACACAAGCTGACAGATAGAGAGTAGCTCTGAGGGTGCTAATAAATCCGGAAAGAACAACTTGACACACAGATGCACAAAAGGATGCAGGTGATAAAGAAATGTTGACATCAAATCTAATTATCTTCGAAACGGCCAACTCCAGCATGAGCCACAGTAATGCACTCTTATTGCTGGTGATGGGCCCCACTGGAGCAGCGCTTAACCACTGCCTACAACCGAGCTTTTACAGCCCCTTGTCAGAGCTGGTGAGGACAATATCAAACAGGAAATTATGAGTGCCATGACCCCTCCAAGTCAAAAATCCAGTGATGAATATGGGCTCAGCAAGGCATAGCAGATTACCCCCTCACGAGTTCTAAAGCTGGGATGATATATGACATTTTTATCAGGCACTTTCTCAGGAATGTCACCAAGAGGGAAAATAAAGGCCCTGCAAAGAGATGACTAGGTGAATTATGCAACTGTAATTGCCGATCATAACCTGATATGAGTTGAAATTGCTCTGTTTTCATATTGAGATAGCATAAAATTGTCGGGAAATGCAATGGCTCCTTAATGTGGGCTAGATGAGTCTAATATTCTGATCATTTTTCACTCGGCTGCAAGGTAAATCGAGCTTCCTTAACACAGCCACTGTGGCCCAGGGCAATCGAGGGGCCCAATTTTACACTTGAATTGAGCAAATGTGTGTAAACTACGATTTTTCATATTTTCTGCATGCATAAGAAGATGAAACATCTTTATCATCTGTATTGTCTGGCTGAGCTGATACAAAATATTAGTTTATCTCTCCTACTTTGGTTCATTCCATAAGCGAGACACATAGATCTGAAGGACAGGCAATATCCCATATATAAAACAAGTCCATCTTTTATGCAGTCTCATTTCACAAGTTCTCCTATTTAAAACAACCACCACCACAACAAAAATAGACACAGTAGCAGCAGACAAAGGCAGATTATTTATTTATTTATTTATTTATTTTTTAAAGAGAGGAGGGAAAAAAGCAAATAAAGGCCCCAAACACAACCAATTGTTCCATCATTCTCCGGTTCATGCACAGGAGGTGGGGGGAAAAGCCAAGTAATCTTTGGTGTCTCTCACAGATTGTTTGCCTTTCCCCACTTAAATCAGTTATACCTGCAGGAGGATGGTATCAGCATTTTATTGCTTTGCCACTGTGGCCTGCAGCAGATGGAAAAAGAGTGTGTAGGCTTTCTTCCTCCTTGAAGTCATCTCTAACCCTGGGCACCTCTTGACGGCACTACTGGGGCTTTTGGTACCTGGTCCTGTTCCTTCTTCCTGAGCCCCACTCTGGAGGGTAAAGGACCCAGTACCAGCAGGGCTGTTTCTTTACTGCGCTGGAGTTTCTCCTCCGGCCAGACGTGGTGGCTCACGCCTGTAATCCCAGCACTTTGGGAGGCTGAGGTGGGTGAATCACCTGAAGTCAGGAGTTCAAGACTAGCCTGGCCAACATGGCAAAACCCCATCTCTATTAAAAATACAAAAAATTAGCTGGGACTACTGACACGTGGTGGTGTGTGTCAGTAGTCCCAGCTACTTGGAAGGCTGAGGCAGGAGAATCACCTGAACCCTGGAGGCGGCGGAGGTTTCAGTGGGCTGAGATTGTGTCACTGTACTCCAGTCTTGACGACAGAGCGAGACTCTGTCTCCCCCCTCAAAAAATAAAATAAAATAAATTCTCCTCCATAACATCTGTCACCCACCTTCAGGCCCTATGTCAACCACACAGTGCCACCCATGTCCAGGGCACTGTGTCACCCACAGGAAGAGGCCGTGGGAATGAGTCTTCTAAAGAATCAGCCATGAGAAAGACCATGATAGCAGGGTCCCCATGGAGATGTGTTCTTACCACTGTGATTTACTGCTCACCAGCAACATATTAGAGCATTTTGGGCTGATGTCTTTATCTTCCTGGTGCTCCTTAGAAGTATTCTGTTGGTGGACGCAGCTGGGCCCAGGGTATGACTCACATCTACCAACCATGTTCAGCCTCAAGCCACAGTGAAACTTGCATTTATATATCGGGCAAGCATACAAAGCATTAAAATAATCTCATTTTTTTTTGGTCATTTAAAAAATAACCATTTGCCCAGCTGGGCAACATGGTGAAACCCCATCTCTATCAAAAATACAGAAAAAAAAAAAAAATTAGCCAGGCATGGTGGCCCGTGCCCATAGTCCCAGCTACTCGGGATGCTGAGGTGGGAGAATAACTTGAACCTGGGTGGCAGAGGTTGCAGTGAGCCGAGATCGTGCCACTGCACTCCAGCCTGGGCGACAGAATGAGACCATGTCAAAACAAAAAACAAAAAACGACATTTGCTTCTAATGAAGACACCCATAGGTAATAGGGTGTTAATGACAGAGAGACCAGGGAAGAGGAAAGAAAACTGACAGACTGGCAAGAGTCATTCAAACTGAGTCACGCTGATCATGGGATGCCCACAGCCAAGGGCTGAGAATGTAGGATAGTGCTCTCTCTTCCACAGTGGTCAGCCAGCTCCATAAGGAGTCAATGTAGCACGGAGCAGTGCTAAACAAGGTTTGCTGGAACTGTCTACAGCTAAGCTAAGTGAAAGTTAGGAAGAAAGTGTTGTATTTGTATGTGTGTCGGGGGAGGGTTATATTAGAGACCACTTTGTCAATTTTACGGCTCCTTCCACTCCAGCTTCCTCCTTTGTATGCCTGCTGTTCATAAACCAACCTTCAGTGTTCTCTGACTCCGTGTCCATCTCACTCTCCTAGACTGTGAGTTCTTTGAAGGCAGGGACCTTGCTTTATTTGTCTTGGTATCCCCAGCATCTAGCACAGTCCCTGGCAAAGTTGTCATTCAATGACTACTGAATGAATAAATAAATGAATTGATACATGTGGTAATTGGCCAGTATATTCATTACCTAATGCCGGGTAACAAATTACCTCCAAAAATGAACAGGTTAAAACAACAAACATTATTATTTCACAGTTTCTGTGGGTCAGGAATTTGGGAGCTGGGTGGCTCTGGTTTTAGGGTTTCTCATAAGAATGCAATCAATGTTTCAGCTGGAGCTGCAGTCACCTGAGGCTTGATTTGGTCTGGGAGATAAGCTTCCAAAATCGCCTTCCAAAATCAGCTACATGGCTGTTGGCTGGAGGCTTCAGCAACTTAAGGGCTTCTCCATAGGGTTGCTCACAATGTAGAACTGGCTTCTCCCAGAGTGAGTAGTCCAGACAGAAAGAGATCATAAGTGGCCACACTGCCTTTTGTAACCTAGTTTATTCCCCCTTACTCAATTCATCAGAAGCGTCAGCCCACACCGACAGGGAGGGCATTACACAAGGCTGTGAATACCAGGAAGTGGGGCTCACTAGGGGCCATCTTGGAAATTCTAACAATTTAATTCAACCAACGTTTATTGGGTGCCCTCTGGGCCACAAACCCTGCGCTGGGTGCTGGGAATAAATGGTCAGTGGGAAGCAAGGTATATGACCCCCGCCCTCACAGAGTTTACAGTTACAGGAAAGTTGAGTATTAAACAACTAGAGTTTGAGTGTTACTTACCTAAGGGACAGCAGTGGTGGGACTGTGGGAATGAATGTGAGAGCACGGAGCACCCTTAGCTTAAGATATTTAAACTGGAACCATCAGCCATTAGACAGATTGTGATATCATGCATGCTATTGTTACGCACTAGTCATCATTTTGGCTTCTTCCCAAATAATTATACATTGTCCTGAAAATACAGTGCTCTATTATAAGTGAGGATGAGCCCTTTATAGGTACTAGGCAAGAACCAGAGATTGTTATCAGCTTCCTCTCTCCAGTGGGGAACTTCAGGCCAGGAGGGCAAAGACTTTCTCAATTGAACAATAATAACTTTGTATCAAAACACCTTCATTCTTCAGCCAGAAAACAAGTCATTGGTAGAGACAGAAAACCTGCTTTCTGAGCCCTAAAGATATCCTGCTAATCAGTAGATAATGGGGGACTGAATTGTGCCCATGAGTAGGCTGAACCAAACTAAACCCAAACAAAACCTTCCTGTGTCATTTAATTTCCTTAATTTTTATTTTTAAAGTAATAGACATGGGCATACATTTTTCTGTTTCTGTTTTGTTTTTTAATCCAAGAATCGACTTGTTTCTTCCTAGGGAATCTTTATTGAGTTGGAACACACTCAAAATTATTAAGAATTCTGATCAGAGGTAAACATGCAAAACACTCAGCCGAGGGGATTAAGACTCTTTGTTAGTGTTTACGTTATCTCTTTTTAATTCCTATATATCCTTTCTTTATCTCAGTGTTTCAACACTAATTGCAAAACAGCCCCCGCACCTTTGCAGACCTCTAGACATAGCTCGTTGCCATAGATAAGGCAGTCCCTTAACAAGGCTCAGTATCTGGATCAAGGTCTTGTACTGCTTTTCCACTTTCTTTTGCTCATCTGGCCTTCCAGAGGCTAAACCAGCTCACTAAATCATGTAGTTCAGGGTGATATCTTAGTCTGCTCAGAGTCTCAAAACAGCCAAGTCTAATGAAATGAATACGCTGTTCGTGGCCTCTTCAAGATACTTCTCTACTCCAAACGGAGCAAGACTGAACATCAGTATATCAGAGCACCAGTTCCACCCAGTATTGCGAGCAGGGCTGAATCAAACCTGGGCCCTGTCGCCCACTTAATCCTAGTTCGCTGGTATGAACTAACGGAAGCTAAATTAATCTTGTTCTAAAGATTTCAAGCCAGTGCAACTTCATTCTCCATCTCTTCCTTCCATGAATTTTCATGCTGCATTTTGGGTAAATAATGCACCCTGAGTTCAGCTAGCATTGGGTTCACAGTATAGTGTCAAAGAAAGAGAATGAGCTCTTGTATCAATGGGGTGATTCAACTGCCATTTACTCTTATTTTACTTAGCAAGAGAGGAACTAAGTTCCGCCTTTTCTTTCCTTTAGCCCCAATTTTCCACTCAGCCGTCTCTATGATTACAAATATCTTTCACTCCTTTTTCATTACTGACTCACCTACACATTGAAATGGTACCTATTTCATCTTCCTGTCTTGTCTCTTCCTGTATGCCACTTCCAGAGACTTAATTCAGGGACCGTTGCTAAGCAACTATACATCATAGCAGCCAGTCACCAATTACTAATTGTCCTCAGCACTTTAGCCTTACAAATCTGGACTAACGGTGACAATGGCGAGTAGTTTTGATGGCCAAAAACACACCGGGAGGTTTCTCAGCTCAGCGAAGACAGAGGCACTAATAACAAGGTATTACCATCATGGCAGTAACAAAGATTTCCAGTCTTATACCGGCTGAATCACGCAGTTTTAAGTCCGTCAGCTTGGCTCTAGTCTCTCCTTCCTGCCCAGGAAATAAATTGGAAGTGTGGTGAACACACGCACTGATGAAAATGTGGATGCTGGCATTTCACACGCATTCACCTTCCTCCCCACTGGCACCACCCCGTTTCTACAGTTTCTAGTTGAATTGAGGATCTATTAGTAATCAAATTTCAGCCTCAATTTTATGGTTAGTGTAATGGAGTTAATTTCTCTAATGCTAGCAGTTCATGGAAGGAGTCTCCTGTGGCAGCGCAGACCTGGGACTCGTAGCAGCTGTCAGAGTTGCCGCTGAGGAATTCCTTATTAGCTAAGATGCAACCAGGCAGAAAACTCATTACACAGTGCTAAATATACTTAATCACATCTATTAGAGAAAAATGAACTTGATAATTACAACAAATAACTAAACTGCAGAAAGTGTTCAAGGAAAAAAAAAATCGACACCAGGATCTAAGTGCATGGGGAATCGGAGCTGCAGGGGCCGAAAGAGAACTCAGGAGCACGTTGCTTTGTGCTGAAGGAGAAACCAGTCTCAAGGCAGGTGGAGTTGATTTAAGTTGCTTACGAAAAATGACAAATTTACATTTCAAAAATGCCCTTGTTTATTTGGCATTTGTAAAATTTTAATTACAAAGCAATCCTCAGAGGGTAAATGCTTTTTTTGTAGACTGTTTCTCGAAGGTAGGGGTTTGGGCAGGGGAGGGATGTAAGGAAACCCACAGTGAACACTGGGCTTGACAAATAGAGATCTGAAATAGCTCAGTTACACGTGTGACTTCCTTGGAGCCCAACAAATGTTGACAGTCAAATTTGTCTTTTTCTCTGTCACAAAATTGAAGTCCCTGAATGGGGGGACCTTTACCATTCCCGACTGAGGAATATATGTGAGAAGCCCCAGAGTGAGTGTCGCCTATCAATTTTTCGAGTGCCTGACCTCATTCAGGAAGGAGTCACTGCCACCAAGGGTGGTTTAGAGCAGTTCGGCTTCTGTAAGCGAGGCCAGAGAATCAAGTTAACTTTAGGCCAAGATCTGGCAGGAGATGATCTTTGGAAACTGAAAGAGGGACGGGGAAGAACTGGTCCCAGTTAAGCAAGACAGAGATAAGAGACATTGGAGAGAGAGACATGGAGCGAGGATGGAGATACGAAGGATCAGGATAAAGGCTGAAAACAGGCGCTAGCCCATCTGTGAGTTAAGAGGAGCCCCATAGATGTATGATGAGCAAAGGTGAAAGCTGGCTAAGCCTGGAGGAGCTTCTGACTCTTTGGCAATTTCATCTCTGCAGAGAGGAAAGATGGACACAGTTATTAAGAATAGAAGTGGCAAGATGGTTTCATCTCTGTAAAATCTGCTACAGCAAATTATACTGTTGTTACCTTTGGCCACCAATGGCAACAGCAGAAGCAGCCCACCCACTCCAAATACTGGGAAAATCAAAAGTCACGTTCTTGGCCGGGTGCAGTGGCTCACACCTGTAATCCCAGCACTTTGGGAGGCTGAGGTGGGTGGATCTCCTGAGGTCAAGAGTTTGAGACCAGCCTGGCCAACAGGGTGAAACCCTGTCTCTACTAAAAAAAATACAAAAATTAGCTGGGTGTGGTGGCATGCGTCTGTAGTCCCAGCTACTCAGGAGGCTGAGGCAGGAGAATCTCTTGAACCCAGGAGACAGAGGTGGTGCCACTGCACTCCAACCTGGGCAACAGAGCAAGACTCTGTCTCAAAAAAAAAAAAGTCAAGTTCTCATATCCACACCAATAATTGAGAAGCCCTTTCCTCTTATTATCCGTATTTTAGATGGGCATCGCATGCCTATCAACCATAATGCTCCACATGGACTCAGCCTGCCCTTGAAAAGGAAGGCACACAGGAGAATGATGAGACTTAAGCGGAAAGACTTCAGCCAGGTAATCAGTGATTGGTGTTTAGTGCCTGGGAATGGGCATTCCGAGCAGCATGGCAGCTCACCGGGTGCTGGCCCTTACAGCTGGGTAGCGAGATCAGAGGATGTGACAGCATCAACCCAAACCAGCCATCCAGCTGCACTGTGTTTCATCACATATCAATTTTTACTGAAAAGAAAACCATACAAATTTAATCAGCTCTTCATATGGAAATATTTAACTTTTTCCCCCTCGAGTTGTTTGATATTATTGTTTTAAGAGTCAGGATTAAAAAAAAAGTCAAGATGTGTGATAGTGGTGGACACAGAAAAGCATCCATTTCTGGCAAGAGAGCAAGTCTCATTTCCAGTAGACTCAAGTCTTAAATGCACTGGCGTCTCTGTCAATTGCCTGGCTCAATGAAGAACATATTACATGCCCATAACCATGAAGTATAAGACATGAATGATCCATCTTGCACACCCTCACCCGCAGTCAAGGCAGGATGCTATTATCGGTAAGAATAATACGATCTCAGAAAAGCTCCTGTTGCCCGCAAGTTTAGGAGTGTTCTGTTTTGGCATCCAGTCCTCTGAGGTTTCCGTTTGCTCCTTTGCCCTTCAGAGATGTTATCAAACAACCTTGTTCCAGAACTTCTAATCTCTGAAAACCTATAATGTGAAACTCTCTTACATATCTACCTATTAAAGAACTATGTTCTCTCTCAGTAGTCGTAAAATGTAAAACACCTCTTAAAAGAGACTTCCTTTGTTTCCTAGCCAAGGGCACATAAGACAAAAGAAGCTGCCTTTTAAATATAATTTTAAAACACTATGTTACATAAAATGAAGTATTGATATAAAGGGTGATTTTAAAATGAGGACTGCTTTTGAGATATGGGCATTTAAAAATACCAAAGTGATGTAAGCTACAGGCCAGGGCCAAGAACTTTCCATCTCAGAAATGGGTCCTCAGAAACTGAGGGGGGAGGAAAATACAGTGCATTGTCACCAACTGTATTGGGATGCCATGTAGATTTGAAGACTACCTATCACCTGTGCCAGTTCTTGAGGTGGCCAGATCCACGGCAAAGCCTGGCCCAGGCCCAGCCAGGACAACTGTCCTGAACCTCCCAGAATCACAGTCTCAAATCCTTAGACACTTCTAACCCTGAGATACTTGCAAAGGGAGAAACATGCACTGGCTAGGCAGCTATTGGGTTGCCAACCCATAACCAGATTAATTTTTCTCAAGGCTATTTCTCCTTATAGTGGAGGATCGGCCTATTTACTAGATGCCATGACACCGGCCAGCTGGGCAGAGTTAATCTCCCAGGCTCTTGAAGATTTCTTCTTCTGGCATTCGTCATGTTAGCAACATTTACCTTTTCCCTTGAAGGAGGAGAAATGGCAGTAACCGTTAGCAGTTGAGAAGATGCTGGGCTGTTCTTGAGAAGAGTACTCTTTGGAACTCAAGGCACAGAAAACTTTATGTCAACATTATGGATAACGCTTTTTGTAGAGGAAAAAGAAATCCCATTTCTATTATGCAATCAGGAAATTGAAGATGTCTATCTCCAGATAACCAACTGCTTGTGGTGCGATTTCAGTTGGAAACTTTCACATAGAATGTTTTCATACTGTCTGTTCTGGCGTTTCTGTCACTTCACATTGACTTTTTTTGCTCTCTCTAGCAAATAAATCAGAAAGTTAATAGTTCTGTTGATTTGTTGGAGCGTTTTTTTCCTCTTTAAAAAAATAAAGAAAAGAAAAGAATAGCTTTAAAGGGGGAAAAACTGATCCCAGCGTGTTAACAACTCCATTGCGGTTTCAGGCTGCGGTCATGCCAACTGTCTAGTAAAAAGAGAAATTCCACTGTAGCAGAAGTAATAAAATCTTCTTTTAAAGCACAAATATCATGCAGGGAGGAAACGTAAACCCTTGCTTTAGGACAAGAAAGGTGGTTGGGGGTGTGGGTAGGAGGTAAAGTATGGACTGGAGCAGCAAGGATTCCTGGTCACCACACTGCTTTGGATAATCTTTCACCCAAAGCAGCTGTTTCCATGACCCAGAACCTTCTCTTCCTCTTCATCCATCACCCAGAGGATTTTATAAAGATGTAAGCTATTATCTGAAGCTACTTCATTGTTATTCATATGACCAAATATTTATCACCAACTCTGCTTTTTCAAAGAAGCTGATCTCCAAGATGGATAGTTAGAAGAATCTCATCAGCATGACAGAAGGCTTATGGCAAGCAACATGCACTGCTCTGGGAGAATATGACCGCTTCATATTCTCAGATCCACTGTGATCTCTCCCGAAACCAGAGAGCCAGGCCTTTAACATCTGAGTCCCATATCAGGATTTCTGAGACTCATAATTGACAAATAATTGACTTTCCTTAAAATCAGGGTCAAAGCTCCCCAAATTACCACCCTTGGTGATGAACACACTGGGTCAACTGTTCCCCAGGCAGCCAGGAGGAATCCTGTCTGCCCCACAGGCCCCCACTCAGTTACTCCAACAAAAGGCAGCAGTTGAATGTAGAGAAAAGTCAAGTGAAAAGGGCCGGGATCCTGTGACATGAGGCATTCAACAGCCAGATTGTTTTCACACAATCACTCAATATCTCTCATGATGGCCAGACGTGGATCCGTTTGCCAGGTAATGCTTTGACGCTGAGAGCCAGCAGAATGCAAAGCCAAACTACCGCTTCCTCATTCAGGCTCTACGTGAAAACACCCATATCTTGGATCCACGGCCAAATCCTGGGAAAAGAGCCCATGAATGGGCATCTCAGAGTGGGCCACCTTCTGACTGCCCTCCCTCTTCCCTTTGCCTACATTCTGCCTGAAGGGAAGGAGGGGCAGCTCCAGGGGAGGTAAACTGCAGTCCCAGCAGCAGCAGCCCCAGCCACCACCTTAACACTTGAATGAGTTAAATGCAAAGATACAAAGACAAGTATTTCATTTCATCTGGTATTTCCTCAAGCCCTCCCACCAGCAGGAGCTATATGTAAACATGGCCATTTCCCCCCCTCACCACTTTGAATTTAATTGTATTCCTAATTGAAAATGAAAATTAATTTGCTTTTGATCAATTCCAGGTGGTAGATCAGCCTGAAATGGTAGCAGAGCATTTTTTCCTCTCTGGGTGACCACACACACATGCCCATAAACACCAGCATGTGCTACCGGCATAAATGGGCAGCCATCTCTTTTTGCACAAGGTCTTCCAGGGTCTCTGTCTCTCTTCCCTGTGCTGATTGGCAGCATTCAATTTTTAAGGGAAGATTTACAAAAGTGACGGTACTTGTGGAAATAAACTGCTGACAGGCTTGCTGAGTTAAGTGCGTAATTAAGGCTGTGGAACTACAGATGTTGAACAATGGTGGCTTCCATCAAGATGTATGTGGTAGTATCACAAATAACCTGGCATCTGGTTTCTTTATCTAAGTACCTCTCTTACGGTTTGGATCTTAATTTTTTACAGTTGACAGCAGTGTTATTTGAGCCAGTCAGTGGCATCTGGCTGCTGGGAGGAAAAAAAGAAAGAAAGAATGAAAGAGAAAAAAAAAAAATCTCCATGCACTTTAATTAATTGTGGAGAAATTACATGGTCCTTCAACCGTGTAGTTTGTCATCAGTGCACATTACAGATTTATATTAGATGTTTCTCCACAGTGTCAGGAATAATTAAAAGGGGGTAGGAAATGATGCCAACCAGCAATGCTTTACATCAGTGGTGAAAGTTTTATATTTATTACAGCCAAACAATTTTAGAAGAAGATGTCAACTCGGAGGCTTGAATGTGCATGGAATACTTATCAGGCTGGAGGCAAAGTCAATGCTCTACGGCTGCTGGAATAATGAGAGAGGGCTCATGTTTAATCTATCAGGCCGACCAGAATTGGGATGGCATGCCAGAGTTATTAATGACGTGGCATCCCTGTTTCTCATAAAAACATTCACCCAAAACAATAAGTAACATACGCTTTTTTCTTTTTCCTGAAGTGATCTTCACCCAATTGTTCTTTCTGATCCTAATAAGAACAGAAGTGCCAACTGTATGCCAGTCACTTTTTTTGCTCAATTAATCTGTGCCACATTTATGGCTCACACAGCGTTGGTGGAACGATTTACTAAAAGGATATCAAAACGACTTTTGCCTTCACTGAGCACATGATTACAGCCTCTCTGCTGGGGCCTTCCATGAAGGGAGCCCTACCCAGATGGCAGCCAACCTGAATGGTAATCACCAACTTGTACCTACTCCACCCAAGCAACTCAAATCTTAGCTTCTTTATTCCTGATACCATTGGACAAACCTAGGACATATTCCTTTCTCTTTCCCAGAGATCACAGCCAGGTTCTACATTTAGAAACCGAAGGTCACAAGAAAGCTCTTAGAAACATCCCAGGGATCCACGACAATAGGAACAGCCATCCGCAGGACATCAATCTTCTCCCGTGCTCTTCTATTCGAGCAGGTTTCCTTTTGTATCATCAGCACATCGGGCAGCACGTTTCAGGAGGATTGTTAGACACTCTCAACCTCCATCGTGTGTCTTGCAGAAGAGCCAGTGTGCACAACAATTCCTTACTATGCAATGCCTGTCAGTTCTTATTTATTAGCTTCTTGCCCTGGATATTTTCATAATTACCATTTAGCTAATGTGGCCCTAGAAGTGGAGACATCCTGGGAATCACAAGCCCAGGAAAGCCTCACCTTTGCCCCCTATGGACTCATATGACCGCAGGGCAGCCAGAAAGGATACTGTCCTCAGGGTCTTCCGGTCTAAACAGTGGAAATCTTCCTTCCTTAGACCTATATGAGATAAGGAAAATGGCAATGGAATCCTCATAGCCACGTATTTCTTTGAATCGCTAGGTGGGTCTATTAGGGAGAGTTTGCTTAAAGTTTAACATGTGATATGGTTTGGCTCTGTGTCTCCACCCAAATCTCATCTGGAATTGTAATCCCCAGGTGTCAAGGGAGGGGAGTGGTGGGAGGTGATTGGATCATGGAGGCGGTTTCCCCCATGCTGTTCTCGTGATAATGAGGGAGTTCTCACGAGATCTGATGGTTTAAAAGTGGTGGTTTCCCCCTGTGCTCCCTCTCCTGCCGTCTTGCTTTCCCTTCGCCTTCCACCATGATGTAAGTTTCCTGAGGCGTCCCCACCATGAGGAACTGTGACTCAATTAAACCTCTTTCCTTTGTAAATTACTCAGTCTCAGATAGCATCTTTATAGCAGTGTGAGAATGGACTAACACAGCATGATTCTTCTGTGATAAAGTAATAGTACCCTTAGTCATTTTAAATCTTTCCATGACAATATTCTTAAATTTAAGGAGAATAGTGCTTTAACATTTTCAAAGCACTTTTGCAAATAATATTTCATTTTACTAATAGCTGTACACTCAATGTGGAAGAATAAAATGGGGAGAAGCCTTGGTATTTTCTTCTTCAGTCCCATATAAAACACACACCTTAGGCATATTTTTCCTTTGTTGATGGCTTTTAAAAGTCAATGTTTAGCTTTCTAAAGTATTCTCTGTGCTTGGAATAAAAATCAAAACTTCTTCCTATGGCCCTACCTTCCTCTCTGACTATTCTCATCTCGCATCACTCCTCCACTCTCTTCCTGTTTCTGCACGACATTAAGCCTGTTCCAGCCTCAGGGACTTTGCACTTAACCGTTTGCTCTGCATGTAACACTAACTCCATGTCTTCATGTGACTGTGGCTTGGTCTTTCAGATCTCAGCTCAAATGTCACCTCTCAGAGAAGCCTCCCCGATCTCTCTAATATTACCCATTCCTCTACCCTGATTTCCTAGCTCACAATCTGAAATTGTCTTCTATGTATTTGTTTAACACGGGTTTCTCCCACTGGAATGTAAGCTCCAAGAGAACTTGAAAAAACATCAACTTTAGGGTAGATTTCTCTATGTGCTTAAAAGTTGCATATTTACATTTGTTTCAAATAATCTGTGTGTTGATTTTTTCTTTAATTCAGCAGAAGGTCTTTAATCTAGTTAGTGTAACTGAGATTTTGCCATATAAATGATTTTTTCTTCACCCCATTTGGATTTCAAAGCCACTGATAAACCTTTTTTTGGAGTGATCCTAATGGAATTAATCAAATTTAAGGAGATGTTGACTTAAAACCTTTATTAGTGGAAAGAAAAGAATATTAATAAAAGGCTAAACCACTACATCTTGCATCCCTAAAAGGATTATTTTAAATTCAATTTTTGCACTGTTATTATTAAAGCAGTTCACTCAACCAGTCACTAGGTTTGAACTTTGATTTGAATCGAGGTTTGCAGGGCTTCCATCAAATCTCTGCTAAATCCAGCTTTGGAGAGGAGCAGTTAAGTGTAACCGCAGCCAAGGTTAGAAACGTTGGCTCACAACACTTGGCCTTGACCAGCAGGTACCAATGGCAATTCTGTACACTGAGGACTAGCCAGGGCCAGAAGAAAGGAAGTTGAAATTAGAACAGGCAGATTTCAATCCAATATAGAGAACAAATTGCTACAGGAAGCAAGAGGCCTAATAAGTGATTAGAGAAATGATCAAAACCTCTGGAGGGATTACAATCAGGATAAACCTTCCCTGATCCCTGAAGTTCTTGAAGACTGTGTCTGGTTCATCTTTGTAGCTCCTTTTAGTACCTAACACATACTGGGTACTCAAGGTATATGTAGCAGATTGAGTTAGAACAAGTGTGGAGAATAGGCCTAACTTGTAATCTTCATGAGGGCAGGGCCATGTCTTTCTAGTTCTTTACTGTCTGCTCAGGACTTAGCATAGTCAAAGATGCTCAGTAGTAGTCTGTTGAATGAAAAACATCAGTGGATGAATAAACTGGTCAATGAATGGGCCACATGGGCCCTGTAGGACTTAAATGCTTGATAACTTTTCATAGGTGGAAATCCTACCTCCATCCCTATGTTTCCTTCTTGATCTCTATAGCTTCTTGCAGAAAGCAAAGTATCTTGGCCTCCTTCTTCCACCCCTCTATATCCACTCTGAAACAGAGAAGTATAGGCACCTCTGAAGTTGCTCTTGAGAAAATCTCCCTCCTCATCAAAGTTCACAAAACATTATATCATTAAGCCACTACCACTTAGTGCTCTGCTAGATGATCTAGAAAATGCTAGAAAGAGCAGCAGCTTCCTGGGGTCTGGGAGTTAATGGTTTGAAGACACCTGACAGATGTGGCACATGTAGTGCCCGCTCTCTCTGATCCCTTCCCTGAAATTCTCATTCTCCTTGAAAAGCCAGTTTGCCTTTTTCAAGGAGAAAAAGAAAGCAGTGTTAACAGGAGGCCGCCCACCTCTTGGGTTGCTCCTGCCCCTACAAGCCCTGCTGGCTGCTCTTGTGTCCCTGTCTTGCTTTACATGTGAACAGATGTATTTACATGAGGGCAGATTCAAAGTCAGATGATGTATTAGTTTATTTTGTGTTGTTATAAAGGAATACCTGAGACTGGATAATTTACAAAGAAAAGAGGTTAATTTGGCTTATGGTTCTACAGGCTGTACAAACATGGCACCAGCATCTACTTGGCTTCTGATGAGGCCGCAGGAAGCTTTTACTTATGGCAGAAGGCGAAGAGGGTACAGGCATGTCCCATGGCGAAAGAGGGAGCAAGAGAGAGAGGGGAGAGGTGCCAGGCTCTTTAAACAACAAGCTCTCTCATGAACTAATAGAGTGAGAACTCACTCATTACCGCAAGGACAGTGTGAAGCCATTCATGAGGGATCCACCCAGATGACCCAAACAGCCTCCACTAGGCCTCCCTCCAACAATGGAGGTCACATTTCAACACGCGATTTGGAGGGGACACACATCCAAACCATAGCAGATGGTATCTGAGACACTGATTTTCTCCCCAGCTTTGGCCATCAGAGGTAGACAGTGAGGCTCCTGGGAAGGTGGGGGAGGCACTTTCCAGGTTGGGCATAATCACAATGCAGCTGCTATGGCTGCAGAAGGAACTTCACTGAGAGTCCTCTCTCTGTACTTTAGCCAAGTTCCACCTCTAAACACTGGAAACGTTCTATGCTTCCACTGCCAGTTCTGAAGCCCACGAGGGTCAGGTTACAGGAGGTAAGGTTCTTCCCAGCTCCTAGAGTCTGACTCTACTCATGCTTGAAAACATCTTATCCTCTGATTATTGCCTCTAGTGGGTCATCCTGTCTGGGGCCAAGTCTCTACTAAGATCATAATTTAATGCAGCTTTAGCCACAGCTATGAGGACTCCATTTTCAATGTGTTCACTGCTGGAATAAAGGTTCCAGCTGTGCCCAAAATATATATGGCTTACATTAGAGAAAGTTCGCCTTCCTGCACAAGAACATTAGGTATACTGGTTCAGGTAGCTCTAAGATGAGAAGTAGTGTAGGGAGTATTTGTATTAAATATGTTTTCTAAAATTAACTGCTAACATAATTTAATGATGGTGTTAAGGAAAATTTAAAGTTACACGTAATACTACTATTCTAACAAGCCTAGCTGATATATGCATACGTAATTTTTACATATTTTTTAACATAATGACTATATATAAGCATTCATTTGCTTTTTGCATGTAATGGTATATCATATGCATTTCTCCATGTTTCTATGTTGTCTTTGTAAATACTATCTATGTTTTTCTAAAGTAGAAGAGTCTATAAAATTTAAACCACCTATTAAATGAGAGACTATAAATATAAATCTCTTATAATTGAAATGCGTCTAGGCAATAGGAAAAAATGACATCTGAAATACGCACAACTGTGAGATGGCAGAAGAAAACTGAATAAAAGATACACTAGATGCTCTTAACTAAAAGCATGAGCACTGGATGCTATTAAGTAGCTTTAGGACCTCTGGAAAACTAATCTCTTTCATTTGCCTTAGTTTCATCAACGTGACAAGGAGGGTAGAGTTGGGTGAACTTTAAATCCCTTCCTGCTTTAAAGTTTTATGTTTATTCCTTAAAGCAACTTTCTTCTGAGGAATACAAAGAACTCTGGGTACTTCAACTTACTCTTTAAAGGAGTGGTCCAGTGGAAATACATTGGATGTGTGCCACATTCTCCATTTTTGGGAACTGACCTCCCCAATATGCATATGATTTAAGTAGCAGGTTCCAGGCAGCCATGCTCTCTCAGGGTGGCCTGAACTCCCTAGCCACAGCTGTTAGTTCCAGAAGTGGGTGATACAATCAGAATTCTCTCCCTGGGAATCTGGAATTGAGATCCTAAAGAGATTCTGTCTCTACCCAGGTTGTTGGACCTGAGACATGAAAACTCAAAACCCATTGGTAACCATCTTTTTGGTCACGTGGCCCAAAGATACAGTGGCAGTTGGTTTGCTGAAAGAGGGGAGCAAGTGGACACACGGGGAGATGCAGAAATCAAAGACTGACAACTTTCTAATCTATAATTCCTGAGATCGGGTTCAATGAGCTATCCTGTATCCGTACAGAGTTCTACCGAAACAATCATGTCCCTTATTTTACTGGTATATCTCACATAGCAAAAAGGACTCACAGTTAACAGTCTTCATAAGTGTCCTCTGTATTACCACACATCTATACCTCTTGGTAATTTTATAAGATAGAAATGCAATAATATTATTGCCTCCATTTATGGAAGAGAAACTGAGGCAATGAGCTTATAAAAAGCCAAATGACACAGAAACATACTGGCTGAGCCAGAACTCAATCCACAGACTCCTGCTTAGCACAAAGGCTCTCTTTGTTAACTATTTCTGACCCTAGAGTTTAACTTCTGTTTTACAGTGTGGAAAAACCATGAGAAGGCATTGCAGCATTTTTAGAAATGAACTCATTTTTGATTGAGTTTGGACTTTTAAGCAAAAAGAATCTCAAGGTTTTGAGTTTTGACCCTGAAGTCTATCTTTATGACCCAGAGGGATTCTCTCAATTCATTCTGATCTCACTGTTAGGGCCCCGGATTCCCAGGCCCAAGAAATGGGAATTGGTTTTTTGGTGGTTTTCCCTCAATCCAGCCGTAATGAACACCCTCGTATGCATGCAGAGATGTTAACAGAGATAGGCAACATGGAAGCTGGGAACTGAGTCTGGCCAAAATGTTTAAACCATTATGGGGCTAAATATTAGATTAGGACTAATGTGGTAAGTTCAGAATACTGAGGGCCAATAGGAACCTTAAAATAGGATAGACAGTTGAAAACATGAGCTTTTTTTGTGCTTTGCCTTAATCCACCAACCTATCTGAAGGTCTAATCTATCAGGTATTTAACGATATACCAGAGATACTTCCTTCACTCCTCAGGGGAAGGAGGCAAGGAGAAATTGGTTCCATATGAAATGATGTGATTTCTATTACATTTTGAAATCAAAGCTTACAGGCTCTGCATGTGATAATTGTGTTTGCTCATTATACCACCTCTGCCACCAACAAAAACAAAATCCCGACCTCAAAACCAAAGAAATTAGAAAAGGAAAGAAATGTAGCCAACACATATCCAGCAGCCAGGGGGTCTATGTCCATTTGAGGTTTCATTTCAAGAGGAAGGGGGTGAAAGGAAGACAGAAAAACCTCTGATAATTCTAGTTATTTAATTTAAAAGCACAAACCTGAAGAATATTCTTGGGTTGGTCAGTATCAAAACTTTCCCAAGGTTTCCCGTAAGTGGCGGAGAAGGCTGCTTTGTCAAAACCCTGAAAAGGCCTTGAAACACACTGGGACAATGATCTACAATTAAGTGTTCTCCAGTGGGTCTCAGCGTGACACACCATAATGGCTCCAAAGGAGCCCTTAAAACCGACTATGTCAATGAGCTCCTCCAAGCATGGGGATTTAGAGTTATGGATTAGACCTCTTAACCCTTCTCCTCCCCTCAAAATACCTTAAAGACCTTTTCTCCCAGGGGAGGAGTTCTGCTAGCCAGTGTCTGACTGAAAGATCTTTGTGAAGTCACATTTAGACAGGACATCAAATGAAGGATCTGTGTTCAGCTGAGATACTCCGCATGTTGCCCTCAACCAAATTGAGGGGCCAGAACCACAATGGCCCCATCAAACTGAAGAAGGAGCCTCTTAGGGGTTTCATTTCATTTCTGGATGTGAATGATCTTGGAAACAACTTCTTTGCTGTTTCCTTGATGCTTTAGTTTATATACCTGTAAATTACTGATTTAACTAAAAGTAGATTTTGCTTTACAGCAAAAACAAGAATGACAAATCAGATCCTGTTCAACTAGTAAGGCACTTCCTTGCTGAATATCAGTCACACTTTGAAAGATGTATGAATTCTTTCAAACCAGCAGGAAAAATTTGGAATCAACTCTGCATTTTCTAAACTGAACAGTTACAGCAACACAAAACAGGTTATCAAAATGGATAATCCCAACCCCTATTTATTTAGAGTAGTGACCATACATCATTAGTTTGGAAGGGATGCACTTTCCCAATTATGTTTTGCTAGTGACTCAATGTGCTTCCTTCCCTAAAACACACACTGTCAGTGGGGGCTGAGAACCTCATATAAGTAGTTATGGAGACCAGCTTTAATTTTTTATTTTATTTTTGCACAACATTGTGAATGTAGCCAGCTTTTTATTAAACATTCATTCAAGCTAACTTATATGCAAATGTGAAATATGATTGTAGGAAAGTATAGTTCCAGAACCTTAAAGATTGTTTTGTGACTTGAAAGCATTAATGACCCCTTTTAAGACCCTAAAACTACTAGGAGAACAGCTCTATTACCTGGTCTTATGTTCACACCATCCTATTGGTCTCAAAAGCTCAGTTCATTCCCCACGTGTGGCTAAACAGGTTCCAGGACACACTACTGTACACAGAATTTGGGAAACTTTTGGGATAATGACTGTAACAGAACTGGAAATGATTATTTCCTAATAAAAGCTTCCTCATTCCAATGTACTCATGCCAACAGGCTACTGTAAGGTGGCAAATTAAGGTACGTTTTTCTTGCAAAAATATTCCATCACTCTTCCTTTTCCTTGTATAGCAAGGAAATTCTTTTCATTTTAGAATCATAAAGCTCTTAAACACTGGTTTTAAAATGGAAAAGCAAGTAGGCCTTTTATTAGAAAACTGCTGTTGAGAGCAGCTTTCTTTCCTGGTTACACAAACATCTGCCTTCCCAGAGAAAGGAAAGTCAATGTTTAAAGTCTATTTAAAAAAAAGTAAATGCAAGATTTCACATATACCTTTCAGTAATGGGGGAAATAACCACCTTTAATTTTTATTTTCAGTTGTTTCAATGGCTTTTAAATTTGGCAAGTACTGCTACACTTTCCCGAAGTGACAGTGGGCCCTCGCAGCAACCCTCCTACCTGTACCCTCAGAAGTGATACTCACATAGCCCAGGTATGTACAAGTCTATACAACAAGGAACACATCATAAGTCAGACACTTGGAAAGGTATAGTCAGAAGGACTTTAAAGGCGAGTCGTATTGTTTGGAGCTTACAGGACTCAGTTCTGATCAATGTGGAACTTTCCCTATTCCCTGGAATGGGATGAATCTGAGCTTTATTTACTTATTTTAAGAGACAGGGTCTTGCTCAGTGGCCCAGCCTGGAGTACATGGCATGATCATAGTTCCCTGCAGCCTTGAACTTTTGGGCTTAAGCAATACTCCTACCTCAGCCTCCCATATAGCTGGTATTACAGGCATGAACCACCACACCCTGTTAAGTTGTCTCTTTTTTGTAGAGGCAGGGTCTCGTTATATTGCCCAGGCTGGTCTTGAACTTCTGGCCTCAAGGGTCCTCCTGTGTCAGCCTCCCAAAGTGCTGAGATTACAGGCATGAACCACTGTGTCTGGCCAAGTCTGACCTTTACAAAGACAAATTTATACCACACAACTGTATGCATTAAATTCAACCTTTTGGCCAAATCTAGATTCCTCAATCTAAGCAAAGGGTTTGACAAAAGGTACAGTGTTTTTATTTTTTTGCTTCATTTCTCCTCACTTTTCAAACTTGAAGCTATTGCCCCAGAGACTTCCCAGCCCCACAGTCTCAACTTCATTTCTCTGTTGGACACTAAGTGGCCAATTCTGCTAGTATTATGTAAGTCAGTCACACAACTGAAGAAAATCACTAGTTCTTAAGAGAAAACAGTATCTCTTCAAGCAGGTGAAAAAATGTCAATCCAGAATTGACAGGCCCTTGGCAATTTGTCCATTTCTGAAAACCAAGATGATAAGAAAACCTTTTAACCTAAATAGGTGTGTGAGAACATTCTTGCATTGCTATAAAGGAATACTTGAGACTGGGTAATTTATAAAGAAAAGAGGTTTAATTGGCTCACGGTTCTGCAGGCTGGACAGGAGGCTTGATACTGGAATATGCTTGGCTTCTGGGGAGGCCTCAGAGAGCTTTTGCTCATGGCAGAAGGTGAAGCAGGAGCGGTTATGTCACATGGCCAGAGCAGGCACAAGAGAGATTGAGTGGAGGGGAGGGAGATGCCACACTTTTAAACAACCAGATTTTGTGAGACCTCACTCACTGTCCATGAGATCATGGACAGCACCAAGCCATGAGGGATCCATCCCCAGGACCCAAACACCTCCCACCAAGCCCTACCTCCAACAATGGGGACCATACTTCAACATGAGATTTGGGGGGACAAGTATCTAAACTATATCAATAGGATGAAAGAAGAAATTCAGCTGTTACTTGATGAACAAATAAGCAAGCCTTTAACTACAAGCTCTTCAAGAAGATAGTCAAGGCAATTACTAACCCATAACAAAATATCAAAATCAACAAACTGTTTGGATTTTTTTTTCTTTTAATTACTGGATGTGTACTTTGGATATCAATATATTTCAGATGACTGAGCAGACATAATGATCTAAGTAGTCCTTTGGGGAATAATTTCATAATTTTCACAGCCAGAAGAATGTTGTGCACTTTAGGTCTTCCCAACAGCTAATTTACATGGCTGTATCTTTAAAACCTCTTCCCATACTCAAATTGGTTTTGGAGCCTCCAAATGTCCACTTGTTTCTGGGTTTGATATCAGAGAATCACTCTTGGCTCATTCCTCTTCTTCATTCTCCGAACCAATTGATTACAAAGTTCTGTCAACTTAGAAGTCCTCTGAAATTCACATGTCTTTTCTGTTATAACTGCTCTGTCAGATGCATGCTTATATCACCTCATTTCAGGAACACTGCTTTTCTCTAGGTACATCCCTTTGCCTCAAGCAAGAACAACTCAAATCCATTGTAGACACTGCCCACTAGACTAATCTGCCTGTATTATCACCAGCATCATGTCACTGTTAGCCTCGGAAACCTCTGAAGGCTTCCCAGAATGGAGCCATCTTTTGATGCCTCCCATATATTGGTCTAAGTTTCCTGAATTTTCTGTTTCAGCCAGATGGCTTAACACACTAAACCTACTGTACATTACCTTATTCCCACTCTCATATGGAATTCTACCTATCTGGAATGACCTCTTTCCATCTGTCTGCCCATGCCTTATGAAACCACCTTAAAAAAATTAGTAAAAGCCCACAAGGTTAGAACTGTGATAAGGACTTAAGGTTTGCTAAGGTATGGGTGTAGTTAAATCATAACCAGTTATTGTTTCATAACTTGCTTTGCTTTGCTTTTCTATAATTGCTTACAGCTCAGGAGTCACATAGCTCATGGTCACAGATTTGTAACTTCTCCCATTGCTTCATAGAAAACATCAGTATCATAAAACCTAAGACTGGTGTTTGAGGTATTATTTTTCAGACTTTGCATTCTGATGAGCCAACGATGCCACCCAGGTCTGTGACCCACACCAAGGAACTGACTCACCAGCTCTGTAAGCCCCACCCAGAAACTGACTCAGGCACAAAGACAGTTTTGACGCCCGTGCTATTTCATCTCCACCCAATCAGCAGTATCCATTCCCTAGCCCCAAGCCCACCAAATGTCCTTAATAACCCTAGCTTCCAAATTCTTGGGAAGGCAAATATGAGAAATATCTCCCATCTCCTCACTTAGCTGGTCCTGAGATTATTAAACTGTTTTTCTGCTGCAACACCACTGTTTCAGTGCATTGGCTTTTCTGTGCAGCAAGCAAGAAGTATCCGTTGGGCTGTAACAAATTGCAGTGTCATTTAGACAACTAAAAAATCCATTTTTTCCCTAAGATCTTATGTATTTAGCTTAAAACAACCTCATCATATTTGGAACTTGCTAAAGAAATGATTTGATTACCTCTCCTGGCTCTGTGGGGTTGTCCACTGGCATTTTCTCAGAGATCTACTGGTTATATAAGAATTTTCACATTTTACACTTTCGATTCAGTGATAACCTAAAATAATGACTTTACCAGTTACATAAACCAGATTTCTCCTTTGCATTGAAATTTCTAAATTGAAAGGCATTCTTATGGAATAATACTTCAGTTTCTTAATATTTTAAGGCTTCATAATGGTCTCTACAAACCCCTTCTATTAGAAGGATTCAAGAACAGTTTTTGTTCTAAAGGAAATCTGTAAATGCATTTGACAATCACATATTGTCATGTGGCATATCTTTCCTACTGTTTTCTTGAACTGTTCTTTAAATCCTTTATTAGAGTTTTACTTTTCATGTTTTTAATGTCTAATCTTCCCTAACAGATAGTATACTCTCTGGGGATAGGGTTTATGTCTTAGATGTCTTTCGATTCCTGATGCACTAAACATAACCTTGAAGAGAGGAAGTGCTTGGTCAAAACTGGTTGGTCTGGTTTTGACTATAAAGGCCTGATGTAGTCTACATTGCATATCAGAGGAAAAACAAACAAAAAAAAATAAGGACTAAGTTTTGCTAGATATCCAACTGAAAATTATCCAACTGAAAGAGAACACTCAAATTGTCCAAATGTTCCTCATCTTCACTAGGATGCATCTCTTTGAGGCATTTCCCATATAGCTATAAGGGCTGCCAGATAATGCTTTTTATACAACAAAGTCTTTATTTTACCTTTCTTCCAACAGATAATAAAAATCAAGACTGTTTTAGTAAGTAGTTTCTTTCTCATAATTGGTAAGAGGTACTAGAAGAAAAAAATGTTGAATCCTATCTGTTCTTAACGTTTCAGGCAAATCCTTAATCTACGTTAATTTCATGCTATTGTAGACAGAATTCTAGAACTATTATTCATCTTCCATATGAAAAAGGTGGTCCTGTGTGTCATTCTAGACGTTATTAGTGGAAAACTAAAGCCTGCAGGAGATGTCAAGGTGACAGGATTAGGAGGAAGAGAGAACCTCGAAATGGGATTTTCTCACTTGAGAACTGGGAGAGGACTGGAAAATCAATCAGTTACCATCCATACACAGGGCTTAACTGGTTACCTGAAATATTTTCTCATGCAAGTGTTGAGCTGAATTATATAGATTTATGAAGCTTACTTTACTGCACGAGTTAAAATTTTTTGGCAGCAATTGACAGAGACCAGCACAAATGAAGTCACGGACTAATTTAGTAGAAGAAAAAAATATTCTTTAATCAGTGCTTTTCTCACTGTTGCTACCTAGAGACAGGAATGGGATGAACTGAGGAAGTCTGTGGCACTCAGTTATTGATGGGATATTAGCTAATCTTGTGGTTCAGTAAATATCATTCTCCCCGTCACCACAGAAAGATACTTGTGGAGTTTAATGGGCAGCAAAAAAATCAGGATTAGAAGTCACTTGGATTTTTAAAACCAGTAACAGAGTTGTACATAAATAAATACATACACCTCTTATTTTTTAAAAGATCTTTCTAAAGAATGTTTTAAGGAAATGGAAGACGGTAGGAAGAGAGTTACAGGGACTAATGAACACTTTGCAAAGTGGCTTGTGTTTATGGCCCATCTCTCAACTAGAAAAAAGGGGGAGCGTGAGAGGTTAACTTTAGTAGGAGAATAACTAAAGCTAGGGCAAAGTAAGGAAGCTTTTCTTCCTCCATGAACTGTTCTTTGTTCAGGGGCTACTGCATGTTCAGCATGAAAGTTAATTAACACACAGCACACTGCTGCCTGGAACGCCTTACATAATTACACCTGGAGTCTAATTAGGTAACTCTCATCTATCCCTTGTCTAAATCATCCAAGCTACAAATCTCTCAGTGTGGCTAGCATTCATTTAGTGAGGCCTGTGACATGCTTGTGAAATTAAAAAGTTGTCACTTCTAACATGTGGGATACACTAACAGCCTAAATGAGTTTTCCCATATGGTTTTCATGTAGAAAGTGAAGCCTTGAGAGAAAGTACGATCTTTCTGGATTCCTTTGGGTTGCCTACAGATTCCAGGACACCATGCCAGGTAGAATCATATTTTATTGACAGTACTGTCAAGCAATTACTAATTAAGGTATTTGTGCTGTTATTTAATTTTAATAGGATGATACAATGTTAATATTGATCATTCTGAGATGACAAGATTATGATAAATTAAAACTTTTTAGACTTTTCTAGAATTTTCCAAGTTTTCTATAATGAAGAAATATCTTTATACTAATAACAATGTAGAGAGAGGAAGAAAAATTGGTAAAGGACTCCTCTATAAAATGATCCCATCTTTGTATTAATGAGTACCACATAATATGCAGAGCATAATTTATTATTATTTCAAAATTTAATATAATTTTAAATACTGTATATAGTGTATATAATAAAATACCAATCTATATCACTAGCTTTCATTTATCTAATCAAACTGAATAAATGTGCAAGATATGCTATAAATTACTTCCAAGAATGTACAACTTGGTAAAATGGGACACAGATTTTAGTGACATGGAAAGAGTTGTAATCGGTAGTATCGTTTAACAACAGATTAAGTTTCTCTTTTTTCTTTGACCACTTTTTGCAAGTGACACCATATCACCCTTGAGATTTGTCACTTGGCTTGGCACATCTTCGTTATCAAGTGAAAATGACCAAAAGGAACACCTTGTTACCAAATCTGTTCATTACATGGGCAGGTTCATGAGAGCTGAACTCCACCCAACATATTCTGAAAACGGTGGGAGGAGGAGGGAGGATCCTGGAGAGTGAGAAACAGAACTTAATTAGCTGCAATGCCTGGGTCCACTGCTATAATCAGTGAAGCTACCCAACTGGTGGGCCAAGCCAAAGGGATCAGAAACAGGTCTACTATTGCCAAGTTTGCACTCTGCCTGCAGCGACTGTCAACTAATGACAGATTAGACAAATCTGATAGCTCTATCAAAACATTCATCTCAAATCTTGATTAGTAATCCTATTGAATTATGATTAATTCACAAGGGTGCTGCTGACAGATAAGATACTTTATCTAACGATGTGTACTAGTTGCTTTGCCCGAAGCCAAAATTTAAAAAAGCCCCCCAAAACAAAAAAAACACAAACTCCAGAAGTTGCTAGTAAAATAAACTATCAAGTATTGCACATTGAGAAGGATAATGAGGCTACATGAACCATTTAATTTAATAAAGGCTTGTTTGTGAGAACTCAGTCTTGATACAAAAAAACAAGAGGGACTTAGGGAGAGAAATACAGTGAGAACAATACACTATAAACAAGAGTACACTCTCTGCCTTTTCAGCAAAGAGTATGTAAGAGACATTAACTCACGATTGCTTTAGGGGGTACCATTCTCCATTTTGGCTACATCCCAGTTACTCAGGCCAGAGGCAGAGCAGAACTTGCATGCTTTTTGCAACTTACCATCCAATTACTCTTCTTGTCTCTGGGATGAAGACATCTGTGCATAGAAATACCCAGCAGACCTAAACTCATGGGATTTTCAGAAAGCAGATTTTTTTTTTTTTTTAAATCTTTAGGGAGTAAAGTGATAGGGAAGAGGGAAAGTAGAAGAAAGGAAGTGTTTAACTTTCCTAAGAAAAGGAATAAAAATGAGGGTTCCTAATGTCCTTTTTTCTTTTCGCTTTGTCTGAAGCAAAGAAACATTCGATGTGATGTATGCTAAAGTTTTAGTTTAGTACACAGCTATGACTCAGGATAAATCGAATCAGTATTACTCATTCCCTTATCAAGCCAGCTCATGGGGCCTGAACCTAAACCTATCATTCCATTCGTGGCTTTGCCAACCCCAAAAATTCAGCTATGCTTGTTGGGGTTTGGGTTGGGTTGCTGGGGCAGTCAGAGGATGCTAAGTACTCAAAATCTTGTGTAATTTTAGATGGTATCATTATCTTATCCTGACCTTATGATTTTACAAAAAGCCTAATGTCCTATAATCATGTTTCTCTTTAGCTGGTATTAACCTTTCGGTGACTTCTCTCTTCTCTCTCTCTGTCTCTCTCTCACACTCTCATAACTATCCTGTTAATCAATTGTGCACTGCAGATGGGGTCAAGGAAATCTACTTCCTCCTTTGATAGCCTCCAATGTTTCTACTCTTGGGGATAAAAGTGCTTTAAATGGAGTTATATTCTAGGAAAATCAATATATGATTACTGCAAAGATTTGTATTGATTGTGCGTTGCATTGCAAAAAGGCTAAAGAAAAATGGCATGGCACATTTTCCTTCAATTCCTACTCCACAGAGTTTGTTGTGAATGTTTTGGGCAAGAAGAAAATGTTGGAACTTTATTTAATGACCTAAAGTTTTCATCATTCACTCCACTTACTTTTTTCTCTGCCCCAGAAAGTGCTTCATTATGACTCTCCTGGCTTCTCGTCTATAATACTGGCCGACATCAGGGGCTGCCAGGAGAGTTCACAGAGCTGAAGACTGTCTCCTTCACACAAGGCAGCTGTGCCAGAAACTGCAGGTTGCCTTCCTAACATCCATTCTTCCCTTTCTACTCTCTCACACAAGCCTGATTTTGTTGAGAGCAGCAATGTACCCAGCTGAAAAGCACTTCTCAGTTTTCCCTTACCTATAGATGAAACTAAGTGATTAGGTTTTAGGTAATGGAGTCTAGGTAGAGATTGTTGGGCAAGGCTTCTGGGGAAGTTCCTTAAAAAGGGGTTGGGGTTTGGCTCAGCTGCCAGGCACATTTTACCCTTCCCTCCCTTTCTTCCTTCTTCCTACCTGTAATGTAGGTGAGCCATTAGGAGCCACAGCAGTTCTTTTGTGACCGTGAGGGAAACCTGAAGCCAGAAGCCAAGTCAAAGTATAGCAGAACCTCAAGACCAAAGGGGCCATGAACATTGGTGATGTTGTGGAGCCACCAGAATAACCCTGTTCTTTGTGAACTTATTTCAGATGAAGGAAAATAAATCCTGATATTGTTTAAGTTACCGTTTTTCTGGTCTTTGATATTTGCAGCCAAACATGAGCCATTTCTCCTGCAAAATGCCTAATTATATGAGTTCTCAATGTTGTGCTGACTAATAAAAATAAGTAATTTTTTTTTCTTGAGCCAGAGTCTTGCTCTGTTGCCCAGGTTGAGTTCAGTGGCGTGATCTCAGCTCACTGCAACCTCCATCTCCCGGGTTCAAGCAATTCTCCTGCCTCAGCCTCCAGAGTAGGTGGGATTACAGGCACCCGCCCCCATGCCCGGATAATTTTTGTATTTTTAGTAGAGACAGGGTTTCACCATGGTGGCCAGGCTGGTGTCAAACTTCTGACCTCAGGTGATCCGCCTGTCTTGGCCTCCCAAAGTGCTGGGATTACAGGCACGAGCCACCGTGCCCAGCCACCTTTTTTTTTTGAGATGGAGTCTCATTCTATCACCCAGGTTGGAATGCAGTGGCGCGGTCACTCACTGCAACCCCTGCCTCCCAGTTGAAGTAATCCTCCCACCTCAGCCTCCCAAGTAGCTGAGATTACAAGCATGCGTCATCAAGCCTAGCTAATTTTTGTGTTTTTAGTAGAGATAAGATTTCACCATGTTGGCCAGGCTGGTCTTGAACTCCTGACCTCAAATGACCCTCCCCCCTTGGCCTCCCAAAGTGCTGGGATTATAGGTGTGAGCCACCACACCTGGCCAAAAATAAGTAACATTTATCTCTAGGATAAATGTCATAGGCAGTGGTTACTGGGTGACCCAAATACTTCAAGGTGTCTACAATCATTTAGTTGTTTTCCCAATCACTAGTGTTGAGAATACTGTAGTAATAAGGTCTTTAAGAAGTTTGGTGTACCTTTGTGATTTTTAGCTCCATTTCTCTATCTTCTAGTATTAACAGTGCTCCAATTTCTTCTCGGAAATTTCTTCCCCTTATAGTGTGCAGTCTTAGTGGGACTGTCATCAAGGGGCTCTGGCCTCCCCTAATGGAGGAGCAGGTATGAGATCCAGACTAAACTCCTTCAGACTTTGATTAACGATTCAAGACCCATTTAGATGATTCTGGAATAAAAGCTGTTTTATTATAAATTAAGAGATGGAATTTCTAAAAGCCTCTACCTTACAGACTGAACATTTCTTACTGAGAAGTTCTTCTTAATGGCTTATTGCCTAAGTGATTTAAATTTTTCATTAAATACAGAAGTTACTGATTATAAAATCTATTGACTAGTTAGCTTCAATGGACTATTAAAACATTTACTCTAAAAACCGCAGCTTAAATAGAAGGTAATATTAAACTGGGTGAAAAATTAAATTTTGGGAATAATAACAGCTTACCTTTATGGAGTGTTTCCTTTGTGGCAGACACTACTCCCTGATATTTAAATATATAAACTAATATAATACCTATAATAACCTATGAGTTACGCATTGCTATTATTCCCTTTATTCAGATGGGAAAACCGAGGGAGAATGGTTAAGTAATTTGCCCAATGCCATGTAGTTTGTAAGTGGAAGAGTCAGGATAATTCTCAAAGCTACTGTGATAAAATTATATACTTCTCTATCGCTGGTGGCAATACAAACTAATATAAAACCAGCCAAGGCCAGGCGCGGTGGCTCACACCTGTGATCCCAGCACTTTGGGAGGCTGAGGCAGGCAGATCACAAGGTCAGGAGTTCGAGACCAGCCTGGCCAATATGGTGAGACCCCGTCTCTACTAAAAATACAAAAAAAAAAAAATTAGCTGGGCGTGGTGGTGTGCACCTGTAATCCCAGCTACTCGGGAGGTTGAGGCAGGAGAATCTCTTGAACCTGGGAGGCAGAGGTTGCAGTGAGCCGAGATAGTGCCTCTGCACTCCAGCCTGGTGACAGAGTGAGACTCTGTCTCAAAAACCAAAAACAAACAAAAAAACAGCCTAGACATTTTTTTGGTAATGTATAGTAAAAGCCATACAAACGCTTATACCTTTTACTTAATAATTCCATTTGTAATATTATATTCAAGAGAAACCATCTAATTGAAGAAAACAGAGATTTTTATTTCAGCATTATTCCTAATAGCATAACTAAGTAGAAGTAACCTAACTTCAATACTGGGGAACAATTAAACCCAAAATGGTATATAAACAATGCATTATCAGTCTTTAAAATGCATAATTATAAAATTATGAAGCAACACAGGAAACAATGTAGCATTAAATAAAAAAGCATGATACAAAATTTCATGTACTCAACAACAATACCTAAATTAACCCACACATTCCTATGGTCAATGGCTGGAAATTAACTTTCGAGGTAAAAATAGCTGTATTAGGAGAGTGGGACCATGGGGAAGTCCCACTCCCCCATTTTTCTCTATTATTTTCAAATCAAAAAGAGGGGACAATAAAGTGGAAACATGCTTTCAAGAAAGGAAGAGAAATCGCACGAAGTTCCCAATGCCCCAGCATGCTTTGGGATCTTGATTGGGAAAGCCCATCGTTCCCCCTTCACTGTAGATTAACGAGAATGCTACGAAGGAAGGGAGGCTTAGCAATGCAAGGCTCTTTATCCAGTCAAGGTAAATGAAGTTGGGCTGGTCAGAAGAGTAAATAAGATTAGTTATGAGCTCCAGGTCATCCACTCATGGAGGTCAGCGAGTGTGAGATTATTATCCTTGGTAGAAGAGCAGCAAAATAGCATTAAGGAATAAATTAATGAAAATGGTAGAAGATTATTTGAACGAAAGCCCTAATCAGTTTAGAGATTTCACTCAACTGCTCTACCGGCCATCAGTCAAGCTCACAAAACAAATATGCTTGTTCTCTTAAGTAATTCCAGGAGATCTCCCTTTCTTGCTTCAAAGACATCCAATCTAAGGAAAGTCATGAATAAAGTTACCCCGGTTTGCTGTTACACCTCATACAAAACCCACTCAAGCATCAAGGTGCACGCTACAGCAGACTATTTACAGAAGATGCGTAATTGCTAGTCCTGTTTGGCCTTTGATTCTGAACAGAACATTATTCCATATCCATTCAGAAACACTGAATTCACCAATGTGCAAACTGCATATTTTATTAAATAAACACAAACTAGGAGATAATGACATACATTTGTTTTCATTACAAGTAGTAATGCAATATTTCTCCAAGGCTTACTGCATTAGCATTTCTCTCTACGTTTCAAATGCCTTTGAACTTTCTGAAAAGCTACATCTGTTAGCTCCCGTGTATACAGCGGAAAGTTACCAAGTGAATTAAGTTTTAATATAAATTGCTTTGTTCACTATTAAGATTGATGTTGGACACACTGTACTGTAAGTTGCAAACTGCAATTACAATTCGTTGCAATTATCTTTGGTTGTTAATAGCACAAGATAGCATGTCACTTTCTACCAAGTGTATAATTTATCATTTGTGGGTTTTTTTTTTTTGTGAACTCTTGTGGTATTCCAAATGTATAATCTTGTTGTATTTATTTCCCAGTGGTCCAACAAAATGCACAGCAAGTGCTGACTAGAACAAACTAAAAAGCACTGCTATTGACAAGCCGTCACTTGAGCAGTAATGAACATTCAGCCTCCACTTTCACCTCAACAAACCAGCAGCTTTAATTTATGATAAAGCAAAAGAGAGACAACCTCCAGGTTTATTATACCCTCACTGCTGTTTCAAATAAAGTAATTAGAAGGTCAACAGACAGGTCTGGAAAGCCAAATATAAACGCAACCCTTCTGTACAGACATTAAAAAAAAAAGACTAGTGTGTTCAAAGAGCATTTTATCCATCTTTCTTCTTCAGAGCTGGGCAAGTCGGTTGTTGTTCTTTTTTAATACTACCGGAACCAATCAGAAACAGTGGCAGCACCATTCTTTCACTGTCTAATTTGCTCCATATGGACTACGAGCCGCTCACCTAGGAGACGCTGTCCTTAAGAGAACATTACTTACTAGTCCCCAAAACTGCTCTCAACTGTAGACTTAGGGCAGGTGATCAGACATTTCTTTTCATTTTTTTGTTTTTTTCTTCCAATAAAGAAAACTCAGGTGAAGTGATGGAAAGGTTCTAGAGAAATCCTACTGATATAATGGTAGCCCACAAATAAATAGAAATCTATTTGAAAACATCTGCTGTAAAATTTTTCTTGAAAAAATACCTGAGGAAAAGGGGTTGGCTGGGAGAAAAATTGCCTTTTCCATATGTTTTGTTTTCAGTGATGAATAAACAAGTATAAAAAACTAGTATGTTGTTTTGAAGAAACTACCTACAATATCATATTTCATTTTAAAGGCTCCTAATTTTGCATAATTGTGTTCTGCATTTATGTTCCTCTTTTTTCACCTACATAAGAATCACACCACCCAAGCCAGGCACGGTGGCTCACACCCGTAATCTTGGCACTTTGGGAGGCCAAGGCAGGCGGATCATGAGGTCAGGAGTTCGAGACCAGCCTGACCAACATGGGGAAATCCTGTCTCCACTAAAAATACAAAAATTGGCTGGGTGTGATAGTGTGCTCCTGTAGTCCCAGCTACTCAGGAGGCTGAGGCAGGAGAATTGCTTGAACCCAGGAGGCGGAGGTTGCAGTGAGCCGAGATTGCGACACTGCACTCCTGCCTGGGTGACAGAGGGAGACTCTGTCTCAAAAACAAACAAACAAACAAACAAAGAATAAAACCACCCAAAAATTCCTTGTAAAGGCCATGTAATCTAATGGCCTACATGGCCTACATGGCCATGTATAGCCATGTAGGCTATACACCCAGCCTACCCTCCGAGGAGTAAGTTAAGACAATGGTAAGGGCCTCTTCTAAACCAGCTGCCCTCAAATGTGTTGATCCATGGATTACTGCAGGGGGAAATTATGTTGCATGAAGAAACTACATTTCTCCCCATCACCTATTGTTTTAAGCTCTTCTCCAAGCCTCTAAATGAAAAGATGAGGATGGTAGAAGAATAGAAAGAGGAAAGTGGAAGAAGCACAAAGAAAAGAAGGGATAGAAATTGAGGGGAAGAAAGACAAAACCAGAACTCATCGAGCTCCTGCACAGGTAGCTATGGTATGTGTCACATATACTACATGCTACATTGTGTTATGTGGGAAAAAAGATGAATCTTCCAAAATGGTACAAGTTATTCTTGGTGCCATAACCTAGGAAAATTCTTTTTTTTTCTTTTTTGGAGACAAAGTCTCACTCTGTTGCCCAGGCTGGAGTACAGTGGTGCCATCTTGACCCACTGCAACCTCTGTCTCCCAGATTCAAGGGATTCTCCTGCTCAGCCTCCCAAGTAGCTGGGATTACAGGCATGTGCCACCATGCCCAGCTAATTTTTGTATTGTTAGTAGAGATGGAGTTTCGCCATGTTGGCCAGGCTGGACTCGAACTCCTGACCTCAAGTAATCCGCCTGCCTCAGCCTCTCAAAGTGCTGGGATTACAGGCATGAGCCACCACGCTCAACCAACCTAGGAAAATTCAAGGCTATTATAATCATCTTGATCCATCTCTTCTTGGGGTCTGTGGCACGTACACTCCAAAAGCCTTTCTGAAACAGCGTTCTGTTGTGTAATTTTTGATTCAAGTCATTTTTCCCATCATCTATTCAAGCAGTCAGTATAATTGCACTTGATTATATAAGTGGTGGAAAGGTATGTAATATCATAGAGCATGTACTTATGTTGTAAAAATCCTTATGAAACTGTAAAACAGAAAGTGCACGAGTACAGTAGGTGCTTCTGTTTTTCTTTTTGTCTCCAGCAAGAAAACCTACTGGAAGCAATGACTCTTCATGGTGTATAGGAAATGGATATATTTTGTGTTCTCATCTACCAGGGTGAAGGGATGGGCAGCTTTGATCCACGATCACCTTGATATCCCTAGTGTCAAATAATATTTATAAATCATGCATTAATAAAGAGACAATATCTGTACTCTATAATCCAACTGCATACAGGAAAGGCAAAATAGTATTAAATTTCTGAGGCATACAGTATAATTTCTAGGTTGGTTTCTTCAATCCAGGAACATGTTTTCTTCTGTTGTAGCCATTTTTTGTTACTGTTTATTATTTTACTCTAAAATGTAATAATCCTAATTTTTACAATTAGTGGGAAAATAACTATAGAAATAAACTATAAGCTAGATAATTTTCCAAATTTTTTTGAGGCAGTAATTTCAGCTGTTTCTCTAACTAGATAAAACAAAAAACAATTTGACTAATCTGCATGCTTCAATCCTCCCCTCCCAGCCACCTTCTTTTCTGATCTTTCACTGGAGGTGCTAATGAGTAGTGAAGTGTTCAAAATGCTACGCTGTGCAGTGGAAAGAGATGCACAGAGCCTGAGTAATTCAAAGTGGAAAGTGAGACTTCTTTCATCAGGCTGTAAACTTTCATCTCAGTGGAAGCCCTAACAATGGTATCCTGGATGTCAAATCTCCACCAAACAGGAGATTCTCAAAGAGGAAAGTCAGCTCTCCTATTTCTTTCCCATAGGAAACCTATATGCCAAAGGAATCTAGAAACCGAGGTGTTCCTGGTTTCTACCTGAAGGGCCCAACACTGAGATAGGTTTTTAGGAAAATGTAAAGGAATTGTGGAGCATGATCACTACCTGGGAGGACCTTCCACACTGGACAAAGCCCAGTACTTGGTAGATACGCCAACAACTTTTGCATATGCCCATTAAATGCATCAACTGTTATGGTTCTGAGTATCGCAGAGACATAAAAAAAATCATGATGCCTATGGGAGGCACTGTTGGTGCTTCAACAACCATTCCCACCTTCTTCCCTGTTAACAGAATCTATTTTATTCAGGTATTCAGCACTCAAAGGAAGTTGACTCCATTGCCAGATTGGGAGTAAATCTTAGTTAATCAGTCGATAATGGTGCTTCCATTTCCCTTGCCAGTCTTGGTTTAGGGGTTTCAGTTGGGAGGTTCTAGGAAGGATCTCCTCACTCTTAAGAAGGAGACACAAGAAGAATTGATTTCCTTCTATCTCTGTTGTTTCTACATCTGGATGTGGTGCCTGGAGCTACTGTAGGCATTTGAAGCCCAAAGGAGGCCAGCATGAGGGTGGTGATGATGGCAGAAACTGAAGAAAAGAACTCAAGTCTCCAATCGCATCACTGGGCCTATGATCATATCACACCTACAGCTGTCCTATTTCCGAACTTCCTGTGATGTGAGATAACAACTGGCATTGTTTACAGTAATTTGAGTCAGGGTACAATTTGATACTGTGCCCATTGTATTAGTCCATTCTCACAGTGCTGTAGAGAACGGCCAAAACTGGGTAAATTATAAAGGAAAGAGGTTTAATTGACTCAGTTCCACAGGACTTGGGAGGCCTCAGGAAACTTACAATCATGGCAGAAGGGGAAGCAAACACATTCTTCTTCACATGACAGCAGGAAGCAGAAGAATGAGAACCCAGCAAAGGGGGAAGCCCCTTATAAAACCATCAGATCTCATGAGAATTTACTCACTATCACGAGACTAGCATGGGGGAAACCACCCCCATGATTCAATTACCTCCCACTGGGTCTCTCCCATCACACGTGGGGATTATGGGAACTATAATTCAAGATGAGATTTGGGTGGGGACACAGCCAAACCATATCACCATTTGTCCATTAAGGAGGAGTAACACACACATACACAAACACAAACACATGAATGAATGTATGTATGTATGTATGTATGTATCTATCTATCTATCTATCTATCTATCTATCTATCTATCTATCTATCTATCTAATCTTAGCTGTAACCATGCCAACACAACTGAATTTAAATCTCACTAACATCAAACCAGTATCTGCATATATTACTGGTGAGATTTTAAAAATTGGTACCATCCTTTTGGAGAGAGTTTGTCAGTAGGTACCAAGAGCTATGAAGAGGCTTATAAATTTTGACCAAGTATTTTACCTTGGGCAAGCTCTCCTAGGGAAATAATTCAAAACATGGACAAATACATACTCTATATTTGGTAGAGTATTATGCATCCATTACAAAAGATGATTCAAACTGTTAGCAAAGTGAAAAAGAGAGTACTAGAATAATGATGATGATGATGATGATGATGATGATGATGATGATAAAAGTCAGCATGTGTGTACGTGTCAGAGCCCAAAGAATATCTACCAAAATGTTCACAGAGGTAGTGTCATGGTGGGGGACCAGGGGGTGAGTTATTTTTTTTCCTGCTCTTTCTTTTCCAAATTTCCTAAATAGGAAATAATATTTATATTTGAAATTTCTACCCTGCATTATTCAGCTGCTTAGTACAATTTGCGGGCGAGGCTGATTGAAAATGTCTAGAGAGGGAGACTGGGCTAGCCTGGGGAAAAGACTTGAGGCAGATGCAGAAAGCTCATTAGCACCAGGATTTCTTCACAACTAGTTGGATTTTTCTTTTAAACTCTGACTTTTCTTTTCTTTCCTTTTTTTAAAGGAGATGATTATTCCATGATTTGGGTAAGGTGAACAAAAATAGTTAACACATATGGGATGGTGAGCTAACGTGCCATCACCGAAAGAAGCCCATTGGGGAAAATTCTTATTTCTAAATAAGAAAGAAAATGAGAACTGCTTTGATTCAAGTGTTCTGCTTCAGAATAAATTTGCCTAGAAGCGCCTAAGAGTGCAAGGTGGGGGCTGGAAGGCACTGCATTCTTTTAAATAAAAGCAGGGACATAGATGCTCCTTCTAATGTAAGCCAACAATGGCACTGTTGACAGAGTCCCAAAGAAGCTCATGATATTCCACATAATTAAGAGGAATTGTTGGCATCAGAGGGGCCAGAAATGTTCTGTAGATTAACTGCTTGCTTCATTGCTAATGACTGCCCAATTTCTTTAGACTAATTGGTGCAATCTACATTTTTGCAGCAAAGACGAAGTATCAACTTGATTTGCTGTCGATAAAAAAATTGATGGATGCTTCTGACTGCTACTTCTCAACAATACATGGATTATTACTACTATAATTATCATAAATGACAAAACATGGGCAAGTGGTGATTACAAGTCTAATTCTATCTTGAGGTTTTAATGGCATAAACCACTCAGGCTTTACACTCATGATTTACTGCATCATCAAAATCCCTGAAAGGATTACCCTTGGGTGAATGCCACTCATTATCTTCCCAATAATGCACTGGTTTGGCCCAACATGGAACAAATAGTCAAGATTGAGTTCTTAGAAAAGCCCTTTTTAAATATATAAATCTCTGGTTTGAGAAGGAGGCATGTACCTGCCAATATCCTTCTCTTCAATTCTGGATGTTGTAGTTGAATTTTGCTCTGGCGTGTACAAAAGCCAGGTGTCTCTATGTCACACAATAGCCTACTATGACACATAACAAAGCCGGGAGAGCCTCCATTATCTCTAACCAAGCACTACCAGAGTGCCACCAACCAAGAAAATAGAGAAAAGGCTATCAGCCTCATATCTTCCCACTTCATTGGGCACAAATACTAGTTCTGCAGAGCTGCCTTTCTTTCGGGGCAAGGGACAGGGAAGAAAATAGGAAAGAGGCATTTACTGCTATTTGTGGGGAATGCTTTTTAGAGAACATTAAACAACTTGTGCTACAATAAAAAACATAAAACACACAGACATTTAGCTTGTTAAGTGAGGCAGATCCAGTATTAAGGATACCTTAGACTGAGACTGCAAAATAGAATGTCCCCAAAGTTCAGGCCGGCAATCAAAGAGCAAAGCAGCCTAAATGAGGGGTGGTAGCAACTAGGTAGGAGATACCTCATCTAAAATGGGCAGCTGCCCATTGTTACAAGTGACTGTTGCTCGGTCCAAGAGGACAAGTCTTCCAGTTTTTTTTTTTTTTTTTTTTTTCATGACAAGTCAGAAGCCTTCATTTTTTGGGGAAACATCCAGGTTTGTCATGTTGGCAGACAATTGTATTTTTAGCATAATGGTGAAGAGTGGGGGATTCTGGAATGAGACAGTCTGGATTTGGATGTTAGTTCTGCTAACATTGGGAAGTGTTACTTCCTCTTGGTCTCAGTTTTCTCATCTGTAAAATGGGGATAATAACTGCCACCTACCTCGTGGAGTTGCTTTGAAGATTAAATGAAGGAACAAATGAATGTGTGTAAAATAATCCTGACACATAGTAAGTGTTCAATAGCCATTACTGTTACCTAAGGCTAGGTAAGGCCAGCTGGTTGTCAGTTTCTGACCTCTGCTGTAGGCAGAAATGATCTGTGGAAGGCAGGATAGAAAAATGGCCAAGGGCTTTGGCTCTGAGGCAGACTGCATGGGTTCGAATCCTGTTTCCTGTGTTTGCTGGAGGCTGTCCGAACTTGTAAGTCACTGTATGAAGTCTCAGCTTCCTTATCTGGCAAACAGGGATAGATAATAAAGTACCTGCGCTTCACAGAATGTTGTGAGAATGAGATGAAATAATTTATGTGAAGCAGGTACAATGTACAATGGTATTTGGCATATGGTAAGGACTCAGGAAATAGTAACAGTCGTTACTCATGTTATTGGTTAAGTTGAATTTTCCCAAAGTCTTTGAATTTTAAATCCTTTTTTGTTTTTCAAAGCTACTTTTTAAAACGACTCGTCTTATTTCCTTTTGCCATGGGCATTTGTGCCATGGGCATTTGTGCCATGGAGATAGCTTTATTTTTTTATTGGTTAGTTATTAACTATAAGGAGTTCACTTTTGAAAACTGATTGCTTCACCTGTGAAAATTGCTCCTTAAGGTGCTACTTCAGCTCTTACAATTGTTACCAAATGAAAACAACGCTGCAGACAAACAACTCTGTTTGTGTAGGCGACGCACACTTAGGAGTGAAGGTTGCTGTAATCACCCTTGTGGTGACGTAATGTTGATGTTTAATACTTTACATGAAACACAATTGTTTTTGTAATACGTAAATAGCTGACAATGTCCAGTTTAAGGGAATCTGCAGTTCAAATGCCCAGGACATCTCTCTCCATTAAAACATGCAACTGGGCATGGTGGCTCATGCCTGCAATCCCAGCACTTTAGGAAGCTGAGGCAGGAGGATCTTTTGAGGCCAGGAGTTTGAGAACAGCCTAGGCAAGACCTAGAGTGAGACCATGTCTCTAAAAAGAAAAAAAAAATTTAATTAGCCAGGTGCAGTGGTGTGTACCTAGAGTCCTAGCTATTTGAGAGGCTGAGGCAGGAGGATTGCTTGGGGCTAGGAGTTGGAGGCTGAAGCGAGCTGTGATTGCACTACAGCACTCCAGGCTGGATGACAGGGCAAGACCCCATCTCAAAAAAAAAAAAAACAGAGAGAGAGAAAGTAGGAGATTTAAAATAATAATAATAATAATAAATAAATTTTAAATGCCTGAAAATCTGGGTGCATTTTATAGAACACACTTCAGGCAAGCTAAACGTGTGCAAATGACATGAGAATGGCCTTCTGCAGTGGAGTTATGAGGGTGATTCCTTGGTTCAGTCAATCAAAATTCTCACATATGCAAAACTAAAGGAGGTTTCCCAGTTTGCCTTATGGTGCAGCTCACATTTGGGGGGTGTCCTAGACTGTCTGCCTTGCTATGAAGGAACACCTGAGGCTGGGTAATTTATAAAAAAAGAAGTTTATTTAGCTCACGGTACTACAATCTGTACAAGAAACAGGACACCAGCATCAGCTTCTGCTGAGGGCCTCAGGAAGCTTCCACTCATGGTGGAAGGCAAAGAGAAGCAGGCATCACACGGAGAGAGAGAAAGGAAGCAAGAGAGAGAGGGGGGAGGAAGGTGCCAGGCTCTTTTCAAAAGTCAGCTCTCACAAAAACTAACAGAGTGAGAAGTCACTCATTACCCAGAGGACAGAACCAAGTTGTCCATGAGGGATCTGCCTCCATAACCCACACACCTCTCACTATATCCTACCTCTAAAATTGGGGATCAAATTTCAATATGAGATTTGGAGCAGACAAATATCCAAACTATATCAGGAGGTCATTGTAAGTCTTTTCTCTAAAACAGACAGAGAACTTCAACCAAAGCACCGCAGCTTCCTGAAAACCAAAGTGCATATATCACTAGCAAAGGAAAACGCATTTCCTGTAAAATACTCATGAGAGAAAGAATATAAATTATACTAGAAGTGTCAACAGGTACACACTGCTAAAAGTAAACAAGCTTCAAGTCACCAGAGTTCCTCTATCACTTACTCATGACTTTCAAATGTCCTTTTTAGTGCATGGAAAATCTTATACAGGCACACATTGACAATACTGCAGGTTCAGTTCCAGACCACCACAATAAATATAGCAATAAAGTAGCTCACATGAATTTTTTGGTTTCCCAGTGCACATAAAAATTATGTTTTTTAGACATAATGCTATTGTATGCATAGCAGACTACAATATAGTGTAAAAAACGATGTACATACTTAAAAATACTCGATTGCTAAAAAATGCTAACAATTATCTGAGCCTTTAGCAAGTCACAATTGTTTTGCCTTAACAGTGATGGCTGCTGATGGATTGGGGTGGTGGTTGTTGAAGGCTGGGCTGGCTGTGGCAATTTCTTAAAATAAGACAATGAAGGTGGCTGCAACAGTTGACTCTTCCTTTCATGACAGATTTCTCTGTAGCATGCAATGCTGTTTGATAGCATTTTACTCACAATTTTACTTCTTGCAAAATTGGAGTCAATCCTCTCAAACCTTGCTACTGCTTCATCAACTCGGTTTATGTAAGATTCAACACCCTTTGTTATTATTCCAACATTGTTCACAGTATCTTCACCAAGAGTAGATTCTATCTCAAAAAAACACTTTGCTGATCCATAAGAAGCAACTACTTATCTGTTAAGTTTGATCATGAGATTATGCAATTCAATCACATCTTCAGGCTCCATTCACGAGTCTAGTTCTTTTGCTATTTCCACCACATCTGCAGTAACTTCCTCCACTGAAGTCTTAAGCCCCTCAAAGTCATCCGTGAGGGTTGGAATCAACTTCTCCCAAACTCCTGTTAATGCTGATATTTTGACTTCCTCCCATGAATCATGAATTTTCTTAACAGTGTCTAGAATGGTGAATCCTTCCCAGAAGGTTTTCAATTATCCTTCCCAGATTTATCAGAGGAATGCCAGCTATAGCCTTACAAAATGTGTTTCTTAAATAATAGGGCTTAACAGCAGAAATTACTCCTTGACCCATGGGCTGTAGAATGGGTGTTGTGTTAGCAGGCATGAAAACAACATTAATCTCATTTATCTCCATCAGAGCTCTTGGGTGACCACATGCATTGTCAATGAGCACTGATATTTTGAAAGGAATCTTTTTTTTTTTCTGAGAAGCAGGTCTCAACAATGGGCTTAAAATATTCAGTAAACCATACTATAAACAGATGTGCTATCATCCAGGCTTTGTTGTTCCATTTATAGAGCACAGGCAGAATAGATTTAGCATAATTCTTAAGTGCCCTAGGATTTTCAGAACGGTAAATGAGCAATGGCTTCAACTTGAAGTTACCAGCTATATTAGCTCCTAATAAGAGAGTCAGCCTGTTCTGTGAAGCTTTGAGGTCAGGCATTGACTTCTCCTCTAGCTATGAAAATGCTACATGGCATCTTCTTCCAATAGAAGGTTGTCTACATTGAAAATCTGCTGTTTGGTGCAACCATTTCATCAATGACCTTAGCTAGATCTTCTGGATAGCTTGCTGCAGCCTCTGTATCAGCACTTGCTGCTTCATCTTGCACTTTTATGTTATGGAGACAGCTTCGTTTCTTAAATCTCATGAACCATCCTCTGCTACCTTTCAACTTTTCCTCTGCAGTTTCTCACTTCTCTCGGCCTTCATAGAATTGAAGAGTTAGGGCTTTGCTCTGGATTAGGCTTTGGCTTACAAACATTAGGGAATGTTGTGGCTGGTTTGATCTTCTTTCCAGACCACTCGAACTCTCTCCGTATCAGCAAGGCTGTTTTTCCCTTTCTTATCATTCATGTGTTCACTGGAGTCGCATTTTAATTTGGTGCAGGATCTTTCTCTCTGCATTCACAACTTGGCTATTTGGCACAAAAGTCTTGGTTTTCAGACTGTCTTTGCTTTCGATATGCCTTCCTCACTAAGCTTAATCATTTCTAGCTTTTGAATTAAAGTTGAGAGATGTGCAACTCTTCCTTTCACTTGAACACTTGGAGGACGCTATAACTTTATTAATTAATTTCAATACTGTTGTGTCTCAAGGAATAGGGAAGCCTGAGGAGAGGGAGAGAGATGAAGGAATGGCAGGTTGGTGGATCACTCAGAACACACACAACATTTATTATGTTCACCATCTTATATGGATGAGGTTCATTGTGCCCCAAAACAATTACAATAGTAATATGAAAGATCACGGATCACAGGTCACTATGACGGGTATAATAATAACAAATTTTCTTCCTTTTTCTCTTTATTTTTATATCCTTTCTTTTGTTTTTTATCTTAATAAATACTTTTGAAAGATTGCAAGAATTACTATAATGTGACAGAGACACGAAGTGAGCACATGTTGTTGAAAAAATGGCACTGGTAGACTTACTCAATGCAGGTTTCTACAAACTTTCAGTTTGTAAAGACATACCATCTCCAAAACACAAGAAAGTGAAGCCCAGGAAAATGAGGTATGCCTGTTACAGCTATTTGGGAAAAGAAATGATGGATATGACCTGGTATTCTGAGAACCATTAGGCTGATAGATATAGGGTCCTGCTTTCTCATATCAAGTTCTACTCTGTGACTCACCAGGTAAATCTATGGCTGGGTCCTCTCCAAATCTCAAATCATTGAAAGTGGGTTGATATATTGTGAAAGAGATATGCTCTGCAACTGAAAGTCATCAGAAACTTTCTAAAAGAGATTTCTTCACTAGATAAGACTCCCCATAGCTTCTTGTTTTATATTCCTAGTTATGGATATTATGACTATATGTAAACTCATTTTGTTTTCTCTGAGTCTGTGTATCATTTAAATATTAAAAAGAGCAATGGTGATAATTCCATTGTCAGTTACTGTGATGTCATCCCTCCCAAATATGGGGGTTATCTGGGGTGCGGAAGTCAGAGGTGGATGAGATTAAAGTGAGGTTCCCTCTGGAAATATTCTAATGTAACCGTCCAGCCTCCTTCCTCTCCCCTCCCCTCCAGAAGGCTCATGATTTTAAAACGCCCAAATCCAATAATAGGTATCACTTACTTTCGGGGATGCACATACCAGAGGAAGTGCTGGGGATAAAGGAAATCTGTGAATCAGAGAAAGATGTTGGTATGCAAGATTGAAGATAGACCAGCTGGCCCACTGCTTCAGCTGGTTTCCAGAGGCCAGGAAGAAATTAGTCTCACAGTTCAGTTGAAAGAACACCTGGCCGTTCACCCAGGGGCACAAATTCACTGTTGAACAGGGTTATCTTTGTTTCCATATCAAACACACCTAGGAATTAAGTTATTTAAAATCCTGTGACTCTCATTGTCCTAAATTGCTCGCCTACATGAAATCAGGAGGTAGAGAAGGGTGGAGAGGAACTGGAGGTAAAAACATTGATGTCAACAGGACTGATTTTTTTTTTTAACAGGACTGATTTTAAAGGCTAGAATGGTCTTCTCCTGACTATTACAACTAGGTTTGAGGGTGCCATATTGATTTCCCATATACATTTTATTGAAGATTTACTAATATGAAGAGTTAGGATGGGAGAAATTGTATTTTTTGTTTGTTTGTTTGGCTGGTCGGTTTTTGAGGCAGAGTCTTGCTCTGTCACCCAGGCTGGAGGGTAGTGGCGCAATCTTGGCTCACTGCAGTCTCCAACTCCTGGGCTTAAGGGATCCTCCCATCGCCTGAGTAGCCGGGATTATAGGCATGAACCACCACACTCAGTTAATTTTTTTACCTTGCAGAGATGAGGTCTTGCTATGTTGCCCAGGGTGGTCTTGAACTCCTGGCCTCCAGTGATCCTCCTGCCTTGGCCTCCCAAAGTGCTGGGATTACAGTCGTGAGCCATGGTGCCCAGCCAAGAATTGTATTAAAGTGCAAGAACTGGCACCCTAGCAACAACTAAAAGGACCTATTAGAGCTACTGAGGCTTCATGGGATGGCTACATTAGCTCAATGTTCCTCTGTCTTTTAGGGTATGCACAAAGGTCACTACAACAGTCAAAAACAGACTCCAGTTCCTCATTGCTATGTAAGTTTACCTTCAACCCCGACACTTATTTCTCTTTCTCTGAAGTGGGGTCAGGTTGAGTTTTGCCACAAAGCACTGAGGAGTGTGGCTGGGTACGCCGAGTCACAGAGGGAGTTACATGACAGGAAAGGAGATGACTTGCTGAATTCAAAGCAGAAAAGCCAGATGCGTATCTTGTACGTAGGTGGGATAGGGTAGTAGTGGTGGAGCCAGCAACTTGTGAGGCAGAATGTGCTGGCAACTACTATTGGCACAAGACTTGGTGGGAAGCCTGACGGACAGAGGCTGGAACACACCCTGGGAACCGGGCTCTTGGGAGATGTCATCCGGGAACCAGTATCAGGCACTGATCTCTGGAAAAACCCAAACCTGCTGATTTCGATGCTCATTTGTCCTTCTTTCCAGTAAATTCTCACTCCCTTTTCTTGATCCGTTTATAGGCATCCACCATTGTTTTCTGCTCCTATCTCTCAGTTTGCCAAGACTTGCAATATGAGTTTTGTTGCTTTTAAATTCAGGTATAGTTTTACACATTTTAAGAGTAGTTTGATGAACTGAAAATAAGTTTTTAAAATTTGGATTATCATTTTAAACTTGCAGAGAAGTTGTAAGAATAATACTCCAAAACACTCATATACCCTTTATCCAAATTCATCTATTACTATATTTCCTGCAGTATTTTTTTCCTTGGGCCATTCACTACTAGGTTCAAACACCACAGTTTACAGCAGCAAAAAAAGGGGTCTGTTGCATTCCATGGCATTTGCTTAACACCCACCATGTAACAACCCAGTGCTTGGTTCTATGCCGAGTTCAGGATGACAGTTCCTCTCCTCAAAGAGTCTGCAATCCCATTGTTAGGTACCAACAAGTTGGCCACTGCCACACTCAAGTTGCTAGACCTTTTTTGGGGGGGGGGGACAGGGTCTTGCTCTGTCGCTCAGGCTGGAGTGCAAAGGCATGATCATAGCTCACTGCAACCTCGAACTCCTGAGACCAAACAAACCTCCTACCTCAGCCTCCCAAGTAGCTGGGACTACAGGCACATGCCACCACATCCAGCTAATTTATTATTATTATTATTATTTGTGGAGACAGGGTCTCACTTTGTTACCAAGACTGGTCTCAGATAGACTTCTTGAAAATAAAGTCTGAGCTTTGGAAGATACCTGTGTGGATGCTGGAGTGGGTAAGAAATTACAAGAAACTGTAGTTCCTAACAAGGGCAATAATTTGGCAAGCCAGCATTTCCCCAAATAGGTCAAACAATATCAGTAACTTGGCATATTAAGATGCATTAAATGGGGAATGCAGGGGGAAGGTATTTCTTGGTCAAATACTTTTTGGAAATTTTATTTAGACAATGTTTATCACCTGCAGTTTTCATTGCAGTATGACACTGGTTTAGCTCACAGAAGTAGAGTTCCATTGAAGACCCTTTGGAAGTATAAACGAAGCTTATACACTTAAAGAAAAAAAAAACACAGAAAAAAAATTGTGAGGTAACATACACAATATCACAGCCTGAGTCCTAAGTCCTGAGTAGAGACATCAAAGGGGATGATAAATCACACAAAAAGCAGGAAACTCACATTGAAGAAGTATAGGAGTATTTCTGTGATATTGTCGGTGGGTTCATTAGTTTTCAACAGTATCACTATTCCTACTCAGAAACTGAGATTGGACCTCAAATACTCACTGGATCAGGTCTAGACTTATCAAAGGTAATGGAAGGAGTTGGAACCTACATTTATGGAGAATCTATTAAGTGCTAGGTGTTTCTTAATTGTCAACAACTTGTAAAGGAGCAGGTGGCTTCTTTGGATTGTCTGCCTGATTCTTGGGCATATCCTTTGCACCAGCACAGGGGTGGACACAAGCAGGGACTCAATGGCTGTTTCTGGAATGACAATGAATCCCTGTTTCACAGTGTGACAATAAAGTAATCAGATGAATTTCCATAGCTGAGTTTAATTGTTAGTCCAAAGAGGTCATTCACTGGTGGCCAATAGCCTGGAGACAGTGTTTTATTTGGCTTGTACAGTATTTTAAAATAAAGCAACCACCTTTACAAGTTGAGAGATTTTTTGACCAAGTCCAGATTTCAAGCTTCTTTGGCAATATCAGAAGCTCTGGCAACACAGGACCAGCATTCCCTTAGGGTAACAATCAATGGGGAGTAGGGTGATGGCTGTCTGCCACTGTCCCTACCACTTTCTTTTATCTCCACGCCACTGGGGCCATGTCTCTGTTGCCAGTGATCCCTGTTTTGGTATGCATGGGCACTGCAGGCATTGGAGCTTGTGACTTCTGATCTATAAATAACAGTAACTAATGATAGCAATAATTTTACATACCTTTATATCTATTAATTCATAAGCCCACCTTAGGAGGTGGGTACTCTTATATTTCCATTTTACAAAAGAGCCAAACAGGGAAAGGGCAAATAACTTCCTCCAGGTCTCAGATCTAGTAAGTGGCAGAGTGGGCTCTGAACTCAGAACACCTGGCTCCAGAGTCCTGCTCTTCACCACTGTCTCTACTACACGACCATTCTTTTTTGTTTTTTCTTTTATTTTTTAAATTATACTTTAAGTTTTAGGGTACATGTGCACAACGTGCAGGTTTGTTACATATGTATACGTGTGCCATGTTGGTGTGCTGCACCCATTAACTCGTCATTTACATTAGGTTATACGACCATTCTTTTTCACTCTGAATTGTTTTCAAATTTTTCACGTATGTACACCTCGTATCCCCCAAAACCATATTGGCCTTAATAGTATGAAATGCATACTATTTCCTTAATTATTTTTAAAATACCTTTTTATTTCATTTGATTAGGACGATCTGTGTAAGGAGACACATTTCACAATTCCCCTAACCTCCATCAGGAAACCAGCCAAAGTCTGGCTCACCCAAAAGCAAGCCCGATGTTGACCAAAGCTGCCACAGGCTGGCAGCCCCACACAGTTGAGAATGAAGGTCTGCCTTTGCATTTCTCACAGTGACAAACACCACGGGCTTGCATTACACATACTCCAGGCTGATGACTGGAATACACACATATTAAGTTTCATCAATCGCTCACTTGGTTCAGTGTGGGTTTACCCAAACAGCTGGCTTGGAGCCTATCCTTTCACTTAAATTAGTTCTAGTTCTCTGCAGTTTTGATTTACTGAGAAAGCTCTCTCTTTATCTACTAGTGGCATAAGAGTTTTGTCTAGGCAGAAACTGTGGTTGGTGCAATTGGGCCAGTTGGGTCATTCAGCATTTCCATGTGGGATAATGACTAGAGAAAGGGATTTTAATTCTCAATTAGTCCATATCAGCAAAGGAAATGTATTTCCCATTATTTCTTTACTGTGGGTTCTGATTCATAAAATATCTTAAGGAAAACACATTTTACGTTACTGAGTCTTTGATTTCCCAGGGAAACTAATAAATAATCAACAAAAATATGATTAAAGACTGCTTGAACTACCATCCGAAAAGGAACTCTAGCCAGCAAAGAATCTTTCTGATCCAAATCTTTTTATTCCTAGAAAGAGAATTCTTACTTAGCCTTTCAAAAGCCTGATGAAGGCTTCAGCTAAGTTTTGACATAAGATTTTCATATTCAAAATATCTGTTGAAATAAGGGGAGAAGGGAGATGATCTTGAAACTGCATTAGTCTGAAATAGGGCTTAGTAAGCTAGAAAGGGAAATTACTTCTCTGTAATTGGAATTTTCTCCTAAAAAATCCCTTTGAAATCATGTTCAGCTACTTTCCCGTCATATGTCCCAGAGAAGCTAACTTTAACCCTTTCTGGAACTGCTCATCATAAAAATTATTTGGTATTTATCAATTGCTCTGGGAGGAAATTCTTGAACAATAATCTGTGTCATCAAATAACTTAATAATGAATTAGTAGTTCATAAGAGTCCTAGATACAGTAAAAAACAAAAAACATTTCTAGGATACTTCTTCCCACCAACACATTGATGCTTACCTTTATATATTACATTAATCTTGGCCAAAAAGTCCTAAGGCAGTTGCCAGAAAACTCTCCAATCTGGATTCCTTTGCCTTTGAAATGATAAAACCAAATTCCGCTCCAGTCCACTTGTTAACCTTAGACTGTGGCTTCTTTGAAGGCAAGGATTATGTTTGATCCTTTTTGTATCTTTAATGACAGTATATAGTAGTTGTTTGATAAATACTTCATGAATCATGAATGAATGAATGAGAGCTAGTTGGGTAAGCTTGGCATGCTACTTAACTTCTATTCTTCTCAGGTTTTCTCATCTGTAAAATGGTAATCATATCTTCACCAAAGAACTCTCGTGAGGTTTAAATGAGATGAAAAGTAATATGTATTACATGTATTTGGGACACAGCTATGTTATATAGCCATTAATATACTAGGATAAGTAATAATATAACAATTGTACACACACTGTGTGTATACATACATATATGTATATTACATATTTTAAAAATATATTTATATATGTATTATATATTTATTTCATATTTTAAAAAATTTATATATATAAAATAAAATCTGCTGGCCTTCATAGGACTTGGCTTAATATTTTTATTTTATAAAATAAAAAGATATTAATTTAATAATATAAAATAAAATAAAAATATTAAGCCAAGTCCTATAAAGGCCATTAGAAAAATGGGATAGAAAAAGGTTCCCCTTCCTTTAACATCTATCTTAGCTATGAAGACAAGAAACCTGGCGCTGCCTAGAGATATCCCATAATGCTAAGGTACTCCAGTGAATTTGTTTCTTTTTTTTTTTTTTGAGACAGAGCCTCGCTCTGTGGCCCAGGCTGGAGTGCCGTGGCGCGATCTTGGCTCACTGCGAGCTCTGCCTCCCAGGTTCACACCATTCTCCTGCCTCAGCCTCCCAAGTAGCTGCGACTACAGGCGCCTGCCACCATGCCCGGCTAATTTTTTGTATTTTTAGTAGAGATGGGGTTTCACTGTACTAGCCAGGATGGTCTTGATCTCCTCACCTCATGATCCGCTCGCCTCAGCCTCCCAAAGTGCTGGGATTACAGGTGTGAGCCACTGTGCCCAGCCACTCCAATGAATTTCTACTTCATCAAGCTACATAGCTTCATCCTATTAGAGTTGGTGCCTGATATCAAAACCAAGAAAGAGGCCCTTTGGCCTATGGGAAAATTCTCATATGTATGTGTGACATGTCCCATTTTTGAATCTGTCCTCTCTTTTTACTGATGTAAACTCATTAAACGGCATGCGGTCTCTAGCATGGGCGCTTCATAATTACTTGACAGCTATGCTCTAGTTCCATGGAGTAGCTTAGTTCATAATAATGGTGAGCAAACATCAAATGCGATTTGAAAGATATTTTCTTCCACTGACTAATCCAACATAGGATATTCTGCTACTTTACTTGCTAAATTTAAAAAAAAACACAACATTTATTTATTTATTTATTTATTTATTTATTTATTTATTTATTTGCAGGGTCTTGCTCTGTTGCCCAGGCTGCAGTGCAGTGGGTCCCTTCATAACTCACTGTAGTCTGGAACTCCCAGGCCCAAGTGATCCTCCCCCCTCAGCCTCTCAAGTAGTTGGGATTACAGGCGGATGTCACCATGCTCAACTTGCTTGCTAAATTCATAATACGGTCTTTTCCCTAAAGATGTACCATGCTAAGTAAAAATCATCAAACATTTTCTAAGCTGATTTCTTAATTATTTTTAAAAGTTGTAATGCAATAATAATTATCTATTATCCAGAATTGAAAGTAAAGTCAGTTTGGGTACAAATCCTTTTGTGTTTCAACAAAACCTCTGGAAGAAAGTCATTGAAAAACATGGAGTGTCATACAAATATAAGGTAGTATACATTAGTCATATAAGATAATCTTATTTTACCTTATCAAAAATTGAGGGACTAAAAGGACGGAGAGTACTGTTCTCTGTTTCAGAGTAATATAATGTTCTCACAAAAATTATATTTGTTCTTAAAAAGTAACAATATTAAACATGGCAACCACTAAAGAGATGTCTCATCATCTTTTTTTAAAAAGACTATAAAATGTAAAACAACTTAAGATCTTTTTTTAATAGCAAGGCTGTCAACCATAGGTTAAATAAGAGTTGAGATGACATACAGCCCTTCTTTTTAAAACCTGAACTATTTCTATGATATTTCCTAGGACAAGATTGCTATAGAAAATTCTATATGGGGAGGTTGGGCACAGTGGCTCTTGCCTGTAATCCCAGAGCTTTTGGAGGCTGAGGCTGGAGGATCACTTGAGGCCAGAAGTTTGAGACTGGCTTGGGCAACATAGCAAGACCCTGTCTCTATAAAAAATAAAGAACAGATTTTTAAAAAGGAAAGCTCTATATGGAGATGTAGCCTAGGGAAATGTAATACCAGAAAAATCAACATAAACCTCATCTTTCTATATGTGCTTAAAGAATAATCAAATATAAGTGGGTGACAATAATGACAAGTAATGTAAACAAATTAAATTACTTTTTAAAATATAATAACAGATGTTGGCTAGATCCTTTCTTCTTCCCACAGTTGCATATGTAGGATATCACGATCCCATTAGGGGCTCATACCAACAGCTTCTGGAGGAGGCCTTCTCTCTCACAAATTTCTGCCCCTTGGCATCAGTACTAGGCCATGAACTCCTGAGGGCAGCCAGTCCCAAGCCCCAGAGTCCCTCCTGCCATCCAGAGTTGATAAAAGGCAGGAAAGGATACTGTTATCTCTTTAGTTCTTCCCAGAATTCCATAAGGGGTCACTGCTGGGGATCTTGGGTTGGTATTTCTGGGAAAAGGGAAACATCTATTTCATAGTCTTTCTCTTTCCCCAAGGACCCAGTACAAGGCTGCATGCAGAATGGTAGGAAAGCTGGCTTCCCACACCAGAGCCCCCCAGGGGAGGATGCACCAAGGTGAGCCCACCTGGCCCCCAGGGAAAGTCAACAAAAGCCTGTGCTTTTTAGGGTAATTCTATATTTAACTTCTAAAAAGGGTCTTCTACACTATTTTCCAGAGTGGCTGCACCATTTTACATCCTCACTAGTAATGTATGAGGGCTCCAATTTTTCTCTATCCTCATCAACACTTGTTTTTATCTGTCTTTTGTAGACACAAGTTTCTACGACAGCACTTAATAAAATTTTAAGTATCACTGCTTTAAAAAATAATTGTAAAAGGCCATCGCTGCTTATTAAAAGCTTTGAAGATCTGAAGTGATTCTGGAATTCTAAAGGGTAATGTGACATCAAGAAGTAGAGATCTCTTTCCATGAAACTGTCCCTAAGTGGCAACGCCTGTGCTGCTTTCCTCACAGGTTTCTCCACTTCTCTAGAAGGTCGGGCAGGTGCTACGAAGGTAACCTGCAAACACTTCCCAACACTTTTGAGATGAACAGAAAGTGGAGTTACTTCGTACAATAAGCCAAGCATGAAAGTATCAGGTGCCCAGGAGGAGGCTCTCTAAAATCCAGTTTGGCATCTTGATAGCTGAGTCATTTGAGTTTATAAATGACAGTCAAGTGTGTATTGTGGCCAGACACAGTGGCTCATGCCTGTAATCCCAGCACTTCAGGAGGCCGAGGTCGGAGGATCACTTGAGCCTGAGCCCAGGAGTTGAAGACCAGCCTGGGCAACATGGTGAGACCCAGTCTCTACCTCTAAGTGGAAAATAAGAATAAGGAGGCTAAAGTGGAACATATATCTTTGCTGAAAACTTGATAAACATGCGTTTAGCTTTATAACAGATAAAAGGACTGCTGGACACTGTCAATGTCTTCTCCCAAATCTTCTCCCAACCAATTGCCTTTAGGTGGTAAAAGCATGCATTCAAGTAGAAAGCTGCTGTACCTTTCCTCGGGTGTTTGAAACAAAATGTGACCAATCATCTGGCCCAAAGGAAGCCCCTTCTGGGGCCTATAAACAGTTTGAATGAGAGGCTGGTGGCTTGCACGTTTTCTGAGAGTACAACCTGTTGATCACAAACTAATCACCCAGGCCCCAAGGGATGCTGGGATGCATGGAGTCTTGTGAGGCTGTTTAGGAGCCTTAGAAGTAAATTGGACTAATAGGCTGTCCCATTTCCAACTCCATTCTGACCATTTCAGAGACCAACCAGAAGAGCAAAAACACAAAATCCAATGAATTTTATAGATGAGCTCTATCCTATGCTTGGAGAGTAGGGGAAAGGGGAGGGGCTATCCGGTTCTAAAATCATTAGAGAAAGCAACAGTTAGGAAAAATCAAAATTATACTCACAAACCACTTAAATGGAACACAAATATTTACCTGTCACTTTGTAACCCACTATATCACTTTCAGTATGTGCGATACAGCTAAGTTTTCCTCCATCATTAGAACAGATGCTTCTTAGGTTAAGCACCAAAGGAAGTAGTTTCCTTATGTTTAGTGGCCTCATGTTGTACAGAAAAGGAAAATCCACAACCAACATATTCATGGTATGGAATCATACTCAGAAGAGGAAGATATCACCCTCTGAGAGGCATGCACAGACTTCCTGACTCCCGTTTCACACCTACTCCAAGGCAGGTGCTCACGGAATAGAATGGCACAGAAAAAACTATTTAAATTGTGGTTGCTATTCCTCCCTTGCACTTTCTCTCATTTAATATAAGCTAGTTAAAAATATGTATAATGCAATTCACTGAAATCAGTCTCAGAAATCCAAAGTTTGGCCAACAGTCATCTTTGCTGTAAGACCACAAAGGAGGAGACTCAACTGATAAAGAGACTTAAGATCCCAGAATTCAGTAATTAAATTCACAAGACTAGAAAAGGTCTTGGAATAGCCAAACTCCGAAGTGAAAAGCTCTTTAGAGCTCATCTAGTTTAAACCCCTCATTTTATAGCTGGGGAAAATGGGGCCCAGAGAAATAAAGTAACATATCCAAGATCACACAGCTGATGAGTGGCAGGTCCTAGCTCAGAAAACAGACTTTCTGACTTCTATTTTATGTTCTTAGAAATTCTGATAAATCAAAGAAATACCTTAAATGTGAAAGTATGCCCAATGGTTCCAACTTCACTATTCATCACACATTATACCAATTAAAATGCAATATATGGGTGATTATTACCATGCTTTAATCATATCGTGTTGTCTGAGATATACCGATGGACATGTGTTTTGGAAAATCAAATAAAACCACAGGGTTGGTTGTCACTGGCTCTATTTCTTTAATTTACATAGTCTCAGCTTGCCTTTGGAGAATTTACAGACTAAAGCAAAACTGTCCCTAGAGACACTGTGGAAACAGTTCTTACAACAGAGTTACTCTCTTTGTTGCTGCAGTCACTTATAATCAGAGAAATCAAAATGTTAGTATGATTCCACAGAATTACATGGCAACTTCGGTTAGACCAGAATGTCCCCCGCTTAGCAGTCCTAGGAATCACCATTAGCTGAGAAAACTATCCAGAATCCAGAATCTGACTTGAGCCCAAATGCCAAGAAGATTCCCCCCTCATAAATACATCTGTTCTCCATTCTCTATTTCAACTCTCCTGTTTTTCTTTGAAATGTGAGTATGACTTCTGTGCCTGTTGACCGTTGGAATATACTTGCTTGTTTGCTTTCTCCTATGTTTTTCTCAATGCAATAACTTGAAATGTCAACATGAGGTGACAAGTAAATCCTCAGTCAAAATAAGTTTGCAACCAAACAGGAGAAAGAAAAGAAAAGCCATATAAAAAATCAGCTGTAGAGGCAATTGAATGGTGGCCAAACCCATGGCCAAAGCTCTAATAGAGTATAAACATTTATCATCATTTGAGATCATTCCTGTTCTCTTATTCAGCAGGCTGCATGCTGGATCCTTTCCTCTGGAACTCACCATTTGCCCTGATTTTATGTCTACTGCAACAAGTAGGAAACGGAAGATCACTACTCACTGTCTGCATATAGACTCTGGCCTCGTTTCTCAAAGCCAGAGGCACCTACACAAAGAATGTCTGTCAGTCCAGAGTGTCGAAGAACCAACTGTACTGGTTTTTAACATTTCCCTGTGGGAATGAAACCTAGCAAATTAATGATATCCTCTGCAATGGAGTATGGAGAAAATCCACTTTTCCATTCTTACTTGCCACAGAGCTTGGGAGAATCCAGCCAATTAATGGTACAATCTCTATTAGAGGTAAAATGAAGGTCAGTGAAGTTATAAATATAAAAGGGGACAATGCCTACTGGCCAGCATCCATCTGCTTCCATGGGGTCTTTAATAACTGTTCAGGGACTACCAAGCAAAAAATGTGCAGTACCACATTCTGAGAAACCCACCATTTTAAGTAGCTTCCTGATTTTCACTATAAATTCTACTCTTTCCTTTCTTGATTTCAGCCCTATGGCAGCTTGTCTCCACAGGACCTAAGCTGGGAGAGATGAGTTACAAACCCAAATCCCAGTGTTTGTTAAGGGGATTTATGCATTAGGTTCTCTGAAACTTTACCCGGAAAGTCTTCCCCGTTCCCCTGCTGGGTTTCCGGAAGAGAGAAATCCCCTCTACGGATCTGCTTTTGACTCAGTGTTGGATACCGGCACATATAAATCCTGCCTAATGACTTCTGCCTGTGGCTGACAGGTTTTGGTCTTGGGTAAAAGCTGGGTTCTCAAAAGCTGCTTTTTGTTTATTTCTAAAGAGGATTTATTGCATGACTTCTTCAGTAAGCATCAGCATTCCCCATGATGGCTGTCAACACCCTTCACTTACTTGGGTGCTCCACATGGAGGGATCTAATTCATGCTGTCAGACCTGGGACCCTAAACATTCCAGCATTTAGAGTTTAAAATCACACTGGGTAAAAATCTAAGGGTTCTGTTATGGAAGTTTCCTTTTTTGGAGGGAAAGGGTTACTTTCTTAACATAATCCACTCTTGAGATACAATCCTCTTGGTTTTCCTTTGATAATTTGTACAACTCAGGAGAAAGAAGTTACATACGTGGGGACTATGCCTTATTCCTGGCCATAAGAATTGGTTCAAGGATGGACATATAATTCAATCAGACTAATAGTAAGAGGGTGGGGCTTCTGAGAAACAAGGTGTTTCCTCTTCATAGGAGTTGCTGTGTGAGGGCAGATGTGATGTCTATGGAGCTACAACCATCCTGCAACCAGAAGGAAAGAGGCTAAAGTTTCCAGGAGCCATGAGGAACATAAGAATGGAGCCAACTGATAGAGCTTGTGAGCAGTGAGATGGATCTTGGTGACATAGTTAATACCTGGATCAAGCTATGCCTGAAGCTAGTTAACCATGTACTTTTCAATTACACCAACCAAGAAACTCTTTTTACGTAAGTCAATTTAAGTTGGGTTTTCTGTTCCTTATAAATAGACGAACACTGAGGGAAACCTAGATTCACTATGTAGATGCTGGTTTATAGGCTAAGTCTCTGATCGAGAGGTCTACCTTCTCCTGCAACACAGATACATGGTACTGTAAAAATTGTGCCATCTTGAAGATGACAAGTAGACACTAGCAGAAGTCCTTTAATAGCTGATCCCTTTGGTAACCTCAAGCATCTTGCTTACTTTGTCAATCTTTCTCCTCTGTTGCTGTGTCTTCAACTGGTTTTTGTTTGCTTTTCCTCACTACTGTTTTTTGCCCTTGGCAAATAAATACACATGATCTTGACTCTCCCTTCTTGTGAAATGTCTCCCTTTCCCCATGTTCTGCTCTGACGCTACCCTAGAAGCGTACTTCCCTTCTCAGTCAAGTTTTCTGAAGGAGCGGTCTGCATCAAGCCTTTCCAAGGCCTCAGTTCGGCAGATGGTTACATAAAAGAGGGGCCTATGGACAAATCTATCCTAGGAAGTGCGCTAGACAGTGGCCCCATCTTGGACAGTAACAATCAACATGGGAATATTAAGGGTTCTGGGAATTCTCACAATAATGAACACTATTTAATTTTCTATTATTTCCCAAATGTATTTGACTGTGGAAGTCACCTCCTGCTTTTATTATGCTTAAAATCAGAACTATGGTTCATACTCATTGCCTTCCTTTCTCCCCTCTCATTTATTCACTCACAAATTTTTATAAAATATTTTTAAAATAACAAGTATAGAGAATAACATAACAGACACATTTGTAGCCACCAGCAGCTTTTTCCTAAAAAAAAAAGATCCAAATCAAATACGGCAAAAATATTAAGAAGGACAGTTTCTGAATGTTCTATTTCTCTCATACCTCTCTCGCCTTATAACACGCCCCCTCTGTTTTGTATACTGCACCACCGCCCCCCCCCCCCCCGCCCCGCCCCGCCCCGCCCCTTCTTTCCTTGTCTTTCTTGGTCTGGCAAAATCTTATCCCTTCTTCAAGATTTGACTTAGCCATTATTTCTGCCAGGAAACATTTCCTGATTTCTCCTGTTCCCCAGCCCATCCAGGTTTAGTGGTCCTGATCTGATCTCCGATAGTACCCTGAACATACCTGATATGGTCTGGCTGTGTCCCCACCCAAATCTCATCTTGAATTGTAGTTCCCCAAATCCCCATGTGTCGTGGGAGGGACTCAGTGGTAGATAATTGAATCATGGGGGCAGTTACCCCCAAGCTGACAGTGATTGAGTTCTCATGAGATCTGATGGTTTCTCTTTCTTTCTCTCTTTCTTTCTCTCTCTCTCCTTCCTTCCTTCTTTCTTTCTCCTTCCTTCCTTCTTTCTCTCCCTCTCTCTTTTCTCTCTCTCTCTCTTTCTTTCCTTCTTTCTTTCTTTTTTTTCTTTAGATAGAGTCTTGCTCCACTCCATTGCCTGGAGTGCAATGGCACAATCTTGGCTCACTGCAACCTCTGTCTCCTGGGTTCAAGTGATTCTCTTGCCTCACCCTTCTGAACAGCTGAGATTACAGGCACCCGCCACCATGCCAGGCTAAATTTTTTTGTATTTTTAGTAGAGATGGGGTTTCACCATGTTGGCCAGGCTGGTCTTGAACTCCTGACCTCAGGTGATCTGCCTGCCTCGGCCTCCCAAAGTGCTGGGATTACAGGTGTGAGCCCCCATGCCTGGCCTGAGATCCGATGGTTTTATAAGGGGCTTTTCCCCCTTTTGCTCGACACTTCTCCTTGCTGCCACCATGTGAAGAAGGATGTGTTTGCTTCTCCTTCTACCATGACTGTCAGTTTCCTGAGCCTCCCCCCCCCAAGCCCTGTGGAACTGTGAGTCAATTAAACCTCTTTCCTTTATAAATTACCCAGTCTCAGGCATATCAGCAGCATAAGAGCTAACTAATACAATACCCCTATCAAAAGAGAGTGATCCTCACACTCTCAGGTAATTGTTTACTCACTAGTCTCCCTTACTAGGCTCCAAGTTCCTTAAGGATAGAAACTGCCTTTTATTTCTGCATCCTCAGAATCCTGCATAGTGCTAGGAATATCCAAGATTAAAATGTAATGTTTCTTGAATGATGAATGCTCCATTGTTACTCAGTGGGTCTTCCTTACACCTAACAGAAGAATAGAGGCCAGCCACCAAATTTCTTAAATATGATGTTGTCAGGACTTCCATATAGTTTATCCAGTCACCACCTTTCCTCTTACGATGCTGTCTCCACTTTTATTTTTCCTTCTAAAAGTAACTGAATCAGTTAGGATGTGTCCTGTTTCAAGCAGCAAAAAACCAACTGTCAAAAGATGAAACCATCGGGGTGCTTCTTATTGAACCAGAAGTCTGGAAATGGGAGGTTTCAAGGTTGGTCATTGTGGACCCAGGCTCTTTCTATCCTGCTTCACCAACATCAATGTAATCACTTTTGTCCTCCGACCTGTCACCTCGTGGTGGCTGCTAAAGCCCCAGCATCATGTCTTGTCACTGTGTGCAAAGGCAGGAAGCCTCTGAAATGGCAGAGAATCAGGCTCTTTTGGCAAACATGAGGCTCTGTCTTTTTACCAAGAAGAAAATCCTTCCCAGAATTCTCCTAGTGGACTTGGCCTTGTGTCTCACAGGTCAGAACTTGTCACACAGCCCCTGACTTGCAAGGGAACCCGGGAAAATGAGCATCCAGCAAAGGGGAACAGGAATTCGATGACTGGCTTAACCCAAGCGTGATTTACCATCTCAGGCTGGCAGAGGGACCCATCTTCCCCCAAATCAAGAGACCTCTATGCACCAGTTAAATAAAATTTGGATTCTCTCATCAGGGGTGAAGGAGGCAGAGTAGGAACTGTGTTTCATATACATGGTCATCTCTGAAAGTTTTCCTCTTAATTTGCTCCATGGCATCATGTTTTATTTTAGTAAAGTTCACGCCACAGATAGCAGACAAAGCATGCCTGCCAGCATAACACTGGTGTGGCTGCCAGGGTACCTGGCTGTGAAACCAAAATATCAAGTTTCTAGCCCCGGGTCTCTCACTAGCCAGCCATGGGTTTCTGGTGAGCTCCCGATGGTGTCTGGGTTTAATGTTCATTAGCTCTCACATGAGGCTTCCTCAGTGGTATCGTGTGGGCTGACGAATGACTTTTAAAATGGCAAAAAAGCTTTCCCTCACTTAACTGCTTATGTTAGGCATCTGCTGGTATTTTTTAAGGGAAGAAAACATTCATTCATTGGCTAGTTACTATGCATCTCCCTGGTGGCAGCTGGGGACACAAAGCCATTTAAGACAACTTCTGCCCTCAACGGGCTCACTGTTTGGTGAACGAGACAATCATATACACAAATAGCTAAGTTTAACATGATAACTGCAATGCTGAAGATCTGGAGACAGTGCCATGGTCTGGGGTGTGGGCAATTCGCTGGGAAGCAGAAGGATTCCAACAGGGCCACTACATACAGCAGTACAGGCTGTTTTCCACATGCTGCATGGGTATATGAGGAAGCTCTGGATACAGAGTGAAAAATACCTCTTAAGAGGAGGCCGAGACGGGCGGATCACTTGAGGTCAGGAGTTTGAGACCAGCCTGGCCAACATGGTGAAACCCGTCTCTACCAAAAAATACAAAAATTAGCTGGGAGTGGTAGTGTGCACCTGTAATCCCAGCTACTCGGGAGGCTGAGGCACGAGAATTGTTTGAATTGGGAGACGGAAATTGCTGTGAGCAGAGACTGCACCACTGTACTGCAGTCCGGACAACAGAGCGAGACCTTGTCTCAGAAAAAAAAAAAGGAGGAAACACTTGAGTTGACAGAAAGGAAGGGCACAATTTTGGAGACTATGACATGGTAAAGAAGAAATCCCTGAGGCCAGGCCTGGTGGCTCACACCTGTCATCCCAGCGCTTTGGGAGGCTGAGGCAGAAGGATTGCCTGAGGCTAGGAATTTGAGACCAGCCTGGGCAATACAGTGAAACCCTGTCTCTACAAAAAATAATTTCAAAATTGGCCTGTCATGGTGGTGCATTCCTGTATGCCAGCTACTTGGGAGGCTGAGGTGGGAGGATCACTAGAGCTCAGGAGTTGGAGGCTACAGTGAGCTACGAGCGAGCTATGATGGTGCCACTGTACTCCAGCCTGGGGCAACAGAGTGAGACCCTATCCCTTAAAAAAAATTATATAATAAAAAGAAAGAATCCATGGAGAGAATACAACATGAGCAGAGGAATGGAGACTGAAAAATACAGTGCATATAAAGTTTAAGAGATGCAGAATGTTCTGCAGCAGACCTACCATTGAAAGAAAGGGAGTGGGAGGGGGCTGTTCATAGAGGAAACAGGGAGAGGAGGCTGAAACGCATGTAAGGACTTTTAAAACCTGAACTTTTTCCTGCAGTTGGCAATTGAGAGTCAATGAAAGTTTTAAAGCATTAAAAGGAACTAGTTCCTTTGGAGGTTAGAGAGGCCAATCCCATTTGCAAATTAAATAACTACCAAATTGCAGCACTTCAAAAATTACTATGAACTAGGTTTATAAACACAAAGAGCTTATTATAATGCTAGAGAAATGACTGTCAACTGGGTTTCAAAGTTTTTAAGAAACTATGATAAAATGAATCCTTGTATTTTGTCCTTCCATAAAACTGAACAGGTTAGGGATATATCCCGTAAATCCTACAATTATTTAAAGCACAAAGCAGAGCTTTACTATGTTATCGCTTTTAAATAACACTTCACCAGATTCTGGTTCCTGAAACCACTTTTGGGAAAAATGCTTTCCTAAGTGACATCACCCCATTTTCCAAATAAAATGAAAAAAGAAAGGCTCATATTCAGAAGCAGCAGGCTACAAAAGGAGGATTGGTAGATCTTAAGAGCTTGCGATGGAACCCCTACTGCCTTGAGAGAAACAAAGAAATAAATTAAAAATATAAAACCCCACAAATACACATAGTTGAGCTTAAAAGAGGTGGGCTGGTTTTCCCCAAATCCATTAATAATATAAATCACTGTTATTTCATATTCACGGTCATCTCTGAAAGTTCCCCTCTTAATTACTCCATGGCATCATGTTTTATTTTAGTAAAGTTCAGATTTTATTGCCAAAGACTAATGGGCATAGAGTCCCTGAAGAACTTGTTTTAAAACATCGACCAGTCAACCATAAAAGGGATATTAAAACAGCTACAGAGGCTAAATAAGAATTAAAAAGTATGGCCACTTATTTTTAAATTAGAATCCTCTTTCACATTTAGGAATATAATAAAATGTGTCATAAACTTTCTACTTTCGTTCCAAAGTATTGTTGTAAGAACCAACAGTAATACAGACACAATCTTTCTATGGTTAAGCAGTACCCATTAAAATCAAGTGCTGTTTTTAAGCACGATTGAAGACATTTTAAAATTATAAATGATTACAACGTCATAAAAACCTTCCGGGGAAAGAGAAAAGTAGAAACAGGGAAGGATCTAAATGAATAGGGCTGTTAATAAACTTCTACCATCAATGGGTCAAAATTCCCAGGCTAAGCAGGGTCAAGCCTTACTACAGTCCTAGACAGAACTTTTAGTTCAACAGGCATCTGTAAAATGTGTTCAGATGAGATTTGTCTAAATCACTGTTAAATCTTTTTGTGTCCTTCCTTATGGAGTAGATTCCAGTCCTGAACCTTCTTCATGACCATATAACACCATTCATTTTATTATTAGGCTATGTTCTTGTTTGGTGTCAATGATTAGAGATGTCGCCTCATTTTACAAGGGGGAGAGTAGCCAGAGGGGAATAAACCTCCCAGTCTTGCCTCAAGTTCAACATGAGTGGGGAACTCAGGTCCTCAATACTCTAATAATGGGTTACAATCCTTGCCTTCATCTGCTGGGCAAAGAGGAGGGTAGGAATTGTTCATCCGAGAGGGAGCAACCACTGTGATAAGCCAGGCAGGACGCAATCACACACAGAATATGGAAATGACTTTTCAGGCTTCCTTCTGAAATAGGGCACCAGGCACGAAGAGAAAGATGGCTTTTCCCAACTGAAGTACTATCTGGCCAAATAGGACAGAGACAGGATGTCCAGCAGAAAGGAACCATCTTTTAGGAAACATGATCTCTGAAAAGACCTGAAACAGAGATCTCAGCAGAAATCTAGGTAGGTGCCAAGAAACCCACAAAAACAAAAAAGAGGCAGGGAGCTCAGGAGCGGGGTGGCAAAGAGGCCCATATACCACTCTATTTCCAATTCTGCAGCACCTTCCGTTCCTCTAAATAGGCTTAAGCAAAAGCATCTTGAACTGGTTTAGATTAGTCCCCACCAGGCACATTTGTAAAGATAAAAAGAACATGGTTGTTTTCCTTCCTCCAAAAGGGGGTTGGGAGGAGAGGGGAGGAGTGTTCAGCCTGGTCTCATGGAGGACAGAAAACAAGAAGAGTCAAGCATGTTCTTATGCCCACGTTTACAAACAATCCTGCCAGGTTGCTTTGAAACTTCTAACGCTCAAAGTCATCCTTGTAATCCTTCTTGGTTACAGAAGCAGAGAGAAGCAAGGCAAGGGGGCTGGGTGGAGGCGGGGAGAAGTGTGGTTTTCTTCCCCATCCTACAGTTCCTGGCAGCAACTGGCTTGTGTAAACACTCAGTAGCCCAACTGAACCCTACTTGAGAACAAAACAATTTCAGTTTTAAAGTGTTTGAATGACTTTAGCTAAATCTGAGGATGTGCCTATTGAATCTGGAGCTGTTCCCTTTCAACTCTGAATGAAGGAAGAATTATGAGACTGGAGTTATTCAATGAGAGCTATCTGTCCTGGCACTCAATCAAAGGGATTAGGATTTGGAAAGAAAAGCCTACAGGTGATCCTCCAGGAAGCATACCAAGCAGTTATCAAAAACATACAAGTTCAAAGCAGCTCAATTTTCATATGTTAAATGTACTTGGATGCAGCCCCAGGCTCCTTTCTAGGTAAAAAATTGTGTTAAAGCTGTTTTGTGCTTGCATACTTAGCATACAAGGGAATCAAAGCACGGGGTGCAGTGGTGCTGGGTCCACTTCACCCTCGTGTAACACAGTAAATCAACCTTGTTTTCCTGGTGAAACATGATCTGATACTCTGTCCTGGCTTCTCTCGGCCATCATGGCAGAGACTCATTTACCTCATCAACATGAAAGAGCTGTTACAGCACAAACCCCGTGAGGTCAGACACCAGCAAGAGCAGCTTAACAATTAACAGTGCTTATTAATCACGAGGCTTGGGTGTTGTTTTCCCAAGCACCATGATCTGTGTCTAACAGTATATTACCTACTTAATGGCTTCATTGGACATGCTGAAAACAAGGAAAATAAGGACGCACGCTGAGATCTGGGTTACAGAAGAGGGTATGTTTTGGGTGGTCTTCCTATGGCAGTGAGTCATGAAGAAATACAACTTATGTTGCCATGAAAATTCCACAGGGCACACACAAAAGGATACAACTCCCTCTGGGGTGCCGAAAAGGACTCTAGAAAAAAATGACTGTCTGATTTACAGGAAGAAAGCAAAGGGAGAAAATGAAAACCTATACTCAGTCATTAGAAATGTATGCAAAGCACTGTAATCCCAGCACTTTGGGAGGCCGAGGCAGGTGGATCACATGAGGTCTGGAGTTCGGGACCAGCCTGGCCAACATGGTGAAACCCTGTCTCTACTAAAAATACATAAATTAGCCAGGTGTGGTGGTGGGCACCTGAAATGTCAGCTACTTTGGAGGCAGAGGCAGGAGAATTGCTTGAACCCTGGAGGTGGATGTTGCAATGAGCCGAGATCATACAACTGCACTCCAGCCTGGGCAACAAAGCAAGACTCTGTCTCAAAAATAAAATAAAATAAAATAAAATAAAAAGGAAAAAGAAATATATGCTAAGCATGTAAACGCATGTGAGACACATCATACATGCTCAGTAAATGGCCACAGAAGGTAAGAGAAGAGACAGTGCCTGCCTCTGCTACATCCAGACTTTATGGGAGGAAGGTCAAAGTAACAGCACCAGAAGACTTGGCCTGCCGCTATCTGGTGTGAGGGCAGCAAGTGACCTACAATTGAAGTCAGAAACTACACCACAAGGCAGGAGCCTGGGTCTCTACTCACCCCTGCCAGGCTTTACTGGCTTTAGAACTCTGGAAAGCTACTCTACCTACTCAAATTTTAGCATCCTCATCTATAAAATGGGGATAAAATCCTACTCACCCAAATGAGTGAGTAGTAGCCAAGAGGCTACTAAGTGGTATTTATTGAATGTATGCTATAAGGCACTGTGCTATGCATGCTACAGGTATTACCTGAGCTCCAATAACACTATGAGGTCACTATATGTGACCTTTGAACAGTGTAGGGATTGGGGCACTCGACCCCCTGCAGGCTAAAATTTATGTATAAATTTTGACTCCCCCCAAATTTAACTATTAATAGCTTGCTGTTGACCGGCAGCCTTACTGATAACATAAACAGTCAATTAGCATATATTTTTTATATGTACACACACATTCTATACTGTATTCTTACAATAAAGTAAGCTAGAGAGAAGAAAATGTTCAGAAAATCACGAAGAAGAGAAAATGTATTTACTATTCATTAAGTGGAAGTGGATCATCTTAAAGGTCTTCATCCTCATTGTCTCCACTTTGAGTAGGCTGAAGAGGAGGAGGAGGAGGAGGAGGGAGTGGAGGGGTGGGTCTTGCTGTCTTGGAGGTGGCAGAGGCAGAAGAGGTGGAAGGGGAGGCAGGAGAGGCAGGCATACTTGGTGCAACTTTTATTTTGAAAGATCCACGTATAAGTGGACCTGCACAGTGTAAACCTGTGTTGTTCGAGTGTCAGCTGTATTAATATTATTCCCACCTTATAGATGAGGAGACTGGAGTCTAAACAAGTGACTTGCTGAAAGTAACTCTACCAGTAAGTGGGAGAGCACAGATTGCCACCCAGGACCATCTGAATATAGAGTCCAAGTTCTTGTCGTCTACCCTATTCTACCTCCCCAACTACAATGAGTGTTCCCAAATCGGAGTTGCCTTTTATGATGAACATTCCTACTATCCTACTGGGTTCGAGACCCCAGTACCTGCCTCCAATGCTCTCCCTCCCAACTGCTAATCAATTGCCAAATCCCATCACCTTGCCTTTGCAATGTCATTTTATTTCCTGCTTTATGTCGTCTGCTGGTGACCAGGTTGAAGGTTTCCCCATCTCTTGCCTTAACTATTGTAACAGGCCATTTTGTGTTTTCTTTCCTCCAACTCCCTGTTCATTCTATTCCTGAAGCTTGAAATGCCACCTGTCTCCTTTGCTTACCACAGTCCTGCACATTCTTTCATGCCCAGGTCAAATGAAGCTTTGCTTGACCTTGACTGCTGCCTGCTCTGGCCTCTCAGAGCACATCAGCCAAGTATCAGCTTAGCACACGTCATCCTCCTTGGCGGGCTACTTAGCCATACCCCTTTATTTACCACCCCCCCTCACTAACTGAACTGTGAGTACCATGAGCACCATGCCTCGTTTCTTTTCATTTTTATGGCACCTAGGTCTCCCAAAAATGGTTTTCTGAATTGGGATAAAAGAGGGAGGTGGCAGAAGCATATTTTAAGATTCTTTCTAGGTCAAAGACGTTTGATTCAGATGACAAAACCAATACAAAGAAAAAACAACAAAACCCCTTATAATACTAGGTATTATGAGGTATGATGAGGCATAATGGGTTCAAACCTATGTCTTGGTGCCAGATGGCCAAGGTTAAACCCCTAGCTCTACCATTTACTAGCTATCTTACCTTGAGAAAGATTCTTAACCTCTCTAGACTTCAATTTCTTCACCTATAAAATAGGAGATAACAGTAGTACCTACCTATGAGTCTGCCTTAAGGATCAGATGAGATAATACATGAAGCATTTAGAATACAACTTGGCACATAGTAGGTGCTCAATAAATGGTAGATATGTTATGACATGGGTAGAATATTTCCTTTCCTTGCCATTTAAGATATTACTTAAGACAGACAGGAAAGAGAAACAAGCATTCTAGTCCATGTTCCCTCTTACAGATTAAAAAAACCCTTAAAAGTTGGATGTTGCAAACCCTGCCAGAATTTTTTCTTCATAGCCCAACTTAAGGCCCCAACGTAAAAAATAAAGCTGGCTCCTCCTGGCTTCTTATTGTCTTGGCACTGAACAATCAATTTCAAAGTACATTAAGTTATTTAACAGGTCACCAAGTAGCAGAAAGCTAAAAGTTTAACCATATTTACAAGGAAGAATTATATGAAAATATTTTTATTGATGCTATAAAAACCACCATTAAAAATGACTGCACTGAAAAGCTGAACATGTATGAAACAAATGAGCAACTCTTAAAATGTTACCTGGTTCCAGACAGTCCAAATTTTGTGTCTCATTAGCAAATAAGATAAATGACTTTGTCTGAAATAATGTTTTATAAATCCTATTAACAGGCTATAAGGGAGGCAATGGTTCCCAAAACAGGAGAATTAATTTTCTAAGTTCAATCCCCATTGTACACACAAAAATGTGGGGGTATCTGGGGGGGCTTATTGCTTATGCTGTTTTCAGACTAATATACTAATAATACTTTCTAACAATTGCATTTTATACTTTTCAAAGTACCTACATATTCATTATCTCCCTTGAGCCTCACAACATGTCTATGAGGCAAACTGGGCAAATATTACTCTTGGTTTTAAAAAATAATAATACTGAAGAGTAAAATGGCTTTACCAAAGTCAGTTTAAAGCAGAGCTAGGTTAGAATCTCGGCTGCTTCTTGACTCTTCCCACTATCTGTGGAGTTGGAAGAACCAGTGTTTATGATGGGAGGATGGGTGTATTTCTGTGTGCACAAACCCATAGAATGGGGGGAAGCCGTATTGTCATTTTTCTTTTCTTTTCTTTTTTTTTCTTTTGAGACAGAGTCTTTCTCTGTGGCCCAGGCTTGAGTGCAGTGGCACAATCTCGGTTCACTGTAACATCCGCCTCCTGGGTTCAAGCAATTCTCCTGCCTCAGCCTCCCGAGTAGCTGGGATTACAGGCGCATGCCACCATGCCCAGCTAATTTTTTTGTAGTTTTAGTAGAGATGGGGTTTTGCCACATTGGCTAGGCTGATCTTGAACTTCTGACCTCAGGTGATCCACCTGTCTCGGCCTCCCAAAGTGCTGGAATTACAGGCGTGAGCCCCCGCTCCTGGCTGTATTGTCATTTTAAACACCGTATCCAGATAAACTGTAAGAGGGAACATGGAATAGAATGCTTGTTTTTTACTTGTTAATATTTTTTTTTAATTTTCAAAAAATAGAAGTGATGTACTCTAACCACCATATAAATAATGGCACAGTGCTCTGTATATCCTTTTTTTTTTTTTTTTTTTTTTTTTAGAGCAAGACGTATTACAGCGACTGGTACGATTTTGTTACTGCCTTTTCTTGCCAAAAAGAAAATATGGCTTTAATAGAAGTTTACATCTGCGTGGTATTACATGCATGTAAAACAGATGTAACCTAATTACATTTTCATTTAAATTGCTAAATAGCTACTTAAGTAAAAAGCTAAAATAACATACAAACAACAGTTACTATAATAACAAGTGTACTTAGAATTAAATGAAAAGGATCAAAGCTACAGCAGACAGAATTTGAGTTGGTCTTTCAGAAAGAGAGTGACATAACAACGTTACCTTCATTTACTCAGTAATTTAATGTCTCTACAGCTCAGCCTAAAGACACAGCTCAGCTCAGCCTAGACGCATGGAAGAAAATCCATAGAGTTTATACAAAGACTCTGGGTTTCATAAAGATTAGACACACTCTACTAGAGATTATATAGCAAAACCCTAAATTGGAAATTAGAATTCCAGGGCAATACAATCAGCTTGATTATAGTTTTAAGCAGACCTGTCTAGGCTGAAATCAGAAATCAGCTCCCAACTCTGAGATCAGAGTACCCTTTTCGTATTTTTAGCAGAAGACAACATTACATGCCAGTGATCGCATATTCATAATGCACCCCTTCCTGTGTACCACACAAATGCCCGTCAGAAGGATCCAGAGTTTGGGATGATATTCAGCTTTGGTGCAAAGTGGCAGGGACACATGGTTAGTCCTCACAAAGGAGCAGAGAAACACCACGTTTCTGAGATGGTTGAACAGGAAGCTGAAATCCTAAACAGTGTGCTCTGGAAAAACTCGAACCTGTTTAACCCAGATTTGCTGGGTAACGTTCACTCTCAGGTTTTCCCTGTCTATTTCAATCACAATTTTAACTACAATGAATTTCAGGCGTTTGGTGGTCATGGTGGTTATTTTAAACAGAATGAGAAAAAGATTGAACTTATGAAGTGTTAGAGCAATGTGAACTTATTTTGAAAGTAGAATAGTCTATCACTAGAAGCAAAGGATTTAGAGCAGGAATGCATGGTGAAAATACTCCCACATCAGTGTTCTTCTCTAAACTAGACCAGCCAGTTTTTCAGAATTTTGCTCAGGAGTGTAGAAAATAAAGGACTTAAGTCCAGTCAGCCGTTTTTCATCATGAACCTGAAACGTTGAAGAATGTTTCAAAACTAAAGGAAACATCTCTGCTAAAACTAGTGGTTACACTCTAAGCCAAGAACTTCCTTATCAAAGATATGGCAGGATTCTTTTAAAAATTAGCTTCCAGTTATACCCCCAACATATCTGACTTTAAAAATACGATTAGCTCCTAGCTTTGATTTTCATTTTATTCAGGAAATGTCCTCTCTCTAGAGGTGGGGAAGGAGAGAAAGACTAAGAGTCAGAGGTGGAGAACTGAAAGCGGATTTGAAAAACAGAAAAATCACCCGGGCCCTACATTTGGTGTCAACCTTGGCATTCATTTTCTCGATGCCACCTCACACAGCATTCTAACAGGGCAGGAAGGAGGGGACTGCCAGTGCATGCTGCCTTTGTTTATTCTTCTTTTATTTATAAACACACAGTGCTCTAATCTCAGCAAAGACCCCAAAGGGTCCCATGCATTTAAAGACTTGTGGGAAAATTTTTTTCTTTCTCATGTCTGGTCATCCTACACCAAAACTGTGGCAATTCCCTGGCTGAGGAATCTACAAATTCCCTGCCTCTGGATCTACAATAATAATGCGGGTATCTGAGATGAGAATGAGAAACATACTCAGAGAATCTTCGCCACCACAGCTAGTCTCAGGTTGAATGCTTTGAATTGGTCTCTTCAGAATGGCTGTTGTTCCTCACTTTCTACAAAGGGTGTCCATTAAATTTCATAGTGTGTTGAGAACAAGTTTGTAAAAGACAAGTGAAAGCTTGTCATGATTTTGTAACCAACTATTTCATTTGTATTTTATAAATGGGTCATAAATGTCATTGACTAATTGCCACCCTTCTCTCTCCCCAACCCCCAGCCCCTCCCTACACATACTGGAACAAACAGGTAACCTTGTACCACTCTTGCCAGAGGCCAGAAATTAACGGCAGGTTTTAAACTAAACTTCACCTATTTGGAAGGACATCACTGGCAGCTGAGGACACAATGTAATTTCTCTACTTACCACCACTCCTCTCCGCCCTGAAAAACAAACACATTTCCATCATTTTACTCCGTGTCCTGAAACCTCAAAAGCCAAGAGAAAAAGTGACAGCTAAACAATCCAAAAGACACCAAAAGAATCAATATTAAAATAATTAAAATAATCATATCCCAATATCACTGACTTAGTCAAGGCCTTTTCTGGTCTGTCTGATCATTATTAAACCAGTCATTACTCAGCATTTCTGTTTGACAGCAGTAGGGACACCATCTTCAGTTGATGCTTTAGGGGCTCTGGGAAAGGCAATGTGAATACAGTCCTGCCTCACAATGTACTTTAAAGAGTAACACATTCTAGCTGGGCACAGTAGCTCATGCCAGTAATCCCAATACTTCGGGAGGTTGGGGCAGGAGGATGGCTTGAGCCCAGGAGTTTGAGACCAGGCTAGGCAACATGGCAAGACCATGTCTCTACAAAAAAATACAAAGTAGTCAGGTATCGTGGTGGGCGCTGTAGACCCTGCTACTCAGGAGGCTGAGGTGGGAGGATCACTTGAGCTGGGGAGGTCGAGTCTGCAGTGAGCCATCATGGCATCATTGTATTCCAGCCTGGGCGAGAGAGTGAGTCAAAAAAAAAAAAAAAAAGACCCATTCCAAGGGAGGGATAGAGGAGGGAAAGTAATTACTCTGTGATGGTTAAAAGTCAGTAAGAAAAGCAAGGTGAGGGCGGTTACGCCCTGTAAACTTTTCTGCAACTTGACTCCCTTAAAAGCTGGCCTTAACGAAGGATCTGTGTCACTAAAAAGAAATGATATAAATGAGACAAGCTGCCCTCAATTTCAGAGTAACTCTGTTCTTCACAATAGGGTTTTAAGCCACAGAACAGTCATTGTTTAGAATGCACCAGGCTCCTAACACCTCCCTTGGAGAATGAGAAGGTACGGCCACTAAGCAGCTGGCTCTACCTTTTGCAATTTTTGAAAGCTGAAGTTACAACCTAGTGGCTTGTAGGCCAAAGCTAGCCCTCAAATACATTTTCAAACAGTGTTTTATACTAGTTGTCAAAATTTTTATAAAAATACCTTTCATACAAACATCTGGATTTCTGGCTTCTTTTGGAAAAACAAAAAACAAAAACCCTGAGCCGTACACAACAGTGGGCCCATATTCTCTCATGGCAGCAGCTGGCTGGGAGCAGAGTGCTGGCTGTCCTCTTAGACCGGGGGTGTGCTTTCTAGTTCTTTCTTGTCCCCACAACTCCCTAATGTGTTACACAAACCCTGCTTCACTCGTTGACATTACCTGCTGGCTTCTACAGAGATCTGAGCTTACCATATCTGATGTGTGTGTGTGTGTGTGTGTGTGTGTGTGTGTGTGTGTGTGTGAATTCGAATTAATTGCTCAGCAAATAATTATTTTCCCTACTTGAAGGCAGAGAGAAAAGGGTTTCTGAAACTCTAAGTCCTGTTTAGCAATTCCAACAGTCACCCAAATTCCACTCCACTGAGAAAGTCAGTGTTTAAGTTTCAGAACAATGTATGCCACACATCTTTATGCTTGCCTGAAGACATCCTGGGCCCCAATTCTCTCAAACTGGCTGACCACCAGGTCAGCATCTCCTCTAAAAATTATCCAATACCCTAGGGGTCTGTTGCATGTTTTAAAGGCAAACTATAAAAATGAACTCTACTATTCTCTAAAGAATAAATACATTCTATGCTTATTTATTCCTCCAAAATTAAGTTTGTGAAAAAAGTTGAGTATCAGACATGCATTTTCAGCTTGACTCTTTTACCGTTAGGATGGAGAAAAACCATCATTCTTCATGATATATTTTTTATAATGAGGACCACAAAAAGCGCAGAGAGAAATCTCAGGATCTTTGGAAATAAAAATGAATGTACATATTTTCCGCTAGCTAGCAGTAATTACTTTACCATGTGAGGCTCGGGGTAGGTAGTGATGTGTAATACCTTTAAACTTGGAGCCATCCCAAAAAACACAAACAGAAAAAAACCTGACCCCTGACCCTGTTTTGAAGCATCACTACCCGCTTGGGTAGTGTTTGCATGTTGAAATATTTATTTCCTTCATAAAAAAATCTATCTGAATATCCAATCTCTCAGCAGACAAGAGTCTTATTTTCATGTTAGCAGAAGCCCTTAAGTAATTTGGGGCTATGATCTTAACACTACAAGCTTTACCCACTTAAAACTTTGCCAGCTTCGAGCTGCATATTTTTCTCACCAGCTCCTCATTTGCAAAGCATTGTAGAGATTCAGGTGAAAGGTGATGAAGTTTCAACAGCTGCAGAACCCAGTTAGGAAACTAAGTTTCTTGGGCACAGCTTCCAAGAGGGCAATATTACCGAGCATTCTATCACTTGAAGCCATAAATTTGTACCAGTGAGTACCATGAACAAGTTCATGCAAGCAGGTATTATAATAGTAACTTCTGGATCTGGTGTGAGAATGAAACCTCTCTGAACCTAAAGTTAAGCTGTTTCACTGAAACCCCTCCGATGATAACATTAGACACATGAATATCATCAAGGTTTTCATCAGTTCATTGGTTCTGTGAACAAAAGGCCTAATCAAGATTACTTCATATTTAACTTACACCATGAAAAAAGAAAATCTAAGTCTCACATAAAGTGCTCTAGGATATCATAGTCACAAACATGGGCAGATGAAAGAAAAGAGGTGTATTGGAGGTATACCATGCCCTATTGTAAGGGTACAATCCTTCACCTTCATCCTCAATAAGGTTGAGAAGAACTTAGAACACCTCCTTCTTAATGCTTTCTAATAACAGAATGTGGTGAGGTGAGGACTGAAGTTTTCTCTAAGGCCTAGGATGGAGATATTGAAATGAAGCTAAGAATGTCTTTTTTTTTTTTTTTTTTAACAGAGTCTCGCTCTGTCGCCCAGGCTGGAGTGCAGTGGCACAATCTTGGCTCACTGCAAACTTCACCTCCTGGGTTCAAATGATTCTACCGCCTCAGCCTCCTGAGTAGCTGGAATTACAGGCATACGCCACCATGCCCAGCTAATTTTTTTTTTTTTTTTTTTGGAAACAGAGTTTCACTCTTGTTGCCCAGGCTAGAGTGCAGTGGTGCGATCTTGGCTCACTGCAACCTCCGCCTCCCAGGTTCAAGCAATTCTTCTGCCTCAGCCTCATGACGAGCTGGGATTACAAGTGCCTGCCACCAAGCTCGGCTAATTTTTTATATTTTTAGTAGAGACAGGGTTTCATCATGTTGGCCAGGCTGGTCTCAAACTCCTGACCTCAGGTGGTCTGCCCGCCTCGGCCTCCCAAAGTACTGGGATTACAGGTGTGAGCCACCGCACCCGGCCCTAATTTTCATATGTTTAGTAGAGATGGGGTTTCACCGTGTTGGCCAGGCTAGTCTCAAACTCCTGACCTCAGGTGATTCGCCCGTCTTGGCCTCCCAAAGTGTTGAGATTACAGGCGTGAGCCACCATGCCAGGCCTCAGAATGGCTCTTAAGCAGGAAGGCTTCAGGTTTTCCTTCACGTTTACTGACATTACTTAGAGGGTAAATGGCTTTGCTTTTTTGTTGCAATGATTTGGGGAACACCAGGGAATATGGGCCTTTACCTTTGGATGCCATTAGAACTCTACTCCCATTTGTTTTAGAGATGGGGTCTTGCTCTGTTGCCTAGGCTGGAATGCAGTGGCACAACCATGGCTTATTGCAGCTTCAACCTCCTGGGTTCACGTGATCCTCCCGCCTCAGTCTTCTGATTAGCTGGGCCTACAGGCACACACCACCATACCCAGCTAATTTTTAAACTTGTTGTATGGACAGAGCATTGCTATGCTGCCCAGGCTGATCTCAAAACTTTTGGCCTCGAGTGATCCTCCTGCCTCAGTCTCCCAAAATGCTGGATTACAGGTGTGAGCCAAGGTTCCCAGGCAAAAATTTCTCTCCAAATTTAATAATGGCTTGTTGGGTCAAAAATACTGTGGAGAACCCATGTTATCTCTTTGAGGAAAACTGGCTACACTCTGTTTATACTTGTGTATAATATGAATCTGTTGGAATTTAGAATTTTGCAATTCTAAACTGTATCAGCAAGTGGTTTTTGTATCTAATCCTGTCTCAGTTATGGTTGCTTTGGGAAAGAGAAACAATGCCGCTATTAAAAAAATAAGGCTGTCGTATTTTGAGCTATTTAAATACGGAAGCTTCTTTACTCAGGAACTTTCTATTTAGATTTACTGATAAGGACAAGCCTAAATACTGGAGCAAAAGCCTGTCCCTAATAGATCATACTCCCAGTGGCTGCTTAATGCCACCTTGGATTTACAAACAAGAGGTTTTACATACAGCTTTTTGGATCCTAACCTGGTTGGAAGGAGAGGTGCTTCTGTAAGTTGTTCAGGCAGTTGAGCAGGGCCTCAGCTGCCTTTTCAGCACCTCTGGGCAAATTAGAAAAAGGTGCCTCTGACGGGCAAATACAATCTCCCAGGACTGAAGAGGGGCGTATGCATTGGATTTCAGCCCTTTTCCCTCCCCACGTGTCAGCTTCCTTAGCTTAGAGTCCACATGTAGGGTATAACCTCTTTGCCTAGCATTTAACATGAAAAATGCATAAACAGGTCTCTTCCCAGACATTCTGGTTTCCAGGTAGCAAAAGGCTGTCAAACAATCTCATCAGCAAGCAGAGGTTAGTTACTAATTTCACAATTGTTCGGTAAAAGGAGCCCAATAGCATCAAGCTAGAAGAGTGTGAGAGAAATCCAGGGATTCTTGCCAGAAACAATTAGAAGACACAATAGAAAAGAGCAAAGTCATGTGGCTTCACTTCATGACTAACCAGTTCTTCTTGACTTAAGGGTGGGACTAGTTCTACCTTCTTCTTATTTTGATTCACGAAGGCCACACATGAAGCTAAGCTAAGCAAGCCTGGTTCTCTTCATGGCAAGAAGAGCCATGAGTGTTTTACTGGTGAGCATCATAAACTGAGAAGCCAGGTTTTAAGATCCAGACACCAGATTGAATAAGCCAATGTGCTTTGGCTTAAGGCTTCCTGTGGAAGCAAATGAGCTTCCAGAGAGGGGGCAAAGTAACAGCCCTCTGGAAGGGTGCAAGCACCCAAGGAGCTTCAAAAATAACCGTAAGAGCTGGCCAGGAGACTAGCACTTCTTAATTATAGACTGTAATTTAGGCAGGCAAAGTTAATGCAAGTAAAGTCATGTGAGATGTACAGAGACTTTTTGGTCTCTTTTTGACCTCCAAATTGGGATTTTGCCCCCAAAGTTAGGTATAATTGTAAATTATGGAGCAACACTTTGATAATGAGCTCATAGGCACTGCGGCTGTTAACAGTTAACATGTATGCCACAAAAGGAAGGGGAAAATGTAGAGGACAAGAAATTCACACACACACACACACACACACACACAGCCATAAACATAAAAAAGGTCCAATCACAGTAGTGATAAAGAAATTCTGTTACTTTTAGTCCATAAAATTGGAAAAGATGTTTTCAAACTGTAATATTCCATGCTGCCAAACTTGAAATGGGAGAGGCATTCTCTCTTGATGAATCTGTAAATTGGTCCATCTTTCTAGAAATCAAATTGGCAATATTTTATTCAAACATCCATTCCAGGTATATTTTTCAAGAACCTGTAATTTGTTAGGAACTTACAATGTACACTCTCCTTTACCTAGTAATTCCATATCTAGGAATCTGTTCAAGAAAGCCTCAAAGATTCTTATAAAAGGATGTCTGTCATAATATTTAAAAGTGAAACCCTAAAGAGATATGATACAAATAAATGATTGTATATATTGAGGAAAATTATTTTTCAGTGACGTATGTAATAATATTCTATGAAAAAGAGTATAACAATTTTAAAAACAGAAATATTTCTAATCATACACCAAATGTTAACCTTCTGGGTGGTAGGATTATGGGTACTTTTTTGGTTTTTTTTTGAGACAGAGTCTCGCTCTACCTCCCAGGCCGGAGTGCAGCAGCATGATCTCAGCTCACTGCAACTTCTGTCTCCTGAGTTCAAGCAATCGTCATGCCTCAGCCTCCCGAGTTGCTGGGATTACAGGCACGTGCCACCATGCCTAGCTAATTTTTGTATTTTTAGTAGAGAAGGGGTTTCACCATGTTGGCCAGGCTGGTCTCAAACTCCTGGCCTCAACTGATCCACCCACCTTGGCCTCCCAAAGTGCTGGGATTACAGATGTGAGCCACCGCACCCGGTGATTATGGGTAATTTTTATTTTCCTTTTGTGCTTTTCTACAATTTTCAAATTTTCTACAATGAGCCTTTATTAATTTTAAAAGTAAGAGAAAGTACTTGGCCACAAAAGAGAATTGGCTAAATGGCAGATGTATTTACAATCTCAAAACCACAAATGAACAAGAAAACAACAAAACAGTAATAATAAAGTTACAAATACACAATTTAGTCGTGATTTACAGATCCTAAAACAATGTTTGGCCCTGAAATAATGAAGGAGCATATGTAAACAGAATCAGAAAATCCATTATATTATCCAGTTTAATCTCTTCATTGTATAGCTGTGAAAACTAAGATTAAATTTTGAAATAGCTTGATGTTTCATACTGCAAATTAGAGACCGAAAGCTTAGGACTCCTGGCATCCAAAGACTGCTGTTTCCATACTAGGGGGTGCAAATAGGTCTCATTTAAATTGCAAGTACCAATCAATTGGTAGTAACTATTTGATGTGCCATGTTAAGAAGGCTATATACAAGTTTAGAAGGAAAATGTGCATCGAGATTAGTGATATTTGCCAAGGGTGACATACATGCATAAAATGAAACAACAGTGTCTTCTCTAACCTCACTGTTTCTCACTATAAAATACTAAATATCTAGCCTGGGCAATACAGTGAGACCCCTGTCTCTACAAAAAAAATTAAAAAAAAAATTAGCCAGTCATAGTGGTGCATGCCTGTAGTACTTGCTACCTGGGAGACAGGTAGGAGGATCCTCTGAGCCCAGGAGTTTGAGGCTGCAGTGAGCTATGATTGCAGCACTGCACTCCAACCTGAACACCAAAGCAAGACCCTGTCTCTAAGTAAATAAATAAATAAATATCTCTTTCTAGGGGAACACTGCATATAAATCAGGACTAACTAAAACTATAGTTTTATGCATAAAGAATGATGAGCAAGAAAAGTTTATTCTTTCCAAATGAAAAGAGACAATTCCAGGTTTCATAAAGATGTCAAAGAAATATTTATACTCATCATGCTTCAAAGAAATATGTATACTCTCTCCCCATAAAGAAGATAGGAGGCAAGAGCAAAAAAGTTGAAAGAGTAAACTCATGCCTTTCCTAAGGAAAGCTATAAACAGAAATAAACTTCAAAGATTTGAGGGAAATTGCATGCAAAAGCCTTAATGCTAAAATAATCAAAAGCCAATCAAGCTTTGGATAAGCTTCAAAACAGTAACATCACAGAAATGTTAGGAATGAATGAGTTCTACTGAGACCTGTTAACCAGGGTCAGAGAGCATCAGAAAATACTGCTATAGAAAAATATCACCTATAGAAAATTATATATAAAATGTCACCAAATTAAGTTCCTGCATATATTACATCAAGATACAGTAAGCTCTATTTCAGAAATGGAAAGATGATTCAACAATATAAGATCCAATAATGTAATATGCCACATTTAAAGAACAAAGGAGAAAACCCATGCCATCATCTCAATAGATAACCTCCTCCCCTCAAAACAATATCTGATTAAATGCAACAACCATTAAAGAGAATTAAAGAGAATAAGAATTATTTTACTTAATAAAGGATATTGATCAGAAATCTCAGCAAATCTCCAGGTTAACTGCAAAACTTTTGAAATATCCTAATTAACAACAGGAAAAAAAATCAAAGGGTGCCTATTATCCCTACTACTAGTTAACATTATTCAAAAAAATATCAGCCAAGACAGGAAAAAGAGACCAACAAAAGTACATTGGAGAGAAAAAGGCAACATCATTTTATTTTGGATTATTTAATTCCTTACTTAGAAATTCCAGAAGAATCAAATGAAAAACTACCAGAACTAATAAAATTTAGTAAGGTAACTATATGAATGCAAAAACTCAACAGCTACCAGACATATCTGTAATTCCATTACAACAGCAATAAACACAAATATCAAGAAATAAAGGAGAATGTGAAGAAAATTTTAAAACTCATTTAAGAACACAAAAGATGACATAAATAAAGAAATAAAACATGTTAATAGATGAGGAGACATTTAAAAAATTCTCCAACATATATACCTATAAATTCAATGCATTTATATTAAAATGCCAACAGGATTTAAAATTTTTTATGGAATCTGACTATCGGAATCTAAGATTCATCTGACAAAAAGGGCATGAAAACAGTTAACGAAATTTTCTAAAAAGAAAATGCAGGAGGGAAGGCCCTATAATATCTAAAAACACACAGTTTTGGTAATTAGGCAAAAAAAAAACCTGACACATAAATTTCTGCAAATTTAGTATATGATAAAAGTGTCTTTTCAAATCAGTGGAGGCAAGAATGGTTTATTCCATAAAAGGTGTTGTGCCAATTGCCCGTCCATTTGAAAACCTAATAATAAAGTTAATCCCTACTCAACAACCAGTCACAAAAGTAAAGTTCAGGTGGATTAAATAGGTAAACACTGAAAACAAAACTATGAAAGCATCAGAATACCATTAAAGTGAATTTCTTTAAAAACATAGTTTTTAAAGAAAGTTGATCTTAAGAAAGATATAATGCACAAAAACTGTAAGAGAAAAGAATAATATATTTGATTAGAATAGCTGAAAGGAATACCACATTAAGACATGTAAGATGAAAGACATCATTAAATTTTTGCAGTGAAAAGCACTACACTGGGGTGGGAGAGCCAGGGAACTTTGCTATTTTGGAGAGGTAGCACAGAGTCCTGATGATCAGCAACGGCTCTGGTGGCAGGCTGCCTGGTTCTGATACTTACTTAATCAATCTGTGCCTCAAAGTTTTCATCTGTAGGTTAGGGGAAATAATAGTACCTACTCATAGGGTTGCTATAATCAGTATATGAATTCATATACATCCAGCACATGTTTGGCATGTAGTAAATACAATATAAATCTTCATTGTTTGGGTGAGCCATATAAAATTGCTCATATGTGACTGTTTGGATCTACAAAAAATAGTAATTTTATATGGTCCAATCTAATATTATTTATATTGTTTTGATTTTTAAAATATAAATTACATGTCTTTTTTTTTGAGGACTGTGGAATGACAGGATGAGGGTAAGATTCGTAGAGTACAGAGAGGCTGAAGGGAGCCACTCTGTATATGCTAATTGAGTATTTTCAATATCTGTATCTAGAAAGATCTTATCTTTAGGGAAGAAAGCCAATATTTAGAATAACTTTGCCAAGTACAATGTGAGATATGCTTTCAAAATCTACTTTGTGCTTCTTTCCACACAAATCCACCAGACCAAATCTTTATACAAATGACTAAATTCTGTGTAATAGCAATAATTGTATTAAATTTGGAAAGTCAAAAAATATTAAAGATAAAATAATGGAGAAATTAGCATAAAATAAATATGAAAACTTCTTTGGGCAAAGTATTCCATGCTACTTTAGACTAAATAAATAGGTTTAAATTTGTTATGAATATAACAACCTTACAACCTTTAGGACACAGCTGCAACTGCAACACCAAAAAAAAAAAAACTTACAGTATTTAAAACCAAAATACGTGACTCTTTCTATTTACAAAATGTTAGCGTGGCTTTAGTTTTAGTTGTCGAATGCTAATATTATCAAGTTTTCAATGTGCTCTATATAAAAACTAAAGTACAACATCCTCAGCTGAAGTCAATTTAGAAATAGAAATATATATATACATATAAAAACAAATCTCTAGTATTAAATACACAAACAACTCAAGGAGAGTAGAGATTCCTAGGAAATGTTTCTATAAATAGTTTGGCATTATTACACAATCTTCTCTGCATATGTTGTAATGGAAACATTGCTATGGGTGATTGAAGAAATAAGCAACTTTGACATTTCTGGATGTAACTTGAGGAGATTATTTCATCATAAAGGATTGATACAGAATATACTAACCAAAAACTCAATATCAAAACTCTCTTTGCAACTCTAAAACAGTGCAGAATGACATTTAAGATAATCTATTTATCACCATCCAATACAGGCTGCTTGTTCACAAAATGTCAGTGACAAGGCTGGGAGCATTGCGACTCCTAAGCAGTGAGTGCGTGTGACAAAGAATCTTTAATATAGCATCAAGTTCATTTCGTTATATGCTATTGCTGTACCTTGGACTTCAGCTCCCAAGGTTTTTGCAATTTATATGAGTAGCTGTACAAATGAAATGCCTTTTCTTTTTGTCACACACAACAGAAACATTCCCCTCTAAGGATAGTGAAAGGTTTGCATGATCATTTGCAGGCAAGTCATTTACTCACAGTGAATCTTGATGTTTTTATTAGCCATCTTTACTAAGTTTAGTGCTTCAATTCTGAACAATAACAATTCTAAAAACTGAAATAATTCTTTATAATAATAGAAAAGGTAATAGTGACTTGCATTTTTATGTTATTTACTCATGTTTCAAAGTGGCTTTGTACAAGGTACCTCATATGCTATTCATCAGACCCCTGTACTATTAGTCATGAATTATCAACATCTTACAGGTGAAAAAAACTGAGGTGTAGGCAAGTTTAATCTTTTTGTCTGAGGTCTCACCACAAGTCGGCATCATTCAATGTTGAAGCTAAAATGATCCTCAGAGTCAAATTAAGAAGCCCAAAGTTCAGAGATCACAAAACTGGCATTTTGTTTGACCAAGCAGGGCCCATAAATCTACATATCCTGAGATTTTATATAAATATGTGAATTTCTGGCTTTAGTTGAAAATGTAGCAACACTGGGCCTCTATTCTGAAGAGAAGCCATTGGCTAGAGCTTATCATTCACCCCCTTTAAATGAGGTATATGCTCTGCAGTTTACTACCTAGTCCATTTCACTCATTTTACACTTATTTTACATATGGTAAAGTGGATAGATCTTTAGTATAAGTTCTACAAGTTTTGAAAAATGTATATGCCCATATAACCATCAACCAATCACGATATGCATTTTCACACTCGCCCCAAAGTTCCCTCATGCACCTTTCCACTGGGTCTCCCTCTTCCTTTCTTTTCCCTTCTCATTCATTTTTTATACTTCCCTGTTGGCATCTGAATTTGAAACCCCAGAGACGGTCCAAATCTCTTCATATTACACACAGTGAGACTGAGCTCTAGGGAGAGGCAGAACCAGAGGCAGAATCCAGGTTTCCACACCTCTGGTCTCCAACACTATCCTCAAAACTAGCCCTTTCCAACCTGTTGCACTAGGGTTCACCTAAAAGAAAATGCCAAGATATCATCACAGGCTTTCAAGAGCCACCCAGGATGGGTGAACAATTAAGTCTGTGACTTCACCCCAAATGAATCAGATTTGGAAGTGATATTTAAGTAGCAAATGGGAATAAGCTTAAACAGAGACTCATCTGGGAGTCTAACTGTGGCCTAGATTTGATCAGGTTTACCCCCAGCAGTGGAGGTGGGACATGGGACGGCTCCATGTCCGACAAGGGGAGAGCATCTGGGGTCAGCCTCCTGCTGAGTAGACTTGCCACTGTTAAACTCTGAAATGGCGGGAGCCCAGCAGCAAAAATAACCTCTGCTCTCGGTGCCAGGCCACCTGCTTCTTGTCTATGGCTGATGATCTTTGCTTAGGAGGCTAAGTGCCATATGGGATCCTGAACACCTATTTTTTTGTGATATTTATGCAAACAAACCAGAATGCATTTTTGTGTGGAGCTGAGTCAATGCCTTACTTTCTCCGTTAACCACCTTGGTTAAATTCCTACCTGGGGATGAAGTATAAAGAAAAACAGAAATAAGGCATGCTCCTTTTTTAGAAAAATATATTTTAAGAGGTCACAATATCTCCAGAGCCAAAAGCAAGCAGCTCCATATGGCTTTACAGTGGCTGTCAGACAATGGTATCTCTACTATTCCATTAAGAGAATTTCCCTGCACTCTCCACAAACACTGAAGAGTGAGATTTTTCCTTCCTAAAAGTTTGCACTTTCTTCCTAAGAACACTGGCTGAGAGGGATGGATGTACCTAAAATGTAGAGCTGATTGAAATGTAGGCAGTATGCACAGCCTCTGCGAACCACTCAGGCTTTATCCACCAACATTTGAGTCTGTGGCTGATGGGAAAATGTGATAGCTGAAAGTAACCAATGAAATGAATCTGGTTCAGTCCCTACATTTAATTAATGAAGAAGCTGAGAGCCACAGAGGTGAACTAGTTAATAACTACATTTTATTACCAATTTATTGTCTTGGATTTCAATACTCAAGGCAACTTAATATCTACATGGCATCATTTTAGTTCCATGCCACCATTCTGAGTTGAAGAGAAGCAACTCCATTTTGCAGATGGGGAGACGGATTACTAGAAATAAAAAACTCATTTTTAGTTCAGAGAGATGAAGGATGATATTGGACAAGTATTTCCAATATCTTCAACACAAGTATTGAAAATACTTGTCCAATATCATACTTTCCAATACAAGTACTGGAAATTTCCAATATTCCGAGCCTTAGTTTCCTCACCTAAACGAGGATAATAATATTGTCTAACAGGACTGTTAGGAAGATTCAAGAATACATGAAGAATGCTGAAAGAGCATTTCAGCACAGGATAAATATTTGTTGTAGTTGTTAAGCTATTATTAAACAAAGGGCAGTGCCAATAATAGGACCCCTGTCTCCATATGACTGGCTCAGTGCCTTTCCATTAGACCATGCTGCATGAAACTCAGATTATACATCATTTGTAGTTAAAACATGCACCAAGCAGAGTGGTGAAGGAGGGAAGGGGGGAGGCGATGAATAAAAACCATCTAAGACATGGAGATTAGCCGTTACCAAAATATGGCATCAGGCAATCATCATCCAAATTTGTGACTGCATTTCATAGAACAGCGCGGATGGGATTTTATTAGATGGCTTCTGCCAAAAACATATTGGCAGATACAGCCCTGAGCTTGTGGTTCACCAGACACAAAAGAGCCCCTCTTCGGGAAGGAGATCCTGCTTAGGCCCTGGCCCAACTCCAAGTTAATACACAGTTAAAAGTAGCAGCTGCAGCACTGCTGAGACAGGGGGTCCCCTAGAGGAAGGCCTTGCCAAGGGGGCTGTTCCCAAATTATTTATCAATTGTTATAAAGAGAACTTTAAAAATACACACATATACACAAAGCAAACAAAACCTCCACAAAATTTAACCTTAGAAAATACAGATGTTGTAAGAACAAATACAATTAGTCGACAGATTAATGGGAAAACCTCAAGAAATGCAAACTCAAACATCAATGAAGTCCAATTTTCACCTACCAATTTAGAAGGAAAAACCTCAAAAATATAATAATGCTTCAAGGATAAATGTATACTTTGCTGATTGCAGTGTAAATTGGTGCAACGCTTTTGGAAAGCAATCTGGTAATATGTACCAAAAGCCATAAAAACGTTCATATCTTTTGACTTAGTAATCTTCCTTTTAGATTCTAAGGATCTAATCCAAAAAAAGGAGAAAGCGGTATAAGCAAATATGTAACTGCAGCATTACTTGTAACTATGTTAAATCAAAAGCAACTTAAATGTCCAACAATAAGGAAATGATTTTGCATACTGTAATACATCCTCTACATGGAATATCCAGTAGCCATTATAAATCATATAAAGAAACTGCTTCTAACGGTAAGTGAAAAATCACAGGCTCCTATGATTACAACTATTTTAAAACATGTATATAAAATGTATATGCAGTAAATAAAGACCCAAAGGGAAACATCTAAACATATTAATAGTTGTTTGGGGCTCAGTTTCTTACTATTATTAAGAAAAGTTTCCACACTGTCTATTATTTAGAATATTCCCACTTATGTTCCGCATTATGTATATAAGTGTGTGCAAACTAGCAACCCATAAAGTACATCCAACTACAGTTGAGTTTTATCTGCATGTTTTAAAACAGTGAATTATCTGCCAACACTGAAAACTCAAAAAGTGTCACACTGGCGGCTTTCACCGAAAAATCTAGTCTTGCAATCCTGGGCCCACACCTCTGTAAGGTAATAACTGTTTGGAGTTGGAAGCAACTGTCCCTTGTAGACAGCATAAGTGCCCACCTGTTTGCCATACCCACCACCATCCCTGTTGTCTTTTTCTTTTTTCTTTTCTTTTTTTTTTTTTGAGATGGAGTCTCGCCCTGTTGCCCAGGCTGGAGTACAATGGTGCAATCTCGGCTCACTACAACCTCTGCCTCACAGGTTCAAGCAATTCTCCCTGCCTCTGCCTCCTGAGTAGTTGGGATTATAGGCACCCACCACCATGACCGGCTAATTTTTGTATTTTTAGTAGAGATGGGGATTCTCCCTGTCAGCCAAGCTGGTCTCGAACTCCTGACCTCAGGGGATCCACCCGCCTTGGCCTCCCAAAGTGCTGGGATTACAGGCTTGAGCTACCGCGCCCAGCCCCTGTTGTTTTTCACCCAAGTCGGCTTCCCTCTTGTATGTCACCTGCCCAATTCCTAGTCCATATGATTAAGGGAGGCAAATGATGACGGAGAACTGTAAATAATTTGAATTCCCTTTTAAACGGGAATCACTGCCTATTAAACTTGAGCTTTAGCTTGGTTTGTTAGGTCACCAGAAAATTACGGTCCAATCTACTACTCTCCTCACCATGCAACAGGCAATTTCAGGGTCTTTCTTATCAACAAAAGAACCATTGGCCACACCTCGCCTCCTCCGTTGGACATGCTCCTCAGTCCAGAGTGTGCTAGTGCACTCTTTTCCTCTTTTCTTGAAGTTAGTCTGTGGCAAGGCCCTGGCTAGCCTCCTCCTCCGTGCTTAGCAACTACAGAGGCGAGCACACTTTTAGACAGCAGTTCACAGCCACGTTACCCTAACTGCCTTTCTATATTACAGAGACAAATTATTTTCTGCGTTTCCTGAGACAGAGATGGAGCAGGTTATGGGCGAGGCTTTCTTTCTCCCTATACATATTCTAGCTATCGTCTGGCAGAACTCTGGCTCTGTTTGCTGTAGGCAGATGTTTGCATTTTTCTTTTCCCAGGGGCAGAAGGTATAGAAACAGAGAGTGTGCAGTAGTAGAGAGGTGACACTGGAGGATATAGGTCCTGTCACATCTATTGCATAAAGATGCAGTGTGGTGAGAATGTCTGGGAACTCGCTGTTTGTGAATCGCCACAAAAAAAGCACAAACTACCAATGACAGTATATATTATGTTCATTTACTTACACCCATGCAAAAGGCCATAATGTTGGTAGATGAATTAATAGAAAACAAGCCTCCCCCCCCCAAAAAAATAAGCAAGTAATTTTCTAGTCTACATGTCTGATCTAGTGAAGGCTGAGGGACAGCTCCTGGACCAAGGACCTTTAGTAAACATCAGGGCTCTGGACCGAATGTCCTTATCTGTTTCCTAAGGCTTGGGAAACTGTTATTCAGGCAAGAGAGTTATTTCAGATAAAGGACAAATGCTGTCCTTTAATTAACAACATCTATCTCTGGGACAAGCACATCAGGTATACAATACAGAAGATTCTTTTAATATAAAGGACAGATGGCAACTTCACTCCTGGGACTTTCAAGGCTGCCCCAGAAAAACACACAATTTTAAAAGGCTTTGAGAATTCTCTAAGGAGAACCAGTCAGGAGATAAGAATGCTTCATTGCCCCATTTACAAAGTAAACCAGAAAGTGTCTCAGAATCATTCAGAAACACTTGAAGAAGGGTCAGGTAAATCTGAGAGAGGAAAATAATAACTTTTGCCCCACAGCGTAGTTGTGAATATCGTGAAAGTTTCCTTTCCTCTGAGCCAAACAGTACTAGATGAAAAGGAGTTTGAATGTGCTGTACTGACTAACAGTTTGGGCTTCATGATCACATAACAACAAAGCAAAACAAAACTTTCAAATATCCTCCTTATGCTAATATTGAAAACATCCCACCAGGACACTGCCACCCAGCTGAGCACTGGTTTACTTGGTAAAAGGATAGGATGAGGTCCCCAGCTCGAGTGAAATGTCTCTCCTTTTATGGTTCTCATTAATCTGACTCAACACACACATGTGTTGGTACAAGATTCCTACAGCATGTGTTATACCTGCCTAACTGGGTGCTAACATTATAAACCACACATCAACACTTCTTGTCCGAGTGTTAATGTCTATTAATGTCCTGCTGGGGAAAAGGCTCTTAGAGCCAGCCCACAGCCACAATTCAAGACTGCCTGCCACGAGTCCTAGACTTGGCCTGCTGATTTTAGATGGTGTATTTCATTACCAGAATTTCTGGAGGAGGGTGGCAATGATGGTGCTGTACTTGGTTTTATGTTGCCAAGATTATCTTCATATATGAAACTTAAAAAGCCATATGAATCTGAAGGAACTTAGGACTGAGGAATCAACCATGTAGAATTTGGCTACTGATACCCCAGATACCAAATTAGGCTTTTCTGCTTCTGCACTGTGATGTTTTGCAACACATTGATATGGGGAGGAAAGGGGCTTGCCAATGTCACAGTGAGCTTCCTTGTCTGCACATTTTCTATACATCCTATGAAGTCATGCACATTATCTCAAGCTGGATTTACTAAGTTCCTAAGTGCACATACAATGTGCTTGTATGTGCAATGTGTATATATGTATATCACTGATAGACCCGAATCAAGTATATATGGTGAATTTCTTTTATATACATATGAAGGCTGCATAATATGTGAACACACACATATACATACATATAAATTAAAACAAATTAATTAAATGATAATTTCATAAATTTTGTGATGTTTTCTCAAGATTTGCTAGGCAGCACAAAAAGTGTATATTTAAACCACACAACTCCATTCCTGCAAATAATAATAAAAAAAGATGTACACACAAGCACAACCGTCAAAACCGGATTTGCCCTTCTCTAAATTAATCCAATTATTCAAATGTCAGTTATATCTGTCACAGCCTGGCTCCTTGGGCTGAACCAAACTGTTAAAAATTAAAACTGTTTTACTTCGTTTAGTCTTTCTGCCTTTTTAGTGTAAAACCCACAGTCTCGACAAAAAGTTGTGGGATTTGACACCCAGTGCAACACAACCCTATTGCTGTCATCCATGCATAATTCACTTTGGAAATATGCACTTGCTTTAAAATATTACTAAAAAATACATGTAACATATGCTAATTTCACTGCGTTGGCTTGTAAGCTCTAGCCACTAGGTTATATGTAAACTTTGCCAAGTGCACACACTGTACATAAAGGGATTATAAATGAAAGGAAATATCTCTGTCCCTAGCTCTCTGTCTCCATCCTTGGCCAAACTGACAGCCCCAAATCCCAGCACCATCTAACATGCCCTTCCCGTGGAGAAGACAGCCTGTTCTCAGAGTCTTAATTACATCCCAGCTGACTGCCCAGCGTTGCCAAAATCAGGCAACAAACGCTGGCCCTTCACTCACAATATGGTCTGCTGAACAGACTCCTGGTCACACAGAAAGAAACTTTCACAACGTGGAGAAATAAAGGGACAAGCAGGAGATCAAGGGAGAGCACAAACAGTAACCTAGGGGATGGAAGAGAGAGAAACAATTCATCCCTACCGTGCAAAAAAGGGGAAAATAAAAAAGAAAAACCTTTTCCCAGAATCCTTAGGCACCACTGCACAGCGGAATTTTAACAAAGCTATCCTTATTATAATGAAATCAAAGACCGACTCATCCAGCCAAGAACTGCTGCTCCTCAAGATGGGAGGCTGATACTAAGACTCAGTAGATTAACGATTGTTAAGCAGGACTCACCCACTCCACACGGATCAGGCCATTATAATTACAGAAGAACAGCATGCAACATTCTACCATTGCAAATGGTATCATATGTTTTCGTGGCTGGCTTTCGGGGAAGGGTTTAGCTCATTTGACATGGCAGAAGGTCCTGGAGCCATGCATTCATAGCTACCTGTCTCTCATATCTAGCGGCATAAAATTAAGTTTCTTTCTTTTTGTGATTGCATCACTTGTATATGACTGCAAAGATGGTCACTGAACTTGGAGGCTATTCTTGACTTGGTCCACCTCTAAATAGAATTAGCTATTAAAAAGAAAATTTACTTTAAAAGGGAGCTTTGGAAGGCAGTTGTTCTCCAGAGCAACTGAAACCAAGATCAACAAAAGATCTTGAGAATGTGCAAATAGAGAAAGACCTGCTCTATGAATTAAAATGTTGTAGACTGAGAAATCAAACTGTGGTTTCAGATGTGGCCCACAAATCAGAAGTTACAAAGGCAGCTGCTTGGAATTTTCCTTGTTGATTTTGGTATTTGAGATTGTGATTGTGGGGATGCCATTTATTCAACACAATGGGAACACTGATGCCTGGCATTCTGTCATAATCAAACTGCTTTTCATACGGGCAATTCCACATAGAATGTTCCAAGATTAATAGCACTATGGATTTACTTATTTTAATGATGGTACAAGATTCTCCAGAACAGGGTAGGGGCAGACAATTAAACAGTAAAAATAACAAATACATTGTAAACACAATTTGCAAAGCACTTAAATATACATCCTCATTAAGTTTCAAAATTACAGCTGCCATGGTGGCTCACACCTGTAATCCCAGCACTTCAGGAGGACAAGGTGGGCAGATCACTTGAGGCCAGAAGTTCGAGATCAGCCTGGCCAACATGGTGAAACCCCATCTCTACTAAAAACACAAAAATTAGCTAGGCGTGGTGGCATATGCCTGTAATCCCAGCTACTTAGGAGGCTGAGGCAGGAGAATCTCTTGAATCCGGGAGGCAGAGGTTGCAGTGAGCCGAGATCGTGCCACTGCACTCCAGCCTGGGTGACAGAGGAAGACTCTATCTCAAAAAAAAAAAAAAAAGTTTCAAAATTACTCTATAAGGCTGGCATTATTATTCTGATTTTACACAAGATGAAACTGAAGGTCAAGGAAGTTAAATGGCTTTTCCAAGATAACAGGGGTTTTGACTCCAAAACTCATTCTTTTTCCACTGCCCTATGTCGTTGCTCTAGAAAACAGAGAGAAAAGAGAGAATGAGGGTAACTAAATATTTCACAGGTACAGCATGAGATAAATCAAGAGAACACAAGAACCTTTAGTTATAGTAAGCTGATGGTTCAGGAGGCACTTAGGCAGGGAACAAGGAAGTTGAGATGTTGAGAATGCAACTTCTGTTGACACCTCTCCTCCATCCCCAGTACAGTTGCCCTTGGGTGGGGAAGAGTGATTACTTTTAAACAGAAAAGCTACCTACCCAAACATGCCACATAGTTAAATGATACTGCTACCCCTAGTGCCACTATAAATTCCCAAAAAGAATTTGATGTCACTAATCCCTACTATATGGAGCTAACATGATGGGATGTTTTATAAAAAGGGGGTCATCCTAGCACTTTGGGAGGCCAAGGTGGGCGGATCACAAGGTCAGGAGTTCAAGACCAACCTGGCCAATATGGTGAAACCCTGTCTCTACTAAAAATACAAAAAAACAAGCCAGGCGTGGTGACGCATGCTTGTAGTCCCAGCTACTTGGGAGGCTGAGGCAGGAGAATCGCTTGAACCCAGGAGGCGGAGGTTGCAGTGAGCCGAGATCCCGCCACTGCACTCCAGCCTGGGCAACAGAGGGAGACTCCATCTCAAAACAAAAAAAGGGCGGGGGGGGGTCATCACTACAGGAATGGAGTAACAAGGAAACTATTACAATTGTTAGGGTAAATGACTCATAAACTTTTTGCTGATTGTTGTTTGTTTTCAGGTTTTCCTCTTATAAAATGCTTATTGGGAAAAAAGTTTCATTATAATATAATTTGTGTTTACCATAATTTAGCTAGAAAATAATAATCTAATGTCTCATATGTATCCATAAAATGAAATCTTCATACTATTTTATCCTTTGAGCTGATATAAGGCTATAAGACAAGAAAACAAAGAATTCAGTATATGCCATAACAGTGTTGAGTAATAACCAATTCAATGATTCATTATTTTCTATGAAACTTAAATAATGAAGATTTGGAATACTGTTTCCATTATAGAAGTAGACTACATTCAAATTGCATCTTGAGAATTGATACCAAACATCCTTTGGGGATAAATTCACTGCAATTTGAAGTCTGGGAAGGCAACCAACATATTTAATGGAAAGAACATGGACACGTTTAGTATGTGCTTAAACAAGAGATTAAAAAAAAATTAAACCCCAGCCAATGAAAATGGTTTCAAGTTCTGCTGAGAGAACATCTCTCTCACCAGCAATGTACATGAACAACAAATGAAAAAAGAATACAACATATTGGTTGTGTTCTGGTTCCCTTAAACATAACCCTTCCTCCTGGCCTCAACTAGGGGTTGGTGAACTATGGCCTGACAGCCAAATCCTGCCACCTCTTTTAGTAAATAAAGTTTTACTGGAACACAGCCACACTTACTCATTTACATATTGTCCAGGGCTGTTTTTGAACTACAACAACAGAGGAGAACAGTTGTGACAGAAACTGTATGGCTCACAAAATCTGAGATATTTACTATCTGGCCTTTTAAAGAAAAAGTTTGCTGATCCCTGACCTGAACAAAGGCCTACAATTCAGATGGGAAGGACCATATCAGCTCAACCCATTCTAAATTATCCACACTTAGGAAAACAGTTTTAAAGTTTAAATTTTAAGAAATACATTGGTAGGCCGGGCGCGGTGGCTCACACCTGTAATCCCAGCACTTTGGGAGGCCAAGGCAGGAGGATGACCTGAGGTCAGGAGCTTCAGACCAGCCTGGTCAACATGGTGAAACCCTGTCTCTACTAAAAATATAAAAATTAGCCAGGCATTGTGGCGGGTGCCTGTAATCCCAGCTACTTGGGAGGCTGAGGCAGGAGAATCACTTGAACCTGGGAGGCGGAGGTTGCAGTGAGCTAAGATCGTGCTACTGCACTCCAGCCTGGGAGACAGAGTGAGACTCCGTCTCAATAAAAAAATAAAAATAAATAAAATACATTGGTTTATATCCTGGCTGGGTTTAGTTTTGGCTTTAGTGACCAAAAGCCCAGCACTGGGTTGGCACCATTACCAGGAACAACTACCAGGATTTTAAGCAGTCTGCACATTTCCTGCTGGAAGTTCTTCTACTTTCTAAGATAAGTGCAATTAATTTCAAAGACACAAAGTTCTGGCCGCTCAAAACTGGTGAAGGGGCTTTAGAAGCAACAGACCCCAGGTTCAACACCCATCTTCCAAAATTTCTTAACAAATGGTAAGTAGGAATCATTACTTAAGCTTTCAGAGGCCCAGTTTCTTCACAGGTAAAGTGAGGGTATTCTACCTCAATGAACAAGTGAAACGTTGCAATGAATGCAGCAAGGTGCTTAAGGCGAAGGTCTGATGCTCTCTAAATGTAAGCATATGAAAGAGGAAAGGAATTACTGTATTTCAAGATTTCCAGAAGAAACTTTCAGGAGCAGGAGTCCTTCTTTATGCACCACTCTCACCTCATCCAAATATTTACCATCTTTTTTTTTTTTTTTTTTGGAGGCAGAGTATCGCTCTGTCACCCAGGCTGGAGTGCAGTGGTGTGATCTTGGCTCACTGCAAGCTCCGCCTCCTGGGTTCATGCCATTCTCCTGCCTCAGCCTCCCAAGTAGCTGGGACTACAGGCACCCGCCACCACGCCCGGCTAATTTTTTGTATTTTTAGTAGAGACGAGGTTTCAACATTTTAGCCAGGATGGTCTTGATCCCCTGACATCGTGATCCACCTGCCTCGGCCTCCCAAAGTGCTGGGATTACAGGTGTGAGCCACAGTGCCCAGCCCTAATATTTGCCATCTTAAGACTCTTTTTACTTTAGTGAACTGTCTATATACATATAGATGTTTCCATTCTTAGTATCAAGGAGAAGGGTCTTTATTTTCCTTTAACTTGGCCTCGTGACAGCCCCAAACTCAGTCATCCTCTCTACTATGCTCACATTTCAAGAATCTTCCAAATTCTGACCTTTATTTTATTTTGTTTATTTATTTTTTGAGATGGAGTTTCGCTTTTATTGCCCAGGCTGGAGTGCAATGGCGCAATCTCGGCTCACTGCAACCTCTGCCTCCCAGATTCAAGCAATTCTCCTGCCTCAGTCCCCCGAGTAGCTGGGATTACACGTGCCCGCCACCATGCCCAGCTAACTTTTTGTATTTTAATACAGATGGGCTTTCACCATGTTGGCCAGGCTGGTCTTGAACTCCTGACCTCAGGTGATCCAACCGCCTCGGCCGCCCAAAATGCTGGGATTACAGGTGTGAGCCACCATGCCTGGCCCTGACCATTATTTTAAATCAGTTATCCTTTTGTATCTGTGGGGGATTCCTTCCAGGACCTTCCTCAGACACCAAAATCCATAGATGCTCAAGTTCCTTCCATAAAATGGCATAATATTTGCATATAACCTACACACATCCTCCTATGTACTTTAAACCATCTTTAGATTACTTATAATTGGTAATGCAAAGTAAATGTTATGTTAATAGTTGTTATACTGTGTTGTTTAGGAAATAATGACAAGAAAAAATGTCTGTACATGTTCAGTACAGACACACCATCCATTTTTTTTCCTGAATATTTTTGAATCCCAGTTGGTTGAATCCACGGATGTGAAAACCCACAGATATGGAGAGCCAACTCTATACTGTTAAAATCACCAGCTTCCAAAGAAGCTCTTGTAGTATTAGTTCATTCTTGCACTGCTACAAAGAAATACCTGAGACTGGATAATTTATAAAGAAAAGAGGTTTAATTAGCTCATGGTTCTGCAGGCTGTACAGGATGCATGATGCTGGCATCCACTCAGCTTCTGGGGAGGTCTCAGGAAACTTACAATGGTGGAAGGCAAAGGGGAAGCAGGCACGTCACGTGGCCAGATCAGGAGCAAGGGTCGGGGCAGAGGTGGTACACACTTTTTAACAACCAGATCTCCCAAGAACTCACTCACTATACAGTACCAAGGGTGGATGGTGCTAAACCATTCATGAGAACTCTGTCCCATGATCCAAACACCTCCCACCAGGCTCCTCCTCCAACACTGGGGATTACAATTTGACATGAGATTTGGTCAGAGACACAGATCCAAACGATGTCAATCAGCTTGCATGCTGAGGTCTTCCCTATGTTCTCTGTGCTGTCCACACAAAAGAGGTCAATCTAGGCCCCAACAATAACACAAAATATACAGAAAAATAAGTCCAGGTAAGATTTGGAGAGAAGAGCTTACCACTCCTGCTTGAGAGACACAGAGACAGAAGCATGGAGAATTAGTTCTGGGTCTGAAATGCACACATGCAGCTATTATACAGCAACTTTTACTTGTGTTATTATGGTATCATTAGGATCCTCAAATACCAAAGACAAGAATGAATGTGCATCTGAAGGACCGCTGGGAACAAGTTAATGTTTGCCTGTGAATATACTGTTTTAAAATACCTAAAACTTGTACATTTGGCAATTTCAGAAAATAGAACAAAGATTAGTCTTAGTTTAGTTTTGATGAAAATGCCAGTTTTTCCTATTGGATTTGAGGGTGGGAAAATAAATCTTCTATACTTGATACTCTATACATAATCTACCCATCTCATATATAAATGAAAGACTAATGCTTCTTTCATTTTCTCAGTGGGGAAAGAAAATATACATTTCTCATGCTGAACTTTGCTGCAAATTACAGTAATTCAATTTTAGCAGATTTGAGTTGTTAAAAGAGCTTATTTAAACAAAGGTTATGAATATCAGAAATAATGCAGACCAACATACATTCAGTATATTTGGGGCCTCACAAACTATATGGACTTCAACTTGCAATCTAAATCCTCCACCACAGACACTAATGCTAGCCATTATCATTCAAATTACAGTTGTCTGTCTATGTCAAGAGAGAAAGCACTTATGCAGGATGCATCATTATCTGTGGACTGTCCCTAAATTTGGGGGTAGAATGATGAAACATAATAACAAAACCCCATGTCTCTCTTCTAGTACTTCGAGGTTCAAGCCTCTCACATTTGCCTCTAATCAAAATATGGAGTACAACCTGCCTACTGTTTCCTAGTAGGGAGGTAACAAAGTCTTGGGATTCTAGAGATGTATGTCCCTGTAATTGACAGAGCCCTGCTATGTCTGTCAGGTGTGGTCTTCAGATAGAAATTAAAGTAACGTTATGATTGGGGTCAGTGTCTTCCCAAAGCATTAACATGAAAGCAAGCATAGTACTTCTACCACAAACCAGGCCTGAATTCTTATTCTGGGTCCTGTCTGGAGCCTTCACCACGAGCTCTGACCACAAGCTAAGCATACAAATGAATGCTGTAAAAGAAATGATCTTCTATGCAATCAACCACAGAAACAGGGGCCTCAGAGATTTCACTAAACTCTGAATATGGTTTATATTGAAAAGTCTAAAATAATCTCCCTAATTCTGGAAAGACATCTGGTAAAAGGAGTTAACAGAAATTAGGAGATGGGCAGGGCAGTGAGGTCTAGTGATTCGGATGCTTTGGGAGGCGGTGTACCTTGCATGTACCTGTTCTGATGGGTTCTCATTGAAGTGGTACTACCTGAGGTGTTCAAGGACTCCCAGTTAGAGCTGTGGATTCCAAAGGTGCCCGGTGGGAAGTCTTATTTCACACTGCCCACTTACCTAAGTGTATACTGTGCCAGGGACTTACTGATACCACCAAGTATCTGTCACTGAATCAGCCAGACTAGTGCAAATCACTGTCAATGTTGGTCATCATAACTGAATTCCCCAGGGTAGATCCCAACATATGCTGACTGAATTAGAAGCGAAAGTGTATTTTAAAACAGATTTCAGGTAAAGCTGATAAATGCCTGGCCAGACCTGAAATTGAAATGTCTCTGATAATGATGAAACACAAGCCAGTGCATCTGGCTAGCTACATCTGTCTTCCCAGGCTTCAACAGAAGTTGGGATCTACCTTGGAAGAATGCACAATAGAACTCTCGTGAATTAGCTCAAAGAATTTAATACTTGTTGCAATTTTCTCCAATTTAGTATATGAAATAATAACACAGACAGCAATTACCATAAAGAAAAACTTCAGGTGCAACAGCATTAGTTCAACAGCTAGGATCAAGTGTCAGCCCAGAATAACAAATTTCATTCATTTTATCTCCAGCACTGGAGACATGCTGCTACTAGCTTTAATAGTCAGGAATGTCTGCTGGCTAAATGACTCTGCAGAGCTAGTCAAGTGAGGGCAGCCTGCGACAGTTTAATTGGTCTGCTCGCTATAACTCTATCTGGGGGCTGTAAGCAGTGGACTATAAACAAGCACAAAGCTGCACTCGATGCAGAGCAGAACAGCCTGCAGGAGAGGGGGAAAAAAAAAGGAGAGCCTCTGATGGCAGGATCTCTCATTTACACTGGCGTCAGGTTGGCTACAGGTGAACTGGAGCAATGTAGGCACTGCAGCAGAAGAAAGGTGGGGTGAAGAGAGCAATCATTTATCTTGTATTGATTTCTGGACACCGTCCTAGATCCAGTCCAAGATAGAATGACAGTTTTCAGTTTTGTGCTTGCAAGAGACAAAAATGACGTGCACCAGTCCTCCTGTTTCTGATCATATTTCCTTTGGAAACCATGCCACCCATAGATTTTTTTCGGACAGAGAAATCCAAACAAGTTTATCACTGAAAAAGAGGGTTAGGGGCTGGTTAATCAGCCATTTGTCTTTGCTCTGGATCTGGGAGTCAAGGGGTCAAAACCAAGCACAATTGGGCCCTTTGGTTTTATCTCAGGTAACCCCCCCCCCCACCCATTTCTGGTAATTGAACCCATTTCTTGTGGTCAGGGTTCCTGTCACTCATATTCAATGTCTGTCATTACTGAGAAATGCTTCATGTCATATTACACTGACAGAACCACTACAGCAAAGCTAGCAAGATTCCCCCAGCACCAGAGGTAAGACAATGGGAGCCTCTTTCAGACCAGTGATGTTTAACATTTTATGTGCTGACACTGTGTCTGTAAGCACAATATAATGAAAGTCTAGTAAATGGGAGATAAAAATTCATACTTTCCCTCCTTCAGGGGCTGCCAAGCACTACCAGAAATAAAACAAGTTGGCAGCTCCAACGATACCATTGCACCAGTGCCACGCACGGCAGGCATTTTCTAAGTGTAGTGAGTGGATTTATACACGGATACACTCACAGCCGGGCACACATGTTCCCACTGGTTTTTTGATGTGGCTGTGTACAAAATACCCTTCCCCTGGCAGGGTGTGATTCACTGTCACAGGGTTAGTAACCTTAGACATCCAGCTCTTCTCTGAACGTATTTTGAGACTCTCAAACTATGTAAGGGAGAGAAGAGATGACCCCATTGCATCTTTAACAAAGTATGACTGTCATTCTGTTTGGAAGTCTCAAAAAATGAGTTTTGAGGCTGAGTGTGTCCCTGACAGGTTCAAAAATCCCCAAGTCCAGTCTTGAATACTGTTGACTCCTCATTTTCAAGGCTGTTCAACCAACCTGCTTTCCCATCCTTACGGTTCATCACTTCTTGCCATGCAGTTTACACACGAGTCTCCATGTTATTCACTCTCTATCACACTTTGCACCTTCATGCCCCTGGGCCTTTGCACATATCCATTCCATTTGGGAAGCCTTTTTTGGGCATCTTCCTCCTTCAGGGCCCGGCTTGTACCCTACCTGCTCTATGGATGGGTGTTTGATTCCCCTCTTTTCACTATCTTCTTCATGGTTAAAAGCTTAGGCTCCAGAATTAGGCTGGGGTAGTTTGAATCCTTGGCCTGTCATTTAGGCAAGTTTGTAAACTCTCTGTGCCTCAGTTTCCTGAGCTGTAAAATACAGTTAACACCTCATACGGTTGTTGTGTGGATTAAATGAGATTACCCACAGTAACAGTTATAATGGTTACATGGTTACAAAAGTGTCCAGTACAAACACTCAATAAATAACAGTTATAATAACAATAATAATTATAATAATAAATAATATTATTATTAGCTACTACTGACATTCTCAAAGCACTCTGCTTACATCAGTAACAGGATGTTTCACTTTTCCTTGTTTTATAGTGACTGGTTTCCACTGTGCTCTTCCCACTTGGCATAGAGCTGTGGGCATCCACATCAGCTGAGAATCTGTTAGGAATGCAACTATCCAAGCCCATTCAGGAAGGGCCTGCAATCTGTGTTTCACAAGCCCACAGGTGATTCTAACGCTAAAATTACAGAACCACTGGCCTAGAGCATGGGCTCTGGAACCAAACTTCCTGCTTGGGAATCCCAGCTCCCCCGCCTCCCAGCCTTGTGCCCCTGGGAAGGTTACTTGACATCTTTTGGCTCCACGTACCCTTTTCTTAAAATTAGAGATAATAAACATACCTACCATTGTAACAGTTAATTCACATAAAGCACTTAAAAAGTACTTGGCACAGAGAGGCACTTAATATGTACTAGTTAGTATTATTATTATTTAGGATTAAACACATTCATAATACATGAAAAGGATTTGGATGCTTTTGTAGGGGTTCAATGAGGATTTTAATTTTTAGTGGTATTCTTCTGAGTTTAAGCTTCCTGAGGGCAGAGACCCTGTCTTATTCACCCCCATCAGCTGCTGGAGCTGAACCCAGGCTTTGCTTTAAGCAGGCACTCTGAGAAAGGTTGGCTGCCTGGAGCTCCGTGGTGAATCCACCGGCCTAGAAGTCAGGCTGGGTATTTATTTGGGGTTGTGCTCTGTTGGCTGCAAGGCAGAGAAATGAGACAATTCACTTTGGCTTCGGCAGCTTTCCCGAGGCCACCAGCCTGTGGCCAATTGTCTTTTGCACAGATCTCTCCTTCCCAGTTCCCAGGCTGCTTCCACTCAAGGTCACACCCCCTAAGCCTGGTAACTTTGGATTTCAAAATCATTTTGACTTGATATTTTACAGGGAACATGGCAGGCTTAGTGAGCTTAATCTCGCTCTCTCTTTTTTATACACCGGGGGTGGGACACCTTTTAACCTATCTGACAAAGCTTTAAAAAAGCCTCTGCTTAGAAACAGACTGCAGCCTGAAGCAGAATGTAAAAGCCGGCCGCCAGCTTCCCAGGCTGCCCGCCGAAGTGTTCCCAAGCTTTCCACGCTGGAGGAGGCAGCCCAGGAAGAGGCACAATCACTCAGCACTCCTCTGCCATAAGAAACTATACTCACAAGTTCATTTCCCTCTACATCCCTTTCTGGGGAAAATCAAAATTGGTCGAGGAAAAGTAACAGCTATCTAGCTAGTGGTTAACCTTCTCTAAGTGGGCCGATTCACTGATCTCTTAAAATGGCCACGCATGCCCTATACCAAGAGTACTAAAAAGCTGATTTTGCAGTCAAGGAATGGATTGACCTACTTGGGAAAAGTTGCCATTTTAGACAAGTGCCAGGACCATAATAAATAGTAAATGTGAGCTGTTATTTTATTAGATGAAACCACACTACTATGTTCACTATAAATAATATAATTCATGTAGCTAGTCAATATCAAAACTATAAATATTCAGTCCATGAGGGTCTGCTATTTATATAATAGAAGATAGGATTCCCCCAAATATATATTCATAAGTTTGCCACATTAGCGGTTAGCAGGAAGTGGTCTCTAAATGCCTAAAGAGGCATCGTTACTGATAGCAAAAAGAAGGTACTTTAAAAAAATTACATTCAACTCCAATGAATAAATAAATTCCATGTCTTGATGATCATTTCTACTATCATTCCTCCTAATACCAGGTTACTGATAATTTGAGATTTCTCCTACTGCCAGTAGTGGAAATTTAGGGAAGAAGAGAGTTGAATAAGCTATCTTTTGATTCATGAGAGCAACGTCAAGTAAATCCAGGTAACAGAGAAACTGAAATTAGAGTGGTATGAAAATAACTCATGTTTCTCTCCAAAGGCACCATCACTATCACATAGGGCACAATAATATTCAAATACAATGCCAGCAGTAGGGTCACAGACCCTATTCCACTACTACTGGACGAACCTTGGATAGGGTCTTAGATACTGACTAGATTCCCACAACGTCCAATGGTAATCATTTTCTAGCGTTCTACAATGAACCATGAAGAAATTCAGAGAGGACAGTTTCAGATCTCAAAGCAACACACTCTGAAGAATAAAAATGAATTATATTCACCAAGCCAAGTGGAGGAAGTGCGTTGCAAAGAGAGTTCTAATGCTGAAAAATCACATTGCCAAATGTCCCTGTCAAATCGTGGTTTAATTACCTTGGCCTCCATGCCTCTTATAATCACCTGTCATTAGCAACAATGCTTGCATCTGTTTACACGTCTGTCAGAAATGCCAGCCCCGGGGAAGCCAGGGGATAAGAAAATTTTATTGGGATATGCCCTCGATTGAAAAAAGGTCATCTTAAAGTTGACCTATCTATGCCCAGGCCAACCCTTAAAAAGATAATCCAAGGAAAGGATCCCTGAAGCAAACATCTACGTATTATAGAAATACATTTTAAATAGGGTTGTCTTAGTTCTAAAACCAAAGTGGGACCAGGTGCGGTGGTTCACGCCTGTAATCCCAGCACTTTGGGAGGCCGAGGTGGGCGGATCACCTGACGTCGGGAGTTTGAGACCAGCCTGACCAACATGGAGAAACCCCGTCTCTACTAAAAATTAAAAAAATTAGCCTGGCGTGGTGGCACACGCCTGTAATCCCAGCTACCTGGGAGGCTGAGGCAGGAGAATCGCTTGAACCCGGGAGGTGGAGGTTGCAGTGAGCCAAGATTGTGCCATTGCACTCCAGCCTGGGCAACGAGAATGAAACTCCATCTAAAAAAAAAAAAAGAAAAAAAAAAAAACAAAGAGGAAAATTTAGATGTTTCATGACTGTATTATGCCTCCTTTTATAGCATTTCTGCTTGTCTGTGGGAAATACACCGGTGAGATGTGTTCTAATTGCAATAGTCTTCATGATCTTTTCATCCTGATGGTCTCCTGAACCTTACAAGGTAAGGAAGAAGTACCTACTTCTTCCACTAATTTTCCTCTTCTCCTCCAGTGACTAGATCTGCTTTCTTCATCACTTAGTAGCTGCCACTACCTGCTCGATTTGGAGAATTTTCTCCCAAAGACAGGCTTCATAATAGACCATCCACTCCCCAGAGCACTCTTTCCTCCCCACAGCCCTAAAAACAAGCACACAGATCCTCTTGGTTCTGACATTTAGCATATCAATGGCAAAACAGAGAAAGAGACAGGGAGAGAAATATCACAGGGATGCTCAAAGCCCGTCATGTTTTTAATTAGTGGTCAGTGATTTTTAGGTTCTCAGATGTTAAATGGTTTGAGCTGAAGTTTTGTCAGTAGTTATCTTTAACTTTCTCTGAATTCAGTTTCATCATCTATAACATGGGGATGAAACCACTCACCTCTGTATGATTACTACAAGGAAAAAATTTAAAGATACACACAAACCATCAACACATAGGAGGTGCAAAATAGATTTTTTTTTCAATTTTTATTTAAAAATTTTTTTGTAGAGATGGGATCTGGCTATGTTGCCCAGACCGGTCTCAAACTCCTGGCTTCAAGCAATCCTCCCACCTTGGCCTTCCAAAGTCCTGGGATTACAAGCATGAGCCATCACGCCCAGCCTCAATAGTTTTGAGCTCCAATTTTGATGCCCTCTTTCTTTCCATAAAGACTTCCCCAACTCACACTGACTACTTATTTCAAAGAGCTCATGATGTACTTATGGTCAATGTTATTTAATTTGGCATTTATCTCACAATCAATTATGTCTCTTTCCCAACAACTAAACTTTAACCTTGATTAGAGGAACTGTGTTTTCCACAGCACCTAACACAGCACTGGCCACACAGTGGAAACTTTCCGTATACTTTGTAAATAGAATTTGGATTTATGTTTCATCTGTCAGCAAACTCCATGATGAAGTCTTTACTCCAACCCTAAAATGTGACCCCTCCCTCCTCTCTCATCCCATCTCACTTACTTCTCCCTCTGTCATATTGACTGGTTCCTTCTCTTCCCCCTCATCTCAGCTTAAATGAGGCTTCCCTAAAAAGTTCCATTCCCCTCCCCAATTGCCTACCTGTTGTCTTTCTCCATAGTGCATGTCGTTATCTGACATCCTCTTTTTTACTTGCTTGCTTATTTTTAGTCAGCCTCCTGCCCCTAGACTGTAAGCTCTAGCAGCACAAGAAACAGGTTGTGGTTTTTTTGTTCACTCTTGTATACCCAGTTCCAGGGACACTGTTAGGTGTTCAATAAATATTTGTGGAATAAATGAATAGCTCTTGGTTTTTTTCTTAACCATCCATCTTCATGCAACTGGATACTCAGACACAAATTAAGGACCCATATGGTCAACGCTAGACTCCAATGGTACTAATGCTTAAAGAATGCTTTATGGGATAAAACACTCCAGAACTGGTCAAGCACTGACAGAAACACGAGAAACTTTCTTACTGGTCTAATTAGAGACGGTGGTAACTTGGGTGAAATTAGGTTTCTGCTCTAAAAATAGAGGTCCACCAAAGAGTTGGGAATGAATCAGGTCTTCACAAAGCAGCTCTTCTTTTGCCAGTCCCACCTCTGCTACTCTAAATCATGCCACTCACTCTTGCTTCTGCTTGGCCACGTTTTCTCAGATCCATTCAGGCTCCTTAAACATTAGCGTCCATCTCCTTTGGCCCACTAACGATGTGAGCCTTCTTAACCAATGCCCCTGCTGCACCACTTCCGGCTCAACAGCCCATGGGCTCTATTGTGAAGGCTAAAGAGAGGCCAAGGTGAAAACCCTGCCACAGCTGAAACCCTTGTCTCTTTACTCTGCCTTCTAAAGTTTTGAAGATTTCACCCTTCTCTCTACCCTGTAGCCACACCAGCACCCTTCCTGAATGCATCCCCTGTGCCCCCAGAGTTCTGCACCTAAGTTTTATGTCAGCCACTTCCCTTTGAACTTCTTTTCTCTTTGACTTTACTTACCCTTCATTGATTGGTATATCTTTAATGATAGTGACATCATGAACCCAAGTTTCAGGAATAGTCAAGGTACGCCATCTGCCTTAAATGACAAGGTAACATTGTCGGTTTTATTGTAGTAAAGATTCAAAACCCTATGTACCCTCTGAGGTAGGTTTAGGGAAAAAAAAGTTCTGCCTCCTTTTAAATGAAAGGCCCATCTACAGGTAGCCATGTTAAAAGAAGATTATTTATTTGTTCCACAGGGAAATCAAAGAACAGAGAATTTGATTTCAACAACTCTTACTAACTCCTCATTCTTGAGATGTGGTTAAATAGATCCACCTTTCCCCTTTTCCCCTTGTCTTTTTATATTTCAAAAAGGGTAGGTGAGAAAACTGAGAACCTTGTTCATATCTATCAACAATCTATGAACATCTACTCCTTGCCAAGCACTAGGGCCAACTACCGGGCACTACACTTTCTGCAGGACCCTAGCCTTCGTCATTAAGTTTGAAGCTATGAGTGAAGGGAGAAAATGCTGTTGTTTTACAGATATACATTGGGAGTAGCTTCTGAAGGGTATTTTACTAGTTCAATATGGTAAGAAGAATTCAGCCATAGCTGGCATCACCACACATTGTTTCACAAAAATGCACTGTGGAGAACGGACACTGTACCTATAATTTTAAAAGATTTGCTCATTTAAATGAACCAGCAGCATTTTCTGCCACATAATGGAGAAATTCACAGGATGCTGGGCCCCTCATGGCTTCTGTGGCTATAAAAGCCCCTTCATGCTGGATTTTTTTATATTTGGTAAATTAATAGTTTGCTGTTCCAAGATTCCTACGTGTTTATATTATTGCTTTTCTAACATAAAAGTTTGCAGTTGTTATGGAAACATATGGTAACATTTGCTGCTAAATTTTAAATGCATTTTCTACCCCTGTTACACACCTGAAATGAAGCCAGAAACTCTTTTTGCTTTACATTAGAGTGAAATTCAAACTGGTCTGGGTGACTATAAATGGTTACTGTTTGTCTTGGCTCCTACCTGTATCAGATTTAGACTGAGGAATCTTAGGGAAGAAATTACACGGGATAAAATGGATATTTCTAAATTACAAGGCCTACAATTCCAGTGGCTCCAAATATCAGCTTTCTGTTTCATCTCAGCCTGCCAGAAAGAAAATGGTGGGGCCAGACAATAAAAGATAGACAACGTTTACTTTCCAGAGCCAAATGCTTCTTGTTTTGATTATACTGGAGAAGGAGGTTGCAGATCCTGATCAGTTAAGTCTTGTTAGCAAATTAAATGGTTGTAGATTACAATGGTGTAAGACATGAGTTTTAGCCCCTGGCTTCAAGTCGAAATGACAAAAGTATAAATTCTTTCAACCCATTTTGTTCTGCAGTTTTCCTCTTTGAGCCCTTCACAATTCTCAAGTAATTGTTCATGATGACTCTGGGCCCGTGGGGAGGGTGACTTGGAAACGTTCATTGGACGGGTTTTCTAAGTTTCCCAATTATCCATTTCTCCATAGTTTAACACCTCACCCAAGTCAAGTTTCCTTGTGCAATGTAACTAGTCATTAATACCGCTCAAAAAAAGTAGGCACTTTGGCTCAGAAAAATATCAAATGAGAAAGACAGTATGAGAATTCTCACCTGCCTGAGCATTTTTCTGGAACTTTAAATCAAGGTTAATCGAGAGTCACAGAAGAACTTCAAACATGTGCATTAGGTCTAGCTCTGGGACCTGGCAGATCCAATTCCCACCTACATCTCAGTCTTGTGGGCTGTATTCTTCCACCCACTTCAGCACATTTGTTAACAGTCAAGGTTAATTTTCATAGGTTAACTCTGTCTCTTCTGTCTCGGAATATAACCATGCTCTTTGCTAGAGAGTTTCACTTTCAGTTTCCCACAAGATTAGATATTGCTTGCATATATTTAAAGTGACTGGGGAGAAGAATTATGATACTTTTCTAAGTACGAAAATATGGGAAGTTGCCAAAGATTTTTTTTGCTCCACTGACCCTTGTCATCTGCTCTAGTACACGTCCAGGATGCTACATAAGGAAGCCAAAGGCTCAGCAGGGTCCAGTCAGCTGCACAGGTTAGAGCGCTTCAGAAAACATGGATAATCATGGCATTATCATATGCTATGTTGCATGTTTCCATGTTGCTTCTCCACCTTTCTTCTTTAGAGAACAGAGAGAGAATAATATTTCTTAATCTATCACAATACAGAAAAAGAAAGTGGATTAAGAAGAAGACACCAGAAGCTGACTGCCTGGGCTCAAATCCTGGCTTGACCACTGACAACCTGTGCTATCCTGAGTAAATTCCCTAACCTCTCTGGGTCTTAGTCACCTTAACTATAAAATGAAAGAAAACAAAACAAAACTACTTCACTGGGTTGGTGTGAGGAGTAAGTAAGGAATATGAGCAAAACACGTAGAATAGTACCTGGCATACAGTAAAGACTCAGTGGAGGTTAGCTGCTATTATTATTATGATGATGATCATCATCATCTTCTTCATAATCAATAGCATAATTATGATTGAAACATATGTTTCTGCACCCCTCCAGTTTATAAGGCCAGCATTTTATAAACTTTGATGATGTGATCCACTATCATGATTTTAGCCATATCCATGAACCACCCACATTATTGCATTTCTAGCATTTTTCTTTAAATCAACTTAAAAAAAAAAACAAGATTGATTTGAGTCTTGTCCTCAATAATATTAGTTGAAAACCATGGATCCAATATTCTAATTATGCTTTTCTAACCTAACGTAAAATATATTCAGTTAGGAGGAATCAGTTTTTGAGATATATTGCATAGCAGTGTAACACAGTTAATAATAATAGAGTGCATGATTTCAAAATTGCTGAGAGTGAATTTCAAATGTCTCCCTATATACACAAAAAGCAAAGCATCTAAATTTTCAAATAAAAAGTATTCATCAGTGTCTCCCAGAATCATCTTGTGTGCCACGCACAGCGCACTATACTTCAGGACTCTCTGAGCTAGGCCTTGGCACATTTCAATAGAGTCTCCCTAGGCACAAACTCAAAGTCACTGTAGGTTAGACAGAAACCCACCACCAAAATTATCCACATGGACAATACATAGCCTTGTTAAGGGACTGAACATGGATGACTGTCACTAAGCTTACTTGGCTTAGCACACATTCAGGTCTGAATCCTATCTCAGCACTAAAAAACTGAAAGCAGTTCCCTGTTATTAGCCTAAGTTCCTAGTAATGTGAGCATTGTGTTGGGGGGTAGCTTGGAGACGGGGTGAGGTCCTTGTGAAAGAAAAAAAGTGATGCTCTATTCAAAGGTCTTATCCAATCTCTGCAGACTGGTTTAAATGTATTTTGACCCTGTGCTAACCCATTTTCATGTGATACATTTGGCATAAGAAAAGATAAATTACTTACGAAAAACAAGCTAACAACTTTACAGCAAATATATTATCACTATATAGAACGGGACATAAAGGTTTCCACTAGCATCATTAGCTTCGTTATAATAAATGAGATGCTCTATGTGATGCATAATACGGTAAAGCAAACACAGCTGTTTGCTTCTGTAGAAAAGTGCCTAGGTGCACCGCACCTGAGTCTGCAAACACTTAATAAGCCCTCAACAACAAAGCTGCCTCACTGAGAACTCTGGTGGCTGAAGCCATTATCCACGGATAATTAACTATGTCAGGACACTGAGGTCCTAACATGAGGTCCTCATAATTCCCCACTATGGGAAAGACAGTAAAACATTATTATAATATATTACTAATATTTAGTAAGAAGACTGTTCTATTTGTGTGTTATTAATGCAAGCTGTAAGTTACCGCATCATTTGAATTACTATTAGTTCTTCTGGGCACTCTCTCACATGAAGGGCAAAGCAGCCCTTTGCGCTTAAGAACAGGAAAGAAATACTTCCACGTGGATTAAAATTTTTTAAATGTATTTGCAATTTGTTCTGTTTATTTTTCCTCTGGCTGCATGAATATATCTACGACATTTATCACTGGAAAAAATATCACTAAAATGACCAATACTAAGGAAGCTCAAAGCTATACAACTGTAAAACATTTCTCGTATACTCATTTGATCTTTAGAAGAATCCATCATTTTGCTTTCTCCAAGTATCCTGGTCATTTTGAGACTCTCCCCTATAATACAAAGTATTTAAATTTCTCAGTAACGAGGCTTTTTGACGCTTGAAGACAAAAGCTCCAGTCCATTTATTAAGACGACTTCCTACTGTGTGGGGCTGTTTTTTTACCTCATAATTAAAATAGCACCTGAACAGGACCATCTGTGAGCATGGATTAAGTTTTTTTTTTTTTTTTTTTTTACAAATGTGAATATCTTTTTTTTTCCTGCCAAATGCCTCTAAACCTCATATAGATTTTGTGTTACACACCAAAAAAAAAAAAAAAAAAAAAAAAACACGTTTAAATAAACCTTTACTTTCCCCCCCTCCCCGCCAAAAAACGAAAATGAAAGTAGTTAGGGTAAACATTTTGCTCTTCACTGCAACCCTTCATGCATCAGTAAATAAACGTACAGCTATGTAATTTGTTTAAAGAACGAATGAACTGTCAGTCTTTGCTTTCTGTTTCTGGATTCTGTTCGTTTATGGCAACCCAGAGACACAGTTTGCCACTTAATTTTCCCCTTCCTTTTCCAAATACACACATTTTGGAAAAGACATTATTTATCCAAAAGGCTGCCAAGGCATTGGGTTAGGATGGATCTGGATATACAGACTATTTCACAAGCTAGTCTTATTTAACCAAAATAAAGTCTCACTGGGAGTTTTTTTTGCACAAACTGCAAATCCATAAATGCAGAGATTATAAACATTGATACCGAAATTTCTTCCAGAGGATTTTCTGACCTTATGTTAACTCTGCCATAGACATTCATGTTTCTTTGGAAATGTTGGCTTATTTTAATGAAATGGTTCCTTTGGTACAGTTGGGGCTGTGATGTCGACCTGGCTCCATTCTAAGAACCCTTATGAAATATTTACAGTGAAATTTAACTACACATGCGTAACAGCTGACTTCGGTGGCCGCCAAGGTTTAGGCTTACCTTTTTATCTTTCTTAAAGGAAAAAACGTTTTTACATTTTCCTCTTCTCCAGAAGCTCAAACCCTCTTGTATTTAACAACTTCCCAACTCACACCTCTATGTGACCATCAGTGTGGAGTGGTGAGACTAAAAGATGATTCTGGCCACATGACATCTTTGTTCAAGCTTCGCTTCTACAGTGAAAGAACAGCTGGGTTCCCCCATGGAGGAGCTGGGAGCTAAAGCAGGAGCTCAAGGGTGTAACAGGAGAAATGGGGGTTCACTAGCAATGAAGTCCCGGTCCTTCCTTTCTGAGAATTAAACCCTTTATCAAATTCAAAACTGCCAACATTTTTGTGGACACCTTTTTATGGTGACAATGAGCACCATATACACCTCATTCACTTTTGAAAACTCTCATATACTTTGTTTATAAAAGGAAAGATGAAATAGTGCCAAGTTCAAGGCAACACACACGTACACACATACACACACACTCACGCGCAAGAACCTACATGGAATAATGCAATGTTACAAGGTCACAAGGTCACAGAGGCAATACACAGATTGTGTCCTGGTCTCCCAGCCAGGGTCATTCCTTCTATTCTTGAGAAGTGTGAGAAGATGGAGAAGGTTTTTAATTCAAAGCAGTCAGGACTTTCATTCTATAGCAGAATCCTGCCCACAATGTCCAGGCTCCACACATGTTTTGATTAGCCCAACAGTTACAAATATTTGAATTCATGCTAACATTTAAATCGCTGGGAGACTTCGGAAGCATACACATACAATATGAATGTTCCACTTTTGTTGAAAATGTGGAAGACCTACTAACATAGATCCTGCCTCCTCGCAAGGCTGGATAGCAGCTGCCTGGCTGCCCACTTGAGACAAAGTGTGAATGTCCGCTGGCCAGGAGACCAGAAGACAATCTGGGTGTTGCCTCTGTGACCTTGTAACATTGTTCTACTCTATGCAGATTCTGGCATACACACACACGTGTGTTTTGCCTTGAACTTAACAGTGTCTCACCTCTCTGGCTTTATCTACATACATGATTACCAGGGCCTACAGACATCTGAATCTGCAATCCCTGGTCTGAGTTCACTAGCATTCACTAGAAAACTCACAAATATCCAACTCTCATGCCCCCATCATCAAGAGCTCAGACGAATACTTCCTTCAGAAAGCCCGGTGCCTCTTCGGACATGAATTCACCATTCCATGTGTCCTTCAAATCCCTCCAAACCAGGTCTCTTATACAGCCGCAGTGTAATGATCTTAGACACTCTTCGTACAAAAACTAGTAGATGTGTGAATGCAATAAAAGTGCTCAGAAACACACAAGGAGAAATCACCAGCTAAGGGAATGGCTCTGTTTACAATGGCGAGTTCTCAACCTGCCACCGAAACCAGCACTGTTTGTGTACGCGTCACTCAAACTCAGACTTTGATTTATAGATGCAGGCGTACTTTCTTAACACACCCTCTCTGACTTTTCTGCCACAGCCCGTTTCCAATGCTGCTAGAAGATGCTGTGCTTAATACAGCTTCCCAATTCTCCAAGGCCCCCTCAAAGCTTTTAAAGCTAGCATAACATGCAGAATTTCAAATGAAGTACCAACAGCAGAAAGATCATTTACAGTAACTATACAAACAAGCTAAATGAAAGACTTGTGTTCAGTCATTAAAAATAATAATGCTAAAGCCCCGAGGGCTGAAATGTAAAGCTTAGACTTCGTGTGAGGAAATAGAAAAGGAGTGTGTTTATTATCCCAATAAGATAACCTGTTAATTTATTTAGTAGGCAATTTTCGAATACATTCGTCCACAGTGAAATCTCGCTTTATCAGATTATATGAAAAATCACCACCACAAATAAAATGCTCGTTAAAGCCAGGGGCTTTTGCAAGATAGAAATTACCACGTAGGAGACCAGCAAGGGGTGGCTGGGAAGTGCTGCCACTAATAGCTTCCGCCCCCTTATTCTCCTCCTCTCCTGAACCAAGCCCAGAGTTAGTTATAGAGTTATCTATCTCACACTTTGCAGATGATGCCTAACATCATGACAACAGAGAAGAGGAAAGGTCTCTGGACCTGCCTACCTACAACAAGTTTCTGTAAAGTAATGAATACAGACAGCTTGGGGACCATCCACCTGCGCTGCCTGCCTCTTCCTGCCTGCAAAGTGAAACCACCAGGGATTGGCAGAAGGTACTTGTCTGACAGGGCCAGGACAGCCTTTCTCCTCAGTGACAGCCTGGGCCTACCCTCTTAAACTTGACCCACCATAATTCCTTCGCAGTGCAGCAGCAAGGCAGCTGACAGTAGCAGCTGCAGCTCCTAAGCGAGATGGATGGAATTTTCATAACTAGTTCCCCAAGTTACATTTTACCTTCAAGATAATTTATGAGCTGCTCTGGAGCCTTGAAGAGACAATATGCTTGCCATAAAATTAACTGTAACAGTCTTGTAGGTTATAATTAACACTGGGAGGGTAGCACCAACTGGATGAAACACATGGCGTAATTGATGGTGAAACTGGAAATGAAGCAAGCTAACAATATCATTACTGTGCAGGCTGCCTTAGCAAAACCTATGCTTTCTGAGGGTTCACTGCAGTTGCCTCCCAGGCCCGTATTCCGGTAGGAAAGAGGCCAGAGCTGGGCAGAGGGGTGGAGGTTTTGCTGGCCAGGCCATGGGGTACCTGGACAGATACAATGGCTGTCAACAGTCTGGAAAGAGAGCCATAGCACAGCATCTGGCCATATGCTTCCCGGAGTTCAGACCAGGCCCTACATAAGTCTTCCTTGTAGATATGACTTCATTTTTTCAGTAAACAGCAACTTTTTCAGTGAAAAAAAATATAAGGATAAAAAGAAGACAATAGGAACTTCCAAAACGCCCTTCCAAGGATTGCAACATTTATTTAGCATACATTCTGGAAGCAAAACAACTTAATATGAGCATATCTTAATAAAAAATGAAGATGGTTAACTAAACCTAAAGGTTTATTAAACTAAAAGGTAACGTCCTGAGCACCCTCTCCAAAGTTGACTATGGAGAGAAAGGTAATCAGAAGAGTCCCATCAAACACTCCTGTCTCAGAAAGAAGCACTAACCTATTTCTTTCACGCATGGATACTGAACAGTCTGACCAATACCTGAGAAGTCCTGAACATTCTAAACACATTGGAACGATTCAAATAATTCTAACAAGCATTTTCAAGGTGATTAAACTATTTGTTTTTGTTGTTTTCTGATTTGTTTGGTTTTGTTTTTTTGTCCTGGGACAATAGACTGGAAAATTCTAATAAATGATGCAACAGTGTCCCCTACAGGCCAGTAGAGCTGTTCCTTCCCCTTCCCCCATCCTCCTCCACCATGACTTCCTCAACTGAAAGCCAGAGTTAAACTTTTATCTATAACATTACAGAGTAAATTTGTAAAATACACTGGGGATACCCCTGAGATAGAATAAAATTACTACTCTTCATGTGTGGTAAATTGTTTCCTAGATATAAACAAACTGTACAGCTGGTGATTAACCCATTATGGAGTAGATAAATTGCTACCCTTTCACCTTAAGGGCACCTACTGAAATCAGCCTTGACTAACGCAGCCCCAAAATTACTTGACTTAGAGGATTTACAGAGATTTACAGATTCTTGGAGGCTAAACTTTGGTGTTCTAATTTTCACCCCTACTCTCCCACCTTCTAAAAGACTGTAACCAATATAAAAGAAATGACAGAGCGTATAAAGGTGATAACTTTCCTTTAAAAGATCCATGGCAGGGAGATTGATAATGCATTCGCTGGATACTATTTCCTTATAGAGATGCACCCACAACTAAAAAGTGTAAAACATGTTAGGTACCAGAGGAAATAAATATGTAAAGATACATACCTGCCTATCTCCACACTGAGAAGGATCCTAGAAGGTCTCTAAAATACTAAGTGAATCATATCAGTGGTTGATTAAAAACTAAAGCTTTGTTATTGCTCTTGGCCAACCTGGGCTGTCTTGGCTTAAATTCCATCTTCACTACTTACTAGCTGTTGCCTTGGGCAAGTTACTCTGCACCTCTATGCCTCGGTTTTCTCATCATATAAAACATTTAAAACTCTGTCTGGAACACAGTGACTTCTCAATAAATGTCAGCTGCTATTGTTGTTAAAATTAGTACAATTGCAGATTTCAGGGAAAGTGGAAGTAGAGGAGTGAAACCCATCAGGAGTAACATCCACTTTTCCCTGCTCCCGGGGATCTCATATGGAGCCACTCCTTGTGAGAGCTGGAAGATGCCTCCCACTTTTGGGGTGATCGAGATCAAGTCGCTTCTTTCTTACATAAAGTTGCTAAGGCGCAGAGTGTCTATGACACGCCCAGAGTCCTACAGTCACTAATGATGGGATTCAAACTGGAGTCCAGCCCTCCACGTGTCAATTCTGTGTGATAGTACTGAGCGCAGAACACCAACTCTGTCTAGTGTTCTTCCCTGCACCAGTTTTGCAATATCAGGCCCCTACCAGGAGGCTAGGATATTTACTACATGGGGCATTCTCTCAAAGGAGAGGCCAATTTGGATAAGGGTGGCTGGGTTTATTCCTGGCTTTATTGTTTTGATCTGAAGATCATGATAGGTCATTTTTATTGAACACCTAATACGTTACAGGTACTTGCTCTGGGTGTTTTACATTTAATCACTTAGTCAACCCTACGAAATGGGTTCTATTATTATCATCCCCTAGGCAAATAACAAACGAGAAAATTGAGGCTCAGAGGGGTTAAGTAACTCGTCTGGTTACAATCCACAATTGTAACTTGCCTGGAGTTATAGAAGTGGATCCAAGATTCAAACCCAGGCAATCTGATTCAGAATCTATGCCCCCAAACATATTAATTAAATTTACTCTGAAAGAAAACCATTTTTCCTCCACAAACTTTACACAATGGAAAGAAGGTAGCACAACTTTTATACAATGACCTATCCTCACGTATAAATTTCTCTCCTATTTCTCACTCATGCTTTGAGACAAATAGCTACCTATCTACTGGTAGCCAACACAATTGGGGAATGGAGCAGTATTTCTCACTGTCGCTGGGCACATAATGAGAGTCTTATGAGAACACTTAAGGAGAGCCTGTCTTCTTCCCTGGGATGTGGGTTTCTATGGAATCATGACTCAATCTCTTCCATAGTATTTATGATTCTACATTGTGTAATACATTTCCCCTAATCAAATGTTACTCATCTCTACAACCTCAGGACCTAAGATAGCTCCTCATACCAGGTAGGCACTTAAGAAATATTTGCAGAACCAACGCATGACTGACAGATCACTCCCAACAACAAAACCCAGCATTTATGAAGTACTTGAGTGCATTATCACAGGTAATGCCCCAACACCTATGAGATAGGTATGGCTTTGCCCATTCTCTCTTCAGAGAGATTTGTCAATATAATGTGGCCTGAATTTAAGCCTTCCTTCAAATGAAGACCTTTAAAGTGACAGAGGTCTTGGAAAAGTAAATGGGAACCATGGTACGGATAATTGAAGGAGAATTTATGTTACGGATTCCCTAGGATGGTGTTCCTCAGAAAACTGGCATCCCACGGCTACTTCCCAAATATGACCCACTGCAACTAAAATGCAAATTTTACAACAAGTGATTACTTTATAACAAAGCTCAGAAAAGAGAACTGTGTATCTTTATCTCAACTGAATGACTTTATTTTGGTCACTGTTGAGTGCTGGTGAACATACAGGGCATAGCAACTATATGTACATTTTATAAAAGAAATTTTCAGAGTTTCGCTTAGGAAAAGATTTCATATCTGTCATTCCACTAGAATATAAGCTCCATGAAAGAACTGTCATCAGTTCTGTTCACTGCTGTGAACCTGGAACAGTGCTTAGAAAACAATAGACACTTAATAAATGTATGTTGGATAAATGAATCAATGTTTTCTCAAAAAGTTTAAGAAGCACTGCCCCTAAGAAACAGCCAGCCAGCAACTGATCACAGTCAGAAACCTGCCAGAAACAGAGTTCATGCTAAAGCCCATGTGTTGATTTTATAAATAAGATGCACAGAAGTCAATTGGCTTTTGTCCCCCATAAAACTGTTCAAATAATGACAGTAACAATGGTAATAACATTAACAACACTTGCCTCCTTAAGATAAGTTGCTGTATCTTGGGGGAAAAAAGTAACCCTATCTCTAGACTCATTTAATCTTTGCTCTAAATTTATACAATGTTTCAATTCCTACACATTTATGAGGAGGTTTTATGGAGTTATCAGGTTTTATGGAGTAATCTGGATCAGAAACACAAAGAACTTTCTTCTGCTAAGGGCAGCAAAAAGCAGAGACTGTAATTATTAAAAGCGAAGGGACAGATGTCTTAAAAAAGACCCGGATGGCAACTAGCAGGCCAGTGCCTCCCTGCTTCTCCCTGGAATCTCTTCCATTTATTCCTCATGCCCACCCCAACACTGCAAACAAGTTTACCTAGTAGCAACTGACAGCTACCGAACTACAGATGCCACAACTTCTAGTTTCCAACTAACCAGCTGTGCCGGAGTAAGCAGCCAGTCTCTTTAGCATGAATGATAGCAGCTGACGTGGTCCGATGACACAATCACAGGTTGTCTCAGCAGATAACTGCATCAGTCTCATTATCCCATAGCCCATCCTCAAGGTGAGGAGCTCCACTTTTTGTGAACACAGCTCCAAGTTCTAGTCCACATGCCGAATCACCAACGCTAAAGTTCATAACTGTGCTGATATCACTAAAGCAGACCAGGACATTAGCAGGTGACCAGGAAAAAACAGCTGCCTACAGACTGGAAGCCATATTAGCCTCAGCTTTGTTCCTATCCCTAGTGAACTAAAACCCATCCCTTTATTCAGAGGCATGTCCCAGGGCTGTCTTTATAACTCTCTTCTTCCTTGCCATGCCAGTTCTTCCTCTTCTCACCCAGCTCTATTTCACTTCTAGGAAAGTCAACAAATTAGGAATGGTGGCTCAGGGAGGAGACCATGTCTTTTTGTCCTGGTCTTAGCCCAGACCCATGGTGTTCTCTTCCTCAAGTACACTGGAGTCAGCCTGTGCACATGGCATCCCTCTTTGCTCATGCTGGAATAAGGGCCTGTGGTACCATGTTGGGGCTTAAACATCAGAGAACTGCATAGTAGAGATTTCTCCTTACTTCCAGTTTCAAGGCTTCCACCCCTGGCAAGGTTAGATGAATAACCAGTGCTTACTTCCAATATCAGAGATCCATCCTGACTTCGAATTTCAAGATTTCCACACCAGGCAAGGTTGAGAAAAAGAGCAAAAAAAGCAACAGGCCAATATCACAAGTGGTCATTCCTCTTCAAAATTAATAAAGAAGACAAAGTACTTACAAACACTGGAATAGATTGAGAGGAAAGGTATTTCACAAATCTGAGTGTCAGGCATTCTTCTAGATGCCAGGGATATGTGGTAAACAGGCAATGAGGTCTTTTGATAGAGGGCATTATTCAAATGGAAGAGATAGCTTAATGTTACAAAGATCTGGGGTGCAAATTTGTTCTTTTGTTTTGAAACAGGGTCTTGCTCTGTCACCCAGGCTGGAGTGTAGTGATGCAATCGGCTCGCTGCAACCTCTGCCTCCTGGGCTCAAGTGCTTCCCCCCACCTCAGCCTCCCAAGTAGCTGGGACTACAGGTGTGCGCCACCATGCCTGGCTAGTTTTTTGCACTTTTTGCAGAGATGGGGTTTTACCATGTTGCCCTGGCTGTTCTCGAACTCCTGAGCTCAAGCAATCTGCCCGCCTCAGCCTCCCAAAGAGTTGGGATTATAGGCCTGAGCCACTGCACCTGGCCTGAGGTGTATATTTTATGGCTGGTAAACAAACAAATGTCCAATCCTCATAAAACTTTCATTCTGGTAGGAGAGATAAAAATGTAAACACAGAATCAAGTCCATATATAATTAATGTCAGGTTACTTCATTTTTTAAGCTTCTATCAAAATATAAGTTCCCTTAGGGCAGACCCCATTGCTAAATTACCTTATGGTTTCACAGTGCCTCATAGAAAAAAGAGTTAAAGGGTGTGTGCTAGCCATTGTATTCTTACTAACTACCACCTCCACATTAAAGTAAATTATTCCACAGTTGAGACTCACGTCATACTCATCTTGATATTCCCCACAGTGTCTAGCACAGTTACTTGCACCTAATAAACACTCAATAAATAATAGTTAATTGCTAAACTGGACGGTGCCGACTTGTCGGTTTTGCATATAATCCGTGACTAGCTAGGAGGCAGAAGGGGAGACAGATACCGGTGGAGAACACCTCAGTGTGCTAGTTGATCCATATAAGTAACTTATACAAAGTGTTATACTTGTTGAGCCCCGATCAAAGTTCTAAAGCTGATTAACTTGGAATAGTAAATCCTATTCATTACACATTCTAGGTTCTAACAACCAGATTTTACAGCCTTAACAAAGATGTCCAGAGTGGATCCATTCTGGGGGTAGGTGGTGATGGCTGGGGTCACAGAGAATAGAAAGATGACTAATAATAAGACCATTGTTTTACCAGTCCAGAAAAAAATGGGGACTTAGACCAATATGAGGAAGATATTTTTACATAAAGTTATCTGGATCTTAAGAGAGTCACTTTTAAGTAGAAGCAAGTAGTTCTAAAAGCTTTTCTAAGAAACTTCCATAAACATTATTTGAAATGAATCTCAGCACCATTTTTAAGGCTCCTTCGACCCAAATGAAGTTGTCTCCTATGGGAGTACAATAACTCCTGTTTGAGCCTAAAAGCTAAAGAGCTATAAATGTACCGAGTTTCCATTTAATCAGGCTACATTCCTATCCAGTGTGCAATGTTGAATGAAATGTAAGAGAATGGTAGGAGAAATAAGTAGGTAATCTCTAGAAAAAAATAAGTGGGGCCACATGCAAATAAATAAAGAGCCAGGCCTGACCATGGTAACGGGGAAACGTGCACTGCTGCAATTTAATGACAGTCCCATTTGGAACCTCACCCCTTCTACAATCCAAATATTCTTAACAGGCTTGTGAGCTCTTTATCACCAACAAGAGGGGTAAGTCCTTAAGTCCGCCATGTTTTAAAATGTCCGATTGAAAAAGCAATAGTTTTCAAAAAGCACAGGAAAAGATGCTCGACACCATTAGTCAATAGGGAAATGCAATTCAAAACCACAATAATATACCACTAGGATATCTATAGTCCAAAAAAAATGAAAATAACAGGTAACAACGAGGACATAGAAAAATGGGAAACTTTGTGCATTCTTGGTGGGAACATAAGATGGTGTAACAGACATGAAAAACAGCCTGACAGTTCTTCAAAAAGTTAGACACAGAATTACCATATGACCCAGCAATTCCATTCCTAGGTATATACCCAAGAGAACTGAAAACATGTCACTCAAAAACTTGTACACGAATGTTTACAGCAGCATTATTCATGATAGCCAGAAAGTCAACCCACCCAAATGTCCACCAATTGATTACTGTCCAACAACCCAAACGCCCATCAGTTGATTACTGGATAAATAAAATGTGGCACATCGATATAGTGGAATATTATTCAGCAGTAAAAAAGAATGAAGTACTTATATGCTATAACATGGATGCATCCTACAATCAGTACGCCAAATGAAAGAAGCCAGACATAAAAGGTCACGTATTGTATGATTTCATTTATAAGAAATGTTATAAATAGGCAAATCTGTAGAGATAAAAAGTAGACTGGTGGTTGCTCAGGACTGTGGGGAGAAGGGGGAATGAAGGGTGGCTGTTAACAGATGCAGGGTTTCATTTTTGGGGAAGGAAGATGCTCTGGAATTGGATAGTGGTAACAGTTGCACAATCTCGTGCATATACTAAAAAATCACTTAACTGTACACTTTAAAATGATAAATTGTGTTATATGCAATTTTACATTATATATGACTTGTAACTCAATTTTTTAAAAACCCTAATGACCTTGCTTTCATCTCTTTTTTTTTGTTTGCTTTTTGTATTTACACCTCACTTAGCAAAAATTTAGGGCCATGGCTTTAAAGTTAAAAAGCACAATCGATTCTCAAAGTATTTGCCATCTCCCTGAATTATCCTCTACCTGGCTTTCTGCTCACTCAAAATGCCCCCAGACATAGATAGTCAAGCCAAAACCTTGATGAAAAATATGCTAACTTTGGATAATGTTTAGAAGCCTTCTGTTTTGATTTTTTAACATAATTATTGTCTGGGTGAGGCCTGTATTACGAGTCAGTATAGTTCAATATAAAGGGTTTTCTTTTTTTATTTCGAGACGGAGTCTCGCTCCCAGGCTGGAGTGCAGTGGCGTCATCTCGGCTCACTGCAAGCTCCGCCTCCTGGGTTCATGCCATTCTCCTGCCTCAGCCTTCCGAGTAGCTGGGACTACAGGCACCCGCCACCAAGCCCGGCTACTTTTTTTTTTTTTGTATTTTTAGTAGAGACAGGGTTTCACCGTGTTAGCCAGGATGGTCTCCATCTCCTGACCTCATGATCCGCCCGTCTCGGCCTCCCAAAGTGCTGGGATTACAGGCGTGAGCCACCATGCCCAGCCAAAGGGTTTTCAGTAACACAACAATTCTAGTCTTCCAAGACATCTACCATTAAATACTTTCCTGAGTGGGTCAGAGAACTTGCCGCTCTGTTGTGGTAACGATGGTTCCACCGCTTTCCCTGCCACTGCCTTCCACAGCCTCTTTCTAGGAACTTTCTACATTCTCATCCCCAGATAAACCCTGAAATTGGCCACTTAGCTCACTCTCTATTATGCACAGCATCTCATGCAGTAGGTATACAAAATACACAAAAAGATGCTCACTGAATGAAATCATTCTCCCTTCAGAAAGTGGACTCATGGCATGTGCCACTCATCTCTGCAAAAGAACAGAGCTACGTGGCCTCCATCATCACTGGTCTGAAATCAAGGCTCTATGTTCATGAGAAACTGGGGGAGAGCTTTAAATAGACTAATCTTATCAATTAGCGATAAATAAATAGACGAATAGCGTATAGTGACCCCATCCATTGTTGGCAATAATTAGCATCACCATGATGTTTCTTTGAAAAAAGGAACAAAGGAAGAACCAAACGTAACTACTCAGTTAACATTATGTGCTTTCTTCTTATATTTACAGAAAAACTGCCAGGTTGTAGTAGGAATAAGACTCTGTTCAAGAGTCACACATATATTTAGTACTAAAGAGTGCACAATAATCAGTGGTCAGATGCTGACATGGACACACTTTTTTCGGAAAAGCATTTTCTCTAACACTTGATTTACCTACATCACTGAAATGAAGCAGGCAGGCAGAACAAAATCTTTGATTCTCATTCTGACTTCTTCAAGGCAAAGGAAGCTCATTCCGTTCCTGAAGCTAAACTATGAATAATTACCCCATAATAAACAACACCCTCAAAATTTTCAGCCATCTAGGAAAGACGCCAGGGCTTTGTAGAAAATAAACAAGGTGCTGATTTTTATTATATTTTAATTAGAAAGACAACTCGGGTGTGGACATTGAACTGTACCTTTTCTTTGGAGCACTTTTCAAATGATAATTTCTTCCACTGTCACCATTAAATCTTAATCCATTCCAGCTCCTTGCATGGGTCATTGAGTCTATATGTACTGCTGTTATTTTAAAATGTTTCCCCTTGGTAGGGAAAGAGGGGGAGAAAAGATGTTGAGAGCCAGATGGGCCTCTTCACAGTTCATTTATCAAACCTAATACGCCGGGCCCCACCCTCCTCTCACTCACGATTGCAGTTAAACTTCCATATAATTTGGTAATCATTTTCATTATCAGAGAGTGACCCTAAAGTAGCCTATCCTGGGACACCCGGTCCTTGCAGCTGCTCTTTTTCTGCCTTTTCCTACAGTAGACCCTAAGAACCTCAGAGTTTATTAGCTGCAGACTGACCTTTGGGCTACGCAGGTCAAGAAGGGGTCAGACCAGAGGGCTCGCCCAGTTCTTTAAAAGCTATAACAAGCTGTCCATCAGGCAGAGGGGACTGGATAAACAAAGGCGAATCTTCAGAAATTCTGTCCCACTTCTGTTAACACTTACCCTGCATTCACACAGCTTCTCCCGATGTCCTTTGGATCATTCAACTCTGGGGAAGTGAATAGACAGCCCTAATAAGCCTATTTGGAAAGGGTTGTTTATGGGATTACGAAGCTTGGAGAAGGAAACCCACAGCACTCAGATGTGCCTCTAGAGTCGCTGGGTTGTGTGACACTGTGACAAACTTGGTTACCCCAAGTCATGCAAAATTGACACTTTCCTCAAAAAGCTAAATTACAAGGAACATATGCTTTAGTTTAAGAGACTTCAGTGAGTCCCAAACAATGGCTTGGCGCCTGACCTGAGAGACAGACAAATATTTTATAACGAGGTTACAAGTTTTACTTTAAAAATTCTCCCTAATATGATCGCAAATGAACCTGCTAAAGAGAGGTAAAAACCTTTATTACAAAAGACTTATACTAAAGTTATTGCCAGCTGCGGCAGCTCCGTTGACCTAAATTTCTTGAAGTTGTACAATTCATAATGCACTCTCTAATGTGCAATATAAGGTAATTAGAGTCATCTGTATTTAACTTTCAGAGGAAAAAAATTTCTATTATCTAATCTAACTGATCCCCTGATAGCTTTGATGAAAGTAAAATACTGTAACCTATTGCTTGGCCTTTGGTGAGTGCTAATTATTTTCTGTCAAAGCACATTTTTCCTTGTGTAATTCCGAAGTACACAATAGGCCAACCTCTAAAACACAGGCTGCTTAGTAAGCACTGCAGTGGATGTTTTATAACTTTCACCACCACCCATTTGATGGCTACTCGAGGCAATGCCCAATTCCAGACAGCCAGATGACACTTTGATGAGGAAAAGAAAGGTGTATGGTAACCGTCTGTTTATACGGATCGCATGGATGAGTCTGTAGATAGGTCACTAAGATGGGAAACATCAAATGGGGGTGGAGAAGTGGTGGGGAGAAGGATTATGGTTATTTAATACTCTGAGGACACTTTTCCTTCTGAGATCTCAAGACACCAGCCTCTTGAAATTTTCTTTCAGGTGTTTAGTTTTAAGGGGGTCTGCACAGTGTCAGCTGTTAAGCTCTTTCTTTCCTCCTCCCTTAACACAAAGGACTTGAGAATTTTTGTTTCAGTTGCTAGACTACATCAACTTCAACAGTGGCTCCAGCTCCTGATTAAATTGTTAGCAGTAAGGGCCAGAAATGCTGAAAGCAGATTCCTTTTAAACAGGCCACTTTGACCATGTTGTCTAATGATTTGGTGTATTAAAAAATTATTGTTAACAAACCAAATGCACTCAACAAAAGACATCCATTTATGCTCTCACTGGGCCACACGGTCTTTGGACGGAAGGGAAGCAGAGGAGATATTACAGGGAAATTCTTTCTTCCTCCCTTTCTATTTAATTGGAATCATCGTGAGGACGACATAAAACATCAAACAGAGACAAAGAAACCCCTTAGATATCCACAAACTGATATTCCATTCCTTACTATGTATACTTTAATGAATATACATGCTTAACTTATAATACAGAGAAAATTTTAAAATTAATTATTGAAAGGTAAATTGGAAATCATTTAGTCATTACTTTAGTTGAAACCGTCTGCCACTGGGCAGGCATGGTGGCTCGCGCCTGTAATCTCAGCACTTTGGGAGGTCAAGGCAAGAGGATCGCTTGAGGCAAGGAGTTTAAGACCAGCCTGGGCAACATGACAAGATCCTGTGTCTATTTTTATAAACACTTTTTTCTAAAAAGAAAAAAAAGAAACTGTCTGCCATTTACTCTGACCACACCACCAAAAAGATGGGGGAAGGGGAGGGTGAATATCACTGGGAATTTTTAAATTACTGTTTAAATACAAGTCTGAATTTAAAGATAATACATATTTGAAAAAGCAGCTTTCTGATATCCAATGAGAATAAATACTTATACTGTCTCCTTTCTTGGAAAATGCTCATCTTCAGCCTTGTTCAGACAAACTTATTTTTATGATAATTATTACTAGTAAAGCTATCAATTATTATAAATTCTGTTGCATGAAGTCATTGGAGAATATTATGTCTATCAATAAATGTTCTTGACTTCCAGGCACATAGAATTTTTAAGCACCAAATAAGACTCTGAGACAAAATATGCCATACCCTTCCTGATTCCTCTCCCTCTGGCTTAGAGAAGGATGACAATTCAATAATTTTTACAAACTACAGATCTAAAAGATAATCCTAACATTTGGGAGAACTAGTTCTAGCCTCCCACATATCAACTGTTTTTCAAAACAGAATAGGACCACATGATATTTACTATGCAAGCATCAGTTCTGTAAAAACTGATGATTTAAAGAAAGTTTTCACCAGTAACACCGTTTCTAAGCACAGGTAACTCTATGGAAAGAGACCAGGTTGAAACAAGAGTCATTCCTAGTTGGTCAACCCTAAAAATTGGGTTGATAAATAGGCTACAGTCATCGCCACGTAACAACATTTTGAGGTTTTGGTCAACGACGAACCTTATATATGTCAGTGGTCCCGTCCCATAAGATTATAACACCATATTTTTATAGTACCTTTTCTATACTTAGCTATGCTTAGATACACTAATACTTATTGTTGTGTTACAACTGCCCATAATATTCAGTACAGCAACATGCTGTACAGGTTTGCAGCCCCCGAGCAACAGATGACACCATATAGCCTAGGTGTATAGTAGGCTATGTCATCAAGGTTTGCGGGGTTCACACAATGGCAAAATCACCTAAGAACACATTTCTCAGAACCTATCCCCATCATTAAGGGATGCATGACTATACTTGCAAGTAATCTGCCCTGCATAGAATGATATAGGAGCACTATATGGATTTCCCAGACATCTGCTCTAATGAAATAGCAATGCTAGTCTTTTAGACTGTTGATTAAAAAGGGTTCTTCAGCATCAGGTATTTATATTACATTATGCTCAAAATGCAAACATTCATGCTAAATGTTATATTTGGGAATAAATTGTGTAAATATACTGATGACGTCAATGGATCATTACAATTAATGTAGGTGCCGTGGGCAGGAAAGCTAACTTTAGCTGAAAGCATCTTAAACGTGCTTATTTTTCATGGGCCCTCAAAGGAAAGGGATGAGGCCAGCCATAAGGAAGGGCTTGGCCAAATATAGTTCTTGTTTGTCAAGAACAACAAATCCCATTTCACAACAGAACTAACCTGGCATGCCATTCTCTCCTCAGGTTCTGGCGTGCAGTGAGCGAGGCAAGGATGGCAGTCAAGATTTCATTCCTTTGTTCCACGGGGAGCCCCTCTCTTTTAACTTCATGAAGCACAGCATTTGTCTACAAGAAATGATCCAAAACAGAGAAAGAAAAAGTGAAAAATTAATAATAAAAAAAGCCCATAAGCAAATAAGGACAGTAAATCAATGGCTTTTTTATTACAGTTCCCCTGCTAACAAATCAATACAGTAAATGATGGCCAAAAATGGCCGGCATATATTTTGTATTTAATCAATGTACATGGCACATAAGGTAAACTCTAAAGCTCCATTGCCTTAAGTAACACATCAAGATACTGTGCATTCTTACTCTAATTTTCTCAGCACACCAACGATTTTTTTTTTCCTGGGAATTGCCTACCATGAGCTATTATTAGAAATGATTTCCACGTACACTTCACTGTGAGTTGTTTGTTTTGCCTTTTTAAAAAAGAGCAGCCTCTGACTTTCACTCTCTGTTTCCTGCCACCCAGCTGAGGCTTTCTCTGCCTCTCTTATTTGAATCATTACTTTACATTTCTATCCATGCCAGCAATGTTTTGCAGGGGAAGAAGGGGGAAGATTCACTCATTTTCCTTGCCTGTTGCAAATCAAGATCTTGCAAAGAAAAAAATGGGAACACAAAAATCAGAAAGACCATTTCTTTGAACGAGTATCTCAAAGAACATCTTTAGATTTTTATAGATGTTGTTTTATAATTTAAAGTTAGTGTGGCTTCTTTGGAGATTTTATAACCAAAGCAATTGCTAAAAGGAATGAAATTGCCACTACAATTTCAATGAAATTGTCTGTGTTCTAAGTCATTCAATATATTCCTTATCTAACAGATGCCAATATATTTGTTTACTTAAAGAGCATACCCATAACCTGGTTCTCCTGTAACTTGAAACACTACTCCCTTACTCTTTGATAGCATTTGACAGCGCATATTTAATATCTTCATGACAACCTTGAGAAGAGGAGTAGTGAACATTTGTTGTTTCTATTGCTTAAATCCATACCTCATCCCCTTTGTCTGGCAACATCACCTAAATCTCTTCTTACAAAGTCTTTTCTTTCATGGTATAAAGTCTTACAGGGACTGTCAACCAAGGTGTCCTATCTTCCCCTATGAAGGATGTGGGCCAGACCAAATTGATTCTTTTCCAGGATTTCAGACTCTTGAGAGGAATGATAAAGAAATGGGGGAAAATGCTGAGGCAATTTATCAATTCCCTTCATTCCTTCCACCCATGGTCCTCAGAGTATCTCTAGTTTCCAGAACTTTCCGAGGCCAGATCATTCGCTTTTCCTTTGATAGTGTCAGTCACCCAATATCCTTTCAATAAAGTCCCATTTTGTTTAAATTCACCAGGGCTGAGTGCAGTGGTTCATGCCTGTAATCCCAGCATTTTGGGAGGCTGAGGCAGGCAGATTGCTTGAGGTCAGGAGTTCGAAATCAGCCTCCCTAGCATGGCGAAACCCCATCTCTACTAAAAATACAAAAATTTGCCAGGCATGGTGGCGTGCACATATAATAACAGCTACTCAGGAGGCTGAGGCAGGAGAATTGCTTGAAATCTGGGAGATGGAGTTTGCAGTGAGCTGAGATCACACTACTGTACTCTAGCCTGGGCAACAGAGTGAGGCTCCATCTCAAAAAAAAAAAAAACACACACACATCAGAATCTGTTTCTGTTGCTATCAAAAATGTTAACTGATACAAACAGGTAAGTCAGAAAATAGTACCTTAATTGTGAAGAAGCCTGGATAATCCACCTGACACTAGCCAGGAAAAGTACCCTGATTCTGCCTCCTATGCCAGTATTCCATCTACTGTGCTGGAAGATATGCCCAGTTGGACACTCAAGCAGCTTCTGTGGCAACAACATTTTCAGCCCTCCAGCACAAGGAGGAACGTTCAGCTTCTCTAGGTAATTCCAGTGCATGAAACCCAGGATCCACAGGTTGTAAATTCAAATACTCACTAGGCCAGGCACATAACATGAATGAGTTAAGCAGAGGTTACTGAAAGACAGCACATGTTCTGCCTAAAAAAGGCATGCACTATTCAGATCCAGCTAGCTCTGACATTCAGAAAAGCTGGCTCACTGATGCTAGATTCATGAATTTTCAAAATAAACAAGAAATCTGGTATGTGCGTGTGTGTGTGTGTGTGTGTGTGTGTATTTAATGTAAAAACTGATTTTTGTAAATCTTGTAAACTCATTAAAATTTTTTAAAAAAAATACCATGTGGGTCAAACGAGAAACACCAATGGGCTGAATAGAACTTAGGCAGCTACCAATTTGTGATCTCTAATCTAAAAGATGTTTAATTTCAGAGAGGTCTGAGTATTAGCGGGTATTCTAACAACGGTACTACTCCTTGTCTGTGACACCCTACTTCATGTACTTAAAGTTGAAAGGAACCTCAAAAAGTCAAGTACTTTATTGGCCAGGTGCAGTGGCTCACACCTGTAATCCCAGCACTTTAGGACACCAAGGTGAGTGGATCACCTGAGGTTAGTAATTCAAGACCAGCCTGGCCAACATGGTGAAACCCCGTCTCTACTGAAAATATAGAAAATTAGCTGGGTGTGGTCGCAGGCATCTATAATCCCAGCTATTCAGGAGGCTGAGGCAGGAGAATTGCTTGAACCCAGGAGGCGGAGGTTGCAGTGAGCCAAGATCGCGCCACTGCACTCCAACCTGGGCAACAAGACTGAACCTCTGTCTTAAAAAAAAAAAAAGTCACATAGTTTCTGGTTATATCTGTGGATACATATTATTTTACCAAAATGCAAAAAATGCATCAAATGAAAGACAAAGTAGACATCTAGCTAGCTAACATGATCAAAACAAAATTATTTCCCTCTGAATCTATTAAAATGTTTATTTTTTAAAGTCATTTACCTCTTCCTTGCCTTTCATATCATTTACATTTTATCCAGGGGCCCTTGTTTTCCATAGGCTCTGAACAGCCTCTAAGAGGGGAAGGATGTAAGAAAGAAAGTTTCACAAAGAAAGGGGATGTTGCCTGTTTAGTTCAACACCGTATCCCCATTGCCCACAAAATATCTGTCAAATCAGTGAATAAAGAAGGGACTTGAAAAATAAGTATTACAAAAACAAAGAACAATGAAGGTTATCTTCTTTTAAGAACTATTACATAAATTATAAACTCATAAAATGGAAAAACTAAGAAATATTTATGTGCTTTATCAAGGAGCTCTTCACTTCACAAAAGGATTCACTCTAAGGTTTCTTTAAATAACCAGATCCTCTAGAAGTTCAAGAGTTTCCTAAACTTCAGTTATTCTAGCACATCCTCATAATTCTTGCCATATTTGTATATGAACTATATAATACAGTATTTAATATTTTTCTTTAAATTGACTCATTTTTCATAGTAATTTCTAGATAAAAGTAAAAAAAGAAAAAATGATACTATGAAAATTGGCTCATTTTTTAAAAATATAAGTTCACTTCAAAAGAAAAATGGTACTTATAAATGAGAAGATAATTGGCCTGGCGCGGTGGCTCAGGCCTGTAATCCCAGCACTTTGGGAGGCCCAGATGGGTGGATCACGAGATCAGGAGATCGAGACCATCCTGGCTAACACGGTGAAACCCCGTCTCTACTAAAAATACAAAAAATTAGCCAGGCGTGGTGGCAGGTGCCTGTAGTCCCAGCTACTCAGGAGGCTGAGGCAGGAGAATGGCATGAACCCAGGAGGCAGAGCTTGCAGTGAGCCAAGATCACGCCACTGCACTCCAGCCTGGGAGCGAGACTCTGTCTCAAAAAAAAAAAAAGAGAGAAGATAATCATAAAAGTAAATATAAACAAAACTACATATTTATTTCATTCTAGATAGATACTGTCGCTTGCTGAAGGCTCTGAGACTAAAACATGCTCCCTCTTTATAAAGGAAGATATTAACAAGTGGTGGAGAATAACGATGCAGCAGATTTAAATGAAGACTTCCTTGACATAATCACATAAACAGATGGAGCTAAAGAGAGAATCACTGCCTCACAGTGTGGTCCTCATGTGCAGAGTCCCCAAGTGCCACCTAGCATCACCCTGTATCACCTGTGGTCCACATCTCACATTGTGGGTGCACTTCCCTACTGCAATGGTTTTTAAACACTTTGCAGATAAAGCTCTTTTCTCCCCAAATGTATCCTTACATGCAACTCCCAATATATACAACAAACAAAACTGGAACAGTTCTCTTTGAAGCTGGTATGGAGGACCTAGAAGTCCTCCCTTTGTTTTGGGGCATCTTCTCAAAGCCCCAAGGCACTACGAAACACAATTTGCCAACCCCAACCCAAGAGCATCTAAAATAGCATTTAAGTTTTTAAAAGTTGAGACACTACTAGGAGGAATGCAAAATACTACCATTCTGACAAACGGTTTGGCAATTTCTTATAAAGTTAAACTTACATTTAGCATATGACCTAGCAATTTCATTTACAGGGATTTATCTAAAAAAATGATAACTTATGTTCAAACAAAAACATGTACACAAATGTTTATGGCAACTTTCTTCATAATCACCAAAAACTGGAAACAATCTAAATGTTCCTTAAAGGGTAAATGGATAAATACACGGTGGTACATCCACACAACAGAACACCACTACAGCAATAAAAAGGGCTGAGCAACTGATGTATGCCATCACTCAGCATCTCAAAGACATTATGCTCAGTGAACAAAACCACTTGTTTGACATTCTGGAACAGGCAATACTGTAGGGACAGAGAACATAACATTGGTTGCTAGGGATTCGGTTGGGCAAGACGCAGCATAAGGGAATTTTTGAGCATGATGGAACCATTCTGTACTTTGATTGTGGTGGTGGTTACGTGAGTTTATACAGACGTTAAAACTCATAGGACATGTGGCTCATGCCTGTAATCCCAGCACTTTGGGAGGCCGAGGCAGGTAGATCATCTGAGATCAGTAGTTTGAGATCAGCCTGACCAACATGGCAAAACCCGGTCTCTACTAAAATACAAAAATTAGCCAGGTGTGGTGGCATACTTCTGTAATCCCAGCTACTCGGGAGGCTGAGGCAGGAGAATCGCTTGAACCCAGGAGGCATAGGTTGTAGTGAGCCGGGATCATGCCACTGCACTCCAGCCTGGGCAACAGAGCAGACTCCATCTCAAAAAAAACCCAAACAAACAAATAAAAACCATAAAAAACCTATAGGGTTGTATACCAAAATAAGGCCAATTTTATTGTATGTAAATTTTATAAAATTCAATTTAACTCAAAAACTTCATTTGCATCACATTTTTAAAACAAGAAAGAATGCAGAAAACAAGTTTCAAGTAAACACATCTAGCAAATAAGTAGTAAAAATATAGAGAATATAACTTAACGACAAAAACAAATTCTGTTACAAAAACTATTTTAATATTAGAAAAGGAAGGGTGAACTTTGAACATTCAAACTCTAAAATTTAGGGTGAAAAGAAATCATTGCACAAAAGGAAATTTCAGTGTCAAAAGAGCATTCTTTTTACAGGGCAATTAATGTGATATTTTTACTCCTTATAATAGTGTCAGCTTTTCAAGGGTTGACTTCCCCAGGAAATGTTTATAGACCATTTTCCCATTAGTAGTAACATAGAACTGTCTTCAAACAAGTAACAATTTTTAAACAGTCTCCTATTACCAAAAACACATTCTCCCTCCCCTCCTCCCAAAATACAGGAGAAAACCCCCACAGGTTTAGGAAACGTGCACTGGTGGCTAAATTTCATTTCATTAGTACTTTTTTCAATAGAAATCTATGGAAATGCAGGCCAGATCAGAAAGAACTAAGTATTAATATATTCTTTAGAGTGCTGGCTGCTCAAATCCCCACTGTCACCTCCTAGCTGTGGGTCTTTCCCATAACTCCAAATGGTGATAATAACAGAACCTCTCCACAATTCTTGTATTAGTTGCCTGGTACATATGCCATCATGATTATTATTGTTTACTTTCATCTTAAACTCCACCAATCTACCTTGTGCTAGGTTATGCTAGTTTAACAAAGGGATTCCTGAAAATGTCTATTACTTTAAGTGGAAAAACTTTAAAGGAAATCAGGCAACCACTGAACAATCACAACCATAAAATTTTTATGTACCAGAAGCCAGAGGCATATCTTTTTGCATATCCCTAGTGGTAGAAAATCTTTATCTCTTTATCCTTTTGAGGGTGGGTTTTATTTTTAGAACAAGCTCTGATTTCACTTGATCTCTCTCCATTAGTGGACACCTCTCTCCTGGACCAGTGCCTGACACTAAGCTGGTCCTTCTCAGTCTCCTGTATGCCTTTCCTCATTCTAGGATGAGGAACTGTTGTTATCCCAAGGTCATACCTTTCATCCTCCTCTCATCTCTTTGGCTTGCTCTTTCTCTGGGTGATCTGCCCTTCCAATGGCTTTAAGGGTTCCCTGTAGACTGCAGACATCTCTACGCTTCTACCTTCAAGCGGACCTTTCCACTAAGCTCTGGTCCCATACAGCCAACAACTGACTATCTTCCTTAAACATACTGCCTCAAACATAAGATTTGACCTTCACCTGTCCACATTTGAACTATTTTTGCTCTCCTTCCACCGTATTTCCCTAGAGTGGTGACTGCACTACTATCAATGCAATAACCCAAACTAGAACCCTAAGAATCACCCTAATCTTCTTCCCTTTCCTTTCCTGCACTGCCTATACCTAAACATAAAAAATCCTGTGATTCTTCTCTCTTCAATATGACTGAAACTTACCCCTTCCCCACTGCCATAGGCTTAGTTCAGGCCCATCTCTCTTCTGGACCATGTAATGGCCTCCAAACTGATCTGTCTATGTCCATCTCACCCCTTTCATGAATTTTCCTGCTTCAAGAGTGATCTTTTAAAAGTATATGTCCAAACATGTTACTTCCTCTTAAATAATTCAGCATCACCTATAATAGTGGTTTTTAGGCTTTCGTCATGAAGCCCCAGTGCTTCCACGAAGTTTCTTAGGGTCACCAAGGAGACAAGAAGCTTTGGCTTCAAAATCCCACCTAAACCAGAGCACCTTTGTTTATATATGCTTCGGTTATTGGCATTTGGAGGACACACACAAAAAATGATTTTTTTTTTTAAATCCAAATTCCTTAGCCTGGGGGGAAAAAAACCTTTTGATACAGGTCCTGCTTACTTCTCATATTTTATCTTCTATCATCTTCTGTTTCACATAAAACTGTAATGCCCTAAAAGCACATGGCTATTCTATACTATACTTCGATTTGTACCTTTGCCATATAACTTTCCAGTAACTACTCACTCTTCAAGAAACATCTCAAAAACACCTCCTCTGTGAAGTCTTCCACAAACTACATCCTTCCACCAAATTAGATGGAGCTGATCATTCTCTTCATGCACCACCATGTCGTACTCCATTGCACTTACATATTCATTTAAATTTTTCTCTTCCAGAGTGTGGGCTCCATTAGACCAGAAGGGTCCATGACCATTTCTTAATAATCTCCAAGGTGCCTAGTATGGCAACATGCCACGAAAGTGGACTCCTGATGGATACTTTGGAATAAATGAAGCCAAATGACATGCTGAAACATGTCTGGGGAGTGAAGCTAACGATCAGGCCAGAGAGCACTATTCAAGGTCAAAAACAGTATGTGAAACCAGCTGTGATTTGATTCAAACTATTCCTGAAGACGAGTCTAAGAACGGGGTCGGAAAAACTATTTTTAAGTAACAGAATCAAGAAAAATGAGTATATGCCCTTGGTAGGTGACTACTTAAAAGGACAATACTCATTTGGATGGATGTGTCTAAAAATATACCCTCCTAATATGAGGGTATGTATAGGAGGAAGAAGTCCCACTTTCTCCATTTCAGTAGAGAAAACTAGTTTGGATTCTGGCAACACACAGCATATTAAGGACCCCTAAGAATTTCCCAGAGTCTTTCATTTCTCCTGGCTCAAAACTTCATGTATAAAACCAAAGCAAAAAATCCACAGCCAGAGAGAGAGAGACTGAATGCAAATTAGAAAAGAAAAGCCAAGAACTCTAAGGAGCCTTGAATTTTAGGCTTAAGTTTCCTATCTTTCTTGGAAAAAGTCTCCCAATTCTGAACGGATTCAATTAAAACTCAGCAATTCACCTAATTCTTGTGGGGCATATTGCTACAGTCAGTAACTTTCAGTATGTCCTAATTCCACTGTATCATAGCAGAATTTGTTGCACGTAGGGTTTTCAGAGAGGAACCACTCTGAAATTTAAAAGGAGACTTACACCATTTACTCTTTACTAATAATTCTATACAAGTCTTTAATCCTTTTGGTTCCTCTCTGATATGATGCAACGGCTTCTGATAGGCCTGTAACTCTAAAACTCAGACTTAATCTCTCCGTCTTACAAATCAAAGAATGTTGTCTAAGGAAATGCATGGAAACAGGATGGCATTCTACAAATATGGCTGGTAATCCCTCTTCAGAGTTCATTAAAAAAAAAATCTACTACTGTTCTTGCAATTTCAAAAGGCATTTAAACACCAGGATCCCAGAACTGCGTACCTTTCTGACCTCCCCATCTACCCATCCTCACTACCACCACAGAAGTAATACTGTCATTACGGGAAAAATGTCACCCCCAATACTTTTTATATACATAGCTGTCTCATGTTAGGGCTGTATTTCCCCTCTGCACACACAAATTACAAAGATATGCTCTGACTGATAATGAGGGCTAAAGGTTCAACTTGTGAAGAAACTTGGTTTAAGATGTTATCAGCTGGGAAAGCTATTTCCTCACATCAACATTGCCACAGGCTGTCAAAAGCCCCAACCAGGGCTCCCCTCTTCAAAAGTCCAGGAACACTTTTTTTTCCTCTCCTTCCTTTTTTTTTTTTTTTTTTTTTACAAAAAAAAGAAAGAAAGAAAAAAAAGAAGAAAGGCACAGAACCCACTGAGATAGCCTTAGTCCCATCAAAGAAAGGTCGATCTCAGGTCTTCCTTCATTTAGTGATTGTCAGTTTAAGATGGCTCTTTTGTGAGGCCTCTTTGGCTCAATGCTGAGTGATGCCTTCACATTTTCTAAACTGGACTGGGCACCACCAAAGATTTCCAGCATGCTTGGATCCACAGCGTGGCAGAACAAATAAACATTCCTCCCAGCCCTTCTGCCTACCTTATCTCCCGGAGGAGGTTTTGGGGGTGCCAATGTTTACACAATGTTAAAACTTTCTTTCCCCTGTTTCCTGAATTTGAGAAAACGCATCCTGGATGACCTCGGCTAAGAGATAACACCAAGTCACCACTGGGTGCCACGTCTACTGGACTACTTAAGGCTGCTGTCTTCATCCTTCCTTCCCCTCCCCCGCCCTTCATAGTCTACTCACCCAGGAAAGCAGGAGATAAGCTCCACTGTCTTGAAAGGAAGGCACAAAGGCAGAAGTCTTCAAGAGGCTGCCAACAAAGCAGGCTTTTATTCCCACCTTAAAGACACACTTGGTTCAGTTCATCTCAAAGACCCACTTTATTTGACTGAACATCTCCGCAGAGTTCACCACACGACTCCTCAAAAATGTGCCAGTAAGACATATTTTAGTGTTTTTCCATCATGTACTATTGAGCTAAGCGGGCTAGCTGAGAGTAATCAAGAATGTCTATGAGGAAAGAATTCAGGGAAAATGTTTCTTTGATCAGTTTCCTCATCCATAAAGGGGTATAAGTAATAGCACCGAACTCGTGAAGCTCTTGTGAAGAGTAAATGAAATAATCCATGTAAAGTGCTTAGCACAGTGCTCAGCATACACAAAATGCTTGATAAATGTTAGAAATTGGTATTAGGACTATTGGCAGCAGCATTATATGTATGAAGTCTTGGGGGAAATATCACAGAAGAAAAGATATGGATATTGATTTACAAAACCCAAAATCCTAAAATATCACAGCCATGACTATGAATGACTACTTACTTTTGTTTTTTCCCCAAAGCACTTACACCATATCTCCCATCTCTCTCCTTCTATAAGTAGAGAAATCACTCTGCCTCCTCTGTTTGACAAAAAGCCATGGAGCCACAGCAGCCTGCCTGCCACTGCAGAAACTCTCAGGGACAGTCATGTGGGCGACCGCTGGAATGTTCAGGCTGCTGTGGGAAAAGATGGCCTGCCCCATACGTTTAAGCTTGGATGCCGGGGCAATGTACGAAAGCTAGACCTCAGAGCTCCAGTTGGCAACGTTGGTGTTTCAGATGATGGTGAAAAACAGCCCCATGTACTTGTCAAGGAAAGAAAAAAAAAAATAGAAAGAAAGAAAAAGTGGGGGAGAAAGGTAAAGAGGAAAAAAAAGTGTTGTTTATAGAAGCCAGCTGCTTGGGCCTTGGCGCCAGCAGCCCCTCATCCTGCTATTTTACGCCTGCAACCCCACTGCCCCTACTGGCACAGGTACAACTAAATGTTGACTTCAATGCTTCAGAGAGCACTCGACTGATTTTGTACATGATTAATTGCCAAAGACATGGCTGGCCATATGGAACAGAGAAAGCATCAAGTAATTCATACTTCTGTATGTGATCGTTTGGCCCCTGTTGTTTTAATGTACAGGAAAGAGCTAGTATAGCACAGCCCTGGTGTCTTGCCCCTGACAGCCCATTAAGAAATCTCAAAGCACCTAGTCGAAGTTATGCTGTTGGCTTTTCAATAGCAGCCTAATAAAACAGAAGCAGAGCTTTCCAACCAGTCTTAAATCTTTCACATACAGTACATTAACTACTACGGCTGAAACAACAGGCTTCTTATGATAGGAAATGGGATTTGATTTCTAGTCTCTGCATACTTACTGAAAGCCTTTTTTTGGCCTTTATGGAGTTTACAAAATCATTGTTCTTCTTTCTCCCTTTGTTTTCCAAGCAGCCTAATAGATTGGTTTGTTTCAGTAGAGTCTACTCTTCGTCACTATTACATGCATTCTATGTAACAAAGCTGATTCATAGACGGGAGCAGGAAACAGCATAATTAGTCTTACCAAGAGAGCCCAGGAATCACTCTAGCTTCTGAAGCATTAGCCTCCTTTACAACCAAGAAAACAAAACCTATCTGCTGGAAGGAAGAGCCTCAGAAACACACTCTTATTACCCTCACTTCCTCCCCAACTCTGTGAAATGAATCCATTCGATGTCGGAAAGAATATCAATTTATTTCCCAGTTGTTCTACTGTTGGTTCTGGGTGACATTCCACTCCAGGCACAAGAGAAAGGTGCCACCTTAGGTGCAATTCATCCCAACTTGCAGTCTATTAGCTTCACCCACTACTAAGATCTTTGCAGGCTGTTACTTTCAGTCTGAGGGGAATATGTATGCGTTACCACAGTGTTTTCCTTTCAAGGATTTTTCAGATGACAGTACTAAAAGTTATAACACCATCAGTAGTTTCCTTTGTCGGTTCTGACACGTATTGGGAGGATGACTTTGTGGGCATTTTCTGTTAAAAAATACTTATATGACATGTTTTTTTGTCTGTGGATTTTTAGGTGTTGAAATTATCCTCACACCAGAAGACACCATATATGGGAAACTCCACTTGCCTGCCTATTCATTAGCAGGATTATAATTGCTCCACTGCTAAAATGAGCTAACAACCCACTTACAGCTCTAAGCCAATGGGAAATTCTCTGCCTGCCTACTGCCTCTCCTTCCTTGGGATATGCTGCTGCTTTTCAGGATGAGCAACCCAACTAATAAACAATAGCATGAAACAGAAAGCAAGAGCAAGACTCTTGGGGAAAAAAAGGAAACAAGAGCATTAAAACTGACTCAATGATATGGGAATGAAGACACAATCCAAGATCTCTACAAAGACAAGAAAATTGTTGTTGTTGACCATCATCTATAAAACTGTTTTTATTTTATTATGGTATGCTTTATAAAGCATGATGATCATGTAATTCCCATTTTGCAGATTTTCACTTGTCCATTTTGGGAGGGTGAAATGCCCAAGAGTAATCAGTGATGGAAGTACTTAGCATGCTAATTCTTTAAATCTCTAGCTCGCTGTTACCTCAATAGTAGTGTTGGTAGATTATACATAAAAGTATTATACCTAATACTGTTATGTTTTATATATATATATATAACAAAAAGTAATATACATAAATATATCTTTTTAAAGTCTCACTGATGAAAATAAACCCATCAGAGCCACAAAACCTTCAATAAAGAAAATGAAAATGCTCAAACTGCAGCCATGGCACATAGCAATACTATCTGAATCTAGAATTAAACATGGACATACCTGTACATTTCACATAATTAATACTAGAATGACAGCTGACTTCTCTCCAAATACTTCCACAGTGCCTTGCCTTATCTTTATCTTTTTATCAAAAACTATTAACTTTATAAATAAAAGCAAGAACTCTCCCAACCCCACCACAACACACACATGCCCCTAATTCCCAGCCGCTACTTCTAAGAATTCCACTGCACTAATCTGTTCGTTGTCCTAACTGTTAATTGAAGGTGAAGAATGGCTAACTACACCAAGTACGAAATAATTGAGCCACTGATGATCTTTGGCCTAAAAGTGGCTTAGCACTTTCCGATCCTTGGACAAGTGAAAAGTTACCCAAGATCTCCATCAGATCAATTCTCTCCTTCCCCTAAACATCAGCAGCACAAAGACTGAAGTGGTCTGTTGGGCACACTGGATTATATGAAGTGTAAAACACTGGGGGAGAGGGGAAGGGAGGGATGGCCTTTGAAAGGGGACAGGAAAAAGAAATCACACTTGCAAGAGGATCCAGCTGACAGCTCAGTCCCTAACAAGTGAGACAAGTGAATATGTTTGGAAACATTGTGAATGCAGGAAGGGCACAGGCCTTTTGTCTGCGGCCCTACAGTGTGTCTTTAACCCAACTGCTGCCTGCATCACTGAACGTATGTTTTCTACACAAGAATTGAAGCAGAAAAGGCTCTTTGTTATAATTCACTCCTTTGTATATATCTACCCCCACCCACCTACCCACCCAACTCCTCTTTCAGCAATACCCAAACCAAAGCCCTAGTGGAAATTTTATCTGCTCAGGAGAGTGAAGCCAGAAGGTCCTACTGAGACCTTACTACTGCCCCCAGGCCTAGAGAACTGGTCCCCCCAGACTGGCAATAAGAACAACAGCTATGTTTATTTAGTGCTTACGACCTGCCATGCCAACAACCATTCCATCAACATCATCTCACTTAATCCAGCAATCACCATATAGCAAGCATCTCCATTTTAAAGATGAAAAAACTGAGGCACAAAGACAGTATATCCCCCATGCCAACCCCTGCCACTGCAAAGTCACAAGGGACGAGTTCCATACTAGACACATGGAGTTGGAGATGCTTTGGAACATTAAGCAGACAGCATTTTGGAACATGAGAGAAATGTATAGCTAAAAATGAAAGATTTGGGAAAATTATATATACCCACACACAAATTCTACACTTTATATGTGCCCTATGTAGGCTGGGATCTGGACAGTACAAAAACTCAAATTAGAGCAAAGCTGATGCATAAACTTCTCTGCTTTTGGCTGCAATGAAGAAAAAATTATTTTTGGTGATTCAGGAGGTCTCCCTTGTACTTGAGGACTTTAGCACAGGAAGGAAGAACCAAGGCCCTGAAGGCCAACTGCCTTAGCGACCAAGCTGGCCACAGGCAAGTTACTTATCCTCTCTGGACCTCAGTTTCCTCATGTGTAAAATGAGGATATTTATAGCAGCTACTTCAGAGAGTTCACAGGATTTAGTTTTTACACATAAGGCCCTTACCATAGTACCTGACACATGGCAGCCAGTCTGTAAGTGTTAGCTCCTTTTTCTCCCTAGAATTTTGCTACTGAGATTTAGGATAAATCTAAAGTACCGGCCACTCAGAGTCACATTAAATCTACTAAAATGAGTCATAAAAATGAAGCCTTTCTTTATTCCTCTCTTTCCCCCATTTAGTCTTTTTAAAATTATTATTATTTCAGTAGGTTTTGGGGAACAGGTGGTGTTTGGTTACATGAATAAATTCTTTAGTGGTGATTCCTGAGATTTTGGTGCACTCATCACCTGAGCAGTGTACACTGTACCCAATGTGTAGTCTTTTATCCCTCACCTCCTTCCCACCCTTTTCCCCAAGTCCCCAAAGTCCATTGTATCATTCTTATGCCTTTGCCTCCTCACAGCTTAGCTCCCACTTATGAGTGAGAACATGCGATGGTTGGTTTTCCATTCCTGAGTTACTTCAGTTAGAACAATGGTCTCCAATTCCATCCAGGTTGCTGTGAATGCCATTATTTTGTTTCTTTTTATGGCTGAATAGTATTCCATTTGGTATACATATATACATATACCACAATTTCTTTATCCGCTTGTTGGCTGATGGGCATTTGGACTGGTTCTGTATTGCCGCAATTGTGAATTGTGCTGCTATAAACATGCATGTGAAAGTATCTTTTTTTGCATAATGAATTCTTTTCCTTTGGGTAGACACCCAGTAGTGGGACTGCTGGATCAAATGGTAGTTCTACCTTTAGTTCTTTAAGGCATCTCCACACTGTTTTCCACCCCCTATTCAGTCTTACCCCAGGGTCTCATGGGGTAGCAGAGTGCACTGATATCAGGTAAGCTGATATCTCTTAACCTCGACAGTTTCTGACTCATGATAATGATGATAATGATACAGCAGCCAACATTATTGGGTGCTTTCTATATGCCAGGTGCTGCTCACATATACTATGTTACTGAATCCTAAAAATAAGTCTATAAGATAAAGGTATTATCATTTCCATTTTGCAAATGAAAAAACTGAGACTCAGAAAGGTTAAGTAATTTGTCAAATTTTATATCATTAGTAAGCAACAGAGCCAAATCTAACCCAGACATCAGGCGCCTGTGCCCAAAACTAACATATACGTAAACTGACAAAGTTTGGAAAGTGCTTTCATTAACTTCATCTCATTTGATTCTCATACTAACTATGTGTGTTGGGTAGGGCAAGTATTAATCACATTTTTATAGACAAGGAAACTGAGGCTCAGCTAAATTAAGTAACTCTTTAATATCAAAGTTTGTAAAGAAGTTGAGCTCAGACTAGAAACCAGGTGTTCTAACTCCAGGCCCAGCACGGTTTATACAGAACACATGGAATGGAACATACTGAAGGTAAACTGCCATGTGATAAACCAATCAATGACATTTGAGTCTCTGCTATACAGAAGACATCCAGAAGGTCACAATACCTGGCCACTAGGAGCTTACAATCTATGCTGGGAAATACAACATATACACAGGGTGGAGGATGACCAAGGGGGACATAAAATAACTGTTAAATTTGATTAAGCTTTTAGGGTTGATTTTGATTTATAAAATAGTTACTCTACTCTGCTAGAATGTCCTGTTCCTTGCCTATCATAATCTTCATGTTATCATTTAATACTGATTCACTAAATAGAGTTGTGTGTCATATAATGATGTTCCAGTCAGTGACAGATCACATATATGACAGTGGTCTCATAAGATTATCATGCCATATTTTTACTCTGCCTTTTCTATGTTTCGATATCTCTAGATACACAAATACTTATCATTGTGTCACAGTTGCCTACAGTGTGCAGTACAGTAACATGCTGTACAGGTTTGTAGCCTTGGGGGCAACAGACTACACCACATAGCCTAGGTGTGTAGTAGGCTCTACCTTCTAGGTTTGTGTAAGTACACTCTACGATGTTCACACAACAACAACATCACCTAATGAGACATTTCCCGGAAAATATCCCCATCATTAAGCAACACATGACTATGCTATTATCATTTTGAGACAATGGAACTAAAATGTAGACCTGTAGGAACAAAGATATAACTAACAAATATCACCACAAACCCAGCCCACTCTTAATAATCTTATTTTTCTATTATTATTAAGATAAGAATAATCTTATTTTTCTTAAGATTCCTGAGGTCAAAGCTATGTCTCACTAAGCTCATGCTACTGACATTGTAACTATTAAAATTTAAATAAAATAACAATCTGGTAGAAAAGGATAATTCAGTGAAAATCACACGGGTAGAGTTGCTGTACTTGTCCTTAGATAATATCTACCTAAGACAAATGCAGTCCCTGCCTAAACGCCACTGTCTACAGAGTCTTCAATGTCAGAACTACCTGCTACTCGGCACATATTTACCCAGAGGAGATGGACGACGGATGGACGGATGGACACACACACACACACATACACACACTCACTCAATTTTGTGGTATGGCTCTCAAATAGGAATTCAGGACCTATTAACTGGAAATATCAGTGCATTTATTAACATATTAATAGTAGCCATGAAAAAAAACCCATCACAGTGACTACCTAAAACACATAATCAGAAATGTGTCAACAACAATAACAAAAACAATAACTATTACTTATTTTACACTTACCGTGTGCCAAGCCCTGTCCTAATCACTTTTCATGTAACCCCAATTTAAATCCTCATAACAATTCAGTGAAATCGGTTTTATTATCATCCCAACTTACAGAAAAGAAAATCAAAGCACAAAGATATTAAGTAACTTGCCTCAGATCACACAGCTGATAAGTAGTGGGGCCAAGAGTTAAACCCAGTGGGTAGTAGAGTTCACTCTCTTACCTACTAAACTATGAAATGACAAACTATAAGGAACTTTCTGTGAGGCAGGGATGCAGCATCTCATGTATTCCCTTTAACAAACTGACACGGCAGGCTGGTATCTTCAGCAAACTCATTTTCCAAGTGAAGGAATCCAGGCTTGGAGTGTTCAATGAGTGGCCCAGATTCTCATGGGGTAGCAGAGTAAGGATGGCTGGCAGAATTGGGGTTAATGATGCTACGCCCTTGACCATGGTTTCACTGACAGACTAGGGTTCACAGACAGTCTCCACTGGTGGAAGAAGTGGTGACTGGACTTCTGGTGACTGAGACTCCAATCAGGGACTCTCCCCGACTACAGTCTCACTTGGACACACAGACAGACACCTGAGGTCACAGTAAACAGCATCATTTTTTAAACTCAGAAAGACAACCACCAAATAGTTGATGAGCCTTAGCTCCCCTGCAGATATCCCAGAGATTCTCCCTAGCTATAGTGTCCCAGGTCAAGGGTGAAAATAATGATTTAGGGCTATTTTCACATTTATGAATACTACATATGAAAGGAATGTGTCAGATGAAATGCTAACTTCTGAGTGCTAGTATTATCCAGAAGATCACACAAGTCTTTAAGTTTGCAGATACTGCTCTGTGTATACGTTTAGTGCTCTGTGTATACATTTAGTGCCACTAAAAGAGGCCATCATTCCATCTAAAGTGTGGCATAGGCAGCAGAATCGTAGCTTCTCTCTGGTTAGGAAAGAATACCCAATGTTCAGTCTTCACATGAGCAAAACGTGATTTACGGACCATCTATAAGTTCATTAGAATTTGTGTCTTACGTTTATAGGAACAAGATTTCCAACTCTATACTTCTCACAAATTTATTTTTTTAATTCTCATTATACTGCATTCATTTTCTTATATCATTCCAACGGTGATTTAGAATAAAAGAAACGATTGTGGATGGCTCAATGAGAACACACAGGGACCCAGCATATGAACGGGATAGTGGTACCCTTCATCATAAGCAGTAATAGGCATCAGTCTGCTAGCCCGCCTTTGCCCCTTAACTCATCTTTTAATGCCTCCCACTTAGGTAGGGCACTCTGAGGTCCACAGTTATAAACTATATTTCATTCAGTTTTAGGGAATGAAAACAATATTCCAACTTCAATTTTGAATCCATTTTAAAAGCTATATCCCCACTGAAGCACCTTGATATAAATAGATGCAGACTGTGCAGAGTTTAGCCTTAGCTTTAGAAAGCCAGTGTGGTTGCCACAAAGTTGCTTTGAGCTGCCCCAGGGACAACAAAAGCCATGTTTCTGTCTTGATTAATACAGTCTAAAACCTGCAAACTACTGCTGCGGTTGGCATGAATTCCTACTTAACTCTGACTTGCCACATCCAGAATAGTTTTATGCTTTGATAAGCAGATATTATTGGCCCATCTCAGACAGACAATTGCCTCTCCTGCCTTGTTGAGTGGTTACACATTCCATACCCAAAGATTAAACTGTTGTCGAAAACCAGTGATGGGCACAGCCCTTTCACGCTGAAATTGTCTCCATGAGACTGAGCAGGAACATGTTAACTTTGGGGTTCAGACAATGGGTATTCTGAAAGGATTAGAAAAATGGGCAACAACTGAACCTCCTCCTCCCTCCTGTGTTCGAGTCTACCACCTGCTGTGGTATTTTTGTTTCAGTAACAAAGACGCCTTCATGTTGGAGGCTCATATTTAATGTTTGCTGAACTGGCCCCTTCAGTTTTGGTTAACTCTTAAGGAGCAGAAAAAGAAACATTTCTTGCCTGACAAATAAATAAAACATCCTCCTTTCCCGATTGTTGCCCACCAAACAATACATGTGCACCTATGGACATATGTGCGTTTGTCTTCATATACTGAGACCTTTATACACCATACAGAAGCTGGGAGGTTACTCTATTTATATTTAATAAAGTATTATTGGTCAATAAGAGCTGCATAGCATTTGTGATTTCATGGTTCACTATAGTAACAGGTGCTGTGATAAACAGGAATGTAAAGTGTTAAAAAGAAAGAAGGGATCACTTCAGAGACATTAAGCGGCTTTAAACACTGACAGCAGAAAGGGAAAATTTTTAAGCAATTTGGTTGGGTCAGTAAAAAGTAACACAGGTCAAAGGAACAAAATGGTCCCCCAAAATTCTGCCCATTGATAAGTGAGCATACCGTCTTATGGTTGGGTGCACAAGGCAAAAGCTAAACAACTGTTGTATGGAAACAAAAATATGCTCTCTTTGTGGCTCTTTTACAATAAGTTACTTCAGCTTGGTGAACGCTTGGGGCCCCCATTCTCCCTGTAGACACGGCTGGGGTATACATTAATGAAAACAAAAGGGTCCATTTTCATTGTAACCATGCAGAAGGGTTAAGCATTTGACCTTCAAGTATGGTGCGCTTGTGCTCAGTGGAAAGGTTCTTGACAATATAAACAAGAATTACTGCTGTTAGAGAAAGGAAACACAATTAAAAACAATCTCAGATGCTTGTTGTACAGCTGTTCAAGTTTCAGCTCTGTCTGACCTCTAAGGATGCTACATGTTTAACGGAGACAATTTAAGATATTTTAGTGAGTCCCTTAAGCATTCGCCATGGCCGTCCTTCCACACGGGAATACCTATCCTTAAACACAAAGCGCTTTTCCAGTAATGAGATTTTACGCTGTGGGGTTTACCCTTAAAGCCATTTGCCTTCCCAATCTGTCCTCCTCTTGCTATCTGACCACCCTGAGAAGTAGCCACAGACCAGATCTTATAGGGACTTGACAGGAGGCAGGAATGTTTGACTTTAGAGAGTATAATTCTTTAAAAATAGTTTGTATTTTTAAAGCAAAATCTTGTAACTTACTTTCCAAAAAAAGACGTTACTGAAGAAAAGTTTCTATTCTGTTAAACAATTATTTATCTGCAAAAAAAAAAAATTATTTCAACAAAAATGCAGTCATTTATTTCCAATGTGTGAAAGAGAAAGCACTGAGAACTCCAAAACAGAATTAGAAACAGGACAAAAAAAAAAAAGAAAAAAGAAAGAAAGAAGAAGTATTTCTTCTAAGACATCACAGGAGATGGTTTTAAACGAAACAGAAATGCTAAAGTCCAAGCTGAGGCAAACCACTGTCTTCCTGTCTTTTGATCTTCTTCGAGTCAGCAAAAGGCTCTGAAACTCTTCCACAAATAAGAGAGTCCCTGGGAAGTGATCGTGAGAAGACGCTGTCCTCCACTGGGGCAGGACAATGCGAGAAGGCCGAGGGGCTGTGGTCAGGGCCTATGACCAGCTTCTTTTTTTTTTTTTTTTTTTTTTTTCTTTTTTTGAGACAGAGTCTCACTCTGCCGCCCAAGCCAGAGTGCAGTGGTGTGGTCTCGGCTCACAGCAGCCTCCGCCCCCAGGGTTCCAGCAATTCTCCTGCCTCAGCCTCCTGGGTAGCTGGGATTACAGGCATGCGCCACCACACCCAGCTAATTTTTGTATTTTTAGTAGAGATAGGGTTTCACCATGTTGGCCAAGCTGGTCTTGAACTCCCGACCTCAGGTGATCCACCCACCTCAGACTCCCAAAGTGCTAGGATTACAGGCATGAGCCACTGTGCCAGGTCTACGACTGGCTTTAAATGAACAAACCATGGCTGCCTACCCCAGACTTGAGGTGATACTTCCTACTTCTCAGGAAGAAAGGAAGTCATACCGAGGTGAAACAAAGGCAAGAGAAAGGCCAAATCTCATAAAGAGCAAGGCACAGGGAAAGTTTTGCTTGTCAAATACACTTTAATCTCTAAAGTCACTGGGCTTTGATGTTGCCCCAAACAGAAAACCTACATGGTTTGCAAGATTTACAGCATTTCTAGTGGGAACAGTTTCATGCTCCAGGGTTTTTCCTTCAGAGATTAAGGTTTATTTTATCCCTGATGTTCAAGGTGTCTGACTGTAAGAGCCTCATCAGAGATAAGGACATTCTCCTGCCCTCTGACTCATCAAATACACCAAACTTTTATTCATCAAATCAAATTCGCTTTTCAGGGAACAAAGCTGCTGGAGATGATCCAAACTGTGGGGTAATCACCGTCATTCTGACAAGACAGAAGTGTTTCTTTTGCATAGAGTCAGCTCCTAAGGGAGATGATAAAAACTGGCTAAAAATGGCTACACTAATCTCTATATTATAAAAGACCACACAATTCATTGCTTAAGTTGAAATGAGGCAAAGCAAAATAGAAGGGGGAAGAAAGAAACAAATTACCACCACTGCCCATACATCAAAGAAAATCTACCACAAAACCCCCAGCACTCAAATAATTATAAGTCACACAGAACAGAAGCAGTTTACAAAGGCCACTTGAGGCACAGTTCACTGGAAGGAACTCTTCGTATTTCCACTAACACTTCTTTCTTGAACAAGCTGCATCTTCTTCTGACCTCAAGGTGAGGCCTGACTTGTAAGGATAATACATACTAGGCTAAGAAGCTGGTAGTAAATTTCAACTGGATGGCGTATCAGACTTAATTAATCCCAGCACTACCCAGGAAAATGGTAGGTGGAATCGCAGAACAAATGTGCCTGGATGTTGAGAGATCTACTTCTCATCTAAGCGTCATGGCCAGCAGAAATGAACCGGTGAACAAGTCATGTCCTGGTTCTCAAAATCCCCATTAATAAGAGGCTCCAACCTCAACATTCCCCATGCAATCTGTTGATGATGATTCTACGGCGAGTGGGAACCATTTGCTTTAATCAAAACAGAAGGCAAAACAAGAAAGAATTTCCCCACACTCCTCTCTAAATACACAAGCTTAATAGAAAAGAAGTCTATTCACTTCTAGGAATGGAAAACATAAACAAATCCTTTTGGCGTAGTATTCATAATGATGCTAATGGAAGACACTCCTTTTTCACTGACGCATGTCAGTGCATCTCTGAAGTTAACACATAAAACCACAAAACACGCCAGGGAGGGGAAGAGGCTGGTCTGATACCAGCAAGTGATTAGCAGAGGCTAAAGTGTAACCCAGGTATCTGGACTTCTGACTCACAACCCTCCTAGAGATTACTCCTGGAGGTTGCCTTAGGACACAGGTAACTGTAAGTGAGTTTTTACTCTAAATTGCAACAATTTGATCCTTCTCCTAGTACCCCCAGCTATACTGTAATAATGCCCAACCATTTTCCTCTGTTTTTCCACAACAGACACACACTTGTGAAATAAGGAAGGTATGTTTGTCCCTTTGGGGGACAGTTTCTTCCATGCAATTTGCAACAAAATGCACCTTGGATTTTAAAAGAGCTATTCTGTAGTTACGATATTGATTTTTCATTTTGCTCCACAAATACTACCACAACTTTATAACTGATATACAGCATTAACAGTTTCCTTGGCCTTAGAGACCAAATTAATCACAAAATCAACAATCTGTTTTTATGCCACAGAGTTCAATTTTCGTTTTCAACATAAATTGCAAAACCACGGCCAGAGCCCAGTGCAATTTTAGAGATGCATTGCTAAATTGCCTCCCATTTGTGATTTAATACAACAAAGGTTTTGCAAATTAAAATGTTTAAGGCTTTAGGTTAGCCTGTTTTTAGTCAGCTACCAGGCAACTGAATGTCTACAGGCTGATTTCTGGAGAACAGAGTAAAGCTAGCTGGGATACCACATGTCTGGCTGCAGTGCACTTCCTCTCAGGAACCTCCAGGTTGACCTGTAAACATCAGTGCCACACAGAATGGTTTCTGAGAAATGTCTCCTCAGATCAGATGACACAAATGCATCTATAGATTCACCTATCTTCCCCCACCTTGTCCTCCTGTCTTTACCATTCTACTGAAATTCTTCCCATGATGAATGCAACGGTATGGCCACTTCCTAACTTCCCTGCAGGGTTCGACACTATTACATTCACTGACTTTCCTCCACTCCATTCTACCACCTACTCCTGGTCCTCTTCTCACCTCTCTCGCTGCTATCTCTGGCTGTTCCACTGGCTGTTCTGTGCCTGTCCTTCAGACTAGGTCACCCTACTTTGTTCTCCTTTACTCTTGAAACTACATTCTCTCTTACTCACTCCGATCGCTCAGCCACTGTCTCTATGGAGATGCCTGCCATGTGCTAAGTGCTTTCAAGCCTGAGTTAACATATGAGAGAACACTGCCTGGCACATGATAGGCATGAAAGGAATGCCTACTGCAGACATAAATCAAACTCCCAAATCTACGCTTGGCTCTGACGTCTCTACCAAGTTCCAGACTGGTATTTTCATCTCTTCTGAGATGTTCAGTATACCGGCTGCTCAAATTCATTTGCCCCTAAACTTCCTTCTTGGGTGTAGCTCAGTAAATGGTATCACCATCCATCTAATAACTAAGACTAGAAGAAATCTTGTAAAATTGCCTGTGACTTCATCATCTCTCAGCTCTGTCATCCAGACTGATGGTGAATTCTATGTACCTATCTAAAAACAAAACAGGCTGGGTGCAGTGGCTCACACCTGTAATCCCAGCACTTTGGGGGTCGAGGCAGGTGGATCCCCTGAGGTCAGGAGTTTGACACTAGCCTGGCCAACATGGCGAAACCTCGTCTCTACTAAAATTACGAAAATTAGCCGAGCATGGTGGTGCACATCTGTAACACCACTACTTGGGAGGCTGAGGCAGGAGGATTACTTGAACCTGGGAGGCGGAGGTTGCAGTGAGGAGAGATCACACCACTGCACTCCAGCCTAAGTGACACAGTAAGACTGAGTCTCAAACTAACAATCAACAAAAACTCTGAATTTACCGCCCCTTTTAATTCCCTCCAATTATTGCCCTGGTTCAGAACCTCATAATTTTGCACCAAAATTTTTGCAGCAGGTCCCCATGCCTCCAGCCTCTCCTCTCTAGTCTATCCACAATGCTGCTACCAGTTCTAATTTAGAAGAATGGGTCGATTGGATCACTTTCCTACTCAAAAATCTCTGAATCCCGCTCCAACCACTGTCTCCAGAACAAAGGCCAAATTTCTAAGTGTATCATTCAAAGCTCTTCATCAGCTGGCCCCATTCTCCCCCCTCTACTTGTTCTCTAGTTCTACCCCACCTAGGTACCGGAAGTACTGGTTACAAGGCACCACATACTTTTCTGCAAATATGCCCTACTAATGTTACACAGCCATCCCTCTTGTGCCTATTGTTTGTACTGTCTAAAATGGGCTCTGTCCCAACCTGGGGAACAAAGTGAGACCCCATCTCCACAAATAATAAATTAGCCGGGCATAGTAGCTAGACTGTGTGGTGGTAGAGCTATACTTCCAGCTATTTGGGAGGCTGAGGCAGGAGGAGCGCTTGAGCCCAGGAGTTCGAGGCTGCAGTGAGCTATGATTATACCACTGTACTCTAGTCTAAATGACAGAGCAAGATCCTGTCCCTTAAAAAAAACTGTTAAAAAAAAGCGGCTCTCAGCTGGGCGTGGTGGCTCACACCTGTAATCCCAGCACTCTGGAAAGCCAAGGCGGGCAGATCACCTGAGGTCAGGAGTTCAAGACCAGCCTGGCCAACATGGTGAAACCCTGTCTCTACCAAAAATACAAAAATTAGCCAAGCGTGGTGGCGGGTGCCTGTAATCCCAGCTACTTGGGAAGCTGAGGCAGGAGAATTGCTTGAACCTGGGAGGCGGAGGCTGCAGTGAGCCATGATTGCACCACTGCACTCCAGCCTGGATGACAGAGTGAGACTCTGTCTCAAAAAAAAGGCTCTGTCTCAAAAAAAAAAAAAAGGCGGGGCTCTCTGTCCCTCTTTTTCACCCACCAAATCTCTGCCTGTTAAAATCTAATTCACCTTTCAAGGCACAATTGAAAGGCACTCCTCTTCCATAAAGTCTTGCCCAGTTTTCTGAATCTGACTTCTGTTCTCTGCAGCACCCTCAGAACATGTATTTTCTACCCCCTCAGTTGCCACTGCACATCATGCCTTATTCATGTATATGTCTGTTACATGTGCTAACACACATGTGAGCAGCACAAGGGCAGCAACTCTGTTTTCTCAAATGTTCGACACCTTAAACCTTTAAAAAAATTTAATAACAGTTTGTTAGACTGGACTGAGAACTTCCCTGGACTTTGAGCCCCGCTGGTAGATGCCTGCTGAATATGAACTGTACTTTTTCAAAAGATAACAGACTCTACTGGAAGAGGATGGAACAATTAGGAAATGGCAAACTGGGCATCATCCCAGGCCTGCTAGGAAAAGCAAGAGGGATATGGGATGCTCAGAGAAGGATGCTGAGTTATCTTAATTTCAGCCCATAGAGAGAACAAATGAACATTTTCTTGGGGACTCAAAGGTTACCATATTTCTCCCTCATGCTCAAGACATGTTTATAAACACAGAAGGCTATAATAGAACTCACATGAGAGACGAAACTCAACTTTAGCAAGTGTTTACATTCTCATCAGGACAACAAATCACTTCTCACCAGGAGATTCCAACTCAGTCAGCATGAAGATTCTTGTACATGGGCCAAGGGGGTCTACCCTGGGCCAGAAAACCTCCTGGCCCTTCAGGCTGGATTGTGACTCTAGGCACCAACACAAGAAGAATAAGAAAGTGGCATCTCAATGACAATTCCAAACCCACTGTCCACATTCTGCATGGCTCTGAAGTGCCAAAGTACCCACGGGCCATGACAGGTACTGATTTGTCACAACACTGCCAACCTAGACAGGCACAGGGCAATATCAAAGAGGATGGCACCAGACCTTCCTGACAGGAAAAGGCTGGTAGCCAAGGTCCCCAAAGTTTCTTATATCTGGCAAAAGAAGGAACGATGTGCCGACCCCCAGGAACCTGGACCTTTCTTAACATCTGAGGTCAATAATATTTGGAAGATAATGAAATTAGGAAGGGAGAATGACAGAGGCCATAACTGAGGTTCTACCAGGGGCAACATCCCAAAAGAATAATTCCTGTCAATTCACTCACCTGCTCATCATTTGTTAATAACTAGACCATGGCTTTACTACGAGTTTGCATGCAATGGTTGGACATTTTAGACTTGCCCCTGACAACGAAAATCTGACAAGGGATGTCTTATTGCAGATAATAGGACCTAAATGAATCCTATGGAATTGGCTCGTATTCCAATAATTGGGAGAATCTGTACAAAGAAACTGCATGGCCATTTACATTCTATTTTACAATATGATCAACAATTCTCAGTTCTTTGTCAAGGGATGGTTAATAAGATTCACAAATTAATGACCAAAAACCACTTCATCAACTTTAATGTCTCTAGCAGCACTGGACCTTCACGAAATAGGTAAGTACTCTCAAACTCTATCTGCCATAGAACCTCAGTGCCTCCAGAATAAAGCTTGAGCTCTCAAGCATGGCTTTCATGAGAGTAATGGTAAAGTATAGTGCAGGGACCTGATCTAGTCAGACAGACCAAGGGAGTCTGGACTGAGGAAGGAGTAATTGAGCTGGTATCTTAAAAATGAGTAGAAATAATTTCTATTCCTCTCTTGGTGAGAGAAGACATTCCAGGAAGAACAAATGACATGTGCAAAGGCCTTGAAGAAGAAGGGAGCATGATGTGATTAGACTGACTGAGAAAGGGCCGTTGTGGTAGGAATACAGGGAGTGAAGGGGTTGGAGGAAAGGTGAGGAGGAAAAGATGGGCTGAGGATAAAGGACAGACAGTCCCTGACTTATGACAGTTTGACTTATGATGGTTTGTCTGACTTACAATTTTTCAACTTTACTAGGGTGCAAAAGCTATATGCACACAGGAGAAACCATACTTTGAATTTTGCATTTCTATCATTGGCCAGGTTAGCGATACACAGTCCCATACTCTCTCATGATGCTGGGCTGTGGCAGAGAGTTTGTGCTCCCCGTCAGCCAAGCTACCATGAGGGCAAACCACCAATACTGTACTCTACAGTGTACTGTATTCAATAAATTACATGAGATATCCAACACTTTATTATAAAATAGGCTGTGTCTTAGATGATCTTGCCAAGGTAGGCTAATGCGTTCTGAGCATGTTTAAGTCACTCTAGGCTAATCTATGATGTTGGGTAGGTTAGGTGTATTGAATGCAATTTCAACTTAACAATATTTTCAACTTTCAATGGGTATATCAGGACACAGACCCATCGTAAGTTGAGGAGCATGTATATTTTAGTCTTTATCCGAAGAGCAAGTGGAACCCATTAATGAGTTTACACAGAGAGGGGTATGATTAGATTTGCATATGATAATATTACCCTGGCTGCTGTGTGAAGAGTATAGGAAACCATAGAGTAAGCTACTGCAATAGCCCAAAGGAAGGCTGGTAGCAGGAGAGATAAAAAGCAGACAACTTTGAGAGGTATTTCAAAGGTAAGAGTTCTCCCACAGGGTACCTGGGGTGGAGAGAGGGAAGTTTCAAGAAGGATTCCTCTCCTTCTGGCATGAAGACCTGGATGTGGAGTGGTGCTGCTTCTTCAGTTAGGGAACTCTAGAAGGGGGCTAGTTTGGGGGAACGGACAGCCACTGGTCCACTTTAGAAGCCTTACATAACCTGCATCTTCCTGCTTCTACCACTCTACACGTTATTCTCTCCACAGGAAATAGCCACTCTTTTCTCATGTCCATCCTCCTGTTAAAATTCTCTCCATTCTATAAGAATCAACTCAAAATGCTTCACTGTGAAGCTTTGAAATTGGATCCACCTAAATGTGTCCTACCATCTTCCAAGCTTTCGTAGTCTGTTTCTACCATAGTTATCAACATCATCTTCCACCTTACATAAGAATCATAAACATAGCTGTTTCCCTCCCGAGTCCCCCACAGAATGAAGGAAACACAGCAGGCACTCAATACCTCTCTGCTCGTTTAAAGTGAGGGAGCCTTCCTGTTCGTTCGCTAATCTGTTCATATATTCATCCGTTCAATCAAATCTAACTTGGTGAGAGGTCAGGTGCCTGTTGAACAGTAATTATCAACCCTAAACACATGTCAGGATTACTTGGGAGGTTTTGAACCATACTGCAACTTGGTGAAACATTAGAATCACATGGGACCCACAGCTTAGACCAATTAAATCTGTATCTCTGGAGGTGGGACCTAACTGATGAAAAATTTTAAAAATTGTCCTAGGTGTTTCAAATATGCAGCCAAGATCGAGAGCTATGGCTACTGAACCCCAATGCCTGGAGCTGGTGCTTATGTCTTTAAAAAGTTGCATGAAGTGTCTTTGATATAGATGCTAATGTTGACAGAGTCTAATGCAGAGAAATTACATTCCAGAGAAAGTGAAAAAGATAAGATTTCTGCAGTTAATAATGGATAATTATTGAATCTTTTAAAATAAGGGAGTTTTTCAAATGGATTACACCAAAAAGAAGGAAGAGCAAGGCATTCAACAAATATCACAAACAAAGCACCACTAGCATAAAAGGGTGCACCTCAGAGAGAGCGTACACCCATGAAACATTTGCTTCTTCACTTGTTCAACCAATATGTGTTGTGTTATGACTTTGTTTCAGGCACCAAGAACACAGCAGTATGCGAGACAGAGTCCCTGCTCTCAAGGTGCTTATAGAATAGCACAGGTAATAGGTGAACAAATAAAACACAATTTCGGACAGTGATAAATACTCTCAGGAAAAAAATAAAACATGGTAAAAAGAGAAAGGGCCACTGTGAGGTGACTTTTGAACAGAGAACTGAATGGAAAGCATGGATTATACATATGCACAAACCTAAGATGAGAGTCTAAGGAGCAACAGGAACTCAGGTGAAAGTTAATGGGTCACCAAATTAGCAGGATGGCGGGAGGAATAAAAGAAGTAGATTCAAAGCAAAAATGCAAAAGATGCCAGGCAATGGACAAAACACTACATGTATTATCTCAGGCAAATCTCACAACAATCTGCTAAGGGAGGTACTATTATTATCCCCATTTTACAAATGAAGAAACTTGAGACTCTCCATATGACTGCCACTGTCATACACAACAAAATGATGAAGTCAGGGCCCAAACCCCAGTTTGATTAACTTGAAAGCTAAAGCTCTTAACCCAAGAACATCTAAGCCTGACCACTTCAAAGGTGATGGAGTGGCTGATCACATAGGTCATATAGCCAGCAACAGACGCTCACTTTACAACATAGCATGAGATAACACAGCAAGAGATGTGGTCTAGTAAAGCCCCCAACTCCTGAGAATTAGTGTCTACCCACTCAAATATAGTAAGGGGTCAAAGAAAGCTCTCCACCCCTGCTGAGATCTCTTTTCGTCCTTGTCTTTATTAGAAAATATTGTTCTAACCACTCCCCAGTCATCACAGTTCCCCGCAAAGTCTTCTTGAAATAAAACTCTTACCTAACAAACTGTGTGTGGAAGGTAAAGGCTTCAACCTGCAGTTCCATAGCCAAGCAGGAAAAGGCCCAGAGCAGAGAATGAGTCAGTGTTTAAATGATCCTAATGAAGACTGACAGGTGGAGGAAGAATGAGGCGAGCAGGAGAGGCCAAGGAGGCTCATCATATCAGAAGGTAACAACTGAAACTCAGACCTGAACAGATTCCAACAGGAACATAACTTTAAACAGAAAATCAGGCAAAGTGCCATGTTTCCAGGGATGGGGAGCCCTCCCTTCACCTTCCATTGCCAAAAATAGTTATAGCACAAAGCGCTAGAACTCAGCAGGGTACATAAAGGGCCACCTAAACACCGTGTGGAACTCAATTCCACCACGTAATAACATCACTGCATGTCACGCTAACCGCACTCATCACCCAGACTGATCAGCTGATTTGACGCACAAGTCCATGGTGAAAGAGAACAACCTTCCCACATTTACCAGTCAAGGACAGATGAGTGTTCCTCATGGGAACCGCTATATGTATTGGGATTCTTCAGTTGCAGTAACAGAATGGAGCCTAGGTAAAGATTATTATAGCAATTAAGAGAACAGTTGCTCCCACCTCAGTGCAAACCCCAGCTCTGTTGCTCCCTACTCCTATGAACTGACAAATCTTTTCATACATCTGAGCTTTAGTTTCTTTCTCAGTAAAACAGGAATGAGAGAAATGCAAATGGAAATGGGGCACCATTTTTCACCAATCATTCTTGCAAAAAAGTCTGATGATACACTGCACTGGTGAGGATGTTGGAAAACTGGCGTTATATGGACACATATGTACACATGTACATATATGTATATGTATATACATATATCTATATGTAAATATAGATACATATACACATGTACATAGATAACATATATGTATATTGTCTATGTTTATATATGTACATAAACTAATCTGTATGTAAATATACATGTTTATATATGTATATAAACTCTACATACATACATATAGATAGTATATATATCTATAAATACACACATTTACACACACACACATATAAACTCTGCTACAAACTCTATGTAAGGCATTTGACCATCTCTCTTAAAATTAAAAATACACACATCCTTTGATCCAACAATTTTACTCCTAGGTATTAATTACCATAGATCTCACTTGTGAAAAACGTTATGTATTAGGATACTCACTACAATATTATTTGTAAAAGCAGAAGACTAAAGACAGTAGAAGTCTGGTTACATAAGTTATGGAACCATACAATAAAAAGCTACACAGTAATTTAAAAGAACATACAAATTTGGAACAATCTTTAAGACACAGTGTTATCCATCTAGGGAAAAAAACACATAAACGTTTGTAACTACATAGAATATCTTAGCTGGGCGCAGTGGCTCACGCCTGTAATCCCAGCACTTTGGGAGGCTGAGGCTGCCAGATCACTTGAGGTCAGGAGTTTGAGACTAGTCTAGCCAACATGGCAAAACCCTGTCTCTACTAAAAATACAAAAATTAGCTTGGTGTGGTGGCAAGCACCTGGAATCCCAGCGACTCGGGAGGCTGAGGCAGGAGAATCGCTTGAACCCAGGAGGCAAAGGTTGCAATGAGCCTAGATTGCACCATTGCACTCCAGCCTGGGCAACAGAGGAAGACTCCGTCTCAAGGAAAAAAAAAAAGAAAAACTAGAATATCCCTAGAAAGGTATGGAAAGAACTAAGAATAGTGCTAGCCTCTTGGGAAGGGAATGAGTGGCTGGAGGATTGAGAGGAGAGAAACATACTTTTCACAGCATAGGCTTTTATAACTTTGTTTTTATTTTTATTTTGTAAGAGACAGGGTCTCACTCTGTCACCCAGGATAGAGCACAGTGGTGCTACCACAGCTCACTGTAACCTCCAACTCCTAGACTCAAGTGATCCTCCTGCCCCAGCCTCCCAAGTAGCTGGAACTACGGGCATGTGCCACTACACCTGGCTAAGTCTTTTGCATTTTTTGTAGAGGCAAGGTCTTGCTATGCTGCTGGTCTTGAACTCTTAGTCTGAAGTGATCCTCACCCCTCAGTCTCTCTAAGAGCTAGAATTACAGGAATGAGCCACCATGCCCGGCCACGTTGATAACTTTTGAATTCTGTATCCTGTGTCTATGATATCGTATGTATATTTACAAGCAAACAGCTCTGAGAAAGCTCATGTGAAAGATCTGGCTCAGGTCATATGCTCATGGAGTAGCCAGAATAAGACAATGCACCACACCCTCTAGCCAATGAAGAAAATGGCACCACAAGGCAACATGAGGATGCTGCCAGAGAAGGAGGAATGAATGCTGGGTGAGCAAAAATAGTGTCCATCTCAACACCAGATAGCCTCATTTTGATATGCCAGGTCCAAACACAGGGTAGAGAAAAAGTTCCAGAGAAACACTCAGTTTATCTTATTTTGCTATTGGCACACCATTGAAAGTTGGCGAATGCATCAGAGAAATATCCCAAGCACAGCCATGGATATTTAGGGAGTGGTAGAAAGCACTGAACTGGGAACTGGGAAATCTGGGGTTCTATATTATCTGGCTCTATGCCCTCCAGAAAAGCCTACATCCTTCTGAGTCCTTCCTTTCCAAAAAGGAAGAGAAGATGATCACCTCTCGGGTCCCTTCCAACACTGACATTCCTGAATGCCATGGCACTTGGACCTCAGCTTGTGAGAGCCTAGCAGTTTGAGTACCATTAGGGTGAATACCTAATATATAAAGAAGAGAGGATAAATGTTTCAGGCCTTGAAAGAAATTAAGCAATGCCCAATATCACTATGCCGACGTTACCCGTTTCTCTGGCATTATGAGCAATGATGAGATATCAAAGAAGAAGGCATTCTAAAAAGCCTGAAGCCCATTTGTTCTCTAGGGGAGCAATGACCCTCTGGTGTGACTTTCATCAGTTTCTTTGGTAAAATGAAACAGTAGTCCCATAGTATCATTTCTCTATGTCACTATCATTTAAGGAGAATAGTGGCCTCTAAATTTACCCCAAGACCTTAGATTCCTAAGCAGAATCAAAGTAAAGGCAATCTTTCAGAAGCCCACGTTTGAAGAACAAACTGAGAGCTATTACTCACTCAACAATTAACATCTTGTGGCTTAGAAGTAATAAAACCAGTCATTGGAAAATAACAGCCATCACATAGAGAGGGAAAACATGAGGGTCTAGCAGAAATCTATGTGCAAAGGTGGGAAAGACCAGAGTGAACAACGGCCATTTACATTCTGAACATTTACTCAGTCTTTCAATTGGTGTGACTGACAAGCTGAAGTGCAATGGCAAATAGAGACAGCAGAGAGTGCACAATCACTAACGTGGGACTGTTAGCCAAGGAGTGGAGAGGTATGTGTGGGAAAGAAACCACTCTATTTCAGCAGTGGAAGTGAGAGAAGACCACATCCACTCTCTTGAACCAAATCAAATAGCTCATGAATGACACTTTGGCTGTATTTCAAAATAATTTTTATGCAAATATTGAGTTCACATGACTGTCACCTGGACAAGAGGCAGTGAAGATGTCATTTCTTCCAAACTGCAACTCTAATAGCAAAAGATCAAATGAAATACACTTAGGGTTCCTAACATGGAAGAGAGTCATAAGTGGTTCATACATGGGAAGACCTGCTTCTGACCAAAGTCCAAAATTATTAAGCTGGTATTTAATTTATCAGAGAAAAACAAAGAATCTTGGTAGAAAAATTACCTAATCTCATTTGTAATTCTCATTCTAAAAACGTATGGTGTTGCTTGTTTGCTGTACTCACAAAGCAGACAGGTCTTGAAAGTAGTGCAAATAATTGAATTTGACTTGCTTTCAAAGTAAAACCTTTGCAAGTGCAAGATAATCAAACGGTTTTCATTTTATTTTTAGTTGCACATGTTTAGCACTTTGCTTCCCATGACTTTGATGGGAAGCCAGTCATTAAGGGGTGAAAGTGTCATACCTTGCAAAGAAATGCATTAGAGAAAAAAACGTCCTTGCTAATCTTCCTAATCTTATCTCTAGCTGCTGGACTCACACAAACCAAACTCCATCCAGTCTAATCAAGTTTGCGAGCAGGTCTGTGTTTTCCCACTGCGATGGCCCTGCTTCTGCCATCTTTGAATATTCTCCACCCATCTCCATCTATCAAAATCCTTCGTATTCCCAAAGGCCTCTGTCAGAATCTGCTCTTCTCCTTTTTCTTCCTCTGAATTACTTACTGCCTTGTGCCTTATCAACCTGGGAGACATAAGTCCTAGCTCTTTGTATAACTTCACACTTATCTGCAAAAAAAAAAAAAGGAGCAGATGAATGATTAAATGACTGGGATGAAGAAAGAGCACTTCTGATGTCACTATATTAAAATAGATTTCAAATATAATTATTATCCAATGTTTAAGGCTACCTTTCATCAAAATATCTCAGTAGTGTGGAATAATAAAAACTGAAATGCAAGAGAAGAGGATTCTGAATTTTCAGATTTAAAAGACGGAAACCAAGAGTCTTAACACATTGCCCTTTTTTTGAGAATATTCTATTTAACTTTCAGATTTTTCAGACTGCTCATATAAAGATCGAGTTCTTTCAGAGGTCTTATTTGCATCCAAAAATGTAATCAAGGCTATTTCAACCTAGACAAAAAACAACACTGCTTAATTAACTCAACCAATAAAGCCAGACTCTTTCTCACATTAAAGAAAAAAAAATTAAAAGACAGATCCTGAGAATCCCAGAAGGCCACCCTGTGCTACTTATGCCAGGCTATGTGGATGCCATATGCATTCGAATTCTGCCTCAGGACAAAAGGGAGATGGGGCACTCTAGAACCAGTCAGAAGACCTGAGCATCGGCTACAAACACAACTGATTTCTCTCCTACAACAAAGTGGTGGGGTGGGTTGGTGGGGAGGAAGAAAAATCTTCAGCCCCCAGTGGCATTCACCTCAAAATCTTTTATAAGGCTTCAATCTTCCGACTTTACCTAAGGAATGAAGTCAGCTTCATGTATTCAGATAAGCAATAATAGTTCTGCTGCTTATAGAATTACAACCAAACTTTTTCCTTTGTTCTAGCAAAAGACTTCCTGTGAGAAAGCAGTCATCCTTTAAAGCTTTCCAGTCCAAAGGTCTCCCCTGGTTTGTATTCCCCTATTCCCGTCCCCCAAAGGAAAAGCTCAATCCACATCACAAGGCATTTCTTGGTTCCAAGCTGTACTGGTTTCTCAAGGACTCCTGGTGAGGAAAGAAAACTGGTCACTTGAACATCCTTTCCTGGGATCTATCTGAAGTGCAGACAAGCAGCAAAGATGAATATTAATATGCCTTCCATCATCAAAAGCTATTGCATACCCAAAGGATGATAAATATTTTAATCAGTTTTCAGCTTGTCTAGAGGAAGTCAGTTTACTCCTCAGGGACTTCCCTAGTTCTGTGCCCAAAACCTGTCCAGTCCATGCTGCTTTCTCTATATAATTTTGAAAATTTGTAACAAGAAAGTCCAAGCTTTGTTGGAGAAGTCATTTAATTTTGTGACAATTTACTAAGTTTTTCCAGAAGAGGGAAATCTAAAATATGAAGGATGATAACAAATAAGACAAAACACTATGATTCTAACTTTTAGCAACACTTGTACTCTGGGAAACTAATAACCTACTTAATCCTCTCATTAAAAAAAAAAAAAGATTTTCCATATTTGCATAAGTTGTTTGCCTGTGATTGCTCAATCTTCTCAGCTATAAATGCCAGAGGCATAAAACAAGACTGTCCTCTGTGCCCTCAATATTATTTTGTTTTTAAAAAGAAGTTAAAGACGTTTTGGGGTATTATTGTAAGAGTTATGTTTGTTTAAGAATAAAACTAACCCAAAAATATTCCTGTGAAGCAGGTAATAAGAGGTAATATTTTAGGAAAATGTATAAAGTTAAAAAGAATTTATTGGCCAGGTGCTGTTATTCACACCTGTAATCCCAGCACTTTGTGAGGCCAAGGTGAGAGGATGACTTAAGGCCAGGAGTTCAAGACCAGCCTGGTCAACACAGCAAGAACCTGTCTCTGCAAAAATAAAAATAAATTAGTCAGGCATGATGGCTTGTAGTTCCAGCTACTCAGGAGGCTGAGGTGGGCAAATCACTTGAGCCCAGGAGTTTGAGGCTACAGTGAGCTATGATCACACCACTGTACTCTAGCCTAGGCAACAGAGTAAGACCGTCCCAAAAAAAGATTTAAGGCCACAATGATCAACATGGGTGGGAGGAAAAGGCAGGACTAGAACACAGACCTCACGTGAACTCTTTCTTTTAACAAACATGTGTCGAGTACCTCCTATGCAGTAGATGCTGTTCTAGAGGCTGGGGAAATAAGAGTGACTAAAACAGACCAAGTCCCTGCAGCCCTCATGGAGATTATTTCAGGTAGAGGCAGACAACAAATGGATATATAGGATAATTGCAGTTGGTGGAAAGTGTTAAGAGTACAGTAGAAAAGAGTAAGGCCCTGCTACAATGAGAGAGTGCTTGGTCAGAGCAACTCTCTCCAAGAAAGTGACATGAGCAGAGATCTGAATGAAATGAGGGAGAGAGTCATGTAAATTACAGAAGGACAGGCATTCCAGACAAAGGCAGTGGCACATGCAAAAATCCTGGGCAACAGTGGGCTGGGCATGTTCTAGACATAGTAAGACAGACATTAGGGGAGGGAAAGAGGGGGAGCACTGATGGAGGTCGAGGAATGGACAGATCCTGCAGGGCATTAGGCCATTGCAAGGGAGGTGGATTTCTAAACATGACAGTAGGTTTGAAACAGGGGAGTGAAACGACGACCTGACTTGTATCTCAAAGGAACATTCTGACTGGGATGGACCTAGGGTAGCAGAAGCAGGAAAGCTGGTTGAGAGGCTATTTTATAAACAATGGTAGTTTTTACCAAGGTGGTAGCACAGGAGGTAGTGAAGGGTAGTCAGGTCATGAGTACATTCTGAAAGTAGAGCTAACTGGATTCACTGATAAATCAAGAGATACATCAAGAAGACTCCAAGGTTTTAGTCTGGGCAACTGGACAGTTCAAATTACTGAACTGTGAAACACTAGGGACTACAGAAATCAGAACTTGGGTTTTGGATATGTTACCTTTGAGATATTTATTACTGGATGGCTGAATACTGCCCACCCTTCCCAAACAATGTTCAGGTATCCAGGACATGAGACTTCAGTATCAAGAACATATTAATGCATTACAAGCATTGGTATATGCCACCACTCCCATCCTTTAAAAAATGTCACTGCTAACTGCATGAAAAGTTTATGTCATCAAGTAAAATTTGAAACCTCTTAATCCCCCAACATCTGTTAAAGAACATCTGATGCATAATTCTGGATATTTCATAATTTGTCATTTCAATTAATAATATTTAATAAGAGGGCTATATATGCTCAAGCTACCACCAGCTCTAAGTCTTTATAACCAATGCAGATATGGCTATGCAGATATGTCTAAAACATTAAAATTTAATTATGAATAGTGCCCGAAGACTCCAGATTTTTAGCTGAAAGCTAATTTTGTCAATCAAAAACAAGTAGGAGATTTATTGAGCGGTATTAAAAGAAACAAGTAGGAGATGATCTGCCTGAGATTTTTATACATATGAAGGAAAAATTTACAATTGAGACTGTCACAGGTGGTTCCAGATAGACTGAGATCATGCAAAGAAAATGCAAAAAAAAAATGTCAATCACATTCAACTTGTTAGGGAAAACATGCTATTAAAAATATCATCTACAAATAATCACAGAGATCCTTTCAGGAATACAGAAAAAAAATAGATCACAGTTCCCTTTGGTTAAAAAAGGGTCATTATTTTGCAGATGTCAATGAGGAGGGAGCAGGATGGTGGTTATGTTACCCATAAGGCACGGAAGGGCCAACTTAATGTGTTCCCGGGGCTCTCTGGTAAGTCATTTTTTGGCACTGGGAGTACATTTCTCCATAGAGACATTTTTGTACAATATGGAAAGATTCCCAGCCCAGCCTCCCAAAGTATTTAACCCACAGTGGATAGACGCATTGCAAGAGGAGCGCTGACTTCCAAATTGTTGTGAGTCCCTTTAGCTCCTGGACTGAACCCCAGCTCCAGAGGAAGGAAAATTAGGAAAGGAAAGGGATGCTGTCAATAAGGAAGACTCGGTCAACCAGCCTAGAAGTAAGGATTCCTCAGCTGAAGACTGTCCACGCTTCCTTTTAAAATCAATACTGGTGATACCTTGCATTTATGTATGTTTTATATTTTACAAACTTTCTCATTGGATCATGGTAACAATATTCTTCAAAAGGCAACAGTTTTAGTGATTATTCATTAACCAACTTGGGGGAAAAAGATTCTAACATCTTTATAATATTCCAAATAAATGGCACAACATCCTTTGGAAATCTTGTTTTCCTTTCAAATCTGTAGGTCTGGTGATTATTATTATTATTTTGTACACTACTTCATTCTTCTAGACTGAGATTCTTCTAGGATATTTCAGAGGTAATTATAATAAAGTAAATAACAGACTAGAGCTGAATTTAATCCCTCTACCATGCTCCCCACAAAAAAAAAAAAACCCTAGATGAAATAAGGTACATAATTTGTTTTATGTTATATCTTTTCCAGGAAAAAGAGAAATTTCTGACATTCCAATCTTGCACCAGGGTTTCTTAATTCATATCTGAAATGCTATGATAGTCTGCTAGTCAAAGCAATCCAAAATGAATTCTAGCAGCCAAGGCTAAAATAGCACCCCAGGGAAAATAGCAGGATCTTCACACCTTTACATCAATTTGAATTTCAGGGTGGTTAAAACTATTTAAAGCAGCAGAATTCATCTTTTTTTTCTTTACATATAGAATGTGTGAAATGTGTGTATGTGTGTGTGTGCACATGTGCGTGTGTATATTTAATGAAGGTTGTCAAAATTTAGCCAAATCCTACAGAAACGAGGTTAAAACACAAACCCTGGCTGTTTACTCCAGTTTTTCTCTCCACACACTAAGAGTTAAGAGAGATGGCAAGGCTGTCACTTGGAATTTCCTAGCTCCTGTCACTTTGTCTCAGCATCTTCAGCATTTTTAGTGTTGTTCCTATTGTGTGCAGAGCAGAGGCACTAGGAACCATCCTCTTAACATTCCTGAGATGTACCAGGCACATCCTAGGACTTGGTACCAATAAAGCTCAACTCTCACACAGCTCATGTAAGGGTTAAAAACAGAAAGTCCTACCCACTGGTTTGCTCTGATGTTCCTGGAGATATTGTCACTGGATGTATCCTCAGTAGAATTCTATTCAACACCTCTGTCTTTAAGTACAAAGCTGTAGGCTGTAGCAGCTTTAAGAAACATAAGTATCCCTTTTTTCTGCTGCACAGTATCTGTGTGTGAAATTCTCTAAAGGGGTTTAAGTATTTACCCTGAACACTATCAGACGGTTTCTAAAATTTTCCTTATCCAGTTGCAAAAACACTTCAAAGAGAATCATAAACACAGTCCTTTGTGCTTTCGAAGCACACTGTGTTTTTGAGGCTTAAGCCTGAATTCTCTTGGAATTGTATATTCTTTTTTCCCAAAAAGACAGGATACACAACACTTTCTTGTAAAATTCCTTACTAGAGGTACAGACACTCAGGGAAAAAAATGGAAAACTCTGAAATTCATAAGATAATCAAAAAAGGAATAAAAACTTATAAGAAATTCATTGCTAAATTACATGTAAAATTTCTCCCCAGATGTTTTACTTTTAATAGAACAATATAGCTGTGGGGAATTGGAGTGGGTGGGTAGGAAGGAGAATGGAAAGAACCGAGCTTCCCTGAACACCTTTAAGATAACCAAAAACCAAAGATTTAAACCAAAGATTTTAAGCTGCTCCAGCTGCAAGTGACTTTTTCGTTTTTCCAAATTTTCAAAGCTAAACGTAAAGGTCCTAAAACTCAGTGTCTGCACACCAGCTTCAGAAACTGAATTTTTGGATGCTTATGACTCTTTATCCACCTCTAATCTGTGCTTATCTTGAGTCACTCAGCACTGCCCCAGTCAAAAAAGAGAATTTACATTTTAATTTAAAACCACTAGACATCTCACATCTGATCCTAAATTACTATAATATACTCTGCTCTTAAATCAGAAATGCTAACCCTGAAAAATGGGAGACTGGATTATGTTGGCTGATGTAACTTAATGTGCACATTAACACTGAAAAGAAGGGTGAAAAAAATTATATACACACACACACAAAATTATACACACACATACACAAATTACACACACACACAAAAAAATTATACACACACACACAAAAATTATACACACAAAAAAAATTATACACACGCACACAAAAATTACACACACACATACAAAAATTATACACACACACACACACAAAAATTGGTGACTTTCCCATTAATGCAAACAAAAAAATTCGATATTTATATTTACATCACTTTCTTCTGCACATCCCCAAAAATCTTCAATCCTAGAAGGAAGTTTAAAATAAACTTAGCTAATTGAACTATAATACAATAGCAAATACCAGTATATTCAGTAAAAATTTCAGTAAATGAAAAAGCAGCCTTGTTCCTGTATTCAGTTTTAAAGAATTTAATCTAAAGCACTGTGATGAGAACTTCATTAATCTCTCCAAAAATAAACAAACTACTGCTCGGCTCAGTCATTCCCTATGACTGTGTAAACTACATGAAGTGTAACCTATGCTGAGGAAGACTCAACCACACAGCCATGGGCAGGCTCCTGGCAAGGGCCTTCCCAGATGATTTACATAGGCCAAAATAGCAGGGGAAAAGGCATGACTCATCTTAAAATTAAACTATTATAACTAACTTGTCAGGGACAACCTTTACCTTCTTAAGTACATTTCTCTCTTAAAACTTTAACAAGAAGAAACTGGTTACATTATTAAATAAAACACCTACTCATTTTCCACATGTCTCTGCTCTCCTGTGCCAAATTTTAACATAAATGGATAGAATTAAATGTAGCCTATAGCTTACCTAACATAATTATATGTTGTGTTTTACACTGTTTCAAAACGGATACATTAAAATAATCCAGTCTTGGCTCCTACCCACTAAAGTCAATAAAGGTTATTAAGGCCAACTGCCATATAAATGCATTGCTATAACAGCACAAGGAATTGTCAGAACAGGAAATGCAATTCAAAACATTCAAAACCATCAGGATCTACTTTTTATTCTAAAAGAAAAAACCAAGGAAAACAGCAAGAAGAATTTCTCTCCAGTATTGAAATCATCACTACTTTCGAAAATGTTTACTCTGGAAACGATTGTCGAATATTTCCATTGGATTATACCAAATTGACCTTTTTTTTTTTTAAGGTCAATAGGAAATGAATAAATGTCATCAATTTAGAGGATTTCGCACCTAGCATTCTTTTCTGTATCACTGTGAATTTGATAGTGTTAAAACATTTTTATAGGTAAAATAAATGTCAGTTTTGCAAAGAGCGATACCAGACCCTGAGAGACGAATGGCCTATCCATTGAATCTCTGGCTACAGCAAGACTTGCCCACCTCACAGGAGACTTCAGCTTTTCATATTTCTCTTTACCCAGAAAGCAAAGCAGTTGTACAGTTTCTTTCAAATGGTAACTCTCTCTTACCCTGAAGAGTCTTCTCATAATACAATCATCTTGGATGGCAGGGGCGGTGGGGGTAGGAAGTGCATCGGGTTTTAAAGAAATTAAAATAAAAAACAAATATTTGAATAGTATTATAGTGTCATAATGCCATCCTCAATAGGGAGCAAAGCGGAGGGGAAAGGCCAGACTAAATTCCTGGGTTATAAGAAAGGGTTATGTTGCTTTGGGCTTAATGGCTCATAAATTCATGAGGTAATATTCAGGGAAAATGTGATATTTTATCAGAATGTCATTCAAATATAAGGTTTAACATTTACATCACAAGAGCATGGATGGAGTAAAACTATCCGCTGGGAGAAAAAATGGCAAGAATAAACAGTGTGATAAAAATGGTGTTTTCTGGGACAGGAAATGGGAAGTGGAGGATGGGGGAGTTTTAGAGACAGCTGACTAAACTTTTTGAAATATGTGACTGGTTATGACATGTGAAGCAATTACCATTAATGGAAGAAAAGCGATTTCAAAGCTCATTTTCCATTCTTCTATATCCTTCCTGAGACTACACCTTCCAGCCACAAAGTGAAAAAAGAGCACAAAGACAGAAATCACAGCGCAAGTCTCTTCCCTGGTACAAGGACTGATAAAGGTTGCTTTACCCATAAGCAAAAGGGGAAAAGTAATGCACATACTCCCTGAGGTTTTTTATTTTCTCAGCAAAAGAGATCGATGTCATTTTGCAGAACAGACAAAATGCATTGATTTAAAGAAATCCTTCCACAACACACACGATTTTACAATTCGAAAAAAAGTATAAAGATAAAAAAGAATCATTTGTCTAAAATGATAATAATTTTGAGTAAGATAGTCCCTGGAAGCAAAGTGAGGACACTCAGAAATTCCATTTGGATTAGTCTAATGCTATAGAATCCAAATGTGCACCAAACACTGTACTTTTTATGTTAAATTGCTGTTGAATTTGTTAACCCACAACTGATATCCTGTGTTATGGAATCTTGGAGATTACAGCTAACTTGAAGCAACAGGGATAATTCTTGACAGTTAATGGTATTTTTGTATGCGTTTTCCTGAAAGGCTAACATCTTGGGGCTTCAATCTGGTAGCTCAACATTGCCCCCTACTGCTTGCAACTGAGAAAATATGAGGTGGGCTTGTACCAAGCAGAAATCTAACTAGCCACTGCCAATTCCACCCCAGTATACAAATACCAGATTGTACTAAACGAACAGAACCACAGAACCGTAGACTCATCCAACAATTATTCTGTTCTGTCTTTTCCAATAGAAAAAAGAAACCACTATGAATTTGTAAAAAGTCACTGTAAAAGGCTTGAAGCAATGCTTACATTTAATTTGGAAGAAACATCCCTTTTATCTGGACCTAAATCTTCACTCTGCTGATAAAGATCATCCCAAGGCATGCTGAGGAGAGACACTGAGGCCACTGATCTCCCTCAGAACACTTAGAAATGACACGCCAACTGCTGGGAAACCAGCGCCAGAGAGTTCACAGAATTGCTTTTCCTTTTAGTATTTTTTATACAAGAGCGACAAAACAAAGATATTTCCTCTTAACGCATGTGCCACCACCTTCAAATTATTTATACACAAATTTACATAGATATAACTAAATTCCTTAAATGAATTCATAATGAATATCACTTGTAAGCTCACAAGACCAAATATTTTATTTTTTATTTGTGTGTGTGTGTACGTGACACAAGGTCTCACTCTGTCACCCAGGCTAGAGTGCAGTAACGTGATCACAGCTCACTGTAGCCTTGAACTCCTGGGCTCCAATGATCCTCCCACCTCAGCTTCCCAAGTAGCTCAGACCATAGACATGCACCACCACACATGGATAATTTTTTTTAATTTAGTAGAGACAAAGTCTCACTTTGTTGCCCAGGCTAGTCTCAAACTCCTGGGTTCAAGCAATCCTCCCAACTTGGCCTCCCAAAGTGCTGAGAAGACAGGCATTAGCCACCATGCTGGGCCAGATTTTACTTAAAAAAAATAAAATAAAAAAAAAGCTCTTGAACAAAAACAATTTTTTTTTTAAATTTGGTTTTTAAAAAACAAAATCAATGGCTGGGCATGGTGGTTCATGCCTGTAATCCCAACACTCTGGGAGGCTGAGGCAGGTGGATCACCTGAGGTCAGGAGTTGGAGACCAGCCTGGCCAACATGGTGAAACCCCGTCTCTACTAAAAAATACAAAAATTAGCCAGGCATGGTGGAGGGCCCCTGTTATCCCAGCTACTAGGGACGCTGAGGCCGGAGAATCACTTGAACTCGGGAGGCGGAGGTTGCAGTGAGCTGAGATCGCGCCATTGCACTCCAGCCTGGGCGACAGAGCAAGACTCCGTCTCAAAAAAAAAAAAAAAAAAAATCAATAAGAGCTCCTTTCTTATTTGCTCTTCAACTCTAATTCACAGAGTTGTCAAATTACAACTTCAAAGTCAAGCTGATGTCTTAGAGCCAAGGTTCATCAAGTTAAGAGGTTCTAACTCATATGTAAATGGACAAAATCAGAATTACACAGTAGGGGGAAAAAATGTTGCCCTGAAACTGAAGCTGCCTTTATATAAGCAGCCCATAAAAATGGAGAGTACTCATAACAGGCTTAGTTTAGGAACAGAACTGACTAAGGAGATTTAGGCACAGACTTTTCATTAACTCCAATTCAGTTTCACAATGCTCAGTTTTGCATCGATTCAGGTCTTTGGAGAAATCAATTTTTGTGATACTATTAATACATTAAAAGGATTATAACATTCCTTCCCCAGACATATATCCACGAAAAGGTATGATTTAAAGATTTGAGACGTCTGGAAAGCAAGGACTTTTGGATTCTGATCCAGAATTTTAAACTGGGGCCTTCAAAGTTGTGACTTGACATTTTCATTATTATAAAGTAGGAATTAGGGTAGATGCTATGTTAAGTGTTCTTATCACAATAATAATAATTATAATAAATAAGACAGAAGAAAACTTTTGGAGGTGATGGATAGGTTTATGGCATAGACTGCTGTGATGGTTTCATGAACGTATATGTATCTCTAAACTCAGGTTGTACACATTAAATACATACAGCTTTTTGTAGGGCAATCATACCCCAATAAAATGGCTTTAAAAAAATAAAATAGGGATTAGCAATAGCTATCCATTTTTGCAGATTAGTTCATTGTTTCCAGTACATTTCAAACTCTGTGCAGAGGTACTATCTCCAGAGTTTGCAGGCTTTTACCACTTTTCTACTACATGCCAAATCCAACTGTTTGAAGGCAGAACAGTGAGGTGGTGAAGGGCAAGGACCCCAGAGGCAGCCTTCTAGAGTTCAAATTCCAGCTCCCTCACCTATTAGCTGGGTGACCTTGAGGAAGTTACACAAACCCTTTGTGTTTTGGTCTCCTCGTTAGAAAAATGGGGAATATATTACACCTATGTTGTGGGTTGTCATAAAAGTTAAAGAAGTTTTATAGAAAACACCTAGAATAATGTCTGGTACTTAATAAGTATTATGTAAGTGTTTGCTATTATTATTATTACTATTATTTAAATTAAGACTTAATGCAAGACCTCCATGTGGCTTCAACCTGCCTTCCAGCTACATTTCCTCCCACATCATCTGCACTACTTGCTCTGGTCACACCTGACTTCTGGCCCTGTTTTTAGTTTCTGGATTCTAATGTTCTTCCCCAGATCCCCCATCCCATCATACTCCTCGGCATCCAAGGGCCCCAAAAACCACATCTGCCATTTCACCACCATCCCAGCCGGCTCAAGTGGTCTGAATGTAATACTCCCTCCTCTGGAACTATGATTTTCTTTTAACGTTTCACATCTATTACCAGATTTCAATTTAGCTAATGTCATACCTGGTGATATTCGTGCCCCTCTCCTTGTTCAACTGTTGGGTCACAGTGGTTGAGAGCATAAGCTGTGGAGCCAGCCTGCCTGGGTTTCCACCTTGCTGTGCCACTTAGTGACCCTGGGGGAGGCCCTTCATTTCCCTGCCCCTCAGTTTTCACATCCACAAATTAAGGCCTGGAAAAGTTTCCATACCTCTTAGCATTGCTGTAAAAATTTTTAAAGTTAATACTGAGAAAACAGAGTAGCACCTGATGCATATAAAAATGCAAATGAATGTTAAATATTATTTTTGAATTGTTATCCTCTTATCACCACTTCATAGTATATGTCCAGCAAATGCCCTATGAGGAGAAAATACTCAATAAATGCTTATTGAACTAAACTGAGGTTGTACTGACAAAATCCTGGCTATACCCATCACCTTACCAAGAAGAATCTAACTTGATAATTAGGAATTATTAAATCTACATTTGCCTAAGCAAATGAGGCACTGGAGGATTTGTATAACACAGCAGCCCAGAAAACACGGTCCCAGGTCTGATGGACTTACCACACCCTCCATCTTCTTCCACAGTGCTTCCAGTTGAGCCATGGGTTGACACCACCAGTCAGTGCACTTTCTGTATCGATTGCCTTGAAACCAAAACTGCCTCAGCCACTCAAACTCGACCTGTGGACCATAAAGAGAAGATGGTAGTTTTAATACCCTTGTGATAGACAAGCGAGGACAATGACTTCGTCTCTTAATTCTCCTCCAGTAACTTGATGGCCATAGGATGAGAAAAGGTGAGAAAGGTCAGCCTAACCAGTTCCCAGTGTAAGCTGGCATCTCCAGAGCATATCTGCAAAGCTAAGAAAAGAGTAGTCTTAAAACTGAGGTCTGGCCAGACGTGTTGGTTCATGCCTATAATCCTAATAGTTTGGCAGGCTGAGACGTGAGGATCTCTTGAGGCCAGGAGTTTAAGCCCAGCCTGGGCAACATTGCAAGATGCTGTCTCTACAAAACAATTAAAAATAAATTGGCCAAGCTACTAATAAAACAATTAAAAATAAATTGGCCAAGCTACTAATAAATTGGCCAATTTATTTTTATTTTTAAAAATAAATTGGCAGTGGTGTGTGCTGGTCGTCCTGGCTGCTTGGGAGGCTGAGGCAAGAGGATTCCCTGAGCCTAGGAGTTTGAGGCTGCAGTGAGCTATAATTGTGCCACTGCATTCCAGCCTGGGCAACAGAGCAAGAGTCTCTGTGTCAAAATAAAATAAAATAAAATAAAATAAAATAATTAAAAAGCTGAAATTCTCTTACACAACCCAGCTCACGCCAGAGAGGGGTTTTCAATCACATTTATTAGTCAGATGTGAGGAAACTATAAGTCAATCAACAACAAATACTGAGATCCTAATTATAAAGCAGGCTGTACTATGTTTGATGGGAAAGGCATAAACTGAATACGTTTTTATTAAATGTCTTTATTTAAGGCTGGTATTAAAAGCAAAACACAGATATATATTAGGAAATATTAATTATAAGTTTCTTAAATTACAATAAATTAAAATAACTTACCCATGGGCCAGGAGGAGCTGGTGATAATCTTAACCTATATATATAAAACTAATTATGGAGGCATACATTAAACTGACAAAGCCATTCAAATGGTCACTTGTCAACTTAGGGCAGGTGACAATAGGTTAAAAACAAGAGTAGCAATCATATTAGTACAAGTTGAATATCTCTTATCTGAAATGCTTGAGACCAAAAGTATTTCTGATTTTAGAATATTTGTGTTATATACTTACTGGCCGAGCATTTCAAATCCAAAATCTGAAATGCTCCAATAAACATTTCCTTTGAGCATCATGTTTATGCTCAAAAAGCTTTGAATATTGGAGCACCTCAAATTTCAGATTTTCAGATCAGAAATACTCAAGTAACTTGACTTTCCTTCCAATGAATCTACTATGGTAAACTTCAACTGTTTGCCACCTTGGCAGTCCTCCTATTCCAGACAAATCCCACCCATCCCTTCCCCAAACAGCCGATGTGGTCTGAGGAGGCTCCAGCTCCAATGCCAGGGGTGGAATATGCAACCCAGGTCTAAGCCAATCAGCCCACTAGATTCTCTAGTCACAGAACTAGGATTGAGAGGAATAGGAATATGTCCCATCAGAATGAGTCTCAAGACTATCAGAAACTACAGGAAGAAGACTCTGCAGCTATTTTGCCAGCAATGGGAAGAATGGAGCCAACATAGTAGGGGTAGCTGCAAGACGAAAAGACAAAAACCACATGCTGATGACATCAACTGACCCTTGATCGAACTATTCCTGAGGCTGTTTTTACTTAAGCTAGTTCAGGTCGAATGTTTTGCCCCTTGCAACTAAAATAATCCCAACATATTTAGATGAGAGGCTGAGTTAACCTATGGAAATATATAAAATTGTTTTCTATCCATTTTCTAAGTCTTCTATCATTCATCAACTTGAAAATCAAGGTACAATGCTACCGATCTTAAATACTCTTTTTACCACTGCCCGCTAAAGAAATGTGGAGCCACCACAGCTTCAGGCTGGGTTGTCTGGCTTTGCTAAGGTGATCATGTTCCATATATAGACATGGAGCTATTATAATCTTCACCTGTTACCGCAAAGAATTTTTTTGTGTGTTTATCCATATTGAACTTTCATGAGGCAAACAAAAGCAACTTGTGAAGATTTAACAATGGTGAAAATGGCTCAAATAAGTAACCTGAGAATACCAAGTCGTATGAAAAGGTTTTAGTTTACATTAACTAAATGTTTGTTTGCTATGTAGGACTGATTTCAGTTAAAGTTGTTTAAACAAAACAAAACAAAAAAGGAATGTAGATAGTATTAAAACAACAGTTGCTAAAACTTATCTGTGCTATTAAAAGACAGTGGTTAACAAATGTAACCTTGAGTACTTTGAAAGAAGAATTAATACAAGTGTGGTTCAACTTCTGTGAAGATACTGGTTTAACAACGTACTTACTTCAAGAAAAAAATGAGTTCTTTTTGATGGATTTCACATAAAATTTGTTCACACTATGGAAAGAGCCTGTTAGCAAAACATCAAGCCCTATGTTAGAAAGAGTTGAAAAGGTTTAAAAGATTTTCCAGGCTTTGGGCTGGTTATGCCTGTTGAAGAGGACAGAATGGATAAGGCTTGCCAACCATGGTGACTCTGGAAATAGATTATCATATGTAATTAGTTCATCCAGTCTATCAGGGTACACTAGAAACTGGATTTCAGTAAATTAAAACTTGGAAGCAAGGAGAAGGCTATATCTAGGGGCTCTGCTATTGGACAAGAGAGCAAAGAGAGAGCCCTGGCTATTTTAATAAATAATGCCTTCATCTTCCCTTGGATGCCCAACCATCTTTTGAGGCAGATAGTATCATGGTTAAAAATAAGGGCTCTGACCTATAATCCCAGCACTTTAAGAGGCCATGGCAGGAGAATCACTTGAGCCCAGGAGTTTGAAACTAGCCTGGGCAACATAGTGAGACCTCATCTCTACAAAATAAACACATAAACAAAGTTAGATGGTTGTGGTGGCACGCGCCTGTGCTCCCAGATACTTAGATGGCTGAGGCAGGAGGATCACTTGAGCCAGGAGGTCCAAGCTGCAGTGAGCCATGATCGCGCCACTACACTCTAGTCTGGGCAACACAGTGAGGCCATGTCTCTAAAAGAAAAAAGGAATATGGGTTCTGGAGTCAGTTCAAAAGTGGGTACCACTACAGAATAGCTACGTCATCTGTAAGACAGAAACAATTACTGCCTACTATCTGTTAGGCACTTGCTAGATGTCAAGAATACATACTAAACAAGACCACAAGGCTTTGGACTTCCTGTCCTCAAGCATCTCACAATCTTACAAATTTTCTGACCAGGAAAAGTTTTAATGTCCTTGTCAATTCATGCCCACCCTTTCCCACTAATGCCAGTCAGAAACGTTCAACAGCACTGAAGACCTTCTCCCACAGAATTTTATTCATGAGTTGAAGTACTGCCCATGAGATACAATCTCTGTGGACATCAAGTCCACTGGCATGCCTTCTATTCAACTCCATGACCTGACTTTTTCATTTCAATGTTGTGGGTAAAAACTATTACAGGATTTTAATCAAATGCCACGTTTACCAGTTTCCTCACTGCCAAGAGAAAGAAGTAGCTGACTCTCTCCTTAAACTTAATTAAGAGGGCAAAAAAAATCTCCACCTGCTTGATTCAGAGTCTGAGTTAATAAACTCTGGAAATTAGGAAGGAAAGCTACAGCATGGACACTGAACAAAACCAAAGAGTCAGGACGCAAAATACAGTGAGTCCTTATTACTTTGGGGCTAAAAAAACCAAACAAACATCAATGTCTAACCATATTGACTGACTGATGAAGTGGTAACCATGACAGGAGTTGGGTCTTCCTCCCTTCTCCAGAGTTGTAGGCCGCCAAAGGAAGCTCATAGCTAACATAGCAGAAATAAGAGGCAAGCCGTCAGGAGGACAAATGCTGACTTGGGGCCAAGGAACATTCCACGGGTGACACATCCCTGAAGACCTCAATAGCAGGAAACAACCTGTAGGAGCTCTCAGGGTTCTCTCAAAGTTTTCATGATACTTACAAACCAAAATCCCTGATTTTGAACATGCACTTAATGGAAATAAGTCTAGAAGAGGAGAAAGAAATGGAATCAACCCACATATCTGGACTTCAGTCATTGGGCACTTAGGCATTGGAGAGCAAAGCTAATAAGACTTCAAAAGAATATTTCTGAGCCACTTTATCACCATATAGTTGTAAATCATATCCATCACTCCAACGGGTCAGCAAACGTCACCTACTTTTCTTCTACCAAGTTTGTTTAGGCTCTTGATTTGGTCCCAAGTCAGCCATAGAGCTCCCTCATGAGATGTGTGACTGCACCCCTTGGGATTAATGTCTCACTGTAATAAGTTACTTCACTGAGAAAGAAATTAGACCAGGAAGACACGGTAAGGCTCTGCCTACAAAGAGATACCCTATGAAGGCCCTTTTGCAGTAGTTATAAGGAAGCCACATGTCTGATCAGAAGAAAATGAGAGCCAAACAATACCATCAAACATTCCATTCTTCTAGGGGACATTTACTAAGAGAAGAGGCTGAATTCCACATTTTACTATCTTTAAAAAGGAAAGTGGGCCATTTAATAACATGGAAGAAGATTCTGCTTATAATTAAACAAGAACCTTTCCTAAGCATCTTAAATTGGAAAAACTATCTCCAATAAGGTACTCCAAAACATATGCCCAAACTTCCGAAACTGCTTAGTTAGAAACCATCCTAGACAAGGAAAACAAACCACTTCTCAACCCACACAGACTGAGAGCTTGCAGTATGTAAAACCAAGGGCTTCATCCTGTGATTTGTCCAGAAAAGACACATGGCCTTGCAGAAAGAGGCAAGCAAGAAAGAAACTGGGAGAACTCTTACAGACACGTGGGCTTTCATTGAACAACAGGACAAAGTAGAGAGCGGGCATGCAACTGCTAAATCCCAGGCCAACTTGTATGGCAAAAGAACAATATCTGACAATGTGCCCTGACATATGAAATTAATTGTGAAAGTAAGGAGATGACCTTGAAGAATCAGAGATTGGGGGGATGGTGAAGACTGGCACACATGCTATTTAAATTCAAGATCAATCTCTCTATTCAACCCCAGGGGGCTGAGGTTTCTGATACAGTACATCTCTGCCCCACCTCCCTAACACATAATGTCAAAAGCAGCCAGTCACTTTCTGAAGCAGACAAATTTTTTTTTTATTTTTATATTTTTTGAGATAGAGTTTCGCCCTTGTTGCCTAGGCTGGAGTGCAATGGCACAATCTCGGCTCACTGCAACTTCTGCCTCCCAGGTTCAAGCGATTCTCCTGCTTCAGCCTCCCAAGTAGCTGGGATTACAGGCGCCCGCCACCACACCTGGCTAACTTTTTGTATTTTTAGTAGAAACGGGGTTTCACCATGTTGGCCAGGCTGGTCTCGAACTCCTGACCTCAGGTGATCCACCACCTCGGCCTCCCAAAATGCTGGGATTACACGCTTGAGCCACCGCACCCAGCCTGAAGCAGACAGACTTAGATGACAATATTCTGTTATATACACAGTGTGATTTTACAGATTTCTCCCATCCATTGATGGTAACAAAACATCACAGTCAGTCACAAGAGATGAGAAAGGATAGGGAAATACAACAGCCCATATGCATGTTAAAGAAAGCACCCATTCTGCTAGTCTGACACTGAAAATTGTGAGATTTTTTGCGAAGGAAATAACTAAATTTTGAGATTAGAATTTCTATACCATAAATATGGAGAAAGACATAACTTTGCTCTAATTCAGGGAGGTCATCAGGCCCATAAATGTATTATTTCCTGAAGTTCTGGCTATCAGCAATGTTTCCAGCAGGGACTAATAAGAGAGAAAGTAGAACACCCATCAGGCACAATGAAGGGAAGCAAGTCAGACTTGAGCTCAGCATCAGAAGTGGTTACTACTCCCCTGAAAGGCAGAATTGCTTCCCCTGTGGTTCTGGAGATTATGACAATGTTTCACAAAGTGTGGAGCAGCTCACAAGATATTAAATAACTTATAAAGACATTGAAAAGATATTATATGTTGCCATGGGAGACGACATTATTTCTCCTTTGCTCAAAACTCTTCAATGGGTCCCCATTTCCTGCAGGGTAAAAAGGAAAGGCCTTGTCCTTACAAGGGCCTCCAAGGACCTATACGATCTGCTGCTCCCCAGTCTCCTGGAACTACCTCTGTGACCTCTTCTCCTACAAGTAGCAGCCTTACTCCCTCCACTCAAACATACTGTTCCTGGACTGTTCCATGGACTCCAGGCATTCCCCCACCACACAGCCTTTGCAGTGGCTGTTCCTTATGCCCAAAATGCAATTCCCCAGATATCCACATGGCTGTCTCTCATGTCCTTCAATTCTCTGCTCAAAGGACATCTTTTCAACAGGGAGGCTCTCTAGTTCTCTCAATTTCTATCATCTTGCTCTGTTTTTTTTTTTTTCCTGTAGCACTTATCAACTTCTAATATACTGTATAATTTACCAGTGTATTATGTGTATTACTTACCATCATCTCCCTGTACTAGAATGTCTATTTTATTTACCAATATATTCTAAAGCTCCCAGAAGAGTGTCTGGCACGTGCTCAGTAATTAATTATAGAAAGGATGCATGAGAACATTTTTTAACTCCAAATTCCCCATCAATCCTTCTTATTATATCAAAAAGAAAGTCTTAGATTGGTGAATGAACTTCAGTTCTCAACCACATTTTAGTGTCTCCTTTTTTTCTTTTAATGGTTTTTTTTTTGAGGTATAATTTATCAGCCATAAAATTCACACATTGTAAGTGCAGAATCCAATAATTATTAGAAAATGTATAAAGCTGTGCAACCATTACCACTAATCTCCCTTCTTAACATGAAGAAAGGAAACTTGAGGCTCAGAGCCTCCTCCAGACAAGAATATCTGCTGGAATGTAATAACATTACTCTGTTTTCATTGGATCTATCTTTCTGGATACTTTTTCTTTTGGCTAATGATACTGGATTTCCACTTAAAGTAGCAATATAAAGCTTCCTTTTTAAAGAAATGTATACATGTTAAAAAAGAGTTGATTTAAAGTAAAATATTAAGTAACTAAACAATGTATGTAGTCCAAAGATAAAGCAAATATTGAGAGGGTATTAGTGGGAAAAGTAGAGTTTGCAAAACTTTGACCCATGGGATCCAGACCTGCTGGTCTCACAGACTGCAGAATTCCAACTGATTTCATCAGTGAAAAGCAAGGCAGTGACACTTGCTCCCAGGGCCTACCCTCAATTCCCAGCAGTCTTTGCTGGGAGACTATTCTTCATGAGTCTCTTGTGCTTCTGCGTGTCTTGTGAGTAAGCAATGACTGTCCTGTGTTACAGACTCTCATTGCAAGGATGTTTACATAGCAACAACCTTGACAGAGAGAGTTTCTCCCTCTAGAACAAAGGGCAGGTGTGCATATAGGCTTGGAAGATAAAGACAGTGTCTTGACCTACAGCAAAAGACAGGCATGTTTACTATCCTTTGAAAAAGACTAGGTTCCCATAGTTCATGGTTCCTCTCCTATAATGTAACTCCTCAATATGTACATGTTATTTGGCCTCCTTTGCATTGCCCTGTAGAAACAGAAGCTGGGAGAATGCTATGGTCTGTATGTGTATGTCCCTCCAAAATTCTTTTTTTATTTTATTTTATTTTATTTTATTTTATTTATTTATTTATTTATTTATTTATTTATTTATTTTGAGACGGAGTCTCACTCTGTTGCCCAGGCTGGAGTGCAGTCACGCGATCTTGGCTCACTGCAAGCTCCGTCTCGCGGGTTCATGCCATTCTCCTGCTTCAGCCTCCCGAGTAACTGGTACTACAGGCACCCGCCACCGTGCGCAGCTAATTTTTTGTATTTTTTTTTTTTTTTTTAGTAGAGACGGGGTTTCACTGTGTTAGCCAGGATGGTCTCAATCTCTTGACCGTGATCCGCCTGCCTCAGCCTCCCAAAGTGCTGGGATTATAGGCGTGAGCCACCGCACCCGGCCATGTCCCTCCAAAATTCTTATGTTGAAATCCTAACATCCGAGGCGATGGCATTAAGAGGTGGGGCTTTTCAGAGGTGAGAGATCACGAAGCTCTGCTTTCATAAAAGACTTTAGTAGCCTTATAAAAGAGACCACAGGGAGCTTGCCTGGCCCTTGCACTGTCTAAGGAAAGTGAGAGGGTGCCATCTATGAATCACCAAACAAGTCTTCAGCAGACATCAAATCTTGAACTTGATGCCACCTGATCTTGAACTTGCTACCCTCCAGAACAGTGAGGATAAATTTCTGTTGTTTAGAAGCAACTTGATTTATGCAATTTTGTTACTGCAGCCTGAACAGAATAAGTTCGTGAACTAACACAAAAATACGGAGACTCTGGTGACTGCTATTGATATATGTAATAACCTGTCCTCCATCTGTGACCTAAGAGTCTCACGTCTTATAACAATATGAAACTGTGGCAGATTAACTTGTTAGCTTGCAAGTAGGGTAGAATCGCAGATCTTTCACAATTCTTGAAAGACTTGCCAGGCACAGTGGCTCACGACTGTAATCCCAGCACTTCGGGAGGCTGAGGCGGGCAGATCACTTGAGGTCAGGAGTTCGAGACCAGCCTGGCCAACGTGGTGAAACCTCGTCTCTACTAAAAATATAAAAATCAGCCAGGAGTGGTGGCGCATGCACCTGTAGTCCCACCTATTCGGGAGCTTGAGACAGGAGGATCACTTGAACCTGGGAGATGGAGGTTGTAGTGAGCCGAGGTCATGCCGCTGCACTCCAGCCTGGGTGACAGAGTGAGACTCCATCTCAAAAAAAAAACAGAAGTCCTTACCTCATTATGAATTTCTTCTCCTTGCTTCAAAACTGCAGGCTCAAAGGATTTCAAAGAGACATCATCATTGTCCACATCGTCACAGACATTCTGCAGAGCCAACTGACAGCGTTGTAAAATATAATCCAAGGTTCCTGTTGAGCACTGTTGAGACAGAACCAGCAATCACATTTATGGGCAAAATCTAAGTTTACTATACCATCCTTCCTAGGATTGTTCATATTTGTCCCTGGCTGTGAATTCACCTGTTGCCCCCATGGCTCAGTCTATACTCCTTTTTTTTTTTTTTTTTTTTTAATTTTGAGATAGGGTCTTGCTGTGTCACCCAGGCTGGAGTATAGTGGTGTAATAATGTTTCACTGCAGCCTCAACCTCTGGGGCTCATGCAATCCTCCCACCTCACCTTCCTGAATAGCTGGTACCACAGGCAGGCACTACTCTGCCCAGCTAATTTTTGTAAATTTTTATTTTGTAGAGAGAGACAGGATCTTGCTATATTATCCAAGCTGGTCTCAAACTCCAAGCTGGGTTCAGGCAGTCCTCCCACTTCAGCCTCCAAAAGTGCTGGGATTACAGGTGTGAGTCACTGTGCCCGGCCTATACTCCTGAACTCAAGAATTACTAGAGTGGCCTGTTCCACTGGGCTCTGTGCTGCCAGTTTGGCCTCACTTGGGCCACTTAGTTTGCTGGTTTTCTTTTACGTGGGCCTCATATCTCTAACTAAACATTTGGGTCCCGGAGGCTAACACCTTATTTATATATGTTAAATACATTTTCTATATATACTACAACATCTAGAACTGAGTCTGAAAACTGGAAGAAATTTAATAAATAATTATTGGATGAATAACTGGTTAACCAAGAAGTCAAGGACACTGACTTTTTATCTCAAATGCCCTGAGACTAAAGATAGGAAAGAAAGGTAACCAGGCTGCAGAGCTGGTTCAAAAGCATAATAAATGGTTCTATAATGACAGAGGGGAAAAATGAAGTTATAATCACAAGGCAAAGAACTCATTTCTCTTTTCTGCAAAAAGCATACACTAGGCAGTGGCAGTCCTTGGCAGAATAGATTCTTCAAATAATGGAGAATATTTGGCTTAAGCCCTCAAGGCATATTCAAAGGCATAACTTAGTACCTGGGCCTCAGCGAGGATACAGATAACTAGTTCATCCCTCTCTGAGTCCGTGGGAGCAAAATAGAGGTCAAATGGACAAACTCCTTTTTATAAATGATCATATGTTGGAAAAGAGGCCAATGCACCTGGGCAGTGCATCTGCCTGTTTTGATATTAAAATGATTTCCTAGAATAATAAAAAGTCAGCTATAAATATCCTTTAGTCCCAACGAGGAAAATGTATCCCTAAAATATTTTGGTTTTATTATTTATAATTTAAACTGAGCCCTTGTAAATAACCTTGAAGGCTAATCCTCTGGTATAAAATTTCCTTGCACATTTACTGCCATTTTATACAATGCGACATCAACAAGCCTGGGAAAAACAAAGTTTCTGTGCGAAGAAACAGAAGCTTGACTAATATGTATTTTAATATGAAGATCCCAGAGTGCTGGGTGCATAAGGGCAGGCAACTCCAATTTCCTGCCAAAAAAAACCCCACAAAGAATAAAGGTGAATGACCACTCATTTTTGTCCCACAGCAACCTCTACAACAACATTTTTTTTTTTTTTTTGAGACAGGGTCTCACTCTCTGGCCCAGACCGGAGTACAGTGGTGTGGCATGATCTTGGCTCACCGCAACCTCTGCCTCCTAGGCTCAAGCAATTCTCCTGCCTCAGCCTCCCAAGTAGCTGGGATTAAAGATGTGCACCACTACGCCCAGCTAATTTTTGTATTTTTAGTAGAGACTGGTTTTACCATATTGGACAGGCTGGTCTCGAACTCCTGACCTCAAGTGATCCACCCTCCTCAGCCTCCCAAAGTGCTGGGATTACAGGCATGAGCCACTGCACCCAGCCTACAACATCTTTTTAAAATGACTTCTATCTAGAAAGTTTCCCTACTTGCACCTTTACTTTCCCAAGTATGGAGTGAGCTACATAGGTTATTAATTGCATTTTCATGCAAGATTAGAAACAACCTAAATTTCTTAATAATAGGAAAACTAGTGTAATGAAGTATGGCTGCAGAAAACAAAAAGAGAGAGGGGTGGGATGTGGAATAATTTTTTTCTGGATGTATAGTGTTTTGTTTTATTTAAATAATCTATAATCAGGCCTAGTTTGAGATAGGTTTTTTTTTTTTGGTAACAGCTTTATTGAGCTATAATTCACATGTCATAAAATTCAAGCATTTAAAGCATATAATGCAATGTTGTTTCATATAGTCACAGAGTTATACAAATATCACTACAATTAATTTTAGAGCATTTTCATCACCCCCAAAAGAAACCCTGTGCCATTTAGCAGTCACCCCCAACCCCAACTGATTTCCACCAACATTTCCAACCCTAGGCAACCACTAATCTACTTTCTATGTCCATAGAGAGACCTATTCTAGACACTTCATATAAATGAATTATATAATATGTATCTTTTGTGACTGGTTGCTTCCATTTCATATGTTTTCAAGAGTTATTCATGTTGTAGCATGCATCATTACTGTATTCCATTTCAATGCCCAATAATATTCAACTGTATGGATATGCCACGTTTTATTTATCCATTCATTAAGTGATGAACCTTTGGGTTGTTTCCACTTTTTGGTGATTATGAACATTCCTGTAGAAGTTTCCATCACTCTTGGGAAACTACCTAGGCATGGAATTGCTGTGTCATAGGGTACCTTCGGATTTAACCTTCTGAAGATGTGCCAGACTGTTTCCCAAAGTGGCTGCACCACTGTCCATTCCCTCTGGCAGTGCATGCGGGTGCCACTTCCTGCAAGTCCTCACCAACACTTGTCACTGTCTTTTTTATTCTAGCTATCCTAGTGAGTGTGAAATGTTATCCCATCGTGGTTTTGATTTGTATTTCCCTAGTGACTAATGACGTTCAGCATTTTTCATTTGTCTATTGGCCATTTGTATACCTTCTTTTTGTGTGTGTGAAGACGGAGTCTTGCGCTATTGCCCAGGCTGGAGTGCAGTGGTGCAATCTCGCCTCACTGCAACCTCCACCTCCCAGGTTTAAGCGATTCTCCTGCCTCAGCCTGCTGAATAGCTGGGATTACAGGCATGTGGCACCACATCTGGCTAATTTTTGAATTTTTAGTAAAGACGGGGTTTTACCATGTTGGCCAGGCTGGTCTTGAACTCCTGGCCTCAAGTGATCCACTCACCTCAGCCTCCTAAAGTGCTGGGATTACAGGCATGAGCCACTGCACCCAGCCTGTGACATGTTAATTCGATTCCTTTGCCATTTTAAATTGGATCATTTCTCTTTTGAATTATTGAGTTCTAAGAATTCTTGGAATATTTGAGACACAAGTGCTTTATGAGATATATGATTTGCAGATATTTTCTCCCATTCCATGGGTCCTCTACACTTTCTTTATGGTACCCTTTGAAGTACAAAAGTTTTTAACTTTGATGAAGGCCAATTTATCTGTTTTTTTCTTTAGTTGTTTATGCTTTTGATGTCATATCTAAAAAGCCATTACCTACTCCTCAATAAGTGCTATATATTGATGAGTAATTATTACCAAAGTTTACTGAAACAAAACTACAGAACCATATATATATAGTAGGCTACCATTTATATTTAAAAATATTTTTGAAATTACATACATTTTTACTTATATATTAAATATCACCAAAAGAGTAACAAGAACCTTTAAACATTGGTTGCCTCTGGGAATGAGGGGCTGGTTGGCCTGAGGAGAAACAGACTTTAACTGTATACCCTTAGGTATTTTTTTTAATTTTGAACCATTTGCATTAACTACCTATTCAAAATATAATTATTCATAAAATGTAAATTTCTTTAAAAAGACATTCTGTATTGAACCCCAAGAATATTCTGACACAATTATCAAAAACTAAAATCTAGGCCGGGAGCATTGGCTCACGCCTGTAATCCCAACACTTTGGGAGGCCGAGGTGGGTGGATCGACTGAGGTCAGGAGTTCAAGACCAGCCTGGCCAATATGGCAAAGCCCCATCTCCATTAAAAATACAAAATTTAGCCGGGCTATCTGCTACATTCTATTCTGCACTGTACATACTCTTTAGACCATAAGCATCTTGAAGACACTGAATATAACCATTCCAGTTCACAAGTCCCTACAAGAATACCTTGAACACTATAAAGTTCAATAAAAGTTTGAAGAAAGAACAAACTGAAATCCCTTCTGAATAGTAGTTCCTACAATCAAAACTTGCTGATGATTTAATCGCTCTTGCTTTATTATGTACACTGTAGTGTACAAATGAAGACAGAATAACCTTCCACACAGTGAGCTTTAGTTGTTCCCATCTCCTATTAGTTTTTCAACAGAATAAAATGAAAAGACAGTAGTAGCAGTAGAAGTAATTTAATAATAGTAGTGGCAAACTTCTTTGAATGTATACCAGTCACTGTTCTAAAAAGACTTACATGTATTAACTAATTTAATCCTCATAAGAACACTATGATTAGGTATGATTCTTATCCCCATGAACATATTTCCCAAGCTTTTTATTTATCATTTTGTACAGCCCTTTGAACCCAGCACTAATGAGACTGTCCACTCTTCTGGATTAGATTAGGAAAGACGTAGAAGGGCGCACTTAAGTAGCCATATACTCAAGTGATCCACAAGAAAGGGATTCTTAGGAGGGTTATAGCTAGAAAAACAGATGCCTATAACTGGGGAAATGAAATCCTTGTGTATAATACAAGGCACATATTAGATGCTCTATAAATACTTGCTCCTCCCTCCCTCCCTCCCTCCCTCTCTTCCTTCTTCCCTCCCTCTCTTCCTTCCTCCCTCCCTCCCTTCTTTTCTTCCTCTGTTCGTCCTTACCTACCTTCCTCCCTCCCTTCCCTCTTTTCTAACAGAACTCCTTTTAGGTCTCTAAGACAATTATTTCTGTGTTTATTTGTTTAAAATTTGTCCCCCCAACTAAAGTTCACAAAAGTGGTGGGCATCATGGGCATGTTGACGGCTCTATCTCCCAGGCCTACCGTTTTGGACACATAACAGGCACTCAAATATTTAAACGAATGAGTGAATGGAAAAGAGAAGAAAGGGGAGAAAGGAAGAAAGAGGTGCTAGATGGGCTTGCTGGCATCTTGGTTTAAATACTCATTCATTCTCTCTCTGCCACACAGCAATATGATCGCTCCACTGGTAAAGCTACTTAATGACCAAAAGACACAACACTGCCGTATAGACTCACGCAGTACTGCCACTGGAAGACCTTGCACCTGTACCTCTCACTTTGTTGTACCACTTCCGCCCAATTTTCTCACACTTGTCCCCTGTAGTTCCATGAAAGGTCAAGCTATAAAGCAAAGCATGGATAGCAAGCTTAGGTAGAAGGTCACTTGTAATCCCTTTCATGCCTTGCTCTCTGGAACCCCTCTTAACTGAGTACATGGGACCCCAACATGACTAATATGAGTTTTTCTCATTTCTTAGTTTTCCATTCTGAACTAGTCTGAACAGCTAACCATGGGCCATTGCAAGTGGTGGCAGAATTTAGCAATAAAGTCTGGGTTATGAACACAACTGTGGAGCTCAGAAACTCCTTGGCAACACTGTAACTTTCTCTTTAATTTACATTCACATGCCCAGAAGTCTGACCAAAAAGTTAAGGGAAATGAAAATTCTCAACATCTGAACCCAGCCACAGCTAACACATGCACAAGCACAAAAATCTGCCCCAATTCCTCTGGTCATCTCCTGCCCTTGACCTTGACAGATACAACCCTCTAAATAAACCTCTAACTATAAACACTTGTCAACGGCATTTTTCTTCTCCAAGAAACATAACCCCAAGAAGCAAAATACACTTATCCCATGGCATGAATATGCTTTCTAAAACTGTATCCAACACAATCCAAAGCTCAAAAAGCAAGTAAACAGAGACGAAAGTCAAGTTAGATGGAAGCAATTTTCCCATCAAATACTCTTCCAAAGCTCTATAGTAAATTGCTCATTCAACCACTTCTGTCACATCCAATTAGGTGTGAATCACGTTTTTATTTACACTTACCTCTGCCACTCGGTGGGTGGAACTAAACCGAGGTTGTGAACCGGCCAAAACACAGTGTTGGTGGGTGGCATTGAGATCATCTACAGGAAAAACACCAGAAATGTATAAAACCATATTTATTAGTCAGTATATACTATATATTATTTAACTAAAACACAAAGTAAACAGTAAATCTATCTTCCAAGAAATAACAATAACCAAGGAATCAATACTTACCTTGTATTCTTTAATCAATCCCTTATAAGTAGGTGACTCTACATATATATATATTCCATTATATGTGTATCTACTTGTAAGTAGACATTATATATATGTAGATATATAACAAGTATAATAATATAAATATAAGTATACAATAAATATGATATACTTATATATAACTTATACATATGCAAGTATATATAAGTATATATATATAATCATATGTATATAATTAAATATGTATATATTCTATCAAAGTATGACACTTTGAAGCGTGAAAGGGGATGCTATTAACAATTATTCCAGAACAACAAGTATAAACCAGGACTGTCCTCAGCAAATGAGATATAGGGTCACTCTACTTATTTGTGGTCCTATTATGCCCACCCACTATAAAATTCACTATATATGAATTGAGCTTCTTTCACTTTCTCATGACACATCTACTTCTACCCTTATCTTTAGAATAAACCAGAATTTGGTGTTGCACACCTTTCATCTGAAAAATCTGCCTCTTTCCCTCCATAATCAAAGTATCAATTTTGCCCTAACAATTTTCCAGGCAATAAACCAACCAACTCAGCATGTTGCACGTTTGGCTCTTAGAACAGAACTCAAGTGTAGGGATTCACAACCCAAGAATGAAGTAGGTGGTGAATTCATCAGTTGAAGAATATTCCTAAAACCACAAGCAGTGGGAGAAAAACCAATGACCAAGTTGTTGCATATCCTAAGAAATGATACCACAAGTCAGGCAAAATCTATACAACCTCTGCTTAGGACATGACTTCCTCTGTTACAAAAAAAGAGAGTTGTAATGTTTCCAGCAATGGCATCCTATACAGGCAACACAAGATTTTTATCAAGATACCAAAAAAGATAATGACTTAAACCAAGAGGCAAATGCCACCAGGCCCCTTATGTATCAGCAAAATCAACCTACAATATCATCTCTAAACATAGGAAAGAAATGCAAGATATTAAGACAGGATTTCTGCTTATGAATATTGTGAAGTAACAGTGACAAGATTTACCCTTCTGTCTTAAACAACTACAAAACAAGCCAAAAGTATGAATCAAAGGTTTCAGCAAGATATAATCCCATGGAGAAGAGAAACAAAATAGGTGAGAGACGCCTACAATTGCCCTAACTTACTCCATGGAAACAGTTTCAATGCCACAGAATAGAGAAGAGGAAGTCAAAACCCAGAGTCTCTGTTTCTTTCTTGCCAAGTTGAGAAGACAAAGACTGGAGTATGGGGAGGCCAAGGCCACAGGGCCTCGAAAGGCAGAATGCTGGAACATAAACAGCTATACAGAGAGACAGCAAACAGACTGCAGAAAGGTTCCCTCAAGTATTTGGAAGAGCACTGACCTGTGCATGTATGAATAAAAATTTCCCAAGGGCCAAAAAAAGAAGCACCAGAATGCAGCAGGTGGAACCAATTTCAGATTTCACACACAGCCAGGAGTATTTTATGATCCCAGCAGCCAAAATGGCTCCCACTACATGAGATACTAGAAAATCCTTAGGAAAGCATCACTGCAGAAGTAGGGCTAAATGAGTCCTAGGTTAAAGGCTGCTCTAGTCCCACCTAGCAAGGCTTAAAACTAAGCCTCAAAGGGATCCGACTTCTGGCCAGGCACAGCGGCTCATGCCTGTAATCTCAGTACTTTGGGAGGCCGAAGTGGGTGGATTACCTGAGGTCAGGAGTTCGAGACCAGCCTGGCCAACATGGTGAAACCCTGTCTCTACTAAAAATACAAAAATTCGCTGGGCATGGTGGCAGGTGCTTGTAATCCCAGCTACTCGGGAGGCTGAGGCAGGAGAATTGCTTGAACACAGGAGGCAGAGGTTGCAGTGAGCCGAGATTGTGCCACTGCACTGCAGCCTGGGAAACGAGAGTGAAACTCCATCTCAAAATTTAAAAAAAAAAAAGGATCCAACTTCTTCTTAGAGCAAAAGCCAAAAGTATGTAAAAGTATATAACAAAATCAGGCACCCAACAAATACGATGTGCAATACCCAACATCCATTCAAAAAGTAACAGAGAAATGAAAGATACATACACACACACAAAATATGCGAGGTAGTCACATCTCTCTTTTCTTCTAAATGTACATATCTGCCCTTTCATATATATATAAGTGAAGCTTCTAAAGGTTAAACATGCAGTATCTGAAACAAAACTCACACTAAGTGAGATGAACAGCAATTTACAAACTGCAGAAGAAAAGATCAGTGAACTAGAACACATGAAAAATAAAAACTATGCAAAATAAAGTGGCTAAACAAAAAAGACTACAAAAATATGAAAGGGCATGAGTGACAGCCAGGACAATATTAAGCCATTTAATGAAAATTTAATTTGAATTCTAGGGAAGAAAGAGTGACAAAAACATACACATTTTTATAGAAACGATGGCCAAAATTCACCAAATTTCATGAAAACTATAAACCCAGAGATCCAATAAGCTCAATGAATTCTAAGCAAAAAAAGATATAAGACTAAACTAAAGCATGTCATAATGAAATGTCTTAAAATCAGTAATAAAGTGGAAAAGTTAAAGGCAGTCAGAAAAATAGACATTAAGTACAGAGGGACAAAAATTAGAATGACAGCAGACTTCTCATCAGAAGTTATAAAACTCAGAAGACAACTGGTGACAAAATACTAAAGGAAAAAACTGTCAATCTACTATTCTATACATAGTGAACACCCTTTCCAAAATAAAAGTGAAATAAAGACTTTTCAGAAAGAAAATGAAACAATTTATATTCAGTAGATTTACACTATAAGAATTGTTATGAAATTCTACAGGCAAAAGAAAAATAATGTCAGAAGGAATTTAGATCTGCTCAAAGGAATAAAAAGTAACATAAGTAATAAATATCATGAAAGAATAAATGCCTGTTTAAATCCAAAATAATAACAATGTATTCTGAGGTTTATAACATATGCAGACGTAAAACACATGAAAAAGCACAAAAGAGGATGGAAGGAAAAGTGGTACAACATTCAAAGTTACATTGTGGTAAGTCAAAGATGTAAAGATATTATAAAACCAAGAGCAGTGGCTCTCAATGAGATGTAATTTTGTCATTCCTCACTCTGGAGAGAGAGACAGACTGGAAACAGAGAATGACAATTTATCAGAGTAAAAAACAAGAAGCAGAAACACACATGGGAACCAGTTCCAGGGTAGAAAAACCGTAACTGTAACTACTGAATTGCTGGAGATTCAACATAGACAGGACTGAGAGTTAAAAAGTCCAGGGGAGCTCAGACTTAGGGAACTCCCACACTTTTGTGAGTTTTATCTCCAAAAGCTCTAACAGGTTCTCACAGTGAAGATCCAAAGACATCTTCTCATGCTTCTGGCAGAAGGAAGGGAAAAAATAGCGACTTTATTTATTTATTTATTTATTTTCTCAGGAGACAGGGTCTCACTTGTCATCCAGGCTGGAGTGTAGTGGCATGAACATACTTCAATGCCACCTAGAACTCCTAGCCCCTGCTAGCCATCCTATTGGAACTAAGAGTGAGAAAAAAGAAAATGAGAAGCACTTGTGAGGTTCACAATTCACAGGCATAAACTCACTAAAAGACTGAGGCTTAACCATAAGATTATAGAATGCTTCCCCTCCCAACATACCTTACCACCACATTATTACTGCACTTCCTCTTATCCAGTGCATCCCATCTGCCTATCAAGAAAAAAGTACAAGGCCTTCTAAATGGCAAAAAAACACAGTTTGAAAAAACTGAGCAAAAATCAGACCCAGAGTCAGAAATGGCAAAAATTAATTATCAGAAATGTTTTTGAAACTATGATTACTATTCTAAGGACTCTAAAGGACAACGTAGACGACACGCAAGAACTGATGGGGAACGTAAGCAGAGGGATGGAAATTCTAAGAAAGAATCAAAAACAAAATGCTGGAAATCAATAACACTGTAACACAAATGAAGAATGCCTTTAATGGGCTCATTAGAGAACTGGGCAAGGCAGATGAAAGATCTCTGAGCATGAGGATATATTAAGAGAAACTTCCAAAACTGAAAAGCAAAGAGAAAAAAGACCGAAAAAAAAGAAAAAAACAGAACTATGGGACAACTGCAATAGGTGTAATATATGTATAATGGAATAACAGAAGGCAAAGAAAGAGGGAAAGGAACAGAAGAAAATTAGAAGCAATAATAACTAAGAATATTCTTAAATTAATGTTAGACACCAAACTAGAGACTCGGGAAGCTCAGGAAAAAAACCTACACTTAGGCATATTATATTCAAACTGCAGAAAGTCAAAGATAAAGAATATTGAAAAAGCCAGAAGGAAAAAACAGCTTATCTATAAAGGAGCAAAAAAAAAGCTATCTGACGTTTCCTCAGAAATGAGGCAAGCAATACAAAAGTGAAGTGAAATACTTAAGGTGTTGAGAGGAAAAAAAAAACAGCAACCTAGAATTGTGGATCCTACAAAACTACCCTTTAAAAGTAAAGGAGAAACAGACCAGGTGTGGTGGCTCATGTCTGTAATCCAAGCACTTTGGGAGACCAAGGCAGGTGGATCGCTTGAGGTCAGTAGTTCAAGACCAGCCTGACCAACATGGTAAAACCCTGTCTATACTAAAAATACAAAAATCAGGTGGGCGCAGTGGCGCACACCTGTAATCCCAGCTACTTGGGAAGCTGAAGCAGGAAAACCGCTTGAACCCGGGAGGTGGAGGTTGCAGTGAGCCAAGATCACGCCACTGCACTCCAGCCTGGGAGACAGAGTGAGACTCTGTCTCAAAAAAACAAAAAGAAAGAAAGAAAGGATTTTTTTAAAAAATGTTTCAGACAAATAAAAATTCAGGGAATTTGTTGCTAGTAGACTTGTATTGCAAGAAATTTGTCAGAAGAAAAATGATATAGATCAGAAACTCAGATCAGCATAAAGAAAGGAAGAGACTTTGAGAAGGAATAAATGAAGGTAAAATAAAAACCATTATTTTTCTTACCCTTAATTGATAGAAGAGATAACAATTTATTCACAATAATAACAACAATGTATTCAATTATGTATGCCACATATATATATGTATGTGTGCCTATCTATGCTTATTTATAAGTGAAATTAATGATAGCAATGAGTATAAGAGATGAGAGAAAAAAATTAGGAATATTTTATTTTACTGTACTTGCACTATCTGTGTAACAGTATAGTGTTATTTGAAAGTGGACTTGGAACAGCTGTAAATGTATACTGCAACCTCTAGGTCACTACTTAAAAAGTAAAAAAATACATATGTAATTGATATGCTAAGAAAGGAGATGAAATGAAATCATGGAATACTCAAAACTATAAAAGCAGAAAAAGAGTGGAAGACAAAAACAGGGGAAAAAACAAGAAAAAATATAGAAAACATTAGCAAATATGGTAGATATTAATCCAAGTGTATCAATAATCACTTTAAATGCCTGTGGTCTAAATACACACATTAAAAAACAAGAGATTATCAGAATGGATAAAAAACAAGGCATATGCTGTCTACAAGAAACTCAATTCAAATATAAAGAAACACACAGATTAAATTTAAAGAAACAAAGAAGACAGATATACTATGCTAACATTAATCTAAAGAAAGCTGGAGTGCCTATATTAATTTCAGACAGAGCAGATTTCAGAGCAAAAATAAATTATCACAGAGAAAAAGGGGTAGTACATAATGATAAAGTGGTAAATTCTCCCAGAAGATATAACAGTATGCACCTAATAGTAGAGCATCAAAATGTATAAGGCAAAAACTGATAGAACTGCAAGGAAAAACAGACAAATCCACTACTATAACTGGAGATGTCAACATCCCTCTATCAGAAAAGGACAGATACAGCAGGCAGAAAATCATTAAGGACATAGTTGAACTGAACAATACCATCAGTCAATTGAATATAACTGACATACATAGACTATTTCATTCAACAACAGCAGAATACACACTAGTATCAAGCTCACATGGAGCATTCCCCAAAATAGACCACATTCTGGGCGATAAAACACATATTACCAAATTTAAGAGAATGTTATCATTACTTTCACTTACAAATAAGCATACATAGGTACACACAAACACACACACATATGTGGTGTACATAATTGAATACATTGTTGTTATTATTGTGAATAAATTGTTATCTCTTCTATCAATTAAGGGTAAGAAAAATAATGGTTTTTATTTTACCTTCACTTATTCCATCTCAAAATCTCTTCCTTTCTTTATGTAGATCTGAGTTTCTGAGCTATATCATTTTTCTTCTGACAAATTTCTTGCAATACAAGTCTACTAGCAACAAATTCCCTGAATTTTTATTTGTCTGAAACATTTTTTAAAAAATATTTGACCTCAGACCAGAATGGAATTAAACTAGAAAATAATAACAGAAAGATAGTTGGAAAATTCCCAAATACTTGGAGATAGAACAATATACTTCTAATAATCTGTGGGTCAAAAAAATCTTTAAAAAAATGAACTAAATGAAAGTGAAAACACAACTTACCAAAATTTGTTGGAAGCAACATTAGCACTGCTTAGAGGAAAATTTATAGCATTAAATGCCACAAATGTATAGCATTAATATAGCATTCTGCTTATATTAGAAGAAGAAAGATCTAAAATCAATAAGCTAAGCTTCTACTTTGTGAAATTAAAGAAAAAGAACAAATTAATCCAAAGCAGAAGAAAAGAAACAATAAAAGTTAATGTACCTCGATGAGATAAAAAACAGAAAACTAATAAAGAAACTTAATGAAAGCAAAAGTTCGTTCTTTTAAAAGATCAATAAAATTGATAAACCTCTAGGCAGACTAAGAAAAAAGAGACAAGAAACATATTACTAATGTCAGAAATGAAAGAGATGACATCACTACAGATCCCATGGACATTAAAAGGATAATTTTAAAATGATATGAATAGTTATTTACCCCAAAATCTGAAAACCTATACAAAATGAACCAATTCCTTGAGAAGTAAAATCTGCCAAAACTCTTACAAGAAGAAATGAATAATATGAATAGGCCTATCTCTATTAAAGAAATTGAATCAATAATTAACATGTTTCCAAAGCGCCAGGCCCAAATATGTTCACTGTTGAGTTCTACCAAACATTTAAGGAAGAAATTATACTAATTCTTAACAATCTTTACTAGAAGGTAACACAGGGAATATTTCCAAACTCATTCTTTGCGGCCAGCATCGCCCAGACAGACCTTACAAAAAGGAAACCTAAAGACCAGTATTCTCTCATAAGCATAGATGCAAAAATCTACATCAAAATATTAGCAAATTGAATGTAACAATGTATAAAAAGAATTACACCACGACCAAGTGAGATTTATCACAGGTATAAAAAACTGATTCAACATTCAAAAATCAACTAATATAATCTATCACACCAACAAGCTACAAAGAAAAAAAATATGATCATACCAATAGGTACAGAAAAACATTTGACAAAATGTGATACCCATTCATGATAAAAAATTCTCAGTAAACTAGAGATAGAGAAGAACTTCCTCAACATATAAAGAATGTGTAAGGAAACCTGCAGCAAACATCATACTTAGCAGTGTGAAACTAGAAACTTTTCTGCTCAGAGTAAGAAAAAGACAAGGATGTCTCCTCTCAACATTTCTTTTCAGTATCATATTGGAAGACCTGGCTGACACAGTAAGACAGGAAAAGAAAACAAATGGTATACAGATAGAGAAGGAAACAATTAGAGTATGTTTGTTCACAGATTATATTATTGTCTTTGTAGCAAATTCAAAAGAATCAATAATCTAATCTGACTGGCAGCTTCAAAGGAAAGAGGAAGAAGTAAAGGGGAAACAAGAATGGCAGCAGAAGGCCAGTCAGGAAGCTGTTGCAGTAAGTCACGCAGGAGTTAACAGTGACTTGAACTACAGAGACAGGGGAGGAGACGATAAGCAGACAACAGATTCAGAATGTTCTAGGAAAAGACAATAGGACATGCTAACGAATTGGATGAGTCAAGTCAGGAAAAAATAAACTCAAGAACAACTCTTGGGGTTTTCACAGCAACAACTGACTGAAGGTGAATAACTCACAAAACCTTAAGTCATTGCAAAATAATAACTACAAAATGCAATTAGAGGTGAGGATGAAAACATCAGTGAAACTTGTGGAGTTTTAAATCCAAATATAAACACAACAATATAGAGGATAAAAAGCAGAAGTGTGGCTTTAAGGCCTAATGAGGAAGGCTAAGTGGCCATTCTCTCTTCCCGTTTGCCATCTCTGAGGACACTCCTGAGCAGTTTTGGTTGATCCTGACTATGTTGCCTAAAGGAGGTTTCAGAGTCAAGCAAAATAATAAAAAGTGGAGTTTGAAGGGGGCTTCCCAGGATAAATTCCCATAAAAGACTGGGACAATGTCTAGGAAATACATAAATGCCAGTCTCATCCACCCAAATAAAAGCCTTATTACTCCTATGCTATTAATACTGGGACCCACAGACATAATTAGGGGAAAAATCACCACCTTAATGAGTAGGTTTGTTAAGTGCTTTTGTTCCACTGAGGGGAACACTGAGTCACCTAGTGACTCAGGCCAAATGGCAAACACAACACTAGAAGGTATACTTTGAGGCTTCCACCTTCATTTAAATCCTTGGCAACTCTCTAATCAAACAATTCTTTTGAAATTACTTCCAACTGTATCTAATCCTTTATGACTTTAAAAAAAGAAACTTGTAATTTTCATTTAAGAGCTTCTAATTTATCGAAAACTCCATCTATAAAAGCGACTCAAGCTTCATGGATTGTGCATCTCAAAGGATATACTTAAGACCCTCCCAGCTTTAAAAGATTATTCCTAATAATTTTTAGAAAAAATAAATTAAAGAATGTCTATTTACCATAGCTATCTCAGAATACAGCTGAAACTTGACTGACACTGTATCCAACTGGAGTAAGAGTTTGTAGATGATGTGACAACACACACACAAAAAGAAAAGACGCTCTCACTCTTTGCTGGCTGAATGCTGCGTGCCCTGGCAGTGGAGAAGAGAGCTCTGGACATTCATTGTAGCATGAAATCTCATTTCATATATAAAAGACCACAGAAGCAATGCTATAATTTATGCTAGGGTAACCAATTCATGTTCAAGACTTTCCTGGTTTTAATACTGAAAGTCCTGCATCCTGAGATCCCCTTGCCCACAGACTTTTCGAAAAGGACAGTTGGTCACCCTAATTTACCCCAGGCCTTACTTCCTTGGGTTTGCTGTCACGTACGTTACCAGGGCCATTTCACCCAAATTTCTTAGAGAAACAATCATGACTTTTGCTAAAGGCACTCTTGGGGTAAATAAGCCCAATATTGAAATCCAGTCTTCCCAGCTTCAAACAATCACTGAAGCGTTTCATTCTTACTTACCTGTCCATTCTCATCTCTCAATCTTAATATTTATGACCTTATTTTTCCTAGATGTGGGCCATCCATGGCTGAAAACATTTTCAGAATTTGATAGCCAATGAAAGGGGGAGGGGAAGGTTCCTGGCAAGATGCCAGTATAGACACAGGCCCTGTCCCATTCCTAGATTCTCAATGAGACAATCAATGGAACATAAAAATGGATCAAAACCTCTTTTGGCACTATATATTAGAGAAAGGTGCTCAATATGCCAGAAGTGCAAATGATTGTGCTGAATATAGTATAGGTGGAATTAGATTAAAGAAGGGCAAAGAAGGCTGACACGTGATTGTCTCTCCAAAAGAGCAGCGAGCCTGATAAATATAACAATCAAATCCTGAGCAAAATGCTCACCTCTTAACTCAGAAAGCAAAGAGCAGGAGGGCAAGAGAAGCTTACAGGGCACTCAGAGAGCAAGGCTCTTGCCTCTGTAGCGAGCATTCTATGCACACAACCTGTGATACTCACTGTAGCAAGAATTCTGTGCACATAACCTGTGATACTCACAGACCCCAGGATGTGCTGCTGTTATAAGCCATGACTCTGAGTACCAGGCATTGCAGAAACAAGGAACTGGAGCAACCAGCAATGATAGGAGCGAGCCAAAACCTACCATGGTTTGCTCATACTGCAAACATCCACATAAAGACAAAAACAAGTTCTTAAGCACACTCCAATTTATAAAATCTCTACATGGCTGTGTAAGGACACATCTTCTTCCACCTTCAAGTAAAGGATTTGGCCGGGAATCCATACTAATCTCTCACAGAACCAATCTCAGCTACTTGCCTATCAGCCAGTACTAGTCTACTTTCTATGAGGATAAAGAGGTAAGGAGTAATTGCCAGAAATATGCAAAATTACTACAGTTCAAAGGAATGGAGGCACTTTGATCAAAACTGTCTTTTCTGAAAAAAGTTTACTCGAACTGACATGATAAAATTTTAGAAAATTCTCAGTTTTTCAGGAAGACACTTGATTCAAGAAGGCACTGCATCTGTGAAAATAAGGTAAGCAGACATGAAGCTGAAACAGTATGAGATCAGAAAAAACCACTTGCAACTGATTTTTTTAATAGCATTTCTTCATTTAACATGGCAATAGATGGAGTGAACAGCAGAAAGCATGCTGCAGAAAAACCAAATTACTGAGCTGGATGAGTGAACTCAAGAGATTCTCCTATAACTCAGGGAAAATATAAGAAATGAGTGATGGAAAACCTAAGACATGAGGAACAGATCCTGGAGATCAAAATGTACTTAACAGGAATCACAGAACGGAAGTAAAATACAGGCTGGGCATGGTGGCTCACACCGGTAATCCCAGCACTTTGGGAGCCCAAGGCAGATGGATTACTTAAGGCCAGTCAGGAGTTCAAGATCAGCCCTGCCAACATGGTGAAACGCTGTCTCTACTAAAAATACAAAAAAAAATTAGCTGGGTGTGGTGGCAGGAGCCTGTAATCCCAACTACTCGGGAGGCTGAGGCAGGAGAATTGCTTGAACTTGGGAGGCAGAGGTTGCAGTGAGCCGAGATCACACCAATGTACTCCAGCCTGGGCGACAGAGAGACTCCATCTTGAAAAAAAAAAAAAAAAGTAAGATACAGAAAGATATAAGAATAATCAAAGAAACACTAGAAGAATGTTTTCCAAGGTTGTGAAAAGACCAGAGTCTGCACTATAAAATGGTTGAGCAAGGACATAAACATATTCTGTTAAAAAATTAAATATAAAATACTACAAATGTCCAAACAGAAAATACAGCTTACCAAAATGAAACCATAATGTACATCGCCTCAGACATCTCCCAACATCAAATATCAGAGGTCACAGAACGATATCTATAGAGCTGTTGTTGGTGGTTTTTTTGTTTGTTTGTTTGTTTTTTGAGATGAAGTCTCACTAATCGCCCAGGCTGGAGTGCAGTGGCACAATCTCAGCTCACTGCAACCTCTGCCTGCTGGGTTCAAGTGATTCTCCTGCCTCAGCCTCCTGAGTAGCTGGGATTACAGGCATGTGCCATCACACCTGGCTAATTGTTGTATTTTTAGTAGATGATGTTTTGCTGTGTTGGCCAGGCTGGTCTTGAACTCCTGACCTCCTGATCTGCCCACCTCGACCTCCCAAAGTGCTGGGATTACAGGGATGAGCCACTGCACCCAGCCTCTACAGAGTTTTAAGGGGGAAGTTTGATACTTAACAATCCTATAGCCAATCAAGGAGATATTCACAAGTGAAAGGATAGGAAGTCACTCTTCCATAATGCAAAGACTCAAAGAATATGCCACGACCACTCCCCTGCCATTAGTCTTCATAAATATTATTAGAAACTACATTTTGGCTGACCAAGAGAACAATCAAGAATTTTTTTTTAAATCACAGTACAAAAAGGCTAGCAGTAAGCATAAACGCAGTTAAATAATTTCAAATATTGTTATTTAATTTAATGCAACTATTGCGATTAAGACTTAAATGGAAAGATGTTTCACCTAAAATAAATATTAAAAATCTAAATACAAAATTGAAAATTGGGTATAAGAAAATATCTGGGAAGTGGGCAGAAGGGTTAAAGCAATAAAGTTAAAGGCAGAAGGGATGAAGTAAATGTTAAGAAAAACACTAACACCTCAACAGAAAAATGAGCAAAATACAATCAGCCAATGAATAACAGAAAGAAGAATGGCCAACAAAAATACAAAGTGTTCAACCTCATGAATAAATAAATGACATTTAAAATAATAGCATATTTTCACCCATCAAATCGGCAAAAATATTTGTAAATTGGAACACTTAGCACTGTATACAGTAGGGTAAAGGAGGTTGGTGGAAGTAACTGATGATCACATTTCATACATTGCAGGTAGGAATGAAAATGAAAATCTCTCTAAGTAAGAGTCTGACAACAGAGTATGTACTGTGTAAATGTCCATACCATAATACCTCACCAAGGCATTCAACTTCTAGCAATTTTTCCTATGGAAATAAAGATATATGTACAAAGATGTTCACTGTAGCAATATATATAATATCAAAAAACTTGAATAACCAAAGTAGAAGATTATTTTGTGATTTAAAACATTTTCTGAACTTTACTGAAGTATAATTGACAAACATTTTATATATCTACAATGTAAAATGTAATGTTTTAATATACACATACATTGTGAAATGACTTCTAAAACCAATCTAATTAATATACCCATGACCTCACAGTAACCGTGTGTGTGTGTGTGTGTGTGTGTTAAAAACATTTAAGATCTACTCTCTTAGCTAATTTCACATATGTAATACAGTATTAATAAATATAATTACTGATACTGTTTGGATCTGTGTCCCCACAAAATCTGATGTCATACTGTAATCCCCAGTGTTGGAGATGAGTTCTGGTGGGAGGCGACTGGATCATGGCGGTTTCTCATGAATGGTTTAGCACCATCCTCTCAGTGCTGTTCTCATGACAGTGAGTTCTCACAAGATCAGGTGGTTTAAACGTGTGTGGCACATCCCCCCTCACTCTCTCTTCCTCCTGCTCCTGGCATGTGAAGGGCTGGCTCCCCCTTTTTGCTTTCCAACATAATTTTATGAGGCCTCCCTAGAAGCCAAGCAGATGCCAGCATCCTACTTTCTGAACAGCCTGGGGAACTGTGAACCAATGAAACTTCTTTATAAATTACCCAGTCTCAGGTACTTCTTCACAGCAATGTGACAGACTAATATAGTTACTATGCTGTACATTAGGTCTCTAGAGCTTACTCATTCTGCATAAACAAAACTCGGTACCTTTTGACCAACATCTACCCAACATCCCTCAAACCCTTGGAAACCACATTCAACTCTGTGCATTTATGAGTATAACATTGTTAGATTCCACATATAAGTAAGATCATGTGGTATTTGTCTTTCTGTGCCTTGCTTATTTCACTTAGCATAACATATTCCACACTGTCACACATGACACGATTTCCTTCTTTTTTAAGACTGAGTAATATTTCATTATGTGTGGATATGTGTGGGTATGTGTGTGTAGATATAGATATAGATATACCTTCTGCATTTTCTTTATTCATCCATCTGTTAACAGATATTTAGGTTGTTTCTAAATCATGGCTTTTGTGAATAATGCAGCAATGAACATGGGAATGAAGATATCTCTTTGAGATACTGATTTCATTTCCTTTGGATATGTATACCAAAGGAGAATCGCTGGGTCACATGAAAGTTCTATTTTTAACTGTTTGAGAAACCTCCATGCAGTTTTCCACAATGGCTGTACCAATTTACACTCCCACCAATGGTGTACAAGGGTTCCCTTCTCTCCACATCCTCACCAACACTTGTTATCTATTGTCTATTGTATAACAGTTATTCTAACAAGTGTGAAGTAATATCTCATTGTGGTTTTGATTTAGATTTCACTGATGATTAGATGTTGAGCACATTTTCATATATATGTTGAGCATTCATATGTCTTCTTTTCAGAAATGTCCATTCAAGTCCTTTGCTCGTTTTTAGGTCAGGTTACTTGTTAACCTGCTATTGAGTTTTATGAGTTATATATGATATATATATAAATATAAATATCATTAAAATATATTTAATATATAGTGATATATATTTATGATATATAAATCATATAATGAAATATATATATCATTGATATGATATATAGTGATATATATTTTTATACTACACACAGCATGTAGAACCTTGCACATACTAGAAACTTACCACATATTTGGAGAGAACATCCTTTTTCTCTCCCCAGGTATTAGCCAGAAACCATAGCTATCTTTCTTAATTGCTAATGGAAAATTGGATATGAGATAGGATATGTAAAGAAGGAGGTCAGAAGACATAGAAACAGAAATTGGAGGTTGAAGTGGCTTCTTCTGTTTCATTCATTAACTTTGAGAGATTCTGGTCTTCACAGTTTAGTGGAACTGTGGGCAGAAGTGATGGGCTCTGCACATACAAAGGGGAAAATGGAGAAAACCATTTAATTATCTTTTCTGTCAATCTACCCTCTCTCCCTTCTCATCTTTTTTTCTGTCAATCTAACCTCTCTCCCTTCTCATCTTTCCTTTTCCCCAACTCGCTATACTCTGCAGTCTCCTGGGAAGAGTTACAACTCGGAAGAATAAAGGAGAAAGGTAGCCCTGGCTAAAGTGGATTAAAGATCTTTTTGCTTATTTAGAAAGCAAAAATCGGCCAGGCAAGGTGGCTCATGCCTGTAATCCCACCACTTTGGGAGGCCGAGGTGGGCGGATCATGAGGTCAAGAGATCGAGACTATCCTGGCCAACATGGTGAAACCCCGTCTCTAGTAAAAATACAAAAATCAGCTGGGCGTGGTGGCACGAGCCTATAGTCCCAGCCGCTCAGGAGATTGAGGCAGGAGAATCATTTGAACCCAGGAGACGGAGGTTGCAGTGAGCCGAGATCCCACCACTGCCCTCCAGCCTGGGCAACAGAGCAAGACTCCGTCTCAAAAAAAAAGAAAAAAAAAGAAAAGAAAGCAAAGCAAAAATCAATTATTAACCTCAAGAATCTATTCTCTTCAAAACCCATCAACAAACTGAGCATTCCACAAAAGTTAATTCTAAAAAAAGGGGAGAAGGAGAGGGGAAGTTATGTACCTTGAGATTATCTTTATCTCCATACTTGTTTTGTTGAAAGACTTTTCACTTCCATGGAAAAATTTTATTTTGGGGAAGATTGACAAAACTAGCCAAAGCTCTTACCAATTTCACTGATCACTGTTTACTGTCCTATTTATTTGGTGAATGAATACCTCTTTCCTGAGAATCTCTTTATTGAACATTTCCATTTGAAGCTTTAAAACATAAGGATACCTATTTTTAAAGTTTGTATTGCTTAATTTAAAAGTAATAATATATCATCCAGTCAAAGAAGGCATCAGTTTAAGATGGATTCCAATTTCAGAGATGTTAAATATGAAGAAAAAATGTCTACCTTGGAGCTGATGAATTAGGGTACATGCTCATTGTAGAGAATTTGCAAACTATAGAAAAGTGTAAAGAAGAGAAAATATTATTTATAATTATTTGGTCTAATTCCTTCTAGTTTTTTTTTATACTTAGTAATGTGTTTATCCTTTGTTTATATAAAATTAATATCATGTTGTACAAACATTTTGCATCGTTTTTCCCTGATACTTTTATATTTTGAGCATTGTTTTCTTATCACTAAACAGTTCTTGAAAATGATTGTTAAAAACTGGTTTAAAAATTAATCCCTTACTTTCAAGCAAGATGTCAGAATAGCACTTGTCTCCTTGTAGAAACATCAATTTGAATAACTATCCATGCACGGAATACCTTTATAAGACCAAAGGAATCCAGGTTAAAGATGACATTGCCTGGGTGGAGCACAGAAATAAGAAAAGACACATTGATGAGTAGGAAGAACAGTTTCAAATTACCTACGTCACCTCTCCCTGAAGCCTGAGCAGCACAGTGTCAAGAGGGATACCCTTTGTATGGGGGAAGGAGAATGAAGTGAGTACCCAACTTCTCTGTAAACCAAGCAGATGCCCACCCCAGTGAACCCCAGTGATAGGGTGGCCTCCAAAGACGAAGGCTCCAAGCCTACTCTAGCACCAGGTATGCCCTTGTGGACTCAGGCTCCAGGTCAGCCCTCGAAGCCCCAGAATCCAGGACTTCCCATATGTGTGTACATATATATATATATATAATATAGAGAGAGAGAGAGAGAGAGAGAGAGATCAGGTTCTCAAAAAGCTTAGTAGTAGTAGGTGACATAAGTAGGTGACATAAGCAGCTAGAAGCCCTTATCCTAAGTGAATTAATGCATGAAAAGAAAACCAAATACTGCACATTCTCTCTTATAAGTGGGAGCTAAACACTGAGTAAACATGGACACAAAGAATGGAACAACAGACACTAGGGCCCACTTGAGGGTGGAAGGTGGGAGGAGGGTAAGGATCGAAAAATTATCTATCAGGTACTACGCTTATTACTTGCGTGATGAAATAATCTGTATACTAAACCCCTACAGTATGAAATTTACCCATGTAACAAACCTGCATATGTATCCCTTGAACCTGAAATAAAAGCTGGGAGAAAAAAAAATACTTCTATACCAATAACAACAGTCCACAGGGGAAAAAGTTGTGGCATCCACATTGATTGGTTGGTTCCCTTGCCATTAAGGGCATTCAATTTTTTAACATCACTCCTAAATAAATGAGCTATACACATACCTAGATGAGGGGGTAGAGAGAGCAGTGTGAACAAAAATAAGAAAAAAGGTTGTTACCCCAACCGACTGTAGGACAGACTACAAAACCACTATAATGAATTGACCAAGGACTATGATTTGTATCTTTGTACCTTTAGGTATGTATCTTATGTACCTTGAGATCATCTTCACCTCCATGCTTGTTTTTTTTTTGAGATGGAGTCTGGCTCTGTCACCCAGGCTGGAGTGTAGTGGTGCGATCTCAGCTCACTGCAACCTCTGCCTACTGGGTTCAAGTGATTCTCCTGGGTTCAAGTGATTCTCCTGCCTCAGCCTCTCGAGTAGCTGGGATTACAGGCACACGCCACCACGCTCAGCTAATTTTTGTATTTTTAGTAGAGAGAGCCTTTCACCATGTTGCCCGGGCTGGTCTCGAACTCCTGACCTCAAGTGATCCACCTGCCTCGGTCTCCCAATTGTTTTTATAAAAGAGTTTTCACTCCCATAGAAAATTATATTTAGGGGAAGATTTCTAAAACTAGTCAAAGCTCTTATCACCTTCACGGATGGCTGTGTGCTGTCCTATTTATTTGGTAAATAAATATCCCTAAAAAAAAAAAAAAAAAAAACTTAAGATGTTTATTGGGCTTAGATTACAAAGTCTAAGGAACCTTCCACCATGAGGTATATAGTCTGACCTTGAAATGTGCTGCCGGGACTGACTGGATGAGGAAAGTCAAACTCATTCCGGCCTAGTCCTAAATTCGAACCTTCAATAAAGATTGACTGAAAAAAACAATGGCATCATTCACAGTCATTCTTCCACTGTCTTTACAGGAGTGGCAAATAACATACACAGGATATACAACCTAAATAAAGGCCTAAAAAAAAAAACATTTTCTATAGCTCATGCCTTTGGGAATTATGTTCAATAGACAGGTGGCCAAAGAGGGCATATGAAGACTGTTAGCCAATGGGAAAAATTCCACCACCAAACTCAGATGCAGAATTACCCCAAAACAGTGTGACTCTAATTGAATGAAATAAGAGAGAACAAAAAAATTTCAAAATGCATAGTAAAACATTCCTCCTCAGCCTAAAAGAAACCAACACATTATTTTTATCTTTGATGGTTTTCTTATAAAAAAAATTTAGAAGGGAATGTACAGATGGATCCAGATACTGTGTCGCTTTAGAAAGTTCTGTGATGTCACGTGGTTAGTTAGACTAGATGTAAGGAAAAGAAGCATGAGTTACTGTGAAAAAGAATAGGCTGCCATGGAAGATTCTAAATTCTGTCTCTGGTGATCTCCAAGCATTAGGTGAATGGCCATCTGTTTGAGAAGGAATTTCAAAACCTTTCCCAGGCAGGGGCTTTCAAGGATAGAATTAATACTTCCTTTTGCTTGTATAACCAAGACACACTACCATGAAATGAAAAAAAAAAAAGCCAATCCTTAGTTCATTCATTCACTTATTAGTTCAACAAATACTTAGTAAGCACCAGCCATATTCAAAGTACTGTGTTAGGTGCTGTACAGGATACAAAGCTAAAACAGTCCTTGCCTGGAAGAATCTAAAATATGGTATAATTTTTAGAAAATTTAAATACAACAGGATTTTTAGAAAATTCTAAGAAAGAGAAACACAAATGATCCAAATAAAAGTGGAATTGGCAGGAAGTCCCAGCCAGAGCAACCAGGCAAAGGAAAGAAATAAAGGGCATCCAAATTGAAAAGAGGAAGTCAAACTATCTCTGTTTGCCAGTAATATGATTGTGCAGGTAGAAAATCCTAACAACGCTTCCAAGGACTCTTAGATTTGAAAAACAAATTCAGTAAAGTTTTGGGTTACAAAATCAATGTACACAAATCAGTAGCACTGCAATGCACTAACAATGACCAAGCTGAGAATCAAATCAAGAACTTAATCCCTTTGATAATAGCTAAAAAAAAATAATAATAAAGTACCCAGAAATAAACTTGACCAAGGTAGTAGAAGATCTCTACAAAGAGAACTATAAAACACTGATGAAAGAAATCATAGATGACACAAATGAATGGAAATACATCCCACACTCACGGATTGGAAGAATCAATATCATGAAAATGACCATACTGCCCAAACAAATTTACAGATTTGATGCAATTCCTATCAAAATACCAATGTAATTTGTCACAGAATTAGAAAAAAAATCCTAAAATTCATACAGAACCAAAAAAGAGCCTGAATAGCCAATGAATCCTAAACAAATAGAACAAATCTGGAGGCATCACATTATCTGTCTTAAAATTATACCACAAAGCTGTAGTAACTAAAACAGCATGGTACTGGTATAAAAGTAGATACACAGACTGGTGGAACAAAATGGAGAAGCCATAAATAAAGCCAAATACTTACAACTAACTGATCTTCAACAAAGGATATACTGGAAAAGGGACACCCTATTCAAAACAGTGTGGGAACGTTGGATAGCCACATGTAGAAGAATGAAACTGGATCCCTGTGTCTCACCATATACAAAAATTAACTCAACATGGATTAAATACTTAAATCTAAGACCTGAGCCCATAAAAATTCTAGAAGAAAACTCTTTCTAGACATTGGGCTAGGCAAGAATTTATGAATAGGACCCCAAAAGCAAATGCAACAAAAAATAAACGGGACCTACTTAAACTAAAAAGCTTCTGCACAACAAAATAAATAATTATCAGAGTAAACAGACAACCTACAGAATGGGAGAAAATATTTGCAAGCTATGCATCTGACAAAGAACCTATAAGGAATCCAAACAAATCAGCAAGAAAAAAAACAAATAATCCCACTAAAAAGTGGGCAAATGACATGAATAGACATTTCTCAAAAGAAAATATACAAATGGTCAATAAACATATGAAAAAATGCTCAATATCACATATCATCAAAGAAATGCAAATTAAAACCACAATGAGATATCACCTTATCCTAGCCAGAATGACCATTATTAAAAAGTAAAAAAATAATAGATGTTGCTAGAAATGTAGTGAAAAGGGAGTGCTTATACACTGGGGGTGGAAATGTAAATTACTACAACCTCCATGGAAAACAGTATGGAGATTTCTCAAAGAACTAAAAGTAACTCTACCATTTGACCCAACAATCCACTGCTGGGTATCTACCCGAAAAAGAAGTCATTATATCAAAAAGATATCTGCACGCATATGTTTATTGCAGCACATTTCACAATTGCAAAGATATGGAATCAACCAAAGTGCCCAACAACTGTTGAGTAGATAAACAAAATGTGGCATGTATATATACCATGAAATACTACTCAGTCATTAAAAAAAATGAAATCATGTCTTTTGCAGCAACGTGGATGAAACTGAAGGCCATTATTCTAAGTGAAGTAACTCAGGAATGGGCAAACAAATATTGCATGTTCTCACTTATAAGTGGGCACTAAGCTATGGGCACATGAAAGTGTACAGAGTGATACAATGGACATTGGAGATTCAGAAGAAAGGAGGATGGGAGGGGGGTGATGGATGAAAAAAAAAACAAAACACTTATCAGATGTATACTACTCAGGTGACAGGTACATTAAAATACCAGACTTCAACACTATACAAATCATCCATGGAACCAAAAACTGCTTATATCCCTAAGGCTACTGAAATTTAAAATATTTTTTTTTTCTTGAAACAAAGTCCTGCTCTGTCACCCAGGCTAGAGTGCAATGGTGCGATCTTGGCTCACTGCAACCACAGCCTGACAAGTTCAAGGGATTCTCCTGCCTCGGCCTCCCCAGTAACTAAAACAGGCACTAGGACTACAGGTGCCTGCCACGACACCTGGCTAATTTTTGTATTTTTAGTAGAGATGGGGTTTCGCCATGTTGGCCAGGCTGGTCTCAAACTCCCAATCTCAGGTGATCCGCCCACCTCAGCCTCCCAAAGTGTTGGGATTACAGGCGTGAGCCACCGCACCTAGCCTAAAATGATTTTTTAATGGAATTGGCAAAGGTGTCCAATGAGAAGAAATCTCAGTATGATAACTGTGGTAGGTGGGGTATGAAGAAGCCAGTGTTTATCAAACACTGAACAAGTCACATGACGAAACATCCAGTGATATTGAGCAATCATTATAGCATGCTTCTTCTATCAGTAAGAGTAAAAAAAAAGACGAATATAAGTTCCAGGGGGAGAGGGAAACTATGCAACAAAGTCATGATTCAAATACAGAGCAAGCTAAAATGTACATAATTTTGAGCTTTTGATTAAGTATAAAATCTTGACCTGACATGTGCAGTCTTCTTCATTCATTGGCACAGGTTGGATGGTTACAGTAGATTACATTTTCTACCTATTAATTCCATCACTCTATCTCATTTTGCAATAAACAACACTTACATCAACATCATTATGTACTGGCTTTCTAATTTCAGATCAACTTATAAGCGTGCTTGTCTTATCAAAATTACAGATCTGTATGCAAAGTTGTAAACCTCAATCATGTCAAAGTAATGACATGGCTGAAAGAGAACTTTAATTCCCCACATTACATACTAAAATTCAAGAGAAAGTATCTATAAACTGGTTCTAAGGAAAGTAATTAAGGAAATAAACCCCTAAAAGTAAAGGTTAACTAGCCAAATTTGGCAAGAGTGAGAGGTAGTATCAGAGCACTAATTCCATAATTCTTTTTTCTTTTTCTTTTCTTTTTTTTTGAGACAAGGTCTTGCTCTGTCACCCAGCCTGGAGTGCAGTGGTGCGATCACAGTTCCCTTCAGGCTCAACCTCCCAAGCTCAGCTGATCCTCCCACTTCAACCTCCCAAGTAGTTGTGACCACGGGTGTTTGCCACCATACCTGGCTTACCTGGCTTTTTTTTTTTTTTTTTTTTTGTATTTTTTGTAGAGACAGAGTTTTGCCATGTTGCCCAGGCTGGACTCAAACTTCTGGGCTCCAGCAATCTGCCTGTTTCTGTCATTCTTAACTGATCAACAACCAAGAATGCTTAAAGTTATTAAAGAAATAAAAGTACAAGTATATATATGTTTAAGGGTTAGGGAGGTAATCAAAGAATAAAACGCAAATACAGTGAAAAGCAGTTACCTCTAAGGAATGGAACTTGGGGATAGGTGGAGATTTTCACTTTCCATTTTAGATCTTCCTCAACTTTCCATTTTAAATCTTTCAATTTTTATTTCCTTGTGCATGTAGTATTTTTATAATAACGGTAATAATATGAATGACATACTGACATAAAAAAATTTCCAGCACATATTACGTACAAAAAACAAACACTAGAGTAATATTTATAATAAAGTATCATTTATGTTTTTTAAAAATACAGCAGCAGCAACATATATTTAAATATGTCAACATAACTATCTTTATGCTAACACTTACAAAGGACCAGATGGGAAAGCAAGGGGAAAGAGAATGTCTACATTTTATTTCATATATTTCCACAAAGTTTGAATGAGAATACATGTGTGTTCATGTATTATTTCTCCAATTATTTTTTTTCCTTTTTTTTTTTTTTGAGACGGAGTCTCACTCTGTTGCCCAGGCTGGAGTGCAGTGGTGCAATCCTGACTCGCTGCAACCTCTGCCTCCCAGGTTCAAGTGATTATCATGCCTCAGCCTCCCGAGTAGCTGGGATTACAGGTGCACGCCACCACACCTGGCTAATTTTTTTTTTTTTTTTTTTTTAGTAGAGGTGGGGTATCACCATGTTGGCCAGGCTGGTCTCAAACTCCTGACCTCAAGAGATCCGTCCGCCTCGGCCTCCCAAAGTGCTGGGATTACAGGCGTGAGCCACCACACCCGGCCATTTTTTCCTACATTTTTAAAGAAAAAGGATACCGTGGCTATATAATTAGTAGAGATAGCATGGGTCAGTGGAAGAAAGAATAGCTTTGGTCTCAGAAAAATTTGGACAAAAGCTTTACCAGGTGGTGTCATATTGAACAAGATATTATACTTCTCTAAGCTTTAGTTTCTTTTTTTAAAATAGTTTTATTGAGATCTAATTCATGTACCATACAATTCACTCATTTTAAATATCTAATTCTCCTTTGAGCAAAAGCTGCAAAAAGAAGAAAAAAGAAAGTATATAATTCAATGTATTTTAGTACGTTCAGAGTTGTGCAACCATCACCACAAACTAATTTTAGAGCATTTTCATAGCCTTAAAAGCAGCCCTGTACCCATTAGCAATCAATCTCCATTAATTTTTTTTTCTGGAAAAAAAAAGTGAGTGTCAGAATGAGTCTACTATGTAATAGTCCTGTAATAAGGAATAAACAAAAATATATCAAATCTGCCAGCACAATGCCTGGACCTTAGCAGGCACTCAAGACATGCATTTCAGGTAAAGTTCAAGACACAAATGATAGAGAAATGAGCAAAAACCTGGATGTAACAAAAAAGTGTAAGAGGTAAATAAAGCCTTTCAAGTACTCAGGAACCTGCTCAGATCCCTATCCTTAGAGTAAATTCCACAAGTCATGACCTTCTCCCTATTAAATAAAAATTAAAAAAAAATCAGGTACCAAGTAAAAAAGCACAAGCTTGAAAATGTCAGTATTTGGGGGCATATTTTAGAGTGAAAGTTTCAGGAGGAGAGATACATCCTCACCCCTGTAAAAAAAAAAAATTGAACACAAGAAGCAAACAGTGCAGTTCCTGAGAAGATAACAAGAATGCCAGAAGTTCATACTGGACAAGCAGTGGAAACTATACTGTCATGTTTCTACTTTTCAAAGTGAAAATAAACATGACAGGTGCTCATTTGGCTGTTCAAGCACTTTCCACTTAAATAGCAATTCCTCCAGCTTACCAACTGCAGCCTGAAGTTATAATTTATTACTGGTTTCTGTATTATTCCCTTGCCTCGGCAGAAAGCAGAACATAGCACCTACATTTCAAGACCCATGAGAGGTAATAAAGTATAATTATTTTAAATTTATGATTAAGCCATAAATTATGTGTACTTTTTACTTTAGCTGGTCATTCAGAGGTTGGTGAGGAAGGGAATGGGGTCAGAGAAAGAAATAACAAAAGCTTTTTCCTTTGAATAAAATGTCTAAATCAGGGCAAAACTGAGGGACACCTGGAGGATTTACAAAGATACCACAGTTTCCATGTTCAGTCCCAAGGGAGCCCCCGCTTAAGAGTCTAAACTCCTGGAGACCTCTGTTCTTCCTGCTCACAGGGCTACAGACTCCAGTGGGAGTGGCCATGTTGAGTCAAAAAACAGAAGCATGGCAATTTACAGTTTAGACCACATCAAATATTTCTGTGCTCTGGGTCTTGCTGCCTCTAAGCCATAGGTATTTCAAGGAAGGTGAACTTAATCTATAAAAAACTACTGGCCAGGCTCTAAAAGTAAAGCTGGACTCCACCAAAGTAAGACTGATTACTACAGGGCTCTGATAACCAACGGACCAGATGTTAATTCTCCTCACCCTCAAGAATCCATTGGTAAAACTTCCCTTTCTTGTAGTTCCTATATGTAGCAAATATACGTATGGAATGGTATTTTGTGAAGGTGACAAAACTCTGGGCATGAAGCAGGATATGAACACAGCATTCAGCATTCTTCTATCACCCAGTCGTCTCACTGGTTCTCCAATATGCCATGGTCCAGTTCCCACTCTTCACAAGTCTGCACTTACAAATTATAGCTTGCAAAGCCTATTCCCATACATTTTCTTATTTGTACTCCCAAAAACTCTGAGAAGGAAGTATCATTAAGCTCCCATTTTACAGTGAAGGCAGAGACTAAGAGAGGCACTAGCAATACACAGGCAATTGACAATGCGGTGAGTCTGGGACCCGGTTACCTGATAGAAATCCTGTGGTCCTTTCACAACTCTACCCTAAACTGTTGACAAGGTAAAGAAAAAACAAAAAAGAAGGGCTATGCATTTACATTTCTATTGCAGTTTTCTTTTTTTGCAGTGGAATTTTTACCTGGCAACTTAAGTTTTAAAACTGCTGATTGGTATAGTAACAACAAATACTTGAAAGTGAGATTTAGTTGGGCTTAAGAAACAAAAGTAAATAGAGCAGAGAGAACAGAGTCATGAATGGTGACATGTAAAGAATAACAATAACAAATTAAGGGGGGAAGAGAGGGCTTTTGCCCCAAATGTTTACCTAGCACTCACCTTTGTCCTGAAACATCCCACCTCCACACCCAGCTCCTGGTTAATAAAACATAATTTTGTTGATGTCCCTTGAACTGTATAATCTGTTCCACAAAAAACAAACCCACGGTTTGTCTCCAAGCCACTTTTAAGTCCCTAACTCCCTGGTTACATTCAGTCTATGGAAAACATCTGTGGCAAAGTAAATCATCCTACTCTGAGAAAGACCAGAGTGTATTTTTTTTCCTCTGAGTGTGTTTTGAAGTCCTGGTTGGAAAATTAGTGAAAATTGTAAATCTGTTTGCAAATCTGGTCATGTCTAACTCTGAGATTAGGGCAAAGATTCCAATTTAAAAGTAAAACCGTGACAACCTTAGTTAAGCGTGTCCTCAGGCACTGCCAGCAAGGCCTTCACTCACTTCCATGGGCAGTGGATTTATTACAGGCACCCGACACGTTCCCCATCAGACACCCCTGGAGTATTTACTTGAGACAGCAGGGTTCAGCCTGCACTTCCTCTGCAGACCAATATATTATTATAAATTGAGCTAAACTGTTTCCTTTTCATAAGTGCTATGAAGTTCAGATTTCAGATATCAGCACGGGGCCGAAGTCCCTCCCTCTACGGGGCTCCTTGTGCTATTTGGACTTAAAAGTAAAGAGAAAAGGCAGCATTAGACCATGGTTGCTTTTACTTTTGACTTTTTAAAAAAAGAGATGAAGGAAGATTCATTTCAGAAATCAAATATGACATCCTAATAAAAATATATATTCTAAGTGCAGACTTTGGGATATATTGTGCTGTGTTTGGCACAGTTCAGTAGGATACCAACTATATCACCTACATCTAAAAATAAGACATGGGAAATCAAGAGTATATTTTATATTATGTCTTGGATATCAGCTCCTATAAAATAATGCTAACTTCTGTTTATCATGTACAATAGCTCAAGGGACCCAATGTATATTTTACAGTGTATACTCATTATAACACCAAAATCCAATGAATAATGTCATTATTTAATATTTTCATTAAAATACAGCTCTTTTTTTTTTTTTTGAGATGGAATTTCCCTCTTCTTGCCCAGACTGGAGTGCAATGGCGTGATCTCGGCTCATTGCAACCTCTGCCTCCCGGGTTCAAGTAGTTCTCCTGCCTCAGCTTCCAGAGTAGCTGGGATTACAGGCATCCACCACCACACCCGGCTAATTTTTGTATTTTTAGTAGTGACAGGGTCCCACCATATTGGCCAGGCTGGTCTCAAACTCTTGACCTCAGGTGATCCGCCCACCTCAGCCTCCCAAAGTGCAGGGATTACAGGTGTGAGCCACTGCACCCGGCCTATAATCCAGTTCTTAAACCCTGAGAAACCCATAACCTTAAGAAGAACAGAAAAGAAACAAACAGAATATCATTAACTTCTTTTCTTCCCTTCCTGAACAATTTAGTCTTAAAGCCATTAGGTGAGGCAGAGGCATCATGCCAGGTGGGAAGAAGAAGGCACAGGAACCCTGAGCAGGGTTCAGCGCTGAGTAGGGTGAGGAGGGCATCCCTACGGGAGAAGGAGGGCTCGCCTGACATGGGATGTCAGACCCTGAGTGGGATAAGATGACAAGATACAATCCATGCTTCTTACTAGCTGTGCAGCCACGGTTAAGTAACTACATAAATTTAACCTCAATTTCCTCTTTTGCAGTATAGCTAATATTTGTTTCTCAGGATTGCTGAGAAGATTAAAAGAATGTTTGTCATTAATTCCCAGTAAATCTGGTTTTTATTCATATTACTACTATAATTCCAGACATATATATACAGAAAAAGGCTGAAAAGAAATATATTAAATCAGGCATTAACCTGATTTTTATATTCTTTCTTCATTTCAGACTCTTTTTTCCAGAGTTTCTTTTCTCTCAAATAAGCACATATTGCTTTTTTAATCAGAAAAGTACACACAAGATGTTATTAAATATATGGAATATAGCTGAATTTTTAGAGTACTTATTTACTTTTTTTTTTTTCTTTTTTTTTTTTTTTTTGAGACTGAGTCTTGCTCTGTTGCTCAAGCTGGAGTACAGTGGCACAATTTCGGCTCCCTGCAACTTCCACCTCCTGGGTTCAAGCAATTCTCATGCCTCAGCCTCCCCAGTAGCTGCGATTACAGGCATGTGCCACCACACCCAGCTAATTTTTTATTTTTAGTGGAGACGGGGGGTTTCATCAAGTTGGCCAGGCTGGTCTTGAACTCCTGACCTCAGGTGATCCACCTGCCTCGGCCTCCCAAAGTGCTAGGATTAGAGGTGTGAGCCACAGCACCCAGCCACTTTTATATTTTTAAAAAGTAAACGCTATTTTAAAAGATAACATTCTGGCTCTTATTTCTTTGAAAGATATACATTGCTAATAGAAAATTCTGAACAAAGTATCCAAAGGAAAGTGATTTACTGGCTGATACTAACATCTATTAAGACTCAGGCCAAATATCTGTATTTGGGTGGTACAAAAAAAAATGAAACAATGTTTACCTACAAATGACACTCAATGATGGGGTAGGGACTTTAAAAAATAAACTTACTTCCTGAGATCAGGCACGAGAGACAGTGGGGAAGAGAGAACCTTAACACTGAAAACATTCCCACATAGAGATTTCAGTATATTGGGATCAGGTTGAAATAGCCCCATTTAGAGTAGGAAAAGCACTGCATAAGATGCCTGCCACCCATTCTGGTCCCTGTTCTACCTCATAACTAAGTGACTTTAGGAAGATCACTTAAAAAAAGAACAATCTCTGCCATCTGCCTCACAAAGCTGACAGGAGATTGGGGCTGCTTGTGTGAAACTGATGTGTAAACTGCAAAGCAATGTTCACATGGAAGGCAAGAGATGAAGGGCATACTTAGATCAGTGTTCAAGAAATGCAGGAATCTCCGCATGAGAAGAATTTAAGAGGTAAAGGGACATCGCATTAAGTGCCATTAAATCACACTATTTGAAAGAGTCCCTACATAATGATCTCCCAATCCTCCTGCAGACATTAAGGAGAAAGTCTCAGACTGGTACCACTATACAGTTAACACCTCCCTGTTACTAATCTCCTCTTTTAACAAACACAGAATAGGACTCAGACTCAGGATCTCCGGCAAACAAAAGTAGCAGGCCCTTAGTACTGTTTTGGTTTCTCTATATTTATATTTCTAAAGCCCTTCTAATTATGCCTAGTGATACTGGATTCCCATTTAAGATAGTGATGTAAAATCTCCTTTTAAAATAAATCCAATTCAGTGAAAGATTAAAAGTTACTTTATTTAGGCAGAAGTACATGAATGTGACCAAAACCTTGAAGTTGATAGGCAATGAGCTAAAATTTGGAAAATGCTTAGTGGCAGAATGGCCTAAAGAGCTATTCTGTACTCCGAATTCCCAAAAGGCAAGAACCAAGATTCATCCACCTCCAATATCTCCCCTGGAACCTTACACAGTACCTGGAACATAGTAGACTCTAAAATACCCAATTAACTGGGAATCAACTGTTATCATAAATACTGGGCTTCAGCCCTGGTTCTTCCTGGTTCCAAAAGCAACATATGAGTAGATTTCTCCAGGTAGATAGGAGTGAGATAAACCCCAAATAATCAGGAACAAGAGCCAAGTAGAGAATAAACCCTGAGAAGCTTTGTGAGTAAAAAAGGATACTGTTTACACACTGCACATTGGAAAACAAGTAGAAAGTCCAAAAATAAAATTAAAAACTTACAGCAAAGAAGAAAAAAACAAAGCCTCACAAACTCCACAGCTTCAGTTGGCCTAACCACAACTGAGAAACTGCTTCCCAAAGAACTAAATGACAAGTTGAGCGAAAGGCCCCATTGTCAGGTCAGCTGTTCCTGAGAAGAAACAACATTCAAAACTAGAAGAAAAAAAAAAAAACTCTCACTACTAAAAACTAATACAGACAGGAAAGTATTTTTTAAAGTTATAATTTCACCTGGATGATTTAATACCTCTGATAAAGAATCCAGAAAATTGTTTAGCATATTTGAGGAACTCTGCATCTACGTAGAATAAAAAGAAAAACAACTTTTAAATGGGCCGGGCATGGTCCTGTAAATCTCAGCACTTTGGGAGACCGAGGCGGGTGGATCACCTGAGGTCAGGAGTTTGAGATCAGCTTGGCCAATGTGGTGAAACCCCGTCTCTACTAAAAATACAAATATTAACTGGGTGTGTTGGTGTGTGCCTGTAATCCCAGCTACTTGGGAGGCTGAGGAAGAATTGCTTGAATCCAGGAGGTGGAAACGGCAATGAGCAGAGATTGCGCCACTGCACTCCAGCCTGGGCAACAAGAGTGAAGCTCCATCTCAAAAAATCAGCAATATCTCAAAAAAGAAAAACCTAGTTACATGTTCTTATAAAGAAGTTTCCCTCTTAATATAAAATACTCCAAAAGTTTATTTCATAAGACATACTCAAAATATAAATCCTATAATCTAAATTTAGACACTAGAGTTTCAATATAATTTTGATTTTCCAAAGATTACCAAGCATGAAATAGCAGTCTCCTTGGTGAAGGGGTATCGCCAAACCGGGTGTCTCTATGTCCCATGAGATCTTAAAACCAACATGCCAAATATCAGGATCTCTGCCTTCGAGATGAGAGTCATCCTCACTTTCCTCTTCAGGGCCTGCCAAAAGAGAAGAAAATGATCAGAAAGGAAATGTTTAATCTAAGCTTCTGAATTTTATAATTGTTATTTTAGAAAGAATTGATATTTTAATAAAATATGAATATTAAATGAAATATATCTTCCCTTTATGTCATATTTTTAAAAAGATATTCTAGGTTATTTTTAACATGTCATTAATTTTTTCATCAAGAAACCTTAAATAGGCCAGGTGTGGAGGCTCACGCCTATAATCCCAGCACTTTGGGAGACCAAGGTGGTAGGATCATTTAAAGTCGGGCATTCAAGACCAGCCTGGGCAAGAAATCAAGACCCCCATCTCTATTAAAAAAAAAAATTTTTTTTACTTTTTAAAAATAAAAACCAGATGTAAAGAGAAATTATGTTCTTAGGAAATAAGACTGAACATCACAGAAATGTAAGTACCTTCTAAATTCATCTAGAAATTGGACATAATATAAATAAAAAGACCAAAGGGATCGTTTTTTAGATGAATGGGGTCAGTAACTAGAAAAGCTGTTTCTATAATACACATGGAAATATAAACAAGCAAGAACAGCCAAGGAATGTTTTTCTAAATATATAAAGAGCAACTATACATCAGTAAGATAAAGGCCAATAGACAAATTTAAAACTGAGCATGTTATAAAGGCACAATACATAAAAGGAAATAAAACTAGCTCATAAACATATAAAAATATGTTCCAATTTATTCACATAAAAGAAATGCATGTTAAAGCCAAAAGAGAGAAATTTTTTCACCTATCAAAACAGAAAACATCAGTTTGAAAACAACACAGTGTTAGTAAGAGTACAGTAAAATGGCACACTCACACTCTCTGTAGAGGACAATTTGGCAATACTATCAAAATTACAAATGCATAAGCTCTTTGACTCTTATAGAAATTACACTTTTAAGAATGTATACTAAAAGTCCTACATTCAGGGGTTGTAAAATGACTGTTGAGCAAGTATATTTATTGTAGTATTGCTTGTAAGAGCAAAAGATCAGAAATTACTCAAATGTTCATCAGTAGGTTTCTGGTTAAATAAATTATGATCTCTCCAGACAATAAAATACTATGTAGTCACCAAAAATAATATGACTATATACAGATATGGAACTATCTAATATATTTTCAGAGAAAAAAATAAATAGGCTATACTCATATAGAAAACAAAGTACAGACTGGGCGCAGTGGCTCACACCTGTAATCCCAGCACTTTGGGAGGCCAAGGGAGGAAGATTGCTTGAGCTCAGAAGTTCAAGGCCAGCCAGGACAACATGGTGAAACCCTACCTCTACAAAAAGTAAAAAAAATTAGTGGGGCATGGTGGCACATGCCTGTGGCTCCAGCTACTCAGGAGGCTGAGGTGGGAGGATTGCTGGAGCCTGGGAGGTGGAGGCTGCAGTGAGTTGTGATAGCACCAGTGCACTCCATTCTGGGCAACAGAGTGAGGCCTTGCCTCAAAATAAATATAAATAAATAAATAAATAAATATCAAGCACATATAATATTTCTGGAAGGATACTCAAGACTGATTTTTCTGGAAGGATAATAATATAATATTTATAATACTTCTGGAAGGATACACAGGACTGGAATACAACATTTCTGGAAGGATACTCAAGACTAATTTTTCTGGGGTACAAGAGTGAGAGATACACTAAAAAAGGTAGAAGGTATACACACTATGATTTGCCTATAATCACAGCCCTGCAGGAATAACTCTACATAAAAACTTTTAAAAGTTAATTTAATAATTATTTATTGAGCACTTACTATTTACTGGGCATTGCGCCAGGCATGTGGGATATGTCAGTGACTGAAACAAAGAGCTATGCCCCACTGGAGCTTCTCCTTTTAGTGGAGCTGTAAATGTGCATCACTGATTACCATTAAGGGGACATTTTAAATTGAAATTCCATCAGACTTTAAACTGCTGTACTAGACTCTGATCTTCCAGGGCAGAGTCTGTTTTTCTATTTCATCCACAATTATAGCCCTAGTGACTGGCACAGAGAAGGCATTCAATGAACACCATGGCTTGCTTAAACAAAATGTTCTTTTAGTTCACACCATTCACAGTCCTTGTGCTAGATGGCAGGGAAAGAAAATGTTAATTTGGAAGAAAAAAACAAAAATGCCTCAAATTTACAACCGAAGGACATAAGAAAGCATGGCATTGCTGCTAAACTAGTACAGTCCTCAGTACTAAAGAAGTTTAGAGAGGAGAGAGGTTCAACGACAGAACTAGAGCAGAACTCTTAGAGAAGGTCAAACGTGAAAGACAACAGTGTTTTGACTGGCAGAGGGTAGAATAAGAAGTAACGCAGGAAGACAAAAAGATGCAAAGCTTTCAAAATGGACAATAAAGCATGTTTTCCCTGGGCTGTATCATGTACATATCACATAAACAATTTAAAAAATACATGCATCCCAGATGGCACACACAGAATCCCTAAATTCTGAATGTCGTACTCTACCGCCAACTGTGCAGAAGGGTCAAAGGCAGTGAAAGGAAGGAAAAAAAGACTCCCCTTTGTAACTATTCATTCACATTAATTTGCACTAGGCATGGTGAAAATGAACAAATCAGAAAGCCAAGTTCATGGTCTCTGCAAGGAAGGAATGCTGCTAAGTGACTTTTAAGGATACATCTGACTTTGGATACTCTTTCCCCTAAGTTTGGTCTAAAATCTAACACTGCCATATTAACAGTATCTTACCTTTTTTCATACCTGCCATTCTAATACATGTTTTCTCCAGTACTTTTTAATTAAGAACATCTTTTAATTAGGTTTTTTTAAAAGAATAACAATAAAAGTCCAAAGCCATTTCCTAGGTTAATTAAAAAAACATTTTTTTATAAACCTTCTAGAATGGGAATGATAAATACCTTTACATCAGGGGACATGACTGATTGGCTGGTTGCAGCTTTTTAGAGCCCTAGTGGAGAAGAAATCTGAAACTTTCTCTTAGCTCAGCAGGAAAGAGTGTTATGATCAATTACTGATGTCTGTCATGGGCACTGCAACGGTTAGTGAGTGGCAGCACCAGCACTAGATAGTTGCTATCGATGTCTGATGACATTCTACGGGCACTTCTTATTCATACATAATACATTGTTACACTTGAAAATACCAGAATTTGCTAAACTAGAGTTCATGGACCAGAAAAGAACTCACGAAGGTGTGTAGCTTGACCTGAACCATATTTCCTTAACAAATCTAAATGAGTTGCCAACTGATAAAAGGACTTTGCCTAAAAATCCAAATTCCCAGCTACCCTTGAATTACAAGATCTGGTATCACTGAGCCAGTCACAGTGGCTATAGGGAAGAAGTAGCTGCCCATTTTAGACAAGGAGGTGACCTTTGCTAGTCACAGTCCCCACAGCCACTTCACTTTACTCATTTGAGGTACCTGCCTAACCACAGCAAAGTCTGTGACCCTTGCTCAAGAGCTGGGTTGCAGAGATCACAGGCAAATCAGTCCCATGATCTGCTTTTGCAAAATAAAGTTTAACTAGAACACAGTCATGCCCTTTCATTTACATAAATGGCTGCTTTCACATAGACAGCAAGGTTGAGTAGATAAGACACAGACTATAAAACCGACAAAGCCAAAAGTACTTGTTTCTGGCCCTTTACAAAAAAAATTTGCCAACCCCTGTTCAAAAGTCTTGATATTTGTGATCTGATGTCTACTGCACATTTTAGTAAAGAAGTTGAGGCTGCATAAAATAATTATGATGTAATGTGACTAATACCTAATAATGTAACATGACTAATGACAGCATACAATATAATAATTAATGCTAAATCAATTGATATCCAGATCACCTTAGCAAAAGAATATGATATAAAAATTATGTTTATATTTGTGATAACCCAAGACTTGGCTGCTTCATTCTAGGGGGGCACTAATGATTACAGATAGAGCAAACAGCACAAGAAAAAAAAAGGAAATATTTTAGGAAGGTTTTTCACATGTCCCTTTCTGGTCAAATCAACTATAACTTCTACCATTGAAGTCCACACAAAATTAAAAAGAAATAAAAAGGCCCAGGTGCGGTGGCTCACACCTGTAATCCCAGCACTTTGGGAGGCTGAGGCGGGTGGATCACGAGATCAGGAGATTGAGACCATCCTGGCCAACATGGTGAAACCCCATCTCTACTAAAAATGCAAAAATTAGCTGGGTGTGGTGGTGCGTGCCTGTAATCCCAGCTACTCAGGAGGCTGAGGCAGGACAATCGCTTGAATCCAGGAGGCAGAGGTTGCAGTGAGCCGAGATCGCGCCACTACACTCCAGCCTGGTGACATAGTGAGACTGCATCTCAAAAAATAAATAAATAAATAAATAAATAAATAAATAAATAAATAAATAAATAAATAGAAAACCAATTATAATGACTTCAAAAAAATAATTTTCAAACTATAAGGAACAGTTTTTACGAAGTTTTAATGCCACTGCGTGTGGACAGTCTAATAAGTGGGAATCTTTATAGGGTAACAGTCTGCTTGACTACTTTCCCTTCTAACTTTCATCCTGGTACTCTTCTCAAGCTGGCATCAATAAAGACAATTAGAGACAATAATTGCAATTAGTCTTTCTTGATGTCTCCCAAAAATCCAACACCTTTGAAATCTGCTCAGTAAAATGATAGTTTGGTGAGTTTTTCCCCTCCTTAGGCTGTGTAGGGAAGAGGAAAGTTTTACGTCTGATAAACTTTTTATTGTTAAATATAGTGTTCTTACTTCTCAGTGAAATCAACTTGTAATTACCTATAGCAACTGTAACTGATTACTCTTGCCCCATGTTATTTTGGCAACAAGCAGAGGCAACAGGTTCTTACTTGCCTTTAAGCCTCAATAAAATTGAAAAGATTTTAAGTACCTCAGTGTGTTTGGTGCACTCCCAGCTCCCACTAACCAAACTGTTAAATAAATAGAAGATGTGACAAAATACAAAAGACTGTTAAGTTTAAAAGTCAAGTTTAAATTGTCCAAAACTTCCCCCCAAAATTAACCCATTCAATGTTTTATGCCAGCTAGTTTTTGAGAAAAAATTCTATTTAATAAAGGACAAAATATTTTGTTTACATTTCTAATTATAACCACGGCTCTATAGGAAACAAAGACAGAAGCCAGAGTATGACAGAAGAGATTACAGTGATACTCGAATAAAATATATCACAAAAAATTTTGTACCATATTTAATAACATACATAATAGTGTATGTCAAGAACTTCCCTCACAGGTTCAGTATATATTCATCATCGCCATACATTTAAATAGCCCTCTTTCTTTCTTTCTTTCTTTCTTTTTGAGACTAGAGTCTCGCTCTGTTGCCCAGGCTGGAGTGTAGTGTCGTGATCTTGGCTCACTGCAACCTCCACCTCCCAGGTCCAAGTGATTCTCCTGCCTCAGCCTCCTGAGTGGTGGGGATTACAGGCATGTGCCACCACACCTGGCTAATTTTTTGTTAAAAATAGCCCTATTTCTTATTCTCCACTTTCTATTTCCTTAGCCAAGAGCTAAGATACAAAAGATTCTCAGCTTGGTGTGGTGGTTCACACTCGTAATCCCAGCCCTTTGGGAGGCTGAGGCAGGCAGACCACTAGAAGTCAGGAGTTCAAGATCAGCCTGGCCAACATGGTGAAATCCCGTCTCTACTAAAAATACAAAAATTAGCTGGGTGTGGTGGCACATGCCTGTAATCCCAGCTACTCAGGAGGCTGAGGTAGGAGAATCGCTTGAACCTGGGAGGCAGAGGTTGCAGTAAGCCGAGATAGTGCCACTGCACTCTAGCCTGAGTGACAGAGCAAGACTCCATCTCAAAAAAGAAAAGATTCCCACCCTTGTGATTACTTCCTCTGTTTCCTTAACTCCACACCTGGAGGAGCTTTAAAAGGCTGGTCCCTTGCTATCCATGTCACAGATCTTGAGGCAGGAGAAACTCACAAGTTGTAGATGGCCAGCTGGTACCATGGAGTCTAATGATGCCTTATCTGTCCAGTGCTGATCTTTGACATTCCCATGTCTGGGATGGGAAATCCATTTTGTAGAACGAAAGGAGACAGAAGGCAAAAGGGGAAAGTGTGACATAGGGAAGACACATTCTAGGAGGGAAATGGCATGGTGTGTGTATAAGAGCACAATCAATTCCCAGCTGCAAGAGTGTCACATGAATGACATGGACTTGCAAGAGAAGAGCCTGGAGAGGTGGGTGGAGACCAGGACATGGGTTTATGAACCATAGGAAAGAATCTAGACCTTACACTGAGACTACTGACAGACACTAAAGCCTTCTTCACCAGTCAGATCTGTTTTCAGAATAATCTCTCTAGAAGGTACCAGCTTCTTCGTGCATAATTACTACACTTTTTCGAGACACGTTCCCAGCGTAGTAACAAATGGGTACTGTATAAGCCAGAGAGCATTTAGGAAACACAGCTGATGGACTACATCACTAGGAAAGAAAGATTAGCCAAGGAGAAGCCTCCCTGCCAGAGTTCTAGAGTTTAGAAATGCTTTCCTTGATGGGTTGCAAGAAAAGCTTGCTGCTGACACAGCACATACTCCTTCTCAGCCACGGAGCAATGAATGGTCTGAAAAAATGGAGAATTTAGAAAAGTCTGAAGGGGTGGGAAAAAAACAAACTAATCATTCCCAGCTCAGAATCTATAACAAGAAGCCGCTCTCAGATGCCTCAAAACAAGCAATTCAAGACAAACATAGTCCCTTGACACAGATAAATTGTAAAATTAATTATAAGTTTTCTAGGATTTCAGGTGAAATATTGAAAACTCTTTACAGAAAAATCTAAAGCCCTTCAACATCATGTCTGGCTCTGTCAGCTTTCAGATTAAGCATTTGGGGAAAAAATTTAAGATAAAAATATTTACATTACAGAGGAGAACCTCATTACATCATGTTTCACGGACTTGGGAGAAAAATTGAAAGTATGAAGAGGAGAGAAAAACTGCTATGCGGGCCATTAGCTAAAGCTTCAAAATCACTATATTATCTGAAGTAAAATATGAAATCAGGTAAGGAAGCAGAGATACTTCTCAAACAATGTTCTCCAAACCAGAGCTTCTAACAGTAGAGGTTTCAATTCCTTGGGTAACCTCAGGAAGGTATAAAGAGAGTTGTGGAGACTCACAGGAAACTCTTACATTGTAAATAACACAGAAACCAGAACCGAACTGGGTTAATCAAAAGAGGGTCATTATTTGTTCATCTAGCTTCAGGTAAAGCTTGATCCAGAGTTCAAAGTACACACCCAATACCCAGTTTCTCTCCTCCCCAAAGCTCAGGAAAAAGAAAGAGAGAGTGGCCACAAAAGCTAGGGGCAGTCATTTGGGGGCCATGAGCTTTAGAATGGCCAAAAGAGGAAGGGGAAGAAATTTGAAACTGATCACATCATTACTGTTGGAACAAGGTCCACTTGAAGCCAGTGAGACCCCAGTTCTTAGGATGAAGTGAGAGAATTCCTTACCTTTTTAAATTAAGCCTCTTTGGGTCTGGAATTATTATTTGCTATCAAAAGAATCCTATTACTAAACAGAGACTGCAGTTGCAGAAATCAAAGAGTTACTGAACAGTGGCCACAATGTAACTGAATAGTACAAGCTCCTCAAGAACAACAAATACTTAACAGATTTGGAGCAAAAAATACTCATTTGCCACTATATATGGATACAAAGAAGGATGAAGACACAAATTACATCTTTAAGGAGCTTACAAGTATACAAGTCTAATTCAAACACACATAAAACTATTTATGGCCTTAGAAGTCAGGAGAGTGTTTACTGTTGTGGGGAAGCAGACACTGGAAGGGAGCACTTCTAGGACGCTGATATGTTTCATTTCTTGACCAGGGTGCTAGGTACACAGATATGTTTACTTTACAGCAATTCTTCAAGCTGTATGTTTATGATATATGTCATATTTCAATACTGAAAATTCAACAGACAGGCCGGGTGCAGTGGCTCATGCCTGTAATCTCAGCACTTTGGGAAGCTGAGGCGGGCAGATCACCTGAAGTCAGGAATTCGAGACCAGCCTGGCCAATATGGTGAAACCTTGTCTCTACTAAAAATACAAAAATTTGCTGGGCATGGTGGCCCGCGCCTGTAATCCCAGCTACTCAGTAGGCTGTGGCAGAAGAATCACTTGAACCTGGGAGGCGGAGGTTGCAGTGAACCGAGATTGTGCCATTGCACACCAGCCTGGGTGACAAGAGCAAAACTCCATCTCAAAAAAAAAAAAAATCAATAGACAGGTTGGAAGTTAAGAAAATCTCCCAGATATTAGGCTAAAAACAAACATAAAGATTGAAAATAAGGGAATAAACAAGAAAACTAGAGGAAGAGTCCAGAAGGTTAACTAAATCATATGGATTCCAAAGAGATGAGAAAACTGGAGAGGAAGAAATAACTAACAAAGCAATTCAAGAAAATGTCCAACAACTGAAGGGCATGATTGAAAGCCCTACACAATGACAGTAAAATGAGTGAAAAATATCACTGTGAAATTGTAAAACATTCAAAAAAAGATCCAACAAAAAAGCGACATAAAAGCTGAAGAAAAATTCAGAACTCTTAAAATGAACACTGTAAGATAAAAGACAGTAATGCAACGTCACTACGATTCTGAAAAAAATATTATTTCCTAACAAGGTTTTCATACTGGAAGAACCTACATATGCCAAGGTGGAATAAAGATGATTGAAGACATTTAAGGTCTTAAAAATTTACCTCCTAAGCATCTTTCTGAAGAAAACATTGTAGGACATGCTCCACCAAAATAAGAAAACAGTCAGGAAAGAGCAAGGCCAGGATGCAGGAATGTGAGGAGTCCACAAAAGAGAGAAGTAAAGGAATCTGCTGAATTACAATGAAGAGATCACAGAAAGGGATCCCCATGCAACAGGCATAGAACACCAGATTGGAGCAGACAAGAAGACTCTGGAAGACAGTGCTCCAAGAAAATGAAACAGACAGAATATCTGATGGTTCTGAAGCTCTTAAGAGGAGATGTGGTAGATAGCAAGGGATTTAATTAGTCATAACTACATAGAAAACTACAAATACACAAAAAGCAAGACTACCATTAATACAAGAAAAAAAGTTGAAAAGAAAAGGATAACAGATCACAGGTTTTGGAAAGCATTCTCATGTATATATATGATAACTATAAAGGCTGAATAGTGATATAATCAAAATTACAGTAAATCTATAATGGGAATCAGAAGCGTGTACATGTGTAGGCAGGCAGGGAGAAAGAAGAGAGCTAAGTAAATCTTCACCTTCCATATCAGGAAGCCAATATATAATGTTCAAAACAATGTAAGTATGTTATCAACTACCAAAAGCATTACCTGAAAGAAAAGAGTAGAAATGATTGCCTGTGGAAATGAAAATGGGAAGAAAAGGTGTAAAAACTCCTGCTTTTTTTTCCTTAACAAACCTTATAAAAATATTTGACTTGTAAAAATGATATGAATGAATAATTTTGATAAAAACTAAAAATAACACAGTATTGAATGCTTACTATGTGCTAATTACTGCTGTTATGTTCTTGGCACTTTACAAGTGTTTAATTCTCACAATCTTGAGGTGGATACAGCTCTGATCACTATTTTACAGATGAGAAAACTGAGTCACAAACAATTTAAGTAACTTGCTTAAGGTCCCATAGCTAATTAATACCAATATGAATGATGTCATTCAGTAGTATAGAATTTAAGTGCCTAATCAATGTCATGGACATTAAAGTCTATCCCACTGTTCTCTGATCCCTTGCCCATCACATTAATATATCATCAAAAGTTCAGGCCGGGCACGGTGGCTCACGCCTATAATCCCAGCACTTTGGGAGGCCGAGGCAGGTGGATCACAAGGTCAGGAGATCAAGACCATCCTGGCTAACACGGTGAAACTCCGCCTCTACTAAAAATACAAAAAATCTGCCAGGTGTGGTGGTGGGCGCCTGTAGTCCCAGCTACTCGGGGGGCTAAGACAGGAGAATGGCGTGAACCTGGGAGGTGGAGCTTGCAGTGAGCCGAGATCACGCCACTGCACTCCAGCCTGGGCGACAGAGCAAGACTCCGTTTCAAAAAAAAAAAAAAAATTCAGCTATCCTTGAAGAAAATATTGCAAGTCATATATCTGATAAGGAATTAATATCTAGAATACATAAGGAACTCACAAAACTCAACAACTAAAAAACAGCCAAATTCAAAAATGGGCAAACAACTTGAATAGACATGTCTCCAAAGAAGATATATAAATGGCTAAGAACATGAAAAGACGTTCAACATCATTAATTATTAGGAAAATGCGTATCAAAAGCACAAGGAGATACCACTTCATACCCATTATGATGGCTGTTATCAAAAAACAGGGAACAGTAAGTGTTGGCGTAGATGTGGAGAAATTAGAACCCTTGCGCATTGCCAGCGAGAATGTAAAACAGTTCATTCGCTGTAGAAAACAGTATAGCAGTTCCTCAAAAATGTCAACATAGACCTATCATTTGATCCAGCAATCCTACGCAAAAGTACATACACAAAACTATATACACAAAAAAAGTATATACACAAAAGTACTGAAAGCAGAGATTCCCACAGATATTTGTATACAGAGATATTTGTTCAAAGCAACTTTATCCACCATAGCCAAAAGATGGCTATTATGAATAGCCGATGGATGAATCAATCAACAAAATGTGGTATATTCATACAATGGAATATTATTCATCTTTAAAAAGGAATTAAATTCTGATACATGCCATAACATGGATTAATCTTGAGGACACTATGTTAAGTAAAATGATTGTATTAGTTTGTTTTCATGCTGCTCATAAAGACATATCCGAAACTGGAAACAAAAAGAGGATTAATTGGACTTACAGTACCACATAGCTGAGAGGCCTCTGAATCATGGCGGGAAGCAAAAGGCACTTCTTACATGGCAGTGGCAAGAGAAAATGAGGAGGAAGCAAAAGCGGAAACCCCTGATGAACCCACCAGATCTCGTGAGACTTATTCACTATCATGAGAATAGCATGGGAAAGACCAGCCTCATGATTCAACCAGTTCCTCTTTGGTCCCTCCCACAACATGTGCGAATTCTGGGAGATACAATTCAAGTTGATATTTGGCCAGGGACACAGCTGAACCATATCAATAATCTAGACACAAAAGGTCAAATATTGTATGATTCCACTTACATGAGGTACCTAGAATAGTCAAATATAATACAGGCAGAAAGCAGAACAGTGGTTACCAGGAAATGGGGGAAGGAGAAATGGGGAGTAATTGTTTAAATGGGTACAGAGATTTGGTGTGGGATGATGCTTAATGCCACTCAACTGTACAGTTAATATGGTTATAATGCTTAATTTTATGTATATTTTATTGAAATAAAAAAGGATACAAGGAAATGAGCTACTGATATACATAACAACATGGATGAATCTCAAAATAACTATGCTAAGTTAAAGAATCCAGACAAAAAAACCGTGCACATATATAATTCCATCTGGTTAAAATTCTAGAAAATGCCAACTCATCTAGTGACAGAAAACAAATCCAGGCTGACACAGTGGCTCACACCTGTAATTCCAGCTCTTTGGGAGGCTGAGCAAGGAGGATCTCTTCAGGCCAGGATTTCAAGATCAGCCTGGGAAACATATTGAGACCCAGTCTCTACAAACAAATAAAAAACAATAAAAAAAGAAAACAGATCTGTCAGGAAGAGGAATTGCAAAGGGGCACAAGGAAACTTCTGGAATAATGGGTATGTTCATTATCTTGATAGTGGGGATAGTTTCACAGGTGTGTTGAAACTTATAAAACTATAAATATTCAATATGTATAGCTTATTGTATGTCAGTTATTCCCGAATAAAGCCATTCACAGAGGGGAGAAAATGTAGCCATTCTTACAGGCTTAGCCTTCTCTTGACAAATGGGAGATGCCACTGCTGGTCATCCTTTCTCACTGGTGCTGAAACACTGCCACTCTCTTTGTTGGTAAAAAGTTACAGGACTGTATTTACACATTTCTCCCCTGCTCTGCCTCTTCTAATCTGGACCATCATATCCCTAGTCTGGATTACTTTGGTCACCTCTGTGAGCTCTCCTGTTTCTGGTGTTGCTTCCCTTCTTCTACTCCTCAGTGGCTCCCCATCTCACTCCAAATCCAAACCTACTACTTTGTATTCTAACATGACAAAGCCCTACCTTCTGCCACCCATTTACGTGTCCCTTTGTCTTCATTTCATTTCCTCTTCTCTCACTCTATTCCATCCACACTTGTTGCTTCTGAAACATCCCAATCACGTTCTATCTTCCCGCCTATGTGCTCCCCCTTCAAATTTCTCTGTGGCGCATTCTCTCCGTCCAATCTGCTTAAATGTTACCCCTTTAACAAGGCCTTGCCTGGCTCTCCTATCTAAAATTGTAAGATTATCCCTCACCCTTGTTACACAATCTACTTTTATTTTCTGTTTTCCCTTGCTAGAATGTGAGCTCGATGAGGGCAGGGATTTTTGTCTGTTTTGTTCACTGATACATGCTCAGCATCTAGACAACTGACTAGCAAATAGCAGATGCTTATTGTTAAATGAAAAAATAATTGCATAGGCATGAAAAAAATGTAACTTTGTAGATCAAATAAGTTTTTTCCCCCCCTTTGGTCTTCTTGTGGGCCTTCTTGGCTCTTCATGGGAGACCTTATTGTTAGATGAATAAATAACTGGATGGTCACCCCCAAAAATGTGACTTATAAGACCAAACAAGTTTTACTGAGCAGTATAAGTGATTTCAAAAATCATTGACAAGGCATAGCATGATACAATAAAACAAAGCTAGGTCAAATAAGCTTTGAGATTTTAGACAGGGATGCTGGGACGCTAAGATAACATTAAACATCACAGTGTTTTTATGAATACTCCAAAACTCCAAGCTGTATTTATAAACTAGAGAGCAAGTCATGTTAAAATAGAGATTCAAGAATTACGGGAACAAATTTCCATCCTTAAGGGGATGCAATTTTTCCCAAATCAAAGGCATGAATGGAAATCCTAGAATTCCAAGAACATTATTGCAAAGTCTCTACTTTCCAGCCTATCACATGCTCAACAGGAAACATGGATCGGTTTCTTCCTTTTGTGAGCCTTCCTGGGTTTTGGATTTTTGTTTGTTTGTTTGTTTGTTTTGAGACGGAATCTCACTCTGTCGCCCAGGCTGGAGTACAGTGGCGCAATCTCAGCTCACTGCAACCTCTGCCTCCCAGGTTCAAGCAATTCTACTGCCTCAGCCTCCCGAGTAGCTGGGACTACAGGTGCACACCACCATGCCCAGCTTATTTCTGTATTTCTAAGAGACAAGGTTTCACCATGTTGGCCAGGCTGGTCTTGAACTCCTGACCTTGTGATCCACCTGCCTTGGTCTCCCAAAGTGCTGGGATTACAGTTGTGAGCCTCCGCGCCCAGCTGCCTTCCTGGCTCCTTGTGGGAGGTCCGGAAAATAATGTCAAGAATATGCAATACTTGGCACTAGTTTAAAATCTTAAGAATTGCTTTTCTTTCTAGAAAGACAATTTCACAGAAAATGTTTCCTTCCAAACAAAGAAACAAAAATGGTAGCCAATAGTTACTGTTGATCTAAGTGATGTTTCTGAAGGTGTTCCAGTCAAAGAACAAGGTGCTGGACCATATTAAACATTGGGTTTTTTAATGCCTTCCCCGCTAAAGTTCGTTTTTTATAGCTAGGAGTAACAAGCAATTGCCAGCAAAGCTGGAATAGGAAAATCAAATATTCTGCCTATTTACATATGGTTCCCTGAAGCCATTCCTGATTAAAAATTGTACCATTTCAATCTTCCTACTGGAGATATCTATTAACTAGAACGGCATGTGAAAGCCAATGAATTTAGTATATAATTACACGTATCCTATACAAATTACTTCTCAATGACCTCTACTCATGAAAATAAACCAAAGAGGGATGACTGGCTCATTATAAATCTACAAGAAGATTTCCCTGGGAAAAGGTATTGAGAGCAGAGTCTTGAAAGATCTTAAGCTTCAACTGAATTTAATTTCAGCAGGAAGCAATCACTTCCGTATCTGAATTCCCAGTGCATTTTACGTGAACCTCTCCAGTGGCAAGGAACACTTTCCAACTTAAATCCCTGCTCTTGTCTCTAAGTAGCAATGTGACCTTGGCCAAGCCACTTCCCTTCTCGGTGTTTTCATTTTGTAAAATGAAAGGCTAGAATCAAGTGATTTCAAAAGTCTCTTTCAAACCTAATGTTTCGTCATTTCATAATTATAATCACGAGAGCCCACCTATTACCTCCCTATTACCTCAAAGTGAGAAAGCCATTGATTTATCTTTGGAGTTCCCATACTGTCTAGAACGGCTCATTGACAAACAAGTTCAAGGACACAGAAAAAAATACAATTCTCTGAAGTGTCCACTCTCTGTGACCTCCTTAAGCCCTTCTCAACCTCAACCAAAGTTTTAAACCAAATGATTCTCTTCAAGTCCACCTTTGCCATAGTTCTGGCATTCTGCCAAGGATTATAAGACCAGAAAACTAAACAGATATCACTTGTCACTTAGAAGACATGCGCCCACCATAGAGTTTCAAGGCACATGCTTTGTACACCATCTGACCCAGAGCCACATGCTTTGTACGCCGTCTGACACACAGCCAGACACCTACAGAAAGGTTCTGTTTCAACAAATAAGATAATCCGATGCATTCCAATCATCTGAGAGTATGTGCTGGAAAGCTACAGCAGATGTGGGTGAGAAGTAAAGCTGGAGAAAGGAAGACACCAGGACCTGCAAGAAAAAGCAAGTGGAACGTCCCCTTAACCTTTCCAGAAGGTGGACATTTTAAAAATCCAAGTCCCTGGCCGGGCGCAGTGACTCACACCTGTAATCTCAGCACTTTGGGAGACCGAGGCATGCAGATCACGAGGTCAGGAGTTTGAGACCAGCCTGGCTAGCATGGTGAAACCCCATCTCTACTAAAATTATAAAAAATTAGCTGGGAGTAGTGGTGCATGCCTGTAATCCCAGCTACTCGGGAAGCTGAGGCAGGAGAATCACTTGAACCCAGGAGGCGGAGGTTGCAGTGAGCCGAGATCGTGCCACTGCACTCTGGCCTGGGAGATAGAGCAATACTCTGTCTCAAAAAATTAAAAAAGTAAAATAATAAAATAAAATCCCTGAGATGGCTACACTGCTGGGATAAGAAACACCTGCTCATAATGCACATAGCCTTAGGTGTTAAGATTCTGAAGCCTGGATATTTGTCCTCAAATCCTAACTCTGCTAATTACTTGCTGCATCACCATGAACAAGTTAATCAACCTTCTGTGACTCAGTTTCCTCATCTGTAAAATGAGGATAGCAATAGTACTTCATTACTATTTTGTTCTTTGAATTGTTGGGAAGACAAAATGAGTTAATGCATGTAAAATGCTTATAACAGCATGTAGCACGTAGTAGGTGCTCAATAAATGAGCATTCCCAGTATTGCTATTATTATTAGATGGAGTTCTGAGAATTTCTGCAGTTAAGAGAACAAAGGAGGCAGGGCATGGTGGCTCAAGCCTGTAATCCCAGCACTTTGGAAGGCCGAGGCGGGCAGATCACGAGATCAGAAGATTGAGACCACGGTGAAACCCCGTCTCTACTAAAAATACAAAAAATTAGCCGGGCGTGGTGGCGGGCGCCTGTAGTCCCAGCTACTTGGGAGGCTGAGGCAGGAGAATGGCGTGAACCCGGGAGGCGGAGCTTGCAGTGAGTGGAGATCGCACCACTGCACTCCAGCATGGGCGACAGAGCGAGACCCCGTCTCAGAAAAAAAGAAAAAAAAGAGAACAAAGGAGTTTGCACACCGCTCTTACAGATTCAAATTCTACAGTTCCCTCTTTAAGTACCAACATTTCTATATTTATATGTAATTTATATTTGTATACTTTGTCAGTCTTAATTACTCCTGAGCATAGAAACTATCCATTAGACATTTAAATTCCTTTCTGAAAGATATTCTAGGTTTCAAAAACTACTTGATCACCCACGCGAAGGGAGTACAATAGGACTATTAAACTGGAGGGCTGAGAGTAATTGGGAGCACAAAGACATCTTTGTAGAGCTTTGTACTATCACATACCACTGCTTCAGGTTTGGAGAGTTGTCTCCTTAAGAAAGAAACTAACTCCATTGTTCGTTCACATCAGAGTTCTTGGATGTGATAGTTCTTAAATCCCTGGCAAGTCCTTATTAAAGATCAGAGGATCTCCGTTCTTTCCATTAGGACAGCATTAAATCCCTTCAAGCGATTTTCTTAGGTCAGCATCATTATTTGAGATGCCAGAGAAAGTGGTGAAATTTCCAAATGCTAAACTAGTTCCTTGTTTCAGACTGAAGACATAAGATAAAGTTAGAAAAAATATTAGTAGTTCTGAGGAAATTTTTGAGACTGGGAAATTGTAAGAAATTTAAAGAGTACTTTAAAGATCTTTTTTTTCTTAAATCTCTTTTCCAAAACAGTCATTTTAGTAAACAAATAACAACAACAAACAAAAATCCAATCAAATAACTAGAGTTGTCAGAAAATAATGACCCTGGAAAGTTCCAGTCATTCCCTGATGGGATATCCAGAATTCTGGTTTTCCAAACATCTTTCAGTAAATCAGACAGGAGAGCTAATACTATGTCTTGTATCCCTTTGCCAAATAATCAGACACAAAAGAAAGTCAACAGAGGTCATGCTCTCCTCCATCTGTTCAACTACCATTTTTGTAATTCTATTCTAAGGAAAAATGAGGGCCATAAACACACAGAAACAATAATAGAAGAAGAGAAATGTGGGTGGGCTACGAAGAGGTAGCCTACGATCTGTTTCAAGGGGATTATACATCAGAAAATGCAAGAACAAGTCTACCACAGCCACCCAACAAGGTCTAAAACTGCAGAATTGGGTAAAGGGCTAGGGAGTTTCCTGAAAACAGAGGACTGTCTGCTTACAAAACCTACCTCAACTGCTTCTGGCAAGGAAGGACAGTAGTTACAACTATATGAAGCCAAGAACAAGTCCATATTTGACAAATCACACCCATCAAGATAGTGATGTCAACCATAATAAAATATTTTGGCAGGTCTGGAAATGTGCACCTGTGGGAACCTGGAAAGATTTGACAGATTTTTGTTTTCCCAGCTCTTTATCAGCAAGTTAATTATAGCAACTGTACAATCTCCTCTGAGCTGTAGAGAAGACAGTTGGCTGTATGAAACCAAGAGGCTGCTCTCCTGGGCACAAGAGAGACAAATGACAGTAGTGCTTACGTGCAAAAATATTCTGAGTACAGTATAACAATGAGCCAGCTAGCATGGCTAGATAAGAAAGAGGCATATTCTGCAGACATATAGGTGTGACAAGACTAAAAAGGACACATGATACACACACACGCATGTGCATGTACACACGCAAGCACACATGCAAACATGTTCATGTATATGCGTGTGTCTCTCCAGAGCCTAAACAACTCGGGTCATATTATTACATACAGGGCTGCTTTTTCCAAGAGCAGACTGTACCTTCACAGCTATAACTGTACACTGCCACCGCTGACCTGTCCACCAGATTTTCATCATGATGCCAGCTCACTGCCATTTTCCCCATGCCAAAATAAGGTTCCTCTTTCAGGTATGGCATTTTCTGAGGATCCATGAAATTCAGCAAAGTTACGTTGTATGCTGCTCTGCTCTTAATGTCCACTTCATCTTGTCCGTTGTAGGATGACCCCATCCCAACCCTGGGGAAATCTGCAGACATACACAATGGCACAGCATCCTCATTAGCCTTCTCTTTGGCAGCAAGTTCTTCCAAAGCCTGGATGGTTTCTATCTGCAGGTAGTCATTGAGCTTGAGGAAGGTCTCACAAGCAGCGGCTATTTCAGCCTCGGTGTGTTTTATATTAGACCCTTTCACTGGCCAGGGGACCGTAAAGAGCCTGGTGTTCAGGTACTTGTAGGTGCAGCCTGGATTACCAATGAGGATGCGAGATACCGGAGTGAGCAGATCTTTGCCTTGGATCCTAACCAGGTCCCGAAATAAGCAGCCATGCTTGTGCAGTGTGAGAAAGGCTTCTTGAACCTCTTTATGGAGCTCCTCAGATACACTGCTGGCTTCTCGGAGAATTAGTTTAGGATATTTCAGCTGCCACTAAAACAAAACCAAAGCAAAAACAGACGTTGATATATAGCTACAATTGTATTATTTCCAAAGGTGTGTTTCTTTGTAAGCATTTGGGGAGTTGTGGGGGGACTACCTGGTGGCTATTTCTAAATAGGAGTCACATCTTCCTAGCCCAAAACAGAAAACCAAATAAAACAAATGTCATCAAACTCTACAGTCAAGATTTTCAAGTTCAAGCTCAAATTACTAACAATCTTTAATAAAAAACAAAAAATAATAATATGGGTCCTGATACACCAGGATTATTCTGTGACCACTTTTTCTCACCCTAAATCTCAACACCATTTTATTAACTGCTTATTATCTAAAATATTTATTAAGTGCTTACTACGTACCAGGTACTGTTGTAAGTTACTTGTGTGCATTAGCTCATTTTAACTCTATGCATAGTATTATTATCTCCAGTTTATAGATGAGACCACTGAAACACAGAGACATTAATTTGACCAAAGACATTAATTTGCCCAAAGTCACACAGCTGGCAAATATTGGAGCTGGAATTTAAAGCCCCTGGACACCAACCCCTGGCTTCCAGGGCATGAGTTCTTAACCATGAGAATGCATTGTCTCAATAAATGACAAACTGGTTTCTGCTTAACACTTTCACAAAAAGAGAACTCACTTCTCTTCAGGAGTTAGACATTAAGTTCCATGAACACAAAAGCCATGGCAATTTTGCTCATGACTATAATATGAGTGCCCAGAATTTACTCAGTAAATGGTAAAGGAATGAATAAATGGATTCGTGCATGGATGAATGAGGTATTATTACATTGCAATTCTAGAAAGTTCTAATAATTCTACTGGTGTCACTGGAGGAGAGTAATATTAGTCAATTCCCTTCCCTAATACAGAAATACATGGAATGATTAATGTAGGTTAGGGCTGCATTAGCTTTTCGGCTACCACTTTCCTTAGGACTTGGCATGTCAATCGGTGTCAGGCTGGAGTTTCCTGATTCTGTATAATGCAACTGATTTATTTGTAACCAAATCACAGGATTTTACATTTACCTCTGTAACGTTTGATCTGATTTGTTCCTCCCTAGTTTTAGGCTGTCTTAAAGAAAGAGTCAGACATGATCAACACATTAACCTGTCCTCCCTGTATTGTGTTGCCCACCATTGTTAAGATACCTTCCTTCTCTGTCTTCATTTAGTAATTACCATTCACATGATAGGCAGGGCAAGACCAGTATTCTTCCATACATTTTTTTTTTTCATGCAGCATCTGTTTATTGAGCACCTACCACCAGATGGAAACAAGGTCCCTGTTCTCACAAAGCTTTCTACCAAATCAAGTAAATAAACAAAGAAAAGCAACCCCAAATTGTGTTAAGTACTAAGACAGAAACAAACCAGTAGGAAATCTTATTCGAACAGGAAGAATTCTCTAAGGAGACGGGATTTAAGCTGAGATCTTCAGGAAAAGAAGGCACCAGAAATATGACAAGCCAGAGAAAGTGCTTCCCAGAAAGACAGACCAGAGAAGCCAAAGGCACTCAGGAAAAAGACAAACCTATTCTAGGGACAAAAAAAGGCTTGTTTTACTAGAGCACAAGAGCCAAAGACAGAGTGACATGCTACGAGGAGGCAGAGGAAGGCAGAGGCCAGATCACACATAGCCCTAGAGGTCGTGGTAAGGAATCTGGAGCTAACTCTAGATGCACTGGAGGATGTAGAAGGGAGAAAAATAACTTGATTTACATCTTATACAATCGCTCTTAGTTATAATATCAGGCACAGATTGGAAAGAGGCACATGTGAGCATGGAATGTGCTATTACAATCATCTGGAAGAAAAGTGATGATGGTCTGGACTAAAATAGAGACAGAGATAAGTGGACAGATGAAATACATATGTTGTAGGTAGAACAAAAGGATGTGCTTATGAATTAGATGTAAGGGATAAAAAAAGATATAAGTCTTTTGGGGTTTTTTTGGGTTTTTTTGAGATGGCGTTTCGCTCTTGTTGCCCAGGCTAGAGTGCAATGGCATGATCTTGGCTCACTGCAACCTCCGCTCCTGGGTTCAAGTGATTCTCCTGCCTCAGCCTCCCGAGTAGCTGAGATTACAGGCATGCGCCACCACACCTGGCTAATTTTGTATTTTTAGTAGAGACGGGGTTTCTCCCTGTTGCTCAGGATAGAAGTTAAGAATACATTCCAGATTTCTGGATTTAACAACTAAATAAACAATTTACTATTCTGTGAAATAAGGAAAACTGAGGCAAAAGAGAAATAGTAGAAAGAAGAAAAGGGGGAAATGAAGAGTTCACTGTAGAGCTGCAGCCTTGAAGATAACTATGAAACCTCCAGGTGAAAATATGGTGGGCGGGGGGAGGGGAATTGGATGTACACATCTGGAGCTCAGAAGAGAAAGCAGGGCAGAGGAACGCAATGTGGGAGTGATCAGCACACAGCTTGGTTTTAAAGGCCTAGAAATGAATGAGATCACCTAGGGAAACAGTACAAATATCAAAAGGAGACCAAAGCTATTTCCTGAGTCGCAGCAGAAACCTCAACAAAGGAGAACCAGCAGAGTGTATTATTGCAGAAGCTAAAAGAGGAGAGCATTTCTAGAAGGACGGGGTACTCAACTATGTCACCTGACACTGAGAGGCCAAGTGAGATGAAGACAGATGATCCAGTAGATTTGGCAGCATGAAAATCACTGATGGCAATGACACGAGCAATCTCAGTAGAGTGCTGGGGGTGGAAGTCAGATTGGAGTAGGCGAAGATGGAATGAAAGAGGAGGAAGTGAGATGGCATGCAGAGATGTCTCTGAATGGTTCTGCTATGAAGGGGAGTAGAAAAATGGAGCTTTTGATAAAGAAGAAGGCTAGACTAAGGGAAAATCTCTAATGATGGAAGACGCTAGAGAACCCAGAGTTTCTCAGTACACTCATGAGAATGATACAAGAGAAAGAGGCTGATGATGCAGAGAGAGTGAATAATCAAAGAAGTCGAGACCTTGAGTGTCTAGAGCAGTAGCCCCCAAGTCAGGTATGCAAGGATTTGTAAGGCCATCTGGAAGAGTGGTGGGGCACAGGGGAGAGGTAGAACTGCTTTATTTTTAATATAAAATGAAAGAACTCAAGCATTATTAAAATATGTATGCCTATATATATACACATACATATACACACAAATAGGTTTAATATGAATATTATTATAAAACAGACACAAGTACATGAGTACTACCACCAGCACACTACTGGTGGTGTGCTGGAGTCAGTCCACACTGGCTCATGAGAGCCCACTGTGTGCATCTCTTTCCAACTGCACATTCAGTAACACCATGACAGTGGCCTGTAACTGTCCACAGTGAGAGTATTTACACTGCGGAAATCAAAAAACACTAAAAATCAAGGCTGGTTCTTTCCCCCTACAGGCCGCTTGTTAAACATTTTCTAGGATGTCACTGTATGTGCTTATCTACTGATAAGAGTATGTGATCAAAAATATTTGGATAGGAGAGAAGATACTTCTTATATTGGAATAGGCTAGAAGGAGAAAGAAGGTATGAATTCAGATAGGATGATAAATGTAATAATAGTAGGCAGATGAGTACGTTCTAGGGTTTCTTTTGGAGGGGTGGTAGTTAGAGAATGCTCTGACTTTCTCAATGAAGTTAAGGTGAATCACTAGCTAAGAACGTATGCTGGTCATTAGAGCTGTTTGCCAAATAGTTCTGGATTCCTTCTCTGCCACCCAGCTTTTTGGGCCCAGTGTAAAATTACACTTCCTGGTCCCCTCATGATGGATGAAACATGGGATTACTTCTGTCCAGTGAAAAATGATGGCCATCCCTTCCAGCCTGGAACATGTCATTGTCACTGCAAGACCCTCCAGCATACTCTGCACCCCTCTGCCACAGCAACCAGCTGGTGGCTGCTTGGATCTCTGAGCTACTTTAATGGGTAGTGACTCTGTGCCAACCCACAAATGATACATAAAATGGACAAGAAATATTATTGTGTGGAGCCACAGAGATTTGAGAGTTATCAGTTACTATAGCATAATCTAGCCTGTTCTGAATGAGGCAGAGTGCAGGAGATATTACAGAAGACATGCAGAAAGTGGGAGGAAGTATGCAGAAGAAAAATGAATGAGTCAAGTCTGAATGTGAAAAAATGACTTTACTAGGTAAGTGTGGTAGGACTGCCCTGCTTCTCAAAATGCCTATCTGAGGTGTTGACCATGAATTGAAAGTGACAAAGAGAAGGGTCATGTGGCATACCACTATGGATTTTCATTGAGATTGTCAGAGATCCATTAAGGATTGAGTTTCCATATTTTAGTTATCCCCATTGGAAAACAGAAACAGTGATATCGTACTTTCTATTTACATAGCTTATGAAGAAAGCAATGCAATCCTGTAGGCAGAGACCAAATATTCTGAAGCCATGAGCAGCAACTCTAATTCTATCACTATACTGGTTACTTTCTAAGCAAGTCCCTGAGGCCCCAGTATACTCAAAGCAATGATGAAGAAGTGATGAAGAAGGTAATTTCTTCACACTGTCTTAACACCTCCAGTACTCTCTGAATGGTCCTTAGTATAAAATAATAAAGAAAAGTATGGTAATTCCCAAGAACTCTGTTTCTGAACACACTCCCCTCTGGGACTAAGAAAGGAATACTGAAAATAATGCACTCATATGCAAAAACGCCTGCCCGCCCCCCCATTAAAATTTTGCTGCCCTTGTTCAACATACACTGGGTCTCAACACTGTATAAGATATATTTAATATGGGGAAATTATAACCCTATAGACCAGGAAAACCACATAACCACATAAATATCATCTGTAAATACCTTGACATAAAAAACAGCATAAAAAGAAAATAATGGCATGGGAAAATATTCCATTTTTTTCCCACTCAGATCATGTCCCCTTTCTCTCTGACCATATGTGTTTCTATTCCTGCAGTCCTCAAGTGTCCAGCTCTTAAATACTTCCCCCAGGCTCCTACCCCAACTCCACACCCGGATGGTCCTTCCCATCCCTGGGTCATTTTCTCACAGAAACCTTTCCTGAATCTCCACCCTCAAATAGGTGCCCTCTGTTATCACTCCACACACTTTACTTCTCTTTCGTAGCACTTATCTATTTGTAACTATATTTATTTAAACTATTATTAGTTTAATAATCTGTCCTGTAAGATCACAAGCTCCTAAAAGAAGATAGTACTAGTGGCCTGGAGCGGTAGCTTACACCTGTAATCCCACTACTTTGGGAGGCCGAGGCAGGTGGATCATCTGATGTCAGGAGCTCGAGACCAGCCTGGCCGACAAGGTAAAACCCTGTTTCTACTAAAAATACAAAAACTAGCTGGGCGTGGTGGCAGGCATCTGTAATCCCAGCTACTCAGGAGGCTGAAGCAGGAGAATCATCTGAACCCGGGAGGTAGAGGTTACAGTGAGCCGAGATCACACCACTGCACTCCAGCCTGGGTGACAGAGCGAGACTCCATCTCAAAAAAAAAAAAAAAAAAAAAAGAAGAAGAAAATAGCATTAGTACCTGTTATAGCCACAGCACTTGGTTCCACATAAGTGCTCAAGACTCCTTTCTAAGAATAAAAGCTTTAAAAGACTGAAGCAGATGAGTGGAGATCTTGGCTGGGGTAGGAAAGAAAACTAAATGTAAAGAGGCATGAGAGATCTTTTTGGGGTGCTAAAAATGTTCTAAAACTACTGTCATGATGGTTGTATGCCTCTGGAAATTTACCAAAAATCACTGAATTGTACAATTTCAAAACGTGCATTTTATGGCATGTAAATTATACACATATACAGTTAATCAATAAACGTTTTGAAAAAGAAGATTGATAGATGTGAATATCTGAAAATTTAAATTTTTGTATAAAATAAATCATAAAATTAAAAGGCAAACAAACTGGAAAAAAAAGTACAACCTATATGGCAGGAATGCAGAACCATTAATACAGAACCATTAAAAATTTAAATACACACACACACACAAACACACACATTCACAAGCAAATTAACAGAGAAGCCTCTTAGCACATAAAAAAATTAACTGCCTGGGCGTGGTGGCTCACACCTGTAATCCCAGCACTTTGGGAGACTCAGGGGGGTGTATTGCTTGAGCTGACGAGCTCGAAACTAGCCTGGGCAACAAGGTGAAACCCCCTCTCTACTAACAATAAAAAAAAATTAGCCAGGTGTGGTGGCACGCACCTGTGGTCCCAGCTACTTGGGCAGCTGAGGTGGAAGGATGGCTTGAGCCCAGGAAGTGGAAGCTGAAGTGAGCCTAAGCCTGGGCCACAGAGTGAGACCCCATTTCAAAGATAGATAAATAAATAAATATTAACTGTATCAAAGTTGGAAAATATATAATTTGTATTAAATTATACTTAAATTAGTTACTGTCTATCAAATTTGCATTAAAACATTTTATAATAGTAATACATATTGTTGATAATGGCAAAATTCAATATTCTGATAGCGTGCAATTAGGAATGCAAATTATTACAACGTTGCTTAACGCCAATTGGACAAGATCTATCAGAACCTAAATATGCCCATATCTTTTCATGCAGTTATTCTACTTTTAGGAATTTGTCATAAGGAAGTTATTAAACACACCAAGATTATAAGAATATTCATCATACTGCTATTGATAATAATTAAAAACTGAAAACCACCAAAATTCCAAGAAGGGTTTAGAAGGGAAAATGGTACAATCACGTGATGGAATATTAAAGTAACAAACTTAACTGTTTGGAAGTCAGTAGGAAACTATACTCATAGAAGAAATTAGTAACAAGATAGACAAGAGATCTCAGTTTCATTAAAAGAAAAACAGTACATATGTAAAAGCTCACAGAAAAAAAAAAAAATTGGATAAAAAGATAGCCAAAAGTTTATGGTGGTTATCCCTGAGTAATGTAATTGAGCATCATTTTGATTTTCTTCTTTAGACATCTATATTATTTTCAAATTTCCCAAAATAAATGTAAAATATTTTTAATCAGAAAAATCAGAGTGAAGATGCTACACTAAAAAAATTCTTAATTTTCATGACATTTCTTATATTTGCCAAGAGATTCTTTCTGATGGCTCTAAATGGTCAAAAATCTTCAAGAGAACTTCTGGTACTATTTAAATCTGTTGTTCAAGACTGAGGAATTTTCAGTCTACCACAGTGAAAACAAATAATAATAACTGGCTAATTTTGTCACTATCTCAAAGAAAATGTAAGAGAAAAAAATCCCAACCTAAATGCCCTCTTTTATTGTTTATAAAGTAATTAAATTAGTGCCTGACACATAAACGTACTATGAAGCATTTGTTCAATTTTTCTTTAAAAAAAAAAAAAAAAAGAACAAGTAACTTTGGAGAAGAAGTGAACATTAAGTAATTTAATATTAATTCATTCTGTCAAACAAATAAGTTCACTTTCCATTTTGGACAGGTACATGTAGAACATCAGATATCACACAATAATTTGGAACAGCTGTTGGCAGATTTTCAAATATGCTAGGCTTTTTTTCATTTAATCCCATTAGAGTTTTTTCCAATGAGTATGCAGTCATGAAGTTTATATTAGCAGTTGTCTGGTCACATACTGTATTTCTTGAGATTCACAAATGATCCTGTGGCATAAATGATGATTATATAGTTTAATAAGTATTTGGAAAGGTATTTTAGATATAAAATGCCAGCATGCCAGGCCTTTGTCAATGGCTGAAAGACGTGGAAAGCTAAGCTCTCAGGAGATCAGGCTTCATTTTCTGTCTATTTTAAGCCATTATATAAAAATTCTACCTTTTCCTCCCATATCAAGAGATGCTTCTGAAAGATTTCATCACACAGGGAAGTCAGACATGGTTTTTAAACAAGTAAGATACCAGTTTACCAGAGGCTCACTTAAATGAAGCCCAGTGGAACTCAACCTTGGGTAGAGACAAAAAAAAATTTAAATATTCAAGTAACTTGGGAAATACCCTTCACTTAGAAGTACTAGAATATTCTGATTTTAGAGGAGTGTATTTCTAATCTAGCTGTTAGATTTTGCTCCTAACACTTTCTATTTTGCACTCAGCAATTTGCACCCTATCACTCATTTTCTATATAATTTTTGTTGTAAAACGCTTGCGACTTGGCAGCCATCCGATGACTAACGGGCTAAACACTCGTCTGACCCAGACTCTGTCTGCATGATGCAAACTAGAGCTCCAGAAAGGATACACTTCTGGAGTCACTGTTCAGACTCTGCCACAGCTATCACAAGACTTGAGGTAACATGTGCTTTGCTACAAAATGACACAGAGATCCTCGTTCATTCATTCATTCATTCAATACTTCATTTCATTTTGTTTATTTAACATTTCTCAAATACTTCCTATGTACCAGGCACTGTATAAAGTGCCAGACATACAAGGATTAAAAGAAGATAGGTCCTATTTGACAGCATCTCATAATTTAACAGTATAGACCAAAATGGAAACCAAAAGAGAAGAATGTCCTACAATAGAAGTGTGAGTATACTGCTATGGGAGCAGGGAATAATTAGGAAGGAAAAGCTGGAAAACCCTTAGGTACTGAATACATATGTATTGAGCACATACTATTTGCAAAGCACTTGGGTGCTGAGAATATGGAAGAGAGCGAAACGTCTATTTTCTCTCTAGAAGCTCATGTCCTAGCAAGGTGAGCCAGACAATAAGCATATAAATAAGTAAAATATACGGTATTTTAGATGATGATAAGTCTACGGGGAAAAATAAAGCCGAGAAAGTAGGATAGGGAGTGCTGGGGTAAGTATGCCTACTTTCCACAGGGTGGTAAGGGAAGGTCTCTAGATACAGTGACATCAGAGCAGAAGAAAGCAAGAAATAAGGATACAATATCTGCAGATGCCTGGGGGGATGAGAGAGTTCCAGGTTGAGGGAACATTCAGTGCAAAGGCCTTGGGGCAGGAGTGAGCTTGGTTTATTCCAGGAAGAGTAAAGTGCCAGAATAGGAAGAAAAGTGTGAGGGGGGTGGGGAGTGGGCAGGGGCAGGAAATGAGGTGAGGGAAGCAGTTAGGAACCCAAGCATGTAGAGCTTTGTGGGTGCATGTCAGGTCCTAGGCTGATGGGAAGCTATTCAAGGGCTTTGAGCAAGAAAGTGTAATGAGCTGATTTATGTTTTCAAAGATCATTCCGGATGCTGTGTTAAACTAGACCAGGGGAAGGAGGCAGAACCAGTCAGGAGGCTGTTGCAACAGAGATGATGGCAGTTTTGGCCACGGTGTAAGAAGCAGAGGTGGTGAGAAGCAGTCAGATTTTTCATACATTTTAGAACAAAAGGGATTTCTGAAGCCTTCACAGAATATGTAGTGTTTAAGTAAAGTCTTTAAGAGTAGATGCTCACCAGACAGAAAAGGGAAGAGAGTACTAGTGGGCACAAAGGCAAGGAAGGATAAGAGGGCACAGCAGAGTCAGGGTGGAACCAAGAACTCCCTATGACGAGAGTTTATGGTTGGGCGCCATTTTAGGCCATGGGATGAGATTACACCAGAGAGGTAGTTTAGGGTCAGAAAGTCAATGGCAGCTGGGTGCAGCGGCTCACACCTGTAATCCCAGCACTTTGGGAGGCCGAGGCAGGCAGATCACTTGAGGTCAGGAGTTTGAGACCAGCCTGGCCAACAAGGCGAAACCCTGTTTCTACTAAAAATACAAAAATTGGCCAGGCATGGTGACACGCGCCTGTAGTCCCAGCTATTCAGGAGGCTGAGGCAGGAGAGTCGCTTGAACCTGGGAAGCAGAGGTTACAGTGAGCCAAGATCGCACCACTACATTCCAGCCTGGGTGACAGAGGGGGACTCTGTCTCAAAAAAAAAAAAAAAAAAAAAAAAAAAACAAGAAAGTCAATGGCCTTATAGGGTGGATATGCTGAGGAATTTGAACTTGACCTTGGAAGCAAAGGCAACTCAACAAAATTTATAAAACAAGCAGGTACAAGTCAGTTCTGATGGCACTGGGGAGGGCATGAGGAACGCTAATCAGGAGGATGCTAAAACTGCGGAGGCAGAAAGTGATCAATGTGGCCTACATAGTTGAGGCAGTGTCTGTGGGATGGAAAAAGAAAAAACAATTTGAGAGATTCTAAAGAGGTAAAACCACCAGGGACCCAGTGACTAAATGAGGGAAGAAAGCAATGGGTAGAAGTTGAGGGTGGTGAGCTTTCTAATCTCAAGAATGGGACTAGGGGATACCGTTAGAGAAGAGGCTGAATGGGAGGAGCCTTGTAGAAAGAATCCTTATTAAAATGTAAGTGACATCCTGTCACGCTTTGCTCCAAGCCTTCTCATGCCTCCTCATCTCAGAGTAACCGCCAATGCTCTGCTTACAGAACTTACAGACTATAAGTTCTCGTATAACCGGGCCCCTCTCTCTCTCTGACCGTCTCCCCTGCTCTCACCAGCTGTCTCCCTCTGCTCCAGGTATGTTGGCCTCGGGTGCTTTTCCTGTCAAGTATACCTGAGGCTTTGCTGTTCCGTAGGCCCAGAACATTCTTCCAACAAGTATCTACATGGCTTGCTCCTACATCACCTGCCCCACAAGAAATAAGCTCAAAGAAGACACGAATCTCTTGTCAGTTTTCACAACTTCATTTCTAATGCCTAAAACAGTACCTGGCACAGAGTAGGGGAGTGAAATCCATTTGTTTAATGGAGTAAGTAACTTAATGAATATGAATCATGTTGAGTTAGAGGTAGCTGGAAGACTTTCAGGTAGAGCCGCTCTGTAGGCAGTTGGAAGTGGAGAGCTAGAGGTCACAGGGAGAGCTGGGATGGGGACAGAGGTCTGGAACCATTGAGACAAGAGCAGAGTCATCTCAGAAGGATGAAGAGACACAAGGGAAGAGAGAAGCAGTATAGGACTTAAGAGTGGAGACCCAAAAGCCAACAGCCCAGACTTAAATCCTAGTCCCAACATATCCTGCACATAAGTCTTAAACAAATTTTTGAACCTCTCTGTCCCTCGGTTTCCTCATCTCTAAAATAGGGTTTTAGTAACACCTGTCTCAGAAGCATATAGCAAGATTTCAATGAGCTCACACGTGTAATGCACTTAAAGTAGCAGCAGAACAACCTGGCACACAGCTAGCACACAATCAGTGACAGCAAGGGGGTTACTGAGGATGGTCTCATTTTCTTTGTATAAAAGGGGCTGCATTCATATTTCTGGAAGTCAGAGTTTGTTTTCTGACTATGTAATTCCTCGTTTCCTTGTGTTCCATGATGAGCTAACAGAAGTTCTCTCTGCTTTTCTGCTTTGACCTTTGGTGGTTTGGTTTTGCTTTTCTCTACGGTCCTATTAAAAGAAACTGCAAAACTTCTCTGAAGGTGTTTTGAATTGGAGCATGGTAGACCAAGAGGTGGACAATATAGCAGAAAGAGCATGGGCCTTCAGAGTCAGACAAATATGGGCTGAACTCCAGCTCTCCCACTCAGATAACTAACTTAGTCTCTCCTGATTTCCTCCTTTTTTAATCTTGTTATGACAGGCAGGCTGAACTCCAATTCCTGGGCTCAAATGATCCTCCCACCTCAGCCTCCCAAGTAGGTGGAACTTACAGTTGTGCCTGGTTCCTCTTTTGATTTCTAAAACAGAAATACCTACCTCAAGTACCTCAAGCCTAAAGAAGAGTAGTTGCTGAATACCTATTTGTGGAATGAATGAATGAGGCTGTTGTGGGGATTGCATGTGAGAGCATGCATAAAACATGTAGCACAAAGCCTAGCACACTGTAAGGGTCAATCGACAGACCCAAAATGGAAGCTGAACAGACTCCTGTGTTTATGACTGGCAGCTGGTTTGGCATTCCTGTGGTGAGGGCCTGTTTAAGGGACCCAGTGTCAGGTCTGAACTTTCTATTTACTCATGTCATTAAAAAGTATTTTCACTTCATCTTTTAAGAGAAGAGGTTTACTTTTACTAAGGTTTTATTGAATTACTAAGCCTTCCTAGAAGGTGTACTTTGGCCAGGCGCAGTGGCTCACACCTGTAATCCCAGCACTTTGGGAGGCCGAGGCAGGTGGATAATGTGAGGTCAGGAGTTTGAGACCAGCCTGGCCAACATGGTGAAACCCCATCTCTACTAAACTTACAAAAATTAGCCAGGCATGGTGGCACATGCCTGTAATCCCAGCTACTCAGGAGGCTGAGGCAGGAGAATCGCTTGAATCTGGGAGGCAGAGCTTGCAGTGAGCTGATATTGCACCACTGCCCTCCAGCCTGGGCAACAGAGTGAGACTGTCTCAAAAAAAAAAAAAAAAGAAAAGAAAAGAAAAACAGCAAGGTGCACTTAGAGTGATTAGATATTAGTATCAGGGTTTGTTGCGGGCCTTGGAAAGATAACAGAGAAGTCTTGATAGTTGTTCTGTTTGCATTTGGGTTTCCTTTTATCCCTCAGTGGATGGCTGGTTCAGAGCACAGTGGGCTGATAACCTTTTGTATCTCATTCTTCCTGTACCACTTTCACACAACAAAAGCTGAAATGGCTTGGCAGTTGCTTTGCGACAATGCATGTAATCATGCACCAGAAGGCTTATAGCTATGAAAATTTAGTAAGCATTTCAGAACTAATTGCATTTTTGTGGGTTTACCTGTCTTAAGGGTACTTTTTAAAATTATTTTTTTCCCTGATTGCAAAACAATATACCTTCACTGCAGATGATCTGGAAAACTGGGAAAGTTCAAAAGAGAACACCCACCCTATCACTATGCAGTATGACATTTCTGTACACATCTGTCAAATCTTTCCAGATGCCAAATCCCTGGGGAAGTGTGTATGTGTGTAGAAGCAAAATTCAAATCATACTAAACTCATTATTATTATATATAACTGGTTTTCCAAATTAACTATTGGGTGCATGCATTGAAGCAAACTCATTCAGCACCTGATAGGTACCCGGCACTGAACAAAGTACAGAGGATAAGGGAAGCCAGCACACACAAAAATTCATTACAATTAAGTGAGATTAATGCCAGATGTGATGGCTCATGCCTGTAATCCTAGCACTTTGGGACGCCAAATCACTTGAGGTCAGGAGTTCGAGACCAGCCTGGCCAACATGGTGAAACCATGTCTCTACTAAAAATACAAAAATTAGCCAGATGCACTTGCTTGAACCCAGGAGGCAGAGGTTGCAGTGAGCTCAGATCGCGCCACTGCACTCCAGCCTGGACACAACACAGCTAGACTCTATCTCAAAAAAAAAAAAAAAAAAAAATTAAGTGAGATTAAGTGCTGATAAAGGTATAGATAAAGTATAAGAGAGGAAGCAGAGACAACTCTCTGGTTGTAGAGGTGTCAGGGAAGCTTCCTACAGGAGATGACATATGAGCTGTTACTAACAGGTAACGCAGAAGTTTACCAAGGAAACAAGAGACAGGCTGGGCATGGTGGGTCATGCCTGTAACCCCAGCACTTTGTGAGCCCAAGGTGTGTGGATCGCTTGAGCTCAGGAGTTCAAGACCAGTCTGGGCAGCATGGTGAAACCCTGTCTCTACAAAAATACAAAAAATTAGCCAGGCGTGGTGGCACGTGCCAGTGGTCTCAGCTACTTGGGAGGCTGAGGTGGGAGAATCGCATGGGCCCAGGGGGCAGAGGTTGCAGTGAGCCCAGATCACACCACTGCATTCCAGTCTGGGTGACAGAGTGAGATCCTCTGTCAAAAATAAAAAAAAAGAAGAGACACATAAAGAGAAGGAGGTATATCAGCAGAGGACGTAGCAAGAAGGCCCCAAAGATGAAACTCATAGCAAATTTAAAGTACTGCAAAAATCCAGTGTGGATAAAAGGTGTAAGAGCAGGGGAGATGAGGCTGAAAATGTAGGAGCCAGTCAATGATGTGGGATTTGAAGCAGAGGGTTGCCATGCTCAGATTTACATCTTGGTTAGAAAATACTACAGCTTCAAGATGAAGGGGGGCAAAGAGGAAAACTAGACAGACCTATAAGAGGACTGATAGTGAAGAGGAAAGATGGTGCAAATCAAATGGGAATGGAGATAAGAGACAGTGGCCTAGAAATAATATTGAGCTAGAAGTCACAGAAATCATCTTGACCTGGATTCTAGATGGGTAAAGTCCTTCTTTCCTCTCTTCCTTCCTCGGTTACTGATGGTCAGCTATGTACATGCAGGTGCTAGAGATACAAAGATGCTGTGACCTAGTTCCTATTCTGATTTTCATGGCAACCCTCTGCTTCAAGACTTCACATTGTAGTAGGAAAAAAGAGGTGAAAATTTATTATTTTTACATGCCCAGAGGGCCTACTCTTCCTTCTTTGGAAACAGGACTCCGATTTTCCTTTGGGAGAGCCACCCATGTCTAACTCACATAGTGCATACAGTTTGGTGGGAGTACTCTCACTCCAACCCCACTCCAAGAGTAGGTGCATGAACTAGGCTGGGCAAACAGGAGCATTTGACTCTCCTGAACATGATGACTAGTTCAGTGATAAGCACATGACTCCAACCAGGCCAACAGGATTACTTCCTGGATAATTTGATGGAACCAGGGAAAAAGAACTCACTACCTTTTTCTAAGATCCCAGATGCCAAAGGCCACATACCCCTTGGGCTGTCAGAGTCCTGCTATGCTCTCAGATGAGAGCCTATTGAGCATGAGATCACACTGAGGAAAGCTAAGCCAAGAAAAACAGGAAAAAACAGTGATGGGGTGACATCTTTTGTAAAGTTGGATTTAGCCATGTACTCCTAGACTTCTAAGGCAAGTCAATAAATTCCCCTTATTTTTTGCCACAGTGAATTTGATTTGGGTTTTTGTCATTTGTAATTGAAACAGTGGTGTCTAATTCAGAGACAGAGACACGGAATTCTGTAATTGCAATACCATGTGCTAGGTGGTATAGAGTTATTTACCAGGAGTGCAATCAACTTGACTTGTAGGTAGGGTAAGCTGGGAAAATGTTCACAAAGGAGGTGATGTTTAACTGAACTCTTGAAGAATTAGCCATCTGCAACAGGATAAGGAGCAAAAGGAAGGAGGAGGAGCTAGGCAGAAGAAACAGCATGAGCAGAGGCAAGGAAGTGTGGAATGTCCAAGGAAAGAAAAACAGTCACTATGCTAAAGCATTAAATTCACAGCAAAAAGCCGATTCTGAAGAAATGTACATGCTCTGTAGGCCATGAGAAGTCATGGGTGATCTAATTTGACCTTTTCACCTGTCATTTAACCTCTCTAGCCCAGCTTCCTCATAGGTAAAATAAGGTTAATCAGAACACATCACTGAAACTGATAAAAATATTAAAATACCTTACCTGCTGATAGAATTCATCATCTTTGGGGGTCAGATAAGGAAGCCAAGTGTCTTCAAGCTCTTCAAGAAGCCTCAGTTTCTGTTTGAAAATAATAATTACATATAAGTGAATATGCAGTAACCCAAAATAAGACACTCTCTTATTTTTCCAATAAGAGAATACAAACAAATTTTAACCAACTTTGAATTTATAATCTTTTAGAGATAGAAATTAGTCAAATCTCAATTATAAAATATATTAATTAAATTACATACATCTTTTTTTTTCTTTTCTTTTAGAGACAGAGTCTCGCTCTGTCACCTTGGCTGGAATACAGTGGTGTGATCACAACTCACTATAACATCAAACTCCTGGGCTCAAGTGATCCTCCCATCTCATCCTCCCAAGTAGCTGGGACTACAGGGGTGCCACCATGCTTGGATAATTGTTTTTATTTTTAGTAGGGACAAGGTCTCGCTATGTTGCCCAGGCTGGTCTCAAACTTCTGGCCTCAAGCAATCCTCCCATCTTGGCCTCCTACAGTGCTGGGATTACAGGCATGAGTCACGGCACCCAGTCAATTACATATATACTAAATTACACATGGTATGAAGCATAATTTTAGAAATAATTTTATTCACTCTCACATTTCATGAGACAATTTGATTCACTCTTCACATGTATTGTTGACATCCGGGTCTTTTTCATCACTAGAGTCAGCTTACAAGTCATCCAACACAGTTTTCCAGAGCAAACGCCTGTCTGTATAATCTGCTTGAGACATAGTAGCTTGTAAATCCTTTTATGGTACTATCACTGGAAATACCAAACCAAGCCACAAGTATTCATTTGCATAATGTCAGCATACGTGGAAGAGTTATTCATCTTGTAAACATTTATTTGAGATCATATCCACTTACGGTATTGCTTTTTTAGAGTGATCTATCATCTCTACAATAATTAATAAATCTGTGTTAAACATCTTTGTTTCTTTTCTTTTCCAATTCCATGAAGTAGCCTTTTTAAGCACTCAAAGCCAGCATTGTCTGAGGCTGTTTCAAGAGACTATGTTTTCCCCAAACAGTACTGTGCTACTCAAACAAAGTAACTGAAAGACGATCTCATATTATAAAGTATCTTATAAGAAATCAGATACATATAGGGCACCTCCGTCCTTCTGAGGGATATTTTTCAAAGAATATCTGACCTTACATTCAAGAATATATGGAGTTTTCGTGTGTACGTCGCATATAAAAGGCATAAATGTGCATATACACTCACAGACACATATACACATAGACATGTACATACGACAGACATTATCTGTAAGAAAGAAAGCAAAAACAGCAGAAACAACTGGGTTTCAAATAAAAATGCAATTAAATGCATCATCAAAGCTACTGTCAGCCAGTAAGTCACATTTATAAAAATTAGATAACGGTAAACCTTGCTCTGGGCCGATATAGTCCCACTCAATAAGAATATGGCTTGGTAAACACAAACTGGATTTCAGGCTCCACCTGCTCCAATGGCCAATGTCTTTATAAAGTGCACAACCTACTCAACCAGACGGGGCGGCCCTGCATACTACCCTCTCCCACCCCAAATAGCAGCCTTCTCTCACAAACCTATCACAATCAGAGTAGTCAGAGGAAACTTCCTTTTGGGTAAAACACAAATTCTTTCTGGACCTTTTTTGTATCATTACCTAAAAGTGAGGAAAGAGAAAGGGAATAGAAGTATAGCAACCAATTGACCTGAGAGACACAAAACCAAATTCTACTCTTAGGCATAATTCTATTATATTTATTTAGTCAAAGCCTTTGTTTTGACTATAGGTGTTTTCTCATTTACAACGAAAAGGCTGACTTACCAGTTAAACAAAGAAATTTTTTTTTTTTTTTTTGGAGACAGGGTTTCACTCTGTCCCACAGGCTGAAGTGTAGTGGCCCAATCACAGCTCACTGCAGCCTTGACTTCCTGGGCTCAGATGATTCTCCCAACTCAGCCTCGCAAGTAGCTGGGACTAAAGGTGCAATGCCACCATGCCTGGCTAGTTTTGTTTTACTTTTTTTGTAGAGATGAGGCCTCAGTATGTTCCCCAGGCTGGTCTCAAACCCCTGGGCTCAAATGATCTGCCCGCCTTGGCCTCAAATGATCTGCCCGCCTTGGCCTCCCAAAGTGCTGGGATTACAGAAGTGAGCTACCATACCTGGCCTAAATTATGATACTTTTATAGTTATAATACTAATGTAACACACACCATTACAGATAATCGACAAACCAGTTTGGATAATTCACTATTGGTTAATTGATTTATCTATTTTTCAGTATTAATCATTATTTGGGCCATAGAAAGAACCAATGATATTTCCATGCCATACTTGTACATTTCTCCACTCCATCATAAATTTAATCAAAATCTATACCTCAATTTTTACTTCAAGCTCAGAAAAGCCTCCATTTTCCTATGAATATTTTATCAATTCTTAGTCTTTTTTATAGACACAAAGTGCCAGAATATTTATAAATGCCAAAAAAGGTAAGCCTTGAATAATTCAAACACACATTTCTCAAACCTTGAAATGTCTCCACCTTGCAAACACCACCTTAAGATCTCTTCATGAGAGTCCATCAATAAAGCTAATCTACATATAAAGAGGAGCACAAAAGCATGGATTCCCAAAAGTAATTACATACTCCACCTAAATCAGATGAAACAGCAACAGACCTGTCCCATAGGTCGACAAGTGCCAATGTAGGCTGAACCTCTGCTTATAATTAATGCTTCAGCTAAATTCTTGTAACAACCACCACTTCTCAGTTCATTTCGGAACTGAGCATCAGACAGGTATAAAACATTGTAACTTATAAGTCTGTATCAAAAGGATAAAATTTGACAAGATTTTTCCTACTCTAGAGCAAGCAGCATATAATTGATCTTCCACTAGGAATTTTCATTTTAATCCTGTGAGCACTGTTGTATCTACATGACAGCAGAGAATGGGGACCAGAAAATCATCCAGCTTAAGACCCTACAGATAAAAATCCGCTCTGAACATCAACACTCAGTACTTGCAATTTTACGAAGTAACTGGCAAGATCAATTATTAAATAACAATATTTACAAACATAAAGAGAAGTTTTGGTCATGTTTACATCGGTGAAATCAATCAGATATCAATAGTGAATTGGTAGCTCATAAACATCAAAATTAAAAATTCTTAACTGCTTTATAAAAAAACAAATATTAAGATTGCTTTATGAAAAGCGAGGTCACTGTGGGCAAGACTAAGAGAAACAGGCCCTTTCATTCTCTGCTGTCAGGAGGGCAAAACAAAACCATACTTAAAGAGGGTAACCAGTCAACTCCTTTCAAAATTCAAATGCATTTACCATGTGAGCCAGCGATCCTACTTCTGATTTATCCTTCTAATATACTTGTACCATGTTCAGAAGAATATATGCATGAGGATACTCATTACATCATTACTTGTAGAAAAAAAGTTTGGAATCACACTAAAAACCACTGAACTGTACACTTTAAAATGGTGAATTTTATGATATGGAAATTATTATCTCAATAAAACAAAAAGATTAGAAACAATGCAAATCTCCAGCCACAGGGGACAGTTGAATAAACTACAGGACATCCACATGATGAAGTATAAAGCAACAGTAAGCAAAAACAAGGACGCTCTCTGTTTATGAACTAAAAAGCTCTCCAGAAGATATTGGGAAGTAAAAAGCAAGGCACAAAACTCTGCTTGTATTTGCATACAGAAACACAAAGGATAAATGACAGACTATTAAAGTGATTATCTGTCAATAGAGGTGGGAAATGACTAGAAAGGGGCAAGGCAGAGCCAAGACTACTCACAATATTCCATTTTATATTGTTTTGATTTTTGCACTATGTAAACGTCTTACCTATTACCAATTCAAACAACTAACCTACTAATTCCTCACATGAAATTCAGTATAAAGATGAAGACAACATGATTTTTGGCATTGTTTTAGAAAGTGCCTACTTTTGTCCATGTACAATGAAGTATTTATTTGGAAAACTATTGCAGACTAGCACACTAAAGAGGAGAGGAAAAAAACAGCTCTGACAATTTTCTTTGTGTCAAATGCCAACCACAGTAAAAACACACAACATTAAAATGCACTCTGGAGCACAGGTAGAAGGAGCTCATGTTTGACTGTCAGATCTGGCTAACTGCTGCTCCTCGGCCTGATGTACAGATAAATCCACACAGCTGGGCCCTGCAGCACACTGCTCTGCTCACACACTTCTTTGCTGTCACACTTGCGTCAAATACATCAAGCTGCTCACAAATGCCACATGGAGAGCCAGAGAGAGCGTGAAGCCTCAGCTCTCCTACCTGGCAGGAGGGGCAGATGAAGACCCCTGCACACAGGCTACCACCCATTTCCACAGCTCTAGCAAAGTAAAAGAGGACAAAAGACCTATGTGAAACACACCACAGCCAGCTGCAGTGGCTCACACCTGTAATCCCAGCCCTTTGGGAGGTGGAGGCAAGACGATCACCTGAGCTCAGGAGTTCGAGACCAGCTTGGGGAAAATGGTAAAAACCTGTCTCTACGAAAAAATACAAAAACTAGCCAGGCGTGGTGGTGTGCACTTGCAGTCCCAGCAACTCGGGAGGCTGAGGTAGGAGGATCCACTTGAGCCTGGGAGGCAGAGATTGCAGTGAGCCGAGATCGAGCCACTGCACTCCAGCCTGTGTGACAGAATAAGACTCTCCGTCTCAAAAAAAAAAAAAAACACACACCACAACTCAAACTCGTAAGGGTTTAAAGTTAGATATCAGAAACTACACCAGCCCTGAGCCTCTGCTTTACTGTGAAAAAGTGAAGCTGTATCTGAGCTTGTATATCTTGTCACATAGAGATATGGTTTGAGAGTCTTACAGTAATTACATAAAAAGATTAAGTGGATTATGACTCATCACGTACGGGTGTATCTCACCTACAAATGAAGTGTATTTTTCATCCCACTCCTGACTCTTCAGCCGTGTCAAGATTATGCTGCTAAGGACACTTATTCTTTATCCATTTATCATTTTCCACATAATACTTCTTCAACTATGCATCCTATTGTGTCAGGTTCAGTAAAAATTTGATTTTGTTACCTGAGTCTTTTCAAAATACAGTGATGAATAATGGCTAATGAATGTTCATTGTGAAAATAACTGCATGATCTTATGAGGGTTTTAAGTGGGAAAATGACCTAGTCCTTAAGCAGGGTGCTTGGTGGGCAAGGAAGACATATCTAAACTAACACTAGAAAGATCATTAAGAGCCAGGCGCGGTGGCTCACACCTGTAATCCCAGCACTATGGGAGGCCAAGGAAGATGGATCACTTGATGCCAGGAGTTCAAGACCAGCCTGGCCATCAAAGGGAACCCTGTCTCTACCAAAAATACAAAAATTAGCCAGCCATGGTGGCGCACACCTTAATTCCAGCTTCTAGGGTGGCTGAGGCAAGAGAATCGCTTGAACCTGGCAGATGGAGGTTGCAGTGAGTCACCGCTGCATGGTGACATAGCATGATTCTTTCTCAAAAAAAAAAAAAAAAAAAGATCAATAAGAAGTAGCTAAACCAAAAAAGTGTAAATATTTCACATATACCATATTTGCTTTAGATAAGAAGAAAAAAAGTATTTCAACCATTTCAACAAATTCAGCATTCCTTGTCCTATGAAAAACTTCCCTCTCCATGAAAATATGGCACAGTAAAAGTAAACTGGATTTGGAGGCGAAAGTAGAATTTTGAATGGAGACTCTTTCACTTCCTCGATGCGGTACCACATGGGAAGCAAACTCGCTCATTCTCAATTTCCTCATCTGTAAGGACACTGTTTCATAGAGTTGTGATGATAAAATAAAATTATTCATACATATTAGTGCCTTTTGCAAACTATAAACTATGCAGATATTAGGCAAACAGCATTCAAACAGTGAGGCAGGGGTCTGTATAACAAAGCAAACTCCTTTGTTATGTGTGTATAGCCTAAGGAGCCAAACTCTTGAATTCCAATGCCAGTTCTACCAGTCTAGGTGCATGATTTGGAACTAGTTTCTTATCTCCCTGTGAGATGTAAATGATATTAATACATAAAGCTCTAAGAACAGTGTCTGGCACATAAACAGCCCCTCAATACACTTTGGCAACCATTCGTTGTTATTGTTATTTACTCATGTCTGGAAAGGACAGTTTTATTTCCTAGTTACAAATTACTTATACAGGAATCTATGTGTACCACATCAAATTATACTTTAGGCCACAGATCAATGCCACTGGATTAATACAAATCCAGATATTAATTAGCCTCAGTGATCTACAGGAGAAATGTATAAAAACTTCCCATAAAAGTTTACATATATAAAATGTGTCAATTAACTACGTTGTGGTGATCGCCTACTTTTTAATATGACAAAATTGCATAATTTTAGAACATATAAAGAAACTAAGGCCCATCCAGAGCTATGAAGTGACTGGCAAGAGACTATACTGCTGCTTATGAAAGAATCACAACTCGCATTCTTAGTTCCCAGGTACAAGGCCACACCCACTATACCACACCATCCCTGAGGCAAGAGAAATCATCTCTCTTAAGAATTGTTTAATTTTTAACTGAAAAACAACATACACAACACAACATTTTTTTAGAAGTTTTTAATTAAAATCAATCCTACTTATAAATTTTTAAAACCAATACTTACAGCCACTGCTCTTGGACCCTCAAGTCCTGGCTGCTTTGGTAGCTCTACAAGGCTTTCAAAAGAGATCTTTTTAATTAATACTTAGCAAATCTTGTTCTGTTTCCAATAATGGGAGCCAACACTACAGCATACAAAAAAATCTAGCCTGGATAGAAAATGTCATAATTTAGAAAACATCAGGAAGAACACTCAGAAGGACTTCACCTCAGCAGTGGTGCGATAGCCCTAGACTCAATGTCACACTGTTCCTTTCTAATTAAATGCAATACCTGAAAAGATTCAACTGTTTCCAAGTAACATAAATGAGTTACTTAAAGAAACAGCAAGCACAAAATCCAGCACTTAAATGTTAAAAATTTACAATGTTTGTCACCCAATCAAAAGCAACAAGGCATGGAAGTTTCTAAGAGAATACTACAAGGCAAGACAATATGACTGATAATGAAGAGAAAAATCAACTAATTGAAACTGGTGCAAAAACAGAACAGATGATGAAATGGGTAGACAAGTACACTGAAACAGTAAGTATAGCTATAGTTCACAAGTTCAAAAAGTTGAGAAAAGATTGAGCATGGTAAGTAGAGAAACAGAAATAACGTTAAATCAAGCGTCTAGAGTAAATCCACAATATCTGAGAGGCAAGATACACTGGATAATAATAATTCAACACAAATTAGTTATAATAGAAGAAAAGAATAATGAACCTGAAGACACAGCAAGGCAAATTATCCAAAATGAAATACAGAGAGGAAAAAGACAGGAGAAAAAGGTTAACAGAGCATCAGTGAGCTATGGGATGATTTTAAGCAGATTAATACATGTAATTGGAGTTACCAAAGGAAAGGAGAGAGATTGGAAGACAGAAAAAGAAGTGGCCAAATATTTTCCAAATTTGATGAAAACCATCAATCCACAGATTTAAGATGTTCAAAGGACTTCAATCACAAAAATCAAGAGGAAATAACACTAAAACGCAACATAATCGAATTACTTAAATCCAGTGAAAAAGATAAAGTCTTAAAAGCAGTCAGACAAAAGAAAATACAGTTGGCCCTCCATATATATGGGTTTCCCATTTATGGATTCAAACAATGTCAGATAAAAAATATTGCTGAAAAAAAATGGATGGTTGCAGCTATACTAAACATGTGCAGACTTTTTTCTTATCATTATTCCCTAAACAATGAAATATAACAACTATTTATATAGCATTTATATTGTATTAGGTACTATAAGTAATCTAAAGATGATTTAAAGTACGTAGGAAAATGTGCATAGGTTATATGCAAATGCTACATGCCATTTCATATAAGGGACTTGAGAATCCAAGAATTTTTATATTTGCAGGGGTCCTGGAACCAATCCCCCACAGATAGCAAGAGATGAAGGTACTATGTACACAAAAAAAACTATAAAAATAACACCAAATAAGGCTGCGTGTGGTGGCTCACACCTGTAATCCCAGCACTTTGGGAGGCCGAGGTGGGCGGGTGGATCACTTGAGGCCAGGGGTTCAAGACCAGCCTGGCCAACATGGCGAAACCTCGTCTATACTAAAAATACAAAAATTAGCTGGGTGTGGTGGTGCACACCTGTAATCCCAGCTACTGGGGAGACTGAGGCACAATAATCACTTGAACCCAGGAGGTGGAGGTTGCAGTGAGCCGAGTTCACACCACTGCACTCCAGCCTGGGTGACTGAGTCAGACTCTGTTTCAAAAAAAGAATAACACCAAATAGCTCATTGTAAAAAAAAGAAAATGGTTGCCGGAAGACAGAAGATAGTGGGGAAATGCTATAATGCATTTCAACAATAAAGGAGAAATAAATATTTTTTCAGACACACAAAAGCAGAAAGAATTCAACACCAGCAGATCTTCAAGGTAAGAACTGATAATGGAAGATCTTCAGGTGGAAAGAAAAGGACAATAGATTAAAAATCTGAATCTACTTAAGAGAATGAAGAGTGTCAGAACTGGTAACTATATGGGAAATATAAGACTTCTCACTAAGTCTTTATAAAATTATAAAAGATAATTGACTAAAGCAAAAACGAGAGTAGTACATTTTGGGATTCATAACATATGTAGAAATAAAATGTATGATAGCAACATCACAATGGCCAAAGAGATATGAAAAGTATATTGTGGTAAAAATTTTTATGCTACATGTGAAGCACAGTAATACTTCAAGAAAGATTCCGATACGATAAAGATGGATACCAGAAACCCTAAAACCAACATAAAAAAAAACAAAGAATTACAAGTAATAAGCCAACAAAAGAAATAAAATGGAATTATAAAAAAAATCCAAAAAAAGGCAGAAATCAAGGAAAAAAGGGATCAAAGAATAGACAAAAATGGTAGAATTAAATCCAACCATAGAAACAATCACAATAACTGTAAATGATCTAAATAACCCAATTAAAGGGGAGAAACTGTCTAATTGGATTTTTTTAAAAGCAGTATGCAACCATAGGTTGCCTATAAAAAATATTCTTCAAATGTAAAGAAACAAATTGATTTAAAGTAAAAGGATGGACAGGACATTGTGAAATTGTATTTAATGCCACATAAGTGTATACTTTAAAATGGTTAAAATGATAAATTATATGTTATGTATATTCTACTGCAATAAAAAAAGATTTGTAAAGAAGTAAAAAGTTGGAAAAAAAATTTACCCAGTAATACTAATTAAAAGAAAGTTGAAGTGGCTATATTGGTATCAGAAAAAATGGAATTCAGAACAAAAAATATTACAAGAGACAAAGTCATTTCATAATGATAAAGGAGTCAAATCATCAAGAACATAAAAATCTTAAACATATATACACCTAATAACAGGTCTTCAAACAATCAGCAAAAACTGAAAGAACAAAAAGAAATAGGTAATTCCATAGTTAATACTCTAAGATTTCAATATCCTTGTCTTAATAACTGGTAGAACAAGTAGACAAAAGCACCATAAGAGACTTGAACAACACCATCAACCAGCTTGAACTAACTGACATGTAGATAGCACTCCACCAAACAACAGCAAAATAGACATTTGTTTCAAATACACATACAATATTTGCTGAGACAGACCATCTCTGGGTCTCAATACATTTATAAGGATTAAAATCATAAAAAATATATTCTGTGATAAAATGGAGTTAAACTTAAAATAATAACAGATATACATCTAGAAAATCCCCAAATATTTGAAAACTAAATAATTGATTCCTAAATAATACATGAGTCAAAGAAGAAAACAATGGAGAAATGAGAAAGTATTTTAAGTTGAACAAAAATGAAAATACAACATTTCAAAATTTGTAGGATGCACCTAAACTAGTAAACTGAGGGAAATTTATGGCCCTGAATGCCTATAATAAAAAAGAAAAATGGTCACAAATCAATTACCTTAGCTTCCACTTGGAGAAACTCGAAAAAGAAGAACAAATACAATAAACAGGAGAAAATAATAAAAGACCACAACAGAAATCAATGAAATAGAAAACAGAAAAGTTTAAAAAAAAATGAAGCCAAAAGCTAGTTCTTTGAGAAAAGAAAATTTAAAATCTCTAGCCAGAATGATTTAAAAATACACACAGAAGTTTCAACATACCAATTAAAAGGATAATAAGGGGATGTTATAAACTTTATGCTAATAAATTCTAGAACTTAGATAAAATAGACAAATTCCTTGAAAGACACAAATTACCTAGGTTCACTCAAGAAGAGGTTAGCCTAGGCTAAACCGGGCATGTACCAGGAACGCTGTCATTTCAGCAAAGTGAGGAGACTTGCCCAGAGAGTGAAAAGACCTCAGCTAAGTAGGAGATGTAACTCAGAGGATGAGGACTCCGGAGCCCTGAGACTCCATACTTTTGTGTTATCCCTCTACTACAGGATGAGAATGAGATGTCATCCACAAACAACCCCACACTGGGCCAAGCACAGACACAGTCCCCACTTCCTCTCTCTGAGTTTGCCTCATTCATTCATCCATTCACCAAACATTTACTCCTGACCCACTATATGCCAGGGATATGCTTGGAACAAAATGGTGATCAAGACATAGGCCTTGCTCTCAAAGAAACAAAAGAAAAAGAAAAGGATAGCCCCTTTTTAGTAGACATAGATAGTCCTATATCTATTAATGAAATTGAATTTGTATTTCAAAAGCTTCCCACAAACAAAACTCCAAATCCAAAGCCTTCACTGATAAAGTCTACAAAGCATTTAAGAAAGAAATAATAATAATTCTACATAAATTAATCCAGAAAATTAATGGCTTTCAATCCCAAAGGCAAGCAGAAATATTACAAGAAAATTACAGACCAATATCCCTCATGCATATAAATGTAAAAAGTATTAACAAAATGTTAGCAGACTGAATCCAACAACACATAAAAAGGACAATATATAATAACCAAGTGTTACCCCCAGAACGCCAGGTTGGTTTAACATTCAAAAATCTACATAAATCCATCATATTATCAGGCTAAGAAAGAAAAACTAGAGGGTCACCTGAATAGATGTAAGAGCATTAGACAATACCCAACAATGACCCTGATAAACACACTCGGTAAACTACGGAATTTCTTCATCTTAATAAAGGAATCAATGAAACCCTACCTAGTGGTAAAAGAGTGAATGATTTTACCCTAAAATGAGGAAAAAAGCCAAGGATGTTTCCCATCACCCCCTCTATGCCAGATTGTACTGAAGGTTCTAGCCCGTGCAACAAGGCAAGAAAAAGAAGTGAAAAGTATCCGGATTGAGAATAAATTTTTAAAAGGTAAAAATGTCATTATTTAAATACGACATAAGCATCTATGTAGAAAATTCTACAGAATTTGCAAAACAGCTATTAGAGCTAATAAATAAGTTTAGCTACACTGCAATATCAATATACAAAAATTAGTTTATTTTTATATGCTAGCAACCAACAATCTGAAATTGAAGTTTTTTTAAATACCATGTACCTTAACAAAAATTATAAAGTACTCAGAGATAAACTGGACAAAAGGTTTTCCACACTTATACAAAGAAAATTTAAAAAACACTACCGAAATTAAACAAAGAGATATGCCATGTTAGTGGACTGGAAGACTCGATAAAATATTTCACTGTCCCCAAATTGATGCAATCCCAAACTAAGATCCCTGCAGGTTTTTTTGTAAAAACTGACAATCTATTTCTAAAATTCACTTAGAAACGCAAAGACTTAAAGTAACAAAACATCTTTGAAAAAGTAAAATAAAGTTGAAGGACTTCACTACCTAACTTCAAGACTTGGTATAAAACTACAGAAATCAAGACAGTGCTGTATTGATATAATACTAAACAAACAGATAAATGGAACAAAATAGAGGTCCACAATAGACCCAGATATTTATGTTTCATTGATTTTTGACAAAGATTCAAATGGAGAAAGAAGAGTCCTAACAAATAGTACTTGAAGAATCAGATATCTATATCTTTTAAAGAACTCCAATCCACACCTTGTGCATACACAAAAATATCTCAAAATGAATAAATACATCAATATAAAACCTAACTATAAATATAAAACCTTAAAACTATAAAACTAGTATTAGAAAACATACGAAACTCTTTTAGTATTTAAGTTACACAAGGCAGAGATTTCAGAGAAATGAAACCAGAAGTAAAATCCATAAAAGAAAAAAAGGATAAACTTCATGAAATTTAAGAAAATCTGCTCTCAAAACTAGAACTCTTATACACTGCTCTCATGAAAACAAAATGGTCAACTACTTTGGAAGACAATCTGGAACTTTCTTAAAAATATATATATTAAACACCTACAACATGATAGCATATGTCTACATAAAAATCTGCACATGAATGTTCACAGCAGCTTCATTTGTAATTACCCAAAACTGGAAACAACCCAAATGTCCATCAACAAGTGCACAGATAAAGAAATCGCAGTATACTGAAAAAAAGAAAAAGAAATTATGGTATATCCATATAATAACTCACCAATCGGCAATAAAAAGGAATGAATTAGTGAAGCATACAACGACATGATGGATCTCAAAATCACAATGCTGAGTGAAGGAAGACAGGCCTCCCCCTAAACCTCCAAAAAAGAGCACACAGTGCAGAGAATCTTTAGGGCAGTGAAACTGCTTCGTGTGATACTATAACACAGTGGTAAGTACATGTCACTATACATTTGTCCCAAGCAACAATATATACCACCAAAAGTAAACCCTAATGGTTTATTAAACTTACGGACATTAGGTGATAATGATGTGTAACAGATGTACCACTCTAATGGCAGATATTGATAACAGTGGAGTGTGTGTAACAGAGCATGTGTGGAGGTAGGGAGTATATGGGAAATCTCTGTGCCTGTCTCACAATTTTGCCAGAACCTAAACCTACTCTAAAAAACCAGAATCTATTTTTTAAAAGGGAGAGAGAAAGAGAGAGCGAGTGCAAAAGCACATACTGTTTGACTGATTCCATTTATGCAAAATTCTAGAAAATGCAAACTAGTCAATAGTGACAGAAAGCAGATTAGTAGCTGCCCAGAACCACTGGGGGAGAGAAGGAGAAAAGGATTTCTGAGGGACACAAATTAGGAGTGATAATGAACATGTCTCCTAATCTTGATTTTGGTGGTTTAACCAGTATATACGTATGTCAAAACTTTAAATATGTGCGGTTTACTCTATATCAATTATACCCCAATAAAACTCTTTAAAAAGGGAAGAGTAAGTAAGGATTACTTAAATTTGGTTTAACGTGCCTATAAAACTGGGCCTGCTGTCATTTGACAGATGGACTTTTCATTATCATTCAATTTCGTTCATTGTTTTATTCAGATTTTCTACTTCTTGAAGCAATTTAAGTAATGCCTATCTTTCTAGGTATGTATCAACTTCATCTAAGTTAGTTCTCAAATGTATCGTATTTTCTTAGATATTAGTAATTCACGTAGTATGTCCCCTTTTGTGTCCCTAATATTGGATCACACATAATTTACTTCTTCCTTCTTACATTTTCATCATTCTCCAGAGCTTTAGCTTTATATTCATTTTAGAACAAAAAGTAGTATTTAAACCAATAACTTAGTGAATTTTCCAATACCCTTTATCAATCTCTATGCCCACCCTTGTTTGTTTGCTTGTTTTAATTAAAAACTAGGCCAGGAGCAGTGGCTCGCTCCTACAATCCCGGCACTTTGGGAGGCCAATGCGGGCAGATCACCTGAGGTCAGGAGTTCCAGATTAGCCTGGCCGACATTGCAAAACCCCATCTCTACTAAAAATTCAAAATTAGCTGGGCATGGTGGCACATGTCTGTAATCCCAGCTACTCGGGAGGCTGAGGCAGGAGAATCACTTGAACCTGGGAGGCGGAGGTTGCAGTCAGCACTGCGCCATTGCACTCCAGCCTACACAACAGAGTGAGACTCCGTCTCCAAAAAAACAAAAAAAAGAAAGAAAGAAAGAAAAAAAACAAAACCTTACTTCTGGTTTCACTTTTCTTCTTGCTAAAGAGCAGCAAGAACAGCTTCCCTGGTGAGATTCCATGGATGGTAACTCTCTTGGTCTTTCTTTATATCTGAAAGTATCTGTATTTTTCCTTCACTTTTGAATCAAAGACTAACTGGGTTTAAAAATCAAAATTAACTATAACTTCCCCTTAGCATTTTGAATATATTAGTATATTATTCTCCTGTCTTCTAGCATCTATTGTTGCTAATCTTTCTTTCGTAGGTAATTGGCATTTTTTTGTTTTGTATCTCAAAAATGTTTTTTCCTCTATATCCCTTAAATTCTACAACGTCAACACGATGATACTACTCAATATATCTAAACTCATCATTCTTTAAATAGGAAAATTCTCAATTCTTGGCTCTTTACATTTTGCTTCTTGGCCAGGTATAGAGGCTCATGCCTGTAATCCCAACACTTGTGGGAGGCTGAGACCTCAGGTGGATGGCTTGAGCCTAGGAGTTTGAGACCAGCCTGGGCAACATCGCGAGAATCTGGTCTCTACACACACACACACACACGCGTGTGCGCGTGCACACACACACACACACAAATCTATTAGCAGGGTCTGGTGTCATGTGCCTGTAGTCCCAGCTACTCAGGAGGCTGAGGCAGGAAGATCACTTGAGGCCAAAAGTTCAAGGCTGTGTTCTCTTATTAGACATATGTTGGAACTCCATCTATCCTTCAAATCTCCTAAATGCCTTTTAAAAAATCTTTTGTCTCTTTATGATACATTCTGAATGAATTCCTTAGTATTCTCTTCTAATTCATCAATTCTCTTTTTAATTGTGTGAGGTCTAAAGTCCATCCCCTCTGTTAAGTTTATTATTTCTATGACCGTATTTTTCAGTTCCAAAATTTGTAACTGGTTCTTTTTCATGTCGTTGTTCCTCTTCCATTTCTGCATATCTTGGGAGTATTTTTAAACATCATTTTTCATCAATGTAATGCCTTTATTTATCCCCTTGAATATTCTGAACATGATTCTTTTAATTTTTGACTGACTTTTCTGTAAAAATTCATCTCATCTGGGATAAATTTTTGTTCTCATTGTTGATTTTGTTAGCTATCTTTCTTGGTATTTATTTTCTTCCAGTATTTTGGTATTGCATTTTGAAGGCTAATTCTAAGTGAAAGGCTTTTCTTCTTTGCTTCTCTCACTCCCCTTTCTCTCCACCTGTGCTCACCTTTCCCTCCATAGTGTTTCTGCAGCTGCCTCCACCAGGATCCCTGTGGTACTGTCCAGGACCAAACCTCATAATTATAACATGGAACACCACATTTTCTCATTATTGTCTCCTCACAATCAGTCAGCCTGATTCAGTTGCTATTCTTGAAATTGAATCTCTCTCCTCCTGCCCCTCAAGACCCACAGCTCCATATAAACTGGAGCCTCCATGTGGAGCCTTTACTTAGTTTCCTTTTATAGGATGGACAACTTCATCCCTGCCCCTGGCTTTAAGCAGTGAGCTTAGTTATGGTCCCATTTCAAGTGGTAAACTTTCAGTCCTAGTACTCTATGGGAGCTAAATCTAGCTTTCTGTTTCTCCATCCAGAGCCTCTGCAGCACCATCGCTTCAATCCAGCTTACTAGCCCTTTATGTTTAGTTAGCTTTTGGGTCTACAACACTATCTTGTCTGTAAGCCCAGCTATGACTTTTTTCTTTAATTATTTTAATGCATTATATCTGCCATTCCTATGAATTTAGAGCAGAAGGTATGTACAAACTGTGAGCTTACTGTACCATCTTGACAAGAAGGCACAGATGACTTCTTTAGGATAAAAAGTCTTAGCAGGAGATTCACTAGGTCAAAACGTATGCACTATTAAGACTTCTGATTCACATTGTGAAATTACGCTCCAGAAAAATGCTATGGTACATGTCCATCAACAAATAATACCCAGTTCTTCATATACTGAAACATTCGTTATTATCAAACTTTTAAATCTTTGGCAAGTTCATAAGTGGAAAAACAAGTTTGCTTGCTCCAATTTACATTTATTTGATTGTTAGTTAGGATGAGTAACTTTTAATATGTTTGTGACTTTGCAGTAGCTCTTTTGTGAAATGCCTGTTCATGCCTTTTGTTTATTGTTTTCTAGGTATTTTTCTTTTACTGTTCTGAATCTAAGAATCTATACTTTATTTGCATATAAAGACAATGAATCTGGGTTTTGTCCCATTTGATCAGTTAGAAATTTTTTTATTTCTCATTTTATTATGAGCACCTTTCTATTTTATTTTTGTTTGTTTGTTTGTTTTGAGATGGAGTCTCGCTCTAGGCTCACTGAAAGCTCCGTCTCCCGCGTTCACACCATTCTATTATGAGCACCTTTCTAACAAAGTACTTAGCCCCTAGCAGAGTTCACTTCTCTTGATTCAAGCTGTAATATTATATTTTCTAGCACTTTTAAAATGTACTCCCTAAGACACCACCTTTCACTATAACTCATAGTTTTCCAAATATCCTACAAAGTTACCTATAGCATTCCTTAATCTCACCAATTTCTCTTCCAAGGGAAATTTTTTTTAATAAATAAAAACAACAAGTACAAAATAATGTACTTCAGTTCTTCAGATAATTTGAATATCAAATTCTATTTGTCTCACAAACTTGGTCTTAAGTTCTTACCTATAATCATCAATTTTAAGAACATAGTCCAAGTTTCAAAAGGGAAAAGAAGGTCTCCTGAAGAGAAAAATGTATATGATGCGAAGCAAAAAAGAAATAAAGATTAGGAAGTGATTGCAGAAATAAAACTTTGGGGAAGGGTGGTTTATAATATTCTGAAAAATATATTAATATCAAAGACGTAAGTAAAAACAAAACAAAATGCTGGATCCTTTACTAAGGGCCAAAGACTCAGATGGAACAATTCTAACTTCTTTTGACCCTTTTCAAACTTCTTTTGACTCCATTAGCTGTAACTCACTTGCAAACTACTAATATAATTTCCTTGAGCCTGCTCCAAGTAATTCTACTGAAAACAAAGATAACAACTTACCCAAGATTCTTCCTCACAATCAAATACTGTCCATAATTTTGTAAGTGAATACATGACTAAAGAAAATACCATTCCAAACCATAAAAGAAAGATAACAGAACTAATTAAAATTCCTTCCTTGCCATTCTACCTACATTCTAGCTCCAAGGACCTAATGATACACCCCTTGACATTTCCAAGAGGAGAAACTCCTCCACTTGGCCACACCTGTTCAGATGAAAAAGCCAAATTCTCTCAATCATATTGCAGCATACTTTCCACCTTGAAATCTTATACTTTGGTAGTCTTCTCAAGGTTCAGAGGATAGAGCTCCATGAGATTTCACCGCGTGTTCTGCCTGACTTAGCATTAGTATGATCAGACTTAGCACTTTCCTGCCAAGCATCCAACTGTAAATAATAACACTTGAGATCAGCAGGATTTCTGGCTTTTTTTATAATTTTACAAAGCTTTAGCCATTAAGCCATGATCAAACAACCTGCCATGGGAAAGGAGATGCACACGGTGTTGCAGTAAAGTCACTATAAGTGACCTCAGTGACTATCCATTTAATAATCCTTTGCCCTCTACTGTCGCTGTCTGGCTTTCGGCTGTTTCCAAAGCACAGGCTGTATAATCATCAGACATTAAATACTTTCCCCTGTATAGTCACAGCTGAATTATACAAGATATGACATGTTAGTTTAACAACAACAACAAAAATCCCTTAGCTACTGACACAGCTACATCGACTATCAGTTTTGCCTAATAGCGATGAAAAGTGAAAGAAAAATACCTAAAAGAATAACTTATTTAGTAACTATTTTAGAGGTTTATAATACAAAATAGGTATTTCTCTTTGTTTCCATTTATCCATTCTCAAGATTCTGGAAAGTCAGTATACACGCTTTATTATCATGCTTTCTTGATTGAAACGTTGCATAAAACTCTGTAACTTCATCAGCATGTATTTAATCTTATTTCAATATGTCCATTTTCTGTTCTCAAGTTTCCTCTTGCAATTATATCACTAATGAAAAATTACCATTGCTGGATTGTCTTATAAAAAGTAAATAGTCATTGTACTAAAGTTATTCCTCTGCATATATTCCAAGACTTGCAACCTAACCTAACCATCATATATGTAATTTCATCATGCTGTAAAATATAAAACTTCAATCTGAGACATAATAACGAAGGACCAGGCTCTCCACTGAGTTACTTGGATTTTAACTGCAGGTGTATAGGTATCTCTTTAAGTAGCCTACAACCACCTACAACCACGAAGAAAAAAGGTAGGAGAGTACAGCCTAAAATAATGATGAAGAGCACCAGCTCCAGAACCAGAGCTTATCCTGCCTACTTAAGGTTACTGTGTGACCTTGAGCAAGTTACTTAACCTCTATGTGCCTGAGATTCCCTATCTGCATCCTTTCTTTCCCCACCAAACTTCCTAAAGAGCAATTTAAGATAAATGCCTAGAATTCCTACTGTTTCTTTTGGCCCTAACCCCTATGAGGATCTGGCTTCAACCACCATCATTCTGCTGAAACTATTCTTCCTAAGGCCAATGGCCAACTCATACTTGCTAAAACCCAGAACTATCCTCTTGGTCATTAGGGAAAAACTGGTCACAGTCACTTGCATCTCTTTCTCAAAATCCTCATTTCCCTTGGTTTCTATGACATCCTCTCCCTTTTATTCCTATAACCTAAGCTCCCTTCTTCTCTGTCTCTGTTTCAGGTCTTTCTTCCTCTGCCCTTAATAGCAGACACTATCTGCATCCTTTCTTTTCCTACTAAACTTCCTAAAGAGCAATTTAAGATAAATGTCCAGAATTCCTAAGATCATCAGATAAATCCCACTCTTCTAACTCTACAAAACATTCTTCCTTTAGGCAATCTCATCTTCTTAAAATGAGTTCATTACCGAAAACTCTGAAGTCCTCATCTCTATTCCAAACCTATATTTGAAACTGTCTTCAGGATATTACAACATGAAAGTCCTCACCTGCCAGCACCTAAGATTCAATAAGACCAAAATCAAAGTCAATATTTTTCTTTCCTGACTGTCTTAAATCTGTTTCTCCTTTTTTTTTTTTTTTTTTTTTTGCTTTATTTTGGTTTGGTTTCTTTATAGAGATGGGGGTCTTACTCTGTTGCCCAGGCTGGTCTCAAACTCCTAGGCTCAAGCAATCCTCCTGCCTCAGGCTCCCAAAGTGCTGGGATTACAGGTGTGAGCCAACATGCCCACCCTGTTTCTCCTGATTTTAATCTTAATGTCGTCACTAGCCAGTCACAAAAGGTCAAATACTGTATGATTCTACTTATATGTGTTACCTGAAATAGTTGAATTTGTAGAGACAGAAAATAGAATGGTGGTTGCCAGGGGCTGGGGGAAGCTAGAAACAAGGAGTTATTGTTTAATTGGTACAGTTTCAGTATGGGCTGCTGGAAAACTTTTGAAGATGCATAGTGGTGATGGGTTCCACAATAATGAGGATGAACTTAATACCACTTGTTAAATGGTTAAAAAAATGGCTAAGGACTAAAATTATAAATTTTATCCTATGTGTATTTTACCACAATTAAAAATATATATAGTAATATATACGTATATATTACAAAATGTATATGTACACATATATACAAAATACAAAATATTTATGTGTATATATAACTATACATACACAAACATATTATATATTTGTATATGTACAAAATATATGTATATATAATTTGTGTTATAATTTTTGTGTATATACGTATATGTATATATATAATTTGTATATATATACACACATTTATATAATTTGTCTGGAATACACATACATATACATGTTTATGTACGTGTATACATGTATACATACATACATATACGTGTGTGTGTATATATATATATATATATGTATGTTCCAGACACTATAAACAATTTATGTGAAAGTCAAAAATAAAAACAAAAATAAAAAACCAGGTACAATTTGAAGAAATCAAAAAATTCAGAAAGCCTGGGGGAAAAAAATCAAAACATTCATATGCAATTGACATTATTTCTAAACTACATATGATCTTAAGTGTCTGAGGCTACATATTGTTCTCCAAATAGATCAACCATACATGATTTTTTGGCATCATGAAATTAGAACAGAAAAAAATGTTAATAATTGCCTAATCTGAAATGAGAGTATTCTCTAGCTTCAAAGTTAGGAAACTTTCACCAAATTCCAAGAGAACGGTCAAGTTTTTCTAGGCTGAGAATGCAGAGGAATCTTACTCACATTAAGTCTAAACCACAAAGAGACTTACAGCTCCATGACAGCGCTCTGAAAAGACAAGTAGTACTTGTTGCTTTTGGAGAACAACCTAGCTCATAAGGAGGAAAAAACTGCTCTTTGCCTATATCCTCTGAATATTTTGCAGATCTGAGCTCATGTTGCAGTTCCTTAGAGCTCTGTTATTATATTAGACACAAGGTTATGCCAATGGTTCCATTTCCAGGGTATCTCTCTCATCCATAAAATTCAATCCAGGCTGAAAAATCTGGCACATGAAGTCCTCACTTGAGAGAATATCTTCATGTTTTACATATGTAGATGAGCATATACAGACAGATAATAACTGTAAGTAATAATGAATAATTTTAAGGTGTATGACTATAACAGAATTTAAGAAAGCTTTCATCACTTTGCAATGTATTTCAGCTTTATAAATGTCCTAGAGTCTTAAACTAAAATATCTCATTTCCAAAATGAAATTTGGCAGTTGGTTAATTTATTCAAACACCTGGTTCCTATTACTTACACAATATGTCTGAATGGGAAAATACAGTGTATTTACACACTTACTTATAGAGGACAGAGTATGTACAAGTAAGAGACACCCAAGGTCTCCCTACCCCCGCTGAGGTAACTACCCCCATGATACTAAAGAAACAGGTAGAATGAAAAATCAGTGAAGAAGAAATGCCAGTACTAAATATTTTCCAAAAAGCTAGGAGATAATGGAGCTAGAGGTTGGGCATGAAAAAGGTCAATTTTTTTTTTTTTTTTTTTGAGACAGAGTCTTGCTCTGTCGCCCAGGCTGGAGTGCAGTGGCCTGATCTCAGCTCACTGCAATTTCCACCTCCCGGGTTCAAGCAATTCTCCTGCCTCAGCCTCCTTAGTAGATGGGATTACAGGTGCCCACCACCATGTCCGGCTAATTTTTGTATTTTTAGTAGAGACGGAGTTTCACCATGTTGGCCAGGCTGGTCTCGTACTCCTGGCCTCAAGTGAGCCGCCCACCTCAGCGTCCCAAAGTGCTGGGATAACAGGCGTGAGCCACCCCACCCGGCCAAATAAGGTCAATTTTGTATCAAAAGCAGAACAGCATATAGCCAAAGAGGTGGGGGAAAAAAATGTTAAGAGTAGAGAAAGAATAAAGACAAAAGAGAAAGAATTTACAAACTTTAGGTAAGGCTTGAGTCTGAAGAAGATGCATCAGATTATAATTTCCTAAACTCAGGAATCTCTACTTTTTTCTCCTAATTCAGGGTACATATTCTACAAATGTTGACAGCACATCACTTGATGGGACAGACAAGCCCATTTTGCTTTTTCTTGTTGATCTTCAACACCAATCCTGCTACTCTAAACAAAAGCATGGCATTTCTGAGTACCCACAATATATGGTTAAGTGAAGGAAGGAGACTTGAGCAGGACAGGAAAACAGGGTCAATCCTGGAAGTAGCCAATCACACAGAATCAGCATAACACATATCTGGGTTTGCTCTTCCATAAACCAATAGCAATGAATAGTTCAGTGTCTTTGACTCGTCGGAACCTCCATCATTCACTAAGGCGTCTACGCTCATTTGCCTTCTTTCTCATATATTTATTGGCTTGATTTAACTATAATGTCATTTGGCCCACCTGGTCTACTAGGGACATGCTACACAGTCTAAGATGAAAGATGTTTATATGATTAGTTAGATATACCAGACTTACAGATGAGATTTCAACATTAGGCCTCAAATGTAATCTGCTGAAACTGTATGAGTCGGCGTAAAAGGAACAATCAGGCTTCTCCTACTGACAACAATTCCTTTGAAACCTAATACAAAATAATTTTTTTTTAATTTTTGCTTTTAAATTCTAGTTGACCAATTTAACTTCGACCAACAGGGATATCTATACTTAATGCTTAAAATCAGGAAAATCCTTAGTATCCTGATCTGTAAAATGAGTGGTAGCAAGTGAGCTCTATCTAGGGTGCCTTCCAGGGTGGTGTTATGACTACCGAAATCAAAGTAAGTTGGCCAATATTGGCTGCATTTTCCATTAAGAAGAACCTATTATCCTGCTTTCCCACTTCCAACAACATCAGAGCCATTGTCACTGGATTTTTTCCCTTTGGCCCATAAGGTGATAGATAGTGCCACTCCCACCAAGACATACAAGTTGTAAAGCAAACGCTGCTGCCCTAGAAATTGAAGGTGTATGCTCTCTTTACAAGGATGGTGTTTCTTTTTCTTTCTTTTTTTCTTTTTTTTTTTTTTTTTTGAGAAGGAGTCTCACTCTGTTGCCCAGGCTAGAGTGCACTGGTGCGATCTTGGCTCACTGCAACCTCTGCCTCCTGGGTTCAAGCAATTCTCCTGCCTCGGCCTCCCGAGTAGCTGGGACTACAGGCACCCGCCACCACACCCGGCTAATTTTTTTGTATTTTTAGTAGAGATGGGATTTCACCGTATTAGCCAGGATAGTTTCGATCTACTGACCTCATGATCTGCCCACCTCAGCCTCCCAAAGTCCTGGAAACACAGGCGTGAGCCACTGCGCCCAGCCCAAGGATGGTGTTTCTAAGGAACCAATGTTCAAGTCACACTCAGCCTCTCTACCATCTTATGTCCAAACAGTAGGTCAGGAATAACCAGCTTAAAGTTAATGGCTTCAGGGTACCAGCTATTAGCATTTCAAGTTGCTTTTATGTTCTCCCACTCCATTTCTGACTGTTACCTATTAAAACTTTAGAGTAACAGAGACTATCCAAGTGCATCACTAAATTCACAGCAGTCGCAAGGAATCTAGAATAATAATTCAGACATTCTAAATGCATAACTGATGTTAGTGTTTATTTTTAAAAAGGACATTATCTCATAAAGTAGATTTGAGATCATCTCTTCTGAATCCTATTTCATTCAAGAGCCAGTTTTGAATTTTTTTATTTTATTTTCATTATGTTCTGATCTGCCAAAATATACAGAGTGTGTGTTGCCATTTTGCATTGAATCCATGCTGTCAAAAATGCCTGGAACTGTAGAACCATAGCAGCGTACCACCATGGGCAGCACACACAGCTCACTTTCTCCTCTCCTAGTATTCCTCACAGCTCAAAAAGAGTTGTTTTCTCACTTATGGCCTATAATCTCGTATTCCAACAAATGCTTTTAAAGAAAGGTCATCATAAAAAAAGAAGGTGTGTGTTTGCATGGGGTAGGGGCAGTGTATCAACTTTCTCATGCAACCCTCTGAAACCACTCACCATATCTCGCCTACCACACTCCAACAGCCTCCTCCTGGTCTCCCTATTGTCCCCTGCCTATGGTCTATCCTCTACAGCTGTCAGAGCAACCTCCTTTAAAAACTAGGTCAAATCATGTCATTCCCTTGCTTAAAAACTTTTACCTTCTTAATGAGCTCCCACTTTGCATAAAATAAAATCCACACTCTTTATCATGACTTTCTTTCTTTTTTTTTTTTCTTTTTGAGATGGAGTCTCGCTCTGTCACCAGGCTGGAGTGCAGCGGCGTAATCTCGGCTAACTGCAACCTCCACCTCCCGGGTTCAAGCAATTCTCCTGCCTCAGCCTCCCGAGTAGCTGGGACTACAGGCGCATGTCACCACGCCCAGCTAATTTTTGTATTTTTAGTAGAGACCGGGTTTCACCATGTTGGTCAGGATGGTCTTGATCTCTTGACCTCATGATCCACCCGCCTCGTCCTCCCAAAGTGCTGGGATTTCAGGCGTGAGCCACCGCACCCAGCTGACTATCTTTCTTAATCATAGCAAGTCTGTCCCTCAAATCTCTCTCTCCACCATTCTCAAATCATGTAGGCCTTCTTTCTGTCCTTCAAATGATGTTTCCTCTCCCAGCTTTGCACAACTTTCTCTTTCTCATCAATTCATTCCCCAAATGGCCCAATCCCTGCCATCCTATCAAAAACAGCACTCTCACCCTAGTTGCTATCATATATTGTTTATTTATTTGTACTTAATTTTTGTCTCTCTCCCACTAGCATGTAAGCTCCATGAAAGCAGAGACTAAGTATACTTTCCTTTCCGCTTTCATTCAGTAATTATTTTATGTCTACTTCATGTAAGGCATTGTTCGAATTACTGGGAATATGCAGTGAACCAAGGAGGCAAAAAAATCCCTCTTCATATGCACTGGCACTCTGCCCTGTTCTTCACTGACTCCCCAGACAGTGATGTGAGCCTTAGGTTTTACTGTGCTTCAGTATTCCTTTTAAAACTATTTTCATTAAATCAACCAAGTTACTAATGAATAAAATCTATTGAGGCTGGTCACACACATATATTATTAATATATAATGATAATGTCAAAAAGCTTAGCTCTAACTATTAGAGCTGAGTGAGGTCCAAATGCTACTTACTATTTGCCACTCCTCTAAGAAAAAAACTTGTTTCCCAATTCTAACCTCTTTTACAGTTTCTCATAAATCACAACCCCTCCCCACTTTCCCCGACTCTGCACCCCCACATACACTATACCACCTTGGCAGAGGTAAATGAACTGAGTTCGTTGACACATTGAAACAGCTTTGATGTATATGAACATATCTGCAATATCTGAATTCTAACTCCAAATATAGTCCAATTTTTTTTCTTTAGTTTGGTTTTATTTTTTAACATAAGGAACATCATTTATCTATGCAATGACTGGTAATGAAACCTACTTGGCAATTACCTGTTAGATTTGTCACACTCAATTTAGCACTTCAGCAATTACAGTAAGTAAAGCCCAAATGTGAAATCACTTAAACTTAGTCTCTTTTTCGCTGGTAGGATGCCCCAAGTCCCACCCAGAGGAGCCTCTCCCTGCCAACACCTTGACAGCTCACCTATTTTCAGGTCTGCTGAGCTATGCCTGGCTATCTTTCTACCAAGTCAGGGAAAAGGAATCCTGGAAAACCACAAATCCATCTCTTTTGTTCCACAGAAAAAGTGTTTACTCTTGAAAGTCACCATATAACCATACATACTCAATTTATATGCTGAATCTGGTTGAAGAGCTAATCCACATGAAAAGACACAAGGAGAGCCAAATGGGAGTATTACCAGTTTAGGTTATTTATTTGATGTTTAGCTTTCATTTGTCTACATGATTTCAAGGAGTTTTCGCAGTGGAAATGTACAGACAGCAAGTATACTTTGCAGAGCCCCTTGAAACAGAACAATGTGCTGAAAAGTACACAGAATCTTTAAGGATATGAAAGATGCTATGAATATAGAATATCAAGTCCAGGTTTTAAGACGAAACCCTCATGCTCAACACTCACCCATAAAGCAGGGGCATCTAGCTAGATTTGGCTGCTCATTGTAAGTGACTATAGAGTTACTGTTTTTCAATACAGTTTCCATGGGCCCACCTCAGCCCTGGTTTAGAATCTCCAGAAGTAGGGTCTGTATTGTTTCTAAGGCCAGTGAGGTGAGGTGATGATCAACCAGGTTTAGAAACCACTGATCTACAGAACCTAAGACCTGAACTTAAATGTCATCAGAAATCAGGCAGTTAAATGAGCAAAGCAGGAAGGTAAAAGACATAGGAAATAATGGAGCATGCATTCAAATTAATTTTTTTTTTTTTTCCGAGACAAAGTCTCACTCTGTTACCCAGGCTGGAGTGCACTGGCGCTATCTCAGCTCACTGCAACCTCCACCTTTCGGGTTCAAGTGATTCTCCTGCCTCAGCCTCCCGAGTAGCTGGGATTATAGGCATGTGCCACCACGCCCGGCTAATTTTCTTTTACTTTTTTTTTTTTTTTTTTTTTTTTTGATATGGAGTCTTGCTCTGTCACCCAGGCTGGAGTGCCGTGGCGCAACCTCGTTTCACTGAAAGTTCCGCCTCCCGGGTTCACGCCATTCTCTTGCCTCAGCCTCCCAAGTAGCTGGGACTACAGGCGCCTGCCACCACGCCCTGGCTAATTTTTTGTATTTTTAGTAGAGACGGGGTTTCACCGTGTTAGCCAGGATGGCCTCGATCTCCTCGTGACCTGCCCGCCTTGGCCTCCCAAAGTGCTGGAATTATAGGCGTGAGCCACCACACCTGGCCTGTATTTTTTTTTAGTAGAGACAAGGTTTCACCAGCTTGGCCAGGTTGGTCTCGGACTCCTGACCTCATGATTCACCCACCTCAGGCTCCCGAAGTGCTGGGATTACAGGAGTGAGCCACCGCACCCAGCAGTCAAATTAAATTTTTAAAAAATACAGTGGGCCCAATTTAGTCTGCTGCTCTTGATTCTGTTATTTTGGTATTTAGACTGTAACTCCTTGAAGCTGAGCACCATATCTCATTCGTACCTGTGCCTGGTATAGTGCCTGACATATAGTAGGTTCAATCGATGTTTGTTAAATTACTGATAAAGATTTCTGTAAAGAAATTCCAATTCTTCTGACATTATTAGAACTGCCACTCATTCAACCAAAATTCATTACACACCTACTACACACAAGGCTCTAAGGATATTGAGTGTGACTAAGACAGACAAGATTCCTGTTCTTATGGGGTTTACATTTTGGGAGAATGGAGGAAGAGACAGGAATAAACATTCGTACACAAATAAGCCCATTTCAGACAGTGATGAATATCATTCAGCATTAAAATGGCTGCACTTTGTGTCGAAGGTTTAATGAATTTCAGACACACAGAAGTGAGTGGAAGTTACTGGCTTCTGAGGAGCTGAAGAATACTCACCTGATTTGTACAGCCTGAGCTCTGCCACTATACCAGTTGAATGACCTTGGACAAACCACTTAATCAATCTGGAGGAATTAAATTAAATGATCTCTAAGACTTTCTAGCCCTGAGATTATATATTCTATTAGGAAAGATGCATTAGCAAAATTTCACACACCAAGATGGTCATGTCTGATCTAGAGTACCCAAATACTTTGAGGTGCCATTCCTCAATAATTGGCTCTCGACATTTACACATTATCATAAACTGAAAAATTTTCCAAGCATTCCATGAGTCCATCTATACAGTTTACCTAAGGCAAAAACCACAGGCTCAGATATTTATTGCCACAGTGGGCAACTGGCATGCCTAGACTAGGCTATGAAGCTGGCACTGTCACAGGTCCCAGGGAAAAGGAAATCAAATATCGAGTTTAAAGTGATTATGGAAACCAGAAATTAGTTAAATTCTCTCATTCAATAAACATTATTAAGAGACTGCAGAAAGCCAAAACAAAACAAAAACACAAGCTCTTCCTATAAGGACCTTGGTTGGTATGGACTCTTAAGCTTGGTTTCAGAGGCTTCATGAACCCCATGAAATTAAATACAAAGTTCTGGGTATACGGGCACTTGTCTGGGGAGAGGGTTCCATAACTCTCATCAAATTCTCAAAAGGGTCAAACTGGGGATACTACTACATAAGACACTTTAGACAAGCTCTCTCTTTAATTGTCATATGAATCTCCATTACATAAACAAAGAAACTGAGGTGTAGAGAAGTTCATGTTCCAAAACACAGCCAAGAAGTAGCACAGCAGAAATCTGAACCCTGATGTGCCAGTCTCCAAAACCTATATTTTTTCCTCTGTGCTACACTCACTTATAAAACAAACAAACAAACAAACAGGGCTGCTAAAAAAAATGCATCAGTGAAGCCCCCACAGACCAAGCACCATAATCATGTTAGTGACAAAAGCAAATTCAAGCCTATTATTTTTTAGAGGCTGAAGGAGCCAACATTTTGATTTTTCAACCTCTGCCTCCACCAACTAGAATAAGATGATAGAAGAAGTACAAGAGCCCAAACTAGGGTCGATGACTTTAGGGATCCTGTCCATTCAGAAATCAAAGCATAGGAACCTCCTCAGGCAGCCCAACCCCAAGATCACTATCCTACACATCTCCAAGGCAGGAATCAGGTAACTTTTCTTCCACCATTGAATGTGGTGGGTGTGCTATATCTCACTTTCCTAACTTGCCTGTGGCCTAACTCTTGGCTCTGACCTTTCATGTTCACACAAATGGCTGTTTACATTTCATGAGTCATGTTACATTTACATAAAAAGGCAACCTGAAAATCATCTGCTGTAAAAGACAGAATCTGAAATAAAGATCCACTTATGTATTGTGGCATAACAGAAAGAACATGGTCTTTGTAATCAGCATTCAGTCCAAATACCAGGAACTACTAGCATTTAGTAGCTGCGTAGCCTTGGGTAAGTTACTTTACCTCTCTGAACCCTGATTACTCAATTGGAAAAATAGGGATAATTATATCTCAGATTTTAATAATCAGCAAAGATTTAGTGAATGCCTACTATGTGCTAAGCACTGTTCTAAGCTCTAGGGGCACAGTTGGGAATGTGACAGATAAGATTCTTTCCCTCATAAAGCTTATATTCCTGGTAGAAGAGACAGAAAAATAGCCAAATAAATAAGCTATAAAATATGCAATGATTTTAATAACATTACATTAAAATAGCAATATTTAACATTTTTTGATTATGTACAATGTGTCAGAAACCATAAAAGATGCTAAGTACTACCTTATTCAATTCTTACAATTGAGGGATATAATAATATTTCCATTTTATAAAGAAGAAGATGAAAGTCCTGAAAAGTTAAGTAACTTCTCCAAAATCACACAGCCAGTAAATGATGAGGCCATGATTGAAATCCAGACAGTCTAATAGCAGAAACTCACTCTGCACTGCATCAAGCGATTTAATGAAAATAAAATCTAGGCTGAGTGTGGTGGCTCAGTGGCTCCTGCCTGTAATCCCAGCACTTTGGGAGGCCGAGGTGGGTGAATCACCTGAGGTCAGGAGTTCAAGACCAGCCTGACCAATACGGCAAAACCCCGTCTCTACAGGTGGGAGAATCGCTTGAACCCAGGAGGTGGTTACAGTGAGCCCAGATCATGCCACTGCACTCCAGCCTAGGCAACAAGAGCAAAACTCCATCTTAAAAAAAAAGAAAGAAAGTAAAATCTAGTGATGCAGTGGAGGGAAACCACTGTAGCTCAGCTGGTCAGGGAAGGCACATTGAGCGGGTGTCATTTTAGGCAAGACACAAATCACAAGAAGCCAGGCCCAGACTAAAGATCTGGGGACAGAGTGTCCCAAGCAGGAAGAACAGCTGGTACAAAGGCCCTAAGGAAGAACCAGTCTGGTGGCTTCCAGGGACAGAAAGCAAGCCAGTGAGTCTGGAGCACAGTGAATGAGCAAGGACAGAGTGGCTGGTGAGCTCTCAGAGCTATAGAACCCAGGTTGTTCTGGTCTTGTCAGCCAGAGCAGGAGAAGGATCTCATTCTGTTTGTCATTAAGTCACTGAAGAGTCTTATAGGCAGTGAGGTGACATCACTTGATATATATTTTTAAAATAAATCCAACTTATGTCTGGAAAGTGGATTATGAGAGGGAGAAGACTGTTAAAACTTGAAGTAGGGAGGCCACATTGGGGGTGCAGAAGTCTGTGCAAGAAATGATGGTGGCTTGGCCTGTAGTAGTAGTGACAGAAGTGGAGAAAACTGTACACGTTCAGGATATATCAGAAAATCACCATGAAGATTAGATGAGGGTGTCTAAAACACCTACTAGAGCCTCTAACACACAGCAGGTATTTACAAGTGCTAGCTAGCTTCCATGGCTAGCATTAATTAATAAGAGGTTTGAGATAAAACTATAAATTAATGGATATAATGTGCATTATTCAGATGAGTTATACTAAAAGCTGACCCAGACTTTACCACTACACAATATATCCATGTAACAAAACTGCACTGGTACCCCTTAAATTTATATAAATAAACAAACTCTAAATTGTACCCGAAATGAGTCTTTGGCATCTCTGCCCCAATTTCTCCAAGGAAGCCCGTAGAAGCTTAGAGTAAATTGGGAGTGCACCAAATTCAAACCACAATAGAGAATTGATCTATTAAAGGAGCTGGACTGTTAAATTAAAACCGTTTCTGTGTGCCAAGCTGAAACACAAAGGGATCACTCTTCTTTAACAATAAAGACCAGTTAAGGGGAGACTCCAGTTACACAATCTCCTCCTCTTCACCGTAAGGCACTTAGATGGAATTTTTTTTTTTAATAGAAAAGACAAACTCTTGAGTAAATGTAATAATTGTTGCAATGATGTGCCCCAACCACCCAAGAAGTTAAAAAAAGAAACTGGAAGATTGGGATTCTTCTATTACATGATCAGTTAATTGCTGCCTCAAGTCTAGGCTATATTCACACCAGCAAAGGGATGATGTTATTTGGGAGATCTGACAGCCAGTCAGGAAGCAGAAAGATTGCCTTCCAAATATAAATAAATAAACAAGCAAGCAAACAAACAAATAAAGCAATCAAAGGCTTACAAATGAGGCCAACTGACTCAAAGAATTTTCGCATGTTGCTCAAAATGGGTTCTTTTTTTAGAGAAGGCTTTCCTTAATGTCCCAAATAGGAGGTCCTATTACCTTCTCAGTCATCTCACAAACAACTGATCTCTGCGGCACTTGTCATTCATTATTTTTCTAATAGAAACAACAATTCAAAAAAAAAAAAATCCACAATCACATTGATTTAGGTTAAACATTTATTATCACCAAAGGCAGGTTAAAAAAAAATCCTCCCTGTGCTTGTTAAACTCAAAAAATCAGGCCCCAGGAATTCCGACCCTGGGCTAACAGCAATCTCAGGACAGGAGAGAAATTTTCTCCTCTAGGTTGCCTCACTTAGCCTAAGTTCCAGGGTAAAAAAGGAAATTGGCCTTCAAGATACAACTAATAAAACTATTATTCCACTCTTGGAATTTTTAGCTACTCAAATCTTCCTAATTGGCATAGTGCAGTAGATTGGCAAAGGTTCCACAAGATCAATACTATTTTCAGAATAATACTATTACTTGCTTTTTTCACTGTGTGGACATTTCCACCGACGGTTTAAAGAATGCTGGGTAAAACTGCAGGTGCCTTGTCACTAATCAAGCCAGCGGTACCAAACTAAACTAGTATTCAGTTTTTTTAACATCTATTTTTAATTGACAAGTGATACATATTTATGGAGTACAATGTGATGTTTTGACATTTGTATATATTGTGGAATGATTAAATCAAGCTAATTAACTTATCCATCACCTCACATATTTTGTGGTGAAAGCATTTAAAATCTACCATTTTAGCAATTTTGAAATACACATTATTATTAACTATAGTGAGCAGGCTGTTTTAATAGACCTCAAAAACTTACTAGTCGCTGTGTTCTTTACCATGCATTCCATTTAAAAGAGAAAGAAAAAGGAAGTTAGTTTCACTTAAGTATGTCCTTGGTAAAGCAGGAAAAATTATTAATTCTATTAAATCTTGAGCTTTAAGTAGCTATCTTTTTACTATACTGTGTGACAAAATAGGAAACATACATAAAGTACTTCTGATAAATACTAAAGTAAAATGGTTGTCTCAAACAAAAGTACATGTGTGATTTGAGTTCTGGGCTGAATTTGCCCCATGGAACACCATTTTTACTTGAAAAAATAGCTGACTGACATTTTTCTGGTTAATTGGACTTGAGTATTTGGCAGACTTTTTCTCAACAATTAATCAAGTGAGCTTGCCACTTCAAGAAAAACAACTGACCACATTTGCTGCCAATGATAAACTTCAGGTTGTCAAGAAAAATCAGAAATTTAGAAAATTTGTATTTGCTACCTTGAGCTTGGGGCTTCTCAATACTTAAAAACTTGTATAACATCAGTGGTGATACTGATGAGTGTGACCTTTTTTTACATTGTATAATGAAATGCATCAACATTTGGAAGATCTGTATAACTCAGTGACATGATAATTTTCCAAATGATCAAAATGTAATGTTACAAAATCATTTGAATGTAAAAGATGCATTCAAAGTGCAAAAGAGATCAACAGATTTTAATATAACAAAGTAAGAAAAGTTAATTGAGATAGCTTCGGATTCCACACTGCAAGGAAGCTTTAAGAAATTATCACTTGTCTAAAGAAAATGGAATAATATTCAGCCTTACAAAACGAAATTCTGTCATCTGTGACAACATGGATGAATCTTGAATCTAGAGGGCATTATGCTAAGTGAAATAAGCCAGGTACAAATCTCCCTAACATATGGAATCTAAAAAAGTCAAACTCATAGAAGTAGAGAGTAGAACAGTAATTGCCAGAGTTTGGTGGAATAGAGCAGAGAAAGGGGAGATGTTAGTCAAAGGGTAAAAAATTCAGTCTGACAGGAGACCTAAGTTCTAGTGATCTGTTGCACAGCATGCTGACTAGTAAACAGTAATGTATATTTCAAATTTGCTAAAATAGTAGATTTTAAGTATTCTCACCACAAAGAAATAATAAGTATGTGTGGTGATAGATATGTTAATTAGCTTGATTTAATCATGCCACAATGTGTACATGGAACATCACAGCATGCCCCATAAATATAGATAATTATTGTCAATTAAAAACAAAAATGTTTTAAAATAGAAGCTATCACTTGACAAGTTTTGGAATAATATCAAAGAAGAATATCTACATTTAATAGCTGAAGAAGCAATTAAAATACTCCCTTTTTCCATTAATGTCTGAGGCCAGATTTTGTTCATATACTTCAACCAAAACAACATATTTCAACGACTAAACAAAAAAGTATAAGAATCAAGCATCAAGCTAGACAGTAAAGAGATCTGCAGAAAAGTAAAACAATGGCACACTTCTTGCTAATTTTTTACATTGGAAAAGAGTTATTTTTCATAAAAAATGTTACATTAACTTGTAATGAAGGGGTTTTGCTATTTTTCAATCAATAAAGGCTTTTAAAAGTTCCTGTTTTAGTTCCCAGTACAGTAAATATTGATAGGTTTAACCCATATAAACAAAAGTTTTTTGAGTCCTCAACAATTTTTAGGAGTATAAAAGGGTTCTGAAGCCAAAAAATTTGTGAACCTCTGGCCTAAAGCAAATACATAATAGCTGCCTTCTCACACACACAAAAAGCAGAAAGAAGCCAAAGTCAATTTCTTTGGGCTTTATTGTGTAATTCGCTTAAGGCCCATGGGCCTTACTAATTTGCATGTCTGATTTACTCAGAATCCTTCTTCCTCCTCCTCGCTGGCAAGAAACCACAGACAAATTCCATTGCTATTTCATAACACACACTTCAGCAAACTGCAATGCAGTGGTATGGACATGGAGTTCATCCAGCCTGGCAAACGGGGATAAGGAGCTCAACTCCAGGGTTTTCCCTCTCAGGGCCCTTTTCAAACACTAAATCCACAAAACCAGCATTAGTTTGCTCAAAGCAAATAGTTAATTTGTCCTTTCAGTAGTAATCAAAAAGACAAAATCACACAGCTAGAGTACCGCTTCAGCCCCCAGATTGAACCTCCACCATCCCCTTTTTCCCAAGCAAGTAGATGTCTAAACCATGAAAAATCAACAAATCAATCCACAACAAATATTTACATTGTCGACATAAAAAGGAGCGGCGAGTATATTGTCATAAAAAGAAAACTAACGATATAGGTAATAAAATTAAAATGCCTTAGTAAACCATGCTATAAGTATGAAGAAAGGAGAAAAAAACTCTGTGCCTAAGTGATCAAAGGAATAAACAAATGAGAAAGAAAACAGACTATTAAAAGCAGGCAAAAGGATAGCAGAGCTGAAAAGTTAGTAAAGGACAAGACACTCCAACATCAGTGATTAGACCTTTTGGCTAAAATTCAGTTCCAGCAGGGGGAAAGTGGAAGATAAGGCTGGAATGATAGATTGCACCCTGATTATGGAAGGTCCTGAAAGTCAAGCTAAGGAGTCTGGATTCTATCCTGCATGTAATGAGGAGCCTCAGAAAGCTTTTGAGAAGGACAGGAGCACAGTGGAAGCATGTTTGTTATTTGTTGTTCTGATTTTTAAACACCAATCTACTTATAATATGGTTACAGTGAAAGAAACCAAAAGCCAGATAAGGAGACTACTGCAAAAGCCCAGGCAGACAGGAGCTGGACCTGAACAAGGAGACAGCAATGGAAATGAAAAGGAATCAAGAGTTACAGGTAGGTAGGTGGATCTGAAATCTCATATGGTACCAAGATACGTGACTAGGAAAGGTGAGGCCATATAAGAAATAAGGAAGTCAATGTCATTAACACATCTACTGAGGGCCCACTAAGCTAGTTGCTGTGCTGGACAGAAAATGCAATATGAGTTGGAGGTAAAGATATTTTATTTTAAACATGCTGGGGGAAGAGGTAGATATGGTGGCACTCAGCACCCTTCCAATCTCCTCTTATTGTGCCTTCCTATGGTGCAGAGGATGAAAAGGTAAACACTATTATTTCTCAGACCCTTTTGCAGCTAGGAGTTCTGGATGAGAAATAAGCTTCAACAATTTAATGGCGGCATGTGAGAATCAGAAGTCAAAAATAAAATGGAGGCCATCACCTTGCTGTTTCAACTTTTTCTGCAGGCAACATAGTCATGAGGCAATAACATTCCAGAATCTGGCCATTCACTTTGTAGTTCTCAAATGCCGGTTGTAATGGTGGTACCTTCCTGATCCCAACTACAACTATGGTTGTGTGTTCTTACAAATCAACAGCTCTAGGAATGACTCCTGATTCTTAGCCCTTCCCAAGTGTGACAGATGAGCAGCTACCCTGGCAAGCCAATCTGTAATATTGTTTCAGAAGCCCATCTCTGGAGGCTCCACCTTCAGCCCATTTCTCTGGTCCTCCTGATGACTTTATATCAACCTATTTCCCTATCTCACATAGTTTCTGTTTCCTACAACTAAATCCAGACATATATAAAGGGTTTAAGTAAAAGTAGAACAACCGAGTGAAAATAGTTGATACACAGTTAAAAGAATGGAACTTAAACCTTGGAAACAGAGCCAGGCCAGAAACAGAGCCAGGCCACAGTGTATGAAAATAGGTACTATCTACACAGATGCAGAAGTCTGAGCGCTCAGACTACATTAATCCATCCTCTGGAATTTCTACAACTCATCTTGGAATCAACAAAGAAAAATCTTCCTAGCTTTTTTAGGTAATTATAGCAACATCTTACATTTACCTGGAGCTTCGAATATAAGCAAAGGTATATTGAGAAGTTATTGTTTCACTGTTACCTGGTGGAGGAGACACACAAGGGTGCGTATTATAATCTCCATTTTAAGAAATGAGAGAATCAAAGCACAGAAACGGCAAACAGTTTGCCTGAGGTCATAGAGGGTAAGTTAGTGGTCCAGCTAAAGTATTTCCTGCTTTAAACCTATTTTCTCCTGTTTGGTCTTCTGTCGGTTAATTCTGACCACATTCTAAAACAAACGTTGAAATTGTTGCTATAGAAATATTAGGAGCCTAAGAGGGCTTGTAAAAACCACAAAGAATTAAATGGGGCCGAACTTATGACCATGGAAAAAATTAAAATTCCATGTGTAATTTTCTTCTCCGATTTTAACCTAAAATGTGGTGCTTGTGGCAGGCCCACTGTTCCTATGATACGCTTCCAACACTCACAGTTCTGAGTAACAAGTGTCGTCCAATTATTCCAGCAGCTATTCATTTATTTTTCTGTCATTCTATGAGTTGGAAAATTAACAGTGTTGTGTTTACAAACCTTCACTAGGTCCTTACATAAAAGCTCAAATATGTTTACGTTACACACAATTCCGGTCTGAAGAAGCTCAAAAGCCAGTTAATATAAACCTATTCTGAACAAATGTGCGAAAACTAGTCCTGTTAGGCAGAGGTTAAGCTTTGACCTTCCCAACTTTCTCCACAGAATGTACAATCCATCACGTACAAAAACACAGTGAAGATGTGAGGTGTTGGTAAGTACCCCTGTTAGTGAGAAATTCTGCTAATTATTACACCAAATAAGCATAGTTAACAGGCCATGGCCACAAGAGGTGCATGTTTCAGGGCGTTAAGTAGCTGCCTAGGGTGGAGAGGAATATATTACACTATGCCCTGTACCAATAAAACAATTTCCCTGACACCTAGAAATCCAGTCAGCTGGAGCAAGATAACAAAAGTGTTCTATGGCGTGGCTGTGTGGAGAATGATACTTCAGTGCCACCTAGCGACTTGCACATTTCAACTTAGGAGTTCAGAGGAACTGACAATATCTTCCACCTATGCTTGGAAGCAGGAAAACAGGAGTAGAAGAAATCACATTTGGAGGGCTCCCCAAACTAAATGCTTGCTTTTTTTTAAAGCATACATATATTTTATTCTTTCCTTTTTCTCCCTACCTTGGCCTTTCTAAATAACCACCAAATAGGTATATCGCAATATGAACTCCTCAAAAAAAAAAAAAAAAAAAAAAATCAAAGGCCCAAGTAATCAGCTGCTTCCCAGAAATACATTTTACTTTACCAATAATCATCTGACAGAAAGTTCCCTCAAAATTAAATCTTAAGAACATTCCAAGGGAGAAAAGGAGAGAGCAGACAGGTGGTAAATTAAGACTGAAAAGAACTAAAGGCTTTGAATCTGTAAGACAAATATGAAAAGTAGCAAACTTTGTATATTAGCATAATGCTAATGGTTTAAAAAGTAGGAACTCTGTACAAAGATTTATATGACAATAAAAGACCATGTAACCTGAGTAGTTCCATTCTACCCTTTGAATCAAAATTACTTTTCCCATGGAGACTGCTTCCAAGCTGATGATTTCTAATGTAGCATCTAATAGACACACTGAATATTCCTCCTGCAAATACAGTTAGTCCCAATTCAACACCAGTGCCAAGGAAATCCATGTCTTCCTCAAGCTAATGGTCTAGTGAAAAGAGGTGTGGTATGTATTACTGCAGATACAGTCACAAACAAAGCCTAGTTACTGCCTCATGGAGTTTACATTTTAATGTTGGAAGACAGATAAAAAACAAACAAGAAAACAGTGTATCACATGTTGATGATACAGAGAAAAATAAAACAGGATGAAAGAAACAGAGAATGCCAGCAGGCCATGAAGTAGCGAGTACTATTTTCGGGTAATCAGAGAAAGTCTCCTGAGAATAGGATGTTTAAATAGAGACCTAAAGGAAGCAAGTGAACCAGCCACGCAGATACCTGGGGAAAGAAAGTTCTACAAAAAGAGAGAAGAGAAAATACAAGGGCCCATGGCAGGAAGCACTTGCCCTGTTAGAGGAACAAAATAGGGGCCAGTCTGGGTGGGTTAAAAAGAAAGAGAAGAAGAGTAGGGGAAGAGGTCAGAAACGATTCAGGGAAAAGGATCAGAAAGAAAGCCAAAGAAGTTGTTTTTGTTGTAATAGCAGTTTTATTGAGATATCGTTAACATACCACACAATTTTCCCCTTCAAAAAAGTATACAAGCCAGAAAGTATATTCATAGAGTTATGCAATCGTCACCACTACTTAATTTCAGAACATTTTCACTACCACAAAAGAAAAAGAAACCCTGTATCCATTAGCAGTCACTCCCCATACCTCTCTCCCCAGCTCCTGGCAATCACTAATCTATTTCCAGTCTCTACGGATTTGTCTATTCTGTACATGGAATCGTGTAATATGTGGCCTTTTGTCACTGGCTTCTTTTACGGAGCATATGGTTTCAAAGTTCAACCATTTTATAGCATGGTACCAGTACTTCATTCTTTTTATTGACAAATAATATTCCATTGTATGGTTATACCACATTTTAATTGTACATTCATCATTGATGGGCGTTTGGGTTTTTTCCACTTTTGGCTATCATGAATAATGCTGCTGTGAACATTCATGTACAGGTTTTGTGTGGACATACATTGTCATTTCTCTTGGGTAACTAGGAGTGTAATTGCCAGGTTATATGGTAACTCTACGTATAACATTTTGAGGAAACATAAAAGAGTTTGAACAGAAAAGAGATTTGTTTTGTTGTGTTTTGAAGACTAAACTTTGATTGCTATGTAGGGAAAGGCAAGGAAAGAAGCAATGAGACTAGATAGGAAGAAATTGCAATGATCCAGAAGAGTGATGCTAGTGGCTTGGAGAACGATGGCAGAAGGAGAGGTTGTAAGAAGTGATTGGATTCTGAATATATTCTGAAGACAGATGCAACAGAATTTGCTGATGGGTGAAATGTGGAATGGGAAAGATGAAGTCAAGGATGTTTCCAGGGTTTTTGGTCTGAACAACTGTAAGGATGAAGATGTCCTGTACTGAGATGGAGATGACCATAGGAGTAACCATAAATATTAGTTCCCTCTCTATTTCCTTCCTTCTCTGGAGATTCCCCACATTCTACCTTCAGAGTTGCTTGAAATGTTTAATCATCAGAAGCAGTTGCTATATTTCTTAATTGCCGATCCCTTTCGCGAAAGTCTCTATCATAGCCCCAACCTATAGCGGAGTCCCTTTAGAGCTATCCTGGATAGTTTGCTTTTGTAATTAACAAATCAAATTCCAATTGGCAGGACAACAGCAAAGTGTGTAAGAGAGCAAAAAATAGAAGAACAAAAATCCATCACAATAAGTGGTTTTTCAAACAACGTCTCGCAAACACCCATTCAGAAGTGCCTTGAGTTAGGAGAATAGAAGAATTTAAGAAATCTATCATCCAAGAAGCCAAGAATGACTCAGAAGGCAGACCAAAGCCTAGCCTTCAAACATGATAACTGAAAAAATAGGGCACTTTTCTTCTCTGGCACTGGCATCCACCAGACCAAGCACCTGGGTTATTCAATGCAGTATCATTCATGTTCTTGGATATCACAGCAGTAAATATTTTATTAGAAAATAAAAGGAGAAAAGAAAAGGGAATCTAAAGGGGAAATTTTCTGAGCTTGAAATGCAAAATGTGTTTAGTTACCTTCAACATACACCTTTTCAAAGCAATCGAAATGTGTCTGCATACAATAGGAATGTTAAGACCTCTGTAGGCCATGATCCTGCTACTTTTGAAGGCCTCACTCAACATCAAAATAAACATATTAAATTGTATTCATATTTCACATTAAAAGGTTTCTCTGCAATACAAAATAATTTGAGAAGATTTTTCGTTTGAATTTATTTGGCCTTGAGAAACTCATTTATGACTAATTATAATTTCTCGGCAATCACTGGATAGTACTTGGGAATTCTTGGAAATTCCAAATTCCAACTTACAAAATCTTTTCAAATATAGTAGAGAAGGCAAGGAAAGAAGCAAGGAGGTTCGTTAGGAATAAATTACATTTTTTTCCATACAAACTGTAACAACTTTGGAAGCTGATATAAGGCTCCATTTTATAAGCATTTAGTTAAACATTTATTCATTTCAATTCTGCAATTTTATGTTTGGAGTTTGGAGTCAATACATTTTTTTCAAGTCTCATACATTTTTAGAGACCCCTGAAAAACTCTGTGGCTGAGATGAGTGGCAGCTGTTTTCCTCCTCTTCCTGCTGAGTTCTGGCCAATGGAATGTGAACAGAAGTGATGAGTGCCACTTCCAGGTCTGGCCCATAAAAAACCCCTAAACACATTTCTGCAGCTCTTTTCCCCTTCTTGCTGGCTGGAATAGAGATAACCTAAGGTGACCTTAGAAACCTTGTGTGGAAGATGGCAGAGCCTCCTTCAGCTTAGATCCCTAAATGAATACAGAGAGGAAAATGTCCTACCACCCTGTTTACCTACTCATTACTGTTACATAAACAAGAAATGCATTTTATTATGTTTAAGCCATTATAGACTATTTTGATATGATTTTTGCAGCAAAAATCATATCAAGTTAGGGTACATTGCAGCAGTAACCTACCCTAACTAATGTAAACCCACAGGGCTAGACACAATGCCTGTAGTGTCTCATAGATAAATGGCCCTGATTAATAATTTAGACTTTCATCTCTTTTATTTATGCAATTACTAAACCCTAATAAAAACGATATCTAACACTTGTATCGCAGTTGCTATATACTAAGTTCTGCTCTAAATATTTTACATGAATTAACGTATTTGATCTTCATAACAATGCTCAGTGGTGGTTACCATAATTATCCCCACTTGACAGATTATGAAACTGAGGTACAGAGAAATTAAGTACCCCGTCCAAAGTTAAACAATGAGTAAGTGACAGAGCTAGTATTCAAGCCCAAGTAAGATGGTTCTGGCAGCCATGCTTTCAATCAGTATGCTATAAATGCGGAGAAACAAGGTGAAAACATGAATTCCAAGGTAGCTTCATTTTCATCTCCCCTCTCACCCAGAAGAAGGAAAGATAAATGGACATAATCGAATATGCAATACCACTTCCCCATGTTTGTCATAGATACATTTATTGTTAACCTTAAAGAGAACTTCAGCTAACTCAAGACAGTTCTGATTTACTCTGAATCCTGACTTTCAAAAGGCGCCCACCACATATGTGGGTAGATGAGTCCAGAAGTCAATGTAATTATATACTGGCTTTCATGAAAATGCAAATGTCTCTGAAAGCAGCTAATAAGTAAATCTGTACTTTTCCAAAGAAGCAAGGATTAACTTCATTGTGGGTTGAATTAGCTGAACATCAGAAAAGGACATCCAAAATAAACAGTCATGTACTGGTGGTAGCCAGGGGTGATGTGACCAAACGCACACTTGAGGAGGAATTCCAAGGGTGGTTGTGAACATTTTTCTGATTCAAAGTAAACAAAAAAACAAGGCAAGTTTTGACATGGACAAGACACTTAAGATCATAAAAAAAGCAGCAGCCTCACCAAGCAGGCCACAAATCTAGATTAAATGCATATTTCAGATGACTCACAAACCACCCCCAAAATGACTCTGTGCTCATAAGCTAAACAGAGGCCATTTCTCCACTTACAAAGCTGCCTATCCATCCCACCAAGGTCCTGCTACACGGAGTTGCCCCTTTGTGCATCAAAAGGGAAATTTAAAAGAAGCATTAGATCCCCCGGCATCATCTTCTACTCGGGTAAGAAATATCTATTCCGTCCCCTACCTCAAAAAAAGCCACAACCCCACCCCTTAGTTTTGTCTCCCTGGAGGCCGAATTGACCAGCAGTCATGTTTCCGAATCAAATGATATTCACACATTCTGTGCCAGGCACTGTACTAGGAATGTTAACATTTATTATCTCTTTTAACTGCAAAGGATTTAAAACCTGAGCTCTATCTGGCAGCTAACCAAAAAGACAGGCAGATGTGCAAATGGTCAAAATTCATATGGCTCCTTTTGAGTGTAACCATATGAAGGATCAAAGGATGTCAGGTACCTAGACCATTTTAGAAAAGACATAAAACAAGCTATGCTATGGCAAATGTGGAAGGAAATCCCAAATGTTTGGAGACATCAATCAGTCACTAAGCATCTACTTAAATATCATACTTGTGCCCAGGCCTGTGCTAGATAATGTAAAAGGAGTTTGCAATTAACAACAGGCTAAAGCAGCTAACAGTAGTTAACATAAATTGAGCATCTACTATGTGTCAGGCATTATATTATGCACCTTAGCCTATATTAACTCACTGAATCCTCACATCAACCCCATGAACAATCCAGCCAGAATTAGACATGGTTGAAAAATATATTAATCTGATTACAATAGAAAGTCAAAATGTTTTATATGAAACAGTTATTTTTAGATGATTTCTGGGAACTCTTTCTATACTTCAGGCTGGTGAATAATATATTCCTTGATTGTTATTAAATTTGATTGAAGATATCTTCAGAATCTGATCTATAAATGATATAAAACCTGACCTGCAAGTTGAATGCATCATATCACAATAATCACAAGAAATTTACTCTCTTTGATATAACATTAAAATTGAAGAGTCCCATGGGCTTAATGATGACACCTTGAAAAGAGGTACCTTCCCCTGTTTAAAAAAGAAATTCATAAAGCCAGGCTCCAAAGTAAAAAAGTAAAAATAAAAAAGTCAGATTATAGTATTTTATTTTTTTTTATTATACTTTAAGTTTTAGGGTACATATGCACAACGTGCAGGTTAGTTACATATGTATACATGTGCCATGCTGGTGTGCTGCACCCATTAACTCGTCATTTAACATTAGATTATAGTATTTTAATAGGAAATTTCACAGCAGAAAATTCATGAAATCTACTGCTACTAATAAGAAAATAATTCTAAACAGTGTCAAAATTAGTCTTCACATTTACTAAGAACAAAAACATTAGGTTCCCATCTTTAAGGTCAGATTAAGGTGATAGGTTGGATTGAGCCATCCATCAGGTTAAATAAATGCTTCTGGACAGTGCGTAGACTAAACAGGGCTAAGGATTCCTAAGAAAAACACCACTTATAACAGTGGAGGTCAGCACAGAGGCCTGGCCCAGTGGGGAGATGCCTTGTAGCTGCAGGTCTGGGAGGCTACCCTACAAATTCTCATCAGACACTTAATCAATATCATGCCTTAGGACCTGAACTGCTACTATAAAATCAATATTACCTTTATTTTAAGTAGCAGGAGGAACAATGAGATTATCTTGTTCCTTACAAGTCTGCCATGGAAAATCTGGCTCATGGTGTGTGTCATCTCCTGCTTTTGCCTGGAAGGAACGCGTTTGTTGGGCTTAGAGACAGTTTGGCAATGCAACCCAGAGACCGGAAAAGGTGAAGGAAAAACACTCCAGTTCAGGGAAGCTGAGGCCTAAAACTTCATTACAACCTAAAGAACAACAATGATTCATGAAAAGAAGAGTTCTAAGGCTTTAACCCATCACCTATATACTGGATGACTCCCCAGATTTCTATCTCTGGCCCTGACCTTCGGATTCCCTCTCCACAACAGCCTCTTTGATGGTCCCTTGGGTGCTGAACAGACACCAGTCATGTGACTGTCCAAAGGGATAGCACCTGATTCACCCCAGACCTGCTTCGTCCTCAGTTTTCTTATCTCAGTAAATGGTCACAATCTAGTTGCTCAGGCCAAGGCAGAGGCTCACACCTGTAATCCCAGCACTTTGGAGCACCGAAATGGGTAGATCACTTGAGCCCAGGAGTTGGAGACCAGCCTGGGCAATGCAGTGAGGCATCTTCACGGATAACAGAAAAATTAGCCAGGAGTAGTGATGCACACCTGTAGTCGCAGCTACTCAGGAGACTAAGGTGAGAGGATCGCTGAAGCCTGGGAGGTCAAGGCTGCAGTGAGCCACCATCACACCACTGCACTCCGGCCTGGGCAACAGAGTGAGACCCCGTCTCCAAAAAGAAACAACAAGCAAACAAAATCAATCTAGTTACTCAAGCTAAAAGCCTGGAAATTTTCCTTGATTCTTCTTTTCTTTCAAACTTCTTATCCTGTCTAAAAGTAAATCCTGGCAGCTTTGCCTACAAAATGTATCTTAAATCCTTCCCCTTCAGTCTACCTGCACAGTCACCACCTGGGCCAAGCCATCAGAACATTCCTTTCCCAATATTTCTCCCTATTTCTACTCTGGCCTTCCAATATTCCCCACGCAGAGCCACAGCGATCTTTATAGAAATCAAATCAGAGTAAGTCACTCCACACACACGCTCCCTACCTTAAAACACTCCAGTGATTTCCAATGGGACTTGGAATAAAATCGAAATCTACCGCAGTCTAAAGTCCCTACCCTCATTATCTGGCCTCATTCCTTTGCCCTTTCGTTTCCTTCTCTTTAAGTTCTGGCCACTGACCATCTCTGTTCCTTCTACATGCTAGGCTCTTTAGCACCTCAGAGCTTTGTCCCTGAGGCTGAAATGTATGCCCTTGTCATCCTTTGGAGTTCACATCAAACGTGACTTCAGACCACTGTATCTAAAGCAGTCCCCTCCCCTCAGTCATTAACACAACATACTGTTTATCACTATTAGACATGGCCTTATTTACGACCTTAAATATGTTTACTTTCTTTTTTTTTTTTTTTTGAGACGGAGTTTCGCTCTTGTTGCCCAGGCTGGAGTGCAATGGCGTGATCTCTCGGCTCACTGCAACCTCTGCCTCCCAGGATCAAGCGATTCTCCTGCTTCAGCCTCCCGAATAGCTGGGATTACAGGCACCTGCCACCACCCCCAGCTAATTTTTGTATTTTTAGTAGACCGGGTTTCACCATATTGCCCAGGCTGGTCTCGAACTCCTGACCTCAGGTGATCCACCTGCCTTGGCCTTCCAAAGTGCTGGGATTACAGGCATGAGCCACCATGCCCAGCCACTGTTTACTTATTTACTGGCATTCTTCCTCTAATAGAATATTAATCTCCATGAGAAGAGGGACTGTTACTACTGAATCCCCAGAGTACAGTACAGCCCTGAGCATATATAAGCCTCAGTTAAAATCTGCAAAATGAACATGCGGGAAGCAACTGGAAATCTCATACTGGTACCCATCATGCTAAAAGTAATAGCAATGTATTCTCCATCGAAGTATTACAATCAGAGGTAGAATTTAACAACAGACAGGTTGGGCATGGTGGCTCATGCCTGTAATCCCAGCACTTTGGGAGGCCGAAGCGGGCAGATCATTTGAGGTCGAGAAATCGAGACCAGCCTGGCCAACATGGTGAAACCCTGTCTCTACTAAAAATACAAAAATCAGCCAGGCATGGTGACATGCGCCTGTAATCCCAGCTACTCGGGAGGCTGAGGCACAAGAATTGCTTGAACCCTGGAGGCAGAGGTTGCAGTGAACCAAGATCACGCCACTGTACTCCAGCCTGGGCGACAGTGAAACTGTGTCTCAAAAAAAAATTTAAAAAAAAAGAACAGACAAATTTTTATTTGCCCTATATTGGATCAAACATTTCTAACATTTTGCATTTTTTAAAAGAGAGGTGTTCAAGTAGACAAGAAGAATAAATTCTCAAGTTTGCACATGCTCTCAACTCCAATTTTGAGAAGCAGATAATGACAGTGGAAGTTCAGATGATGTGTCCCAACACCAATATCACATTTGCCTCTACAAGTCAGTTAATTCAGCCCCTCTTTTCTTTTCTTTTTTTTTTTTTTTTTTTTTTTTTTGTATTTTTAGTAGAGACGGGGTTTCACCATGTTAGCCAGGATGGTTTTGATCTCCTGACCTGGTGATCCGCCCGCCTCGGCCTCCCAAAGTGCTGGGATTACAGGCATGAGCCACCGCGCCCAGCCACATCCTCTTTTCTTTATCTGTCCATCTGTCCAGCCACACTCTCCCATTACTACACACTCACTTCTCACCTTCTCACATGGTTATCCACAGGTCTCGAATACCCTTCTTCTAGTTCACTGACTCATTCCTTCCATCAATCAAGAGTTTCTACAAGTCTCACCTCCTAGATAAAGCCTTTTTGGTTTAGCTGAAAAGGAAGGAGAAAGGAGCTAATATTCATTGAGTGCCTCCCACACTCTGGGTGCCGTGCTGAATGCTTACAAGCTTTAACAAATCTGCGAAGTAAATCATCATGAGCCCCATTTTGAGAGAAAAAATTGAGTCTTAGGTTCAGGACTTGCTGGAAGTGAAACAACTAAGTGGCAAAGACAGGATTTAAATCCACATCACATCATTCACAATCAAAAATCCCGATTCTTTCCAGGGCATCCTTTTGGTAACAAAAATAATAAACATACAAATAAAATCTTGCTCCTGCTGTTTCAACTGGGTACACCCTTTCACAAATAGATCTATGTCACATTTCACTAATACTGGGTCCTTAGACTAAAAATTTCTTTGTATGCAATGGGTTCCTACATTACAAATAATAAAGCCTTTATAAAATTCCCTCATTTGCAATCTACAGACAAAACATTACAGTTGCAAAGGAGAGTCTCACTACAGTTTCCCTTCCAACATTACTACCTTGACTTTACAAGTGACAGAAACTTGCCAATTTAGGTCACTATAATCATGGGGTCAATGTTATCATGCATTAGTTTAGCATAATGCATAGCAAACATCCAGGGTACTCAAAGGAGACTAAAGCCTCTAAAACCAGATGATCCCCTTGAAAGGCCAATGTCTATGGTCAATCTGAGCCTCCTTATTAATACATAATTTGATTCTTTCTTCCACAACTAAAAAGCAAAAAACAGACATACTACATTAAAATATCTCCCAAACACAATCTGTGGGTTTTTAAAATAAACCACAAGTAAAATTAAATTCAATAAAGCACATCATTGTCAACCTTTATCATCAACAATAATTACTTTTAATAATGTTAGATAACACCATGAAATCTTAAAAGGTTCATCCTTATTTAAAAAAATGGATATATAAAATACTGGGCACAGGGGCAAAACAAATTGGTTGGCACATTTGTTTTAGCCCCTTTCTATGCTGTAAGATATTAGACATTCTCTATCTATATTAGCCGGGATAAACATCTTCCAAACCTTTCCTAAATAATTAGACACTTCTTCCTTTATGTTAATTTTCTCTGTGGATCATTATTAAAGAAATCACAAGTCACTTTAAAATAGCATTCCATGAAAAAATAAATAAATTGCATATTCTGTTTAAAAGTAAGATCGTATCAGGCTATTCAGTTCTTTACTCTTCAAATCTCTATTTATTACAGATAATAAAATGACAGCTTTTGAGGCATGGTAAATCATGAGATATCGATTAAATTAAAACTTTAAACTTGTAGTGGCAAGAAATCACTTCAGATATCTTCAGTTTCTGTTAAGGACTGATTAAAACTTGACTCTTAGTAAGGTTCCTGTCTACAAAAGGAGCCTTGCTTTTGTGATAAGATAATGCAAACAACAAAATATCACCAAATCAATATTCATCATTTCTTTATTTTCCTTTTCCTTTCTTCCTTTCTTTCTCTCATTCTCTTTCTGTTTTGCTTTTAAGATCATAGAGTGGTGAGTTGTATGGCATCAGGTTCAACCCAAAATGATAAAAACCCACACTCTCCTCCCCACCCTAGCATGCTCTATGGGTGTAAATATTTCATGGTATTACCATCATTCACTCGGTGCTTATATTGTCTGATCAAGCCTCTATTTCTGTCTGTTAGATACTCTGGAGGATAACGTTTTTTCATGTCTGCTGCTCAGTCACATAAAGCCCTTGCTTCTCAAAGGTTCTTCAAAGTTCAATAATTTATTAAACACTGTGCTGGGGTCAGTAAGCACTCACAGAAATGCATAACTACAGAATATGTGGGACTATTAAAGGGTTTCTTTAATAAAAAGGATGACTTTAGAGAAAATGACAGTATTGTTATTTATACAAGAGAGGCATACTCTGAACAATTGTAGCTATCCTGTGCTGAAAGGCAAGAGCTGAAAATAAACAGGAGTGCCTGTTTACCGGTAAAACATTAAGCAAATCCACTGTGAAACAGGCTATCTACAGAAAACTGATTCAGAACTCAAGTTCCAGATTTCCCAGCCTCAGTATAATGACTAGTCAGGTTTCCATTCCTTCTCTTTCTAAGTATAATAGAACATTAGCAATTTCAGTAAAATACCCTTGAAGCTATAAACCAATGACATTTTTAACTTATCAGTATTACCCCCAAAGTCTACTTGTTACATTTATTCCTTCCCACTAATCTCTGAGCAATAGGCTGAGAAGGCATTAAAAGAATCACATATAACACATATAAAAATAAAGTAATACAAATTTGAGTAGTATACTTTGATCAGCAAAGTATTTATTCAATTCATATCCATAAGGAGCCGTAAGGTAATCAATGAGCAGACTAAGATATCTCCCTAGGTTCACAGAGACTCCATAATCTAGTTGGGTGAAAAGCACACATCCAGTGCTTAGAGTAAGACCCAAAACAGTAGAGAATTCTTTGCTAAACTGAGCGGGAGTCTCCCAGGGCCACAGTATTTCAGAGAAAGTAGAAACAAACCAATTTCCAGGAGGATAATCAAATGAGACTTTAAGAAGGAGGAAATTATTTTCTCCATATTAAATTTTGTTTTCTTACGTTGATTTTCAAATAAACCTCAGGAAAAGAAACTCTGACATACAAATTAATGATTAACACAACAAATTAACTTCCATTCTAACATGGTGGATTCAAAACATGCACTTGGCTCCTTCCCAAAACCTCCCTGGAATGCCTGTAAAGAAATTAAAACAATATACTGGGTGCAGTGGTTCACACCTGCAATCCCAGCACTTTGGGAGGCCAAGGTGGGAGAATCTCTTGAGCCCAGGAGTTGGAAACAAGCCTGGGAAACATAATAAGGCGCCATCTCTACAAAACTGAAAAAACAAAAATTAGCTGGGTGTGGTGGTGTGCGCCTGATGTCCCAGTTACTTGGGAAGCTGAGGCAGGAGGATCCCTTCAGCCCAGGAGTTTTATGCTGCAGTGAGCTATGATTGTGCCACTGCACACCAGACTGGGCAACAGAGCAAGACCCTGTCTCCAGAAAAAAAGAAAAGAAAGAAAAGGAAGAAAAGGAACCAAGGAAGGAAGAAAGGAAGGGAGGGAGGGAGGGAGAAGGAAAGGGAAAGGGAAAGAAAGGAAAGGAAAGAAAAGAAAAAAGAAAAGGAGACAACAATAACAATAAAAATAAATCGTCAAAGTCAATGTGAAAGATAAGAGCAGATGAGGCGCAGTGGCTCACGCCTGTAATCCCAGCACTTTGGGAAGCCAAGGCAGGTGGATCACTTGAGGTCAGGAGTTCGAGACCAGCCTGGCCAACATGGTGAAACCCTGTCTCTACTAAAAATACAAAAACTAGCTGGGCATAGTGGTGCATACCTATAATCCCAGCTACTTGGGAGGCTGAGGCAGGAGAATCACTTGAACCTGGGAGGCGGAGGTTGCAGTGAGCTGAGATCATGCCACTACACTCGTCTGGGCAACAGAGCCAGACTCAGTCTCAGGAAAAAAAAAAAAAAAAGAAAGAAAGCAAGCAGATGAGAGATGTTAAAAGATGAAAAAGGAATGGCAAGTAATGTAACAGCAAAAGCTGAATCCTAAAGCCAGGTGTGGTGGCTCACGCCTGTAATCCCAGTACTTTGGGAGGCAAGTGCGGGCAGATGGCTTGAGTCCAGGAGTTTGAGACCAACCTGGGCAACGTGACAAAACCCCATCCCTACAAAAAATATAAAAATCAGCTGGGCATGGTGGTACATACCTGTAGTCCCAGCTATTTGGGAGGCTGAGGCAGGAGGATCTTGAACCTCAGAGGTCAAGTCTGCAGTGACCCAAGATTGCACCACTGCACCAGCCTGGGTGACAAAGTGAGACCCTGTCTCCAAAAAAAAAAAAAAAAAAAAAACACATACACACACACACCAAAGCTGAAGACTAACTGGTAGACAGGATTGAGGGAGAAAAGGGGAAGACCAATAAGAAGTGAGCTCCCATGCCACCATCTACAGAAAGGCTCAGGAATACAATAACCAGGAACTTCTGAAGGAAGGTGCATTTCAACCGTGAAGCTGAAAACAGGAAGACTAGTTGGAAGTCAAGAGCAGAGGTTAGACCCTAGATTCTTTCTCTCAATCCCAACAGCCAGGCAACCACCACATCTCTGACCAAGCAAAAGATGAGTTTAACTATCTGAAGCATTGGCCCAAGGAAACCCTGGATCCTAGAGCACCTAGACCAGCTCAGGACGCAAGTGAGAGCTCTTAGAATCTTCTCTTTTCCTCTGGGGTTAGGAAATTTCATGATAAAATGCCATAGTGGGATCATTTTTCATCTGTTGTGCTGGGCGGTCACTGGGCTCTTTTGATCTGGAAACTCACGTTTTTTAGGTCAAGGAAATGACCCTGTATTATTTCTTTTTTTTTTTTTTTTTTTTTTTTTTTGAGAAGGAGTCTTTTTCGGTCACCCAGGCTGGAGTGCAGTGGCACGATCTCGGCTCACTGCAGCCTCCACCTCCTGGGTTCAAGTGATTCTCCTGCCTCAGCCTCCCAAGCAGCTGGGATTACAGGTGCCCACCACCATGTCCAGCTAATTTTTGTACTTTTAATAGAGATGGGGTTTTGCCATGTTGGCCAGGCTGGTCTCGAACTCTTGACTTCAGGTGATCCTCCTGCCTGGGCCTCCCAAAGTGCTGGGATTACAGGCATGAGCCACCGCGCCTAGCCTGTATTATTTTTTTGATAATCTCTTTCCTTCTGATGTTTTGGTTCTCATTCTGTAACTCCCAGAGTTAAATACTAGACCACCAGGACTGATCCTCTAATTTCATATTTTTCCTTTCTTATTTTCCATTGCTTTGTTTTGGGCTAATTTCTGGACAAATGTCTTCAACTGTATTTTCTAATACTTCTGTTGAAAATTTAATTTCTGCTATCATATTTTCAATTTGCAAGCTCTTTCTTGCTTTCTAAATGATCCTTTTTTTAAGGTTGTATAATGGAAAATTTCAAACACACAAAAGTACAAATAATAATATAATGAACCCCTATGCGCCCATTACGCAGCATGCTTCAACAATTACCAACATTTTGCCAATCTCATTTTATCTATCTCCCACACGACTCTATCCTTTTTTCTGAATTATTTCAAATCACATCCCAGACATCACAATATTCAAATTGTAATTATTTAGCATAAATCTCTAATAACTAAGGACAACTTTTTTTAAATGTATAAGATTTTTTAAAATGTATAACAATACATTATCACAACTAACAAAATTAACAGTGTGAAGGTTCCTTTTTATTAGCATCTTGTTCCTGTTTCGTGTATTTTCTCTCATCTCTCTGGGAATATTAATTATAATTTGTTTTGAAATTGTCTTCTGCTCTCCACATTTTCCTGTTCCTCTGGGTTCCTTTTCTTCTGTTTCTGTGCTCTGTATTTTGTCATTCCTATTTGAGGCATTCCTGGATGTTCAATGATCTTTGCCCATCAGTTCATAATTTCAAGTGAGGGAATATGAAACAGATCAGAAGCTGAATGTGCAGAAGCTTAGTTTGTCAACTGGTGGGCCTCACTATAGAGCGATATGATGGAAACCTGGCCTTCTTTTAAGATATCTCCAAATGTCAACCTATATATTTTTTATTGGGCTGGTCAGCTTCCCTGAAGAGGAATCCTCATGTATCCTTCCCTGGTTACAATTGTTACATAACCTCCCCAAACAACAGAGGTCACAAAAGGCAGGCCCTCTATTCCTTCCAGCCTGTAGATATGGTCTATTTGGACTACACAGGTTTTAAATTTCAATTAGTCGATGGCTTATTAAAATAAAGAGATTTCAAATAAAAATCTAGATGTCCTGCTTCTTTTGAAAAGTCAGAATATTTGCAACATTGGGCTGACATTCACACACTGAACCAGAGTCCCTTTAGGCAGCATATGTACTTCTTACTTCACCACTAGCACCACCAGTCCCTGCTGTCTCCTCTAGACTGAGAGTTTCAGCTTTCATTAATCATCTTACACCTATCTGGCAGGTGGGCAAAGCTTAAGACTAATGTTGTATAATGAGATGTGACTGTACAAAAGGAAAATGTCCTTGATTATGCCTTTGATTAATTTTATTTTTTGTTATCCTAAAGAAAGGCTGAATACTCCAACGGAACAGTCAGCTAAAGCAAAATACACCCAGCACTCTGCAACAACAGACTAGTAAAACCCTGTATGTTTCACACCCCAGAAAATAGATAGCACTCAACATCTAAGCACCCTTACCACAACTGTTTGAGCTCTTCTCAAAGAGTCATATGCCAGTTTTCAGCTGCATAAGATGGACAGAGAGAGAAAGAAAGAAAAAGAGATTGAAATTTATCCTTTGAATTCCCATAGGGACAGAAAATTACCAAAAATACCTTTCCTCCACCAAATCAGGTAAATCATAACGCTTTAGAGGTGTAAAGATGGACATAGTTCTGAAATCATAGACTTATAAAAGCCCCAGTGGCTCTTTTCTTAGATAATATACTTGGGCATTTTATATATGCACATATTATATATGTAAATATAGGTATTATGTATTCATATATACACACATATTATATATATAAATATAGGTATTATGTATTCATATATACACACATATTATATATAGTATGTATTCATATATGAATATATTCAGATATATATGTGGATGACATGGCCAAGCTTAGCAAACACGGCAAGGAAATCCCTACCAGTTTCTAAAGACAGTTTAGACATGTTCAAATGATTGTTAAAACACAAAATGATCAGCCATAAATATGTCCAGTGATGTTCAAGAGATCTCTTGTACAACATGGTGACTACAGTTAATAACAATGGATTATATACTTGAAAATTGCTAAGAAAGTAGATTTTAAGTGTTCTCACCACAAAAAAGTATGTGAGATAATGCATATGTTAATTAGGTTGATCTAGCCATCCTACAATGTGTACATGTCAAAACATCATAGTATATACCATAAATACATAAAATTTTTGTCATATTTTTAAAAATATTTTTTTAAAAAGGTCCAGTGGCAACATTTTTTAAACTGGTTAAAAACACAGACTTCACTCAGTTTCAGATTTAAAAGTCATCACCGTGACTCCTGGCTATATACCTATTAGCTAAAAACAACAACGCTACAAAACTTGCTTTCAGATTAACAGGCCTGTCATTTATCCTTTAAATGTTTATCTTCTTTGGTCACAATTTTATTGTAGTTAAACAGCAACTAGTGTGTGACCAAAAGCATTCAAATGCTCTGAGTACACAAAGAGTGCACTGTTCTTTTTCCAGCTGAATGGACTTTTACTCATGTGAACAAAAGACAAGATCCTGCTATTCTTCAAATTAAAAGGCAAGAAACAGCAAGGAAAAACACTGCACAGAAAACCTCTCTCTTAGTTCACTATATAAATGCTAATGAGAACAGTGAACCAAACAGCTGCTTTTCTCTTTCAAAAGTTTTGAAAATCATGAAAAATAATTACACATCTCTGCAACTCTTTTAAAAGGGTTGCGTTAAGAATCTTTTGTAACCCACTATAGCTATTGTAGTACATGTTATCTAACACACATAATGTTAAGAGAAAAGATGACGACATGCAAACTTTATGGCCGGAAACCAAAGAGTCAGGCAAAATATAAACACTCTGATGCAAGGGGCCCAAAAGCACTGAATAGAGACTTGACATTTGAAATCTGAAATTTTAAAAAGCTTCCTATGGCCTTAACAAAGCAGGTGAAATCGAATCCCTAGGGCCTCTAATAATCTAAGAAAAGAAGCTGTTGCTACCACCAACACTGGAAGGGAGTGAGAGCTCCCTGACCTATTACAGAAGGCCATGAAGACCAGTCCTCGTTATCATTTTTCCTAAATGTGTTATTTTCCGTTCTAGCCTTCTTGTCAATCTCCCTCTCATATATCTCTCATACTGAGATCTCTCTCATGTCTTTAGTTTTTAAATAAATTACTGCATGACCTTTTTGTAGGTTGTTTTAATTTGGAGGAGTTGAAAGAAGGGGAAAGGAACCTGTTTAAGTTTTGATATTAATATTTAGGAAGGGAAAAGGCAATCCAAGGGTTTGGCGTTTTCATCTTCTGCAAGTGTAGAAACAGTGTATTATCTAAGTTTAGATTTGCCTACAAGTGACAGAAAATCCAAAATAACAGTGGCTTAACCAGGCTGGGACAGTGGTTCTCCTGAAGTTCTCAGAGACCCGGCCCCTTTTAGCCCATAAGGCTTGGGCTTCACCTTCAAGATCCAAGTCCAGCATGTACATTCCAGGCAGCCGGACAGAAGCAAGGGCCTAAGAAGCAAAGTGCAAAGGGCATACACCAGCTTTCTCTTAAAGAAACACCTCAGAGACTCCCATAGTACACCTTCTCTCAGTCACATGGCCACACCCAGTTGCAGGGGAGGCTGGGGAAATGCAATCTGCATTTTGGGCAGCAGTCCACCCTGAAAAGTCCATGACTCAAAGAAGCAAGAAGGGATCTGTGCAGTCTCTACCACAAGGAGACTTCCAAGTTTTACGAAACTAGAAATGGTTGATGATTTCATTCAAACAAATGGTCTTCAGAGTAAGAAACTTCCAAGTGCTCCAAACTGAAGAGCCACTGAAATATATGGACTTGACAACAGAGTGTTTGAAGTACTCCCTGTAATCCCTCAAGTACACCTCAATGGCCTGGATCAGACAGCTGAATATCCTCATGTTCTTTCTCCCTCAGGAGGGAGAGTCCTAGGCCTCTGACTCCCACAGACCTGGAGCATCTCCTCTGGGTCATGTCAACCGTCCAAGCTCTCCAGCCCTGCAGCCCAATCGCCTCCCATCATTAAGAAAGAGAGGCCTTTCACATCCAAGGGGCAAATCTCACATAAATGACATTTGGCTGGTGCCCAAAGGTGACAGGGATGAGAGCGGGATAAATAAAGAATAATGTGGAAGCCAGTTGGGGCAGCCTTTCATTACAGCCCTTTCAAGAGCTATTAATCTTGGTCATAGTCAGTCAGCTAAACATAATTACTTCTTCTAACACATGTTTTACACACAACTAGCAATGGTAACAGGTCAGCCCTTTTCCCTAGGAAAGATGTGGCTTCTGGCTTGCCTATAAGCGATGAGAAATGGTGTTTGTACAGTTGTCCTAGCACTGTCTGTCTTCTCTAATACCGTTATCAAAAGGAAGAATCACTATCAGCATATTGTCATATGTTCTGTTAAGTTGCTACAGAAGTACCTGGAAGAACATTTAAAGACTATCAGAAATAATCTAAAAAAAAGATTTGTTACTTCTTGGATGATAATGAAAGTAAATAAAATTTTAAATACCTCAGCGTCATCTCTTTCCAAAGTACTTCGTTGTTGAGGTATTTTCAAGGAGTGTTGTTTGGTGCATTGTGTATCATGCCTTTCCTAACTCACCATTAATTTTCCCTTAAATTCAAGGTATCATGGAGCTTTTTTTTTTTGAGACGAAGTCTCGCTCTGTCATCCAGGCTGGAGTGCAGTGGTGCGATCTCAGCTCACTGCAACTGCCACCTTCCGGGTTCAAGTGATTCTCCTGACTCAGCCTCCCGAATAGCTGGGATTATAGGCATCCGCCACCGCGCCCGGCCAATTTTTGCATTTTTAGTAGAGATGGGGTTTCGCCAGGTTGACCAGACTGATCTTGAACTCCTAAGCTCAAGTAATCCACCCACCTTAGCCTCCCAAAGTGCTGGGATTACAGGCGTGGGCCACCGTGCCCAGCCTGGAGCTTTTACGTCAGTTCAGTTTATGGAAAAAGTTCTGGACCTGGAATTCTAAATTCCAAATTCGGCTCTGTAATTAAGTAGCTTTGTAATCTTGAAGAAGCCAATAAACTCTCTGGACCTCAGTGTGCTTCAGCTGTGCTACAGGATGGTCTGACTCAAAAATGCCATACCATTCATGACAGCTTTAACAGTACAAATGGATGGGTTTACATCATTTAATAAGAAGCCATCTAAATTTACAAAATTTGTAAATAGGGCCTAGCTAAAAGAGGGATCATAAAAGGGCTAACTGTGGGGCTTCTATAAGTCATGAACACCTCCAAACCCTGTTCTCTAATGATACAGGCAAGATATAAAAATTGAATGGAGATGTCAATTGTATAAAGCAAAGAGCCATGTAATGCAAATGAAAAAGCGCAGTGGGAGCTGCCTCTGGCTGTGGGTCAGTAGGTAGAAAACGCAGCACCCCTGAGCAGCTAGTTCTCCTGCAGCTAGAAAGAAAGCATGGAAATCCTAGCTTCATGTGATAGGACAAAGCTTCAGATGTGGGGAGAAGGAAAGCAGCTTCTACAATCCCACACTTCCCAGCTGAGGAAATGGTGCAAGAGGGCCCAATGAGCTCTTTGTCAGAGATAGCTAAATGATGGTAGTAGATGCTATGTTAAATACTGCAAACACCAACAGCTCATTTCTCAAGGTGGCAGTCTTACTGAGTGAATGTGGGGGCAGGCTAGAGGATTTGCAATAATTAGGAAGGACACGAGCCACAAGTGGCACCAAATAATAAAAAGCAGGAGTTATAAATTATGGGTCCTCCTAGGGCCAGGAAAAATGCCAGCAAATATTTTGTAAGTTACATGAAGTTAGTGTTATAAGACAAGCAATGCAGATGCAAAACTTGGAAGAACTTCTTCCAATTATACCAACAACAGCAAAAAAAAAAAAAAAAAAAGTGTAAGTTCCTAGACGAGCAGCTATAAATCCTATAACATTTTCATATTTTAATCATATTTATTGGGCTGGATCAAATAAATGCCCACACTGAAAACCCATCCCTGGTTTTTCTGGTTTTCCATTTTGTTTTTTTTGTTTTGTTTTGTTTTTGAGACAGGGTCTCTCTCTGTTGCCCATGCTGGAATGCAGTGATGCGATCACGGCTCACTGCAACCTCAACTCCCTAGGCTCAGGTGATCCTCCCACCTTAGCCTCCTGAGTAGCTGGGACTACATGTGCACGCCATCATGCACAGCAAATATTTTGTAGAGACAAGGTTTCACCATGTTGCCCAGGCTGGTCTCAAACTCCTGGGCTCAAGTGATCCACTTGCCTCAGCCTCCCAAAGTGCTGGAACTACAGGCATGAGCCACCTATTCCTATCCCTAACCCTGTTTTTTTTTTTAAGCCCTCAACAAAGGATTCTTTAAAAAAAAAAAAAAAAAAAGGCAGTCATATCTGACTATGTAAATTGTACACCCTTTATACCTTAGGGGGAATGGGTTTACTTTTTATTATAACTATAAAGTTCATTTATCATTTCAGAGGAGACATTAAAATAATTGTGGGCAGTGTGATATTGACCCTTGAAAGCCACATTCTTGCCCTGCAGATACACTGCTGCCACACAGCTGGGTTAGAAGACAGTGTTAAAATTACAGTGGAACCACATAATTGCTGCATCATTAGTGGTTGGAGGGTGAATTGAAGGGATGAGTCTTAAGACAAATTATTCCTTATGGATTGAAAAGAAGTATGCAAAAAGATATGCAAGATTGATTGCTGAGATATAGTCTAGGAGTCAACTTTTTTAATTTTAAAGATAATATTTGAACACTAACTACCCTTTTGAATTAAGATTTCCTCAAAATGAAATTGATTTATATTCAAATCCCCTTTGACCCTACTTATGTGACTGGATGGCTATACCATATTTGGTTTATCCATTCATCAGCTGGTGGACATTTGCATTGGTTCCACTTTTTAATTATGAATAATGCTTCCATGAAAAGAAAGTATAATTTTTTTTAAAGTGCAACCCTGCAATAGGCTGTCCCTCTCCTATTACTAGATCAGCCCAATCTTTGCCTCCCAAAGAGGTAGCCACTGTTGAATCTTTACAACATATTCTGTCTATATGCAAGCATTTTACACAAATAGTAACAGTATTCTACACCTTGTTCTTTTAATTGTCTTGAAGACAGTTTCATCTTCACTAGCTTCATCTCCCTTAATGTATTTAAACTGTTCCCTACTGATGGATACTTAGATTGCTCGTGTTCTGCCACTACAAATAACGCCACAATGAATATTCTTATACATATGTCTTTGTGCCCATGTGCCAGTACAAAAAATGGAGCAAATTCATGTAAGTAGAACGTAGCTGGGTCAAAGAGGATTTGACTAAAAGTCAATTTTGTTTTTAGAAGATCTTACTTCAAGAAGGTAAAATGTAAGTGATTCAAATCCTGACTGTAGCTTGAATCAGAGAGAAAAATAACCAGCAACATCACTAGGAAATAGGCAATCCACTGCATAATTATTTTTGTTAGTATCTTTGAGATGTAATTCACGTAACATAAAATTCACCAACTTATAGTAGATGATTCAATGGTTTTTAGTATATCCACAGAGTTGTTCAACAATCACCATATTCTAAGTGTAGAACTTTGTTATCACTCCAAAAAGAAACCCCTGCACCCATCAGCCCTCACTCCTGATTCCCACCCCACCCCTGGGCAATCACTCACCTACTTCCCATCTTCATAGATTTGCCTGTTATAGACATTTTATATAAATGGAACCATATAATATGTAGTCTTCCATATCTGGCTTTCACTTAGAATAATGTTTTCAACATTAGTCCATGGTGTAGCATGTGCCAATACTTCATTCTTTTTAAATTTTTTTTTTTGAGATGGAGTCTCGCTCTGTAGCCCAGGCTGGAGTGCAGTGGCGTGATCTCGACTCACTGCAAGCTTCGCCTCCCAGGTTCATGCCATTCTCCTGCCTCAGCCTCCCAAATAGCTGGGACTACAGGCACCGGTCACCACGCCCGGCTAATTTTTTGTATTTTTAGTAGAGACGGGGTTTCACCATGTTAGCCAGGATAGTAAATTTTTTTTTAATAGAGAGAGGGTCTCACTATGTTGCCTGGGCTGGTATCGAACTCCTGGGCTCAAGTGATCCTCTCGCCTTGGCCTCCCAAAGTGCTGGGATTACAGGTGTGAGCCACCACACCCAGCTCTTCATTCTTTCTTATTGCAGAATAATATTCCATTATATGGATATACCACACTTTGTTTATTCACTCATCAGTTAATGGACATTTGGGATTGTTTCTGGATTTGGGGGTGGGGGTGCTAACAATGCTACTATTTTTGTACTAGTTTTTGTATAAACATATGTTTTCACTTCTGTGTGTATATACCTGCAAGTCAGTGAATGAGTAAGTAAACAAACAGAAACTTGCATAAGGTATTAAAAAAAAAAAGCAAATGTTGTCAGAGAAAAAAGAGAAAACAAAATATCAACACCTAATAGACTAACACGAAAACTCTAACAATACTTACAAGTTCATAGCTTTAAAACACATTCTTCCAACCCGTAGCCTGCGTGCACATGTGGGTTCCAGAAAGCTTTGAATGTGGCCCAACACAAATTCATAAACTTTCTTAAAATATTATGAGACTTTTTTGAGATCTTTTTTTTAGCTCATCACCTATTGTGTTAGTGTATTTTTTTTTTTTTTGAGACAGAGTCTTCCTCTGTCACCCAGGCTGATTGCAATGGTGCAATCTCAGCTCACTGCAGCCTCCACCTCCCAGGTTCAAACAATTCTCCTGCCTCAGCCTCCGAGTAGCTTGGACTATAGGCACGCACCACCACGCCCAGCAAATTTTTGTATTTTTAGTAGAGACAGGGTTTCACCACATTGGTCAGGATGGTCTTGATCTCCTGACCTCGTGATCCGCCCACCTCGGCCTCCCAAAGTGCTGGGATTACAGGTGTGAGCCACCACTCCTGGCCAGTGTTAGTGTATTTTATGTGTGGCCCAAGACAATTCTTCCATTGTAGCCCAGGGAAGCCAAAAGATTGGACACTTCTGTTTTAAAACCTTCCTTTTATTTGAAGATGAATATGAAAATTAAATAAACATCCATACTTAGGTTTAAACAAACCAGGAATGTCACCACCCACAAGCACAGAGGAAGAACAGTTCTATTTCTTTAGACCTACGACCTTCGTAATTTGTTTTTGGTTTTCATCCTCTGAACTGTCTTCCATATTGCCCATGTTCTGTGTGCAATTCAATCTAGTAAAACTGCTGTGATCTTCTACTGTGTTGCCATGCACCATGCTAGACTGAAAGACACAGAGATTAATAAAAGCAATGAGTTCCCAATTCTCCAGGAACTCACATTTTGGTAAGTATGATCCTTTTTGATAATAGTTTGTAGAGATGGTAAGGGTATAAATCCAAGGTCAGCAAACTTCTTCTGTAAAGGACTAACTAGTAACATTTTAGGCTTTGCAGGCCACATATGGCCCCTATTAAATATTCTTCTTCTTTGTTTTTCTTTATAATCTTTTAAAAATTTAAAAGCCATTATTGGCCGAGCGCAGTGGCTCATGCCTGTAATCCCAGCACTTTCGGAGGCCAAGGAGGGCAGATGACCTGAGGTCAGGAGTTTGAGAACAGCCTGGCCAACATGGCAAAACCCCATCTCTACTAAAAATACAAAAAATTCACCAGGTGTGGTGGCGTGCACCTGTAATCCCAGTTACTCAGGAGGCTGAGGCAGGAGAATTGCTTGAACCTGGGAGGCAGAGGTTGCAGTGAGCCAAGATCGCACCACTGCACTCCAGCCTGGGAAACAGAGTGAGACTCTGTCTCAAAAAAAAAAAAGAAAAGAAAAGAAAAAGAAAAAGAAAAAAGCCATTCTTAGCTCAAGGGCCAGACTTTGATATAAGTTATAAGCAAAGAGAAAAATTACAGGTTCATAATCTTACCAATTAAACATGCCAAATGCAATTTAAAATTCATTAATATCAGTTATGATAGCCTCAATTCAACTCTGTCTCTTCTTACTACTTATTCTTTTATTTCCATGACTCTGTTTTCACCAGTGTTATTTCTCGCACAGATTCTCTGATAACTAATGAAACAAACTCTCTTTCTGCCCCTAAATTAGATCTGCCATTTGATTCCCAATTGAAATTACATTCTACATGAAGGACAAAAACCAGATGGTCATCTCATTAGATGCAGAAAAAGCATTTGAGAGAATTCAATATCCTCTCATGATAAAAACACTTAATACCTTAGGTATAAAAGGAATGTGCCTCAACACAATAAAGGCCATACATAAGCCCACAGCTACCATTATACTCAATGGTAAAGAATTAAAATCTTTTCCTCCAAGATTGAGAATAAGACAAAGATACCCACTCTTGCCACTTCTATTCAGTACAGAAGTGGAATATAGTATTAGAGTATTGCCAGAGCAATCAGGCAAGAAAAAGAGAAAAAAAGCATCCAAATAGGAAAGGAAGAAGTAAAACTATTGCTGTTTGCTGATGATATGCTCTTACACTACATATTAAAAACCCTACAAATTCCACCAAAATACTGTTAGAACTAATAAATGAATACAATTAAGCTGCAGGATACAAAATCAACACACAAAAATCAGTAGTCTTTCTATATGCTAACAGTGAACTATATAAAAAAGAAATCAAGAAAACAATCCCATTTAAAATAGCTACAGGGCTGGGCATGGTGGCTCACGCCTATAATCCCAGCACTTTGGGAAGCCGAGGCGGGTGGATCACCTGAGGTCAGGAGTTTGAGACCAGCCTGGCCCACATGGTGAAACCTCGTCTCTACTAAAAATACAAAAAAGTTGGCTGGGCACGGTGGCATGTACCTGTAGTCCCAGCTACTGGGGAGGCTGAGGCTGGAGAATTGCTGGAACTCAGGAGACGGAGGTTGCAGTAAGCTGAAATCGCACCACTGCACCCCAGCCTGGGCAACAGAGCAAGAATCAGTCTCAAAAAAATAAAATAAAATAAAATAGCTACAGGCCAGGCACAGTGGCTCACACCTGTAATCCCAGCCAAGGTGGGTGGATCACCTGAGGTCAGGAGTTCAAGACCAGCCTGGCCAACATGGCGATACCCTGTCTGTACTAAATATACAAAAAATTAGCCAGGCATGGTGGTGCACACCTGTAGGCCCAGCTACTCAGGAGGCTGAGGCATGAGAATTGCTTGAACCTAGGAGGTGGAAGCTGCAGTGAGCCAAGATCATATCACTGCACTCCTGCCTGGGTGACAGAGAAAGACTCTGTCTCTAAATAAATAAATAAATAAAATAGCTATAAAAAATAGTTCTATGAAGAGTGAGTTGTGAAAAAATAATACTTAGGAATAAATTTAATACCAAGGAGGTAAAAGACCTATACACTGAAAACAATAAAACATGAATGAAAGATACTGAAGATGATACAACTAAGTAAATGATATCCCATGTCATAGACTAGAAGAATTAATATTGTTAAAATGTCCATACTACCCAAAGCAATCTACACATTCAATTCAATCCCTATCAACATTCCAATGTCATTTTTCATACAAATAGAAAATATAATCCTAAAATTCATATGGAACCACACACACAAGAAAAAACCCTGAATATCCAAGACAATCATGCACAAAAAGAACAAAGCTGGAGGCATCACACTACCTTATTTCCAACCATATTACAAAGCAATAGTAATTAAAACAGCATGGTACTAGTGAAAAATGGGCTCATCAACCAATGAACAGAATAGAGCCCAGAAATGAACCCATGCATGTATGTGGGTTTGACAAACGTGCCAAGTATATACTTTGGGGAAAGGACAGTCACTTCAATAAACGGTGTTGAGAAAACTGGATATCCACATGCAAAAGAATAATATTGAACCCTTATCTCACACCATATACTAAAATCAACTCAAATGGACTACAGACTTAAACATAAGACCTGAAACTATAAAACTACTGGAAGACAACATAGGGAATAAACTACAGGACATTTGTCTGAGCAATTATTTTTATATCTGACCCCTAAAAACAAAGGCAACAAAAGCAAAAATAGACAAATGGGATTACATCAAAATAAAAAGCTTCTGCACAAGAAAGGAAACAATTAACAAAGTGAAGAGACAACCTACAGATTGGGAGAAAATATTTATAAGCTATACATCTGATTAATATCTAAACTCAAACACTTCTACATTAAAAATTTAATAACCCAGTTAAAAAATGGGGAAGGTACCTGAATAGACATTTCTCAAAAGAAGATAAATGGCCACCAGATACATGAAAAAAAAAATGCTCAACATTACTAATCATTAAAGAAATGCAAATTAAAACCACAATGAGATATCCCCTCACACCAGCCAGAAGGACTACTGTCAAAGAGATAAAAATAAGTTTTAGTGAGGATGTTGAGAAAAGGGAACCCCTGCAATCTGTTGGTGGGAATGTAAATCAGTACAGCAATTATGGAGTTCTCAAAAAAACTAACAATAGAATTACCATATGATCCAGCAATTTCACTTCTGGATATTTACCCAGGATACTTGAAATTGGTATGTCAAAGAGATGTCTGCACTCCCATGTTCACTGCAGCACTATTCACTATTCAAGTTATGGAATCAACCAAAGTGTTCATCAACAGATGAATGGACAAAGAAAACGTGACATATATACACAGCCCATAAATACCACTCAGCCTTTAAAAACAAAGAAATTTTGTCATTTGCAGCAACATTGGATGGAATGAGAGAACATTATGCTAAGTGAAATAAGCCAGGTACAGAAGGACAAATACTGCATATTCTCACTTACATGTGGAATCAAAAACAACTGAACTCAAAGAAGCAAAGAATAGAATGGTGGGTACCCAAGGCTAGGAGTGTTAGAAGATTGGGGAGATGATGGCCAAAAGGTACAAAGCCTCAATTAGACAGGAGGAGTAAGTTTGGGAGGTTTTTTCTACTTTAAGATATACTGCAGTGTGATGAATATAGTAAATAATAACATATTATATATTTCAAAATCACCAAGAGTTCATTTAAAATGTTCTAACCACAAAGGAATGGTAAGTATTTGACCTGATATGTATGTTAATTATTCCACATTGTTTTCATAAATTATAACATCACTTTGCATCCCATAATATTTACAACTATGATTTGGCAATTTACAATAAAAAATGATTTAAAAAAAAGAAACTACATTCTCTAAAGCTGGCTAAATCATGTTGAATAACAAGCACACAGCTCTTCCTGTACTAATCCCTCTATATTAGTGACAATGGTCCAGGCTACACTGTGGTAATAAATAAACCCCCAAATCTCAGGGACTTAATGCAACAAAGGTCTTTGTCTTGCTCAAGTTACCTGTCTAATATGTTGATGGGGGAAGGGAATGGACTCTACTCCACTCAGTCATTCCTGGATCAGCCCAATGGAGACCCCACCATCTGAAACACAAGGCCCCCAAAGTCACTGTGGCAGGGAAAGGGAAAGAATGCAAGTGGCACACTAGCTCCTAATGTCTTGACCAGGAAATAATACCCATCACTTCCACTTCATTGGCTAGAACTAATCACATGATCCCACCTAACTGCAAGGAAGCTGGGAACTGTAATCTTCCAGTGTGCTCAAAGGAAGATTACACTCCTCTAGAGGAAAACTTAGGAGTTGCATAGAGAAAACTGAAATGGATACAGGCTGCCAGAAACAACCTCACCAAGGCTGAATGCACTCACTGACCTCAGGGTTATACATTATGCAGTATGATTGCTAAGGTATAAGTATATAGACCACTCAAGCATAAATAAATCCACGTTCACCATCCTTAGATTGCCCAGGCTGGTAAAGCCAGGTCATACCACATTCCTGACTTCAGAGCAACAGAAATGAACAAGGGCCACTTAGTCATATCTGGGATCACATTATAGGGCTTATCCTTTAAGCAGTTTCAAGATTAGTCAAATCTTAGGTTTATCCAAAGCCACGGAACCCTCACCCAACACCACAAATGGCAAATATGCATTTAAGTGCATACCTGAGAACATGATGAGAAAATGGTAACCGATCACTTTGACAAAAGACCCTGAGCATCCTCCTCCAGGATCCTATGCCTCTCCTATACACCCTACACTTTCTAGTTTATTTGAGGACATTGCACATAAAAATCTGTCTTATCTTTGTGGACATACAATGCTTTTAAGGTGCTCAATAAACATTTCTTTATATGAATGAAACAATGAAGGAACTGAACCAATGCAATCACAGTGGAGCTGAATTCTGTTATTTTTATTTCCTCTTCTGTTAGAGTCTCTTTCATAGCAACGTTCTGGGGCTAAAAAGCTGGGACAGAGAGAGCTGCATGTTTCCCAGAAGAATTGCAGAAGGTATGTGGAGTGGGTAGCCAAGTTGGGCTTTGGCTCGCAATGCCCCAAGGACACTGACAAATAGCTCAATAATAACTCATCTGAGTCTCAGAAGTCATTCCTTAGAGCCGCCCTATAAAAGCCAAAGGGAATTATTCATTAGCAAGTGTGAATAACACTAGATACCACCAGCAGATTGCATTTGGCTTTGCTGAATTATTCATAAGCATTTGTGAGAAATGTACAATCCAAAGGGTGTTAAACCAAACCAGATTGTTTGGCAATATTTGTTTTCCTTTAAAAATATTCTTTTAAATCACCTCCAAGCTACAGTTCTTATATTGAAAATCAGTTACCAATCTGGCAAAACAAGTAGGTAAAGAGTAGAAAGCCAAATAAGACAGGGATATCAGTGATCTTATTTAATATTCATCATGATAATGACAGGCAGTAGACTGAACCAATGTTTGTTTACCTGTCCACATCCTCCCTTTTTTAGATGTTGTATGGTCAAAGACGGTAGGAGCTCTACAATGAGATTCATATGTGAGGGGGGAAGAAAAGTCCTTTGAGTCCTGTCACAGAGCAGATGCAAATTTAATTACTTCACGTTAAGCTTTCCATCTTGTCTAGGTGTCCTTGGAAAGCAACTGTAAACAAGAAGCACTCGGCAATCAGGTGTCAGGGGCTCATTTGATCAGCTACGAAATATGTCACAAATCACTGGCAGGAAGTGAGTCAGGAAGGGGAACAAAGAGGTAGAAGTGACAGTGTAGGAGGCAGATCTTGTGGGTGTACCTGTTAGTGCTGGGGACTGCTCCCACTGCCGGCTCTGACTTCCCAGAGTAAGTGCCCCCTGCCTGACAAGGCTCTCTCATCTCACATTTGTTATACATTTTCCTATGGTCTGCAGAAATCACCACCATAACTGGGGAGTCAACTAGAGATACTAAGCACAGTTAAATTATTCGTGACTAAAGAAAACCTAGCATGAGCTGATTTATTTTTTCAAGGCAACCAGAGAAATTTGGAAATTAATACAGAATCTAAATTTGGGTAAAAGAGAACACATCAGTCAGCAGTCTCAAAGAAAACCCTAGGCCTAGGTGCCTTCCCATCTTTTTAGTGTGTCTCTAATTGAAGAAGAAGAATGTTCCATTCTATGAGCTCTGAGTCTGAACCTAAACTGTCAAATGCCCTGCAGTTTCTACGATAATGGGTGCTGCATTTGTAGGCAAGAGAAAGGAAGTGATCCCTGAGTGTATACAATTTGTAATTCTGCAAAGAGCCTGTAGCCTTCCTGAAGGGAGCCCACTTCCAGCTACTGCTCACTTCTACAAGACAACTGGAGAAAATGATGTCTGTACTTGCAACCAAACTATGGTTCCAGAAGTACTTTCTACTGAATTATTTCATAGGAATTTTAAATATATTGACTTAAGTCAAAACTCTCCCCACAACTATAATGAATTAACAACTTCCAAATGGAGAGGAAAAAATCTGAAAGCAACCAAACTCTATTAAACTTGGAGCAAATTAACCTATCTCTCTAAGCTTCAATTGCCTCATCTCTAAAATCAGGGGAAAAAAATGGTAACTAGGCAGGGTTCCTATGAGGATTATAGGAGATAATACATGTAAGTTAAAGCTTGTATTATTAAATTAAAGAATAGGGAAATTAATATTAATAGTGCAATCATTATCTGCGTAGTAACACAAGTATTCCCACGATAATAAGCTGTATTAAAAATTGTGCCTAAAATTATCTGCAAACATGTTACAATTATTTTATTACCTAACATACTAGATGAGGACAAAAGTTCTTTCCCCCCACTTTCCCACTTTTATAAGTGAGAAAGAGATATCAAAGACTCATCTGAGGCTCCAGGGACTAGATCTGTTACCTAAACATCAGCGTATGAGCACAGGAGGAACAGGAGTGGAAAGTAAAGGATGAAAAGGTAACTGCAATCATCAGAGTGCATGTCCCATTCATTTCAGATCTCCTTGTTGTCTAGGCTTCCTTATGTCCAATTTAGGTTCCTTCTAAGAGGTGGCACAGGACAAAGCCACAATCACCGACTGGGAGAAAGAACCAAAAGGAGCCACCTAGTGGCCAAGCAAGCTTTCATTCCGACCACAGTGAAGCTTCAAATCATGTTAACTTAAATCACTTTATAATCCAAGAAAATGTAGAAATATAATATTTTTGTAGCAAATGAAGGGGCATTTCAAATTTTAGGCTAACGAAAATTCAAGGCTTCTATAGATTGGTGAGAGCCTGACAGTGGAAAGGAGACAGGCAGCTGGAATTATACATACCTGGATTCAAATTCAAGTTCTGTCACTTACTTATGGATAGAGTTATATACTCTAACCTTTTCCACATCATGGAGTGTGCAGAAAATTATATTTTTTAAGGCACACTGGAGTAATCAGAAGAGGCTGCCCAGAGTTATAGATGAAGAGACCAGGGGCTCCAGTTACCCCTGTCCCCATCTGCCCATTCCAAGAACTAAAGGAACCAATATCTCCACAAACTATAACCCACTCAAGGCACACTAGTGGAAAGCGCTCCTTCAACAACCTAGTTAATATTATTGGGCTTTCTTTTCTTTATCTATAAAGTGTGGCAAACAATACCCAGTTAGGTTTATGATGAAGATTAACTCAGATACTGCATGTAAATAAAATGCCTGGTACATACTATGTACCCAATCAATGTATTTTTTTCTTCCTTTTATGCTACTTCTTTTAGCATCAACACATAGGGATCCTGTTTTGTCACAAGCTAATTTACAAAGCTATATTATGTGATTTTAAGTAACAGCAATAATCATAGCTCCTGTTTAACTGAGTGAATATTATAAGCCAGACCAGTGCTGGATTGCCTCACTGAACCTTTATAACCACCTTAGAAGGCAGGGATAGTAGATACCTTCTGTTGTCCACCCAGTGTCTATTATCAAAATTTTTCTTATCAACAAAATCCTGATTTTGACCTGGGCAACAATGTGCCACCAAAAAAAACTTGCTTTCCCAGACTTTCTTGCAGCTAGGGGTGGCCATATGGCATAGTTCTAATTGAAAAACTGGAAGGGCTGGTATTGACCCTTCCTGCCAGGCCAATGCCTGAAGGTCTACCCACCACATTTAAATGAAACCACATAGTAAGCAGCCTCCAAGAAGACCCTCAATAATCCCTGCCTCCTGATATTCCCACCCTCCTGGAATTCCTCCCCTTCAGTATAGGCTGGACCTAGAAATTCACTTCTAACAAACAGAATACCGCAGAAGTTATGGAATATTACTTCCCAGAGTAGGTTACAAAAAGTCTGTAACCTACCCTCACTCTCCCCAGATACTCTGGGAGAAACTAACAAACATGTTGTGAGCTGCCCTATGGAGACAGAAACGTGGCAAGGAATTGATTCTCCAGCCAACAGCCAGTATGGGTCTGTCACTTCCCAAAACCTACATGAGTGAGCTTGGAATCAGATCCCCTCCACCCCAGTCAAGTCTTGAAGTAAGCGATTTCCCAGCCAACAGCTTTGTGAGACCCTGAGCCAGAGACAACTAGCTAAGCTGTATCTGGACTCATGACCCATAGAAATTGTAAGGTAATTAATATTTGTCGCTTCAGATTGCTAAGACTTGTGGTAACTTGATACACAACAATAACAGAGTTTAGTCACCATCTCTCTATGAAATTGCATGCTGAGAATGGCAGAAAAGGACACTGGAAAGATCCTGGTTCCTCAATGACCTTCTTGGGCAGCTTGACCACTACCTAGGTCATGATTCAGATTATGTGAAAAAAAAAAGTTTTATTTCATTAAACAATTAAAATCCATTTTAATTCATATAGTAAGTACTACTACTACTACTACTATTATTATTACTGTTCCTAGGTAACATCTAATGGGTTTGTACGATACAAATAAAAGAGCAACAGAGTGGTTCACAGATTATAATCCAATGGAATAAACAAACAATACAATAGAAGTTACTTGTAAACACTATTCAGCAAAAAGGGTAAATTACAAAAGCACATAGAATAACCTCATTGTTTCAAAATGTAAACACACACACACAAATGCACAGAAAAAGTCTTGAAGGGTATAGACCAAGGGTCAGCAGATTTTTTTTCTGTAAAGGTCCAGATAGTAATAATGAACACGTCAGGCTTTGAAGGCCTACAACTAACTACTAAACCTGCCATTTTAGCATGAAAGCAGTCTACATAATATGTAAATGAATGAGCATGGCTATGTTTCAATAAAACTTTATTTGTGGAAACAATTTTGAATTTCATATCAATTTTCTCATGTGACAAAATGTTACTGTTACTTTAATGTTTTTCAACTATTCAAAAATGTAAATACCATTCTCAGCTCAAGGTCCGTAAAAAAACAAGTGGCAGGCCAGATGTGGCCCACAGACAATAGTTTGCCGACCCCTGTTATAGGCCAAAATGTCCGCAGTGATTATGTTGTTTGGAAAGTAAAATTAAGGTTGACTTTTACTTTCTTCTTTAAACCTTCCAGCCTTGTCTTAATTTATGGTTATGTATTTTATTATTAGAATATACAGTAAAGTTGTATTCATCTGGGGTGTGCAGGGGAGAGAGAAAACCTTCTTGTGTGGTATTGGGACATTGAAATGCGCTGAAAAAGCCACAGACCTGGTTCCCACCAGATCATCAATAAAAACCGTCAACTGAGCCAGAGATAACATTTTCAGTGCCCCTAAAGTGGAAGGTAATCATGTAGCTATTTGAAAGGAAGCATTACAAGATGAAGAATTGAAACAGATGGGGAGAACCTACTGTAAATTGTGCATGTTTTCCCTTAAAAAATAAGATTATGACACACTGAGCAGAAAGGCAAGAAAAGCCAGAAAATATTCTATAAGCACATTTTTAATCCTGTATGCACATTACAAGTTTCATATTTTCAGAAAATATTTTCTTCACTTAGCAGGAACGTAACATGAAGATACAAGTTAGAAAATTCTAATTTGCAACTGTTTTCGAAATATACGTAAAATTTTTAGTACAATAAAACAGATGTAACTGATGACATCCAGTCACTATGTCCTGCTCTTTAAAAAAAAATACACTCTACACCTACCCAGGTAACTACACATGTAATATTCAGCTTTGTGGGCACAATGTCACAAAGCCACTCTAGCTGTCAGCATTCTTGTAGAAAAACAATAGGACAGGGAAAACACAAGTTCTGGTGCTTCTTGTTAACATTTACCATATGATCCTAGGGTTACAGATGGCACTGCTAAATATTCATGTCAGAATAACAAGGAAGACATAGCCTTCTAATTTTGAAAAGGCTATACATAAAGTATGGAGAAAAGTCAACATGGTTATCTTAATTACTTTAAAACAAGTGACTTCCAGTTTGCCTCGTGGTACTTCTATTCTTGTTCCCTCTATAGATCTATGATGGCTCCTTGGGAGATCAAACTTTATACTGCTTCTTTTTTTTAAGTGTTTTTAAGTACATGCAAATATTTTTGAAGACAATATAACTATTACAATCACTAAAAAATAGGCATCCTCAGAGTAATCATTTCAAACACTTTAAAATGGTTCATTTTATATTAGGAGAATTATACCTCAATGATTAAAAAAAACACAGACAAAAAAGATACAATCATACTAATTGTCTTTTAACGTGGGAGTGGGAAATATGATCTCCAACATCAAACACACTTTAGTGTTTGATTCAAAAACTTTTAAATTACTTTTGGATAATCTGTGGTTTTGAATTATCCACACCACTTCTTTCTTTCCATTCACACATATATGAGGCATCTCATTTAATCTGTCTGTTGCCTTGGGGTTTTCATCTAAAAAGTAATAGTAGGCCAGGCACGGTGGCTCACGCCTGTAATCCCAGCACTTTGGGAGGCCAAGGCGGGCGGATCACAAGGTCAGGAGATCGAGACCATCCTGGCTAACACGGTGAAACCCCGTCTCTACTAAAAATAGAAAAGAAAAAAAAAAAAACAAAACAGCCGGATGTGGTGGCGGGCACCTATAGTCCCAGCTACTGGGGAGGCTGAAGCAGGAGAATGGTGTGAACCCAGGAGGCAGAGCTTGCAGTGAGCTGACATCGTGCCATTGCACTCCAGCCTGGGTGACAGAGCGAGACTCCGTCTCAAATAAATAAATAAATAGTAATAGTAAGAATATTTTTCTTTGGCTAATAGAATTATAAGAATCAAATGAGAGAGATTAAAAAGATAGACAAGGGCCAGATTGCGGTGGCTAACACTTGTAATCCCAGCAGTTTGGGAGGCCGAGGCTGGAGGATCACTTGAGCCCAGGAGTTTGAGACCAGTTTGGGCAACATATGGGGAGACCCCATCTCTACAAAAAATTTTTTAAAAGCACACCTGTGGTTACAGCTACTCAGGAGGCTGAGGTGGAAAGACTGCTTGAGCCCTGGAGGTTGAGGCTCCAGTGAATCATGATCTTGCCACTGCACTCCAGCCTGGGTGACAGAGTGAGACCCTATCTCAAAAAAAAATTTTTTTTTAAATAGGCAATAACAAGTATTGGCAAAGATGTAGAGAAACTGGAACTCTAATACACTGCCAGTGGAAATGTGACATGGTGTTATATAGACAATAACAAGTGTTGGCAAGGGTGTAGAGAAAAGGGAACTCTAATACATTTCTAGTGGGAATGTCACTCTGGAAAACAGTTTGGCAGTTCCTCAAAAACTGCCAAACATAGACTTACCATATGACCCAGCAATTCCACTTCCAGGTATATGCTCAAGAGAAATGAAAACATATGGCCACACAAAAACCTCCTTACAAATGTTTATAGAAGCGTTTTTCATAATAGCCAAAAAGCGGAAACAACCCAATGTCCATCAACTAATGAAGGAGATAATGTGGGATGTGTCCATATAATGGAATATTATTCGGCGATAAAAATAAATAAAAGTATTGCCTGTAATCTGTGCACTTTGGGAGGCCGAGGAGGGAGGACTGCCTGACACCAGGAGTTCAAGAACAGCCTAGGCAACATAGCCAGACCTCATCTCTATAAAAAGTTAAAAGAAATTCATGTCTCTAATCCCAACACTTTGGGAAGCTGAGGTGGGCAGATCACCTGAGGTGGGGAGTTCGAGACCAGCCTGACCAACATGGAGAAACCCCGTCTCTACTAAAAATACAAAATTAGCTGGGCGTGGTGGCGCATGCTTGTAATCCCAGCTACCCGGAAGGCTGAGGCAGAATCGCTTGAACCCAGGAGGCGGAGGTTGCTGTGAGCTGAGATCACGCCATTGCACTCCAGCCTGGGCAACAAGAGCAAAACTCCATCTCAAAAAAAAAAAAAAAAAAAAAAAAAAAGCTACGATTGTGCAACTGCATTCTAACCTGGGTGACAGAGCGAAATCTTGTCTCAAAAAAGAAAAAGAAGAAAGAAAGAACTTATACATTCTACAACATAAATGAACCTTGAAAACATCATGCTAAGTGGAAGAAGCCAGTCACAAAGACCACACATGGTATGATTCCATTTATATGATGTAAGTTATATCTCAATAACGCTACTTTTAAAAGACTAGTCATCTTTAATTGGGTAGGCTGGGGGAGGAGTAGAGTGAAGGGTACATACTCTCTCGTCATAAAGTTAATCTAAGGGAGCCAATAAACATGTTTCCCAAGAGGGCACTATACAGGCAAAATAAGTGATGGCTCATATTACTGCTGGGTGACAAGGAGCATCCTTCTTACATCCACACATGCACAGTCTTGCATTGCAGAATGGTATTTCAGACAACAACGGACCGCATATACAACAGTACTTCCATAAGATTACAATAATGTATTTTGACTGCACCTTTTATATGTTTAGATACACAAATACTTACCATTGTGCTACAATTGCCTACAGTATTCAGTACAGTAATGTATAGCAAGTTACTGTACGAAACAGCAACTGTACTGATGCAGTAGAGAATAGGCTGTACCATATCTAGGTTTGTGTAAGTGCACTCTATGATGTTCACATGATGAAACTGCCTAACAATGCATTTCTCAGAATGTATCCTTGTCATTAAGCAATGCATGATTGTATATGTGTGTATGTATATAGAGATATATACGTACTTATTCATGAATCTCCTTCCCACAGATAAATAGATAAAATGTGTCCACCATGCAAAATTAAAAACATACTCTCAGGACATCAATCAACCCTTCCATAAGTATTATGATAGGCCCTCTGTTAGCAGAAACTGCACTGTGCTCTGCAGAAACAGGCACACACAGGGTTCCTGCCTTCCAAGGACTCACCATCAAAGAGACACCAAGTATACCAACGCAATGGCCAAGTACAAAGTGACCAGAAGCTGAAGTGATAAATGGGCACAATGGAAGGGAAGGATTTGCAGAGGCAGAAACTTTAGAGCTAAATCTTAAAAAGGAGTTCCCCCACATAAATCTGGGGGAGCGGAATGAGTATTGAAGACAGCATCCCTGACAAACTACACAGCAAATAGATGGATCTGGTAGCGGGGAGATGGAAAGTGTCAGAACTGGGAGGGGAGGCTGGTTACGTCAGATAGTGCTCTGGAAACCTGTGGCACTTGGCCTTTTATCCTACAGCCAAAGGGATACATTTAAGACCTACATTGAATCAAAGTCAAACCAGAGTTAAATAATAAGAAAAACCACTTGTCAGCAATGTGAAACAGAAATTGGCAAAAAGAGAGGATGTTGGGGAGAAGGGAAAAATAGAGGCAAGAACATTAGTTCTGAGACTACTGCAACTGTGCTGGAAGGAGGGATTTTGGGACACCCTAAACTTAAGCAGAGGCAGTGGAAATGAGAAAGAGGGGTCAGATTTCAGATCTGCTGACAGATTGAAAGACTTGATGAGTGACAGAAGATAGGTGACAGAAAGGAAGGATGACCCCGAGATTTCCAGAGAACTCGATATTGACTTGGGTGAGGGCAGAAACTACAGATTGATGGTGGAGCATTTCTTTTTTTTTTTTTAATTATACTTTAAGTCCTAGGGTACATGTGCACAACGTGCAGGTTTGAGCATTTCAAAGACACTAAGATAGGAGTTTGACCTGGTTTAGCCCAAAATAGGAGAGTACAGAAGAACACAGATGACGTACCTCGGTACAATACAGGGTTCTCAGTACAATACAGAGGACAGATTCAGGAGCCAGATGTTCAGCCTATGTTCAAACCCTCAACTCTACCAGCTGCTAGCTGGAGCAGTTTGAACACATTACTTAACCTCTCCATCCATAAAATGGACATAATAATAATAAGACCTATTCATATGGTTAACATGTATTAAAAAATGATTAGTGCCATAAGAGCTTGCTATTTCTATTATGGCATCTACACAGTGATATATTATCTCCATTTTATAGAGTAAGAAACTAAAGCAGAGGCAGTAAGAAGGAGAAGGAAGGGTCAGATTTTAGAGCTGCTAACAGACAGAAAGACTTGGTGACTGAAGATAGAAGGTGACAGAAAGGAAGGATGACCCCAAGATTTCCAAAGAGGATTCAATATTGACTTATGGGAAAGTAGAAATATGAACTGATGGTAGAGTATTTCAAAGATACTTTCAGAGAAACCCTGTTCCTTACACAGATAGATTGAGGCAGAAAGCTTATCCAACTAGGCTTCAAAGACGATGCCATTTACACTCTGCTATGCTGCTTCCTGAGCTGCTGCTGGAATTACTCACTCCGTGAAGCACATAAAATTCTCAAGTTGCCACAGTTTCCACATTAAGAGCAGATTTGTTTTTTGCCTGGATTTCCAAGAATACCTTAAAAAGGAGGGTGATCAACTCATCATTTTCTGAGATTAGCTGAATCCTGTGTCTCTGGAGTTAGCGAGGATGTAGCCTCTTCCAAGAGGCCCTCCCTGACTCTCCGAGTCCATGTTAGCTGATTTGCATTCACCGCACAGCAAACTGTGCCTTCCCCATATCTACTGAAACTATTTCCTAATCTCTCAGTCCTACTAGACTATCAACCCTATGAGTTCAGAGACTGTCCATCTTATTCACTGCAATATCTCCTGTGTCTAGCAATAACCTAGAACACTGTCAGTGCTAATTAAATGTATTGGATGGATAATTCAAAGTTCCAATTCTGGTCTTAAATGTATTTGTCTCAAAGCGTTATATTACATGGTAACAGAGGCCATATCCCTTGGCCAGTGTGGAACAAAAGATAAAAATCTCATTTCCAGTCATACATTAATTGAGTATGGCAGAAGCCATTGGCTGCCTACTCAACAGCTATTCATTCTGCTTCCCTGCTAACAGGGGCAGCCGTGAGCCCAGTTCCAAGGAATGGATCATGAGCTCTCTAAGCCAAGCGTAGGAATCTCATTCCCTTTTGCCAGACACTTCTTTTCCCAGTCTCCCTTGCAACTAGGAATGACCAACAAATCCAGATCTGGCCAATAGGACATAAAAAGGAGTGTGCTAGGGGACTTACAGGAAGCATTTCCCTCCTAATATAAAAACTCTCTTTTATCTTCCCATCCTCTTCTTCCTACCCTGAACACAGTTACATGAGGACATGATACCTGGCACTGTTATAACCCAGTGATCACTAGGTTACAAGTCAAAAGACAAAAAAGCCAACGTGCTGAAGAATGGCAGAGCAGAAAACTGGAAAGTACCTGCATTTGATTATATCATTAAGCCACTGTTCCATGAGAACTTCCTCCTTCCAGACAGCTTATGATGTGGGAAAAGTCATGTCATTACTGTTTAATCCACTGTTACATGGAAATTCTGTTACTTGCAGCCAACATTTTTCAAACTCATATACCGAGCAAAAAGGCACAAAACTCTTTCATGTGATATTGGCCACCCAACCACAGATGTAGACATTTGGGATCTGCAATCAGGTGAACGCTATACTTTTCTATTCTAGGTGAAGAGAACTACCATTTTTGAAACATTAAGATTCTGTACATCATCAGAGCACGTCTGTTCCTTTCAAATTTTGTACAGAGAGTTTATAACGTTCAGAACAGAAATGACAGTGCTAGGAATCTAAATTACTTCCTTTAAAGAAAAGAGTGAATCTCTTATTCATAAAAAAAAAACAAATAATAGACCAGAAATCCAGAATCTGAAGTTGTTGTATCACCTAGCTTCTTGACGACTCCCAAATTATACTAACAAGTGCAAAACTTCATGTCTTAAGAAAAAAGAAAAAGGTCTGGCAGAGAACTTCCTTAATGGATTTGACCTGGGTAATACCATTAACCCAAGAAATGCCTTTTTGGTACTTTTCCATTCTACTTACTTTGTAAATATGTTTCGTCATGAGTTGATTCAAATGAGAGAGTTGAATTTCTACAAATACCCTCAATTTGTAAAATGTGTGTGCTTGTGTGCATAATTTGTAGAACTGTGTACTTTAGTGAAGTTTTGTTGTGTTATTGTTGCTTGTTTTATATCTTCCTTCCAGACAGTTTTCCATTAATTTAAACCTCTTTTTATTCTGGCTAAAGTAAGTTACATTTTAAGATTTAAAAATTCTAGAGGAAATCCTTATATAATGTTCTTTATAATAACTGAAGAGTGTTGCCATGGTAGACATGAGACAAACTCAAATCTTTTTCTGAGACACCTAGAAATGTCACATATAACCTTTTTTAATGTTATCTCTGTATAATTCATATTTCAAGATGACAGGTTAAACCACACAATTACTCTCTTAAAAAAGCCTTAAATTATATCGACCATCTCAAAATAACTACAACTTTTTCCCAGAGTTATCAGACTCTGGTCTCAAAGCCAAGTAAGTAAATAAACTTAACTGAGAAGAATCCTCCTTCATTGAGGAGTGGATAATTATGTCCCTAATTTTCCGTGCTGATATCTCCTCAGAGCCTATCAACTGTACAGGTCGCCCTGTATTCAGCTCATCTTCTTCTTCTTTTTTATTTTTTCTTTTTTTGGAGATGGAGTTTTGCTCTTGTTACCCAGGCTGGAATGCAGTTGTGCGATCTCGGCTCACTGCAACCTCCGCCTCCCAGGTTCAAGTGATTCTCATGCCTCAACCTCCCGAGTAGCTGAGATTACAGGCGCCCACCACCACACCTGGCTAATTTTTTGTATCTTTAGTAGAGACAGGGGTTTCGCCATGTTTGGCAGGCTAGTCTCAAACTCCTGACCTCAGGTGATCCTCCCGCCTCGGCCTCCCAAAGTGCTGGGATAACAGGCGTGAGCCACTGTGCCTGGCCTCAGTTCATCTTTAGAAAAGTCAGCCAAGCCATGTCAGAGATCTTGGCTCTAAACAAATATAGGTTAAATTTAAAAAGACAGAAGAGGGGGCTCCCTCTATGGTTTGAGGTCTTAAGGCTCTGCCAATAAATCCCAGCCACAGGGCTGGGATTTAAGGCCCTTCACGGCTTCACATGTCTCATATGACACCAGATTCCCTTTTTTCCTTACTCATTCATTCCTTCCCTGATGCCAGATTCCTTTTTTTCCTTACTCATTCATTCCTTCCCCTGCTACAATGCTCCTTTTTCCCCTTCTTCTTAGCGCATTTCATCAGGAGACAAAAACGTCAAACATTTCCATGGGTAAACAGAAATCTGCTGGCCTTTCCACCACCCCCCTCCTTTATGCCTACTGTTATTATGAGCGGTAACAATGTAATCTGCCTCAGGCACCTCTCTCCATCCATGCCAAGCAGGTCATTCTCCTTTTATCAGAAGGGAAAGTGGGTCATCACATTTTAGTGCATGTTGACACGACTGCTAATAAAAGCAAGATAAGAAGTTCCTGCCCTTAAGGTGCCTTAACCTCTGCTTTGCCTAAAAGATACTTCACAGTTCCCACACTGGAGTAGGAACTGGAAAGTGACTTGATACCACATTTCCTTAACCATACAGAGGTGAAGGAGGTAACGGGATATTTGTAAAGTGCAGTAACAACTCCTAATTCAGGAGGTTACTCCTCTCTCATTCGGGTTAGCAACACGGTTCCTTTAAGAAGACCACAATGGGCCAGGCATGGTGGCTCATGCTTGTAATCCCAGCACTTTGGGAGGCTGACACAGGTGGATCACGAGGTCAGGAGATCGAGACCATCCCGGCTAACATGGTGAAACCCTGTCTCTACTAAAAATACAAAAAGAAATTAGCCGGGCGTGGTGGCGGGCGCCTGTAGTCCCAGCTACTCGGGAGGCTCAGGCAGGAGAATGGCATGAACCCCGGAGGCAGAGCTTGCAGTGAGCCGGGATCGCACCACTGCACTCCAGCCTGGGCGACAGAGTGAGACTCTGTCTCAAAACAAAAAATAAAAATAAGGCCACAATGAGGGCTGGGGCGCGGTGGCTCACGCCTGTAATCCCAGCACTTTGGGAGGCCGAGGTGTTAGGTTTATCTAAGGTCAGGAGTTTGAGACCAGCCTGGCCAACATGGTGAAACCCTGTCTCTACAAAAAGTACAAACAGCCTGTAGTCCCAGCTACTCGGGAGGCTGAGGCAGGAGAATGGCGTGAACCCAGGAGGAGGAGCTTGCAGTGAGCCGAGATAGTGCCACTGCAGTCCAGCCTGGGCAAAAGAGGGAGACTCCATCTCAAAAAAAAAAAAAAAGTACAAACATTAGTTGGGCATGGTGGCGCAGGCCTGTAGTCCTGTAGTCCCAGCTACTCGGGAGGCTGAGGCATGAGAATCACTTGAACCCGGCAGGCGGAGGTTGCAGTGAGCCGATATGCCACCGTACTCCAGCCTGGGCTACAGAGTGAGACTCCATGTCAAAAAATTTAAATTAAATTCAATTAAATTTTAAAAAAAGAAGGTAACAATGAACTAGGAGGCTGACATCTCAAACAACAGAGGCATGAACAAGATAATTCCCTTTTGAATCATGTGTCTGAAAATGGTAGTAGTAAACATAGAGACCTACCAAGTGGCTTTCAAACTTTTCAAATTTGGAAGTATTAATATGAAGGAACTTTTATCCAAAAGTATAAACAAATACATCAACAGAAGCTAAGCTGTTCTCAGGCCCCCACCTGGAGAAGCAGATCCCTATAGGTAGCCAGGACACAGTTTGAAAATCACTAAACCACAGCCTACACACCATTTGAGAAGTTCAAAACTAGATTTTGTTCTTCCTTTCCTTCTATCTCTTTCTTCTCTTTATGCCCATTACTGAACTCTCCAATGTCCTCTCAAATATAAAATTCCCAGTTAGATCCCAAATTCACATACAAGTAATCTAAGAAATACATTCTAATGCAGGATCCTTTTTACAACCTATCTCTACAAACATCTGGACACCTTTTCCATAAGGCAACTTGGCAATATGCATCAAGAGCCTTAAAAAATCCCTATCTTTAACTCCGTTGTTCTGTTTCTAGGAATTTATTCATTTAAAAATGCACATACAAATGTTTAAACCCACTGATTCAACACAGCATTATTTATGCTGATAAAATAAATGAAACAAGCTAATTGGTCAACAATAGAGGAAACTATTTAAATAAATTATTCTATTCATATGACAAATCTACTGTGGTTTGGCATTAAATTGCTTCTAATAGGCTGGGCTCGGTGGCTCATGCCTGTAATCCAAGCACTTTGGGAGGCCAAGGCAGGCAGATCGCTTGAGCCCAGGAGTTCGAGACCAACCTGGGCAATAATAGAGAAACCAAGTCTCTACTAAAAATACAAAAAATTAGCCGGGCATGGTGGTGCACACCTGTAGTCCCAGCTACTCACGAGGCTGTGTTGGGAGGATCACCTGAGCCTGGGAAGTTGAGGCTGCAGTGAGCCATGATTGTGCCACTGCACTTCAGCCTAGGCAAGGAGAGTGAGACCCGGTCTCAAAAAAAAAAAAAAAAAAAAAAACCTTCTAAAATAATGAAAACTACAAAAAAAATCATGACAATGCTATACAGTATAACTGGAAAAATGTAGAGATAAATGGATGGATAGAAAAAATATGAAATTTACTTACTGAATTGAAATACAAAATTTAATACTATCTTCTTTGAAAAAAGATACACCACATGTTGGATTATAGAAAAAAAAAGCAACATAAAAGTTTATCTGGAGCTAACTTGCTCAGTGACACTATATCCTGGTGTTCTTGGGAAGTTAGTATATATAATATTTCTATTAGTTTCTAATGTTTTCATGCATCACTCTCCTTTCAATATGATATTTATTTAAATTAGGCCTAAGGAAAGAAGTCTCTCTATCAATCACGGAATATTTTGACTGAAGAGCTCTTCAAAATGTATACTGTCCAATCTGATTATATCTACATTTGAAGTCCATGATAAATCTATCCCTAAATATTTCTAAAGATTAGGCTATCACAGGTGACAGTTTATAAAGTGCTTGTTGTATGCCAGACACTCAGCCAGATATTGCAATTACAAGAGAGGAATAAAAGCGCAGTTCTTGCCTTCAAAGAGCTCAGGGACTGAGAAAGTAATGGACAAACAGCTATAGTGAGGTGAAAGCTAAGAAAGTGTACACAACATTGAGGATGGCGGAATCACAGAAGTCTCAGAAGAGGTGGCATTTGTGGACATTGTTGAAAGATACATCATTCTCTAGGTGCCAATGAGAAGGGAGGAGAAGAGTCTAGAAAGAGAAAAGGACAGAGGCATATGTTTAGGGGACACGACTTTCCAACAGTAGGAGTATAAGGTATAAATTATGGGGGTGAAAGCTGGGGTTGGGGGCGTGGTTACCAGCTGACAATAAATAAGGCTGAAAAAACAGGAACCTATACAGCAAGCCCAGGAGTCTGAATTTTAACATGCAGCCAGTGGCAAATCTCCACGAAATTGTGAACAGTGGAGTGACATGGTCATTTTACTTTTTTTTTTTTTCCCCTGATACGGAGTCTCAGTCTGTCACCCAGGCTGGAGTGCAGTGGCGAGATCTCCACCTCCCAGGTTCAAGCCTGCCTCTGCCTCCCGAGTAGCTAGAATACAGGCACGCACCACCAAGCCCAGCTAATTTTTTGTATTTTAATACAGACAGGGTTTCACCATGTTGGCCAGGATGGTCTCCATCTCCTGACCTCGTGATCTGCCCACCTCGGCCTCCCAAAGTGCTAGGATTACAGGCATGAGCCACGGCTCCTGGCCCATTTTACATTTTTTAAGATGGCAAGGTAGAAGTGGGTGGAAAGGAAACAGGCCAAGAGCCTACGGAAATCTAAAGGGGCTGAACACAGCAGTGGCCTGAAGATGAAGAGATGAAAGAAGGAAAGACATTAGGACAAAGGTGACTAACTGGATGAGGAGCAGGAGACAGAAGTGCAGCCTCCTGGCCAGGCGCAGTGGCTCACACCTGTAATCCCAGCCCTTTGGGAGGCCAAGGCGGGCAGATCACTTGAGGTCGGGAGTTCGAGACCAGCCTGGCCAACATGGTGAAACCCTGTCTCTACTAAAAATACAACAAAAATAACCAGGCATGATGGTGGGCATCTGTAGTCCCAGCTACTTGGAGGCTGAGGCAGGAGAATCGCTTGAACCCGGGAGGCAGATGTTGCTATAAGCCAAGATCATACCACTGCACTCCAGTCTGGGTGACAGAGCGAGACTCCCTCACAAAAAAAAAAAAAAAAAAAAGAAGTATGGCCTCCTTTTGTCTGGAAGACTGTCCCCATCTTCCCAGGGCCCTCTCCTTCCTTCAAACAGTTCTCTGCTGGAAAGAACTCTACAGTGAAAGCTCTTCTGTGACCAACCAAAATAACTCTTTATCCTTTTACACTAATTTTTTTATAGTATTTAGAACTATCAAAAAGTCATTATTTATTTGTTTGTTTATTTTTTGTCTCTCTCTCCAGATACCTAATGATAGCCAAATGATACCTATATAGTTCATGGCTGTATCCTAGAACTTAGACCAGGGCCTGGCACATAGTAGGAGCTCAATAAATATCTGTTGAGTGAATGAATGAATGGAAGGGAGGGAAGGAGAAAAAAGGAAGGCAGGCAGCCTACTCAGATTGGTAGTTTGAGTGCTTGACTAAAACGTGATGTCATAAGCGAGAATCAGAAATATGGGAGAAGAAAAGAGTTGGAACACAACAATTGACTGTGTCAGGCTCTGGAATGTTTATTCAGCTCAAGTATTGTCTTCTGACTTTTTTTTTTAAGAGACAGGGTCTAGCTCTGTTGCCCACGCTGGAGTGCAATGGTGTGATCATAGCTCACTGTAACCTCAAACTCCTGGGCTCAAGGGATCCTCCTGCCTCAGCCTCCCAAGTAGCTAGGACTACACCACCCCACCTGGCTAATTTTTTAATTTCATGTAGAGACAGGGTCTCACTATGTTACCCAGGCTGGTGTAGAACTTCCAGCCTCAAATAATCCTCCCACCTCAGCCCCCCAAAGCACTGGAATTACAGGCATGAACCACTGCACCTGGCCCCTTACTACTGTTTGATGTCTTTCCTGCTAACACTGGATGTAAAAGAAAAGGATAAAAAGGAGATCAGAGAATGCCTGCTGAGTGACTACAGTACTTAATAAAAGCAAGTACTTTACAAACAGTACCTCCTTCCATCCTCACCATATTAGTATCTCTTTTTCCATATGAAGAACTGAGACTAAGGGGTTCAGTGACTTACACACAGTGACACTGCTGGAAAATGGCAGAAGCAAAACTAAAACTCAGGTCTCATGACTCCCACACCATCCACTGCACAATGTTAGAAGCAAACCAACACTTTCCATACACTTCCAGAATACTGTTAGGTTCATCCTCTTCCACTTCAAGATGCTTTTCAAACCAAAGTTTCAAATTTACAAGAAAAAAAATGGCTTTTGCTGTCATATTTTTCTATGTCTAAAAAATAAATTGCATAAGACTGACCTGTTAAGTTTCTAAGACTTGATCAGATCACTTAAAATTCCAGTTTGAACTCTACCATGTGGAAAAAAGAGTCTTAAATGAGATAGTAATCATACATCCAAAATCATCCCTTTCATTCGCAATCACATACACAGACCTCTGCATCCCTTTGCAACACTACATAGAGACCAAAGTAAACGTTTTATCCTGTGAGCTAACAACAGGCACCACTGGACTAGCATCTAGTCCCTTAAACTAACAGCTGAAAGCTGATAGAATATGCCAGACAAGTCAGAGAATTTAGCCAGCAGAGCTGCTCAGATTTAAATTGTGCTATTTGAAACTTAGACCACTTGAGACAACAGTTCACTTTTCTCACTGGAACAACAGATTCAACCTCTTGGCCCTGTGAAAGTCATCTGAATATATTTAGCCGAAAGAAAAATAAAAAGAGAAAGAGAGAAAGAAAGAAAGAAAGAAAAGAAGAGGGGAAACTTCTATCTCCTGATTGAAGATATATTCAGCACTCTGATTTTTTTATGCACATTTGATCATCCTGTTGACAGCCTTAGAAGTTAAGTAATATGGACTGCTGCACAGAGGTTTCAAACCTTGATGGAAACCAATGGCAGGCTCCTTTTGACAGTCAAATAATGACAAGCACGTTGCAGGCCAATGCCCGTCATTCACCAACATCTCCAACCTGCTCCAACTGCTGCACAGTGACTAAGTGGAGGGTCACAGGTTAAGCTCCAAGAAGCCAGCAATGAAGGGCAACTGTCATGCACCACTGCCTATTGTGAAGCAGCAAGGAGTGGCTGTCTCCTTCTGAACATGCAAAATGTTCTCATTCTGTCCAGGCAGAGACACATCTGAAGGTCCTAAATGAGACCATTGCCAATTCATGAAGCTCCAAACTGACAGCATGCCATTCAAGCTGTCTCAAATTTGACTTTTTTTCCTATTTCAAATCACAAATGCATGCAAAGTGTACCGTTAAGCATAACTCCTCAGCCATGGTTTTAAGCATGCTCTGCTTTTAGACACAGAGGTAGCCTCAGACACATACACATTCTCAGATCCTAAAAAAATGAAAGAAAATGCAAAGTTAATTTATTCTTCCTTAGGGAGTTTCTAATTCAAAATGGCACAGAAAAAAACTGGATACAGATTTTCTAGGAAAGTTCCTACATGTCTACAAAACAAAATAATCTTTAAGAAGGACTAGTTTCATCATAATATGACCATACTATTATGAGAACTATGAATATTAGTGTGTGTATATAGAATTTTATTTAATGAAAAATAATGTAACTTTAGGTACACAGTAGTTCATCGACACGTTTTATATTTTTTTAGAGTCTGTTTATAAAATCGTAGTCCACAAATGATTCGGAGTCCAGTATATGACACAAATACCTCCTTATACAATTCTAAGTTTGGGCTCTTATTGCTTTTCTATGTAGTAGAAATACATGATTGTATTAAGATGTGTGTGCATTAACATATAACCTGTAAAGAGGTTTCTTCTTTATCTTAATTGAGTAAAAAGAAATGTCTTATCTCATTTACAGGCCACATGATTGTCATTAAGAGACTAGCTAGGATCAAGAATTAAGTTGGACAGGTCTTCTTACAGCCTTTTCATCAACAACAGGATTTCTAAGAAACAGAGCCTTAAGTGGCCCTCATCAGACACAGCCTTTAGAGGTTTGAACTTGAAAATGATTTTATATAAAAGTGTGGGTCTACACCAGAGGCAACACTAGTCACTCTTTAATTCCTGATCACTACCACCCACCCATCCTTAAGTGAGCCTGGGGAGAGGAAATAACCCATCATCTACAAGGAACAAAGCCAAGACATCCCACTATCAAAGCTTATATGAACAAAGGTCAACTAATTGCCCTATTCTCCACCAACAAGAATATAGCTAGTTTCTAATATACATCTGCAGACAGCAAAACATAAATTATTTTAAGTACTATATGAGCATGTAGCAACCTTCCACTCTTAGGCAAAAAATAGAAATTGTGGTACATAAATCCAGATTACTATATATAGTTTTGATCCAGAAAAATATTCCAAGCCATAAGTACACACTCACATACTATTTGGATAGCTGACCAAATAATGCTGTTCACAATGAAGATCATTCTACAATACAAACGACTTGAGAAATATTTGAATATGAAGTGACTTCTCTTTCCAGCAGCATAATCTGAGTGGGAAAATTCCTTATCTAATATTCAGGCACATATGTACATAAAATCACAAAGACTGAATTGAGAGACAGGAACATCTTTCCCAAATCCTGTATTTAGACCTGAGTTGCAAACCTCACAGTATAACGTGAACTAATACAGGAAAAATAAAAGAAAGTTCTCCATCAGACACCACAGGACAAATGAAAAGGAAGTACTCCTGCAGACATCACAAAGTACTAATGGTACTCATATTCCTAAAGGATAATACAGAACAAAAGTTAAAATGACTTCAAAAACAGCTTAGCTGATTAATCAGTCACATATCCATAATGAATAACAAAAGTAACCCAAGAATTTAGGAGAGGCAGATCCCTGAGCAGATCCTAAGAAAATTTTACTGGACTTGAATAAGTTCAATGCTCAAATTATTAAATTATCAGCAATTTCCTATACTACAGGAAATAGAGGGTATGGTGCCTCAGTTTGTTGTTCTCAATCCCAGATTCAGAGGACCAAGCTGAATTTCTTCCTCGGGGCTTCCGACTCTGTGGCTTTACATGAAGAGTCCCCACTTCATCCTTTCATGTAGGAAAAGAAACTGACCAGACATGAAATGGTCATAAAATCCACCCATTTCCCCTATTCAAATATCTTACTGGGGGGAATAATGGCAATTGGCCAAAAAAGGCAGGTAGACACATTCTGGATTTGCTAAAGCCAAGCATGACAGTTTCCCATGAACATTCAAGAGGAGGAGCTAGCCCTCATATCTATTCTCTCTAACCCAGGACACAGTAATAATTCTCAACAATAGGATTTCTAATCACAAATAGAGCCCTAGTGGCCCTCATCAGAGACAGTCTTTAGTGGTACAAATGAACTTGAAAATAAACATTATATACAGGTGTTGGTCTACACCAGCACTGTAGACTGGTCTCAAACTCCTGACTTCGTGGCAGCACTGGTGTAGACCAACACCTTTAAGCTCTGATCACTATCATCCACTCTTCCTTAAGTGACCCTGGGGAAAGGAGATAACCTGTCATCTGTAAGGAATACAGCCAAGATACCCGATTTTTCAGACATTATTCATCCAACAAATGTCTGGGGAATGAATTAGTATGTGAACTCCCCAATACTCCTTGTCAAACTTTCTACTGGGCTGATGGACAAAGGAGTACATGAGGATGGCATTTCTTAGAAATAAATAGGTTTGATTCATATCCTCAAAAGATCAGGATGACAACTGCTGGGTTCTACTTTCCCTGTTCACCCACCATCACCTGGTTCTATCTTTCCATATATCCCAAATGTCAAGTTTAATATCTAAAACATCTTTCATCTGAATGTGTGATTCGGCAAGAACTTTTCAAGACGATGCTGAATTCAGCAACATCCAAAAGCAGGCAAATTAGTGACTCCTGCTATTTCAGTGTTCCACAGATCAGTGGAGGTGAGTAGGAACTCCCTCAAATGGAAAATGTGGCCCCAACAACCCTATCCTGGTATTTGTACCAGGTGCTGACAGCAAGCAAGAGTCCCCTTAGACCTAAACCTAGGTTACCACTCTCCCTCCTTCCACCATGTGCCTTTTCGTTAGGTCCTTGGTGACAGTGACAAAGCATCTAGTTTTGGGTTTTTGTCTTTCTTTTATAAATGAAGGCAAAAGCCTATATGATTATAGCTCAAATAATTTTAGAAACATTTGCTACATACTTGTGATGAGGCATGGGGAATAAAGTTAAATAGGAGCCTTGCTCTTCTCTCTGCCTGATTCTGTAAAGTTGAGATGTTTAACTGAAGTGCCTAAGTGCTTTGAGATCATTAGAAGTATGAGCTGACCCAACCAGTGACTCGTTTTCCTCCTTTCAGTAGAACAAAGGCCAGACACACTCATTTTACCATATTCATTGTACACTGAACTGTCAGTGCAAGGAGTACCAGTTGCCTCCAGGTCATGAAATAATACTAAAAACTTTATAATCATTCATTGATTTAGTTTTCAGCATACTATATCATTTGAATCCAATGGGAGCATAAAGAGCTATTTGTGAGGTCAACCACGGTACAGACAGATGCTGACATGCTATTGATGGCAAGGTGGAAAGAAATTGCTAAATACAGCAGATCAATACCTCGTTTCACTGTTACAGCCTTCTGCAGACATAAAATATATATCTTTACAGCTACAAAAATAATAATAATGAAAGTGGGAGATAAATGCTTCCCTCAAGGTAAACTATTTGATTAGCTAAGGGCAAAGGTGACAGCAGCAGTTACACTAAAGTAACTTTATAGTCTTAAATAAAAACAGGAGGAAGAGCAGTAGATGAAATGGCAAAATGAATCGGGACACATAGGTGGTTCAGACATAACTCTTTTAAAAAACACAGTGATAGGTAAAGGGCCACCAAAATCTATGATTTCTCCTATGGCTACAAATGCAGTTTCCTTAGATCTATTCTGTCATATGGTTTTACACAAAACATTTTTTTTTTTGAGGTGGCGTCTCACCCTGTCACCCAGGCTGGAGTGCAGTGGTGCAACCTCAGCTCACTACACCCTCTGCCTCCCGGGTTCAAGTGATTCTCCCGCCTCAGCTTCCCGAGTAGCTGGGATTATAGGCACACACCACCACACCCGGCTAATTTTTTGTATCTTTAGTAGAGACGGGGTTTCACCATGTTGGCCAGGCTGGTCTCAAACTCATGATCTTGTGATCCACCTGCCTCGTCCTCCCAAAGTGCTGGGACTACAGGCGTGAGTCACCACACCTAGCCTACACAAAACATTTTCTAAACAAAATATTTTCTACTGGTGATGGAGAGTAGATTGACAGTTAAGGTTAAATAACTGTTCAGTAAAGTAAAAAAAAACAAAAAACAAAAAGCTTAACTTCCAGTCTATACATGTTTCCATTTGACAAGAAATGCTGAGAGTCATCCACATTTGTAGCATCTTACTAGACACAAAAAACAAATTTATAGCAGTGTTGTCAGCCAGAGGGATCTTATAATCCCCATAGGGAAAAGAGAATTACTGTGTATAAAACACTACTATGTATAAGCAATCACAGAATGTAAAATTTAATATGACCTAATGTCAACCACATACGGTACCATACACCAGTAAGTGTACCATACACAAACTTACCGTTAGTATCATACTTTTTGACACAGGAAATAAAGTCGATAAGGAAAGAGATGAAGGGAATAATCCTCAAACGCTTCATGAAAGAGGAGGGACTGAAGAAAAGACCTCAGGGTCTGGTGGATCATATAATCATTAAAATAGTTTTTATTTCTCAGATGAAACTCTTTTTGTAGATCTCCAAAGTTTGAGCTTACAAACAACCAAGGAGAATTTACCATCAATTATCTGAGATATGAAGTCTCCCAGTAATCTTTAAAAGCAGCATAAAGGGTAAGTATCTCTGTTTTTTCAAAAAATTATACTTTTTCCGATTGAAATGAATGGTTTAAAAAAAATATGGGGTCAGAGGGTGACAGGAGCACATTGTGCTGTCATAATGCTGAAATGTCAGTGGTTTGTGAAATCTTTCGGTGACCAATATTCAAAAAGAGAGTATGAAATACCTACCCAGAAAATACTATCACTCTGCATTTGGATAGTGGTTAGCAATTTTAAAACAACCTGTTAACCTAAGACTGACTTATATGATGACATTTATTTCCCCAAAGAACATGGGAACTCTCAGGTAAGTAAAAGAGACTTACTTGATACAATTATCACCCTTCCATAGCAATGAACAAAATAAATTAAAAATAAAAAATAAATCTCAGTGCAAGAGAAACAATGAAAATGTAACTGCAATTGAAAGGGAAGGAATAATCATACATTTATTTTTCATCCAATTGAGAAAAAAATTTAAAAAATATTAATAGCTGTTCTAAATGGTATAAAAATAGAAAATATTTTTTATCAATTTTATAATTTGTTATCAATCTAAATCAACTCCACTATTTTATTAGTCTATATACTTCGGAACAGAGTATAATGTCTCTAGCCGCTCTTCTGCAGAGGAAATGAGACTGAGCCAAAAGGTTGACATCCTCAAGTTACGCATGTGCACTTCACCAGACGGTGTGTTGATGTAGCTGTCTAGGTCACCCCGAGTAAACTGGGAGAAGCAACGTGATTGGGGCAGGGCTCCTAAGTCTTGGTCCAATTGAGGATCACTTAGTACTTCATGTTTGAAAGTAGGTCTCAGGCCAGGTGCAGTGGCTCATACCTGTAATCCTAGGACTTTGGGAGACCAAGGCAGGCAGATAGCTTGAGTCCAAGGGTTTGAAACCAGCCTGAGCAATATAGTGAGACCCAGTCTCTACAAAATGTACAAAAATTACCAGGCTTGGTGGCGCACACCTGTAGTCTCAGCTACTGAGGAGCCTGGGGTGGGAGGACTGCTTGAGCCTAGGAGGTCGAGGCTGCAGTTAAGTTATGACTGTGCCACTGCACTCCGGCCTGGGTGACAGAGCAGGACCCAGGACTCTGTCTCAAAGAAAAAAAGAAAAACAAAAAGAAAAGTACATCTCAGAAAACATCCAGTCAACAAATATTTACTGTATATCTGTCAACAAAGTTCTGTGCTAGATACTTCAGAAGACACAGATATATATATATATATATCTTTTTAAGTTTCTGTGTTCCTAATACAAAGAAATAATAAATGTTTGAGATGATTAATATGCTAATTATCCTGATCTGATCACTATACACGATATGTATCAAAACATCACTATGTACTCCATGAATATGTACAATATTGTCTATTTCAAAATAAGTTTCTGTTCCTAAGAACTTGATAATTTCTACATGGTGGGGAGGGGGAGAAGTGGTGGATGAGATAAGAATGCTAAAAACCTATTTTAAATCATATTTATATCTACATAACATTGTTAGTATTCAAAGTTCTTTTACATTTATTATCTTATTGATGACATCTCAGATGAAGCAGGGAAGGGAGTTATTATCCCCATTTTACAGATGAAACATCACAGAGATTGGAGGACTCATACAAGGTAATGCGTAGTAAGTGGCATATGTGAAACTCCAAGTTTAGCCTTCCAACTACTAGTGATGTGCACTGGTAGTTGGAATGTGAGACTACAAGTTTAGCCCTCCAACCACCAGTGATGTGCACTGGTAGTTGGAGAGCTAAACTTCCACTAACTATAGCAGGCTACTTACTATTTGTGTGGAGTGAAAGGGGAATGGGGGAATTCAGGGTATTCATTTAGGAAACATTAGTTCAGTACCTATTGTGTTCAAGACTGCGGACATTGGGGTACAAAGAAAAATAAAGTATAGTCTATATAACTAAGGTATGAGAAAGAAAATGAAAAAAATCATTAGAATACTGAATAAGTGCTATAAAAACATGCACAAATTGCTACAGAAACCGAAAAGATAAAACTATTTTAAGATTTTGAAATACTTCCCATATTAAACAAAAAAGAATAAAAATGAATAAGTAAGCATTCATCTCAAGATGTTGCCAAAAGAAGCTTAGGCAATGCAGGACAAAGAAAACAATAAAAACAAAGGTAGAAATTAATGAATTAGAGCATAAACAAATTCAAGAGCTTGTTAAAAAAAAAAAAAAAAAGACTACCAGCAAATATAGTCAATTTTTAAAGAGAAGACATGAATGTACAAAGTTATAATTTAAAAGAAGAAGGAAAAAGTGAATATGGAATTTTTTAAATTATAAAACTATACACAATTCTACCCTAGTAAACCAGAGAATGTTATGCTCAATGCCATGTCAATAAATGTAAAACTCTCCCATTCTAAGATATAATGACCAAAATTTACTCAAGAAGAAAACTAAACAGACAATAGCCAGGCGTGGTGGTGCACGCCTGTAATCCCAGCTACTTGGGGGGCTGAAGCAGGAGAACTGCTTGAGCCCGGGAGGCAGAGGCTGCAGTGAGCTAAGACTACAGCCTGGGTGACACAGCAAGACTCTGCTCAAAAAAAAAAAAAAAAAAAAAAGAAGAAGAAGAAGTAAAGTTCAAACTTCCAACAGGCAAATAATCCTAATGCTTTGTAAATGGTTCCCAAGCAGACAGGGAGGAGGAAAACTCTGCAAGTCATTTTATGATACTAGCATAATACGATACCAAATTTGACAAAAGAAAGCACAAAAAAGGAGTTGCTCAATATTTTTACTCACTTTACCTTCTTCTACTGTGATCTTATCCCCATCAGCCAAAAATGCTTTATTAGGCTTTACAAACTGTAGCTTGAATTATGTTCAACATGTATGTTATATATGCCCCATTCAAAGATTCTGATATACCCTCAACCCCTGGAGTACCACTCTGCGGTTTCCATAAGAATCCCTGATACTGACCCATCTTACTTTCCTAATTGAAATATACTAAAATGTTGAATTCAGCAATATATTAAAAGACCTATATAATATAACCAAGTAGGCTTTATCCCAAGGAACCATTATTAGAAAGTCTAATAAATTACATTTTATCAGTAGAAGTAAAGATACTACCATCTAAAGAGATGTCCAAAAAATGTTCCTAAAATTCAATAAAATTCAACCTCAGTCCCTGAAAAAAACAAAGTAAGAATCAAAGATAACTGCCAACAACTACCACTTTACTTAATACTAGAATCCCAAAGTATAACTGTTGAAGACATGACTATCTGCTATAACCACTACCAACTGGAGGTTCTAGACAAGGTAATAATAGAAGGAAAAAAAAGGAGAGGAGAGTATAATTACTGAGAGAGGAAAAAACAAATTATATTTGCAGAGAAGTAGATTATCGACCTCGTAAATATCCAGAAAACCCAAGAAAATCATCCAAAACTATTAGAATGATACGAATGCATTCTGTATTGTGGCCAAATACAAAAATAGCAAACACATAAAAAACTTTCTTAAGTATCATTTAAAAAACACAATTTTTAAATATCCCATTTTCAATAGTAACCAAAAAATAGTAATCAAAAATATAAAATACCCACGTATTTTACATAAAGTAATAAATGGTGCCCAACTGAACAAAATTACAAAGCTTTCTGAAGATCATAAAACTTAAATAAATGTAGAGACAGATAATTATTGAATGAGAAAAATGATTTACCATAAATATTTCAGTTATTTCCAAATTAATGTATAAATTTAATGCAATAACAATTAAAATACCAAAAGACTGGTGGGGCACATGGGGGACCTTGAAAAGGTGATTTTTAAATTTACCTGGGAAAAAATTTAGGTTGTCTTCTCAAAGCAAGAGATGAGCCACAGAATTTTTGAAAGTAAAGACTAATTATAGGGGCCTCATGCTGCCAAATATAGAAAGATATTATAAATCGATGGCAATTAAAATGATGTGTCAAAGTAAAAACAAACAGGATAAAAAGCAGATCTGATTATTTAAGCATTCAAATCAGTACGTAAAAGATAAGTCAGTAAATGCAGGCAGCGATATCTGATTGGCCTTGGGGAAGAAAGATTTCCACATCTACTCCATACCATAACACCAACTAAATTCTAGACACATTTTAACAATTACATGAAAAAAACATAAAATATTAATAACCAGAAGAACACGTGACTGTTAATCTAATACTGACGGGGAAAATGTTTTTCTAATTAAAAACGAAGGAAAACTTTTGAATAACAAAAATATAAAAGTCAGGCAATAAACAAACTGGAAAAATATTTCTATCACATGATTAGTAAATAACATCCCTAATCTACAAAATATTTTTCCAAATCAGTAAGAAAAGACAAACACGTTAGCAAAATGAACAAAGCCTATATGAATAAACAAATCACAAAAGAACTATATTTGGCCAATATAAATGGTGGGAGGAAATTCAACCAAATATAATAATTAGGAAAATACAAATTAGTTCTACAAGTTCCTACTTCTCCTCCAAATTAGCAAACATTTTTGTTTTCTGATAATTCCCAGTGTTAGAGTGGATGTACCAATAAGCATTCTCACATATTGCTTCTTTAAATTGGAAACTGGCATTACCTCCCCGGGTGGCAACTTGACAATGAGAACCAAACATCTTAACAAAAGTTAGCCCATACAATTCTCCTTTTAATTTACCCTATGAAACATTCCAAAGATTTGCAGAGATTTATGTACAAGAATGTTCACTAAAGGATAACCTATGATAGGATGGAAAAAAATCCATAAAATACTATACAATTGGAATTATATGAAAAAAATATAATATACTGGATGGTAAAAAAAGGCAGAGTAAAAAATATACAAGTTATCTTTCTAATTTTTGTTTAAAATATATCTTATATAAATATAGATCATAAATATATTTAAATAAAATTAGTCATACTGTATATATTATATATAAGCATAATAACAATATTCTAAGCAATACACTAATATAAAGTAACAGTATTTATCTCTGAAGAGTATGAGACTTTTTTCTGCCTCATATTTTTCCATATTTGTTAGTTTTTCTAAAATAAAAAATTATTATGTAATCAGAAAAAAAATTTCATTAAGAAATTTAAGAAATGCTTCTCTATCTCATATACCATATACTTATATATACAGTGTGGTTCTATATTTACAAAGCTGACTTTCATAAGCTACATATGAAAAATAATTTCATTACTTTAATAGTCACACGCATAATAATAATAACCTTATATAGCACTTACCCCAACAATATTCTAAATGCTTTACATATATTAAATCATTTAATCTTCACAACTATTATGATCCCCATTTTACAGATGAAGATTGAGGCTCAAGGAGATTAGGTGACTTGCCCAAGATCACTCAGCCAGTAAATAGAGCTAAAGGATTCCACGTTCTTAACCACCACAGGCTACAGTTTCTCCTCATAAACTATACTCTAAAGCAATAAGACTGATTTATACATAAATGCCAGAACATAAACAACATAAGCACTATTCTCCTTTCAAGTAGCCTCCTTGGGAAACTCTATACATATCCAAAGATGTGATCATTGATCAAAACATTTTTGGAAAACTTTCCTTTGACTATCCCCCTAGGGTGGTAAACATGTCTCCAGTGAGGAAGGAAGAGATTTCTTTCAAACAGCTACGAGTCATTCAGAAACAAGTCTCAAAGTGGATGTCAGAATTCTGCTTTTGATAACACAGCAAAAAAAACCAATGAGGCTGATTTTACTATTGCGCCCATGCTCCCAAGATGTACACATTCACAGTAGACTAGTATTTACTATACTGCATTATTATAATTATTTGTTTACATGCCTGTCTTCCTCCTAAACTGAGGTCCTCAATGGCAAAGATTATATCTTACATTTCCTCAAGTCTCCAGCCTGTAATCCAAGTCCTGGTACACAAAGGGTACTAATTAAGTATTTCTGAATGAACTCTACAGAGAATGTCACACAAATGCTTTCAGCTATAACAACATATTAGAATAAATATACTGCCAAGAGGGCATCTGAGTCTATATACAAATAAACATATAAGGTATGTGGAAAGAGATTATAATGAAAAAAATGGGAATTTTACAAAGTTCCCAAAATTCCAAATATTCAGGAAGATAGAAATCAGTTTTTAATGGGTCTTCTCATAATAATGTTTAGCTGTAGTCATTTCTCACAAGACATAAGAGGGGGAGCGGATATGCCTCATTGTCTAAAAAGCAATCTACTGAACCAAGGATGCAGAAATAAACATAAACTTTCTCAGACAACGATGCAAAAACACATCTGCTCCACAGAAGACAGCAAGATGCATCCTGCCTATGGGTTCAATCGACAAACCACAACCTGGTGCCTGAAGTATAAATCAAAGAACCTTACATCCCTCGTACTTATTGACATTTGCTACCTGCAAATTTCTAATATGTGCAAGATGGGCCTATTTTTATTTACAGCACAAACCGCAGACTGAATGTAAAACAAGATGCTTAATAAATCCAGAGGAACATAAAACACCAGCATAACTCAGCAAGACAGACACTCACTCTTTAATTAAGTGGGTGATGTTCTGTTTAAAACAAAAAGACAACCCTGGGCTATAGCTAAGATTAAGCACTCAGTGTTGCAAGGGAAAAGCCAACCATTTTCAGGGCAAAGCCTTTAAATCATGAAAAATAAAGCATCTAATAGTCTGTATTCAATAGTAAGTAGACAGTCAGGACACAGACTGATTTGGATTAACACATTTTCAGTTATAACAAGTAATTTTACAGAGGATTAGTATCTTGATGGTCTGATCAATATGAGGCACCGCTGCTATTACATATGAAGAGAAAATTGCCCCTCTGGTAATAAAGTGTGCGTGTCTTCGTTCTCCTTCATTTGCTGAGTCCATTACTGTAATGGTTCCAGCATTAACAGCTGGGGCAATTTAAGCAGCAGGGGTCTGATGATTTTAAAAGCTGGGAACACTGGCTACTCATCCTTTCCTCCCTTGCAGTCTGCATATGCAACTCCTCTGCCTGGCCGTGGTTCCAACACAAGGATCGTGTTTTATGAGAACAATGACTACTATTTCCCAATTATTGTCTCATTAATAGTGTTACCAGCCAATAATGTAACTAAAACAAAAATGGCTCGCAGCATATTGGCTGCTGATTCGGTGAAAAATTGCACACTATTTACCTAAATAACAAGATTGACATGACAACAGGCTAGAGTCCACATAAACTGTGATGTTTGCATTCATTTGCCCGGTGCTATTCTCATATCCTTAAGCCCAAAAAATACTGTTGTGCTGACAGACAAAAAAAAAAAAATTTCATCAGCAGAATTTTCCATCTTTGTTTTCAAAAAATGGCAAACTGGAAAATGGTGAGATAATGGACGGCTGTACATAGAAATAGAAAATCCATATTAATGCAGCCTTGAGACTTTAATCATGCCCAATTCAGCAGAGTGAGTTAAGGTTGCAACATCAGCCCATTTTATATTATTACTGGAGAAATGCTGGCCCTTAAGGCTCAGCCTTGAATGATCCAATCACTAAATGAAGGTGCCAAAGGGCAGACTTAGGGCTAATGCAGAAATCAGAGCTCTGAATTTTCTGATCACAAACAATTATGAAAACACTCATGCTCTGGCAACAAATCTCCTCCTCAGAGCAGCTGCAACATAATTTGGTCCTTCAAACTGAATTTTCTACTTGGTTTCTACCAGTTGTAAAGGTCTTAACTGCCCTTTATCCATGTGGCAGTTTTTTAACATAAGGGGAGGCATGGTTATCTTGTAAGCAGGTCATTTCCAAAACTACAGAGTAAATAAATGATCAGCATAGCAACAGGACAGATGCTTATAGCAAAAACAAAAATGCACGTCTAATAGTCAAACTCATAGAATCAGAGAGTAGAAAGGTGATGACCAGGGCTGGGAGGATGGGAAATCAAGCGGCATAAAGTTTCAATTATACAAGATGAATCAGTGCCAGAGATCTGCTATACAACATTGTACCTACAGTTTACAATACTTTATTGTACACTTAAAAATGTGGTAAGAGAGTAGATCTTATGTTGTGTTCTTACCATAATAAAATACATTTTTTTAAATGCAAACCATGGCACCAATTCAAGGTTTAACTTTCAAACATGTGATGGCTTAACAAAGAGCATGCCAAGGACAAACGTTTGGAAACAAGCCCCTACCAACACAAATCTTCATCTCTTGAATCTGTTCTAACCCAACCCAAGGAATCCTAAGAATCCTCCCAGTTTACATTGTGAAATCAACCAGTGAGACAATTTTATAAAATATTACAAAACCAGTTTATAATAGAAGAGTAAATGAATGTGCTTAGCAGAACTCTAAATTCACCTTCTCTAAAGTGTGTTTTTCATTAAGGTTCCAAAAGTACCACCTTAACAAAAGTTCCTCTCCTCTAGAAGTTAGAAAGTCACACTTTAAATATAACTTTAGCAAGAAAACTGCCATAATAAACTAACAACAACAAAATACTCTAAATCTGAAAGGTAAACTGGCATTTTAAAATTGGAAGAGAACACTTGAAAACAAGTCTTGACAGTTGCTAAAGTATGTGTTGAACAGAAGAGTCTTGTTTCTCAAAATTAATGCCCACACCTATGGTATATTAATTTAAAATTCATAAGGTACTTAACCATTTTCCATTACTTCTTTCAAATTCCGGTTCCATCTCTCACTATTAGAAAGTCTACTGACCAATAACAAGTGATGATGCTCTTGGGAATTCATTCATTCATTGTTTGACAAGTATGGAATATCTACCATGTGTCTGGCAAAATCTTAAGGGCTAGGGATAAAATGGTGAATGACAAAACGGAAAAAAAAAAAACATGATCTCTACTTTTTTGGAGACTATCATCTACATGCCAAAATCTGTATCACTAAACTCAGTCACAGTAAATCTCATTAGCAGCCAAGGATCCAGAATCATAATTATGAAGGGTCACATGTATCACATAACAGATGCTGGACTCTCTCAACCATTTAATCTTTCTTCACCAGATACTTATTAATGTCTCCTTTGTGGAAGACATCCTGCCAGGTACAATGGAGAGATGAAAAGATGAATTAGACACAAATGCTATCTTCAAGGAAGCTACTGTTTGCTCAAAGTGTCTAAGACTTTTTTTGAATGGCTAATTTAGTTTTCAAAACCAATACTAGGAGGGTTAGGAAACAGGCCTGGAAATAACAGAAAGCAACAAGAACTCACTGTTACTCGATAGTTTAGCTGGTTAATTTTCAAGTAAGGTACAGTATTTAAAGTGGTTTGGAAACTATGATCAAATACACTAACTCTTCTTCTATTTACAGAAGTCAACTAAACCTCCGAAACAGTGATTAAAGGCTTACCCATATATTGAAGGAGAGATTAAGCAAAAAATAATAATGGATTTCGGGAAGAAGGAAAAAAAACAGAGTAGAATCTGTCAGGTGAGGTTTTCATTTTTCAAGTCCGCTGGTCTTTGGCCTAACACCAAAACTGTCCTATATTTAGTGTCCAGTTTAGATAAACTGGTGACATAATCTAGAATGGCCCATAATAAAAGTAGACTCCAAAAGAACCTTCTCCGGACCTCAATAAAATGCCAAATTTGAAATATAAAATAAGGTAAAAATACCCAGTCAGTAAAAACATAAATAACAAACTTTCTTTTGTTGAGTTATTGTTATTATTATTTAGAGACAGGGTCTCACTCTGTTGCCCAGGCTGGAGTGCAGTGGCACAATCACAGCTCACTGTGACCTCCAACTCCTGGTCTCAAGTGAGCCTCCTCCACCTTGGCCTCACAAAGCATTGGGATTACAGGTATAAGCCACTGCATTTGGCCAAGTTATTATTTTCATAACTCAATAAACCTTATCATTTAAAGTTGATAAGACAACTATCACCAAAAGCAGAAGAGTTTTTAAATCATGTTACTTAAAACGGTAGGTTACATATTCTGGATATTTTCCTTCATTGATAAAAATGTACATTACTCAAACAAAATTATTAAATGTTCTTAGGTATATAACCATTTCCATAATAAACCAGTTCTATTTTTAATAGTTTAAAAGATTATCTAACCTAAGCCAGCATAAGAGTCTTTGAAGCTAACTTGGATTTCAACATCCATAGCTTTTTATTCCATGACTAATGAAACAGTTTTAATGTTTCTGAAAAACCCCGTAAGGAAGCCCAGGCCTCTCATAAGGATACACCTTTAAACAGATCTTCTAAGGAAGGAATTCCATGACTACTAGGCCATGTTAGATCCTCTTTGCTACCATGTCCTCCCGTGATAAAATTCACCACTCTGCTGTTGGTACCTACTTACCTTCCATGGACAGCCAGCCAGTCAGTTCCATGGGACTGTGTCTGCCATCTTTACCCTGGTGCTGAGTACACTACTCGACACTTAATCAGGTTCCTTATCTGAACCACAGAACACAGAAAATGGTTTGAGTGACTATATTCTCAATTTTCTGAAAGGTGGTACAAAACTAGTACCATTCTGGCTGCATGGGAAATAAGTTAATGGAACCCCATTTGAGAAAATCCACTTGACTAGACACTCAACATAAGTTTACAGAATAAACGTCCTGGGATCAGAATACATATATATATATATATACATACAGAATATATATCTACTGGGGGCAGACAGGCAGTAGTGAAGGTGGTGGTGATGATGGTGATAATGATGATGATGATAACAATGTTTATTTTTAGTGTATGCCAGCAATGTTTTATGTGTTATATAATATCTCAATCCCTACCAGAACCATATCACTCCTATTTGATAGATGAGGAAATGGAGGCTCAGAGAAGTTAAATTGCTTGCGCAAGTAAATGAGGGAGCAGAATTCAATTTCAGGAGTCTGCATCTAAAGCTCCACACTACACCACTATATTGTAACTTAAGGGGCAAAACTGGATGACAGCAAAATGGAAAGCACATTTCCCACCTAAAAGGGAAGCCACTATTCAATTCTAGTTAGGAAAATGCATGCCCACTGTTACCAGATACTTGAGTTTTTCAAGAGAGTCAGACACCCAGATCTTTATGTGAAATCCCTCAACTTTTAAATATTAGAAAATAATTCTGAAACAACTTTTAGTTTGTTTGGGCCGAATAAAACTTACCTACAGCCAGGAGGCATATGTGGATTATAAATATGTGACCTCTAGAGGCCCCATCTTTCCTCAAAAATATACATGCAAAAATGCAAAATCTGGGCTGCGCATGGTGGCTCACGCCTGTAATCCCAACGCTTTGGGAGGCCGAGGCGGGTGAATCACAAGGTCAGGAGTTCGAGACCAGCCTGGCCAACATGGTGAAACCCGTCTCTACTAAAAATACAAAAATTAGCTGGGTGTGGTGGCGTGTGTCTGTAGTCTGAGCTACTCGGGAGGCTGAGGCAGAAGAATCGCTTGAACCCGGGAGGTGGGGGTGGCAGTGAGCTGAGATCGCGCCACTGCACTCCAGCCTGGGCGACAGAGCGAGACTCGTTCTCAAAAAAAAAAAAAAAAAAAAAAGCAAAATCTGAATCTAATCATAAGGAAACATAAGACAAATAAGAATACAGGGCCATTCTACAAAAAAATTAAATAAATAAATAAATAAAAGATAGCTTGCACACATCACAAATATCAATGTCTTGAAAGAAAAAGGATGAGGAACCAATTTAAAGGACATGAAAGGACACCAGATTAAAGGAGAAGAGACCAAAGGGACCTGACAATGAAAGGTAATATGCAATCCAGATGGAACCTGGACCAGGAAAAAAATGCTATAAAATTCATTACTAGAACAATAAGCAAAATTTGAATATGGACTTTGGATGAAATAATAGCATTATATCAATGTTAACTTTTTCTGAAATTAACAATTGATTGCGTTTATATTTGTATGTAAGAGAATGTCCATGTTCTTAGGAAATATATGCTGAACTATTTAGGGGTAAAGAGGACTGATGTCTCCAACTTACTCTGCAATGGTTCATTAAAAAAATTGTTCATGTGGATATATATGGCAAGAAAGAGAGCAATAAAGTGAACACAGCAAGATGTTAACCTGTGAATATGGACAAACAGGTCTATGAGAGCTCTAGGTTCTACTCTTGCTCTTCAATAAGTTTTAAATCATTTCAAAATAATAAATTATAACATCTGAGAAAAAATGCATAGGGCCAGCCCCACCCCAGCAGAGGACCCCTCAGGCCGCCAAACTCAATCAAGGGCATGCTACTCTACCCCTGGAATAGTAGCTAGACCTCATCACACTGGGTCCTCACACCAACCCACAGAAGCAGCTATTCTTAACCTCATTAATGACTGGAGAAACTGAGGCACAGGGTATGAATCCCCTATCCCAACAGTAAGGAAATAGTAGACGCCATGGTTCTAACTCAAACCATCAAATACTAATCTGGACTGTTCTATTATATGCCTTAGAAGAAAAGTTCATTTTAAAAATGCATGAATACCGTATAGTATTCTCATGTGCTTAACACAAATTAAATAAATGTTAATCGTAGAAAGCTATGTGGTCCAACCTTCTTATTCACCCTCCAGACTTGGAAACAGCATAAAAGTCCATAGCATAAGCAATCACAAGAGAGAAAATATGATCTAAGTTATTTCAAAGAGAAAAGAAAAATAAAAACTAAGTGCCCATTATGGGGATGACAAAGTTTAATTTAAAAAGTAAAAAAGAAATCTTTGTGACTTTGGGATAAAGACTGCATAGATATGACACAAAAAGCATGAATCATAAAAATAAACATTGATAAAGTGGACCTTTCTTAAAAACTATTAAGCAACCTAGATGAATGGAAGATAATGTTTGCAACACACACAGTAAACAAAGGATTTATATCTAGAAAATGTAAAGAACTCATAAAACTTAATAATAGGAACACAAACAATCCAACAAAAAAATGGGCAAAGATTTTGAACAGACACTTCACAAAAGAAGATATACACATGTCCAATAAGCACATGAGAAGATGCATTAACATTATTACCCATCAGAGAAATGCAAATCAAACCACATTGAGATACCACTTCACACCCACTATAACGGCTACAATAGAAAAGACAGACAACAACAAGTGATGACAAGGATGTGACAAAATTGTAACCCTCAAAATGGCTGGTGGGAAATGTAAAATGGTGTAGCCACACAAGTAAACAATTTGTCAGTTTCTTAAAATGTTAAACATAGATTTACCATAAGACCTGTAATTCCACTCCTAAGTATCTACCCAAGAGGAATGAAAACACGTCCACACAAAAACTAGGGTGCAAATGTTCACAGTAGCATTTTCCATAATAGTCCAAATGTAGAAACAAATCAAACGTCCATCAACTGGTGAACAGATAAACAAAATATGGTATATCCTGACACTGGAATTCTTTTTTTTTTTTTTTTTTTTGAGACAGAGTCTCACTCTGTCACCCAGGCTGGAATGCAGTGGCACAATCTGGGCTCTCTGCAACCTCTGCCTTCCAGGTTAGGTGATTCTCATGCCTCAGCCTCCCGAGTAGCTAGAATTACAGGCATGTGCCACCACTCCTGGCTAATTTTAGTATTTTTAGTAGAGACAGGGTTTCACCATGTTGGCCAGGCTGGTCTTGATCTAAGTTATCCTGACCTCAGGTGATCCACCTGCCTTGGCCTCCCAAAGTGCTGGGATTACAGGCGTGAGCCACCGTGCTCGGCCTGACACTGGAATTCTATCCACTGTGTAATAAAAAGGAACAAAGTACAATATATGCTACAACATGGATGAACCTCAAAAACATCCTGGGTGAAAGAAGACCACATATTGTATGAGTCCATCTATACAAAAATGTCCAGAAAAGGCAAATCTAAAGAACAGAGTAGATTCGTGGTTCCCTAGGGAGGAAGTAGAATTGAGAAATAAATGCAAATGAATACAAAGTTTCTTCTGGAATGGAACTATTCTAAAATAAGACGGTGGTGACAGTTACACGACTCTGCGAATATGCTACCAACCATTGAGTCCTACACTGAAAACAGGTGAATTTTATGGTATGTAAATTATACCTCAATAAAGATTTACAAAAAGAGAGATATGCAACCTCATTAGTCATCACTGAAATGCAAATTAAAATCAAATATCACTGCACACCTACTAGAATGGTTAAAATGTAAAAGACTGACAAGCGATGAAAAGATATGAAACAAGTAGAACTCTCATTTTACATTCCTACCAACAGTTGGTAGGAATGTAAAAGGGTGCAGTGCATTTGAATATTGTTCCCCAAAAAGATATGTCCGAATCCAAAAACCCGGCACGTGTGAATGTAACCTCATTTGGAAAAAGTGTCTTTGCAAATGTAATTAAGTTGAGGCTCTTAAGGATCTCAGGATCATCCTGGATTTAGGACGGGTCCTAATCCAATGACTGGCATCCTTTTAACAGAAAGGAGAGAGAGATTTGAGACACAGAAACAGAGAGAAGAAGGCCACGTGAAGATGGAAGCAGAGAAGTTATGAAGTGATGCTACCACAAGCCAAGGAACACCAGGGACACTAGAAGCTGGAAGAGGCAAGGAAGGAGTTTCCCCTAGAGTCCTTCAAAGGGAGTATGGCCCTATTGATGCCTTGATTTCAATGCCTCATCTCCAGAACTGTAAGATAATAAATTTCTGTTGTTTTAAGCCACCAAGTTTGTGGTAACTTGTTGCAGCAGCCATAAGAAACAAATGGTCAAATCACTTTGGAAAACTGGCAATTTCTTCATAAGGTTAAACAAAGAACTCGCCTATAACTAAGCAATTCTACTCCTGGGCATTACCCGACAGAAATAAAAATGTAAAGACTCTTAGGTGAATGGTCATAGCAGCTTTTTTTGACAGAAATGAAAATGGAAAGACTCATACATGAATGGTAAAAGCAGCTTTTTTCATAAGAGTCCAAAACCAGAAACAATCCTAATGTCCAGCAACGAGTGAATGAATAAACAACATGTGGTATCTCCATACAGTGGGCCACTAATTTGCAATAAAAAGGAACAAATTATTGATACATAAAACAACACGGATTAATCTCAAAAATCATTATGCTGGCCAGGCACAGTGGCTCACGCCTATAATCCCAGTACTTTGGGTAGCAGAGGCAGGAGGACGGCTTCAGCCCAGGAGTTCCAGACCAACTTGGGCAACACAGCAAGACACCATCTCTATTTTGAAAAAAAAATCATTACACTGAATGAAAAAAAGACCCAAAAGTATACACTGTATGCTTCCATTTATATGAAATCTAGAAAATACAGATGCATCTACAGAGACAAAAAACATATCAGTGGTTGTTTGGGGGCCAAGGTGGAGGGACAGACTAACCACAAATTAACGAGAGGGAACTTAGGAGAGAAATGTTCGCTATGCCAACTGTGGTGGTTTTGCAGGTATATACATTTGTCAAAAGGCATCAAATTGTACACAAAAATGGTTGCAAATGACTGTATGTAAATTATACCTCAATAAAATTGATTAGAAAAAGAGAAAATAATTCATGAGCCATTGGACACTTTACATTTCAGATTTAAAACAACTACTTATACTTTGTTCTAACAAATAATATTAAGCAAACAAATTTTAAATGAACAAATTTTTTAAAGAAAAAAGGAAGACAATTTGCTCTACTAATTCAACATGTTTCACAAGCAGAAAATGGGAAAAGCCTTGAATCTGGAGTCAGAAGACCTGGCTCAGAGCACTAGTTTCACCTAGCAACCAAGTGGCCTTGGGCAAGTCACAATTTACCTACAAGTCTCAGTTTCTAAATCTCTAAAATATGGATGACACTAATAACTACCTCACAGGCAATGGTTATGGTTTCAATAGAGTAAGAGCTCCTTTGGTGCAGTGATTCTATTTCAGCCAAAATTATAATCCCAACGTATGGCAAATAATAGGTGCTCAACAAATCTTCACAGAATAAATGAATTACTTTAAAAATAAACCTGAAAGATGAGAAAGACATCATGCACAACACCATGAGGTGACATTTGTTTCTTTGCACTGTGTAGACTAAAGCAGAAGGGTCACTCTCTTTGTGCTTATCTTTAATATATTATCCACATCATATGCAGACTCAAGCATGAAAACTTCTGGTCCCTTACGAAATACTGCAATAACTCAGGTCAATATAGAGCAGATTTTATATTTTAAATCCTTAGGTGTATTGCCCTAAACAGACTCACTTGTAAGATGAAATTCTATGAAAGCAAGAACTGTGTCTACGTTATTTAACACTGATATTCACTGCCAATATTTGCCTAACATAGAGTAGGCAGCAAATAACATGTGCAAAGGCCCTGAAGCCCGATAAAGTATAGGGAAGAGTGACTTTTAAGAAGGCCAAAGTGACTGGTAGGCAGAGAGCAGAGTGTCATATCCAATGGGGTTGTGAAAGCAGGTAGGGTCCAGATCATGCAGGATCTTGTAGGCAATGTGAAGTTTTGCCTTTATCCTAAGAGCAACAGAAAGCCATGGAATATTTTTAAACAGGTGGTTGGCAGAGTAAGGAGAAAGGAAAGGGACATAATTATATTTGCATTTCACAAAGATCTTACTCTATGGTGTGCAGAAGAGAATGGTAGTTGAGGGAAGAGAGAGAAGGTGGAAGAAGAGTTAAGTTAGGGTGTAGAGTGCGTGTAGGCCAATCAATAGGCTATTCCAACAGTCTATTAAAAAGATAATGGTAGCTTGGTCCAAGGTAGTGGAGATGAAAAAAAAAGTGGGCATATTCCCAATATACGTAGACAAATCAACAGGATCTGAGTTTGGGAATGAGAGAAAGGAAAACACTCAATGCTTCTGAGCCTCAGTTCTTCATCTGTGAAGCTGGGCTGTTATTTATACTCCATCTGTATAATATCTATCTTGTAATCTGCTGTGACAATGATATGAAATAATTTAAATATTATGCACTTAATACAGTGCCTGACCCACAATAAATGCTTTTTGAAATCGCTGTTGCCATTATTATGGTCATCCCATGGAATGGCAACTACCAGAAGCTGAACATCAAAGGTAGAGAGGAGCAATGTACTTAAAGATTCATATCCACAGCGCTAAAAGACACAAACTGTTATCAGCCGGTCACGGAGACAATTACTCCAAAGAAACACAGCTGACTGCACAGATATTTCATCTAAGCCGATCTCAGTCCTCAGAGACCATTATGAGAAAGCACAGCTGGTATGATCACAGTCATCTGAGAATCCGGTAAACTGAGGCACAGGGATGGCTACAAATTTAACCAAGGAATAGATGCAGAAGAAGGACAAGGAAATGGGTATCTTGCTTCTCATTTTTGAGCCGATCCAACAAGACTCGGCCTGCATCCTGAAGAGCACGAATTTGTAACACCCCCTCTAATAACTCCAGGTCCCTTGCTGACAAGGCCCTGTCATCCCTTAGTTTAACACCGCGCATCCGCTCGCCATCAAACCAAGCCCTTCCGGTTCTCTGATCCTTGCTCACAGCGCACGAAGATCTCCAGGCCCCGGGAGCCCGACATACCTTAGCTTCGCGCTCTCGTTCCTCGGCAGTCGGGGTGCGCTTCATGCTGCCACTAAAGCCGCCTTCGCCACCGCAAGCTGCGTAGATCCCTCGCCCTGGACCCCGCCTCCTGCATGTAGTTCTCTCAGCGTCCTGCTCCCGTCTGGAGCTATTCTCCCTCAGAGTGGAGAAAACTACAACTCCCAGGATGCACCGCGGCGACGCCCGCGAGCGCCACGGGATTTAGCACAGGAGAATTTCCCAGGTCCGACAGCTGGAAGAGCGTAGTCCGCTACCCAGCGAGCAAACAGGCTAGAGTCCAAGGAGAACTACATTTCCCAGGAGGCTACCGGAGCCTGCCATGTTTCTCCCGTGCTCCTCTCGGCCAGCCGCCCGCCACGCTGTCGGCGCTATAGCAACGGTAGCTAGCTGCAGGGCCAGTGGCGCGGTGAGTACCCGGGAGGATGGGGGAGGATGAGGGTGGGTGGAGGTTGCGGACCCTCCCCACTGCAGCGCGGGCCGGGGTCCTAGGGTCCGCTCTGCGGCCTGGAGAAGGCCCTGGAGTTGGCCCTGGAGTTCTGCTGGCGTGAAAGCAGCCCAGCCCAAGACACCTCCACATCTTCAGGCCTGAATCACAGCCCGCCCTTTATCCCCACGTCCAGGACCAATTTGAAATGTTATATCCCAGCCATGAAGGTGAGAGTTGATGCTGCTAATTGCCATCTCTATCCAGATCCTGCAAATTGTAGGTCCCTAACACAGTTTGCTTATTTGCCCTGGATTAGGAGTTGGTTGGTAGACCCTAAACCTCCTGAGTGGTCTATTGTTTGCTTAATTATATATTATTTCTTTATCATGTGATTACCTCCATAACTTGCTAGCTTCATAAAGGCGAGGGTTTTGCTTGCCATTTTAATCTCAGTACCTGATATTCATTTATTCATTCAATAAATATTTTTTCTTTATTCTTTTTTGTGTGTGTGTGACAGGTTCTTGCTCCGTCGCCCAGGCTGGAGTGCAGTGGTAAGATCTCAGCTTACTGCAACCTCCTCCTCCCAGGTTCAAGCGATTCTCCTGCCTCAGCCTCCCGAGTAGCTGGGATTACAGGCGTGTGCTACCACACCCAGCTAATTTTTGTATTTTTAGTAGAGACGGGGTTTCACCATGTTGGCCAGGCTGGTCTCGAACTCCTGGCCTGAAGTCAGCCGCCCGTCTCGGCCTTGCAAAGTGCTGGGATTACAGGTGTGAGCCACCGCGCACAGCCAATCATTCAATAAATATTAATGTTGGTTCCCACCCTGTACCAGGCACTGTTCCTGAACAGCTATGAACAAGACTAATACCCGTCTCAAGATGTTTGTCCTTTTTTACTGGAGACAAACAATAATTTTATCTGATAATTTCAGATAGAGGCAGTTGCTATAAGAGATACAAGCCATGCATGGTGGCACGCACATGTAGTTCCAGTTACTCGGGAGGCTGAGGTGGGAGGATCACTTGAACCCATGAATACAAGGCCAGCCCGGGCAACAGAGCAAGACCTGTCTCAAAAAAAAAAAAGAAAAGAAATAAACAGTGAAGAAATGTAAGGAAGACTACTCTAACATAGGATGGTCAGGGAAAACCTGTCTGAGGAAGTGAACTGAGCTCCAAAGATTAAGGAACCAGCTAATACAAAGGCCTTGAGCAAGACAAGGGTATGGGGGGTTCAAGGAAAGTAAAGAATAATGTAAGTGAAGCATAGTGAGCAAAGAAGGATAACATAAGATGGTGTTGGCGAGGCATTGCAGCACTGTGCAGGGTTTTTCAGCTTCTACACTATTATTAACATTTTGGGCTGGATAATTCATTATTATGTCTCCTAAGCACTGTAAGATATTTAGCATCATCCCTGGCCTCTACTCACTAGATGCCAGTAGCATCCCGCTTCCTTGTTGTGACAACCAAAAATATCACCAGACACAACTATTAATACTTTCAACTACCACCTTAAGTGAGTTAACTAATCTGTGTCTCAGCTTCCTCATTTGTAAAGCAGGAATCATTTGAGTAACAACCTCACAAGGATATGGTGAGACACTTCATTCCTATAACAGAACACTTAGAACAGTACCTGGCATATAGTAAGCGTTCAATGAATGTTAACACCATCATCATCATCATCATCATTCTCATTATTTTTAAAGTGACCTTAACTCTGTCATGGAAAACTAATCATTTTCATACATGGGCCTATGTGTCAACAGGATCCTAAAAATTTACCTTTTCTATAGGAGTACTTCCAAAAGAAGTAGATGATCTCCCAAGGATTTGTCTGTTAGCTGTTTCTGTAAAAGCAAAATGCAATGGTTCTCCACCATTTGCGAGTTGTAATAAAATAATGAACCCTCTTTAAAAGATATTGCATATATACATATACATACAAAATTTGGTAAACCATCTCTGGGTTCACAGACCCTGAAACCCCACGGACTCCATTCACTCACTCAACAACTATTTAATGAATGCCTGCTCTCAGAATGCACCATGCTCTATGCTAGCCTCCAAGAATACAGAGCTGAACAAGACAATGAAGCTTGCTACTGTCTTGGTCTTTACATTCTAGAACCAATATCCTAGAGCTTAAGAACTCTGCCCTTTAGAGTATCTTCATTCACAGTTTGCATGTGGCTTACTAGGTAGATTGAAATGAAAATATAAAATCCTTCATTATTGCATACTAGGTATTGTGTGGACCACTCACATCCATATTCAAAACAGAGTTACTGTGGTGCATTTCTGTAAATAATAGAAACTACAGAAATACTAGAATTAGCTAGAGAGCCTATATGTTGAAGTAGTTGAACCCTGGGTGAGACCTAGGCCTCATGGCAACAAAGGCAAGACACACACACAAAAAAACACAAACCCAGTTGGTAAATTTATGCAACGAAACCTCTTTCACAAAACTTTCACAAAATGCACAGAACTGCCCACTCATTTGTACATCAAGCAGATAATATTTGAGTAATATTGACATCCCAGGCACATGTGATCAGTGCTTTTAATTTACTCATCCCATTTACCCTTAGAATAACTCTCTGAGATAGGTATTATTTTCTCCATTTTTAAAACTGAGAGACTGAAACTCAGAGAGTTTAGGTGGCTTGACTAGTTAATGATAGAGCAACCATTTGAATCAAGTTCCTGACCTGAGTTTTTTCCAAGATATCTGCTTTCTTTTGGAGGCTGGGGAGAGGAAAGGGATGGAGAGGAGGTATTTCTTAAATGATAATCTTACTTCATTTCCTAAGCAAACTATAGGAAATACACTGTTGAAAGGAACACTGTCTCCATGACTGAACGTAGTAGTACTTTTAGAATAGAAGCTTTCATCTTCTCCAAGCAGCACATGTGGACAATAAGATGCCCATTAAAGTTCTAGTCCCTTTTTCATTTTATTTGGTTCATTCCATTGCATAGCTAATGTAATAACTTGGAAAGAGTTTATTTGAATTTTCTTTTTTCCACAGCTAGGCCATGTCTGGTCCAACTGATGAGACTGCAGGAGACTTGCCTGTGAAAGATACAGGTCTAAACCTCTTTGGAATGGGAGGGTTACAAGGTATGGCCAGCTGTTATTTATTACAGTTATGAACTTTGATCACTGACTTCTTTACTTTTAATTTAAAGTATTTCTTATACTCATACAAACCAAACCATTTAAGTAACTATATAGTCCTTGATTGGACTAAACAAAAAGATGGAGAGTTTAGAACACATATGGTATTTTACTACATGCACCAATTATCAACAGCTCATAGAAAATGTACAGTCCCCCGTCTGTTCTGATAAAGAATTAACATAAATCATCTTTTTAAAATTCCTCACATCAGTAGAAACTACATAGAGAGTATCAAGCCTCCAAACTGAATTGCCTGGTTTAAATTACATTCAGTATTAAAACATTTCTTTGTGTTTAAATTTTATGTGGGAGGAAAGGCCGTATTTTAAGTGTTTTGCCTTTTAAGTGGAATATCTCACATGATAGTGACTTTTTTATCAAATTAATATGGATTAAAGGTTTTCTTTATCCTTTTATCACTTAGTAGTTGCTGTAGAGCTAAAAAGCACTTTCAAATTGAGAAAGAAAAGCACTACTTTAAAGAACAATTTAGAACAGAGAGCTGTGTTTATCTTTGTGTGTCCATTGTGTCAGCTATGCTGTCATGCATGTATCAATTATCAACAGCTCATAGAAAACGTAAAATCCCCCTCTAGCCTGAGAAGGCTAGGGATTTAAGATACATTCCATTTAGGAATCTACATACACTTTTCAATCAGAACAGTGTAAATGGCCACTGTGAAAACCAGAAAAGTGGTCAATATATAGTTTATTGAAAAAGATAAAATTTGGCTACACAGAAAATTTTTTTTTTTTTTTTTTTGAGACGAAGTCTCGCTCTGTCGCCCAGGCTGGAGTGCAGTGGCGTGACCTCCGCTCACTACAACCTCCGCCTCCCGGGTTTAAGCGATTCTCCTGCCTCAGCCTGCCATGTAGCTGGGTTTACAGGTATTCGCCACCACGCCGGCTAATTTTTGGCTACACAGATTTTATTGTTAGAAGTAAAAAGTATGTGTAAGCTTTGCTCTGCAGATCTTTCAGGGAGTATCAAGTATTATACAAATAACTTGTAAGTGTGCAAAGCGATTTATTGGGTTTTGATACTCTATAAGTTCAGTTCTTGTGCTCAGTAACCTATCACAGGACCTTAGTCTCTATCAGTTGTTCTTTGTTTCTATTGGAGAATTGTTGAAAATCGACCTTCTTCACAATGATATGGAAAATACCAAATTTAAGCATCTGTGAAAACAAATCATAAACACATGCTAAAGAGTATAAACGTTCTTAAAATTTATATAAGGTAGTATAAAGAGAAATTATTTGTGAAGCTTTTAAATGATAATTTTTAAATTTAGGGGTTTTTTGATTTGGTCTTACAACTTTTATAGTGTGTTTTCTAGGACACTCATAGCGCAGAAAAATATCTTAGTTATATTATGTTTACCAAATTACTCTTACTCTTGCCTTTGTAAAAAAATAAGCTTCGGATACTCTTTTAGTTGTCACAACATTCAGCAGGTAAATTCAAAAGTCTTTATTGAATCAGAATTCCATCTTATATTCTTAAAGAACGGCACTTGAATACATTTTTGAATGGATACTATTGTTATTCGAATTCCTAAAACTGTATATAAAGTATTAATAGCAAAGATTTTTATTCTCACCTTAAATAATTGATGTAAACAATGGTACAACATTTTCTAAAGCAATCTTAACTGTAGGTCACAAAGGAAAATATCTCAGATGAGTGCATCAGAGATTATATTAATATCAAGAGTTTTTAGAGACTATTTTAAGTAACCTCACAATTAATTATCTTGGCATTTTTGCAGAAACTTCAACAACACGGACAATGAAGTCTCGCCAGGCAGTGTCACGTGTCAGTCGTGAGGAACTGGAAGACAGATTTTTGCGTTTGCATGATGAGAACATTTTACTTAAACAGCATGCCCGCAAGCAGGAGGATAAAATTAAAAGGTTATGATAAAAAGCTTTTAGCTTTTTTCCTTGACTCAGTAAAATTTGGAGGGTATGGTATTTTATAAACTTAATTGAAAACCCCACCTTGAATCTTGTTTGGAACAAGGCAGGATGTAAATAAGTACAATTTTTAAAAATGGAAAATCTTGCAAACTAGAATAATAAACCAAAAAGATTATGAGTGTTTATTATGTCTGAATTTGCTATTTAAACGAAAAAAGCTAATAGTTAAGAGTGCCGTTAGTATATCATACCTATAAATAACTTTTGGTTTAATATTTATAGTTTAATAAGCAAATGGCCAAAGCATCTGTTTTTTAAATGTCTTGATTTTAAAATGAAAGTTTTAAAAAGTAACTAACTATTCTAACTTGTTAGAATGCACATTCTCTTAAGATTTGGGGTTTACTAATGAAAACATCACTTCAGTCTCTGGAACATATTTAACTTTGCTTGGGTTATACTAGATTCTATATTGATTTCAAAGAGTCTCTACTGTTTCTGAAGAAACAGTATTGTCACTTTTGATTTATGTGCAAAAAATCTTGGCAAAAATGATTTAAGAGTAGATACTCTTTCATTCTTTTTTATTCAGAAATGCTGTGCCTATTTTCTGAGGGGAAGGCATTAAAAACAAAGTGTGTTCAGATGTGTAATCATGAGCAGGTCTGTATTCATATTTATGTTCTAGGTTCAAAGAAAAGGTGAGACAACCATTGAAGAATGAAAATAGGGTTTTTCTGCTTAGAATCCATCCTAAGGAGGTGGTTCCAGTTCAGTTTCTACTCTGTGGACTTTAGCAACCCACTGACCTGCTATGTGCAGGCCTTTTACTTTGAGTTGGGTTTTAGTTATGATGATGGCTGTTTTCAAGATTTGTGACTCACTTGCCTGATTCCTTTTCTGACCATTATCCCACACACATCAGCCAGTCAGAATGAGGCATGTAGTCTGCTATGACCACCTAACAATTTTTTTCTTTGTAAGCCTAATTGGTCAGTAAAAGAATCGAATTCACATCCTTGACCTCATTAGTAATTTGTCATAGCCAGAAAATAAAAAACAACTGAATAATGAGCCATGTAGTTTAATGGGAAAAGGACTGAGCTAGGAATCAAGTTGTATGTATGCATTCTGTTATCTCTCTGCCACTAGCCTGTGGTATGTATGTTCAAGCCATTTAACCTCCTGAAAGTTCATTTTACTTTAGCTACGAGAATAATGATCCAATGAACACTATGACCCAAAAGCTCTAAATGCCTCTCAATCTCACACCACTGACTGTGACCTAGATACATGGGTAGAACTGTCTTTAAATTTATCCTTTAGAAGTAAATAGGCCAGGCACAGTGGCTCACGCCTGTAATCCCAGCACTTTGGGAGGCTGAGACGGGCGGATCACTTGAGGTCAGGAGTTCAAGACCAGCCTGGCTAACTTGATGAAACCCCATTTCTACTAAAAATACAAAAAATTAGCTGGGCATGGTGGCACAAGCCTGTAATCCTAGCTACTCGGAGGTTGAGGCAGGAAAATTGCTTGAACCCGGGAGGCAGAGGTTGCAGAGCCGAGATCGCGCCATTGGACTGAGCTTGGGCAATAAGAGCGAAACTCTGTCTAAAAAACAAAACAAAACAAAAAAGTAAATAGTTTATTTTCTATAAATGTAGATTTTATAAACTACCTTTTTATTTTTTAACTTTTTTTTTTTTCTTTTTTTTGAGAGGAAGTCTTTGTTGCCCAGGCTGGAGTGCAGTGGCACAATCTCGGCTCACTGCAACCTTCGCCTCCCGGGTTCAAGTGATTCTCCTGCCTCAGCCTCCCGAGTAGCTGGGATCACAGGTGCCTGCCACCACACCTGGCTAATTTTTATGTTTTAGTAGAGACGGGGTTTCACCATGTTGGCCAGGCTGGTCTCAAATGAACTCCAGACCTCAGGTGATCCGTCCGCCTTGGCCTCCCAAAGTGTTGGGATTACAGCCATGAGCCACCTCATCTAGCCAAAACTACCTTTTTAAATAAGCACTCAGACTTTGCCAGATCACGTATGATTCATTAATATGATAAAATAATCAAATCCAGCAAATGGAATGTATGGCTATTACGAGACAAACAGATGCAATCGTGTTTCTTGACAAAGTTTATTTGAATATCATTTGAAGAATTTAAAGATACCCTGCCTTAAAAATTAGGGTCATTTATTTTTACCTGGGTGTTAACTGCCTTTTTATATTAAATCTGTGTCTTTCTTTTGAATGTAATCTATATCTCTGTGTGAAAGTCTGTCTGTAACAGAAAATTCAGATATTTAGGTTGACGTCTCATTCATATGACAACCTTACTTTTGTGCACAGGCCATTGGGTGGGGCTTAGGACCCTAAACTCATTAAAGGGCCAGGTAGAGTGTGTGGCCCTCTTGGACTGTGATACCTGGCCAAATTTCCCAGTGATATATCATTCTCGGAATTAGGTGGAAAAGGAACTAATCCATTGATTATTTTACTAGAGTGTTTGTGGTACTCTTGGATCTTGGTTTTTATTATCCTGTATCCTTTATAAAGCATGCTTAATGGATGTGCCTCAAGGGAAAGAGAAAACAATCTTAACTGATTATGTTATGCATAGCTCTCCCTGATGCCACATGCTGTAGGCCGAGTAGCCAGAGTGTGGATAGACATGTATTACTACCGCATTTACAGCGGACTCTGCTTAGGGCAGAAAAAAGGTTGTTCTATGACATCCCAAAGCTATTAAAGGTTTTTTTATCTCACTTTTGTTCCCTTAAGTAAAAGCTTCTGTCCATAACCACGCTAAAATAAAGCAAAACCCATTTAAAGAAAAATGAAGTGTGTTTTTATTTTCAATCTCCTGTCTGGGTCTTTATAAAAATAGATTCGCTATAAACTAGAATCAGCTATTGAAGATGTGCGACCAATTTTGTAAAGTCTTGAACTTGTGTCTCTCATCAAAGCCACCTTTTCTTTCTTGTCCTGCCAAGATTTTTCCATTCACTGTCAGGCATGTTTTCCGTACGTGTATATTACATCACCCCCATGTGCCCTTTCTGTCTTTTGTTCTTTCTAACCAGTTTTTATCAAAACTTAAAAGAATCAAAGGTATAAACTCCTGAGATGTCAAAAGCACAATTTATGTCCAAATTTAAAGATAGCATTAAAATGATACTTTTGCATCTAATAATTTTTTACCATTAAACACAAGTGTTTCTTGAGCACTAAGCAACATTTATTGGTGCATTTTGGTTTCTTTTGAATTTTTCATTGGGCTTTATATGTGTGCATTTATGCATTCTAACATTTTTATATTTATAGTGTGTCTTAATCCTGGAGAAACTGAAAACAATATATTACCTAAATGCTGCACAGTCTTAACACACTTTTCAAAAGTTTTAACTTACTGTGGATTGCAGATATAACCCACCACATCCACAATCTGTAACTACACTTAAGCGCGTACAGCATTCCTATATAAGGTCATGCGTTAAAAATTGCGTTTCAGGAACATATGGAGTAAATATGTGTCCTCTCTTTACTAACCTTAAATGATAAGCCTTAGGAAACTGTTATTTGTCAGTGCTATAAAGCAGATTGTTGCCCAGTGGTTTCAATTATCATCAAAGGATTCTTCACAGGCAGTAATAGTTACATCAAAACCTGAAATTTATTATTCAGGTTCTGCACTGAAGTCTTCACAGTGATTATGTTCCTTTCAACAGAATGCATTTTATGCTGACTTCTCACATTCCTTTTCATCTTTTTATTATTTCCCCAGAATGGCCACCAAGTTAATACGGCTAGTTAATGACAAGAAAAGATATGAGCGGGTTGGTGGCGGCCCCAAGCGGCTGGGACGAGATGTGGAAATGGAAGAAATGATTGAGCAGCTGCAAGAGAAAGTTCATGAGCTTGAAAAACAAAATGAAACCCTCAAAAACAGACTGATTTCAGCCAAACAGCAACTTCAAACCCAGGGTTACAGGCAAACTCCATACAATAATGTACAATCTCGTATTAACACTGGGCGTAGAAAAGCAAATGAAAATGCTGGTTTACAGGAATGCCCCAGGAAAGGTAAAACAAAGCTTACGTTAAATCTAAACCGAAGTCTTATTAGATTGTTTAACGCAAAAAAAACACAAAGTTTTACTTCTGTATTATGCATGCCTTTAAGTGTCTTTAGGAAGAGAAAAATAATTTTTTACTTTGATTAAATAATATTGTCAGTGAAGATTATTTAAGAATCACTAGATCAGTCTCAAATTTTAGTAAAAACATTCCACATAACCTTAATGTAAGAGACATGTGTGAAACTAAGTAAAATGAGTTGAATTGCGTTTGGGTTGGTTAAACCCACTGTACTCAGGCAGGTGGGGAAACTAGCTAGTTTGCTTACATATGACCACATTTACTGTAATGAATGATCACATTTAAGTTCTTCATCCAAAGACCTTTTCGAAATTTGCAAAAGTGTTGAAATCTTTCTCATTGGATGGCGGTAGCATGACATGGCATGTGCATGTAACCAGGGGTTTAAAAAGTTGGGTCCTTATTTCTACACTTACTAGCTGGTGACCTTAGACAAGTCTCCTAATCAATCTGACCCTGAGTTTTCTTTACATGTAAAGTAAAAGGATTGAAACAAGTAAGGATAAAGGTCTCTTCCATCTCTAAAAATGATCATAGGCCAATCACTTTGTTCACTTTAAAAATTAATAACCTAAAATGTACCCAAGTTGCAAAGTAATTAAATTGTGTAGACAAGACTCAATATAGAACATAAATATTTCTAATAAAAATTTTCAATTCTCTTCACCCACAGAGAAACTTTATTATAATGGAACCACAATTCAATAAATATCTTAAGTAACGTTTTTAAAATTTCAACTACTAGGAAAGGAAATTAGGTTTTAGCTCTAATTGGTTTTTGTTTAGAATATACTTTACATAAAGACCAAACATTTTTAGGGATGTAAAGTAGCATGTAAAACTTTAGTTTCAATTCTTTGAGGAATAAAAAAAAAAAAAAAAAAAAAAAACCGCTATGAACAGAAAGGGAGAAAAATTTGTTGTAGTTCGCTCTCGAAGCCAAAATGTTAGCCTATCTTTTCCCTAGATAGAGTTCCTTTGAAGTCAATAAGGCCTCCACACAGGCAGGAGGTAGCTGCAGGATGAAAGGGCTTGGCTACTCCTAGCTATGTGAGATTGGCAGTGGACTCTGAATACAACTAAAGTAAGCATAATGAATTATAAATTAGAAAGTACATTCTGCCACTGAGTAACTTTTTTACATGGAAGATAATACTGACCTCAGCCTCATTTTCCCCATCTATAAAATGGAGTGGTAATAATCCAGCTTAGATAAGAGATCAGGAGATGGTGGCTCCCACAATAATATATTTTACCTTTAAAGTGACCTATCCTCTCTGAACCTTAGTTTTGCCATCTGGAACTGGAACTGGGCAAGATGATCTCTAAAGTCTGCAAGATCTTTTATACTAAATAAAAATAATGTTCAAGCTAGGCACAATGGTGTACACCTAAAGTCCTCGAGAAGCTGAGGTGGGAAGATTACTTGAGCCCAGGAGTTTGAGTCCAGCCTGGGCGACGTAGTGAGACACAGTCTCTAAAAATAAGTGAGTCTAGGCCGGGCGCAGTGACTCATGCCTATAATCCCAGCACTTTGGGAGGTCAAGGCAGGTGGATCACAAGGTCAGGAGATGGAGACCATCCTGGCCAACACGGTGAAACCCCATCTCTACTAAAAATACAAAAAATTAGCTGGGCTTGGTGGCACGCACCTGTAATCCCAGCTACTTGGGAAGCTGAGGCAGAAGAATCACTTGAACCCAGGAGGTGGAGGTTGCAGTGAGCCAAGATTGCACCATTGCACTCCAACCTGGGCGACAGAGGAGACTAAGTCTCAAAAATAAATAAATAAGTCTATAATGCCCAGATTTTACATTAAATCTAAACTGAAGTCTAATTAGATCATTTAACACAAAAAAAGTTTTGTTTCTTTATTATTCATGCTTTTAAGTGTCTTTAGGAAGAGAAAAATAAGTTTTGACTTTCTCTTTGATAAAATCATAATATTGTCAATGTTAATTAAAATGGCAAGCTAATCTAGTGCTATAAATTGCTGTTCAGACAGGAGCGTTTGCTGGAAGTTTCTCCCTATAGCGAAATTAAGAGCCACAGATCAGCAGACTCTTAAAAACATGACTACATACTTTAATTTCTCCTTACATTTGTACTCTCTTGGTGATTCAGACCTTTCTCACTGTTCAGGATAGAGTTCAGGACATGGAAGTGACACAAAGCATTAAGTAGTGATGAATACTTTCTTAATCCGTCTTTATGAGTAAACCTGAAGCATCATTACCAAAACTGACACTTTAACAGGCTTTCCAGGACTACCTTTGAGGCTGAGACAGGCGAGACTTGTCAGGAAAATATCTCAGCCTGGGATGGCTGGCTAAGAACCCTAAAACCCCTCTCTGGCCACAAGCAACCTTTACCATCAAGGTGCTATACAAATACTACTGTTTTCTGTTTGTGCCTTGTCAGGATAAAGGATGGAAAGCACTGGCTAAATGTGTGATCAATGTAATATAGAAACAATACTTATTGTGAGGAAACAACGGAACAAAGATTTTTGTAAAGCAAAGGTTTTGAAATGTAACCATTGGTAGAGAGTAGAATGATAGTTACTAGAGGCTGGGAAGAGTATGGGGCGCTGGGGAGGATGAAAGGAGGTTGGTTAATGGGCACATAGATACAGTTAGATAGAAAGAATAAGAAAAAGTTCTAGTGTTTTATAGCACAGTAGAGTGTATAGGCAACAACAGCATACTGAATATTTAAAAATATCCAGAAGAGATTTGAAATATTCCCAGCACAAATGATAAATGGTCAAGGTGATGGATATCCTAAATACCCTGAATGGATCATTATACATTGTATGCATGCATCAAAATACCACATGTACCCCAGTGATATGTACAAATATTATGTATCAATCTTTAAAAGGTTTTATATATATATATAACATATATATTATATATATAACATATATAATATATATAACATATATATTATATATATAACATATATTATATATATAACATATATAATATATATAACATATATTATATATATAACATATATAATATATATAACATATATATAACATATATAACATATATATAACATATAACATATATAACATATATAATATATATATAACATATATAATATATATAACATATTATATATATAACATATATAATATATATATAACATATATAATATATATAACATATATTATATATATAACATATATAATATATGACATATATAATATATATAACATATATAATATATACGACATATATAATATATACGACATACATAATATATACGACATACATAATATATACGACATACATAATATGTATACGACATACATAATATGTATACGACATACATATAATGTATACGACATATATATAATGTATACGACATATATATAATGTATACGACATATATATAATATATACATGACATATATAATATACATGACATATATATATAAAATATATATGACATATATATAACATATATATAACATATATATAGCCATTGGCAAATCACCATGAGACTGTAAGTTTTAAGATATGTTTTGATTATTTTTTATTTCCACTAGTAATGTTGAATTTTTTCATGATATATGTAGGAAAAGCGTAAGAATTAGCATTACTGCCAAAATAATACAATTGGCAAATTCTAACACAGTAAACTATTTTAATGTTTTAGGCAGAGCCTTTTCTATTCTTCTGGATTACAGCAATAGATATTGACTGCTTTGGAAAGAGCGAGTAATAGTTCCATTATTCTAGTTAAAATTCTCTTTTTTCTCTATTTAAATTTTCTCTTTACTGAGAATATGCAGAGCAATGAAATCTCACTTTTAAAAAGTTAACTTTTCTAAAGGAATAAATTTGTTGTTTTGTTCTCCATTTAAAAACCTTAATCATCTGTGATGCTTTATCTACCTTAAACTCTAATATTTAGTTATTCTATAAATGTAAAATAACTCACATAATTAAGAATATGGCTTATTTTAAACAATGGGACTGTCTTTGTAAAATTCTACAGATTTCTATAAGAAAAATTATATTTTAAGTGCAGCAAGGAAATGTTTTATTTAAAGGAATTCTTGCGATGATCCATTCTCAAAGTACCTTTTCATAAATAGGGATTTTGTTATTGGGGTGGAATAAATCAAAATACAGAAAACATTTTTACTTAAACATTTAAGGGCAAGGAATATGAATAATTTAAAAATTTAAAAAACCCTTATCACAAACACTGGGGAAAAAATCAGGTTTTTATAACCTATTTACATTGTTAAAACTTGAATAGAAGACTGATTTATTTCAGAAATTACTGCAGGAGTCTAAATCTTAAGTTGAATAAAATTATTTCTAGGTAATTTGATTTCTACAGTAGATTTGTAAAATGAGCAATACTTGCTGCTGTGTTTTATTTAATGCCTACTGGTGGCTGAGATCACATATTCCCTTTGGCAGTGTATTTATAATTCTGTGTACTATAAAACACATACCTCTTAATACTTAAGAGGTTTTATTATAAATATCCTTATTATAGCAAATCAAAGATCCTTCTTTTCTAACTTCAATTCTATAATCATATTTTATTACTTTGTTTTTAGGTATAAAATTCCAAGATGCAGATGTAGCAGAAACTCCACATCCCATGTTTACAAAATATGGCAACAGTTTACTTGAAGAAGCCAGAGGAGAAATAAGAAATTTGTATGTGTTCTTTTTTGTGGTAATTTGAGAACTTTGGTTATTGATAATGTCTTTTTTTTTTTTTCCTTCCCTTTCCTTTATTTTAAACCAAACTGGGCTATATGTAAACAGTTTGCTCCACTGAAATACAGCTATGTTCTGTAGGGTAACAACAGATGTTATATAACATGTTCTCAGAAAAAGGAAAATGAAGAACTTATCCAGCTGCCTCAATGGAAGGATTTATGTAATAGTCTTCTTTATTATAATTTTACCCTCAGAGGAATGGCATAAAGTCCAGTCAGTTAGAATAGTGTAAGATTTAGAGGCAACATTTTTATTCCCAGAAAATCACAGGTAATTTTTTTAGATCCTGAATCAATTAGCCCTTTTCTTGGTTAAAAAATAAAATAAAGAATTGGGGAGTGGCATAAAAGTTTGGAGTTGTCAGATACATATGGGTTTCAGATTTTGTTTTCGTATGATTCTGTGGCACTGCATTCTTCATCATGTGGTTTCAAAAAAGTTACTTCTGCCACATTTAGCTTACTTTTCTAGTTAATCCAAGCCTCATGGTTTCAGTGTCTGTGAGTTACACAAATGAAGGTAAGGTTCCACTTTAAGCCTTCACCTGGATCATCAAAAAGTAACAATACTTCATGAGAAAAGAAAACATGGCGCACAGTATCATACTTAAGATAGTTGCTTAAGAATAATATGGTCTTCAAATGTTTCCTTTTGAATATTTTAAATAGCAGCTACAGTAATGATTAGCCTGCAGGAAAATAAAAGACTAGACATAATCTTGTTACCTGATGATCACCTGAAAAGCCAACGTTTATACCGGTTCCTGAGACTCATTACAGTGTGATGCTGCCAGACATGATAGAGATAAATGCATGCCAGAGACCACTAAGTTATATTTGGCAAATTTCCTGCCATCTCTCTCTGAAGTGTTAATTTGGGTGTTATAAGCAGATGTGCATATATGAAAGAACAAAGACATATAAATATTCTGAAGACCAGATTGTGGCATACATAGTGGGTGTACTCCACAATAAATACTTACTCAATTGAATCAAACCAAAGTCCAATCCATTGCCTAGGACATTATCTTATAAAAAGCAGTATCTTGCATTGTTCTGTATGTATTTCCAAGTCATCACATTTAATCTGCTACTATTTCACTGTGTGCAGAGGCACTTAAGCTAAATTTTTTAACTTCTGCTGCTCTTTTTCATGAAGAACTTTCTTTGCACTGATCTTAACTATTGAAAAATTTTCCTCAAACTACAAGTTCTTACAGAGGCTCTTTATTTCAGAGAAAACGTTATTCAGTCACAAAGAGGCCAGATAGAGGAGTTAGAGCACTTGGCTGAGATCCTGAAAACTCAGTTGAGGAGAAAAGAAAATGAAATTGAGTTATCTCTTCTTCAGCTTCGAGAACAGCAAGCTACAGATCAAAGGTATGTTAAAACAGAAATATCACTTTGATAAGGTCAAAATTAGTTTAAAATACTTTATCATGTGCCATAAAAGGATAAGTTTATCTAGTCTATTTAAAAATCATGTTTTTACTTAACATTCTTCATATAAGCCTATGCTCGACCTACTAACTGCTGTGAAGAACTCTAGTCTAAAGACAGTTTTCCCTAACCTGCTGTGCTTTTAAGCAGCTTCTGATGGGTGGAAATCACCCTCATCTTGTTTTCTCTGTTCATTTACCCCATTTGCCAAGATTGCAGGAAGTTCTGATACCATTTGATTATAACTACTGAGAGAAATATGGGTGACAAGAACTCAACTGTTGGCATATCTTGTACGTAAGTCCAGCATTGCTTTTTTCAACCTTAAAAGATAGTAAATTCCATAATATGGTACCAGTCTGTAATCCCAAAAAGATCCCTAATATTCCAAGTTTGGATTGCAATCTGTTGGCTGTGATAAGATTACAGTTGGTCCTGTAGATAGTCTCCTTGCTGCCTTTTCATCTATGACATTAAAAAACTTTTTTTGTTATAATTTCCAACTTTTAAGTTCAGGGGTACATGTACAGGATGTGTAGGTTTGTTACATAGATAAATGTGTACCATGGTGGTTTGCTGCACAGATAATCCCATCACCCAGATATTAAGCCCAGCGTCCACTAGCTGTTCTTCCTGATGGTTTCCCTCCTCCCACCCCTCACCCTCCGACAGGCCCCAGTGTGTGTTGTTCCCCCCACCCTATGTGTCCATGTGTTCTTATCATTTAGCTCTCACTTAAAGTGAGAACACGCAGTGTTTGGTTTTCTGTTTCTGCATTAGTTTGTGAAGGATAGTGGCCTCTGGCTCCATCCATGTCCCTGCAAAGGTCATGATCTCATTCCTTTTTATGGCTGCATAGTATTCCATGGTATGTATGTACCACATTATCTTTATCTAGCCTATCATTGATGGGCATTTAGGTCAATTTCATGTCTTTGCTGTTGTGACTGGTACTCAATGAACATACGTGTGCATGTGTCTTTATAATAGAATGATTTATATTCCTTTAGGTATATACCCAGTAATGGGATTTCCTTGTCGAATGGTATTTCTGCCTATAGGTCTTTGCGGAATCACCACACAGTCTTACACAATGGTTGAACCAAATTACACTCCCACCAACAGTGTAAAAGTGTTCCTTTTTCTCCATAACCTTACCAACATCTGTTGTTTTTTGACTTGCCAGTCTCAGTGGTGTGAGATGGTATCTCATTGTGGTTTTGGCTTGCATTTCTCTAATGATCAGTGATGTTGAGCTTTTTTTTTTTTTATGTTTTTTTGGCCACATGATGTCTTCTTTTGAGAAGTGTCTGTTCATGTCCTTTGCCCACTTTGTAATGGGGTTGTTTGGCTTTTTTTTCTTGTAAATTTGTTTAAGTTCCTTCTAGATGCTGGATATTATACCTTTGTCAGATGGATAGATTGCAGAAATTTTCTCCCTTTCTATAGGTTGTCTGTTTACTCTGTTCATAGTTTCTTTTGCTGTGCAGAAACTCTTTAGTTTAATTAGATCCCATTTGTCAATTTTGCTTTTGCTGCAATTGCTTTTGGCATCTTCGTTGTGAAAACTTTGCCCATGCCTATACGCTGAATGATATCACCTAGGTTTTCTTTTTTTTTTTTAATTTTATTATTATTATACTTTAAGTTTTAGGGTACATGTGCACAACGTGCAGGTTTGTTACATTGTATACATGTGCGATGTTGGTGTGCTGCACCCATTAACTCGTCATTGAGCATTAGGTATATCTCCTAATGCCATCCCTCCCCCCAACCCCCACCCATAACAGTCCCTGGTGTGTCATGTTCCCCTTCCTGTGTCCATGTGTTCTCATTGTTCAATTCCCACCTATGAGTGAGAACATGCGGTGTTTGGTTTTTTGTCCTTGCGATAGTTTGCTGAGAATGATGGTTTCCAACTTCATCCATGTCCCTACAAAGGACATGAACTCATCATTTTTTAAGGCTGCATAGTATTCCATGGTGTATATGTGCCACATTTTCTTAATCCAGTCTATCATTGTTGGACATTTGGGTTGGTTCCAAGTCTTTGCTATTGTGAATAGTGCCACAATAAACATACGTGTGCATGTGTCTCTATAGCAGCATGATTTATAATCCTTTGGGTATATACCCAGTAATGGGATGGCTGGGTCAAATGGTATTTCTAGTTCTAGATCCCTGAGGAATCGCCACACTGACTTCCACAATGGTTGAACTAGTTTCCAGTCCCACCAACAGTGTAAAAGTGTTCCTATTTCTCCACGTCCTCTCCAGCACCTGTTGTTTCCTGACTTTTTAGTGATCACCATTCTAACTGGATATCACCTAGGTTTTCTTCTAGAGTTTTTGTAGTTTCGGGTTTTACATTTAAATCCTTAAATCCATCTTGAGTTGATTTTTGTATAAGATGTAAGAAAGGGGCGCGTTTTCAATTTTCTGCATATGGCTAGCCAGTTCTTCCAGCACCACTTATTAAATAGGGATTGCTTGTTTTTGTCATCTCTGACATTTTATAACGTACGATATTTTATTTCCCATTCTTCTTTGCCATTTTTTGGTTCCTAGTACCTGTTCATTCATTTTCTGCTTTGACATTGTGCTTTCAACAATACTTTATCTTTTTAAATATTCTTTCTTGAATTATTTTTTCCCTTTCTGGATTTTTTTTTTTTTTTTTGAACTGAGTGTACTCAAAAGTAGAGAATAGTATATTGAACCCCCACATACACATCACTCAGCTTTAACAACTATTAACATCTTACCAATCTTGTTTCATCTATCCCCTCACATTTATTTTTCCAGTTATCCCCAGCCAGATATCATGTCACCTCACTGATAAATACTTCAACCTCTATTTCTGTCTGAAAAGGAATTTTTTAAAACGTACCTACCATGCCATTATCACACCTAACAAAAATCACAGTAGTTCTTTGATATCGTCTAATAACTGGTTTATATTCAAACTTCTGTGAAGATGTCCTTCTACTGTTCATTTGAATTGGAATCCAAATAAGTTCTACACATAGCATTTGGTTATTATGTCTCTTTTATTTCCCTGGATTTTTTTTTAAACCAGACCTAGTTGCTGTACTTACTTTTCTCCTTTCCAACAAGTTTGATATCATACTTGTATGCCTAGGTTCTTATTAGAAAAACCAAGTAAGATTTTCTGGCTTTTCATTTCAGATTCAGAGTTTATTCATCTTTTAACAAACTAAACTTATGTGGTAATGTATGAAGAAGCTAAGAAAGGATGCTTAATATCAGACTTGTTAAAAAAAAGTGGGCTAAAAATATATAAGAAGCTTTATATTTCATAGATTTATCAGATTAGTGTTATCTCTAAAAATTCTATTCCTAAAAAACTATGTGTAAAATTAAATTATATGAGAAATCCTATATGTCTAGTGACATTATATACCCTTCTAAGTGCAAGACAAAAGAAACATGAATATTTTTGAGAATCATATTTAAATTAGGGGATATAATTTGAACTCTGGCTAAAGCGTAAGCTTGAATACCTATGAGTTATTCATATTTCTGTAGGAAGAAGATTTAGATTTGGCCTACTTTAAAAACCAAGAATGGTTCCTTGTGAGAAACAGTGCTAAAGGACCAGACCTCTCAACACTGAATATGGTGATCTTAGTAAATGCCAACAGCCATGTTTAAGACATTGTCTGAAAATAAAAATTCATATAGGGGCCAAGCTCAAGCTGGGGCAGTCCCCATCTTTACTGAACCACTGAGTACAAGGTTATCAAGGGTTGCTTTCCCTGTTACATTTCTCAAGTTCCTGTAGTGTAAGGTGGACACTGTGTTGGCCATTCCCTTTTCCAAAGGGATGTAATCATTTAGGAGCTAGTGTTAACTGAAAGGGAAACCCAAAAGTCCTTCAATCCTGAAACTAGAGCAACAGAAGAAATAGAGTGATAGACAAGGGTACATACTTTCCTACTATAAATATTACCAACAAGAGACACCAACATATATACATAGAAAAGGTAAGTCCCTCCTTAGGGGGCTATATTATTTACTCTGTAGCAGTCTATTTTTGTCACATCAAGAATTAAAGCAGAGACAAAATGGCTATTACAGGCAAAGGAACTTTTATTGCAGAGACCAGAGAAATAAATCAGTGTGTACCCTACCTCACTTGATCTTATAAAATTGAAAATTTACATGTTATTTGCTTAGAAGGAAAGATACCTATAGTGAATAGCATGTTGTTGCTTGAAATACAGTTGTTGAAACTGAGGAAATAGCTTAAAATAAGGATGTTCAATGCCTTTTTTAAATGTTTACACATAGCTTATAATTTTATATGTAACAGCAATTTTTTTGAGACTAATGGAAAACTATTGAAAAAAATGTTAGGGAGAATATAAAACTTGGTATAATTTACTGTAGAGAAAAATCACAAAATGGGAAACATATTTAAACTTTTCTTTCACGGATACATTATTTCAGATTTGAAATTCTAGAAGTCTGATCTGGATGTTGGACTCCTTGTTCTCAAACATGAACCTAACGTAGTTGTAATCTTCAGAGTGGCAGTGCTTGATATTTATGGCAAAGAGCCTTTTCATAGAATATTACAGAAACTCTTCATGGTATGTGTTTAATAGACCAGTTTGGTTTGGCATCAGCTTGACATAAACTTTTGGTTATCCAAAGCCCTTAATTGCTTTGAAGTCAAAGCCCAGTGCTGCTCTTTTTTATTAAAATCATGTTTTTTCCTGTTGTTGTGGTCTATTTTGGAAGAGTGAGTTGTGATTTTTGCATATGTTCTACATAATGCCTCATTAGCAAAAAATCTTATATCATTTACAAGTAGCCTGAATGTCTGTGTTGTTTTGAAGAAAAATCCATATTAAATTTAAACAATATAAAAATGCACATTTTCTGCTTATTAAAAAGGCCGTCTTAAATTAAATTCAAAGCAGTAACCAGTGAACACATGTACATGAACATTAAAATCAGAATGATTTTACCATTTACTGACCTTTTTCAACTCCAAAAATATTTATACTCTTACAAATGTGTAACTAGTTTGTACTAAGTGTTTTTTTAAAATAAATGTTAGGGTGTTTACCTTCTTAATTAGAAATCATGTAACTGCCATAATGTCCCAGTGGAGGAAATTTAACCCATAAGTATCTCAGACACTCTGACTTGCCTTCTTCCCTTTGGCGGACAGCCGACTGTCAAATCTCGCAACAGAGAGGCCTTTTGCGCCATGCATTACAAGAAACAGCTTGGCTTTCAGGGCTCACTCTTTCCCCTCTGCACAGATACAAGATTACTTTCTAGCACTCTAGGTTATGCCCAACTTTTCATTTTGAGAAATTGCAAACCTTCAGAAAAATGGAAAGAATAGTTGAGTGAGCACTCACATAACCTTTCACCCCTTAGCATATTTTTTGAATGGTACAACAAGCCTGCTTTTGCACTCGGCCTGCTCTTGCTTAAGCCTTCTTTCACTCAGCCTCTTTTCTTCTCTCAACATCTCTCATCTCCTCTTCCCTCCTATTTCTCCTTCTCCCTCTCTCTCTCTCTTCTCTTCACTCATTCCTCACTTCCCTTCTCTTCACCTCTCTCCCTTCCTTACTCCCATTAGGTGCATACATCACTTCACCCTCTGTACAGTTACGGGTAAGTATCTTCTAGGAACAAGGACATCCTCCTACATAACCACAATACAGCTATCACATTCAGAACACTTAACAATGGATGATACAGCCGCAGCATCTAATACACAGTCCATATCCAAATTTCCCCAATTGTCCCAATAATGTCTTTTGCAGCTTGGTCTTTTTGTAATAGCTGTTGTTGTTTTATTTTCTTTTGATCTAGGATCCAGTCGAGGGTCACGTGTTGTTGCATTTAGTTATCATGTCTTCTAAATATCCTTTGTTCTTGAATGGTCCCCCACTCTTTTATAGCCCATTGACAGTTGTATGCAGAATGTCCCTCAGTTTGGATTTGCCTGATTGCCCAACCCCCTAATTTAAAGGGCACATCTGGTTCTCTGATGGAGGGGTAACTGGGACCAGGGATAGCCATGCAGACCTTGTTACACAGGGGAGTGATCTGTCATTTTTTAAAATATATTCACCATGCTCTGACTGTTATTTTGAACAGGTTAGAATTCACCCAATGAAAATTTTCACACTGAAATACCATTTCTTTTATCCTCATGTTTTTATTATTAACATTAAGATATTTCCTTGATAGTGACTTAACATAGCCTCCTGCCACTTTATACAAACCACAGAAATTGTCACAGATAATAGTTACTAGTGTATGAGTGTATGCATGATAGTGGAGGGAAAGTTAAAACTTAGGAAGATCTTAGAGGAAGAAACTTAGAAGAGTGGGAAGAATTTAACTTTGAAGAGTGGGAAGAATTTAACTCTTAGAGCGAGATTTGAGTGTTGTTTCCATTACTTAAGGTCTCTGGCCAAATTCTTTACTTCTGTGAGCCTCAGTTAGCCACCTGAACTGTAAAATGATTAGATTGAAATGGGTAAATGGTTCCCTGCCTTTAAACAACAGCTGTTTTTCTCTCTAGGGACCTTGTGTTCAGAAAGATTTGGCCTACTAAATTAGCTGTTTGTATTCATCAAAGAGACCTGTATCATGCCAATCCCTCCTTCTGCTAATTGTTAAATAACCTGCGTTATGACACTGGATTGGCACAATTCTATCAAAAAATGAAAACAACACAAAACCATTAGTTCAGTTTTGCAACTTCATTGCCAGTAAATGTATGTTTCTTATTGGGCTTTCTGAAATATTGACTGTAAGGTTCAGATTCCTGCCAGGTGTGGTGGCACATGCCTGTTAGTCCCAGCTGCTCCGGAGGCTGAGGCAGGAGAATCACTTGAACCGGGAGGCAGAGGGTGCAGTGAGCCGAGATCACGACACTGCACTCCATCGTCGGTGACAGAGTGAGACTCCGTCTAAAAAAAAAAGGAAAAAAAAATCAGATTCCCATTTCTTTTACTGTAAATCTCAAGTTGGAATCCATTAAACTTGACAGTAAAAATGGTCCCTATAAGAAGATGAGCCAGGATTTGAGTTCTTCCTGTTCCCAACCAGCCTTTGGGAGTACCCTTCCACTGAGTGTGATTTTATGCATGTAGAGAGCTGACAAAACTGTCCCCTCCATTCCTGTGGGTGGTAAGAGTAAGAAAATACTGAGTTCTGATTTATAGTTTGACCCAACACCACAGGAAGGTAATGATTCAGAGGCAAATAAACATACACAGACAGTTTTTTTCCTTTGAGCAATCTTAAATCAGAGAGCACTGTTTTCACCTATGAAGTCAAGTAGCAATTTTGAGCAAAATCATTATCTTTCAAATAGACTTTCCTCAGCTATTTTAGTGAAGCTTATTCTATTCAGTTTACTAGCAGCCTTCTGTAGCCCTAGTCATAGGGGATAGCCTTGCTGCTGATTGTTATCTGTGTATCCCTAATAAAAACTATGAATGACCTACATTTCCTTTAACAGTACAGCTACAGAATGTCTGCCACTGTTTGAAAAGAAAATCTAGAGCGCTTTTTTTAACCCTAAGGTTGTTTTCAACCTTATGCCCCAAATTTGGTCAGCCTGTAACTATTACTCAAAACAGTCTCTCCATTCTATCTCGTAAATATTTGACCTAACTACTTCTCCGAATCTCATAGCCTAGCTTTTGTGTTTTAAAGCCTTCTCTTCTAAATGACGTTAAATACTATGACATTTTTATCTCAAAAATTCAGGAAGCTTTTTTTTAGCTTTCATAATATGGTAGCAAGGAATGAAATGTTGGCAAAGGGTGGGGGAGGGGAGTTGAATGCCTGGGGAATAAAGTATATGAAACTTTCACTGGAGCAAAGTTTTTGCTTCTTAAGCTTTCATATTAGACTATACATTACATAGCTCCACTGAAAGTTTTTACTTCTCCAGTGTATCTGAGGTTTTAGGTTTCTGGATTTATTATGGCACCCAGTAGCAAAGCTGGAGTCAAGTGTTTTCAAGGCTTCCATTAGAAATTCCTTTTTCAGAGTTTATTGCTTCACTGTTTCAAATTATATGAGAGAAACTTGGCACACAGGTTGTTGAGCTGGATTACTTTTTTTTGGACATGAAATCTAATTTATTTCAGTTTGTTCTTAATCTAGAGATGGGCCAGCAACTCTTCTCGTAGTTTTATAAGATTTGATCATAATTTAAAATCATGGTTTTTTTAAAAAAAAAAAAAGGAAAGAAAAGAAACTGCATTTTCCAACTTAATCATTCCTGACTTTTTCAAAATCCTTGATGAAAATTTTGAGAAATTTATTTTTACAAAGCACTTAATTAGTATGCTTGATATCTGTTTGCAGATATTTCACCATGTGTAATGCAGCATGTGTGATTTGGTCCATGACTGTCAGAGTTCATCCGAATGTCTGAATGTTTTTACCATGCATTATTCTTTCTGTTAGAATGTCATCATCCTGAAGATTTGGTATTCCTGTCATAGTGTGTAGAAGAGGGCAAAAAAATATTGTGTGGAGGTCACTTAAAATATTACTCATAAAATTAGCCCTAAGTCTATTCTTCAAATACTAACCTGAGGCCTTGCTCCACAAGCACAGAGGTCTAGGACTGGTCACTTAGCTAAACACCCTAGCTCCGTCTTGCCTACAACATCCTTCTCACATTTCTTGTCATCTTTTTGTGACATCTCCCTCCCTCTTTCTCTCTTACTTCCTCCCATTATTCTTGTACCATATTTCGTCTATATAAAAATGTTGAGTTGATTGTTGGGTTTGAAGTAATTTTTATTGCACATCTTCTTAAAGGCTAGACCACATTTATCACATTGCTGATTTGAACTTTTATGTTATCACTGACCTAGCACTTTTAGTTTAACAGATTATCCTCCTCTTCTCATTGTTACATGAAAAAAAAATAAAGTCATAATAATAAAGCCCCTAAAACTGATACGTAAAAGTAATTATTAAAGACTTACAAGTTTAGCATTGTCCCAGGAAAGGTGTATTCTGCAGCAAACTGACTTTTTATTTGAAGTACAACGTTATTATACCACGTTGTTACTTAAGGTATTGTTTAAAGTACATTACTGCTGTTGTCTAAATACTACGTAAGTTGTATTTATACCTACCTGTTGGCCATTACCAGTTTAAAATGCCCTGTCACTGTTTTTGGCAGTATTTTGAAAAGTTTAAACTCCAAGGAGTTTAGGAAAATATTCAGGAAAGCACCCACCGATTAAACCACTGAAAGTTTTTGACATATGCTTACTGGTTTCTGCCTTACAAAAAAATTTAAAATTAAAAGCTGTTACTTCTATCACCCTATGTGCCCGAATGGATTATAGAGATTTAATTGTGTTACTGTAATTAATGGTTATTATTCAAATATATCTGAATTTTCTTAAAAGTATCAACATACTGCGGCCGGGCACAGTGGCTCACACCTGTAATCCCAGCACTTTGGGAGGCCGAGGCGGGTGGATTATGAGGTCAGGAGATCGAAACCATCCTGGCTAACACAGTGAAAACCTGTCTCTACTAAAAATACAAAAAAATCAGCTGTGCATGGTGGCACGCGCCTGTAGTCCCTGCTACTCAGGAAGCTGAGGCAGGAGAATCGCTTGAAACCAGGAGGCGGAGGTTGCAGTAGCCGAGATCGCACCACTACACTCCAGCCTGGGTGACAGAGCAAGACTCCGTCTCAAAAAAAAAAAAAAAAAAAAAATTATCATACTTTAAAACAAAAATAAAATATCAGAGACAACTGGAAATATATGAAAAGATTTTAAATTATTTGAATCACATTCTGTCCTTACATATCAATAAATGTCATTCACTGCTGAGTGGTCAAACCAGGTAATTCTGGGGCAAATAAGTAAATTATATTTTGGCTTCTAAATATGAAAAAAAAAAATATTTTCTTTAGACTTTAAGATGTATTTTTCTCTTTATATTATATGTATATGTATTTTTAGTGGCTAAAGGTAATACTGAGTGAATAATAGTGAGGATATTGTTGAATATGTGCTCAGAACTACTAGATAACATGTTTTAGACATATAATTATTTTAACATTGTGTTAAGACTGTACCCTGGGCAAAATTCGGATTCATGGGCTTGTTTATCTTCTGTGTGAGGACAACTAACTGTCCAATGCCAAAATACAATGAACTTTCAAATATCAAAGAGGAAAATTAAGTATTTCAAGTCCTCAGCTGGTTTACAGATGTGTGAGCTTTGTAGTCCATTTTCTGGTTCCAGTAGGGCATTATGACAATTTTTCCAATATGTGTACACTAGATAAGTTTTAAAAGTAAAATCTCTTACTTTAAATATTGAACTCTGATTTTAAATTTTTTACATTTATTTTTCCTAAAAGTGAACTCTGAAATGAAGCTTCAAAATTAACAAAATATTTTTAATATAAAATGTATTAAATTAAGGAACTTTTCTCTGTCAAGAAAATAAATGCCTTTTGAAAACAGGTACTCATTTAGATCTATGATTAACCTTTAACAAGATCTTCCTGTTAAATTCTACATTTGCTTTAATCTCAGTAGGAAAAATATAAAATAGTATTGTAACATATAAGGTTTCTATATACCCTGTGGACATCAAATGATCTCTTACAGCTAAAGGCACATCTGCAACATATTTAAATGCCAGCTTTGGGCACTGTTAGTATAAAATGCGAAGTCACTTTTTTTGCAAATATTTTGAAAAGTTTAAAACTCCAAGAGGAAACTCCAATAAATGGTAATCTTATGATGCCATTTGCGTCGAGAGAGTTGTAGAAAGATGAATGGCTGTATTGCATATTTTTCATTTAGGGAAAAGTAGCGTGATAGTCCTCCTTAAAATAGGTGTGAAGTTCGGTAATGGTACCATTGCTATACTAAAAACTATTGTGTTTTTGTGCCACCTTTCAGGATACTATAAAATGATTTTAAATCCATATTATCAATTGTAGAAGTGACATAGTCATGAAGTTTGGGGGCTCCCTTCAAACTTTGTGAGTTCAAGGTTATGAAAGTTCAGGAATGATTATTGGTTTGTTTTAAATAATTAATCTGTCCTGCATTTATAATAATCCAAAAACCTCATTGACTGATGTACAAGTATATAAATATTTTCTATGTAACATTAATTGAAAAATTGTGATTCCACCATAGATTTTCTTTCTTCTAACTTGCGTTTTTTACTTCTGTCTCTCTTTTTCTTAAACACAACTCTGAAGGTCAAATATTCGGGACAATGTAGAAATGATTAAGCTTCATAAACAGCTAGTAGAGAAAAGCAATGCTCTTTCAGCAATGGAAGGAAAATTTATTCAGCTTCAAGAGGTACAGTGATAATTTATTTTATTACGATGTTACAGAGAAGCAAAGGATTCAAAAGTAATATTCAAGTTGTTTTTTTAACATAGAATGATCATAACACTAGAACATAATTTTGAAGGATTGTTCTTTGTATTCACAAATGTGTATCATTTCCCTTAATATATTGTTTATTATTTATAACTCAAGCACTAAAGAAATAATTAACTGCTTGGACTTTTTATAAATATCTGTGTCATCTTAAAATAATAACCATATTTATTATAAATTATCTTCTACCAAGGAAATTTATTTTTAACTCCTTTTATCTGAATTTATTATGGACACATAGCACTGAAGTTTTGCTATATTTGCATATGTCTTCAATTTTAAGCATTTATAAAATTATTGGCAATAGACCAAAGTAATGAATAGGTCAGTAATCATGTTCTGTTAAAACTTTCTTTGATTTGAATTTTTTTTTCTTTTTTGGTCACTACCATTACCTGAAAATATTTGATTACTCTTAATGTCAACTATCAGTGTATTTATTTTAAACCTTAACCCTTCAGGTTGACAATACTTGGGATTCTTTATGCCCATGGTTGTTTTAACAAGGACTGTGACCCCACAGGAATATGCCATCTGAGGGCTTCTATTTGTTGGCACTGCATAATTAACATAGGTTCTGGAATTAATGAACTCCAAGACATTCCAGTTGAGCTGAATTTATGTGAAGTAATACTTTCTTTGAAGTCCCGAGACAAGGAGGGCAGTAGATTGATGCAAAGCAAAGGGTCATCTGAAGCCTAAATTCACTGTTGAATTCAATAGTTAAATATTTTTCAGCCATGCTCTGGGGATTTTGTTTTCCATCCTGCAGGAACCTCTTTAAATGCCAAGTGGTAATTACTTCTGCATAAATATGAGAGTTTGTAAAAGAGGAGACTGATGAGAGAGTGAGAATGATAGTGCTATCTACAGATGTTAGAAGAAGGAAATTTTAAAAATCCCTGTAGTTGAAAGCCATTTCTAAGATTAAGAATTAAGAAAGGAATTGAAAAATGATTTTACATTCTCTTATCACTTTGACAATTTTGATTTCTGTTTAACAGTGAACCCAGGTATTAGTTTAAATACCAACAATAACAGGTGTCTGCTGTAGTACAGGCAGCTCTTTTGGAAGTTGACATAGGGTAAAAAATTGAGAGGTTAAGTCCAACAGCCTCAGTGAAGTGTGGAGCCTAGAAAAAGGTGGCTGAAGATACTGTTCTATAATAATACCAAGATAAACGAAAATTGACCTGAATGGCTTAATAGCCATGTTTCATTTAAATGAGTGAAGAAAAACTTCAGTGGGACTTGAGAGATTTAAGTTAGCAGGTGAGGCATTGCATGCTATGGTTATATGGTCTATATGAAAAGACTTTACCTTTTTTTATTTAAAAAAAACTATGTGACATTAAAGTATATAAAATTGAATTTACAGCATGGTCATAAATAGACCATTTTTGAAAAATTAAGAAAAGTTCATAACTATTTTACTAAATTGGAAATTTTAACTTAATTGTATGCAAATTAAAAGCTGACCATCCAAGGCTATTTATACGATGTGGCAGCAAATCCCTTCAGTTCGAATATCTGTGGTCAGCATTTTTGACCCATGCTACAGCATTTTTAGACAGCATGTCCAACCAATGTAACCACAGCAAAAAGAAAAAAAGTTATTGTTAAAACGAATTTACTTGCTGGTCACCATCAATAAGTCAAAAACTAGGAGGAAATAAAATATGTGACTCTATGCTAAGATAACCCTGTATTTTCTTCCTCATGTCACACACATGTTCATAGTGTCTCCTACGGATAAGTAGCACATATACATCATTTGTTATGTAAAAAATAATCTGTATAAGGTGAACTTCAGGAGTAAATTCATTTATAGAATTGTAATCATTTAGTCAAATCATTTAGTCAAATTGTAATCATTTAGTCAAAAATAATGTTTGAAAGATGTTCTTTTTATCTTTTAGAAGCAAAGAACTCTCAGAATCAGCCACGATGCTTTGATGGCAAATGGGGATGAGTTAAACATGCAACTTAAAGAGCAGCGTTTAAAATGCTGCAGTCTTGAGAAACAATTACATTCTATGAAGTTTTCTGAAAGAAGAATAGAAGAGGTAAGCTCCCAAAGAGTTTAGCCATCTGTTGCATTACAAATTCTTGGTAACTGTTTTGAAAAAGTAAAATAGAGATATTTCAAAATTGTACTTATTTAAAATTATAAGTTATATACATGGTGTTTTGAGCACAGCAAAATATAGTTGTTAATATATGAATGGCAAATCAGTGTTTAACTGTACTTGCAAATGTGGCAAGATCCACTGTTTACCCAAAGGATTAAAGATCCTTGAGTAAAATGAAACCAACATTTTGAAACTGATGCCAGATTACCTATGGAACTTAACTTTCTCAACCATAACAGCTTATTAATCATTTGAGATACTGAAACAAAATAACAGGACTGTATCTGTTTCTGAGGAGATGGCTGTTGTATTCTGCATTATCAGTAATTTTGTGAAATTATCTAATTTTTTTTAGAGAGTTATTTGAAAACTCATCTTCCTATTATCGTAGTATTTTATGTAGCCTGTTAAGTTTGTTCCCAAGGAGAATGGAAGTGAAATAAGATGCCTGCATTCTGTTCTGATCTTGGGAGAATCTTTTACTGTCTCATACTAGCATCAAAAGAGAATTTTGAAAATGGAAATAAAGTTAAGAGTAATCTGATCCACAGGAAAAAGTTGTGACTGCAAAATATACTTATGAATAAAACTTAAAAATAAATACTAGAGTACAGAAATCTACATTTTAGCCATAGGGATGTAATTATTACTCCGTTTATTTCTGAAAATACTATTCATGGGCTAAAACAGTATATAAGTTTGTTTATTCATTTATTCACAAAAGGTGCTAGTAGCTATTTATAAATTTCAGATAATGTGAGAAATTGTATCTTCAGAGTAAATTGTGATTAACAACACAATTTGAACCATGAACCTAAAAAAAAGTTAACTCTTTTAATTCTTTATGGGCTAATTGTAAATTAATACAAAATGAATATAATGACAGAAGTTATCATGGTGAAAAGTAAAAAATACTATGTTTCCCGGGACTTAGCAAGCTCTTAACATATTCTTTAATGACTTCTGGCACATGTTGCATAAAGCAGTGCATACGTTTCTACTAAATTAAAACAGGAATATTAATTTCATGTTTATTTAACACCTTGGGAAAAATCAATGCTGACTTAAATGCAGACAATATAAGTGGTCTGGTTAGCAGCTACCATTTAGCAATCGAGATTAAAACATGTTAACCTTCTCTCATATAGAGTTTTTTAATGTTTTTTTTTACCCCCAAGTGGTTTTATATAATATTTACTTAATATGTAATTTTATTTTCATTTTAGCTGCAGGATAGAATTAATGATTTAGAAAAGGAACGGGAACTTTTAAAGGAAAACTATGATAAACTTTATGACAGGTAAATCGTGATTCCATGTGTTCTTTCATTGTCTTGTTTGAGCTCTTTTATATGTAAGCATTTGCTGTTGTCAGAATAGATCATGTTGATCAAAGAATTAGCAACAAATGATAGCAAGAAATATGCAAACTGTATAAAGGAAATACAAGCTTTTTAAAGGCATTGTAATAAGTTGTTTAACCTGAGCAGTAGCCTATCACTACTAAGAAAACCATATCACTTTGTTGCCAGTAAACTGCTATCATTTATTGAACACTAACTATAAACTAACAGACACCGTGCTAGATACTCTACATTTATTGTTATAAATTGTTCACAGCACCCTGAAATGTATGTATTATAAATTCCCATTTTGCAGACAAGGAAGATGAAGCAAAATTAAGTAACATTAAGAGGCACTTCCCACCTCTTTTTTTTGAGACAGTGTCTCAGTCACCCAAGCTGGAGTGCAGTGGCACAATCATGGCTCACTGCAGCCTCAACTTTCTGGGCTCAAACAATCCTCCCACCTCAGCAGCCTGAGCAACTGGGACCACAGGCACATGCCACCATGTCAGACTAATTTTTTTAATTTTTTGGTAGTGACGAGTTCTTTCTATGTTGCTCAGGCTGATCTTGAACTCCTGGGCTCAAGTGATCCTCCTGCCTCAGCCTCCGAAAGTGCTGAGATTACAGGGGTGAGCCACTGTGCCCAGCCCATACCTTTTAAATGTATAAAGTAATAGAGCTTGTATTTGAACCTCTTTTGGTCTCTTTCCTAGACTCCCCAGCTTATTAACTGAGAGTTATTCTGTTAGGGAAAAGCAAAGGTGTTCACTTACAATTGTCTCTGTTCCTTATAAAGAGAAACACAAGCATCTTTATCTCAAGATACATTTTAAAGGGCTGCTTCAATTTTGTTTCTTAATCTACTTCATAATTATGGTATTTTAGAAATTAATCCCTTCTGGTAGTATTAGAAACAAAATTATACCCCACATCTAAGTTTGGTTAAGTGATACAGATATCTGTGTGTGTGTGTGTCTGTGTGTGTAATTTTAAGTCTTTTTAGTATATGATACTGATAAATGATAAATACAGGTTTACATGAAAGCAAATGTAATATATACTTAAATACATATGTTATAGCTGATATTCAACAGCTACTTCTACTGGTCATGTGCTGAAACCTCAGAAAATAACCATTTGAGCTACAAGTGCATCTTTAACTTTTTAGCTCTTTGTCTTATTTTTTATAAATTAAATTTACATTTTGTAAATTAAACAAATTATACCCAAGGAGTGTGGGGATAGGCTTTTATTTTGATTTACTTCTGGAAAGTTACCTAAATTAACATAGGCATTATTTCAGTAGTTTGTATCATCTATGTTATTTACCTACTTGTGGGGACTATCTTTGTACAGTGACTGATCATATTAAGGGTTACCAACAGTAGGTTCAGACACCAGTTAAAATCATATGTGTGTTTGAAAAGTTTAAATGTCAGTATACAAATTGCACAGTACCCTATTAGAGAAGATATCATCCCTCTTTTATAAATGAGGAAATTGGGATTCCAGAAAAATTAAGACTTGTGCAGAGTCACACAGCATTGCTGAGACTCTAGTTTAGAACTACAACCCAGATTTTTTTAAACTCTAAAACTTGAATTCTTTTTTTGTTATGCTTCACTATCTGATTTTAATTGCATTGGAAAATTGCATATGTGGAAGGGAAACATTCGTGGAATAACAGAACTGTTATACATCCAGAAATTCTTACTGATTTACATATGTCTTCAGTATCTTGTAATTTCAAATAATTTACACAGTCTAAATAGAAGAAAATAGTGCCATATGGCCATTACTTCCAAATTTTCTACTTCTCCCCAGTTTGAAAATTTGCTGAACATACTTACTTGGAATAAAAAAAATCAAACTTACCTGGGAATAATGTATAAATGAAATTTTGAGAAAGTCATGTTTTTCTCATATTTACTTTCCTACCATAAAACTTTATCTTTCCATATTAGAAGATGATCTAAGAGTATAAATTTGAAGGGTTTTTTTTTCAATGTTTTATGCTTGCACTAACATTTTTTTCCTGTCACACTAAAAGCAGACTTCATTATGCTGCTCACACGTGAAGTTTATGTGAGATATATGGAAGTAAATGTGTGTAATGAGTGTCAAAACATTTAATGTCAAAAGAAAAATTAATGTAACATAAGCACAAAACCCAGCAAACACACATAATAGTCAACAGAACTACAGAATTCTCTAATATAATGTTTTTGAAATATATGATACATTTTAGAAGTATAGTTGGAGAAATTCGACAAAAGTCTACATTGTCTCTCAGATTCTTTGCAGCTCTTTTGTTTCATGACACTGTTATTCGTTATTGCCAACAACTAATGTTCATCAAAAACTGCACATACTCGCTGTTTGCTTAGTCATAATGATAACATGTTTTTAAAAGGACAGCATTTGTTATTCAAAATTGACTAGTTTTCGGAGAAAAATATGATTTGCAGTTTGCATTCTCATCTTTCTTTTTCAAATAAATTTTGAATGTGTTTATTACCTGACATATGACATATTAGAGAATCATGTGGGAAGATAAAACCCTCATGTTACTTTTTAGTATGAGCATTTTTTAATATGCTAAAACACTTTTGATACACTGCCAAGAAGTAAGTATAACTTTAATAAATATTCAATTTAAAAGTTGAGAATACATTTTTTGCAATTATATCTTTCTGTTGGGTCAGAGAGAAGCTCTATACTGTGGTATGTAATACAGCATTATATTATTATGCTATAATTTAGTAATGCTGTGCTTCACTTTTGAAGTTAGTTAGTGTTGGGGCCATGTAACTGATAAATGCAATGGTTGCTAAACTATAATGTATGCAAATAACCTGGAAAACTTATTAAAATGTAGATTTCACCACCTCTTCAGAGCTTCTTCGCCTATCCATCTGCACCCCTCCCTCTGCCCCCATACCATCCAACTCTGATTCAGTTAATTTGAGACTGGGTCCAAAAAAATCTGTTGAATGTGATTTTGAGGTATTAACTCCTTGAGAGACACTAATATAATGTCTGTTTTTGAAAGGTATTCATCTAGTTTTTAAGATGATATTAACCTTTTTAAGAATTGGGTGGATCAAGTTTTTATTATGTGATAGTCATCTACTTCTCAAAATGTAAAAGAGCACTACTGACACCCATAGATGCTCTGTGTTCTGTTTCTGTAAAGTGAGCATCTGTGCCCTGTAACCTTCTAGAAACCATAAAATCTCATGTGATCAAATATGAGCAGCTTATGCTTCCCAGAAATCAAACTCCAAGTACATTTGGGGCATCATCTTCTTTCAGTAAGTGAAATATCCTGATGTAAATATGAATTTAATTTTCATTAGGCCCTAAATAAAGTACCTATGATTTAAAAAAAAAAAAAAAGGAGACAGAGAGACAGGATCTTGCTCTGTTGTCCAGGCTAGAGGGCAGTGGCGCAATCATAGCTCATTGCAATCTCGACCTCCTGGACTCAAGCAATCCTCCCACCTCAGCCTCCCAAGTAGCTAGGACTACAGGCATGTGCCACCAGACCTGTCTAATTTTTAATTTTATTATTATTTTTTAATTTTTTTTTGAGACAGAATCTCACCCTGTCACCCAGGCTGGAGCATAGTGGCATGGTCTTGGCTCACTGCAACCCCTGCCTCCCAGGTTCAAGCGATTCTTCTGTCTCAGCCTCCTGAGTAGCTGGGATTACACGTGTGTGCCACCACACCTGCCTAATTTTTGTATTTTTAGTAGAGGTGGGGTTTCCCCATGTTAGCCAGGCTGGTCTCGAACTCCTGACCTCAAGTGATCTATCTGCCCACCTCGGCCTCCCAAAGTGCTGGGATTACAGGCACGAGCCACCACACTGGGTCTTCAATTTTATTTTTTATAGAGATGGGATCTCTCTCTTTTTCCTAGGCTGGTCTTGAACTCCTGGGCTCAAGCCATCCTCCTGCCTCAGCCTCCCAAAGCATTGGGATTACAGGCATGAGCCACTGTACCCAGCCACTGTGGATTTCTTTATGGATGATTTAGAGTATATTCTTTCCTGTCTCTCACATTAGGATGCCCTTGAACATTGAACAAATGGAGTTTCTTCTGTAGAAGGAAAGATCTTAGGAAGCAGATGAACTCTTTGGCTTTATTTAGATCTTTATCATGTTTTTGATCAAGGGTGTGTATTTACAGTTTGCTGACCCATGTCTGCCAGTGGACATGCCGGTGACCACAAGCAGCAATGGGCATTCCACTGCAGGCTGACATTTGATCAGTCCTGCAACATCATGTAACAGTGAAATGTGTACAAAGACTAACTATGATCCCCCTTCAGTTGTCACTATAGGCAATATACAAAAACATTTTCATGAATAAAAAGTTCTCAAAGACTGTTCTCATATGCAGATTTAATCATGTATACAGCCCTTACAAAGAAAATGGAGCCAGATGTGGTTCACCATTTATAGTTACACAGATGGCTGTAAGCATAGCGGAATACAGTAAATTCAAAAGGAATTTCTCATGAAACTCCAGTGGAATGTAATCCTAAATTTAGAGGAAAGATAGCAGTGGACTAAATTCAGATTGACTTATGCTGATTTACACTAGTATTTTGTGGGTTTGGAAAACCCAGGCCGCTAAATTGTTCTTAATTTAAACACATACAGCTTCTGATGTTTCTGCCAGATTAGCTGTTGGTGATCTTTTTGCTGGTACTAATGCTATTGGAACACTACTGTTTCTAATTTTTGGCATCTGATATAATGTATGTTGTGCCTATTTCATCATGCTAATTTTTTTTTCCGGGTGGTACATGTTTTTAATAAAATAAGACACATGCATATACATGCATACATACACACACACACACACACACACACACACACACACACACACACACATAGATGTACTCACATTCATGCGTATATGTGGATGTGTTTGATATATACAATTTGGCCATACATAGAAATTATATTTGTTCTTTATTTTAAAAACAAACATAAAAAGGAATATTATTTAGTATTTAAAATACATGTTTTATTTGGATTTCATTAAAGTCTTGGTCATTGTACCTTTGATAAAATCAACTTAAATAATTGGTATATAGATCCTATATTTTGTTAAGTTTCTGTAAGTGAAATGAGAACACTAATAGAAGAAACAGATGTCATATTTAGAGAAGCTTCCATAATTCCATTTATTTTCAAGGTCATGTTATCTTAAAGGCAGTAAAATATTCAAAATGTGAAATGAATACACAATGTTTCTCTTTTGAGAAGCTATGCCTCCCAGAAAAGTATCTTTTTTGGGATAAAAACTGAAGACTAGTTGGGAGCAACATTAAGAGCAATTTCCAGTAATATGTTTCTTTTCAATTTACTTCATCATCGTATAAAACAAGATTTTATAAGTTTTTGTTGTATTTACTGGGCTTAAAATATGTAGAATGGTCAAAGCTGCTGATGATTATTCAGTCATATCAAGCTTCATAGATAATGGTTTTCTGCTGAAATTCAGATCAAGATCAGTTTTTCCAAAACCTGGCTATCATCTGGGGAGCTTTCTAAAAATATGAATACCTGGGCCCTGGGATCTTCATTTTAAAATCTCCGTAAGTGTCCTTACGTAGCAGCTGGCCTACTACCAGTATTTAGGTCAGCGTTTAGGAACCACTGGCATAAACGAATGTTTATTGTACACTTTCTGTACGTTGTCGAGTTATTTTTCAACCGGTTCTTTCTTCTGATATGCTGGGTCTTGATTATTAGCAAATTTTAACCATGGTTTAAATTGCTGTACTTTTATTGAGGAATAGTAATTCTATTTTCGTCATTCTTATCAGGCACAGAGCACTGGTTTTCATTCCAATCGTGTTACAACTAAAACTGTTTTTAGCCTATTGTTTTTTGTTTTTTAACAAAAACTATATTATCACTACTTCTTAATCAATATCGGAGGTATTGTCTGGTGGTTCAATATGCTATCATTTTGTGGCCAATATTTTGTGAACGTGTTATTATCACAGACTCTTTAAAAGTTTCACAGAATTAAAGATCAGGTGGAAAGTCCATTTTCTCTGTATTAAGAGGCTTGTATGTGGGAGAGAATGGTTTTGTCCGATGTCGATTGCTGAGGTTTGGAATTGTGGATTCCTCTGGAGTATGTACAGTATCTGAATTCCTTTACTAGTCCCACAAAAGCTGCACACTGCCAACTTTTCTGACTTTAGAGCTCTAAATTAAGGCCAGTTCCTTTGCTCATCCCACAAACTCTTTCATGTTCCCTAACCGCAGCCTGAGAAAGGCGCCTTGGTTTCAACAGCAGCAGACCAGCATATGTTTACTTAATTCCTAAGACATGATGACAGTGGTCTCTGTGCCACTAAAAGCTTTTCTCTTTATTATTTTCGGTTGAAGCTGATTTCCAAGCTTTCCTTGCATGTCACGTGTGTTTTGCAGTGCCTTCAGTGCTGCCCATGAAGAGCAATGGAAGTTAAAGGAGCAACAGCTGAAAGTGCAGATTGCTCAGCTCGAGACTGCCTTGAAGTCTGACTTAACAGACAAAACTGAAATCCTTGACAGATTAAAAACTGAAAGAGGTACATTTGAAATAACCACTGCCTTACTCATTTCAGACATCTAATGTTTCTTCATTGAATCAGTCAGTACTTACTCTGGTGCCTACTGTTTGCCAGTATCCCCACGATGTATGAGGGACAGACACAGTCATCCACTCTCATGAATTCAGTGGTTGCTCAAAATTTCTCATACTCAGCCTAGTGTATATGCCAAAAGAATTGCTTTTTCTCATAGCTATTCTTATTTAGGTTGTTTTTAATTGTTCAATTTTCCTAAATTCTGAGCCTTTCTTTACTCAACAGTTGACAAGTATTTATTGAGCACCAGTTAGTGCTAGGTACTGTTCTAATTTCTGGGGATACAGCAATGAATAGAAACAAAAGTCTTTCCCTCATGAAATATGAATTTAATAGGGAGAAACTAACAACAATTAAATAAATAGGTAATATGTGAGGTGGTGGCAAGTGTAATGGCACAAAAACTAGTGTAAGATGACAGAGAGTGGCAGAAATAGTAGCTTGCCGTTTTTGAGAGTTCGAATAGGGAAAATCTCTGATGAGATGTCTAATTCTACTTTGTGACAGTGACCTTAAATACCAGAAAGTTTTGTGCCCCATGCTAAAATAATAATCACTAATAAGTTTCAGTATAAGTAACAGATCTCATAGAAGTAAAAGAATTATAATTAAGGAAGTCTGAATTTTACTGTGTTACACACACATAGATATACACACAAATGCACAATAGGGGAAATGAATTATTTGCTTTAAGTGTTGTTATCTGTTTGCTCATGCCCTAGATAAACCGAGTCATGTGCTAAGAAGGTTGCTGCTTTTGAAAACTTGCAATTCAGTTGCATGAGAATGTTCAAAAGTTTAATACATACTCACTAAAAAAAAGTTACGTTTCTAGTTAGTATTCTTATGTTTTTATTTAGACCACAATGCCATATTTCACTGACTATAAGGAACATTATCTTTTCATATTTTAACATCTCTAATATTGAGTTGCATCTTATAAGTGATGGCATTTTTAAATTTCAGTGTGACCTTTTTTTCACATTTTAGCAAGTCTGAAATTGGAACACATCTTATAATCAATGGAGTCTTAATTTCAATGAAACACACTAGGGCAATGTTTATTCACCAAGTGACTACATTTGATGATAGATTTTTTTTATGACTTTTTCTTTAGAAGACTGTGAGTGGAATAAAATGGTGATGACAGGTTTTCTGACCTGGTGGATTTTTTTTAAGTTTTCATGTCAGAAATACATACAGTTCCTGATTTTAACGTGCGGTATCAAATACCTAACAGAGTGCTTTGCCTTAGTAATGGCTCAATAAATTATTGTTTAGGTAAAAATGTGGAAGTGCTCTATATTCCCTCTCTCTTTTCCAAAAGCAGATAAATTGCCCATTCTTAAAGGGAAAGGAAATGAAATAAACCGTTTTTATTTCTGTGCTTTCTGTGTTTACTTAGATATCAAGAATCCTAAAGCTGTTATCTTTTGGATATCTGAACTGATCTTTGCAAAGAAGCTTTTCTTAAGGGGGATAGAATCTTGGTTTTTTTGTTAGACCTGTTTATTGTCGTTGAATTAATTCTGAGGGTTCTTACTAAGTATTACAGTTCTTAAGTATTTTAATTTATCTAATTTATTCCTCATCTTTTTTAGTGGCTTTTTTATCGTTTGGGAATTTTTTAAATAATAAACATAACTCATGTACATTATGAAAAAGTCCAGTATGTAAATTAGAAAAATCAATCCCACAACCCACAAAATATTAGCAAAATAATCACTGCTAATATTTGATTTATGTCCTTTCAGAGTTATTTCTAAATGATAGATGTAGTTTTATAATGTGGTTTTTTTGCTATATTGTAAAATCATTCCTTAATATAAATCTACATCACAATCATTTATAATGGCTGTTACAGTTTTCCAGTGTGTGTATGTACCATGGATTATTTAACAATCTTCTATTGAATATTTAAATAGCTTCAGTTTAAGTATCGTAAAACAGTATCTTTCCACACAAATTTTTACACATTTATCCAATTATTTTCTAAAGAAAAATTGCTAGAACTGAATCTTTACTTTTAATGCAACTATTACTTTCCAGTTATTTTTGTTTGAATACCTCAGATTTGCAAGTCTAAGGATTTAAGTTTTCGTTTCTTTGTGGGAATGTTACAATGGGTTATAAGAAAAATATTACAGCCTTTAACCATTTCTTCCAAGGAAATAATACACAAAAAAACCGAAACTGTCTATTTAAGAAAATCTTTTAATATTTAGAAAGCTCCATTTTGTATTACAGATTTTGAAACTGTTTAATTTTACTTTGAAGTGTCTTCATACATTTACCTTCTCATGTATCAAGTGTTCTTTGCCAGAAGATGTTTCCCTGGCTTCTTGTAGTCATTCATCTAACTGGCAAATTATTTTTAAAGAATACTCACCTCTTTATTCAAGGTACAAATTAGTTTCAGATTGTGTGAATATGTGGGGGAAGGATATGTAAATGCAGTTTGCATTTGGTTAATGCTTAAATTAACTGCATGTGTTTAAGGGCTTGCTTTTGAAAGTTCCTTTCTATCTTTAGCTGAAATGCATAATTCAGCATAATGCGTATGCTTATATTGATCACAGCTGAAGATATTAGCACAAAGGCGCTCTGAAAATTGTTTAGTTGAATTGTTCTCTGCAGTCTGCTTATTAATGGTGTGCTGGAAGAACATAATTTTAAAAGAGTGAAATGTTATCTCATTTGAATAAAATGCTGTTTAGCTTAACCTGCTTTTTGTCAAATCATAAGGTAAGGAGGTTATTTTTCATCTTGTACAGAGTGCTTTGATTTTGCCTATTATAATTCAGCAAGTATATTTCCTCTTTGAACTATAGCATTTCAGTACTTTTTAAAGACCCAGGAGTTATGTCCCAAATAAACAGTTTGAGAAAGGAAAAATGCAGTGGAAATTCTAAATAAAATTCAGTAGAAGGTAAGTTACAGGTACTCAGTAATGTCTTCTCCCACTAAGTTATTTTTCCACTAATAATGCCCTTGTTTAAAAAATATCAGTGAATGGAGATATCGTTGTTGAAACAACAATTAGGAAAGGCTGGAAACATTTAAATAAATAAGTTATTTCTACCTAATAACATATAGGAACCCTGCTCTGAAAAATTGAAAGAAAAGGAAAACCAGAACATAGAAATGATAATCAAAATACAGTGTGTCTGGATTAAGATGGAACAGTCATGCCCTTTACACTTTAGCTCACCCTTAGAAACCCTAAAATGTTTTACTGGCCAGAGAATAAAATTATATTATCCTCAGTACCTTTGTTTTTACATACTTCGGACTATATTTGCCTTCTTTTTGTTACCTAACCATTCTATCTAGATGTTGTTTTAATTTAATCAACATACAGAGTCCCACTTACTTATTCTATTCTCTAACAAAAAAGTTTATCTCATATAAATCCATATTTATTATTCATCTGAATTTTTAGTTTAAAGACAAGTATTTAACCTATACCTTCAAAATTTTTAAGTATTGTTCACATTTGGATATTCTTTTTTTTTTTTTTGAAATGGAGTGTCGCTCTGTTGCCCAGGCTGGAGTGCAGTGGTGCGATCTCGGCTCACCACAACCTCCGCCTCCCAGGTTCAAGCAATTCTTATTCTGTCTCAGCCTCCTGAGTAGCTGGGACTACAGGCATGCACCACCATGCCCAGCTAATTCTTGTATTTTTAGTAGAGATGGGGTTTCACCATGTTGACTAGGCTGGTCTCGAACTCCTGATCTCATGATCCACCCACCTCTGCCTCCCAAAGTGCTGGGATTACAGGCGTGAGCCATCGTGCCCGGCCTGGATATTCTTTTCTTTAGTAAACTAGATATAAGCAATTTATACTCTAGGATAACCTTGTAACCTTCTATCAATAAGACAAAAGTGTTTATACAGTATATTTGATTTTTTTTTTTTTTTTTAGATGTAGTCTCACTCTATTGCCCAGGCTGGAGTGCAGTGGCACGATCTCGGCTCACAGCAACCTCTGCCTCCCAGGTTCAAGCAATTCTCCTGCCTCAGCCTCCTGAGTAGCTGGGATTACAGGCACATGCCACCATGCCCAGCTAATTTTTGTATTTTTAGTAGAGACGGGGTTCACCATGTTGGTCAGGCTGGTCTCGAACTCCTGACCTCGCGATCCACCTGCCTCAGCCTCCCAAAGTGCTGGGATTATAGGCATGAGCCACTGCGCCAGCCTTGATATAAAATGTCTCTGTATTGCCTAGGATCACAGGTTTTATCTTTTTATTTTTTTATTTTTTTACTTTTTAGACTGCCAAGAATTATATGACATTAAAAACATCCAAATTTATTCCTAACTGTGTAATTTAACATTTTTATTTATATGTAGTATTTATAGCTTGAGAACACAATGCCTTATAAAAGTCAGAAACATATTTTTGTTTAAAATGCAGTCAGTATGCAAATGCCTTTGTGCAAAGAATTCTTGGCAAATGTGTTCATTTTTTTTAAGAAAAGGAAACAAAAATGTACAACATAAATTGAAGACTTATGATAAACATAAATGGTTGAGAGCAGGATGAAATTGGTAGAGATACTTTAGATGACATGGCTTAGAGTTAGTCCACAGGGAGTCAACAAAGGAGGATACCTGAGTGTGACAGTGAGCTCTAGCAAAGAGTACACTTAACTACATGAGATTATCAAATACTGTGGATTTGTTCGCTAGCTATTATGCTTTTTTTAAAAAAAGCTAAACATGTTTAATGCAGGGAGTGAAAAATTAGTCTCTTTATGAATTTGCTATCTTCTAAATTCTACTCTACCCTCCTGCTTGTGGGTCATAGCAACTGAGTACCTAGACAAGCATAACCATTATTCCATTTCTTAGCACTAGCTCCAAGTCCATTCCGACTGATTAGTAGCATGAACTCAGTGAATAAAGAACACATATGAATTTATTTATTTTGGGGGGACAGAGTCTTGCTCTGTCGCCCAGGCTGGAATGCAGTGGCACAATCATGGCTCACTGCAGCCTCAACTCCCCAGGCTCAACAGATCCTCCCACCTCAGCCTCCCAAGTAGATGGGACTACAAGCATGCCCAGCTAATTTTGTTTTAATTTTTTTTTTTTTAAGAGATGAGATCTCCCTGTGTTGCCCAGGCTGATCTCAAAACTCCTGGACTTAAGGGATCCTCCTGCCTCAGCCTCCCAAAGTGCTGAGATTATAGGCATAAGCCACGATGCCCAACCCATATGAATTATTATTGATACCACCATGCATGGCTTAAGAATCCAGTCCTCCTAATGTAATAGACCTGTTGGAAGTATGGTTGACTAAATACAGATTCAGAATTTCCTTACTTTTTAATTTTTTTATTATGGATTTAGAGGGTACAAGTGCACATGGGTATATTAGATAGTGATGAAGTCTGGCCTTTCAGTGTAACCATCACTCGAATAATGTACATTATACCCAACAGGTACTTTCTCATCCCTCACCCCCCTACCATGTTCTGGAAATTACCTTGTTTTAATAAAAATACTATGTGCTAAGTTGGGAAAATAAAATTCAAAGATGTCAATTAAAAAACTAAAAGACAATTTTTTTTCCACATGCTTTTCAGGAGCCTTAATAAGTAAGTAAAAAATCACAGATTTAGAAACACATTTTCTCAGGTATTTTAAATAGAACATTCCTTTGAAGTCCCAGAGGCCACAATTTCCTTATATTAATACTGTGAACTTATGTCTTGGGTTTTTGATGAGCAAGTGAATCATATGGTAGACACATGATAGTGTTCATTTATTCCTCATTCCCCTGCTGTCTTTGTCGAGGTGCTAGCTCAGTTTCCTTTCTGACCAGAACAATACTAGATCAAGACTGGTGTGGAACAGGAATTAAAGTAATTTGAAATGTGTCCTTAAACCTGATTTTTACTTACCTTTCCAATTGTGTGGACTTTATTTTTAAGATCAAAATGAAAAACTCGTTCAAGAGAATAGAGAACTACAGTTACAGTATCTGGAACAAAAGCAACAACTTGATGAACTTAAAAAACGCATAAAATTGTACAACCAGGTGAATTATTTCCTTATTTAAGAAATAAAACTCAGAATTTTTATCTCAATATTTTATGCATAGAGAAAGCACTATACTACAAAGCGAAAGAATACAGATATATTAATTTCTCAGTTTATTAACTCATGCTATCAGGTAGTTTATGTTCCATAGGGACATTTTGAAGCACTGGAATGTCTTGTAGTCTTAGTTTGTTAGTTCATGGCATCAGTCAGTTTATGTTTCATGGGGATAATTTGAATACTTGGAATGTCTCTTGTATTTTCCATTCATAACTCATTGTGAGCTTTTACTTAATCTATTGCAGGAGAATGATATTAATGCTGATGAATTGAGTGAAGCTCTCCTACTTATAAAGGTAAGGTTCTGAACTTCATCGTGATTTTCATGTCTGCATACAACTGTTTCAGCATAATGATGACCCTTATCTGTAACCCTTACATTTGGAGAATGAATTATTCTTGCATCTTCTGAAACTTAGTACATCCTTTACAAATATGTATGTAACATGTCAACACTACTAAGACTCAGGAAAGTGATCAGGTGACATTTAGTTATAGCATATACATATTTCATAATGACATCAAAGTTACATTAAACCAGACCTCAAAAACTCTCATTTAAAGCACTTTCTTTAATTATAACAAACATTTTACTTTTATCTGCTTCACTATTTAACTCATCAATGATTTTCTGCCCTAAGAGACCTTGATGCACACCCTGTTAAGTAAAATATTGAATTATAAATATCTCAAGAAGATAATTTTTAATTCTAGAATATTCTGTTATGTATAAGACACAAAAAAACACTTCTTTCCTTTTAAATCACAGTGTAGATTTTAATCAAATGAAATAATAAATGTACATGATTCTTTTATATGTCATAAAGTAACTATTTTTTGATTTCTCTATAACTGTTCCAATTGTCTATCCAAATATTCAAATTTGATTAACAGGTAAATTTTGTTTTTTCCATCAGGAATGAAGCAGTCCTGATATATATATCAGGACTTCCTTTGTCTGTTTTCAATTAATGAAATTGAAAATTGATGAATCAATGAATTATTTATTGATACATCTATATTAATTCATAAAATCACATCTTAGAAATTTTTGTTTCAGTCATAAAACATGTTTTTATTTTAGGCTCAAAAAGAACAAAAAAATGGAGACCTTTCCTTTTTAGTGAAAGTAGATAGTGAAATTAATAAAGATCTAGAACGCTCTATGAGAGAGCTGCAAGCAACTCATGCAGAAACGGTGCAAGAGCTGGAAAAGACAAGAAACATGCTAATTATGCAACACAAAATTAATAAAGATTATCAGGTAATGTAATACACTAAATGGGGAAAGTAAGTTTTCTATAATATTCTGATGATTTATTTTCTAAATACTGTATGTTATTACCTGTTATCTATTAACATCTATTGTAATCTACTAACATATCACATCTCTGGAATGTAGCCTTATAACTAGGTACTTAGTTAGAATAAATAGTTTTAAAACAAATAATGTGGGGTTTTTTTGGGTTTTTTTTTGAGACAGAGTTTTGCTGTTATCGCCCAGGCTGGAATGCAGTGGCGCAATCGTGGCTCACTGCAACCTCCGCCTCCCAGGTTCAAGTGATTCTCTTGCCTCAGCCTCCCAAGTAGCTGAGATTACAGGTGCCACCACCACGCCCAGCTAATTTTTATGTTTTTAGTAGAGATGGGGATTCACCATGTTAGCCAGACTGGTCTCTAACTCTGACCTCAAGTGATCCACCCACCTCGGCCTCCCAAAGTGCTGGGATTACAGGCCTGAGCCACTGTGCCCTGCCACAAATAATGTTTTTAAAGTCCCTGATTTTAGGGAATGAGTAGTGGCAATGAAATCACCTTTGTTAGCTTTAGCACATTCTGTGAGTGAGTTATAGTTATCCTGAAGTCATGCCATAACTGTATTGTCTTAGCTTTTAGCAAAATGAAAACACATCTCCATAAAAGGGAATCTGGAGTTTTATCTTTCTTCTGATTTGTGAATATTGCCAAGCATAATTTTCTAAAGTGTAAGCTACTTGAGTTCAGGAAACCATGGTTCATAGCTCCTACTATTTCCAGGATCTAGAAAATGCTTGAATCATAGTTGCTTTGAACAATGAAAATAGAACTAATCATAAGTATTAAAACTTATTATCTCTTATTTTGTAGATGGAGGTTGAGGCAGTGACCCGTAAGATGGAAAATTTGCAGCAAGATTATGAACTCAAAGTGGAACAGTATGTTCATCTTCTTGATATCAGGGCTGCACGTATCCATAAACTAGAAGGTACAACATATACGATTTTTTGGTCCACAGTAACTAGAGGAATGGATTTTATAACAGTTGATAATGTCATCCAAATCTGCACTTACAGTGTATTTTTGCTGTGTTTACGCCTAATTCATAGCTAGCTCATGAATGCAGCTTTGACCTCCTGGGTTCAAGCAGTATTCCAAATTTTTAATTTTTTTGTAGAGCCTATGTTGCCCAGGCTCATCTCAAACTCCTGGGCTCAAATCGTCCTCCCGCCTCGGCCTCTCAAAGTATTGGGATTACAGGCGTGAGACACTGCACCAAGCCTTGATTCTTTTCTACTCAAGAATTTTTAGTAATTCCCTACTGCTTTTTAAATTCAGTGTTGCAAGCAAGATTTCAAATTACTTCATAAATTACTACAAACTCAAATTTACTACCACTTTTTAATTTCTCTTCTAAGCAACCTGTGCACCTCAGCCAAACAGGTCCTCCACCTGCTCTTTGCAGATATGTCATGCTCAGGCCCGCTGCCATGCCTTTGTTCTTGCTGTTTGCTCTGCCTAAACCTCCTTTCTACCATGATTCCAAGATACACGCTTCCTTGCTTTGAAACCTAACACAATACTCACCTGTGCTAGGAAGCTGGTTCTAATTATTCCTAGCGATCCCTCTACTTGAAATGTCCTTACAGTGATTTTTAGACTTTAGCAAGTAGGAGAATCGCTTGAGGAACTCGTTTAAAATGTAGTTTCCTGGGCCCTACCCCTAGAGGTCCTGGGGCCCATGCTTTTTTATATTGTATTTAGAAATAACTGCAAGCTATTCAGATGGAGGTGCAAGACTACATGTTGAAAAAAACTAGCTCAGCACTTACCAACCCAGTTTTCTTCTCATGCACTCAAAAGCTGTAAGTCTGGGGAGCATATAAGTGTTCTTCAGCTGTTGGAGTTTTGCATATTCTCCATAACCACAATGTAAGTTCTACAGTGATAAGTTCTTTGTCTCTCTTTCACGTCCACGTCCACTACGTACCATATTTACTTCAGTGGTCTATGCCAGCAGTAATTTTACACTCTTAAAACTTATTGAGGTTCGAGAAGGCCTTTATTCATGAGTTATACTTAATTGATATTTATCATAACAAAAGTGAAAAAATGTTTAAAGATTTTTAATTTGTTAAAATAATAATAAACTTATTGCATGTTAACATAAATTACAGTACTTTTTTTAAGTTATATTTTCCAAAACAAAAAAATACTTCAAGAAGAGGGACATTGTTTAAAATTTTCTAAATTTTTAACATTTTGCAAATCTTCTTAGAGACTGGCTTAATAGAAAACAGCTGGATTTTTATATCTGCTTCTGCATTTAATCTGTTGTGATATCACACATCATGTAACCTCCAAGAAACTCCATTATACACTTGTGAGAGGATAAAAATGAAAAGGGCAGATTACACTTTACCATTATTATAAAAATAGTTGTGACCTCACAGATCCCCAAAATGGTTTCAGAGACCATCAGGGGTTTCCAAACCACACTTTCAGAAACTCTGATCTGGGCAGAAGAGCTCAATAAATATCTTTATCTGACGAAGCAGGGTTTTCCAAAAGTCAAGGAGCAATGTGTACCTTTTTTTCCAAGTAGTACTCAGTAAAAATTTGTTTAATGGAATTTTCTTGGTTAAAAGGGAGGTCACAGTGTTTGGGATTTTCATTCCTTTCAAGTTTTACTAAATTTTAACCATCATATTTTATCTGTCCCCTCAATTCATTTATTGACTCCATAAACATGATCAAGCCCCTAATGCATCCTAAGCAAAGTGCTGGGCAGGGAGAATACAAATAGGAAAAACTGAGGCACTACCCTCATGGACTCCTAAGATGTTGACAAGTAAATAAATGGTTATGTTTTACTATGAAGAGTGTAGAGCTAAGAAAATCTAAAGGTATCGAGGAAACATTGAGGAGAGAATGCCTATTTCTACCTCAAGATTCAGGCAAGACTTCACACAGTAGGTATGGAGTCTTTAAAGATGACAGAATTCACTACTAAGTAAAAGTAATATAAGGCATTCCAGGCAGTAAGTAAAGCAGGGAAAGATGCCCTAAATATGACGTATTGCAGTACATTTGAGAAACTGCACTGTAGATCCATCCAACTGGAATTCAGGAAAGTCAAAAAAAGGAGGAGAACCTGGAGAGAAAGCTATAAGGAACAAAATTGTGAAGGCCCTGTTTTCACCCTGATTGATGAGGTAGAACCTTATTAACCTGAAGAGCCAAGGCGGATGGATTACTTGAGGCTAGGAGTTCAAGACCAGCATGGCCAACATGGCAAAACCCCATCTACTAAAAATATTTTAAAAATTAGCCGAGTGTGGTGGCAGGTGCCTGTAATCCCAGCTACTCGGGAGGCTGAGGCAGGAGAATCGTTTGAACCTGGGAAGCAGAGGTTGCAGTGAGCCGAGATTCCGCCACTGCACTCCAGCCTGGGTGACAGAGTGAGAATCTGTCTCAAAACATACAAAAAAACAAGACAGTATGATACATTCTGTTTTGAATATGTTGTGTGGGATATCTAGATACATAGAGGGTTAAACAAAACATTAGAAATATAGGAATGGAGTTGAGAAGATAAGTATGAATTTAAAATAGTAATATGGAAGCCTTTAGCATATTAATAATGACAAAAGTCATAAAAGTTGATGAGATCACTCATGAGAATATGTAGACTAAGAAAATAATTAAAAACAGAAGCCCAGAAAACTAGCAGACGAAGAGAAATCCCAAAAGAATGAGAAGAAGGATAGGAGGAGAAGCAGAGAAGATGATGACATACATGGAAGCCCAGGTTAGACAGAGTTCACTAATGGGAGATTGTTATCAGTGTCAAATGTAGTAAAGAAATCAAGTAATACAAGGACCAGCGTTCATTGCGTCTAGCAATTAATTGATTATTGTTGGCTTTTTCTGGAGCAGTTTCACAGAAAAGCAAGGCAGATATTCACGTTGGTGATATTTGGTTGGCCTGTGTATATAACGGTGAAACCATCATCATGATCAGGATAATAAACTTATCCATCACCCCACGAAGAAGAAAAGTATAAATCTTAATAAGTTAAAGGAAAGGAGGCAGCAGAAAGAGAGACTGACTTTATAGGAGTGAAGACAATGGGTGGAGCAGAGACAGGGAAGCAGGTGAAATCCAGGTAGTTATCTCAGCTGTTCATTAAGAGCGCTTTTCTTCTTTTGATATTTTTCTCCCCTTTTTCCTGGCTTAGGCTATATTAAAACTGAAGTTGCAATTTTGTTGCCGCCTAATAAGTGATGTCAAAACAGAAATGATAAATTTTTGTACGATAAAGTATTATTTACAGAAAAACAGTGTAGTCATAGAATTTAAAATAGAGACTGTTCACCAGAAGTACTCATTCTTACACTTCAAAAGCCAGTTTTCATTTTCTCATGTCAATATTTTGAAATCTCTAAACTGTGTGTCTTCTCTTGCAGCCCAATTAAAGGATATTGCCTATGGCACCAAGCAGTACAAATTTAAACCAGAAATCATGCCAGATGACTCTGTTGATGAATTTGATGAAACCATCCACTTAGAACGAGGCGAAAATCTATTTGAAATCCATGTCAACAAAGTAACCTTTTCTTCTGAAGTTTTACAGGCATCTGGAGATAAAGAGCCTGTCACTTTCTGTACCTATGCTTTCTATGATTTTGAACTACAGACAACTCCCGTAGTGCGAGGCCTTCATCCCGAATATAACTTCACTTCTCAATATCTTGTTCATGTTAATGACTTATTTTTGCAATATATTCAGAAGAATACTATCACCCTTGAGGTCCACCAGGCTTATAGCACAGAATATGAAACAATTGCAGCATGTCAATTAAAATTTCACGAAATTCTTGAAAAAAGCGGCCGAATATTTTGTACAGCAAGTTTGATTGGTAAGTACAATGTATAAGCCTTGGGTGTTTGAATTACTAATTTGGTTTATATATCGTTATGGTACTCTACATTACTATCTTTTCTTGTATATTAAAGGTGCCTTTAGAGCAAGGACAACATTCTTTACCCACAGTTAATTGGACTATCTTAAACGTCACTGATGCCGAGAACAGTGGCTCACTCCCTTAATCCCAGCACTTTGGGAGGCCGAGACAGGTGAAGCACTTGAGGCCAGGAGTTCAAGACCAGCCTGACAAATACAGCAAAACCCCGTCTCTAGTAAAAATACAAAAATTAGCCAGGTGTGGTGGTGCATGCCTGTAATCCAAGCTACTTGGGAGGCTGAGGCAGAATTGCTTGAACCCGAGAGGCAGAGGTTGCAGTGAGCTGAGATGGCGCCACTGCACTCCAGCCTGGATAACAAGAGCTTTCGCTCTTCCATCTCAAAAAAAAAATGTCATTGATGATGTCAGTACAATGGCTATTAATTTTTTAAAACTTGTAACTTCAGATGTTTATCGTATTGATACTCTTTTTGGCTAAATTATGTAATTTATAAATTATGTATTGAACTGTAGTTTAAGTTCATAATAATAGTTTAAATTATTTATGGTTTAATAGTTATAACTATTATAAATAATAATATAAGCTATTTATGAAATTATTAATTTTTTAAGACCTTATGTTATCACTATTAGTAGGCACTGGGAATATGGTGGTCAGTGGTAAATAAGGCAGACAAAACTACCCCCTGTAGCTTACCTTCTAGAGAGGAATACAGGCAATACAGAACAGTTAATCAGAGAAAGAGGCTAAAGGGAGAAATGGCAGGTTGCAAATTCAGGTAAGGGCTTCTCTGAGGGGGTAAAGAATGAAGATCCATGCCAGGATCCAGGGAAAGAATGTTTCAGGCAGAGGCAATAGCAAGTGCAAAAACCTGAGGGAGGAGCAAGCCTGACAGTGGGAGGAACAGCAGTAAGCCCAGTGCCTGCAGCAAAGGGGGGATTCAAGTGATAGGCGGGGCCAGATCATATTGCAGAGCCTTGTAGGTCAGAGTGAGGAGTTTGGATTTTCTGAGCTTTTAGAAAAATCACCCTGAGTGCTGTGGAAAGAATAGTCTGAAGCAGGCAAGAGGGAAAATAGGACCGTTCTCAGGCTATTGTATTGATCAAGGAAAGATGATGGTGGCTTGGATTAAGATGGTAATGAAAGTGGCGATAAAAAGTAGTCATATTCAGTACATATTTTATTAACTTCTCCTTCAAGACTTGCTTATCAGTTGAATGTGTGATAATGAGGGAAATGGATGAAGTAAGAATTTCTGGCATGAGCAGCTAGAAGAATGGTGATGCCATTTACTGAGATAGGGAAAACTGGGAAAGAAGCACATCTGATAAAGAAAATCAAGAATTCTGTTTGGACAAGTTAAGACTGACCCGCCTATTAGACATCCAAGTGGTGATGTCAGGCTGGTGGCTGGACACACTAATCTGCAAGTAAGGGATAGAGATATAAAAGTGGGAGTTGTTAGCATATAGAATATATTTTAAGCCATGAGCATAGATAAAATCACATAGAGAGTGAATGTAAATAAAGGAAAGAAGGTAGCCAAGGACCAAGCCTTGGGAAACTCCAAAATTAAGGCTTCAGGAAGAGGAGGAAAAGCCAGCAAAAGAAACTGAGGAGTGGCCAGTGATGTAGGAGGAAAACGAGTCTGTGGTACCCCAGGGACCAAGTGAAGAAAGTATTTGAAGAAGGAAGGAGGGTGACTTAGGGTCTCAGGACGGATTTTATTTTATTAATTGAGTGATTGATTGAGGTAATATATTCACATGACTCAAAAATCAAAAAGACTTCAATGTCTACCTCCCTCCCCTTTTCCTTAGCCACCCTGGGTCCCCTCACCAAAGGCTGCAGATTCTTTCAAAGATTTTTGTTTGTTTGTTTGGGGTGTTTTTTCATTAAGCCAGGGTCTCACTCTGTTGCCCAGGCTGGTCTCGAGCTCCTGGACTCAAGCAGTGCCCACACTTCAGTCTCCCAAAGTGCTGGGATTACAGGCATGAGCCACTACACCCAGCTTGAAAGATCTTTTATGCATATACAAGCAAATATATATTACATTAATATTATTCTTTTAGGACTTATTTTTAAATGATGACTTCTGTCATAGTGTGTCTTGTGCTGCTGTAACAGAATACCTAAGTCCAATATCAAGGTGTTCACATCTGGTAAGGGCCTTCTTGCTGCAACATGGCAGAAGGTTAGAGGGTGGGAGCGAGCAAGAAGGGGTCAATCTCGGCCTTTTATAATGGCACCAATCCTACTCATGAGGGTGGATCCCTCGTGGCCTCATCACCTCTTAAAGGTCCTACTCGTAATACTCTTAACAATGATAATTACATTTCAGCATGAGTCTTGGAGGGTACAAACATTCAAACTATAGCAGGCAGATAGTAAGTCACATTTGTATGCTGATGAGAATGATCCATTAGCAGGGAAAAAAATGATAAAGTAGGAGAGAGTAGGGGTAATATTTGTAATAATCTGGTGTGTTCAGGAAAGTTTATGTATAGAATATTCTCTATTTGACAAATATTAAATAGCCTTTATATACTAGTCCCTGTAGTAGGAGTATATTGGTGGAAATTATGGCCCTTGCTCTCAAGAAACTTATGGCGTATTAGAGAAATAGGCTGGTAAACAGACGGGCCAAAGCAGTCAGTGCCCTAACAAGGACATACGATGTCCATGAAGGAGGCACAGGGCTCTACTCTCCTGGGAGCCACACAGAAAGTCTTCCCCATGGAAGAGAGATGAAGAGCTGCCTGAGTTGAGAGGAGTACTGAGGGTGTGCAGGGCAAACATCGTGCAAGGGTGTACTGCATGGGACATGTATTTGGCATAGCTATGACATTTTCCCTTATGCTTGTGAGATAGTCTAGAAGTGGGAAGGTGCCAAAGATGTCTTGAAACTTGAATTAGAATGTGGAATGTCATATTTATACTTTTGAGGTTTCATATTGTAAATGTCAGACAACATTGAGTGCAACTTGTTTAAAAAAAGTATTATACTATAGCATCAAAAAGAATCTGTGGAGTATTTGATCCAATGTTTAGATTTTTAAAATATATTTCAGAAGGAATGAAATAGTACAAATTGGAATATCTCAAACATAGTTTGATGTAGTTCTTTAATAATATTTAATATACAATGAAACTCATACTTCAGAAGTAACTATTTTCTTCATCTGTTATTTGCCAATCTCACATCATTTGTGCAAGTCATATTATTTTACTCAGCATAAAATGTATAGTTTTAATGCATAATGCCGTTGATGTATTTTTACTGCTATATATTTTAATGTATGAAACTATTTTAACCTTGGGTTATGTACTGATTTGTAGGAACAAAAGGAGACATCCCAAATTTTGGCACAGTGGAATACTGGTTCCGATTAAGAGTTCCCATGGATCAAGCAATTCGACTTTATCGAGAAAGGGCAAAGGCTTTGGGGTATATAACATCAAATTTTAAGGGGCCAGAGCATATGCAGTCGGTAAGCTCGTTTGGCTTTAAGACCCTTTTATAATATAGAAATTTTATAATATTTATTTATGTGTCGTGCTTTAAACTAAAATCATTTTCACAGCCATCAAGTGGCTTTTTTTAACTTTTATTTTGAAGTAATCATATACTCACAGGAAGTGGTAAAAATAGTACAAAGAGATCCCCTGTAACCTTAACCCAATTTCTCCTAATTGTAACGTCTTGCATAACTATAGTATAATTTCAAAATCGGGACAATACTATTAATTAGGCTACATACCTTACTCAGATTTCATCAGTTTTTACATGCACTTTTGTGTGTGTGTGTGTGTGTGTGTGTGTGTGTGTGCGCGCGCGCACGCACGTATATGTGCAATTATTCTTTGCAGTTTTATCACATGTATAGATTCATATAACTACCACCACAACCAAAATACAGAGCTGTTCCATCAACACAAAGAAACTGCCCCGTGCTATTCAGGACACTTTTGAAAAATTAATCATCACAATACTGCTGTCACACATCAAAAGACTTTTCTTAAAAATTTCTACTGTTAAGGAAATAAACAGCCGTTATTGGACTATCAGTTATTGTGCTTCCAAATTATTTCCTCATGTTAAGTTTCTGAACTGCAAGGTAGGATACAAAATTAATATTCTCTTTCTGGGAACTTGGAATTTAAATACAATTCCTCAGGGCGGCATTTCCCAAACAATGTTTCATGGAGTCTTAATGACCATATTTTCATATTAGTTCCATGATCCAATAAATACAGAAGGCCTTGAATTGAGCAAGGTTAAATAGGATTCTTTACTTTAGGAGTTCTCATATATAACATGAATCTTTTTTTTTTTTTTTTTTTTTTTTTTGAGACGGAGTCTTGCTCTGTCACCCAGGCTGGAGTGCAGTGGCGTGATCTCTGCTCACTGCAAGCTCCGCCTCCCGGGTTCATGCATTCTCCTGCCTCAGCCTCCCAAGTAGCTGAGGCTACAGGCACCTGCCACTACAGCCGGCTAAGTTTTTGTATTTTTAGTAGAGACGGGGTTTCACTGTGTTAGGCAGGATGGTCTTGATCTCCTGACCTCGTGATCCACCCACCTCAGCCTCCCAAAGTGCTGGGATTACAGGCATGAGCCACCGCGGCCAGTCTATATAACATGAATTTTAGTAGGCAATGTAAAGTATGCACTCACATTGAGTAGCAGAGGGATAAGATATAGTAGAAACATTTGGTATGTCTGTTCAAGTCATAATTATCTTACCTCTTTTTTTATTTGGAACTCCTTCACCTCCAATCCATGGAGCTGGGCTCCCAGTGGCCAGGTTTGCATTAGCAGATCCCATTTTCTTTCACTCCCCACCCTATTATAACTAATGATTTGGGAATACCCACTTGACCCCAGTTGAGCCAATCAGATTCTGCCCTCTGAGATCAGGAGAAAGCAAGACATATCTGGACACGTAAAATTGGGGGCTGTAGGCAGCCATCATCTACCATGTTAAACAGCGAAGGTAACACAATGGGTCTGAAGAAAGAGAGTAATGAACAAACATACAGAAAAAAATGGAGATCAGATGGAGAGGACATTCTGCTGGTTTCTAGGCCACTGCCTTCCAAAGGCCCAACCATATTTCTACTATGTATTCCATGAAATATGCCTGTAATCTTAAAGTCCCTTTTTTGTTGTTTTTGCTAAATAGAATTAGTTTCTATGACTTTCAGTTAAAGAAGCGTGACTAATATCACACTGATTCCCAAACTTAAGAAAGAGTGCACCTGCTTCCAGAGACCATCTTTCTGGCCAGTATTCCTTACAACATACTTTGGGAAATGCTGTTATGGGGATGGGAGTTAGAGATAAGGAGACCACATTGTTTGGTTTTGTAGTTTAAAGCTTTTTAGACTCCCAGATTCTGACTTGAATAAGTTGTTTCCTGGTGGAATTTCAGCTCTGGTGTGTAGATTGAAGGGGAGAAGTGGAGGTACTTTTTCAGTCATTCCTCTCAGCCTTCTATTGCTGAGGGCAAACTAGCCCTGGGAAAGCAATATTGTTGATTCACTTCTTAGATTTGTCCTCTCCACACACCAGATTTGTCCACTAAGGAGATTATGACAACAGCTTTATTTTTTCCTCCTCCAATAAACTTCTCATGGAGTCAGGGTCCCAGATGCTCAGTCCAGATTCAGAAATGCAGAGGGATGCCTTTGTGGAATGTAGAGACTCCAGCACTAAACCAAACAAAGCACAGAAACACTAGCATTTTCTTTGTTCCAGATTACATCAGCCATGGAAGATTTAACAGTCAGCACAATACTTTTCTAAAATATCTGTGTGCCGTCCATCTCGGTAATAGTTCCAAAGGAACCATAGAGTAGTTTCCAACTCTACCTAATAACTCCTTTTGTTCATCTCTCTCCTGAAGTATCCTCCCGGTCCTGGCTCTTTTTCCCTTCAAGGTTTGTCTCTGACTCTGTTCTCATTTTCTCGTAACAGTTAGACTTTGTTATACTGGCTAATTTGGCCTCAGGTATCTGCTTCCTCAAATCCCAACAGTTTCAGGATGAGGGCCAACCCAAATATAACAGAATCATTACTCTGGGTGGGCGGGTGAATGTCTTTTAGTTAGGACATTCGTCTATCTACCCATTGCTTACTATAGTCTTTAGTTATCTAACAGAATTGAAGAACATCAGATTAACATTTTTCTTGGTTTTATTTGATTTTAGCACCAATCTCTACATGTATGCTCAGTCTCCAAGGTTTATTGCTAATAACAGGATCATCTATTCACACGTTCTAGGGAATATTGATTTTCCATTAGAATAAAAGTTTATTTTACTGAGAAATTATGAAGTGAAAATATGCAGCTTTTGTCATTGACAAAATTATCTTATTTGGGGCTTGGCAGCTGCTGTTCATCTTTTAACTGTGTTATTTCCTTAATATAAATATGTATGTTTTTCCAGTTAAGTCAGCAAGCACCCAAAACTGCTCAACTCAGTTCTACAGATTCCACAGATGGCAACTTAAATGAACTTCACATTACAATAAGATGTTGCAACCACCTGCAGTCCCGAGCAAGCCACCTGCAGCCACACCCATATGTTGTGTACAAGTTTTTTGATTTTGCAGACCATGATACAGCTATCATTCCCAGTAGCAATGATCCACAGTTTGATGATCATATGTATTTCCCAGTGCCAATGAATATGGATTTGGATCGATACCTTAAGTCAGAGTCTCTGAGTTTTTATGTTTTTGATGATAGTGATACCCAGGAGAATATTTACATAGGAAAAGTCAATGTGCCTCTGATTTCGTTGGCACATGACAGGTGTATCTCAGGTAAGCCTATGTTTTTGAATCTATAAAATTGTAAAAACAAAACAAAATTATACCTTAGTGTATGGATATGATTCGTTTATAACTAATCACCCTAACCTCTTCTCAGTCTTTAAACTTTAGGCCTATATTACTATATTTTAAAAATTATTTTCTTACTAGTCGCTCTATGTGCATCTTATCCCAGTATTAAGTTAAAATTAATACTAACTTAATGGAATTAAATACTTAAGATATTTAATTAAATATTTAATTCAATTAAAATATAGAAAATCTAATATAATTTCATTCTCTCATCTCCTTTTTGCAATTATTATTGTATATATGTATATAGTATGCCTCTCTATGTATTATATACCAACAGTACAATGTTATAATCATTGCTTTATAAAATCTTATATTCTTTAAAGAGGTTAAGAGAAGTAAGAGAGAAAATATATAATTATAGAAGACTTTGATATTTACCTACATATTTGCATTTTTGGTATTCTTTATTTCTTCCTGTAGACTTGAGTTACTGTCTGATATCAGTTTCTTATTCCAATATAGCTCCATTTCCTTCCCCTCCTTTGTGCTGTCACCATATATTTGGTCTTCCTATGTTATGAGCCCAACAATTATTGTTGTATGCAGTTATCTTTTAAATCAGTTAAGAGGAGAAAAGATAAAATGTATATTTATACTGTGTTTTGTAATTACCTATGTAATTGCTTTTATTGGTCTCTATTCCTTTGTGTGGATTTGAGTTACCATTTCCTGTCTCTTTCCTTCAGCCTGAAGAACTTCCTATGACATGTCTTGTAAGTTAGGTCTACTGGCAGTGAATTCTCTCAATCTGGGAGGATTCTGTTATCTGGGAATGTTTTTATTTTGATTTTGTTTTTTGAAGGATGGTCTTGCTGTATATAATATTTTTGGTCAACAGTTTAGTTTAGTTTTTAACTTTCTGCGCTTTGAGTACATCAGACCACTTACTTCTGGCATCCATTGTTTCAGATAAGAAATCAGTTGTTAATTTTATTGTGGTTCGCTCATGCTTGATGTTGTTTTCCAGGTTTTTCTATTTGTTTTGGCTTTCAACAGTTCTGCTGATGTGTCTAAATGTGGATCCTTTTGCATTTATCCTACTTAGAATTTATTGAGCTTCCTGTGTGTAGTGTAATGTTATGCACCACATTTGGGGAGTTTACTGCCATTATTTTTTCAGTTATTTTTTTCTCCTCTTTTTTTCTTCTCCTTCTTGAACTTCCAGTACATGTACCATATGCTGGTATGTTTGATGGTTTCCCCACAGGTCTCTGAGGCTCTATTCATTTTTGTTCATTTTTCCTCCCATTCTTCAGATTGAATAATCTGTTCTAATCAACCTGCAAGTCCATTAATTCTTTCTTCTACCAGTTCAGATTTCCTACTGAACCCTCTATTGAATTTTTTCATTGCAGTAATTATACTTTTCAACTCCAGAATTAGGGGTCTCGCTATGTTGCCCAGGCTGGACTTCAACTCCTAGGCTCAAGTGATCCTCCTGCCTCAGCCTCCTGAGCAGCTAAAACTACAGGCACATGATACCGCACCCAAACATTATAATCTCTTACTATATTCCCTATTTGATAAAACATTATCATTATACTTTCCTTTTAATTATTTAAACACACTTTCTTTTAGTTCTTTGAACATATGGCTAATAGCTGCTTTGAGATCTTTGCCAAGTCTAACATGTGGTCATCCTTAAAAACTGTCTATTGATGGTTTTTTTTGCTGTGTATGCAGTACATTTTCCTATTTCTTTGCATGTCTCATAAGTATTTTGTAGAAAACTGGACATTTTTGGATAATATATTGTAACGTCATTTCCTAGGTGGTTATTGTTGCTATTTTTGCTTGGTGACTTGCCTGGACTATTTCTGTAGAGTCTGTTTCCTCTGCTGTGTATAGCCACTGATGTTTCAGCTAAGTTTTGTTTCTTTTTTTCTTTTTGTTTCACTTTTAACCATAGGTCAGCATAGCTTAGTGGTCAGTCAGTGATTGTTCAAAGGTGTGCTTAAACACCTTGAGCCAGTAGGTTTCCACCTTTTGCCTATGGGTCAGTGTGTGGCATGGAGGATGCATTCAAATCAAAGTTCAGTCTACAAGCCTGCCTCAGTTTACTTTCCGAATTGACTAGACCTCTCATTCACCCAGGGACAGATAGCTTACCAGGGTCCTCTTTGATTTCTCCTGAGCATTTACACAGTTTTGTGTGTGTGCCCATAGCCTTCCACATCATGAGCTATAAATAGGCTCTTGTCAAGGCCCACTTCTTTTTTTTTTTTTTTTAGATGGAGTCTTGCTCTGTCGCCCAGGCTGGAATGCAGTGGTGCCACCTGGGCTCACGGCAACCTCCTCTTCCCACGTTCTAGCAATTCTCCTGCCTCAGCCTCCCAAGTAGCTGGGATTACAGGCACCTGCCACCACACCTGGCTAATTTTTGTATTTTTAGTAGAGACAAGGTTTCACCACCATGTTGGCCAGTTGGCCAGGCTGGTCTCAAACTCCTGACCTCAAGTGATCCACCTGCCTCAGCTCCCAAAGTGCTGGGATTGCAGGGGTAAGCCACCACACCCAGCCAATGCCCACTTTTGATATCTTATTCCTTGGATTTCCCTTTTAAATTGTTGGCTGGCCTTCTGGTGTTTTGGCTTGCCCCAACCAGTATTGAGACCTCAGGCTGTCTGTGATGTTGACCTTCTCTGATTGTTTGCCATTGAGGTTGCTGTTGTTTTTAACGATGCCTCTGGGCATGAAATTATCTATATTTTGTTCCACATATAGTCAGCACCCTACAACAGAGGCTGCCAGTCCTCTTAGCCTATCCTAGCCTGGCAGAACTTCTCCAAAATGGGAGTGGGGGAGAAAGGGTAAGATGAGAGCAGTCCCACAGATTCCTACTGTTCTTACTGAGGTGCAGTTGATTTTCTTGAGTAAATGCTTCTCAATTTATCCAGTATCTTTGATCAATTTCCAGACTCCTTAAATGGTTGTTTCTGACCATTTTGTCCAGTTTTATCATTTTTTTAGAGAAGATTTGCTGAGCTTTTTACTTAGCCGTTCTGGAAGTCTTGCTATGCCTATAAAAGTTTATCACCTCATGTTCTACTTATGTCCTTTTATCCTACCCAAAGTCTAGAGTTTGGGAGGTTTTTTTTTTTTTTTCCAGCCAGCCATTAAAAGGAGTATCAACACTTGAGAGCAAAGTAAAGGATACTCTTAAGCAAAAGCTAACGCTTGAAATTTAGGTTTGAGCCGGTGCCTGTAGTCTCAGCTACTCCGGAGGCTGAGTAGGCGGATGGCTTGAGGCCAGGAGTTCAAGGTGGCCAGTGTGCTATGATCGCATCTGTGAATAATCACTGCACTCCAGCCTGGGCAACGTAGTGAGACCCTGTCTATTTAAAAAAAAAAAGAAAAAGATATATAGATTTTGTTTAAGTCAGAGATTTTTTTATACCCAAAAATCCAGTGCAACTGTTAAAATTTAAGACTCAATATAACAGATTCAAGTTTCTTTTGTTACTGCTATTTGTTGTAGATGGTCTGTTTATTTTATGGGCTTTTTCTGTGCTACTATTATTTTGGAGTGATTTAACAAATCCCCACAAAATATATTTAAAATTATAATAGAACTATATGGTAACATACAGTTTCCTTTAAATGTGTAAAGTATTTGAAATTTTAAAGTATTAATATATTTTTCTTTAGAGACAAGCCACAAGACTTACAAAAAGTTTCAAGTCAAAATGGAGGATACTTGAGTCTTCACGAAGGAAGGCTAAGAATTCTGAATAATGTCTGAATTTAATTTCAGTGAATTAAGTTATTTATAAATTAATTTTCTCATCTTTGAATCAGTATTATCTTTGAGGTCTTAACTTCTGAAGGGGGACTACTTGAGAGATGAGCCTGTCATAGATCATTTTGTCTTTATTTTACTCTCTAAGCCATCTGAATTCTGAGTGAAAGCCAAAATTATTTTTAAAGTAGGGGGTACAACCACCTGTCTAGTTCACATGGTAGAGCATGAGTCTCTTAAAGTAGGGAGTAGTTCTTTGTTCTTTAATTCTTACAGTAATAAAACTTCACTCTAGCATTAATTAAAATTATTGTAACTTGACAGGAATATTTGAGTTAACAGACCATCAAAAGCATCCTGCTGGCACCATCCATGTTATATTGAAATGGAAATTTGCTTACCTTCCACCAAGTGGATCAATAACAACTGAAGACTTAGGAAATTTCATTCGCAGCGAAGAGCCAGAAGTTGTTCAAAGACTTCCTCCAGCATCCTCTGTTAGCACACTAGTTGTAGTGAGTATCAGTGACTTTTAATTTTTTAACAAGTATAAAATTTTGAATATAAAGCTTAAGAACTAAGCTGCCACCCCCACCAAAAAATAATAATAATAATAGCTAAAGTCTTATCTGAAATCTAATGGTCATTATACTCAGTCTGACACATTGGTTGGTTTGTCTTAGGCACCAAGACCTAAACCAAGACAACGTTTAACACCTGTAGATAAGAAGGTATCTTTCGTGGATATCATGCCACGTCAGAGTGATGTAAGTAGTAGACACTGAAAATACTGATTTTTTCATAACAAATATTTGAAATAAATTATATAGGCATATTATTCCCTACCTGATTTAAATGGAAACAGGTGAATAAAGTATGTCTTTTCCCATTAAAGTGATTGCTTTGTGTTTCGGCACTATATATAAGTGTTAACCGTTCAAATTTTTTATCTAAACCCTTTTTTGGGCCCTTACCTCTCTCTAGCTTCTGCCCCAATCCTCTGCTCCTATTTTTTTTTTAAGTCTTCAAAAAATTGTCTAAATTCTGTCTCCTTCACTTCACATTGTTTCTTGGACTCACTTCATTCAAGCTTTTATCCTCATAAAACTACTCTTACTAAGGTCACAGCGACTTTCTCTCTGCCATATACAGTAGTCAATTCTCAGTGCCTGTCTTCATCTCCCAGGAGCATTTGACAGTGAAATATGGGCCTCTCTTCTCTTGGCCTCTGGGACACCATGCCTTCCTAGCTTGCCTCCAACTTTACTGTTATACTTCTCATGCTCCTTGATCATATGTTTAAATGTCGACGTGCCTCTGCAGTCAATCCTCAGACGTCTTCTCAATCCATATCTACATTAAGAGATCTTATACAGTCACATGGCTTTTAAAAAGCATCTATACGCTGACACTTTCATATTTATAATCTTTAGTCTAGACCTCACTGCTGAATTTCATATTCATTTTCTTACTACCTATTTAATGTGCAATGAATGTTTAATAGGAATTTAAACTTAACATGTCAGAAACCAAACTCCTGATTATACCAACCCTCTTCCAAAATTTTTGCCTCTTTCACTGTTTCCCATTCTCTGTAAATGACATAATCATTCACTTGATTGCACAGGCATGAAATTTTGGAGGCATCCTCTTGACTCCTCTTTTTGTCTCACCCCTACACCCAGGTCATCCACAAAAGGTGTCAGCTGTACTTTAAAAATATATACTGTATTCAGATTTTTACCATTCTCTGTGGTGGACTTTTCAGAAAATATATCTTCTTTGTAATTCACATATAACTTACATAGTAAAGGACATCAATCTTAAGCATAGAGCTCAATGGATTTTTAAATATGTATACACCTGTGTAACTACCACCCACATCAAAATATTCTGTCTCTCCAGAGCTTAAAATAATACCTGGCACATACAGAGCATTTAATATGTATGTGATAAATAATGAATTCAATAATTATAATTCAGTAGATGTTTTATCACTAGTATTTATGGAGTGCTTGTTATGTGCTTTATATTCATTGGACTCATTTAATCCTCACAACAACCCTATGTAGTTGATACTAGAATTATTCCCGTTTAAAGATAGGGAAAGTGATGTTTAGAGAGGTTAAGTAACTTGTTCATGGCCCAAGTATTAGAACTGGATTTGAACACAGTAGCCTGATTCCTAAGTAAATGACCACTAACATTAAAAAGACATAAACATAGAGGTGTTTGTTGCAATGTTAGTCATGATACCTAAAAACTGTGAACTAGTTAAATGTCCAACAGTAGTAAAATGGTTCATTAAGCCGTGGCACACCCATGAATATAATATTCTATTGTCATTTAAAATTATGTTTTTCTAAGTTTCATATCAGGAGAAAATATTTATGTTATGATATTAATTTTTTTAAATGCAACAGGATATATTGTATTTATAATGCAGTTATTACTGTGTAACCAAAATTTTTATTTCCATCAAAAATTAGTTTTAAAGAAATAGAAATCTAAGAAGTTTAATAGGTATTACCATTGAGTACTAGATTTATATTGATTTATTTTATATTTATCTTTTACATTTCCTATATTGGCCATGTTTACTTTTAAAAATAGTAAAAGTCATAAGCTGTATTTTAAAACTAAACATTCGTTTGTTAACCCAGGAATAATAGCTAACTATAAATTCATATTTGATGAAATAAAAAGATGACATTGATTTCAAGGAATACATACCTATGCTAGCATATGACACTTTTAAAATCACATGAGTAGTTTATAATCATCATAGAAATATTAGAAAATACAAAGAAGAAAAAAAAAAAGTGAAAATAAAAGTTAATGTTCCCAAATCTAAAACTCAGAGATACTGTTTGGATGAATTTCCTTTCATACTTTTTCCCATGGAAATACACACATATGTATGTTTGCTTGCTTGTTTGTATTTTAATCAAACATAATACAACTATATATATAGTTCTATAAGTAGCTTTTTTACTCAACACTATGTTATGTATTCTCTGTAATGTTAATAAACGCAGGTCTACATCATTTTTTTTTCATAGTTACACAGAACTCAGGTATTTGGATATAGCATATTTTATTTAACTAATGCCCTGTTGAACATTTGCATTGCTCTCAGTTTTTTTTTGCTATTGTAAACAGTGCTTCAATGAACTAAACTTGTAGTTCTTAAATTACATATATATTTATATTTTAAAGAATATAAATACCATTTTATTGAAATATACTAAGTAAATTCAGTGTCATATGAGTAACTGTTATATTTGCTGCCAATTTTTAGTAGTTCAATATGTATATGATAGAATGATTTGGGATTTAGTAATAAATAAAAAATAACATACATGCATGTTTTCACATTAATATAAGGAGACTTCTGCTCCTCCTGAAGATAGGAAGGAAATTTCACCAGAGGTAGAGCATATACCAGAAATAGAAATTAATATGCTGACTGTTCCACATGTTCCCAAGGTATGCATTTGTGTTAAAATTATTTTGGAAGGTTTAATTTGGTTCTTAAATACTTTGTCTTATAAGTTTTGACATGACTCAGGAAGTCATAGCATTTCCCCTATTTTTATATATGACTTCCTTGGAATAGAAAGTCAAAAATATGACAAGGGTAACAGCCATAATTATACTGCTATTGGCAGGTAATATATGAATATTTGAATTAAAGTCTTAATGTAAAATTCATTTTGAGATTAATACATTTTTTATTCTTAGTACATATTCAGATTTCCATTTATCTATATATTATCATTTGTCTGTACAAATTGAAGTGGTTGTTTTCTGAGTCTCATACATATTACATATCTGTATATTTAAGTCTCAAATTTACATGCTTTATTATTCAGCTGTTCCAGCAATAATGCTATAAAATGTGATCTAAGCAATAATAAATATACCAGTGTGCTTTGATTTCTTCAGGTTTCACAAGAAAGCAGTGTAGATGAGGTAAAAGAGAATACTGAGAAAATGCAGCAAGGAAAAGATGATGTGTCTTTAGTATCTGAAGGTCAGCTTGCAGAACAAAGCTTGGCATCTTCTGAAGATGAAACAGAAATAACAGAGGACTTGGAACCAGAAGGTGACTTTCTTATTTAAACTAACATTGTTTAGTTAACTCTGTGCTTTGTTTTATCTGTTAGAGTATGCATCATAGAACATCTTCATTTAATGGTAGCGTCTACTTCACGATACCTGTTTCTTGACAGAAATGATAGAATATAGTTCCATCTGCTTAGTTGTAGTTAGGTGGAATTGTTGTATCTCTTCTTATTTCAACTTGGAGCTCCACGATAGAATACAAGTGTTATTGCTGACCATGTTCCCAATTTATGTTTTAAACAGTTTTGTGTTCTCTTTGAGTTCAGTATTATTATTTGCATTAGCGTAGAGGTCTTGACTTTTTAAAAATTGAAATCCAGCCAAAAATGACCACTTACTTGTATTTTTTAAAATCTGGTAAAAGCAAACAATCTGTAAGAATAGGAATGGGGAGGAGCAGAAGGGAAGAGATTACAGAGGGACCTGAGGAGAAAAAAATCTCCTCAGGTGATGGACATGTTCACTATCTTAACTGTGGTGTTGGTTTCACAGTTACACTTACGGCAAAACATCTAATTTTAGCCAGGCATAATGTTGCACATCTGTGGTCCCAGCTACTTGGGAGGCTGAGAAGGGAAGATTACTTGAGCCCAGGACTTCGAGGCTGCAGTGTGCTATGATGGTGCCTGTGAATAGCCACTGTACCCCAGCCTGGGTAACATAGCAAGACCCTGTCTCTAAAAGTAATTAAAGAGTGTGTGTGTGTGTGTGTCAAATATTGCAGTTTAATTGTGTGTAGTTTATTGTCTGTCAGTTTTATTTCAACAAAGCAATAAAAATTTTAAAACTTTAATAAGAATAGCATTGACTTACATAACATTACTGGTCAGACTGTTAAAAAACATCTATTACCCTATGCTTCTCTTTTTAAAATTTTTTTCTTAAATTTCACAATAAGCTGTATTTTTATTGGCATTTCCTTTGCTTCTACCAAAATTAACCTTGAAATTTTTAGTCTTTTTTTTTCCTAAAATGTAATGTGTCTGTAAACAAATTTGCTACTAAAAAAGATCTAGATATAATTACCATGTTTCTTAAGGTTATCTTATGGTGTGTGCTTGTTTCTCTTTATTTTACAGGGAATAAGTAGAATTGGTTTAACTTGTGTAAATGTTACCGTTTTATTTTTTAACAGTTGAAGAGGACATGTCAGCTTCTGACAGTGATGACTGTATTATTCCAGGTCCTATCTCCAAGAATATCAAACAGGTCAGTAACTTGATGCCAACTAGAAATGTTCTGAAATAAGGCTGCCTTTCATTCACAGTACATATGTAGTCTTCATATATAAAAATCTTAAGGAAAAGTATTTCTGGAAAAACTTTAATGTTTATCATAATCTTAACCAAGTAGTCATCTACTACAAGAAATTTTTATGTATGATTTCATTATGTAATGGACTATAACATGTAAGTATTATTTTCACAAAGAGTACCTTAAATCTGTACCTCCAATAGCTACTTGCTGAAACTAGCTGACTTATTGACTCCTTTTCAAGACTAGCATACCAAGATGTGTTGAAGAAGATTTGAACTTTAAAGAATTCAAAATGTGAGATGCTCTTTGAAACTATAATAGTTTGCCTATGTGAATTCATAGACTACTCTTACCTAGATATATCCACTGATAATATGTTATAGTTATTTCATTTCTGCCAAAACAAATGAAGCCTTCTTAGAAAGCAATTAATCTTGTGCCAGTATACTTTGCTTTTCTTAGAGCACATGGCTGAAAAGTAGTATGTAAATTGAAATTTTGAGAAGAGAATTATATTTTTTAAAATATATATGGGAAGTATACTGTTTACCAGAGCATTTTTTATTGTAAGAGGGAAAAAGTTTTTATAAAATAAATGTAAGTAGAGTAAAAAGCTCTAGCTTTTTCTATTCATCTATGTTAATTTTTCTTAAGTGATTAATTGTACTTTTGTAGAATTTTTAGTTTATTGATAAGAATTGGAATATTTCTTTTAACTCTTCCTTCACACATTCTTAGTTTAATCTCTCTTTAAAACAAAACCACAGACCAGGCACAGTGCTTCACACCTGAAATCCCAACACTCTGGGAAGCCAAGGCAGGAGGATCATGTGAGCACAGGAGTTCAAGGCTGCAGTGAGCTATGACTGCACCACTGCACTGCAGTCTGGGTGACAGAGTGAGATTCTGTCTCTCAAAAAATAAAGAAATAAAGCAAAACAATAGAACAGAACATTTCAGTTGTTGTCACAGATTCCTCCATGAAATAGAGATACCCATCGTTTCTGTTCTTGATAAATACAAATAGAGCATTTTATCTGTCCAAAGTTTTATTATCATTATTATTATATATTTATTAATTACAATAACAGCATCCAATCTATGAAAACTCCTACTTAGACCTGCAGTAGAACCATGTGTATGTTGGCAACGTGGCTAGCATCTCAGTGAAGTTGTACATTGCTCTTAACTAAGGTAGAATAAACTTTAATTTAACAAAGAAGTTTAGCAAAATAAATAACTGTTTCTCTAAATATTCAAATAATTCTAATGTACATATATATTTTTTCTTTCTAATAAACTGGATTTTTTTCTCATTACCTAAGGGAAAATAATTTGTCTTACTTTGCTAAAGCCTGATACGGTCTTCACTACCATTCCAAAATTTGATTTCCTATAATGGTTTCAGATGCTATCTCAAATGTGAACATCATTTAAAGCAAGCAATTCTTCATGCTTCAGCTCCCATGGGCTTTAAAAAATTCTATTTTCAGCAGCAGTCACTGACCAGCATCCTATGTTTCCTTAGTTTGTTTTGTGTTACTATAAAGGTATACCTGAGGCTGGGTAATTTACAAAGAAAAGTGGTTTATTTGGCTCACAGTTCTGCAGGCTGTACAAGAAGCATGGCACTGGCATCTGCATTTGGTGAGGGCCTCAAGCTGCTTCCACTCATGGCATAAGGATAAGGGGAGCTAGAGCATGTGTAGATCACATGGCAAGAGAGGAAGCAGGAGAGAGAGAGGTGAGAGTTGCCAGGTTCTTTATAACAATCAGCTCTCAAGGGAACTAACAGAGTGAGGGCATTAATCTATTCGTGTGGGATTTGCTCCCATGACCCAAACACCTCCCAATAGACTCCACCTCCCCACACTGCCACACTGCGGATTAAATTTTAACATGACCTTGGTGGAGACGAACAAACCATATTCATACCATAGCATATTGTTAACAGATGAAATTTAATTTTGGTAAATTATATACCAAAATTTAGTAAAATGGTATCATCTGAAAGCCTGGGAACAAAACTCAAGAAATCATAATGGCTAATGATATAATTTGAATGAAGGTATCCCCTCCAAAATTTATATTGAAACTTAATCCCCAATGCAACATTATTAAGAAATGTGGCCTTCAGGAGTTGATTAAGTCATGAGGACAGAGCTCTCGTGAATGGGATTAGCACCCTTTTGAAAGGGCTTGATATTGAAGAGAAGTTATCTTGCTCTTCTGCCATGTAAGAACACAGCATTCCTCCTCTGAAGAGGATGCAGCAACAAGGCACCATCTTGGAAACAGAGAGCAGCCCTCACTAAACACCAAACCTGCTGACACCTTGATCTTGGACTTCCCAGTCTCCAGAACTCTGAGAAATAAATTTCTATTATTCATAAATTACCCAGTCTGTGATACTTTGTTGTAGCAGCACAAATGGACTAAGACAGTGAAATACAGGATTTTCTATTGATTTTACCAGTTTGTGTGTGTACTACTTTAGCAAATCATTTAATATGAATAATAGAACCTTTCTCTTTAAAGATTGCAAAAGTGGTACAAAGAACTTCTGTATATTCCTTACCTGGATTCACAGATTTTAAGTCTTTACTCTATTTGTTTTATCATTTCTAGTCTCTCTCCTGTATATGCATATAGTGCACATACTTAGGTATTTACTTATAAACATACATTCTTTCATACGTAATTGTTATGAACCATTTGAGTGTTGCAGAAATCATGCCCCTTTAATTCTAAACACTTCAGAACAATTATATAATATTGTTATCTAATCTACGGTTTTCATTAGAATTTTGCCAGTTGTCCTAGTAATACCATTTATAGCATCTTATTCATATGGTCCAAGATCCAATCCAGATCACACATTGCATTTCGTTTTCATGCCTCTTTAGCCTGCATTAATCTGTAATGGTTCTTCAGGCTTTCTTGTAGTCTTTTATAACAGTGATACTCTTTAATACAGGCCATTTACATTGTAACATATTCTTCATTGGATTTGTCTGGTGTTTCCTCAAGATCAGATTCCAGTTATGCATTTTGGTAGGAATACAGAAGCGATACTGTGTGCTCTTCATTGCATCATATCAGGAGGCAGAAAATGTCATTTTGCCTAATTATTGATGGTGTTAACTTTGGTTGAAGTGTTGTTTCATAAATCCTTTTGTAAGCTTAAAAATACTTGTGGTTCATTAGTTTTTTCTTTTGTCTTCTCTTTAAGAACTGCTTCTGGTAAAAATCTCAGAACAGTGAAACATAGCTTTCATAGGAAGGAATGTATTACTGAATGCCTGTAATGTGCGTCCTATGTTAATATTTCCTCACAACAATTCTTCATTTATTAGCATCCATTGTGTGTCAGGCAGGCATAAAAGAAGCAGTTCCTTCCCTCAAAGAATTCATAGTCTGTAGGGGAAACACAATTAAAATGCATAGTGGTCTGCGCCAGGAGAATGGAATGCATGGGGTGCTATGGGAGCATTCAGAAGGGGTCCCTAAGTCAGCATGAGGGGTCTTCCCTTCATCAAGGATGACTTCCTAGAGTCAGTAAAACTGGAGCCAGTGTTGAAGATGATTAGGAATTCATGAAAAGGGTGAGAAAATCATAGGCCAAAGGAATGAAAAGCATGAGAATCTGAGAGAACGTAGTGCATGGCTTGTTCTGGAATTCAGAATGGTTTCAGGATGGGCCAAGCCTATTATGGTATGCTTAGGGAGCCCAGGAGAATAGGCTGAAAAGGGAGGCATAATCCAGAGCATTGAGGCCTCTGAGATTTTTAAGGAATGGGGATAGAAGATCACCCATTCATTAAACAGATATATATGTAGTGAGCATTTGCTGTGTTCCTAGCCTTGTTCTAGGGACTGGGAATAGATCCACGAATACAAAAAATTAAGCTCCTGATCTTAAGGAGTTTACATGCTTGATCACATTTTGAAAGATCATGCTGTCAATAATGTAAAAAACAGATTAGAGGCACAAACTAGTTAGAAAGGAATTAGATAACCCTACTCTATAGTTATCCCTACTTTTTAAAAAATTGCCTCTATTTTATAATGTCACAAAATGAGGACTAGAAGTAGTGTCCTAGATAAGTATCATTTATGCCAGTTACACTGTGAATTTGAATTCTCTGATATACTGTGTAAGCAATTTAAGATCAGTTTCTTTTCTTCATGTTACAGAATCTGACAGTTCCTAGTTATTTCTTAGAAATGTTGATCCTTAAAAGGAATCTAACAGATTTCCCAGTACTTCTACATATTACTTGGTTCTTTCTCTTTTCTTCATGTCTGTGATGTATAATTAATCATAGATTACTTCATTTTGTTTCATTTCATTTACAACATTTATGAGCTTCACTTTGTCAGTATGAAATGCTTGTCCCCTCCTTTCCTTTCCAAAGTGGCGTAATTAGTGTTAGCATCTTTTTTAACAGGCTACATAAAGTTTAGTGGCTGGATTAAATCAAGTCATTAACATAATGTGCCACCCAATTTGCCCCTATCTTTCTTCGTTTCCCGGACATCAAAGTGCCACATAGCGCAAGTGTAATTGGGCCTTGCTGGCCTGTCAGATTCCGTCAGCCTGACAACTGCTGCTTTTACTAAAAAGCTTCTAGGCATGATAATTAATGGCGAGTGTGGGGGGACAGAAGTCTGAGAGATGTAAAACTTTGGACATTTCTCTATGAATATTTTATTAATTTGAATAATCAGAAGTTAACAGTATAAATTTGATGTATAATACATTGTTTAAAAGCCTTGTTTCAGGTCCTCAAAATAGACATCAAAACTGAACATTTGCATCTGCCATGGCATTAAAAAAAATTAACAATCCATCTTTTGCATTATTTCTAATTTTATCATTCAATAGTGCAGCTTTCATTTTTCACAACAAAATGTATTGCCATGAACTCACAGCTGTCTTAAAATGTGCCCACAGGTGAGAATGGGAAATTACAGGCTGAAAGAGCAATGGACTCTTCTGTGCAGTGCATATTTACATCATTCTCTTTCTCTGTTCCTACTCCTAGCAGTTGTGTGAAAACTGCCATATTCAATTGGACTAAATTGCAGTTCCACCTGGAAACTAGGTTCTCTGAACAATGAGCTGGCATTCCCAGGTGATTACAATAACGATGTTCAGCAAAGTATGTTTAAAACTTTGAAAGGCACAATGCAGAAATCAATTCACTCGCTTTAGAATTCGCATATGAAAAATTATTAAATCACTTAGGAATCAAATATGATATCTTATCAGTGGATAAAATAAGCCACTCTCAATGTTTTACAAGTGGAAGCTTAAGCTAGATAGAGAGTAGGTTTTAAAATATATTTTACTTGGCCGGGTGTGGTGGCTCACACCTGTAATCCCAGCACTTTGGGAGGCTGAGGTGGGCAGATTACCTGAGGTCAGGAGTTCTAGACCAGCCCAACCAACATGGTGAAACCCTGTCTCTACTAAAAATACAAAAATTAGCCGGGCGTGTTGGCGGGCACCTGTAATTCCAGCTACTCGGGAGGGGAGGCAAGACAGTCCTTGAGCCTGGGAGGCAGAGGTTGCAGTGAGTCGAGATTGCACCACTGCACTCCAGCCTGGGCAACAGAGCAAGGCTCTGTCACAAAAATAAATAAATAAAAATAAAATATATTTTATGTAAAACTGGAAATGTTGACATACTCTCCTAGTAGAAATTGCTTTTAAAACTATTTTTATGCTTTGCAATTTAACTAACTCTTACTAATATACCATCAACATTTTTCCATAACAGTATACTCTATTTCTTTCAACATACCTATAATATTCCATTATATGGCTATACTATATTTATTTAAATAAGCCCCTTTTGATGGACCCTTAAGTTTCTATGCTTTTTTGCTAATACAAATATATCTGCTTAAGATGAACATTATTATATATAACAATGTTTGAAAATTCATGTTTTCTCCTATTACACTCTTTGCCAAACTAATAAATAAATTTTGCCTTAGTGATGATTTCATTTAAAAAGAAACAAATGGGCCAGATGTGGTGGCTGACACCTGTAATCCTAACACTTGAGGAAGTCCAAGGCAAGAGGATTGTTTGAGGACAGCAGTTCAGGACCAGCCTGGGCAATGTAACAAGACCCCCACTCTACAAAAACAATTTTTTTACATTGGCCAAGCCTGGTGACACATGCTTGTAGTCCTAGCTACTCTGAAGGCTGAGGTTGGAGGATCGCTTGAGCCCAGGAGTTCAGGGCTGCAGAGCTGGGATCATACCACTGCACTCCAGCCTGTGTGACAGAGGAGAACCTGTCGCTGCAACACACACACACACAAAAGAAATACAAAAAGGTCTATATATATATTTTTATTTGCACATACAGACATGACATTTAGGTTTATGTAAGCAAAGAAAATGTTTGGGAAAATGTACATCTGACAGCGTTAGCAGTGAATATCTCTAGGGCAGGAGTCAGCAAACAATGGCCCCTGTGCCAAATCCAGCCCTCTACTGTTATTGGAACCCAGCCACCCGTTCGTTTACATATTATCTATTGCTGCTTTCACTCCACAAGGGCAGAGTTGAATACCATATAGCTGCAATGCCAAAAACATTTGTATTCATCCTTTTACAGAAAAAAAAATTGCCAACTCATGAGTTAGGTGGTAGAATGAAACAAGGATCTTTCATATTTGACATTTGGTAATTTATATTGTTGGATTATTTTTAATGGTGAGCATCGATTGACTCAAAAAAGGAAGTAGTTAGCTAATTCTGTACTAAAATGTTGAATAATAGCAAAAGAACTGTTTAACATGAATATTGTGAAAGCTTTTCTATAAAGATGTTAGAAGTCTCCATGGATGGAAGATGAATCTTTTTTGGTTTAGAGCAATATTTCTCAAAGTGTGATCCCCAGAGTTCAGCATCAGCATCTGCATCACCTGAGAATTTGTAAGAGATGCAAATCCTTGGCCCCACCAGAGACCTAATGAATTAGAAGTTCTATGGAGTCCACCAATCTGTGTTTTATCAAATGATTCTGGGGTATGCTAAAATGCAAGAACCATAGCTTTAGAAAAAAGTGGTACTTTTCACCCTTGGCTGCACATGAGAATGGTCTGGGGAGCACTGTTAAATGCCAGGGCCCAGGCTCCACCTAGATAAGTTAAGTCAGAATTTTGTTTATAGCTCCCCTGGTGATTCTAATGTGCAGCCAAAATCAAGAACCACTGTACTACAACATCTGTTCTCAGTGATGGTGAAAGGAGAGTAGCATATCAAAATCACCTGAAATTGAGGGTGATTTTTAAAATTCTCCTTGCTTCACATTGCTGCAATGTGTCATATCCCTCAGGTTTGTATCTATTTATACACATTTATACACACACACACACCATTTTTATGGTGATGAAATAATACCAATTTATAATTATTTGGCATAATTATTTGGAGATAAATTTGACATTAGGGCAGGAAAAAAATAATCCAAATCACTGCAAGGACATAGTAATTTATAGGGCATATAAGGACACCGTGACAATGTTCTAAAAATAAGTACTCTTAAAGCTAGCACTGTTTTGATCCCCATCACTGAAGTTTGCAACATTTACCTTATTTGTTTAATATAGTACATTTTAACAGAACATGTTAGAAAAGATAGATTACTGCCACGGATGAAAACTGGGTGGTTTTCTTTTGTTTGTTAAAAACCTTATTACCTTGACAGCTTGAGATTCTGGAGACATCACCTTTGTATGTACTTATTATTATTTTAAATAATCAACAGTTGTTAAAATAAACAGTTATTAAACAATCAAAATGCTTTAATCAGAACTTGTATGAGGAGTGGATTTGATGCACAATGTAAGAGGAAGCTTTGGAGCCTGATGTGAAGGACTGAAGGGGATTTTTTTGAGTCTTTGAGAGGATGTCTCTGCCTATGCCCAGCCTGAAGAAGGGAACTTGTAAGAATCACCATTAATTAATATGCATTCCTACCCTACTTACGTATAGCTCTGTCAATACTAGTGGTTGAGTCTGATTGTTTTAACCAACTGTTTTGAGCTTGTCTTAGAGCTCACCCCAATTAAAATTTGTACTCTTCAAGAGCATTGACATAGATCTTGGCCTTCTATTTCCATTTTGTCTCTGTTGTTTTGTTACAAAGTAACAAGTTCTACATACTGTGGCTCCTACAGGTAGGCTTTATTTGTATCTATGTACACACACACACACACACACAGTATTTTTATAAATAATACCAATTTATAATTATCTGGAGATTAATTTGATAATACTTTATGGTTGAAATTCTCTTACCTATTACCCAGCAATTCTGCTCCTAAGGGAATCATGCATGTATACAAGAAAACATAAAAGGATATTTAATGCAACATTGTTTGTAATAGCAAAAAATTGTAAACAACGTAACATAAAAGGATATTTAATGCAGCATTGTAATAGCAAAAAATGGTAAACAACATAATTGTTCAGCAGGTAAATAAATGTACTATAGATTATATATGCAATATAAATAGGATTCTGTACAACAGTTAATATGAATAAATTGGATTTGAAAAATAAATGTGATAAATCTCAAAAATATAGTATTGAGTATAAAAAAACAGAAATTGCAGAATGATTAATAAGAATATGATACCACAAATATAAAACCGAAAAACAGAAAACAATACTGTATGTTGTTTATAGATATACACACATGCAGTAGAAAATATAAAGGCATGTTTGGGAATGATAGAACCAACTGCAAGATAGTGGTAACCATGGGGGAATGAGGAAGGGAGGGGAAAGGATTTGGCAGCTGGTAGTTTTACCTGTATCTGAAATATTTTATTTCTTCAAAAACAACAATAAAAAGACTTAAGTTGGTTATAGAAAAATGGTAACATCTGTTTGAGATGGCCGACTAGTTGAATATGCCAAATTATTTTCTGTACTTTCTCATGTTTGAACTGTTTTATAATAAAAAAATTAAAGAAATGCCTATTCATTTTAGAAACTTGGAATAAAATTAAGCTCACCTGTAATCTCACCATAATTAGATTTAAATGTAACTGACTGAAACAAGTTGCAAGACCTTTATCATAGGCCATTCTCAATTATGCAGTACTATTTTTAAGGGTTGTCAGGTTGAATTAGTTTTCAGAAGCCCAACAATTCAACTCCAGTATAGCTGCGTGTAGTGGCTGAAACCAGAGGAAGAATTCAGCACAATCCTGTGAAGTAGGATGTGAAAATTTTAAGCATGCCAATAATAAGCCTAAGTAAACACTTTAGATCACATAGAAAAATATGATCCAAAGTATGAATTATCATCAGTCAGGAAGCAATAGTGGAATTGAGCCAAAAGCACGAGAGCTATAATTTATTTTTTTAGAGTAATACAAGCTGTCATCACATTTCTAGATCATTTAATCACATAACATATAGTGTCCATCTATACAGACAACTAAAAATAAGTTGCATGGAGTTCTGATTTGAATGACTTCTGTTCACCACAAAAAAAAAAATTTTATTTTATTTATTTATTTTTTTTTTTTGAGAGACAGGGTCTCACTCTATCACCCAGGGTGGAGTGTAGTAGTGCAGTCTCACCTCACTGAAACCTCTGCCTCCCATGTTCAAGCGATTCTCCTGCCTCAGCCTCCCGAGTAGCTGGGATTACAGTCGCACACCACCACACCTGGCTAATTTTTGTATCTTTAGTAGAGAAGGGGTTTCACCATGTTGGCCAGGCTGGTCTTGAAGTCATGGTCTCAAGTGATCCACTTGCCTCGGCCTCCCAAAGTGCTGGGATTACAGGCGTGAGTCCCCACGGCCAGCCCACAATCAAAATTTATAAATGTTCTTTTTACATGGTGATACTGACATCTTGCTAACTGAGGACGCTAATAGGGTAATTGGTGAACAAGAAAAAAAGAACTGAGAAGAAGCATCTTACCTGGTAACAAAAATTCATACACGTAGAGGGGAAAGAAAACAGGAAAAGTCTAAAGCCTATGCTGTCTGGCCAATTTCCTGTATCAAAGGATGCTGGTAGCCTGCAGAGGAATGACCTGTCATGTTGCTCTAGTAATTCTGAACAATTATTATTCATCTCTTTAAAAGCCTTTGCTTCAGTTACTGTCATTTGAATCAGTATATTATTTAGGACCTCTTCCAGTTCACCTGATTGAAACTTTTTCCCATTTTCTTTTTTTTTTTTTTTTTTTTTTTTAGTATTTATTGATCATTCTTGGGTGTTTCTCAGAGAGGGGGATTTGGCAGGGTCATAGGACAATAGTGGAGGGAAGGTCAGCAGATAAACAAGTGAACAAAGGTCTCTGGTTTTCCTAGGCAGAGGACCCTGCGGCCTTCCGCAGTGTTTGTGTCCCTGGGTACTTGAGATTAGGGAGTGGTGATGATTCTTAACGAGCATGCTGCCTTCAAGCATCTGTTTAACAAAGCACATCTTGCACCGCCCTTAATCCATTTAACCCTGAGTTGACACAGCACATGTTTCAGAGAGCACGGGTTTTGGGGTGAGGTTATAGATTAACAGCATCCCAAGGCAGAAGAATTTTTCTTAGTACAGAACAAAATGGAGTCTCCTATGTCTACTTCTTTCTGCACAGACACAGTAACAATCTGATCTCTCTTTCTTTTCCCCACATTTCCCCCTTTTCTATTCGACAAAACCGCCATCCTCATCATGGCCCGTTCTCAATGAGCCGTTGGGTACACCTCCCAGACGGGGTGGCGGCTGGGCAGAGGGGCTCCTCACTTCCCAGACATGGCGGCTGGGCAGAGGGGCCCCCCCCACCCCCCAGACGGGGTGGCCGCCGGGCGGAGGCGCCCCCCCCACCCCCTAGACGGGGCGGCCGCCGGGCGGAGGCGTGCCCCCCCCCAGCCCACAGACGGGGCGGCCGCCAGGCGGAGGCGCCCCCCACCCCGCCCCCCAGACGGGACGGCCGCCGGGCTGAGGCGCCCCCCACACCAGTTCCCAGACGGGGTGGCGGCCGGGCGGAGGCGCTCCCCACCACCCAGATAGGGCGGCCAGGCGGAGGTGCTCCCCACATCCCAGACGATGGGCGGCCTGGCAGAAACACTCCTCACTTCCCAGACTCGGCTGCTGGGCAGAGGGGCTCCTCACTTCCCAGACGATGGGTGGCCAGGCAGAGACGCTCCTCACTTCCTAGACAGGGTGGCGGCCGGGCAGAGGCTGCAATCTCGGCACTTTATGAGGCCAAGGCAGGCGGCTGGGAGGTGGAGGTTGTAGCGAGCCGAGATCACGCCACTTCACTCCAGCCTGGGCAACATTGAGCACTGAGTGAGCAAGACTCCGTCTGCAATCCCGGCACCTGGGGAGGCGGAGGTGGGCAGATCACTCGAGGTCAGGAGCTGGATACCAGCCCGGCCAACACGGCCAAACCCTGTCTCCACCAAAAATACAAAAACCAGTCAGGCGTGGTGGCGCGCGCCTGCAATCCCAGCCACTCGGCAGGCTGAGGCAGGAGAATCAGGCAGGGAGGTTGCAGCGAGCTGAGATCGCGGCAGTACAGTCCAGCCTGGGCAACAGAGGGAGACCCTGGAAAGCGGGAGACTGAGACGAGGGAGGGGGGAGGGGGAGGGACTCCCATTTTCTTACGATGAAAAATTTCAAACATGCAGAAAAGTAGAAATAATAGTACCCTACCACCTAGATTCAACAATATTCACCTGTCTTGAGATAGTCTTATTTCATTAAAATCTATAACAGCAAGAGTTCTATATATTTGTCGGCAGTTAATAATAACCACTCCCCAAAACTTAGTAGCACATAATTTCCTTTTTTTTAGGTGGAGTCTCGCTCTGTCACCTAGACTGGAGTGCAGTGGCGCAATCTCAGCTCACTGCAACCTCCACCTGCCGGGTTCAAGTGATTCTTCTGCCTCAGCCTCCCGAGTACCAGGCGCGTGCCACCAAGCCCGGCTAATTTTTTGTATTTTTAATAGAAACAGGGTTTCACCGTGTTAGCCAGGATGGTTTCGATCTCCTGACCTCATGATCTGCCTGCCTCTGCCTTCCAAAGTGCTGGGATTACAGGCATGAGCCAGTGCGCCCAGCCATAATAAATATTTTTTAAATGAGAAGGCAATAATACCTGCAGCTTCACATAGTTCTGGCAATAAATAAAAGATATTCTAGGCTGGGCACTGTGGTTCACACCTGTGATCCTGGCACTTTGAGAGGTCGAGGTGGGAGGATTGCTTGAGGCCAGGAGTTTGAGACCAGTCCGGGCAACATAGTGAAACCCCGTCTCTACAAAAAATTTAAAAAATATCTGGGTATGTTGGCATGCTCCTCTAGTCCCAGCTACTCAGGGGGCTGAGATGGGAGGATCACTCGAGCCTGGGAGATTGAGGCTGCAGTGAGTTGTCATCTTGCCACTACACTTCAGCCTGGACAACAAAGCAAGAACCTGAAGAAAAATAAAAAAAGATATTCTGAATATATAAAAGATATACAGTCTCTACTATTTCATTAAATATTTATTGACAGTCTATGTTGGGGAGGATGTGCAGTAGCAAAAAATGAGTAAGATATTGGTCCCGCCCTCCTGAAGCCCAGAGTCTATAGACAGAGGCAAATATGTGAACAGTTCCATGTAGTACAATGTGATGGAGAAGTGCAGTAAGGGCCCAGAGGAGGAAACAACCAACTTGCTCTTGGAGATCAGTATTGCTGTCATAAAGGAGAGGATGTGTGGTTCAGGGCCTCACAGGAGTGGAATTCTGATGGAAAAGATTTCACACAATAAATAACAGATGCAAAAACTGAGCAATATAAAACAGCACACCACGAGTTTAAAGGAGTGGCTAGAGTGTAAGGCAATAGGAATATTTTCAGGCGGAAAGATGATATTTGATTGGTTTTTAGGAAGAGAATTCTGCTACAATAAGGAGAATGGTTGGGACTGCAGACAAGAGATTAGAGATGAGTGCCTCACCTCTCTCTGTCATGAGAGTAGATCCACTCATTTATTGTGTACTACATAACGCAATGAGCAATCTAATAGTCCCTACCGTCACTGAGCTTACAGTCTCATAACGCTCATCGATTGGCTGCCAGTTCGCTCTCAAATCTCTTACGTCAGTTCCGTCTATTTTCTCCCTCCTTGTTCTGTCAGATTTCTACCTTCTGATAACTAGGAAGCTATTGTATTAGTTAGCCCCATGAGAACTTAGTATTTTCTCTAGAGATAAAAAATGGAAAAGAAACAACATCTTATTTTTCTTTATCTCCCCAACAGTTAAAACAATGTCTGAAATGTATGCTTTCAACAATTCAGTGAATCATTGAGTGGTTTTTTTGTTTGTTTGTTTTTGAGACAGGGTCTCACCCTGTCACCCAGGCTACAGTGCATAGAGTGCAGTGGCAAGATCATGGCTCCCTACAGCCCCAACCTCTCAGGCTCAAGCGATCCTCCAACCTCAGCCTCCCAGGTAGCTGGGACCACAGGCACATGCCACTCCAAGGCCTGGCTATTTGTGTGTGTGTGTGTGTGTGTGTATGGTTTTTGTTTTGTTTTATTTTTTGGAGAGACGTGTTTTCACCGTGTTGCTCAGGCTGGTCTCCAACTCCTGGATCTGCCCCTCCTCGGCCTCCCAAAGTGCTGGGATTTACAAGCATGAGCCACTGCACCTGGCCAATTGTGGAGATATTTAGGAAGTAAAATGAGCAGGAATGGGTGACCTTTAGGATATAGTGGGTGTGAAAAAAATGGAAAGGCAAGGATGCTGCTGTGTCTTCTGGTTGTAGGGGACTAGGTGGATGGTGATGTCATCGGCTGAGATAGGAAATAACACAGTATGAATAGGTTTGGGGGAGAGGAGAGGGAATGAGTTCATTTCTGACATGCTGAGATGAAGTTGTCTATTATGCATTTAATGTGCTTCTTAATCTTAAGATTTTTTTTTTTTTTTTTTGAGACAGAGTCTCGCATTGTCTCCCGGGCTGGGGTGCAGTAGCGCCATCTCGGCTCACTGCAACTTTCGCCTCCCGGGTTCCAGCAATTTTCCTGCCTCAGCCTCCCAAGTAGATGGGATTACAGGTGCCTGCCACCACACCCAGCTAATTTTTTGTAATTTTAGCAGAGACGGGGTCTCACTATGTTGGCCATGCTGGTCTCAAACTCCCGACCTCATGATCCGCCCACCTCTGCCTCCCAAAGTGCTGGGATTATAGGCATGAGCCACTGCGCCGGGCCAATCTTCAGATATTTATACAAAATCTAGTTGAACTTTTTTTTTTTTTTTTTTTTTTTTGAGACGGAGTCTTGCTCTGTCTGCCAGGCTGGAGTGCAGTAACGCAATCTCGGCTCACTGCAAGCTCCGCCCCCCGGGTTCACGCCATTACCCTGCCTCAGCCTCCCGAGTAGCTGGGACTACAGGTGCCCGCCACCACACCCGATTGATTTTTTGTATTTTTAGTAGAGACGGGGTTTCACCGTATTTAGCCAGGATGGTCTTGATTTCCTGACCTCGTGATCCGCCCGCCTCAGCCTCCCAAAGTGCTGGGATTACAGGCGTGAGCCACAGCGCCCGGCCTAGTTGAACTTTTTAATCAGAGGGGCTTGAACACAACCAGAATTGTTCCAGCATTGAAAAATAAATTGTCTAGCATCATTTGTCAAAATTTATGTTTGGAAAATTCTTTATTTAGAGCTTACTTTCTTAGATAAAAGCTGCTTAAAATGTACCCCTTTTAGGATTTATTTCAAGTTGATTCATGTAGCATTAAATGAATGAAGAAACAATAACTGATCATTTCTGCCAGGTGTATTGGTCAGAGAATTAAAAAGGACATTTGATCGAAGTAATGGCAGTAGTGTAGAGATCCAAAAAAAAAAAAAAAAAAATTTGACCAGAAATAAGATAGACATCATAAAAAGAATTTTAAAGTTATTTTATTTTTTTGATAATACAGTAAGTTTTCTTTTTTGTTGTTTTGGTGTTTGGGGTTTTGTTATTTTGTTTTTGTGTTTTGGCTAGGATCCAAGTGAATAGTTTTATCTAGGATTGTATTTTAAACTTTAAAGAGTTGCATGTAGTCTTATTTGACAGTCTAAATTGGTTCTTACAATAATGCAAGTTTTCATATGGGGATTGTAGAGCTAATATATTATTAATAAAATAACCACTTAGATAAATTTGATTCCCCTGCTATTTACAAGTTCATTTACTTCTTCATTAGGTTCTGTGATAAACAATTTTAAATTCCTCTTTTCACAGAGTAGAAATAAGTATGTATTGCACTTTTTTTCTTTTTATAGCTATTTTCCTTTAATTCTTTTGTGCAGAAACATAAATGTTGTATAAGATGTTATTGCTATAATTCTAAGTTTGTCAAATTCCAACTTATGTAGAAGACTTAACTATACATTATGCTACACTTGGACCAGAATTATAAAATATATGTATTACAGTATTTTCACTACCACAATACATTTTAAGGAAAAAAAATATCATTTAAAATATTTTCTTTACCATGTAGTCTTCAGCGAGCAGAGAAGGGGTTTTCTGAAGTGAGATTAGACAATAGAGCCAACTTCATTTTTTATGCACGTGAACGGAGAGGGCTTGAGGTTATTAGTTGAAACCGAGTAACCTTTCCAGGCTTTCATCTCTTTCTTTTCAAATTTGAATATGAAAAGCATATTCAAGTCAAAGACCATCACTTTAATGACATTTGGCAGTCATTTGATTTATTAGGTTTTAGAAAAAATTTTCCTTTAAATATTTCATCATACTATGCTAATCCTAGTAATATTGCCAGCTGCAGCCTTGTACCTGTATTAGTGGAGACAGAATGGTGTGGAATTTTCTCTGTCATCCTAGTAAAATTTCCATGAATCTACTGAATAATAAAATAACCTTATTGAAATATTCAGATTTGGGTTTTTAGTTAAAGTGTCTTAGAATACATAATAAAAGAAAATGTCTTTTGAAAGAAGGGGGTAAAATTACTTCATCAAATATTGAGAGGGTTTGACAGCAGTGGAAATTGTTCTTTATGGGAATATTTTTACAATAGGATACTTATGCTTTTCAATTTGATTAATTATATTATATGCTTTGAAATATCTAAGTAACCACTATGGTGAATTTACACACTGATTTAAATTTAACAATGAATTCCTAAAAGCTGGTCATATAAACAGGTCTTATTTTCAGGTTTTTCTAATTATTATTTGAAGTTATATAATTTATAGCATGTCTCTGAATTTAGTAAAATAGGATTTCGATACTAAAGGACAAACTTTAAATTGTAAAAAACAGATTTAACTGAGGAGTTACGTTGGTGTGATACAATTTCTAATCCTAGTCTATTAATTATTTGAAATCATTACTCAAGGAAACATTTGTAATTCCTGTGATAATGTCTATGACACCAAAATCTATTAAGCAAGGATTGAGGTGAAAATTAAACAAACACCTTTTTAGTTGTTAATTTTGTAAAAATAAAATTAAAGATAAATTATGAGAAAATGTTGTTCAAATTAGACATAAAATTGTTTCTTTTGCTTGAAAATTTATTATTTATTGAACAAAATATATTATGACAGAATATAAGAGAATGAACTGTAGTTTCTGCTCTAGTTAATATTGATTCATATAGCTACATATATTAGCATAATACCTATAAAGTGTTCAACAGGCTTTGATCTCCAAATAACTGAAACTTTCTCAGGTACTGTAGATTAAGTAAAGGCAGTGATAAACATGTACTTCATTACATAGTTTGAAACAAGGCCAACTTGTCATTCTGAAAGCAATCGGAGATGAAGATCTCATAATCTTCACTCCTGATAGACTACTAGTGGGGTATTTATAGCCTCAAATGTAAATCAGGAGACTATTGCCATGACACTGTTAACTTCAAACCCTGGGGCATTAGAATCTCATTCTGTGTCTCTGTCATGAATAATCTATCATGTGTAACATACAGTAGTGTACATTGCATTCAAGAAAAGAAGCCCATTGGCCTTCGTGTTTTATTTAAAATTGATAGTGGAAAGTAATAGTGGATCTTTTTGTTCAATTATTTTATTTCTTTGTTGTTTTTTGTTTTTGCTCTTTAAACAGCCATCAGAAAAAATTCGGATTGAGATCATAGCTCTAAGCCTTAATGATTCTCAAGTAACCATGGATGACACTATCCAACGGCTGTTTGTTGAGTGTCGATTCTACAGTCTTCCTGCTGAAGAGACACCCGTGTCGCTTCCAAAACCCAAGAGTGGGCAGTGGGTCTACTATAACTATAGCAATGGTATGTATGATTCATTTGTAATATAGACTTTTATGTTTGTCTTTTTTATTTATGAAAGAAGCGGAAAGAACAGAGAGAAAGTTTATTTCTCTAATATTCACATAAATTCATGGAAGTCTTGTCAGAATTGATTAATAAAAGTCAAACCAGTAGCATAAAGATTAAGAAAATAAAGTTGGGCCAGGCACAGTGGCTCACACCTGTAATCCTAGCACTTTGGGAGACCGAGACGGGTGGATCGCTTGAGCTCTGGAGTTCCAGACCAGCCTGGGCTACATGGCAAAACCTCGTCTCTACAAAAAAAAAATACAAAAATTAGCCAGGCATGGTGTTGCGCTCCTGTAGTCCCAGCTACTCAGGAGGCTGAAGGAGGAGGATTGCTTGAGCCTGGGAGGGTGAGCCTGCAGTGAGCTATGATCTTGCCACCGCACTCTTGCTTGAGTGACAAAGTGAGACCCTGTCTCAAAAAAGAAAAGAAAGTTGAAGTAATACCAAAGTTAAGAGAAAACAAAACAATGTGAAAAAATATTTCTAAGATGGTCCTGCTATGTCATAGTTCAACAGAAAAATGTCAGCTAGGTCTATAATTAGGAATTTAATTTAAATATATGATATTTCAAAGAAATATCTTTCAAAGAAGTCTTTTTTAATCATATGATTCGAAGCTTTCAATGTTCTATTTATTGTCTACCTTTCTGATCAATGTCATCACATGGATGTTTTTACAATACATGTATATATCTCTCTCAGTGTCTAGATGTTCAAGATTTTAATTGAGTGAAGCGTAAGTTCTTACTACACCTTTCATCATATAGCACACACATCCATTCATAGCAGCAGGCAGGTTTTCTGTCTTAGGGCTTGATCTAGCAGCCAGTTGACATGTAAGTTTACTGGACCAGCACAGACCCAATAGACACCTTATAAATTCTGAGATCAATCAACTTTATTGTGTGATTGTTAGTATATAATTGGAGAGGAATAAAAAATAATATCAGGCTACCATGACCCTAAGCTAAAACAGCTAATATGTTCTCCTAGAGCTCTACATTAAAACAAACCATAAAAATAGAGTGTTGTGTTATTTTTAGCAAAATGAGCCATCTCATGCTAGTTCATCACTACTATTTTTTTCCTCACTAATCTCAGAAATTGCATTTTAATCAACATGTATAACCATGCTGTTGTATCAGCAGGATTACAAATGCTCACAGTTACCTTTTTTTCCCCCATCTGGCATTTTTAGAAATATGTTCATTCCTCAAGACAGTAATCTTAAGTATCCAGAGATCTGGCCTAGTGGTCTAGTCCTCCCTTTATCCCCAATTTTTACTGTTATGTGAACTAAGGCAAGATGTTTAAATTTCATGATTCCTTGTTTTCTTATTTGAAAAGTAAGGTGCTTTCTAAGATCCACTTCAGCTTAAATTCTACAATAACAGGTGTGTTAAGAAATCACATGTGAAATAAGTAGTGTGGACAGGACAAGAATCTGATTCCTCCTTCATTTCATGCACTTGGTATAAAGAAAACATTTCCAAAAGTATTTTCTCAGGCTTCTTGGAAATCCTCAGTTGCAGAGTACCAGAAAAGAAAACCATATCAAAATATTATTAATATTCAACTAATTTTAACATTCAACTAATTTTAAGAAAGATACCCCAAGAAAAATGACAAACTCTTTGGCTTTTGTATTATTCTTTGTAAAGGTCAGGAGTAGAATATTTGGTTGGACTGGCAACAACATTGTTTTTTAGAGATTAATTGTGTATTGAGAAACTTGGCCATGTCAAGGAGTAGATGTTTCCATTTGCTTGAAGAGCAATACAAATCTTTCTTTAGCTCAAACTGTGATATATGCTCAAATGGCCCAAATTTTGTGCATTCTCACTTGGTTACCTATAGGTCTGTTTGGGGTGTTTTGTTAGTTGCGCTTTTTTTTTTTTTTTTTTTTTTTTGTGAGGCAGGGTCTGGCGCTATTGCCCAGGCTGGAGTGCAGTGGCACAATCTTGGCTTACTGCAACCTCCACTTCCTGGGTTTAAGCGATCCTTTCACCTCAGCCCCCGAAGTAGCTGGGATTACAGGGACACGCAGCCACACCCAGCTAATTTTTGTATTTTTGGTAGAGACGAGATTTCACCATGTTGCCAAGGCTGGTCTCAAACTCCTGACATCAAGTGTTCCACCTGCCTCAGCCTCCCAAAGTGCTGGTATTACAGGTGCGAGCCACCATGCCCAGCCTGGTTGTGCATTTTAGTTTGTTTTTTCTCTTTACTGCAGGGTATTTTATTGTCTAATTGGTATGTTAACAGTTACTTATGTTTTTAATGAATCAATCATTTGATAGCAGCAAGAAAACCAGTAATCTATTAGAAATGAATTCAGTAAAAATGTTTACTATACCTTTTTTTAGCTTCTCTTCCTATCTAATGAAATTTGACTGTGTAGAATTTTCAAGATTAATTGAAAATAATTTTAAGGATATTTTTCTGGGAGGAGGGGAAAGGAATGTACTCCGTGCTTAGAAGCAAACTAATGTTGTTTTATATCTGTTATATCTGAAAAAATGAGCTCCTAGGTCATCAGCAAATTTGAGAAATAATTAATATTAACCTGGTTGAATGCTTCATTTTTCATTTAAGTATGACATAATGAAAATGTTTATTTTAAAATTATTATATTTGCATCTCCATTGCAGGGGGATCTCCTTGAGTCTTTGGTTAATAAGTAACTATCTCATGTATATTATTGTAATGATTTACCATTCACTTGTTACCTGATACAGAAGGTCAATATAATGTAGACTTACATCTTCCAAATCTCATTAAATATTAATGGAAGTAATTTTATTTCCAAACTGACTTTTTAATTCAAATGGATAATTTAGAGGACAATTAGTACATGCTGTCTCCTGTTTGAACACCATGCAGTAGAGAGGTTAGCTGAACCTAGCAATGATTTTACCCTGCACTGTGACTTGAATCTGTACAAAAGAGACTTGTATGTTCAGGCCCAAATTAGGTACATAAAATGAGAGATGCAGACTAGTGATCCCCTAGATTATTCATAATTGAATTCAGTCTTTATTAAGAGGTGTTAAAACCAGTATAACCTACATACACAAAAATATATATCTCCTGGCTGGGCGTGGTGGCTCACACCTGTAATCCCAGCACTTTGGGAGGCTGAGGTGGACAGATCATGAGGTTGGGAGTTTGAGACCAGCCTGGCCAACATGCTGAAACCCCACCTCTACTAAAAATACAAAAATCGTCCTGGCATAGTAGCTCACACCTGAAATCCCAGCACTTTGGGAGGCGGAGGTGGGCAGATCACGAGTTTGAGACCAGCCTGACCAACATGGTGAAACCCCGTCTCTACTAAAAATACAAAAATTAGATGGGCATAGTGGCAGGCGCCTGTAATCCCAGCTACTCAGGAGGCTGAGGCAGGAGAATCGCTTGAACCCAGGAGACGGAGGTTGCAGTGAGCCGAGATCGTGCCACTGCACTCCAGACTGGGTGACAAAGCGAGACTCCGTCTCAAAAAAAAAAAAAAAAAAAAATATATATATATATATATATATATATATATATATATATATATTTTCTTAGAAATACCAACACTGAAAAACTAAAATTGAATTTACTTGCCAGACAGTGGTAGCAAGAACGAAACATTTGTATTGTATTGGGCCTGAAAATTTTGCTCAGAGAATGCTGAGAAAGCAAGAAAATAGTTTGGGAAAAAATAAGATTAATGGTAGGTCTGAAGAATGTTGTCTGGGCCGAATAAAGCCTACAATGGAATTGACAGTGGAAAGAAAAAGATTAATGAAATCATCCAAAGTTTTTATGAGACTTATACATGTCTGGACCCTTAGCCTCTAGGGATGGAACAGTCTGTCTTTTGGAACAATTGAAGTTTAATTCAAAAGATGAAGATGATGTGAAACATCAGATTTTGTGACTAATAGAAGGAGAAATTTGGCAAAGATAAGGATGATACGGATGATTACTCTTTAATACAAACATTATCTGAGATTCAGGGTTATCGACTCTTTATAATTAAGCCATCTGCATTTCTTCTGCCGTATGACATTGATCAGAATATAAGGATTTATGCAGCTTGCAGAAGTAAAGGATATGTTTTTAATGGTAGATGACTGAAGATCAACTAAAGTATTTGGACTACCAGTTTGTATCCTTTTTGAGACATATGCTTTCAGTAAGTTTATGTCAAAATCATACAAGTCCTAAACAAATGTGATTTCTGAGGAGAATGAAAGGTAAATACCTTAACTTTTGGAGAGTTCTGATACTTTTAATAATCACTAGAGTCACTTTTTATAGGATGTATTTCAAGTTTTGAAATTGTGAGTTTTTCTAACCATCTAGGGTTTTAGAATACTAAATGAACCATGGTTAGTCATAGGATATCATGACATAATCAGAGGCAGCCAAAGTGTTCCTGTTTCCCACGGTATTCAACCCAAAAGTGTTCACTAGCTCCTGATCCCATTTAAAAATTTGGCAAATGAATGTTGGGCCAAACAATGTTTCTCAATGTGTAGAACCCTCACCACCAGCAGCAATATCAACTGGAAACGTGTTAGAATTACAAATTCTCAGGCCCTAACCCAGAGCTACTGAACCAGAAACTCTGGGAATACAACTCAATAATCTGCATTTTAACAAGCCTTTTAAGGGGTTGTGATACACAATAAAGACTGAGAACCACTGGGCTAGATAAAGATGCCCAATCTAGGCCTTGTTTGTGGAAGCAGGAGAGCCATAGTTCCAACTTGGTACACTTTTGGAGAACTAAGCTTATTGGTAAGTAGCTGGAGTATTTTCAAAGAGAGTATTTTGAAAGTTTTCTGCCAAGAAATATGATTTGACACACCTAGACTAGGTATATCTAAGCAATTATTCCTTTATGAAACAAAAGAAAATGAGGTGACTTCCCTTGATATTGTTATGGAACATTCTCTTACCTTCTAGTCTTGTGTTAACAAAATAACTACAGCTTAAACAGGAAAACTTTGGCTTCATATGGAAGGAGAGGTTATGTAACATGGAGGTTAAGAGAGCAGACTTTTGAGGCTAACATTGCTGGATTCAAATTCTGGCTCTGCCACATTCTAACTAGGTAGTCTTGGGCAAACTCCTAACCTTCTCTGGATCTATTTAATCATCTGTAAAATGTGGGTCAGGTACTTAACCTGCATGATGACAGTAAAAGTATTGAGTGTAGTACCTAGCACATAAATATTACCCAGTAAATAGTGGCAATCATTTTTGTCTTTATTAAGAGAATAGGAAATATAGCATGTTGGCCAACTGGATAAAGCAGAAGCATAGGGAATCCCCAACGACACCACTTTTTAAAACCAATTTCAATGGTAAGGATGTTTAAAAAAGAAAAAGAAAAGATTGGGCCAGTCATGGTGGCTTACTCCTGTAATTCCAGCACTTTGGGAAGCCAAGACGGTAGGATCACTTGAGGCCAGGAGTTCAAGATCAGCCTGGGCAACATAGTGAGACTCCATCTCTACAAAAACTAAAAATTAGGTGGACATAGTGGTGCTCACCTGTAGTCCCAGCTACCAGGGGGAGGCTAAGGGCTAAGGTGGGAGGATCAGTTGAGCCCAGGAGTTCGAGGCTGCAGTGAGCTATGATCACACCACTGCACTCCAGCCTGGGTAACAGAGCAAGGCCCCCCATCTCTAAGAAAAAAAAAAAGGTAAATTTAGAATGACCCATATGGTCTAGCAATTTCACTTCTGGGTATATACCAAAAAGAATTGAAATCAAGAACTCAGATATTTGTATGCCCATGTTTAGAGCAGCATTATCCGTAATAGTCAAAGGTGGAAACAATCCAAATGTCTATCACAGGATAAGTGGATAAACAAAATGTGGTATATACATATGATGAAATATTATACAGCCTTAAGAAGGAATGAAATTTGACATATGCTACAAGATGTATGAATCTTGAGAACACCAATGCTAAATGAAATAAACTGGACACAAAAGGACAAATACTGTATGATTCCACTTATATGACATACTTCGGGGAGTCAGATTCATACAGACAAAAAGTGGAATGGTGGTTACCAGGGGCTGGGAAGAGGGAAGAATGGAAAGTTATTGATTAATGAGTATGGAGTTTCAGTTTGGGAAGATGAAGAAGTTCTGGAAATGGATAGTGGTGATCGTTGTACCACAATATGTAGGTATTTAATGCCACTAAACTGAATACTTAAATGTTAACTGTTAATTTAGGATGGTAAATTTTATGTTATGTATATTTTACCACAATAAAAAAATGATTTAAGCTATTGAAATTTATCAAATCTGGTCTAGGTTTAATTGGAAGACCCTTTATTTGGATACTGGCATTTGAAATTCAGTCTTTTTTTTTTAACCACTGAGATTACCCTTGTCTTCAAACTATGGAAGCCAGTATGACATAAAAGCTTTACAACTCTGAAGTCAAAAACAATATGATGTGCCACATCTTGAATTGGTAATTAACAGAAAAAAAAAAAATCCCATTTGGAAAAAAAGTTCCCCTTTAGTGTTGTGTACTGGCAGCCTCTAAAAAACGAAGTCTGTCTTCCAGTGATCTGTTAGCGTGACTTTTTGGCATTGATAAATTAAAAAAAATACTCTGAACCTTTGAATCTGTATTAATTTCTATAAACTTCAGTAACCTATATAACTAGCCACATTTACTAATATGATATCATGCAAAGAGCAGTAAGCTAGGAGCTGGTGTTTGACTTTGGCTATCCAGAGTTGATTATTAACTTGGTTATTATGTCTTGGATGATTCTTCTCTGAAACCACTAACCCACCCCTATACCCGTACCTTTATGTCTCTCCCGCCTTGTGCCTACTCAGTGCCTTTGGCCCTCAGTTAATATTTGCTCAACTGAGCCAAACAAACGAGTTGATAGCATCATAATTTGGAATTGAACTAAAATTGTTCAGGGAAACATTTTCAACATAAAAGATGTTTGTTCCTGGCAGAGCCTAAGGAGAACTGGCTTTAGAACTATCATGATATCTTTCACCCATTGCGTGCTTTTGACCAGGAATAATCTCTAAGTTGAGATCTGGTCACAGGGGAGCCTTTACATCCAAAATGGTGTATGAAAAAGAAATGTCTTCAGAAGCTGATGCGTGGCTGAAAGTCTGCCGAACTGGGAACAAATAATCAGGATGAAAATTGTACTGTTCGCACATTGAAATGCCATTTTCCCAAAGTGCAGATGCTTACTTACAATGTCAAGTGTTCACCGTCTTCTTTCTGTTGAGACTTGAGGTCAGTTATCTAATCTCATGCTTCAGCCCAGTGAGGTCTGGCCACATTCCTCGATGCCAGCATGTGCCTTTAAAACCAAAAACCTCACACCCTAAAAAGCCTTTCTCTCCCTGCACGTTTCTCTCCCATACCCCTCCCCAGCAGGCGTCAGCCTGCGGATTTCCTCAACCCAATACACTAGACGCCTCTTTTATTGCATGTTGTGGCAGGAGAGAAGGATTAAATTACTGAGGCTGTCAGGAAGGACAAGCAGTCTGCCATACATTATCATTATCACTTGCTTCTTGGGTGAAAGAAAATGCAGTAAATCCCTCAAATACAAAGCAATAAAGACCGTTGACTTTTACTGTCATGACTGCCAGTGCCATTAACAGGCAGTGACAGTGATGTGGCACTCTTAGATGTTGCTTGTATCTTTTCTGACAATGTGCACATAAACCTGCCAGTGACATGACATTAGATCACATGACTACTCAGATTTGATTCTGGTTTCTGGAGCTGTTTTCTTTTCCCAGGCATGCAAGTGAGGTGGCATGACTTGTGTCTTTAAAAACAGGTATTTTAAAAAATACAGAATGGTACTAATGTAGCCTATTCCTGAGTGACTTCCTTTTTGGCATTTTTTTTTCTTTTGGTATAGTGATCTACGTGGATAAAGAAAACAACCAAGCAAAGAGAGACATCTTAAAAGCTATACTACAAAAACAAGAGATGCCTAATAGAAGGTATGTTTTGGCAGTCCAAATAATCTAATGGTTTACATAAAGTAGATCTCTGTAGCAGGACGTGGTTAAAATAAAAGGCACAAGATGAGGAAGCCGAACATCGGGGTTCTCTGACTCACTCTGTATCCTCGAATGAGTACGGGATCTCTGTAGATCGCCTTCCTCCTAGAAATTTAATGGCCCTTCCTACTATACAAAGTAATTGTAATGACTTGGAACACCAAAGACTGGACAACATGTATAAAGTATCCTATTGCCACTCCTGTAGTTATAAAGACTGTAACAGGTTGAAAGGTGGGTACACTCTGGAGTCACATGCCTTGGGTATAAATTCTTGCCCTATTGCTTACTAGCTGACTGACCTCAGACAAGTTACCTAACCTTCTTGCACCTCTCTTCCTTCAACTTTAAAATGGAGATGATAACACCATAGAGGGTTGGTGTGAGGATTAAATGAGATAATATATGTAACACAGATAGTATAGTACCTGACACATAGCACACAGTGAGTGTTAATTGCAATCATTGTAAGTAGTGACATTAATATTATTGTTTGTAATGGCTCATCAGCCTTTCAGACTAATTTGTATCTTACTATCACTGTTTAATAAGCCATCATTTCATTATTATTTTTGAAGGCATTTTTTTTCTAATTTAAATAGGATTCCTTGCAATTCTGGTTCAGTAGAGAAAATACATTTATATAATTTTCAGAAGAAAGAAAAAAAAACTGATCTTAAAAAGTTAGTGCTTCTGTGTGAGCTTCTGCCGCAGAGTTTGAGGAGTTACCTCTGTGCTGCTTATTAACCGCAAACTGGTTTCTCCAGTGCCCCTTGCTGGCCGTCCTCTCTCAGCTTGAGTACCCCTTTTCTGTCTCCATTGCCCACTTCTCCTTGCCTTATGACCTACTGATGACACAGCCTCTCACTGCCTCAAAAACAGTGCTGACTCTGCCACCTTAGGAGACTCAAGTTCTTTCCTTTCCAGAGGGCCATAAAGTGAATGTTAAAGACATATTTTTCAAAAGAGCTTCCAAACTAGCATTTTATCTTCTGTTTGAAGAAGAGAGACTGGAATGCTTAGCTCTCAGGATCTGATAATATAGCTTTATCACTATTCTTTCACTAGCTTTCTGAGGCTCTACTTTTCCCAGGATGGTAATCACTCAGGTTTGACTTGCTTCAGCTTCTTTCAGGGCCCCCTTCAAAACCACCAGTGCCCCAGGGTTATCCCAGGTCATGAGTGACGAGGGAATAAACAGCACTGGCCATGGCATCTGCTTCCCTACAGTCAGCAAGCTGCGCCATGGCTGTCTAGGATGGAGCTCAGTTCCCATGGACAAGTCCTGGGCTGTGATTCAGTAGCCTATTCAGTCTTATTTGTCTGCCTCTGTGTTCGCTTTGTTTCTGAAATGTGAGATCATATTGGGAGACAACATTTTTTTTATCCCAAAAGTGTTTATTTAAAAAATTTAAAAGCAAGTTCTGCTTTTGTGTTAGACCTGCCTTTCCTCAGAGGACCCACTTATTTGTACCAGAATAGATTAAGAAATTTAAAAAGGCCAGATGTGGTGGCTCATACCTGTAATCCCAGCACTTTGGGAGGCCAAGGCAAAAGGATCCCTGGCACCCAGAAGTTAGAGACTGGCCTGAGCAACATAGTGAGACTCCCCATCTCTACTAAAAATTAAAAAAGAAAAAATTAGCCAGGCATGGTGGCATGCACTGGTAGTCCCAGCTACTGTGAAGGTTGAGGAGGAAGGACCGCTTGAGCCCAGGAGTTCGAGCTTGCAGTGAGCAATGGTTGTGCCACTGTACTCCAACCTGGGTGAGAGAGCAAGACCCTGTCTCAAAAAAAGAGAAAAGTCCACAGTAACTATAATGACTCCCACTCTCCCATGGTTGTTTCTGCAAACACCCCCCAAAGAAACAAATGTTCATGTCATTTTTGAGAAAGATAGAGAGGTATTGCAGGTGCCAAGTGACTGGCTCAGGGCTTCCAACCATGGGTGAGTGTTTGAGTGCTGGCCGTGCACTCCTCGAACCACCATGGGAGTGGATGGCCCCATTGACTGTTCTCCCTCAACAGTATCATTGTCCTAAGGGAAAGAGGCGTTTACATGTATGTTTTTCCACAGCCAAAAGCCAATTGTTATTCCAGCAAATGTTCTCACCTTTTTTAAATACTCAGAGGTCACATTATTTAAAGTAGCTCCTAGTTTATGAGAATCCATTTTCTCAGACAGCAACCCTGTTGAATATTGGTGATAACCTACAAAGTGACAGTTAGAGAAATTTGATGTATCTTCCCCGACATGTCTAAAGTTATAGACATTGTATAATAAATTATATATAGTACCTTTGCATGCCACCCCATGCTATATTTGCAAATATACACGTGTCACTTTAAAAAGGGAGGTAACATATTGAAATGTGCCTTCAAACAGTATTTATTTGAAGTCGTAGTTTAACACTGACTTAAGGTCCTTTTTTGGATTCAGTTTTTTCTTGTTAACAGTGTTCTGTTGAACAGATCCACCCCTGAGGAAGACAGATGATGATAATAGACAGATAAATGAATTACATCTACAAAGACTAAGAGAAAATCAAAAAGTTAAATGCCAAAATAGAAAGTAACAGTGAAAGCTGAATCAAATTCAGTGAATCCTCAGTAGTGAATCTGAGGAGGTGACACGTAAGCTGGTTCATGAAGGATAAGAGGACTCAGTCAGGTCACAAAAAGCTCAGAGAAGATCATTTCGGGCAAAGGGAACTCCAGGCATGAAGGAGTATAGAGAGATGTGTTCCAGGACCAGGCAGAGGTGGTTAGCAAGGCTGGTCTCACTGAGAAGTAGAGAGTGGCAGGAGAAAGAGGTGGGAAGAGGAGGCAGGAGTAGCTCAGGTAGCACTTCCTGTTCTTCCTTCCACCTGAGTGCTTGACATCTGCCCCCTGTGTCCATCCAGGTCCTCAGACTAGACTGTAAGCGTTCTTCCAGACATGGGACAAAGTTGGCCTTTTTGTTTTGGCAGTGTTGAAAGTAAGATAAAAGATTTGTGTGTGTGTCTTTTCGTTATTTTTTAAAAATTACTTTTAATTCTTAAATGATTTTAGTGTACTTTTCCTCCCTTTTCAGCTTAACTTTCTGGTTTCTTAATTTTGTTTTTGACATCTCATTTTTCTCTATATAGAATTTAAAGCCAGAAATATTGCATTTTTAAATTTCGAGTTCTTTCTCTGGCATTTAGAAGGCTTTCTTTTGCCACAGAATTCTCATATATTCAGTGGAGGTAATTGTCTGCATTTGTAAAGTGATACAGACATGATCCTTAGATATGAGACACTGTATGAAGATAACACTTAACATTATTATTACAGTCTGCATAGCCTCAGTCTTTTCTGTAAGTCTTGTGTTATAATATGTGCATTATATATTACTTTTAATTCCTCTTCTTCCAAGCAGTTTTAATTCTTCCTCTTTTCCTAACTCATTTTAGGAAAACTTCTTTCATAATCATTCATCTTACTTAATTGAATGATATAGTCAGTGTATAATTTGGGAATCTAACTAAATTTTCAATTGAAACAAGCTTTTCCGATGCCAAGTTTTTCTCTCCCCTTAGAAATGTAGAAGCATAAGCAACTCTATCTATATTAAAAATACTAGTAAAAAAAAGAGCAAACATTTACTCAGTGCTTACTGTGTTCCAGGCAACTGTTCACTTGTATCATCTCATTTGATCCTCAAAAGAGCCCTGTAAGATAAGTATAATTATCCCCATTCCACTGGTAAGGAAACTGAGATGAGAAAGGTTAAGTAATTTGTCTAAGGTCACACAGCTAAGCAGTAGGAAAGCAGGAATTTGAGCCCAGAATGGGTGCCCTTAACCACTCCATCTTAATCCTTCCATCTTATACATGTTATAAAAATTCCTTCGTACCACCTTGAAGGCCAAGATCTGTACTCTTTATAATTATTTTGTGAGTAGGTGTTAACTTTGATTTTGACCTAAAGGATTTCTATTTTCTAATAAAAACTTATTGCAGGCCAGGCGCGGTGACTCACGCCTGTAATCCCATTACTTTGGGAGGCCGAGGTGGGCAGATCACCTGAAATCAGGAGTTGGAGACCAGCCTGGCCAACATAGTGAAACCTCATCTCTACTAAAAATACAAAAATTAGCCAGATGTGGTGGCGGGCACCTGTAATCCCAGCTACTCGGGAGGCTGAGGCAGGAGAATTGCTTGAACCCAGGAGGCGGAGGTTGCAGTGAGCCAAGATTGCACCACTTCACTCCAGCCTGGGTGACAGAGCGAGACTCCATCTCAAAAAAAAACACAACAAACAAAAAAATTCTTATTGCTAGCTAAAAACAGAGACTTAGTAAAGGAATTCAATATAGAATACTTACTTTCAGCCAGTTGGTTAAATGTATTGTCATGTTTACCTATAAGCATTTGGAAAGGATTTTATTTGTGTTTTTCAAGGCATGATTTCTCAGAGATGTAGATTTTTATGTTTCTTGTTTTGTTTCTGATTTGGGATGGATGCATTTTGAAAAGTTTAAAATGGTAAAGTTTACAAGCATCTATGGTTTAAGCTATGCTGCCAAGACATATCAAAAGAGTACTTAACTGTAAATTCCTGTCATTTGGTCAATCCAAGTGCATTTGGCCTCCGCACAAGCCACTAATTTAAATCAGTTCCATCAGAACCCTACAATTATATGTCTTAAAGTAAAATAAAACTTGGATGCTATGATTGTAAGTTAAAGATTGCTCAAGTAATACAAACATTTGATATAGCTGTTGGGCAGAGTTACAACATTTATCTAACATGATTCAAAATGTTACCCTGAGAGCATGATCTCTGCCTTTTGTAGAACACATACAGTTTTGTTAAATTCCTTAGTAGCAACTCCAGAGTTGTGTGTTTCTACAGGAAATGTTACGTTTCTATGGAAAATGCTGACCATTTAACCTCCATGGTCTTTATTCACTTCATCCTTTTAGCCTTAAAAGTAGAGGTGTCAAAATATAATCAGATAGTATGTAATTGAGTGAACATCTGGTCCTTCTCTTTGCCTAGTAATTTTCTCAGATTATAGAGATAAATGTTAATCAGTGCTTAGAAAGTGGATTAGTGTTCATTTGAAGGTTGGGTGTTTTATAACAATTCTAATAGTTCATATAATAACTTATCTAGCCTAGTGTACCTTTCTTTTTATTGGGATAATTGGAAACTTTAACATTTTATACCTAGTGATAACACCCCATTTGGGAGTTTTGTCTCGTGGTGATTTCTTCTCACTTGGTGGTGACTTTCTCTGATCTCTGCCTTACCAGCCTTCGCTTCACCGTGGTCAGTGACCCTCCAGAGGACGAGCAGGACCTGGAGTGTGAGGACATTGGCGTGGCTCACGTCGACCTCGCTGACATGTTTCAGGAAGGGAGGGACCTCATTGAGCAAAATATCGATGGTATGGGTGAAAGTGTTGCTCAGTTTGTGCAACCAACAATTGCTGAACTCCAAACTCTTTATTAAAACCTTCTTTTTGCTGGCTCCAAGGGTGCTGAGTCACACGTTACTTGAATCCTTTACAACTCAAGTTGACGCCTTGGTGAAGCTGAAGCGTCTTCCTATATCCTTTTCCTGTCCTCCCCCCTGCTTTCCTTTGAATCAACAGCAATTGTAAAATAATTAATTTAGCTTCACAAGGAATTATTCATTTGTTAGTATTGAGTGAATATGTGAAAAAAAGTTGGCCATTGGAATTTTTTTTTTTCTGAGACAGAGTTTTGCTCTGTCACCCAAGTTGGAGTGCAATCTTGGCTCACTGCAGCCTCGACTTCCCAGGCTCAAGCAATTCTCCCACCTCAGCCTCCCAGGTATCTGGGACTACAGGCGTGCATCACCACGCCCGGCTAATTTTTTTGGTATTTTTTATAGAGACAGGGTTTCATCATGTTGCCCAGGCTGGTCTGGAACTCCTGGGCTCAAGTGATCTGCCCACCTAGGCCTCCCAAAATGCCAGGACTACTGGCGTGAGCCACCACGCCTGGCCACATGTTTTTCTAGGGTTGTTTATGGAAGCCAGATTTCAGCTAAGACTTAACCTTCAGGATGTTATTCTGTTAATGTTTATGGAAGCCTTATTTCTGTTAAGGTACTTAACCTTAAACATGTTATTCTGAGTGATCCTGATAATGTCTTTCTCAAGGCTTCTCTTTAATTTAGTGTTGCAATATAGTGATACAGTCAAAGCAAGGAAGTAGCTTTGATCCTTTATTTCCCACCAGGATTTTGTGAGGAGTAATGACATTTGATCTGTTCCTGACAAATGTGCTGTCCTGGATTTTTAACTTACTAGTTGTGATTCCCAACAATGCTTAATTTCTACTCTCTATTCTTCTGTATTTAGAACATGCTAAATTGTTTTATTAATCAGACTTTTAAAAATCATAATCAGGGATAGCCTAGGCTTTATGTAGTAAATAGAGAAATAAGGCTGATTCCTAGTCCTGTTTGTTAAGTTAGCAGAGCCATCTTTGGAAAAATGTGCATGACTTGTTTACATATTCACTTGTGCATTCAACAAACACTGAAGTGAGCACCTCCTATGTGCCAGGCATTCTGCTTACGCTGTAGTTCAGCCCTGGTTCGTTGTCAAGCTGCTTGTCCTAGGTATGTGTCAAGTGCTGAAAAGTCAGGCTCAAGCCAAATAATTAACCAAATTAGACCAAATAACCAAATTAAAAACTTCTTCTGGGAAATCTTTATAAACTATACATTTCTAACCACGTGGCAGTTGGTCCCAACTTTGGCACAGAGAAAAAGATGAGAGGATTGAAATATTAACCTGAACCCTTTTAAAGACTACCAGGACCAAGAAAGTCTGACAAAAATACCAAAATTATCCTTGCTTTACATTCTTCGTATTTTTTCCAGATGGCTGTTTAGCAACCCATCTTCTTCTGAGAGACCACATATGACCCACTGATCTGACATAGTCAGCTATTGTGGCCATGTTTTGGGAAAGATCCAAAAGATTAGGTATAAATGAGGTTGGGATTTTAATGCTTTGTTCTGCAGCAAGCATAAAAGTGAAAAGTCCCAAAGCAGAGATGACAGCTCCAGGGAATGAGCTGGGGACCACTCATGCCATTTTGACTTACCCAATGCTCAGTTTCTGCACCTAACTCTTTGTGTATCAAGTTTTAAGGCTTTCTAACAAATTTTCTTGGAATTAAACACACACACACACACACACACACACACATTAAAGTTCAAGGAAAACCATAAGGAATTATAAACTGGAAACTAAGCCAGGTGTGGTGGCTCACACCTGTAATCCCAGCACTTTGGGAGACCAAGGCAGGTGGACTGCTTGAGCTCAGGAGTTTTAAGACCAACCTGGGCAACATGGTGAAACCCCATCTGTACAAGAAAATATATAAGTTAGCTGGGCATGATGGTGCCCAACTGTAGTCCAGCTACTCAGGAAGCTAAGATGGGTGGTTGGCTTGACCCTTGGAGGCAGAGGTTTCAGCGAGCCCAGATTGCACCACTGCACTCCAGCCTGGGTGACAGAGCCAGACACTGTCTAAAAGAAAAAAACAGAAACTATATGAAGACTCATAAGTGATAAGTGCTATCAGACTTACAAAAATCCAGGTTTCTGGCCTTGAGTCACTAGCCATTATCATTGTCCACAGAGGGATGGAGTCTCAGGTATTGAATCGGCATCCCATTTGGCTTCCACCACTGAGCTCAGAGAATGCCCATGGCTCCAGCCAAACAGTCTACCTTCGGGGCTGGGTGCAGTGGCTCAGGCCTCTAATCCTAACACTTGGGGAGGCCACAGTGGGGGAATCACTTGAGCCCAAGATCTACCTTTGGGACACCACTGAAAGTAGTGGTCCCTCTTCCAAGAAAATCCCACATATACTCAAACCCACAGATCTTAAGATTCTTGGGTCTGCCATTTTAATCTTTTCTAATTTCACATAAAATCTATTTTAAATGAAATGTTTTCCTCAGAAAGATAAATAACTAATTCAAGCTATGATCATGTAACATCTATACAGTGGTTTGCCATTCTGAAACACTGTATACATTATCATAAATTCCCTTTAGACTTACTCCTTACTAGCTTAAAAATTCTTTTTTTTTTTTTCTTTGAGAAGGAGTCTCGCTTTTGTCTCTCAGGCTGGCGTGCAGTGGCATGATCTCGGCTCACCGCAACCTCCACCTCCCAAGTTCAGGCGATTCTCCTGCCTCAGCCTCTTGAGTAGCTGGGACTACAGGCATGCACCACCATGCTCGGCTAATTTTGTATTTTTAGTAGAGACAGGGTTTCTCCATGTTGGTCAGGCTAGTTTCAAACTCTCAACCTCAGGTGATCACCTCACCTCGGCCTCCCAAAGTGCTGAGATTACAGGCATGAGCCACCACGCCCGTCGACTAGCTTAAAAATTCTGATTGTGTGTGAGGGTCATTATCCTAGAGGCTTTCACTAGGTAAACTTCAGGATTAGCTCATTAGTTTTAGCTCCACAAGCAATATGTACAGGTCCATGCAGTACGTCTCAAATGCACATCTCCATGCACACATGACAAGGTTTATTCTTTAGATACCCAAGATGCCAGTCAACTTTGGACTTCTGTAGAACTATTTTCATCTTTTCAACTACTGTTTCTGTCTGCGAGCCTTTCCAAAGAAAAATCTGTTGAATGATATTAACACTTTCCTGCTCTTTTCTCCCTAGTTTTTGATGCACGAGCAGATGGTGAAGGTATTGGCAAGCTCAGGGTAACAGTCGAAGCTCTCCATGCCCTCCAGTCTGTCTACAAGCAATACAGAGATGACTTGGAGGCTTGAAAGCAAATGCTCCAGAGGCATCTCCTACTCCTCAGTAAATGCTCACATGAAAGTTCCTACATGAGATTTTTGTAATTACTCTGGTGTATATAATCTATAATTCATGGGAAGCTGGGAGCGGGGAGACCTGGGTTTGAGGTGTTGAAGTTTTGTATACTTTTTCATTTGTTTATTTCTCTATTCCCTCCTTCTCATAACTGCCACCCCTCAGGACTTAAGTTCTCCATAATGGGCAGTACCTTCTCAATAATTTATACCTACATGATAGCGTGAGAAAGTCTATTTGCATTTTCAACATTTTCTTAGGAAGAACTGAAATGCAATTCCCATTTTTATTTTTAATAAGCAAAAGCATAAATCTTAGAAAACCTATGAAAAAGAAATACTTTTATGTTATCCCTAATCGTCCCACTAAATGGAATGCCTATGATTAGCTTCATTAAGAGTTTTATACTGTGAAGATTTTATTAGAAGCAATGTATGAAAATTACTTGGATTAATGTGTTAATCTTCCTCTTTAAAATGCTAATATCCATTTTATGCACATTAAACCTCAGTATGCATTTTCTTTGATGCATGCAGTTTCTATCAATTAAATATAAAGAATGAAACTTAGCACCAACTTATTCAATGACTGCAAGTTTTTTGTCTTTCTTTCTTAAAAGTTCGTTCTATTTGTATTATTTTCATACATTTGTAATGGTGATCCAGGGATGTATATATAAAAAGGAGATAGGTATATAGATAGATGTGAAATTTACACGTTGAAAACTTAGTATATGACACAGAAAGAAATTATGAAAAGTATAACTCAAATTCTGATATGCTTAGTTAGACGTGAAAGGAGTATCTTTTTATCATTTTTTAAATTTACATCAAGCCAGTACAGTGCCGGGGTGTATCTGGGTAACCAGATCCTCAAAAAGCAGCTCTGAAAGTTAATTTTCTAGCTTTTACCCAATCTCACTGAAGGATTTAATTGATATTTTTAATGGAGCTGTGAATCAATGCTGCAAAGGAATTGTCTCTAGAGGTCTAGGATATAATGCATTTCATTTTTTAATTTACTTTTTTATTTGTCATTTTCTTCAAAGGATTTTTATAGGCTGTGGGTTTTCACTGTTTGCAAACAGGCTATGTTCCTTCTTAAGCATATGTAAAGTATTCAGGGAGATAAGTAATTTATTAGAATCTACCTAATTTGCCGTGATATATTAAATCTCTGCTTCAGTGATCACAGACCATTTCATTTAGAGAATTAGGCATTCCCTCTTTGTGTGATTAAAGCTCTGGAAAATGAGTTCTTTGCTCCTATTTGTGAACATTCAAAGCCTGCTAATGGCAAGAAGATGGAATAGATTATGAGACAATTCATTACAGTTCAATAGAAAAAAAAAGCAGCTATAATGCAAAAATGCAAGTATGAATATCTGCATATAGTTTGAACCATCTGTGCTCTAATGGCTTCAATAATGACTCTCGTCTTTAGAAGGCTTTGAAATGACATCCGTACAATATTAATTTGTTGATGTACATTGTGGGACCAGTAGAGTATGATCTGACCACAGAAATCTATAAATTCTGTCTATACCACTGGGCCTCCCTGTCCTGGGGCCTGCCATCTCCGAGAAGAATCTTGCTCTCATCCAACTCTGCAAATCTTCATAACAACTCATTCCTCTGGAACCTTCTAGAGACCACAAACATCTGCAGACTAAACCTCTCCAATCCTAGTAAACAACCACATGTTTGTTGTCACTTCGGCTGGCTCTGAGCTCATTTTTTTGGCCCCTCTTTCTAGCTTTCTTTGGCTTTATGCAGTTACAGTGTCATTAAGGCCCATAATATTCCCTGCAGTAATTTAAAACAGCCAGATTATACCCTGGGATTAACTGAGTGGTTTTTGAGACATTTATTGTGGTATTCTCCCAGGAGGTTTGTATTATTGTTGTAAAATGTTACATCCCAAACTAAATAACCCTTCTGCAGGGAGAAGAACCAGATTGCACTGACTTCTTAGGATCATTAAGTGGAAAGGAAAAGTTTTTCTTAGAAAACTTATGGGACCCAGTCACCTGTACGGAATGTATATCTCAGACAAGATGAGAGAAACAGCCATGTTTCTGTCACATTGTTTACTGTCATATTAAAGATATCTAGTTTTAAAATATTCAGTTTCAAACTATTGCGAATTTTCACAACACTCATTTTCATAGCTAATTGCTGCTGACACATTTTGAAGTGGCGAGGTAGTATTGAACGCTGTCATGTGGATACTTCAGTTGGGTTTCATAATCTGTTTGAGAATTTTGTTTGTTTTATCTTGTGGTAACTAGAGGCCATTGAAAAGCTTACCACCTTTTGGGTTAAAGAGCAGTGGATTTCTCTTGGTGAGCCAAACTGGATCCATTGAAGAGGGCTTGGTGTCAGGGGCCACCAGCAGTGGCCTTGCCACACAGATACCAGCTTAAGGTGTTGCTGGTGTGAACATACACTTCTTGGTGTAACTAGACCAGTGCACTCAGCACTTTTTTGGGCTGTAATGCTTTTAGTTTGGAAATATAAATAGAGATGTGATGTGGTATGTGGGAGAGTGTATTTTACATGTATTTTTGCCTACTGTAGTAGAAATGTCAAATTCCCAGCCACTGTCATGAAAAGCAGTTGACAAAAATAAGTTTTATGGTTTACAGTGTGGTTTACGTAAAGAACATTTCTCTTCACTCTCAGTTTCACCATGTTTTCTAAATTATCATGGTTTACTGCCATTTAACTTAAATTAGTTTTTTTAAGAATAAATAAAGAATATGTTTAATCAAATAAAGAAAGGCCACACTGAAATTCTGCTGTTCCTGCCATTCATTCGTTACCACAAAACACAAATAATTTCTATGTGTTATGAAGACGTGTGGGCTGAGAAGTGGTCATGTGATTGGAGAGGTTTTGCGTGCACTCATGTTCCCACAACAAAACATAAATTATTTTAGTAATCTGACATCAAGAGCTGTGAAAATGAAAACCAGTTCTTACACATGTTCTAACAAGAATCTGATTAACATTTTTGTGGATATGGAAAATTTTTTTTTAGTCAAACTGGCACTATTGCTGAATGTAGAATGATTTCCTTATGCACTAGATAGAAAAATGTGAATCATGTCTGTGAACAAATATGAGAATAAAATGTCATCTTTGTGTAGGACAAAACAACCAGGAGAGAGATTTTGGGATAAAAATTATCGAGTGATTGACAATATCAGGATGATAATTCATCCCCAACTATCAGAGTACATTTTAATAAGTCACTCATGCCTGAAGGCCTCTGACTACCTTAACAAAGAAAAACTAAACCCGTGATTTATTAGAGATTGGGCAACATGCCTAATTAAATCCATGAATGGGAGCAAACAGATTTACATCCCCTTTGTTCAGAACAAAAACAACGTCTAGGTCAACCAGAAAGCTAGAAAATATCAAAGCAAGAGAAACAAGTGTTTTTAAAACTAAAAATATAGAATTAGAAAACATCTCCTCATCCTAATCTCTTTTATCTTACAAGGTAGAATTTTCACTTCCATTTCAAAGTGCCACCAGTGGACTGCACCCTCCAGCCTGACCGCCTGGAAAATTGGGCCCATATTACTGGTATTCTTATACCTTTTGTTCTTGCCCTTTCATTTTCCATATGACATTCACTAATATATCAAGCTATCTTTTTCCTTCAGGCTTTTGGAAGTGCAATCTGGTACTCTTAGATTTCAATCATGACCTCTTTTCTGAGGTAGATGCTGTTTGACTTTTCTGCTTTTTGCCTCTTCTCACTCTATTGAGATTCACCTTTTTCATCCCTAGAACAGCATTACCTCTGTCTTCACTGTGCACCATTTGTTTTCTTTTTAAATAAAAGTTAACATCTTGATTTTTATATTCCTACTATCTAATTTGTTCACATCTATATTCAACTGAACATCTCCTCCCATCTGTCTATTCTCCTGCTTATTTTTATCTAGTCAAAGCACATTTTTTTCCTTCCTCTTTGCTGTTTTTTTCCTTTCTCTTTACTGTTTCTTTTCTTGGTGAGACAGCCACTTCTTGAGATACCGACATCTGTGACCAGTGGCCTTCCCAAAACGTTCCTTTGTGTTAAGATTTGTCTTAATTTAACATGGCAGGGGCACTCTTAGCCATTATGAAACTGAGGAAACAGCAAGCTAATTTTTGTATCTTTGCTTCTTATACATTTTTATAGTGAAGTAACAGAGGCTGGAACTCACACTGGTAAGGAACTGAAGCATAAGGAAGTTTTTTAAAAATTCAAGGATATATGTCATTAAAATCCAGCTAGATTTGATGCAAATGTTTTGTCATAGTTACACATATCATCATTAATGGCAATGAAAATAAGATAAATTTTTTACTTATTTTTTAATTTTGTTCATCAGGTTGGTGGGAAAAAAAGAGAAATTTTAGAAGAAAATGTAAGAGACTGTACATACAACCTAGAGGTTGGGAAGACTTTACTAACAAAGAGAGGAAAGACAGCTTTAAAGCAAAGGCATATTGACTATGTAAAGATTAACACAGGGTAACCATTTTAATATCAGACAAAATAAAACTCAAGGTCAAAAAAAGTGACAAAGAAGGATATTTTATGCTGTTAGAGGGAAGAACAAGTTAAAGATATATGGATGTAAACTTATATACACCAAACAGTATAGCCTCAAAATACATGAAGCAACAACTGACAGAACTATGGAAAAATACTACGGCTACATCCATTTTAGTAATAGCTTTTCACTGTCAGTGGCAGATCAAAAATGTAAGAAAAAGTCTAGATTTGCTTATTACTAAAATGAATATGGGATGCACATGGAACATGGAAAGAAAAAATCAACTATGTATTCAGCCACAGAGGAAGTCTCAATTTCCAAAGAATTGAAATCTTACAATATATATTTCTCTAAGCAAAATGCAACAAAATTAGAAATCAATAGCAAAAGGATAGCTAAAACAATCATACCTAAAAGTTAAAAATATTTGTGTTTTATATTCTTAGTTGATAAAAATTATATATATTTATGGATGTATTATTACTATTCTGGGTCCTAATAGGACAAGAAATAGCCCTCTCCTACAACATAACTAGGAGACAAAATTCTATAAGCGTTATGTGTAAGTGGGGGAAATACACATCAGCTCAGAAGCCCACACCAGATGGGGAGGCAAGGTAAGGATTGAGCAAAAGGGGAGAGTGTGGCAGCATTCTAGTTATGGCAGAACACAAATAATATCAACTAAGGTGCCCACAGAAGGAGAAGGGCCACTCTGAGTGGGGAAATACAGAGAACTGATCTGAGGGCTGGTGGACCAGAGCATTAGCTACAGGGGAAGTAAAAGGAAGGGGATTGAAAGATAGATTAGGACCAGAGGTGGCAGCTTTGGAAAGGCACTTCTGGAAGAAAAAGGGGGCATTTTAGAAGGTGAATCTATCTCTTGGAGACATGGTAGTGAAATGAAAGAAGGAACCACCTGAAACTATGGGCCCCAGTGCAACAAGACAATATCAAGTGGTATCAATATCAATAAAAGGCCATTTATTAAGAAAATGGCCCTAGGCAGAGCAATCAGACAAGAGAAAGAAATAAAGGGCTCCAAATTGGTCAAGAGGAAGTCAAACTGTTACTATTTGTTGATGATATGATCATAGGCCTAGAAAACCCTAAAGGTTTCTCCAAAAAGTTCCTGGAATTGATAAATGAATTCAGCAAGTTTTAGGATACAAAATTAATGTACACAAATCAGTAGGTCTGCCATACACCAACAGTGACCAAGCTGAGAATCAAATCAAGAACTCAACCCCTTTTACAAGAGCTACAAAAAAATATAAAATACTTAGGAGTACACCTAACCAAGGAAGTGAAAGACCTCTACAAGGAAAACTACAAAACACTGGTGAAAGAAATCATAGACAACGCAAAGTAATGGAAACACATCCCATGCTCAAGGATGGGCAGAATCAATGTTGTGAAAATGACCATACTGCTAAAAGCAATCTACAAATTGAATGCAATTCCCATCAAAACATCACCATCATTCTTCACAGAAGTAGAAAAAACAATCCTAAAATGCATATGGAACCAAAAAAGAGCCCACATAGCCAAAGCAAGACTAAGCAAAAAGAACAAATCTGGAAGCATCATATTACGTGACTTCAAACTATACTATAAGGCCATAGTCACCAAAACAGCATGGTACTTGTATAAAAATAGGCACATAGACCAGTGGAACAGAATAGAGAACCCAGAAATGAAGCCAAATACTTACAGCCAACTGATCTTCGACAACGCAAACAAAAACAAAGTGGGGAAAGGACACTATTCAACAAATGGTGCTGGGATAATTGGCAAAACACATGTAGAAGAATTAAACTGGATCGTCATCTCTCACCTTATACAAATAATTAACTCAAGATGGATCAAAGACTTTAAGACCTGAAACGATAAAGATTCTAGAATATAACATTGGGAAAAACGCTTCTAGATGTTGGCTTAGGCAAAGACTTCATGACCAAGAACCCAAAAGCAAACACAACAAAACAAAGATAAATAGGTGAGACTTAAACTAAAGAGCTTTTGCATGGCGAAAGGAACAGTCAGCAGAGTAAACAGACAACCCCTAGAGTGGGAGAAAATCTTCGCAATCTATACATCTAACAAAGGACTAATATCCAGAATCTACAAGGAACTCAAATCAGCAAGAAAAACACAATCCCATCAAAAAGTGGGCTAACGACATGAATAGACAATTCTCAAAAGAAAATATACAAATGGCCAACAAACCTATGAAAAAATCTCAACATCACTAATAATCAGGGAAATGCAAATCAAAACCACAATGCAGTGCCACCCTACTCCTACAAAAATGGCCATGATCAAAAAATAATAGCTGTTGCTATGGATGTGGTGGAAAAAGGACCACTTTTAAACTGCAGGTGGGAATGTAAACTAATACAACCACTATGGAAAACAGTATGGAGAATCCTTAAAGAACTAAAAATAGAACTACCATTTGATCCAGCAGTTGCACTACTGGGTATCCACCTAGAGAAAAAGAACCCATTATAGGAAAAAGATACTTGTACACGCACAATTCACAAGATAGCAGCACAATTCACAATTGTGAAAATATGGAACCAGCCCGAATGCCGATCAATTAAGGAGTGGATAAAGAAATTGTGGGGGGTGTGTGTGTGTATGTGTGTGTGCCTGTATTGTGTGTGTACACCATGGAATACTATTTAGCCATAAAGAGGAATGAGATATTGGCATTCACAGCAACCTGGATGGAATTAGAGACCATTATTTTAACTGAAGTAACTCAGGAATGGAAAACCCAACATTGTATGTTCTCACTCATAAGTGGGAGCTAAGCTATGAGGATGTAAAGGCATAAGAATGATGTAATGGACTTTGGGGACTCAGGAGAAAGGGTGTATGTTATCACACTGCTATGAAGAAATACCTGAGACTGGGTAATTTATAAAGGAAAGAGGTTTAATGGAATCACAGTTCCTCATGGCTGGGGAGGCCTCAGGAAACTTATAATCATGGCAGAAGGGAAAGCAAACATTCTTCACATGGCAGCAGGAAATAGAAGTGCAGAATGAAGAGGGGAAAGCCCCTTATAAAACCATCAGATTCCACGAGACTCAAACATTATCACGAGAACGGCATGGAGGAACAGTCTGCATAATCTGATCACCTCTCACGAGGTCCCTCCCTCAACACATGGGGATTACAATTTGGATTACAATTAAAGATGAGATTTGGGTGAGGACACAGAGCCAGACCATATCAGGGTGGGAGGTGGGTGACTGATAAAAGATTACACATTGGGCACTGTAAAATGCTTGGGTGATGGGTGTACCAAAATCTCAGAAATCACCACTAAATAACTTATTCAAGTAACCAAATACCACTTGTTCCCCCATAAACCTATTTTAAAAAGTAAATAAATAATAAAATAAATACAATTTTTTATTAAAGGAAATGGCCCTTTACTAACAACAGCAGAGGACACTGTTGAGCTAAGAAACTTGTAAGCCTCTTGGCCAGGCGAGGGGCCTCACACCTGTAATCCTAACACTTTGGGAGGCTGAGGCAGGTGGATCACCTGAGGTCGGGAGTTCAAGACCAGACTGGCCAACATGGCAAAACCCCATCTCCACTAAAAATACAAAACATTAGCTGGGCATGGTGGTAGCTACCCATAATCCCAGCTACTTGGGAAGCTGAGGCAGGAGAATTGCTTGAACCCAGGAGGTGGAGGTTGCAGTGAGCGGAGATCGTACCATTGCACTCCAGCCTGGGCAATGCAGCAAGACTCTGTCAAAAAAAGAAAGAAAGAAACTTGTAAGCCACCCAATTCCCTCCATCACCCATGTGATATCTGACCTGGTCAAGAAAAATCCAAAACAAATAAGTTTCAATAAAAAAGAGAATCCTACATCCATATTCTGTAAGAAAACAAAACGAAGGTTAAAACTTTTCAGCAATTGTCAGTTATATTTCAATAAAGCTATGTAAGAAAATTGGCTGGGTGCAGTGGCTCATGCCTGTAATCCCAACACTTTGGAAGGCTGAGGCAGGCGGATAACCTGAGGTCAGGAGTTTGAGACCAACCTGGTCAACATGGTAAAACCTCATCTCTACTAAAAATACAAAAATTAGCCAGGCATGGTGGCGCATGCCTGTAATCCTAGCTACTCAGGAGGCTGAGGCAGGAGAATCACTTGAACTTGGGAGGCGGAGGTTGCAGTGAACTGAGATCACACCACTGCACTCCAGCCTGGGAGACAGACTGAGACTCCATCTTAAAAAAAAAGAAAGAAAGAAAAAGAAAAGAAAAAAAAGTGACCCCCATAACCCCACCATCCAGAATTAGTCATTAACATCTGGCACGCTTGCTTCCTGTCTTTTTCTTATGTGTGAGTAACATTTTTTAAAATAACACAAGTAGCTAGGCACATGCACTTGTATTCCCAGCTACTGGGGGGCTGAGGCAGGAAGATCACTGAAGCCCAGAAGTTTAAGGCAGGAAGATCACTGGAGCCCAGAAGTTCAAAGCTGTAGTGCACTATGATCACACCTGTTACTAGCCATTGTATTGCACTCTGGGCAACATAGTGAGACTCTGTCTCTAATAATAATGATGTTTTTAATAAAAGAAAATAGCAAGTAATACATGACCTTATTTTCACTAAAAATCAGAATAATGCAGATGGTTAAAATCCCCTTGAATAATACCACCCTTAATCCAGATCTGCTCCCCACCAAGAGTTTACCATTCTGTGTATATACATGTACCCACAGAATATTCATAGAATTGTTTTGTTTTTTATTTATATAAATGTCAGGCTGTAGGCATTATTTATACAACTTGCATTTTTTCATTCTTGTTTTTGAGACAGTCTCACTGTGTCGCCCAGGCTGGAGTGCGGAGCGCAGCGGCGCAATCTCAGCTGACTGCAACCTCCGCCACCTGGGTTCAAGTGATTCTCATGCCTTGGCCTCCCAAGTAACTGGGACTACAAGCATGCACCACCACACCCAGCTAATTTTTGTATTTTTAGTAGAGACAGGGTTTCACCATCTTGCCCAGGCTGGTCTTGAACTTCTGACCTCAGGTCATCTGCCTGCCTCGGCCTCCCAAAGTGCTAGGATTACAGGCATGAGCCACCACACTTGGCCTTTTTTCACTCAATTTTTTAAGCAATGTTTTTGAAATGTACCGTTGTTCCCAATGTCTCACAATTTCTACAATAAATTAGTCCATGTTTCTTTTTAAAAAGAAAGAAAAACCTTTTCAGCAGTTTGGAGTTCTCCCTCAGTAATGGTAAATGTGATGGTTTGAACGAGCTTTCCTGCTGAAAACAACTAGAAGAACCAGAATACACATTATATATAGAAGGGTATGAATGCCCACAAGCTATTTAAGTCAGTAGTAAATTGCAGGAACAAGATCTAGGAACAAAGAAAGCCCAGAGGGTGAGCCAGATACTTAGGCTGATTTTCCCCTTGAGGCTCTGCCAATCTGAAAGCAAGGGTGAGAGAAGCTGAATAGAGCTTTCCACAGACTCATGGGACTTTGAGGGACAAGATTGGAATTTAAAGCACACCAAAGATGGAGACCCCAGTAAACCGCCCAGGCTTTAAGTTGTGACTTTGAAAGGCTAAACCGTGAGAATAACGGTGAATAGGAAATAGACTAGCACTCACTGACACTGAAGCCCTGTTCTGAACCTTCTCAATCTCTGAATGGATTAAGGTGATCTGAGATTGCTAGAACAACTAGCCTACCATCTGTCAGAAGCAAAGACAAATCTCCTCTAGAAGAAGATATCCAGGCCTTCAAATTCTCACTACACTAATGTATGATGTTTGCTACACATTTTAACTATAACTAGGCACATAAGAAGACAAGATCACATGAATGAAGACTAAGATAACAGTCAAGTGAAACATCCGTAAGTAATTCAGATAATAGTCATTGTCTATGAACTTCAAAATAACAATGTTTTGTTTGATATGTTTGATATGTTTATGGAATTCAAAGACAAACTTGAGAAATTTTACATCAAATTGGACATTATTTTTTTAAAGATCCAGGTGGAAATTTCTGGGGTTTTTTTTGTTTGTTTGTTTTTTGTTTTTTTTGGTTTTTTTTGAGATGGAATCTTGCTCTGTCGCCCAGGCTGGAGCACAGTGGCACAATCTTGGCTCACGGCAACCTCCGCTTCCCAGGTTCAAGCAATTCTCGTGCCTGAACTCCTGAGTAACTGGGATTACAGGCACCTGCCACCATGCCCAGCTAATTTTTGTATTTTTTAGTAGAGACGGGGTTTCGCCATGTTGGCCAGGCTGGTCTCGAACTCCTGACCTCAGGTGATCCACCCACCTCGGCCTCCCAAAGTGCTGGGACTACAGGCATGAGCCACCATGCCAGGCCCAAGAGCTGACTTCTTAACTGCAACAATGGAAGCCATCAGAAAATAGTATGAAATACCTCTTGGACACACTACCTCACATCCCCCTTCCCCATCTTTATCCAAACACAACAGAGAAAACACCCCAGGGATCCTCTTCACCCAAGAAACCAGGAGCCAGTGGATAAATACTCTTCCTTTCCATCCTCTAATGGACAATTGAGGTGCATTCTGTATAGCTATTCAGAGGGTCTAGCAGGATTAAGCCACACTCACTCACAGAGATGATCAACTTGGTAATACAGGTTCCTGTTGGCTTTTCCATCTATTCTGTTTTCTTCTTCCCAGTCCCTCACTCTTTCTAGAATCATTTCCCAAATAAGCCACCTGCATGCAAGCCCTTGTTTCAGGCTCTGCTTTCAGGAAGCCCAGGCTAAGAGAGTAGATAATCAGGAATAGCCCTAGAAAGTAGACATCAAAATGGGACTCGAAACTGGGTCACTCACTAATCAGATGGCAAAAAAAAAAAGAATGACATTATTTTTGGTAAGTGGTGTTGAGATTAAACCCTGTCATGTGTTAGATTCTTAATGGTGGAAGATTGATAAATGGTAAGCTATAATAAATGCAGGGGGAAAGTGAAGCTCTGTGTTATCAGCTATTTGCTTTTCTGAATTTATTATACTTCAATTTTTCTTAAGTTTAAAAAAACTTGGCAGGTTGTTGTGGTTTATACCTATAATCCCAGCACTTTGGGAGGCCAAGGCAGGAGGATTGTTTGAGGCCAGGAGTTCAAGACCAGCCTAGGCATCATAATGAGACTCCATTTCTACAAAAATAAGAATAAAAAAATTATCCAGGCATGACAGCACATGCCTGTAGTCCAGGCTACTCAGGAGGCTGACATGGGTCACTTGAGCCCAGGAGTTTGAGGCTGCAGTGAGCTATGATCATGCCATTGCACTCCATGGAGCCTGGGTGACAGAACAAGACCCTGTCTCTAAAAAATAAAAATAAACTTTTCAGTAGATAAGAAACTCCAGAAGAAATAAAACCAGCCCTTATGGAAAAGAAAATGTAACAGTATTCCAAAATGAACTAAATAAAATTAAGCAGTTGCACTGGGAAAAAACACATCAGGGATTCTAAAACTCAAAATAGAAATGGACAAACTAGAACTTATAAAGTGGGAAACTGATTTTAGGAAAGAAGCTGAAGAAAAAGAAATAAATAACCTTGGCCGGGCATGGTGGCTCATGCCTTTAATCCCGGCATTTTGGGAGGCTGACACGGGTGGATCACCTGAGGTCAGGAGTTCGAGACCAGCCTGACCAACATGGTGAAACTCCTTCTCTACTAAAGATACAAAAATTTAGTCAGATGTGGTGGTGGGTGCCTGTAATCCCAGCTACTCGAGAGGCTGAGGCAGGAGAATCACTTGAACCCAGGAGGCAGATGTTGCAGTGAGCCGAGATCACACCATTGCACTCCAGCCTGGACAACAGAGTGAGACTCTGCCTCAAAAATAAATAAATAAATAACCTTGAAATTATTAAAGTGTAAGGTGCTTAAGAGAAAGTAAGTATGATCAAAAGTAGACTGAGGAAGAAGGAAGATAGATAGTGGATAGAAGTGGAAAAAAAAAGCCAAGAAAATGAAATTAAAGAAAGAGGTAGAAAGAATCAGTAAGAAAATGATAGATATAGTAGTCAGACAAAACATAATATAATTGGAGATGCTTAAGAGAAAAAAACACTGAAATAGAACTAATATATAAAACTATAATTCAAGAAAATTTTCCTGAAATAAAAGAAAACCTGAACCTATATATTTAAAAGGCCCACCATGTAGGAAAATTGCTTCAAAGCAATCAACTCTGAAACAACCTATTAAAACTACTACTAGACATTACAGTTTAAGAAAAGATAAAAAGACAAAAGATCAAGACATTTATAAAGAAAACAAAATCAGGTGAGCATTAGATTCCTCAAGAGTAACTTACAAAGCAAGACAGTAGTGAAACAATCTTGTTAAAAAATGTGAAGAAAGAGTTTTTTATCTAACTCAACTATCCTTCAAATATCAAGAGTATAGAAAAACAATTTTTGTTATGAAGTTCAGGTAACATAAAATTAACTATTTTAAAACAGTTTTTAAAATCAATTTGGTGGTATCGACTTCATTCACAATGTTGTGCAACCTTCACGTGTATCTATCTAGTTCCAAAACATTTTCATCACTTCAAAATGAAACCCCATAAACATTAAGCATGTACTGCCTATCTCCTCTCCCTTCAGCCCTTGGTAATTACCAACCTGTTACCTGTTTTTCTGTATTTATCTATTCTAGAAATTTCATACCCATGAATCATTCAATATATGACCTCTGGTTTCTTTCACTTAGCATAGCATTTTCAAAGTTCATCCACATTGTAGCATGTAATAGCACTTCATTCCTTTTTATGGCTGAATAATATTCCATTGTATGGATATACCACAATCTGTTTATTCACACACTAATGAACATTTGGGTTGTTTCTGCCTTTAGGCTATTATGAATAGTGCTACTATGAAAATTTGAGTACAATGATTTGGTTAAGTACCTGTTTTCAACTCTTAGGGGTATATATCTAGAAATGGAATTTCTGGGTCACGTGACAATTCTATATTTAACTTTTTGAGGAACCACCAAACTGTTTTCCATAGGAATTAAACCATCTTACATTCCCACTAGCAATGTATGAGAGTTCCAATTTCAACACATGCTTGCAGCACTTATTTTCTGTTTTTTAAAAAATAGTCATTGTTATGTGTGTGAAGTGGTATCTCATGTGATTTTGATTTGTAGTTCCCTAATGACTAATGATGTTGAGCATCTTGTCATGTGCTTAGCCACAGAAAAATAATTTTTTTAAAAAAATTGAAACATGAAAAAATTCAGTGTATATTGTTCTAATAAGTCCTTCCTGAAACATTCGCTAGAGGTTGAACTTCATCCAACTAAGAGATGAATGAGGAAACTTAAAAGGACTGGTCTGGTAGCGAGCATTGACTATTTTAACTATAGATCTTAAACAAATCAAAGATGGGGTAAGGGTGAAAGAAAAGATTGTAGTTGTGTACTCTGACAAAGTAGAAACAACATAAATTTTTAAATGAGAGGAAAAGAAAAAAGAAATGGGAAATTGAATATATTCACTGATTTCACATAAACCATAGGTGAGAGTCAAATGTCTCATTTAAAGCAGACAAACCATATCATAGGAGCCTAAGTAAAGAAAATGTCAGCATTATATAAATACATTAGTGGAATGATAATTACTAAGACAAAAACACAAATCATTCTAGTCACCAAAAATTTTTTCAATTAAAAGAAGCAAAGAAAAAAAAACCCAGACTACAGAGTGAAAAACACATGGTAAATTTAACATGCATAGTAAATATAACATAGAATAATAGAACATATCTAAGACCAGGCATTTAATTTGTAGCAATAAATGTAAATGGTCTTAACTAACTTATGAGAAGAAAAAAGATTTTCAGATTGGCTTACAAGGCAAAATCCAACTTTGTACTCTAAGAGACATTCCCAAAACAAAGATAAATACAATTAAAAGAAAGTATAAAATTATACCAGGCAAAAACACATAAAGAAAGCACTTATTGTGAACTCGATATCTGACAAGTTGAAATATTCATGGATGAAAAAAAGTCCTTAATGAGACAAAGAAGGATACTTTATACTACTAAAGTCCATAATTCATAGTGAAAATATTAAAGTTATTAATAATTATGCATCAAATAACACACCATAATTAATAATTATGCATCAAATAACACAGCAGCAACCTTCATAAAGTATAAATACAGGTGATAAGAAGAGAAACACATGGAAGTACATTAATTAGGGAAGACTAAGATCCACCCTCAGTTCAAGACACGGCAAATAGGGAAATAAAAAAGAATAAAAAACATAAGCAACATAACCCCAAAGTAGATCTTATGGCTATATATTGAACTCTTCAGCCTTATCAAAGAGAATATATTTGCTTTTCAAATACATGAAAATTAGTCATATATGAGGTAATCAAGAAAACTTTAATAATTTCAATTAAGTAGAAATAAAGCAAACATCGTTTTATCACAATGCAATAAAATTAAGTTAAAAGGTGAGAAGTCTTTTCCATCTGGAAATTTTTTAAATTATTAAGCAACTCTTTAGTCAAAGATGTGAAATTGTATAATTTCTTTCAAAGATAATGATTACACATATCAGAATCTTGACATATGGTTAAAGCATAGGTTTCAGCTGAGTGTGGTGGTGTGTGCCTATAATTCCAGCTACTCAGGAGGCTGAGGCAGGAGGATCACTTGAGCCCAGGAGTTTGAGACCAGCCTGGGCAACACAGTGAGACCCCATCTCAAAAAATTAAACATTAAAACTTTAAAAAGCAAAGGTTAAAAGAAAATACATAGAATATTTATAAAAATAAACATGAAAGTGTGACAATAGATGAATTAAGCATCTATCTCAAAAGTCAGAAAAAGAACAAAAAGTAAATCCAATGAAAGTGGAGAGAAGAAAGTAATAAAGAAAAAATCGAAGTTAATTGAGTTAAAAAGCACATAATAAAAGTTATAACTAAAAAAAATCTTTTAAATAATTAAAAGAATAGATCTAATTATTATAAAAGAGAGGACACACACAAATTAAAACATGATAATGGAGCCGGGCGTGGTGGCTTATGCCTGTAATCCCAGCACTTTGGGAGGCTGAGGCGGGCGGATCACTTGAGGCTAGTTGTTTAAGACCAGCCTGGCCAACACAGTGAAACCCATCTCTACTAAGAAATACAAAAATTAGCTGGGTGTGGTGGCATGTGCCTGTAATCCCAGCTACTTGGGAGGCTGAGAAATGAGAATCACTTGAGCCCGGGACGTAGAGTTTGCAGTGAGCTGAGATCATGCCACTGCATTCCAGTCTGGGTGACAGAGTAGGACTCTGTCACAAAAAAAAAAAGCAAAACAAACAAACAAACAAAACATGATAATAGGAGAGTAACCATTGAATCAGAGGATATTCTAAAATATCATATGTCTCAGTTATACAGTTCTATACAGCTACCAAAACTGACCCTAAAAGAGATAGAAAATCTAAAAGATCGGTTTCCATGGAAGATAGAAAGATATTAATGAGATAATCCCAAAAAAGCACCAGGCCCAGATGATTTTTTAGGGGAATTCTAACAGGCTTTTAAACAACAGATAGATATTTTTAAGACAAGTATCTCACTATGTTGTTCAGGCTAGATTCTATAATCTTTTAATAAAATGACTATATCATTGATTTGAAAACCCAATAAACACTACACATACATACACAAAATAAATCTATAGACTAAACTCATTTGTGAATATTGAAGCAGAAATCCTAAGTAAAATATTAACAAATAGAATTGAACACCTCATTAAAAATAGAATACATCATGATTAAGAGGTGTTTATTTTAGGAATGCAAACTGCGTGGCCCAGAAAGTCTAGAAACAGATGCAAATGCACACAGGAAATTGGAAAAGTGGCATATCAAATTAGTGGGGAGAAGTAGACTACCCAATAATGGTGCTGGAACCATTAAAAAGACACCTAGAAAAAAACAAATTGGATCTCTACCCCATAACTTAACGCAAAATAAATGTTATAAAGATTTGTATGTAAAAAATGAAACCATAAAAGCCCTAGAAACAAACATAATTCTTTACAATCTCAAGTGAGGATGACTTAAGTATAAGACAAAATCCAGAAGCAATAAAGGAAAATAGTATTAAATTTGACTGCACAAAAATGAAATCTTCTTCATGGCAAAAAAAAGAAAGAAATTATGAAGTCAAAAAACAAAAAACTTGATAAAATATTTGCTAAAATTGGAACAAAACCTAATTTTCTTAATATGTAGTGAGCTCCTAAAGAAAACAATAAGAAAAAGAGCAACAACTCACAGAAAAATGGGTAAAGGATATGAAAAAAGTTCAGAAAAGAAAATTCAAATGACTTAATGAAGTTAATGTGACATTAATACTATTGAGTATGATGATAATGATCGATGTTATGAAAATATATAAAAGATGCTTAACATGCTCCTAATAAGAAAAATACAAATTAAATCCACAATGATATAGAATTTTCAACTACCTGACTGACAGGATCAAAAATTATATGACATATGGTATTAGCACAGCAGTGGGCAAACAGGAATACTCATACATTGCTGGTGGGAGGGTAATTTCCTACAAACACTTTGGAGATCAATTTGACAATTAAAATAATAAATACAATTAACTTTTTTTCTTTTTTTTTGAGACAGAGTCTCACTCTTCGCCCAGGCTGGAGTGCAGTAGCACAACCTCAGCTCACTGCAACCCCTGCCTCCTGGATTCAAGTGATTCTCCTGCCTCAGCCTCCCGAGTAGGGTGGGATTACAGGCATGCACCACCACGCCTGGCTAAATTTTGTATTTTTGATAGAGAAGGGGTTTCACCATGTTGGCCAGGCTGGTCTCAAACTCGTGACCTCAAGTGATCTGTCCGCCTCAGCCTCCCAAAGTGCTGGGATTATAGGCATGAGCCACCACGCCCAGCCTAGAAATATAATTATCTTTTAATCCAACAATTCTACCTCCAAGAGTTTGTCCTGAAAGTATACTTACCAAAGTAAGAAATTATGCATGGACAAGGTTATTATTTCAGCATTGTTTGAAAAAGCAAACATTGGAAACACCCCAAATATCCAATAAGGAACTCATCAAGTAAATTACGTAACAATCATGAAACTATGCAGCTATTAAAAGAAGATATCCACCTTAAATGTGCTGATATGGAATAATATTTAAGATACATTTTTGTCTGCTTGTTGTTTGGCTTTAAATGACAGAAATTTATTCTCTCACAATTCTGGAGGCTAGACGTACAACATCAAGGTGTCACGGGGCCGTTCCCTCTGAAGGCTGAGGGGAGGATCTGTTCCAGGCCTGTCTTCCAGCTCTGATGCTTACTGGTAAGTCCTTTGCACTCCTTGGTTTAGAGCCATCACCCCAACTGACCTCCATCTTCACAGGGCATTGTCCTCTCTGTCTGTGTGTGTCTCCAAGATATATTTTTAAGCGAAAAAAGTAAGGGATAAAATGGTGAATGGTATATGTAAGAAAGTACGTAAAACCACCTATGAGCATGTGCGTGAATATAAATAAAATACTTCTGAAAACATACCAAGAAGTTAGTAAGTGATCGCCTCTGGAAAAGGGAACTGGGTAGGTAGGGGAAGAGGGAGAAGAGAAACTTACTTTTTACTGTATTTCGATTTAAACCTTTTTTACAGCTTTATTGAGATATATTTCACGTACCATAAAATCCACCCATTTAAATGTACAGTTCAGTGGTTTTTAATGCATTCACAGACTTTCGCAACCATCACCAAAATCTAATTTTAGAACACTTTCAACAATCCAAAAAGAAACCACAAACACATTAGCAGTCATTCTCCATTCCCAACTCCCAACCCCCAGCCCCAAGTAGCCACTAATCTTTCTGTCTGTATGGATTCGCCTATTCTGGACATTTCACATGAATAGAATTATACAGTATGTGGTTTTTGTGACTGAATTCTTGTACTTAGTGTGTTAGTCAGGGTTCTCTAGAGGGACAGAACTAACAGGATAGATGTATATAGGAAGGGGAGTTTATTAAGGAGTATTGACTCACACGATCACAAGGTGAAGTCCCACAATAGGCCGTCTGCAAGCTGAGGAGCAAGGAAGCGAGTCCGAGTCCCAAAACCCCAAAAGTAGGGAAACTGAAAGTGCAGCCTTCAGTCTGTGGCGGAAGGCCCGAGGGCCCCTGTAAAATCACTGGTGCGGTGTAGCTCCAAGAGTCCAAAAGCTTAAGAACTTGGAGCTCAATGTTCCAGGGCAGGAAGCATCCAGCATGGGAGAAAGATGGAGGCCAGAAGACTTAGCCAGTCTAGTCCTTCCACGTTCCTCTGCCTGCTTTATTCTAGCTGCACTGGCAGCTGATTAGATGGTGCCCACCCAGACTGAGGGTGGGTCTGCTTCTCCCAGTCCACCAACTCAAATGTTAATCTCCTTTGGCAACACCCTCACAGACACACCCAGGAACAATATTTGGCATCCATCAATCCAATCCAGTTGACACTCAATATTAACCATCACACTCAGCATAATGTTTTCATTGTTCATTTATACTGTAGCATTCATCAGTATTTCATTCTTTTTTACTGTTTAATAATATTCCATTATATGAATATACCGCAACCTGTTTATCCGTTCATCAGTGGATACATATTTTAAGTTTTTCTACTTTTTGGGCATTATTAATGAAACTGATAAACATTTTGTACAAATTTTTGTGTGTAAGTAATGTGTTTTCATTACTCTTGGGTATATACCTACACATAAAATTTCTGGATTATATGGTAACTCTATGTTTAAGTTTCTAAGGAGCTGCCAAACAGTTTTCCAAAGTGGCTGAACCACTTTCCATTTATACATTTTGAATTTTAAACCATGTTCTGGTATTACCTATCCAAGACAATCAATAAAACATTGTTTAAATAATAAATTAGAGCTATACTCACTGACTTGGAGAGATTTCCATTACAAATTATAATCTGAAGCAAGGTACTACAGAGACAAATATATAAAAATATAATAAGAGTAATATGGCTGTATTTTTGTAAACTGAACACCAGAAAACTTGTGTGTGTGCATTCATATGCATTTTGTATCAGTTATAAGTGCTTTTGGATACAAAATAATAGTAAACCACACTAACAGTGGTATGAACAAATAGGGGTTTTTTCCTATGATTGGTACCCTAAAGATTTCTTCTGTTTTTGCTACTGGTTCAGCAGCTCAGTAGGACCCTGAAAGACTCAGATTCTTTTTGTATTTTGACTCCACCATCCTTAATGTATTGGTTTGTCCTTTCATGGTTACACGCTGCCTGCAGCACCAACTAAGCATCATCTATGCATTCTAGGCAGGAAGAAGAGCGAAGGGCAAGAGACCCTGCTAAATGAGTCAGCAAAAATGTCCACTCAGCTAACTTCCACTGATATTTCATTGGCCAAAACTGGGTCACATGGCTACCACTAGCTGCAGAATAGGCCAGGAAATATGGGGTACAAATTATCATTACTGACTTGAACCAGTCATGACCCATTGCCAGGGCTAAGCACATTGCATTCCAAATCAGGATTCTGCTAGCAAGGAGGAATGGGAAGACTGCCAGACACCATGTACATATAAATGAAAGATGGTTGTATAAGCATGGAGAAATGTATGGAAGGATGCATATAGGAGTGCTAACAATGGTTTGGAAGGGTGGAGGGAACACACGGGGCAGGTAAGGGGGAGGAAGTAAAACAGTGATGCATTAATTAAAATATCAACTGAGGACTCAGCAATTAAGCCCTGAAAGCAGGACACATTCTAGCATACATTGAATACACGGAGGCCAATGTGAGACACACTAAAGGAAGATGCATAACCAATCTCCTGGTAACACAGGTTTAGAGTTTTATCAGTTTCTTTGTTTTTTCTTTCTTTTTTTTTTTTTTGAGACAGAGTCTCACTCTGTCGCCCAGGCTGGAGTGCAGTGGCATGATCTCTGCTCACTGCAACCTCTGCTTCCCAGATTCAAGCAATTCTCCAGCCTCAGCCTCCCGAGTAACTGAGATGACAGGCTCCCACCACCATGCCTGGCTAATTTTTGTATTTTTAGTTGATACAGGGTTTCACCATGTTGGCCATGCTGGTCTTGAACTCTTGACCTCAGGTGATCCACCCTCCTCAGCCTCCCAGAGTGCTGGGATTACAGATGTGAGCCACCACACTCAGACTGCTTTTTAGTTTTTTAGCCAACCAAACAAACAGCAGTGATATCAGTTTCTTAAGAATGAGGAATCGGAGAGTTGGACATTGATGTCAAGAACCCTCTGAATATTCATTGGCTTATATTGGATAATATATAATAATATACTGATAAATATAATGATATACAATAAATGGAACAGATTGCTCAATTTAAAAAAATTCATAGGAACTTTAAAAAGTACAATTTGAAGCTTTGAAATCATTTTATAGGGATACAGAAAGGGGTAAACTGGGCATATGTATAGAAAGAATAGCCTTAAAAGCAGGGAGCCACAAACAGCAAAGTAAAACTTAACGTCAAGTGTTTTAACAGAGGGTGCGGTCTAGATACTGTCATGTGGTCCTATAGATCTGTCAAGGTCTCTCGCTCTGCTTCCCACTCTGATCATTGTGTTTCCTCCAAAACCTGTAAGAGAATGAGGGCAGAGAATCTAAATCAGTTTTGGATAATAGTGATGAAAGCAGCAACCCATCTAGAGTGGCTGCTGCCGAGATGCCGGCTGCAGCAGGGTGGCACGGCCCAGGCTCCTGCACCACAGAGCAAAGCACAGCAGGCAGGAGCCCTGCCCTCCCTGGGTGCTGCTGCAGCTGCCTAAGTCCAGCTGTGGACCAGGGCATGTTGGTGCTCTTGGGGGCCCCAGAAGGTCCCCCTACCCCCTATGGGCTCAGAAGTGCCTGCTGCCACTGCCTGGCCTCTCCCTGCTCACGGAGCTCGCTCTGATTGTGGAGCAAGGGTACGGCTAAGCCCAGGTATTGTAGCAGCCTGGCCAGGTGGACACATGCTCAGGGCAGTGCTGACATGCTAGCCCCCTGCTGCCTCAGCCCCGTCTGGACTCTGGGTACCAATAAGCATGGGAGGGAAGCTGGGGGTTGGGAGTGCTGAAGGCAGGTCAGCGGTGGCCTGCAGGTGCCTCTTGGCCCAAGCAGCCTAGGTACCATGGACTGCAGCAGGAGGCAGACAGGCTCTTGGGCAGAAGGGGGCAGGTGCCCACTGAAGCCCCACTTTCAGGGGGAAGGCCTGAAGCCTGGGGGCTGGGCTGCCATTCCTGCAGACTGAAGAGGGAACTCTGTTGCTTTTTCCTGGGCCCACCCATGGCAGCACGCACCTCCCTCCTCTGAAGACCATGAAAATTCCAGACTCAGCTAGAGCAGAACAGACATTGGGATGACCAGCTGCAGAGAGGAGTTACCCTCTCCAGGGCCTCCTCTCTGCTGAGAGCAGCTGACATCAGAATGACCAGCTACAGAGAGGAGCTACCCTCTCTGCTGAGAGCTGAACACTTGTTGGGATGACCTGTCTGCAGAGAGGAGCCACCCACTCCAGACCTCCTCTCTGCTGAGAGCTGAACACTTGACAGGACGACCTGCCTACAGAGAGGAGCTACCCACTGCAGGTCTCCTCTGGGCTGTTCTAACCTCAATAAAGCTCCTCTTCGTCTTGCTCACCCTCCACTTGTCTGCATACTTCATTCTTCCTAGACACAAAACAAGAACTTGGGCAAAGGCACCACCAGCCACAGAGGTTTCCAGCCAGAAAAGCAACACCCAAAGATCCCGCAACAATAGAACCGAAGGAGATGGGGGATATGTTAGGTACTGCTAGGGGCCTACTTCATCCCCTCTGCCACATCTCAGATTCCTGCTGTGGGTTTGGTGGCCAGTTCTGCAAAAGTGTCCATTTACTTCACTCTAACAACATCTTGCCTCAGGTGCATACTGTGTACTTTGCTTTCTACACTAGGACTTCTCTGAAGCTATGCACAACAGTAGGAGTTTACTCAGCCTGTACACATGCCACAGCCAGCTATTATGTGATGGAAATGGAACAGTCAGGATCAGGTCCAACAGCCCAATCCAGAGAGAAATCCAAAGAGCGCTGGTAAGATCAACAAGCAGATGGCTCACACTGCCATGCCACCCTACTGTGTTATACCAATGCCATTTTCTCAGCTCACACCTGTGGTCTCATGGGACAGGAAAGGTATTACCCACATCCAAATATCAGAGGAAGAAAAATTCAGGCTTTGTTTATGGACCCATAGTCTTGATTTGTTGGTGTAAGTTGAAAATGGATTGCACCACACAACAGCCTCACTCAAGGATGGCTCCAAACGACAGTGATGGGAGGGAGTGGAGACCAGTGGGCAGATCTGTGAGTAGCACCCTTGGTCATCCACTCTGCTGAAGGAAGAAGTGGCCTGAGGTACACAGACTCCTAGAGAATGGCAGATGGCTGGTTGATTGGTCAAGGACCTGGAAGAGGCAGAATGGGAAACAAATAGGCAGACTGGAAACAAAAAGGTCTGGAGAAGAAGCATGGTAAGGGGCACAAAGAACACCTATTTTTGTGTCTGGTGTCCATGCCCACCAGAAGTAGGCCCTCAGCAACCCAGTAGATGGGATGACTGGTCTAACTTGTCTCTTTCTTTGGCCACTCTAGTGCTAACTCAACAAGCCCGTGAATGGAATGCCCACGGTAGCACAGCTGGAAGACATGCATGGCCCAATATGATGGACTCCCTCTCCCAAGGCTGGTCCTAACTACTGCACTGCTGAATGCCCAGCCTAACTCAACTAACACTGAGTCCTTTCTTGTTATGGTACCACTCCTCAAGGAGATCAGCCAGCCATCTGATGCCAAGTTAATTACACTGGACTCCTTCTACTCTATAGAAAGCAGTAATTTGTTCTTACTGGAATTGATACCTCCTCTGGATATGTTTGCCTTCCTGGTCCACAATGCCTCTAGCAATACTACCATTAGAGGGATAATGAAGGCTTGATTTACCCAATGAGATCCCATGTAACATTGCCTCAGATCACTGGACCCCTGTTATGAAAGAGAATATGTGATTGGTTCTACCCTACACTGCCATGCCCAAAGCAGCCACCCTAATAAAATGATGAAATGGGCTTGGGCGGGCACAGTGGCTCATGACTGTAATCCCAGCACTTTGAGAGGCTGAGGCGGGCAGATGACTTGAGGTCAGGTGTTCGAGGCCAGCCTGGTCAACACGGTGAAAACCTGTCTCTACTAAAAATACAAAAATTAGCTGGGTGTGGTGTTGTGTGCCTGGAGTCTCAGCCACTCAGGAGGCTGAGGCGGGAGAATCACTTGAACCCGGGAGGCGGAGGCTGCAGTGAGCTGAGATCACACCATTGTACTCCAGCCTGGGTGACAGAGCAAGATTCTGTCTCAAAAAAGAAAAGAAATGGGCTGGGCATGGTGGTTAATGCCTGTAATCCCAACACTTTGGGAGGCCCAGGCAAGAGGACTGCTTGAGACCAGGAGTTCAAGACCAGCCTGAGCAAAATATTGAGCTAAAAAAAAAAAATTAAAAATTAGCTGGGCATGGTGGCACATGCCTGTACTCCCAGCTACTTGGGAGGCTGAGGTGGGAGGATCACTTGAGCCCAGGAGGTCAAGACTGCAGTGAGCTGTGATAAGCCTACTGCACTCCAGCCTGGGCAACAGAGTGAGACTCTGTCTCAAAAAAAAAAAAAAAAAAAAAAAAAAACAATGGTGGAATGGCCTATTACAGGCTCAGTTGAAATGCCTGCTCAGATACAACTGAGCAAGTTGAGGCACTGGTCAGTTGCCACCAGGATGCAAGTTTTGTGCTGAGTCTATAGCTGGTAAGGTGCTTTGTCTCCAGTAACTAAAATATATGAGTCCAGAAACCAAAAGTTGAAAGGAATGCCCCTTTTACCACCACTCCCAATGAGTTACTTGCAGAATATGTGCTTCCCGTCCCCACAATCATAGGTTCTGTAAGGTCCTGGTCTCTGATAGGAGAGCCATTTCACCCAAGAGCTACCAAAGTCACAACGAGCGTGTGTTCATTGGACTCCTCATGCCAATGGAGCAATAGGTAAAAAAAGAAAAGAATAAAAGAATTTCCACAGGCAGTGGATTACACATGGCCACAAATTATTTGTCACTGCACCCGACAAGAGGTGGGATCTACGTTCCCTCCGCCTTGAATCTGTGCTATGTGGCTGCTCTGACCAAGAGAATACAGTGGAAGTGATGCTATGACAACTCCTGGCGTAGCCCTCAAGAAGTCCCCCATTTCCTTTCAATTCCTTTGCAGTTACCTGCACATCTGAGCATATTGGCTGACAAACACACAGGCCTCAAATCAACAGAATGAAGTGGTATCTCTTTTTGTTGTTGTTGTTTTATTTTTTTGAGACAGAGCTCACTCTGTCACCCAGGCTGGAGTACAATGGCGTGATCTCAGCTCACTGCAACCTCCACCGCTGGGTTCAAGCAATTCTCCTGCCTCAGCCTCCTAAGTAGCTGGGATTACAAGCTCCTGCCACCACACCCTGTTAATTTTTTTTTTTTTTTTTTTTTTTTGTATTTTCAGTAGAGATGGGGTTTTGCCATGTTGGCCAGGCTGGTCTTGAACTCCTGACCTCAGGTGATCCATCTGCCTTGGTCTCCCAAAGTGCTGGGATTACAGATGTGAGCCAGTGCGCCCAGCCTGAAGTGGTATCTCTAAAACAAGGCTGCCAGTCCCCTTTCCCAAAGGTCTCCTGAGTCATGTTTCACTGGAGTCCACCTGCCTGGAGCATGACCGTCTTGGTCCGCTCATTGTCATTTCTTGCTATGGCAGGGCAACTCCTGCTACAAATTCTAATGTTCAACATGCCTACAGTCATTAGCAGCAGTAGTCTCCGCTGCTTCTTCTATAGAACACCATTACTAGACTCCCACGGGATGGAAAAACGCCTTTGTTGATCATTCCTGGCTTTGAGTCAAGCAAGATGTCAGGAGAAGCAGCTTGGGGAGTGGTTGCTGCCTGCTAGTCTCCAGTCAGGACTGACATATGCAGTCTGGTCTGTTGCTACTGCAGACATTTCATTTGGAATAGCTACACTGATAAAGTAATTGGAAATACTTATGTTTTTATATTACGGGTCCATGGAAATGATTTGCATAAAAGGATCTTTACATGCCAAATAAAACATTACCACAAAACTCAGGTTGATACCAAATGACTGCTTTTGAGGCAATTAACATCCCACTTTGGATCAGTCTTGTTATTGTCATTGTTTTTGTTATTGGAATCAACTATACAACAGCAAAACCAGGATTCATGAAAGAAATAATTGATAAGCTGAACTTCATTAAAATTAAAAGCTCCTGCTCTGTAAAAGACACTGTCAAGAGAATGAGAAGATGAGCCACAGACAGAGAAAAAACACTTACAAAAGAGGTATCTGATAAAGAGCTATTATCCAAAATAGACAAAACACTCTTAAAACTCAACAATAAGAAAATGAACAACCTGACTGAAAATAGGCAAAAGAACTGAACAGACATCTCGCCAAAGAAGATATAAGATGGCAAACTCGCATATGAAAAGATGCTCAACAAACATATGTCATCAGGGAAATGCAAATTAAAAAATAAAAAACAAGGCCAAACATGGTGGCTCATGCTCGTAACCCCAGCACTTTGGGGTTACCAAGGAGGGTGGCTCTCTTGAGCCCAGGAGTTCGAGACAAGCCTAGGCAACATGGTGAAATTCTGTCTCTACAAAAAATAAAAATAAGGCCAGGCGCAGTGGCTCATGCCTTAACCTCAGCACTTAGGGAGGCTGAGGCGGGCAGATCATGAGGTCAGGAGTCCGAGACCAGCCTGACCAGCATGGTGAAACCCTGTCTCTACTAAAAATACAAAAATTAGCTGGGCGTGGTGGTGCATGCCTGTAATCCCAGCTGCTCAGGAGGCTGAGGCGGGAGAATCGGTTGAACCCGGGAGGTGGAAGTTGCAGTGAGCTGAGATCATGCCACTACACTCCAGCCTGGGCAACAGAGTGAGACTCCATCTCAAAAAAATAAATAAATAAAATAAAAATAAAAAAATAATGAGATACTACTACACCCGTTTTAAAATGGAGAAAATCTAAAACCCCAAATGCTGGTGAGGATGTGGAACAACAGGAACTCTCATTCATTGCTGGTGGGAATACAAAATTGTACAGCCACTATAGAAGACAGTTTGCAAAATTAATATACTCTTATCATCTGATCTAGCAATCATACTCCTTGGTATTAAATATTTACCCAAAGAAGGTGAAAAATTATGTCCACACAAAAACCTGCACATGGATGCTTATAGCAGCTTTATCTACGATTGTCACTACTTAGAAGCAACCGCGATGTCCTTCGGTGGGTAAGTGGATAAACTGTGGCATACCCAGACAACGGCACATTATTCAGCACTAAAAAGGGAAGAGCAGTTGGACGTGGTGGCTCACACCTGTAATCCCAGCACTTTGGGATGCTAAGGCAGGTGGATCACTTGAGGCCAGGAGTTCGAGACCAGCCTGGCCAACATGGTGAAACCCTGTCTCTACTGAAAATACTAAAATTAGCTGGGTGTGATGGCGGGTGCCTGTAATCCCAGCTACTTGGGAGGCTGAGGCATGAGAATCACTTGAACCTGGGAAGCAGAGGTTGCAGCAAGCTGAGATCATGCCACTGCACACCAGCCTGGGTGACAGAGTGAGACTGCCTCTCAAAATAAATAAATAAAAATAAAAAAAGAAGAGCTATCCAGCAATGAAAAGACATGAGAAACCTTAAATGCCTATTACCAGGTGAAAGAAGTCAATGTGAAAAGGCTACATATTGTATGATTCCAACTACTTGACATTCTGGAAAAGGCAAAACTATGGAGACAGTTAAAAGATCAGGGGTTGCCAGGAGTTAGGGGAAAAGGGGCATTTTAAGGCAGTGAAACTATTCCATATGATACTATCATAGTGCGTACACATACACCAAGAGTGAACCCTAATGTAAATTACGGACTTTGAATGATAATGATGTGTCGGTGTAGATTCACCAGTTGTAACCAATGTACCACTCTGGTGTCGCATGTTGACAGTGGGGGAGGTTGTGCATGGGTGAGGGCAGAAAGTTTATGGGAATTCTATGTACTTTTGTACTTTCTTTTTTTACGAAGCAAAGTCTTGCTCTGTCACATAGGCTGGAGTGCAGTGGTGCAATCATGGTTCACCGCAGCCTCGACCTCCCAGGCTCAAGCCATCCTCCCACCTCAGCCTCCTGAATAGCTGGGACTACAGGCACGTGCCACCACATCTAGCCAATTTTTGCATTTTTTGTGAAGATAGGGTTTCACCATGTTGCCCAGACTGGTCTTGATCTCCTGACCTCAGGTGATCCACCTGCCTTGGCCTCCCAGTGTGCTGGGATTATAGGTGTGAGCTACCACTCCTGGTTACAAACTTAAAACTGCTGTAAAAAACAAAGTCTATTAAAAACAAAAACAAAAACAAAAAAGAACTACGGAAGAGCTTTACATATGTCCTCACATGCCTCCTCTTTGAAGCACTGAAGCTGTTTGGATGTTAAAAAGCTCTTTCATATAAGATTCTTGGGTGACAGTAGAAACATGTGAATTCAAACCATATAAAAAGAGTTTGAAACAGCTGAGTCCACTGATTGAGGTTCACTGCTAACTAAGTGCATGTCCATAATTAGGCCAGCTTCCTTGGATCTTGCACCTCAATGTGAATATGAAAATATTGGACCACCTCCACCTTGAAAATATGATTCGTTTATTTTCATTTTCCATTTTTATTTCCATAGCGATAAAGTGGTAAGTTTTCAAGACTATTGTCACAGTGGACCCAATGATGCTAGAGGGAGCATAACTTTGGAAGTCAGGTAGTGACTTGAACTGAATAAACAGGAAGAAAGATATTGCAGGCCCAGAGACTTATGCAAAAAAATGTATTCAGAATCAGGAGACTTCAGGCAGGAAACTTGGGGGTATTCTGTCCTTCACAGAAGAAGGGTTCAGAGCTGATGGAAGGTCCATGTGATTCACATAGAGAGGTTCTCAAGGCCAGATTTCTCCCCAGTATGGAAGACTCAAATGAATGATTCACTGTGGATATATTGAAGGGACACAGCTAGAACCAAAGATACGTGAAGAAGATTTTTACAAAATAGAAGAAAACTTCACATTTGCCCTCTGAAGGTTCACTGAAAATCAACTGACAAAAGGCAGATTGATAGAAAAAAAGGCATACAAATGCATTAACATGCACAGGGGAGAATCACAGAGTCATTGCCCCACCACACAATGGGGTACAGATGGTATATACCCTTCTTCTTAGGGGAGAGGAAGATAGGGAAGTATGGATGATCTTAGAGGGACAGTAAATGATTTTTAGGGGAATTCAATGGGCTTGAAGAACATACAGTGACCTGAAACAAAGTCTGCTGGGCCAAAAGAACAGACAATAATTTGCAACAAGTCTGTCCAGGTGTGTTGACAGATTTCAGTCTTTCTTCCTGAGATGTGACTTTAGTTAATGATCAGGAAAGTGACCAGAGGTAACTGTTTTCTTCTTTGGCAGGTCCAGACATTAGGCAGATAAGAGAACTTCAGAGAACCATTTCATCCTGTACTTTGGGAGAGACAGAGAATTGAAACAGGAGTAGGCAGAGGTCAGAGAGACCTGGGGGATTTTTCTTCAGGTCAACAGGTCAAAATGCCATATTTTGGGGATATTGGTTTCTGAGCCCCAACTCTCTTATTGGTTCTGTTTCTCTGGAGAACCCGAATACAATGATTTTTAAAGCCAGAAAAAAAAAAAAAGGTAATGAGGCAAATTGCACCCTCTGATAAAGTTTCTGCCACGTCTAATTTACTAAAGCAATCATATGACCATGCCCCACCCCAGTAAGTGGAGTGGCAATTCTACCATATGCCTGAAAGAAAGAAAACCAGACATCTTTGGTGAACAGCACTAGTGATTACCTCACACTTTACTACCTGAATAGGCAAAGAAATGGGCCCACAGGGATATTCATTCTTAAATCTTTTACCTTATTAGTGGCAGGTTTAATGGAGTTTCTATCCAGTGTTGTTTCCCTTCAGCCTGAAGAACTTTCTTTAGCACTTTTTGTAATGCAGGTTTGCAGCAACAAATTCTCTTACAGTTTATTTATAGAAAGTGTTTTCATTTTGTCTCACTCTTGAAAGGTATTTTTGCTGGGTATAGAATTATGCACTGACAGGTTTTTTTTTTACTTTCAGAATTTAAAATATATGTTTCCAGTGTCTCCCTGCCTCTATGGTTTCTAATGATGAAGTCATTTGTGGCAGTGCTCCCTATATGTGATGTCATTTCCCTTTGGCTGCTCTTTGTCTTTGGTTTTCAGCAGGTTGACTGGGATGTGGCTAACTATGGTTTACTTTGTTCTTATCCCTTTTTGCTTTCTTGAAACATTTTTTCCCAGCTCCATCGTATCTCTTCTCTTTTTAGAATTCCAATTACATGTATATCAGACGTTATTGTATTTTCCCCCGATCACTCAGGATCTGTTCATTTTTAAAATCTTTTTTTCTCTGTACTCTTTAGGTTAGATAGTTTCTCTTGATGCATCTTCCAGGCATGCCATTTTTTGGTTCTAAAATTTTCATTTGGTTCTTTTTAATTGTTTCTGTTTCTCTGCTGAGATTTCCTATCTGGTCATTTATTGCAAGCATATTTTCTTCACATCATTGAGCATAGTTATAGTAGCTGTATTAAAAATCCTGTCTACCAGTTCCAGCATCCAGGTCATCCTGGGGTTAGTCTCCATTGGTGACCTTCTCTCTTATGTATGGATCTTGTCTTCCTGTGTGTTTCTATGTCTAGTAATTTTGGATAATATCCTAGATACTAGGAATGATATATTGTAAGACTCTGGATTCATTATATTTTTTGAAGATTATTGACTTTTTTTGTTTGTTTAATGAGCAGTTAACTTGGGTGTAGTCAAACTCCAAACTCTATCTCCTCTGTGGTGGGCAGCAACTGAAATCTCAGTTTGGTTCTTTTCTCCTTATGTTGCACTTCTTGAAATCTGCCCTAAGAATGTGTAGGTCAGGGGACAGCCAGTATATACACCAAATTTAGGGCTCCCCATCTATGCATCTCTTTTGTCATATTTCCCCCCTTCCTTTGTTTTCCAGCTGCTGTGGTTACCCTAAACTCCTCTGCTTATTCGTGCCTCTTAGGCTAAGGGTTTCTCTGCTTTAGTCACCTGTGTGGTGGCTGATTGAAGCCTGACTTCAGGCAAAAAGCTGAAAGAGAGAGAGGAGAGAAGAGAGAGAGAGAGAGAGAGAAAGAGATTATAAGGAAGTGGCTAATGCAACGATGAAGGCTGAGAAGGCCCATGATCTGTCACTGACAAGCTGGAGACACAGAAATCCAGTGATATAATTCATTCTGAATCTAAAGGCCTAGAGGAAATGGTGTAAATTTGTATCCAAGGTCAGAAGGGGATGAGATGAGATATCCCAGCTCAAGCAGTGAAGCAGGAAAAAGTGGGGGAAATTTCTTCTTCTTCCACCTTTTGTTCTATTCATGTCCTCAAAAGATTGGATGATACCCACCCACCTTGTGTAGGGCCACCTACTTCATTGAGCCCACTGATTCAAATGCTAATCTCATCCAGAATGACCCTCACAGGCACATTCAGAAATAACATTTAACCTGGGCACCCTATGGCCTAGTAAAATTGACACATATAATCAACCATCGCAATTATGAAAGCACAGAGACAGCATAGACCCAGCCAACCTTCAATGAGCATAGTCTGAGTGAGTTTGGGGGCTTGTTTTTTCCCACAGCATAACTTAGGCTATCCTGACTGATACCAAGATGAGTACCTAGAAAATGGTGACAACAAGAAAAGAAAATAGTTGGCACAGGCTTAAATGCAGGCATCCAACTTCATGGAGACTTCTATTGGTGCCTGGAAGGTCGATGATCCAGGTTTGCAGTGGCAAAACTTGGTAAAACTTGGAAGGTGATAACTCCTAGATAACTTGGAAGACAGAAAATTCACCCAGTGAAAACTCTTTTTCCTCCTGACATGGAATCCAGCAGGCAATGTTCAAGATAGTGAATGTGCTACCAACATGTGTTCCAAAGTCAGAGCATGTACAGCATGATGGACATGAGGGATAAGCCTTTCTTAAGACACTGAGATTTGGAGGTTTGTTACTGCAGCAGAAGCCAAACCATTCTGGCCACAAAAAGAGGCACTAAATATTCCCTCCTTGGGTCATTTTGTTACCAGAAAGGGGTCCTGATCCAGACCCCAAGAGAGGGTTCTTGGATCTCGGCGCAAGAAAGAATTCAGGATGAGTCCATAGAGTAAAGTGAAAGAAAGTTTATTAAGAAAGTAAAGGAGCCAGGCACAGTGGCTCATGCCTGTAATCCCAGCACTTTGGGAGGCTGAGGTGGGCAGATCACCTGAGGTCAGGAGTTCAAGACCAGCCTGGCCAGCATGGTGGAACCCCATCTCTACTAAAAATACAAAAATTAGCTGGGCGTGGTGGCCGGCTCCTATAACCAGCTACTCGGGAGGTTGAGGCAAAAGAATCACTTGAACTCAGGAGGCAGAGATTGCAGTGAGCCAAGATCGCGCCGTTGCACTTCAGCCTGGGCGATGAGTGAAACTCCATCTCTCAAAAATAAAGAAAGTAAAGGAATAAAGAATGGCTACTCCACAGACAAAGCAGCCCTGTGGGCTGCTAGTTTCCCATTTTTATGGTTATTTATTGATTATATGCTAAACAAGCATTTATTGATTATGCTATTCATGCCTCCCCTTTTTAGACCATATAGGGTCACTTCCTGACGTTGCCATGGCATTTGTAAACTGTCATGGCACTGGTGGGAGTGTAGCAGTGAGGATGACCAGAGGTCACTCTCGTTGCCATCTTGGTTTTGGTGGGTTTTGGCTAGCTTTTTTACTGCTGTTAAAAACAAACTGTTTTATCAGCAACATCTTTATGACCTGTATCTTGTGCTGACTTTCTATCTCATCCTGTGATTAAGAATGGCTTAACCTCCTGGGAATACAGCCCCTCAGGTCTTAGCCTTATTTTACCCAGTCCCTACTCAAGATGAAGTTGCTCTGGTTCAAATGCCTCTGATAATTTATCCAGTCACATTCATAGAGTGTGGCTGTGAGTGGTGGGAAAACTATACTATGTTTTCCCTTAGTACTGATAGAGTGGAGGCAGTGGGAGATCCAGGACTGTGTGAATATCTATGGCTGCTCAAGGTTGGATATAATCCCACTTTCAGCACAAGGTTGAAAACAATGCTTTGCATTGTCATAAATAGGGCATTAAGGGCTCAAAAAACAATACCCCAAATGAAGTCCTCAGAAGCTAAAGTTTTTCTCTGATCATCCTCTGCCCTGCTCTCTCCCAGTCTCATTCTCCCCTGAGGCTAGCCATAGAAACTGGAATTCCTCTTCTCCAAGGCGGGTCATAGAAACCAGAATCGCTTTTCCCCAAAGCCAGCCGTGAAACCTAAAATTACTACTTTAACTTTCTCTCTGCCTATCTTTGTAAAAACTGGCCATAAAGATGTTAGCTGACCTTCCTTATTTGACTGTAGGTCGTAAGACCCCATTCCAGAGAAGGTCCTCCCCTACACCCAGAAGGAAGAAATGCATGCTCAGAGAGGCCAAGAAGAATTCAGACATGCCTTGCTGGGCTTCCCCACGTGGTCTGTTAGCACTAGACTAACAGACTAGTGCTCTTTGGTCCAAGTGTATTTCTGTATGGCCGTCCAGACTTCGTTGAACCTATGCAAAAAAAATGGACACTGTATCTTTGGGTCTTAATTCTGAAGGCTCCCATGTGTACACATTAAATAGGTTTACATGCCTTTTCTCCAATGAGTCTGCTTTTTGTGAGTTGATTTTTTCAGTGAAACTTTAGAGGGCAAAGGGAAAATTTTATTTTGGCCCCTACCAAGGGCAAAGTGTAGAAGAAAATCTACTTGATGGGTCTCTGACTCTTGTATGTGGAAACTTCACTCTGTTTGTATTGAAGCAAATTAAAAGCCTAGCCCAGAGAGAAGAGCCATTGCCAATACTGGCAGATTCTGAATCAAGGTTACAGTCTGTGAAAAGAACAGCGGTGCAACAGTGGGCACAGGACAATCCCATCTTTGTTGTTGAAAAGATACACCCCTGCATTAGGACAAGGGCTATTGAAGAAAGAAAAGAAGAAAAAAGGAAAAGAAAAAAGAAAAAGAAAAGAGAGGAGAGGAGATCACTTGAGGTCAGGAGTTCCAGACCAGCCTGGCCAACATGGCAAAACCCCGTCTCTACTAAAAATACAAAAAAATTAGCTGGACATGGTGATGCACACCTGTAGTCCCAGCTGCTCGGGAGGCTGAGGCAGGAGAATCGCTTGAACCCAGGAGGCGGAGGTTGCAGTGAGCCAAGATCGCGCCATTGCACTCTAGCCTGGGCGACAAGAGCATAACTTAGTCTCAAAAAAAAAGGGGGGGGGGGGAAAGAAAGACAGAAGGCGAGGTGGCTCATGCCTGTAATCCCAGGAGGCCAAGGTGGGCAGATCACCTGAGGTCAGGAGTTCAAGACCAGCCTGGCTAACATGGTGAAACCCCGTCTCTACTAAAAATACAAAAATTAGTTGAGCATGGTGGCAGTCACCTGTAATCCCAGCTTCTCAGGAGGCTGAAGCAGGAGAATCACTTGAACCCGGGAGGCAGAGGTTGCAGTGAGCCAAGATTGCACCATTGTACTCCAGCCTGGGGGACAAGAGTGAGACTTTGTCTCAAAAAAAAGAAAAAGAAAGAAAGAGAGAAGGAAAGAAAGAGAACATAGACCTTTAGTGTGTACAAATTAATACCAAAAGGCTAGAAATAATATTCCAAAATGTCAAAGTTGACTGACTACTCTAGGATTATGGCTGATTTCTATTTCTTTTCTTCCTTTTTCTGTGTTTTCTGGCTCTAAAATGAATACATCTTATTTGTGAAATAAAAGTTTTTAAAACAAAACAAGCCCAACAACAAAAGATAGGAAGGGGAAGAAGTCTGGAAACGCAGGAATCAAATGAACACTATCTAGGAGAAAGGTAGAAAACCATGATATGCTGAATCGCCTGGTGGGCACTGAAGGCCACCCCTCAGAGCATGGGAGAATTCTAAGAACACAAGTAGGAACTTTTTTTCCTCTGGTCCTGTGTATTCACTCAGAGAAGAATATGTGTTATTGCAACAGGAAGCAGTTGCTTAGCATGAAATTTTCAAGACTCAACAATATTCAAGACAAACATTTTTGGAGCTCTGTCAGGCCCAGGGCTGCAGACAGAAAGATAGTCTTCCTGCTTCATCTTGCCTTTTCGCAGTATGCAGCATTTTTTAAAAATTGAGACAGGGTCTTGCTCTGTTGCCTGGGCTGGAGTGCAGTGGAGCAATTATAGTTCACTGCAGCCTCCAACTCCTGGGCACAAGTGATCCTTCCACGTCAGCCTCCCTAGTAGCTGGGACAGGCACGTGCTTAGGCTGGTCTGTAACTCATGAGCACACGACCCTCCCCCCCCACCTCCCAAAGTGCTGGGAGCCACTGCGCCCAGCCAGTATGCAGCATTTTATCATCCACTTGGATCACCATTAGCAACAATTAGAGTTCTTCTTAAGGCCCCTTTCAGCCCTCTGTGTGCACTTCAAGTGTTTGAAAATGAAAGATCACACCACTGCACTCCAGCCTCGGTGACAGAGCTGGAGTCTCTCAACAAAAAGAGAAGAAAATAAAAATATAATAGAACACTAACTTGAATAAGGTAATCCTTGGAGGGAGACAAAGATTTGATTGCTTCTGGGTAAGCCATATACTATAATCAATAACAATGAATGAAATTGATCTTTTATGCAGTACTTGAGGAAAAAATTAAAGGAAAGAACAAAGACCAGAACTCTAGGTTTTGAGTCTCCCCCTACAAAGCATCTCTTTGAAAAATGATCCATTTTCACCACCAGCCAACTGTGTGATTCTGGCTTTAATCCTTTTCCCTCGAGTCTCATTTTCCTCCCAACAAAATGGGGACGGATATAGATGTGGTCAAGGTGGGAATTGTAACGTTGGACCAGTCAACTTCCAAGACACCATGCAGCCCCAGCATTCTATAATTTTGGAATTCCAGGGAGTCCACGCACATCATTTAAGTCCCACATGCTAGTTCTTTTGTCTGTTTTGGAGTTTTCTGACTGCAATACATGATGGACCCAACATAAACTTTAATAAATAAAAAGAGAGGGGATGCTGACATTGACCAAGATGCAAAACAAAACTCATTTATAAAAGAAATAGGCCTCGCTCAAAGAAATAAATCATTCTCCCTGCTAATATATTTCCTGCTAGTTTCCCTTGAAGCTTTGTTGTTCATTTTTCTCACCATCAGTAAATAAGAACTGTTTGTTACACACGTAACTACGTAGTGTTTTCCTTCTAAACTATTGTACGTTGTTTGGTAGGAGGCACATATTTTTCCCAACTGTTCTGATTGTCATTGGTGTTAATAAAGAAAAAAAAAGCCTTTCCACTGGGGTTTATTCAGAGAGAGTTAACATCTGATTTTACATGGACGCCTTTAAAAGAAAAAGAACAACATGGCCTGAAGCACTTCTAGCACAGGGTGTGGAAGTATTTGATGTCCTGGTGCTTGTTCATAAAAGAATGTTGTTTTGAAATGTACAGTGAAGTCAGGGAGAGAGATCCAAAGAAAGTTCCCATTGAGACAAAATCAAATCAACCCGCCACCCCCCAAACACTTCCCTCCTGGACCAGTGGGTACTTTGGCGCTGTGCCCACCATCTGGGTCCAGAATCCCAATAAGGCCCCAGCATTGCTGCCTGCAGTGATGTGTGAACACAGGGCTTGTTCCCAGTCAGGGCACTCACCGGCAGGAAGAGAGACATATTTTGTCAAAGGTGATACAGGGTCTCTGAAGGTATTCTGTGAAAGTGTCTTCACTCAGGTATCTGCCCCTCCCCACAAACCTACTGGCTCAAGGATTTTCTTTTTCTTTCTTTCTTTCTTTCTTTCTTTCTTTCTTTCTTTCTTTCTTTCTTTTTTTTTTTTTTGAGACAGAGTCTCTGTCTGTTGCCCAGGCTGGAGTGCAGTGGCGCAATCTCAGCTCACTGCAGCGGCGCGATCTTGGCTCACTGCAACCTCTGCCTCCCAGGTTCCAGTGATTCTCCTGCCTCGGCCTCCCGGGTAGCTGGGATTACAGGCACATGCCACCATGCCCAGCTGATTTTTGTATTTTTAGTAGAGAAGGGGTTTTACCATGTTGGTCAGGCTGGTCTCAAACTCCTGATCTCAGGTGATCTGCCCACCTTGGCCTCCCAAAGTGCTAGGATTACAGGTGTGAACCACTGCTCCCAGCCCAGATTACTCTTTTCTTTATAGTCAAATAAAATGTGTTGAGTCCCAATGCAGGGCCAGAACTAGGGTGAGACAAGTGAGACGCAATATTTAGGGGTGTGGCCCAAAACTCGGCAATCAAGCTAAATCATGTCGTACTGCAATATTTTAAAGACCAAAATTAACACAAAACACCATAATGCATAAACTATCAGAACATTAAATAAAGACAGGATTTAGAGCATGGCTCAGCTATATTGGAACCTGAGGTAAAAGGAAAAATCATTAATGCCAGTCCTCTCTTTATTTAACATTTTGATAGTTTATCACGGATTGTTTTGGCATTTTTAAAAAAAATATTGCATTAAAATAGGATCATCTTGCTGCATGAGTTTTTTGGCACACCCCAAAACATTGTGCCTGAGGCAAGTGCCTTGTTTCCTCACCCTACTCCCAGCACCGCAACACACACTAAAAGGATCTAGCTTCCCCTCCTCCATCCCACTTTTTCTTTCTTCTGGTGTTTGTTTGTTTGTTTGTTTGTTTTTTCCTAAGACAGAGTCTCACTCTGTTGCCCAGGCTGGAGCGCAATGGATCTCGGCTCACTGCAACCTCCGCCTCCCAGGTTCAAGTGATTCTCCCACCTCAGCCTCCCGAGTAGGTGGGATTACAGGCACCCATCATTATGCCTGGCTAATTTTTGTATTTTTCATAGAGACAGGGTTTCACCATGTTGGCCAGGCTGGTCTCAAACTCCTGACCTCAGATGATCCGCCTGCCTTGGCCTCCCAACGTGCTGGGATTACAGGCGTGAGCCACCACACCCCTCCCTACATTTTCAAGATTCACCTTTCCGGGGCAGTGGAGGAAGACAGGGCTTGTTACAGATCTGTTCCTCACTCTGTAGGCACTGTTCCTTTTCCTCTACTGTTATTTATCTCCTAACCATCTTGCCTGGCCCTGTCTCAGGCCTCCTATGCCCATCACTGCCTGGACTTCACCATCAACTCCAGTGCACATGACTGCATATGACTGACTTGTACTTCAGATCCTTGGGGTGGAGATCAGGAAGGCAGTGGGTGACTATACTAAATAATTGCTGTGCTAGCAGGGAACAGCTTTAGTTGCAAGCTTCTAGTCCTCTCCTAGATCTTATTAGCCAACGGCTCCCTCCTGGTAAACCAAAAATAAAACTCCAAGCCCTTCAACTGACAGATGGACCCTCCTCAGCCCAGGCCATTCTAAAGTTAACCTGAAACATGAGTTTAGGCCATGATGGGAAGTGGGGGTTGGACACGCCTCATGATACCCTCCTCCCTTTGGAATTCAGGCACAGTTGACCAGCACTGACATTAAAACAGAGAATTAAGGCAGATAGAACAGACTCTTTCAGTCTGATAAGAAACATTTGCAGTCTATTCTTTCTGAAGCTTGCCGCCTGGAGGCTTCATCTGCATAATAAGAACCTTGGTCTCCACAATCCCTTGTCTTAACCCGGACACCACTCCTTTCTATTGATGCCAGGTCTTCTGATGAACATTCAACCAATTGCCAATCAGAAAAATATTTCAATGGGCCAGACATGATGGCTCACACCTGTAATCCCAGCACTTTGGGAGGCCAAGACTGGTGGATCACTTGAGGTCAGTTCGAGACCAGCCTGGCCAACATGGTGAAACCCCATCTCTATTAAAAATATAAAAATTAGCCAGGTGTGGTGGTGGGTGTCTGTAATCCCAGTTACTCGGGAGACTGAGGGAGGAGAATTGCTTGAGCCCAGGAGGCAGAGGTTGCAGTGAGCCAAGATTGCACTACTGCACTCCAGCCTCGGTGGACAGAGCAAGACTCCCTCTCAAAAATAAATAAATAAGTAGAAAATCTTTTAATGTACCTATGACCTGGAAGCAACCCCCACTTATGTCTCCCTAAAATGTATAAAACCAAGCCGTAGCCTGACCACCCTAGGTACATGTTCTCAGAACCTCCTGGGGCTGTGTTACAGGCCATTGGTCCCTCATACTTGTCTCAGGATAAATCCCTTTAAATGTTTTACAGAGTGTGGCTCTTTTCGTCAACATTCTAATAATGTAAGACAATACTGAGGAACCCTTCACTCCTATCTTTTTTTTCCGGGACCTCAAACCCCATCTCAAGGTCTATGCAGATAATTCCAAAGGTTCTTTCTCTTTTCCATAATGCATAATTGAACACCTCTTTATCTAAATTTCTTCCTCTGGGTCATGCCCATGGGCCATATGCCTCTCTTAGTCAAGCAGGCCCATTAAAAAGGTCTCTCCAGGCTGTGTGTGGTGGCTCACGTCTATAATCCCCACACTTTGGGAGACCAAGGTAGGCAGATCACTTGAGCCCAGGAGTTCAAGACCAGCTTGGGCATCATGGCGAACCCCGCCTCTACAAAAAAAATTATAAAAATTACCTGGGCATGGTAGCACATACCTGTAGTCCCAACTACTTGGTAGGCTGAGCGGGGAGGATCACCTGAGCCCAGGAGGTCAAGGCTACAGTGAGCCATGATTCCACCCACTACATTCCAGCCTGGGTGATAGATGAGATCCTGTTTCAAAAAAAAAAAAAAAGTCTCTCTCCAAATATAGGAGACCCTCTTTCTGTGGAATTTTGCGACAAAGCCAACTGTCAGCAACTGCTGCACTTTAACGCAAACCCTCTTCTCCCTCCCTATCACATACAGGATTTAGTCACCTGTGCACAGGTCCTAAGGTCACCAGTTGTAAGAGCTGTGTCTTTTTCATCTTCATCCTCAGGCCTGAGAGCTGGGCCTGACACAGAGAAATTGCTGGGTGAAGATGCTCAAAGCCGCCACATCCATCATTGCTAGGGGTGGGTCAGTGGGGTGGCCTAGGGGACGGTAACGGAGTGGGAGATTATGGACAGGCATACAGCTATGATGTGGCTCATTCTGAGTGGTTCGGTTCCAGAGCCCCAAAGGCCTTCCAGGAAGAATCTCGTTCTACTCCATCCTGCCTGAGTATGCTGGTGCCCCAGACCCCCATTAACCACCACACTGAGACTCCTCCCCAGAAGATGCTCCTGATTCCACAGCACAAAACCAAAGCCCCTGAGTTTGCTGAGGTGGGGAGAGAAGCAAGAAGAGCCTGGGTTGGAATCTATAAACCAAAAATAAAATCCTAAGCACAACAACCAACTAAATGGACCCCCTGTGGGCCAAGAGGACCCCTGAGAAACCCGAAAAACTGAATTCCTGGCTGTGATGGGACACACCTTTTTATATATTCCCTCCCTTTTGGAGGGTAAGCACAGCAGACCAGCATTAACATTAAAATAGAGATCCATCCTAAGACTGACAAAACAGACACTTTGTGGCAATAAGATACCAAATTCCAACCTGACTCTGGTATAGCATCACATGACAGATAGCAGACCCTGAAGGAAATCAGAGTATTTTGCCACAAAATTTGTTCCTTTGACATCTTTTGAAATGGCCCTCAAAGTCATCTTCTGTTGAGGAAACATGCATCTGTAGAAAATCTCCATTAACACAGCCACGGCTTTTCTTTCTAGGTCTTTCCTGGATCTAAGAGAGATGACCTAAGAGTCTGACACCTTTTAAGATCTGAAAAGAGACATTTACCATCTATTCTCTCTGAAGGCTGCTACCTGGAAGCTTCATCTACATCACAAGAACCTCGCCTCCGCATGCCCCCTTATCTTAACTCAGGCATTTTTTTCCCATTGATTTCAAGTCTTCAGACAAAGCTTAACTCTTTCAACCAATTGCCAATCAGAAAATCTTTAAATCATGGGCATGGTGGCACACGCCTGTAATCCCAGCTACTCGGGAGGCTGAGAATGACTTGAATCCAGGAGGCAGAGATTGCAGTGAGCCAAGATTGCGCCACTGCACTCCAGCCTGGGCAACAGCACGAGACTCTGTCTCAAAAAAAAAAAAAGAAAAAAGAGAAGAAAATCTTTGAATCAACCTATGACCTCTAAACACCAGCCCCTCACCCTCTACCCCACTAACTCCCCCTCACTTTCAAGATGTCCCACCTTTCCAGCTGAACCAATGTATACCTTATATGTACTGATTTATGTCTTTACCTGTAACTTCTGTGTCCCTAAAATTTATAAAACCAAGGTAACCCAGCCGCCTGGGGCACACTTTCTCAGGGCCTCTTGAGACTGTTCTCCAGGCTGTGGTCACTCATGCTGGCTCAGAATAAACCTCTTTAAATATTTTACAGAATTTGATTTTTCTATTGACAAATCCTTGTTCCCTGGCCAGGCTTGGTGACTTAAGCTTATAATCCCAGCACTCTAGGAGACTGAGGTGGGAGGATCACTTGAGGTCAGGATTTTCCAGCCTGGGCAACATAGTGAGACCCTTGTCTCTATTAAAAAAAAAAAAAAAAGTAAAAATTAGCCAGACATGGTGGTGTGCACCTGTAATCCCAGCTACTTAGGAGGCTGAGGAAGGAAGATTGCTTGAGCCTGTACGGTTCTTGTATCGGTTCTAACCCCAAGAGTGCGCCAACAGACAACACGAGGCGGTGTGGAGCAACATGCTGTTTTAATAAGCAGACGCACTGGGTGCTGGCGGGCTGAGGCCTAAAATGGCGTCAGCCCCAAGTGAGGACAGGGCAAAGGTTTTATAGTCTTCTGTAAACGGGAAGTGCCCTAGTCTGACGTAATTGCCACGTTGTACCCGGACGGCCTCTTTCTCGATCTTCAGGGGTCCGTGTCTTCCAGCGAGGGTAGGTGTCTTCTGTCCAGCTCTCTTCCTGCTTCTGCTATCTTGCTGACACACGCTGCTGAAGCAAGTGGCCTTGCGCCTTGGGCCTGGGCCTGAGAAGGGAGGAGTTACTCATCTCCTTAAGCTCTCAGGCCCCAGGGAGAATCTTACAGAGCCCAGGAGCTTGAGGCTGCTGTGAGTTGTAATGGTGTCACTGCACTCCAGGCTGGGCAACAGACTGAGGCCCTGTGTTTTGTTTTGTTTTAAAAAGAAAAGAAAAGAAAAATCCCTGCTCCCTTGCAGCACAACCCTGTGTGTTAGTCTTTCCAGGCCTCAGTTTCTTCCTCCCTGGAGTAGGATCATAAAAAATACAATCTCCAGTGGTTACTGTTATGAGGGTTAAATTAGATATGACATGCAAGGCACTTAGAAGAGTGCCTGGCACATGATAAGCATTCAGTGGACATCAGCCACTCTCATTTCCTCGTGGCCTGCGGGGTGTTTATCTTTCAGGATAGAGAAGGCAGACAGTGGCAGATTGTCTTAGTGTGTCTGAGACACTGGGCTGAGGATGCTCTGTGATTGACTCTTGGTTGCCTTGGGTGTTTTCATTCCCGGTAGCATTAGAGGAATTGGAAGCCCCTGGAAAAAGATCTCTTTGCTCCAAAGAAGGAGAAACTTTACATGCAAGTTACCTTTAAGGCCTGAGCAATGGGAGTCAAGCGTACACAAACATCACTGGAAACAGATCCATGGCTTCAGAGGCAAACCCCAAGCTCTCTCCCCAGAGGCCGGGTCTGGAGTGGAGTGTGTTGAAGAGATAGTAATATAAAGAGGCAGAAAGACTGCCTGCTTCAGGGTTTGCATTAAACTTGGGCTTTGGTGCATTTTTTTTTTATTTCCAGGAAGAAGGCTTTGTGGGGCTACTGGGGTCATGAAGGCCTTTTCAAAGCACGCATCACACCCATGGGGAAGAGCCCCGTCCCTGCAAGGAAGGGCCTAAGATGCATGCAGAATCCTTCACAGTAGGAAGGGAAGAAGCAACATTCCCTGTCTAGCCTCCAGGTCAGTAAGAATTCCTTCTTGCAACAGCCAATGACAAGCTTAAGCCCTGAAGCCCAGCTCCGGCTGTTAGATCCTCTCTACTTTCCATCCCCAGACCTACCTTCCTGTACCCCTTCCTTTACTGGCTTGAAAGAACCTATCAGGGTCCAGAGCCTCCATATGGGCCCCCCAGGGAACTGCTGGGACTCAGCCAGCCAGCATCATCACCTCCCAGGCAGCAAACAAGACCTCAAGACGCAGTCTGACATAAGCTCTACAAAACTCCAGAGCCAGCTGGCCTCACCTACTTCAGAACCAAATGCCAGGAAACTCTGGCTGGCCCGCCAAGTCCCCAGGACTGAAGGGATGGAGGACTTGCTGACATGTGCCTTCATCCTTCATTGCTCTGCTTTCCACCTCCCTTTCCCTGCCTGCGTGCTATACTGTGTCTCGGCATAGCTGGCTGGATCTACACAATGCTCAGCACTAGGCTGGACAAACCAGCTCCAAAGGACCAGTGCTTTCTTACAGGGCCAGGTCTCCAAAGGCTGCTCGGAATGTGCTGTGTGGTCCTGGATCCAAGTGCCAGGAGCTGGATGAGAGGGCCTGTGACCTACTCCTCATCAGAAAGGAAAGAGGGCTCTACTCTTCCAACCAAAGGCCACAGTTCATTTCTTTCTTCTTTTCTGTTTTGGAGACAGTATCTGGCTCTGTCACCCAGGCTGGAGTGCAGTGGCACAATCTCGGTTCACTACAGCCTCCACCTCCCAGGTTCAAGTGATCTTCCCACCTCAGCCTCCTGAGTAGCTGGGACCACAGCTGTGCACCACCATGCCCGGCTAATTTTTGCTTTTTTTTTTTTGAGACAGAGTCTCACTCCATCGCCAGACCGGAGTGCAGTGGTGCAATCTCGGCTCACTGCAAGCTCTGCCTCCTGAGTTCAAGTGATTCTCCTGCCTCAGCCTCCCGAGTAGCTGGGACTACAGGCGCCCGCCACCACGCCTGGCTAATTTTTTGTGTTTTTAGTAGAAACGGGGTTTCACCATGTTGGCCAGGATGGTCTCAATCTCTTGACCTCGTGATCCGCCCACCTTGGCACCCCAAAGTGCTGGGATTACAGGCGCAAGCCACCGTTCCCGGCCACTTTTTTTTTTTTTTTTTTTTTTGGTAGAGCTAGGGTTTCACCATGTTGCCTAGGCTGGTCTCGAACTCCTGGGCTCAAGTGATCTGCCCACCTCGGTCTCCCAAAGTGCTGGGTTTACAGGCATGAGCCACTGTGCCTGGCCCCACAGTTCATCTCTTAGTGAAAACTATTCCAATCTACCAAGGCTGCATTTTGCTTTTCTCCTCCCTTCTTCAAGAAGGGTGTGCCAGCACATCTTCTGTAACCCAAATATATCTGGACCACCTCAGGCTTCCATCGGCATCACAGTCAGTCAGTGTCACTATGGCAACTGCGAGCAATGGAGAAGACCCCTCTCAACAGGAGTCCCTGGGTAGACACCCAAAGATTCCAGGCTTTTCTACAGCAAAATGTGTCAACAGTCATTCCTCTGTCTCTCTCATGGAGTCCCCACACTCCAAGACAACCTTAAGTCTCTTTTTTATCTTCTCTCTACACCAAGTTTGTCCAACCCATGGCCCGTGGACCACATGCAGCCCAGGATGGCTTTGAATGCAGCCCAACACAAATTCGTAAACTTTCTTAAAACATGATGTGATTTGGCCAGGCCGGGTGCAGTGGCTCACCCCTGTAATCTCAGTACTTTGGGAGGCTGAGGTGAGTGGATCACTTGAGGTCAGGAGTTCGAGACCAGCCTGGCCAACACGGCAAAACCCCATCTCTACTAAAAATACAAAAATTAGCTGGGCATGGTGGTGTGCACCTGTAATCCCAGCTACTCGGGAGGCTGAGGCAGGAGAATTGCTTGAACCCAGGAGGAGGAGGTTGCAGCGAGCTGAGATCATGCCTCTGCACTCCAGTCTTAGAAACAGACTGAGACTCTGTCTCAAAAAAAAAAAAAATTATGAGATTTATTTGTGATTATTTTTAAGTTCATCAGCTATTGTTAGTGCTCATGTATTTTATGTGTGGCCCAGGACAATTCTTCTTCCAGTGTGGTCCAGGGAAGCCCAAAGATTAGACATCCCTGCTGTATGCACACTCTCAAACCACCCCCACCCCCTGGTCAGAGAGCAGGGTCTGCTTCCATTCTTTCCTTCATCTGAAAAATTCCTTTAAAATCTCTCTACTGCAGGCCCTTCTGCAGCTAATCCTAAGCCCCATACAAAAGGCTCATGAACCCCTCAAGAGCAGACACCCAATTTTCCAGCTCCGCACCTTGTGACTCCGCGCCCGTGTGAATGATCTCGTCTGTCTTTACCTCTGTCACTTGTCAATGTGCAAGCACATGTTTTCTAATGATGCAAACACCTCAATTCTGGAATCTTACTGAAGGTCAAACATTTACTCAGCCATTAAAACTCTCTGTGCTAGAGTAATTTACATTTGTATTTGCAAGGAAAATATAGTGCGCCTGGTAGACAGCATTTAATGGCTTTTTTCCATTAACTCAAGTGGACAAAAACAAGTACCACAGCCAAATCCAACAAATCCTGGTGGTCTTTCTCTGTTCACCAAAAGAAACACCTGCACCATCGCCATGCCCTCCCCCACCCCCCAAATTCAGGCCCCATCTCATTTTGTAGAGTTTTTGTGAGCACCAGCCTCAGTGAGGAGGGGGCGCCCCAGGCCTGAAAGGTTCCATGGCCTTGATCCTCAGCTAAAGTCCCGCGTTCCTGTGAATCCCAACTGTGCTGAGGTCAATGCAGGATGAAGGTGGGAGATGTACTTAAACACCGACTGCCAGGAAGGTCTTTTCCATTTGGTAGGAATCAGATGTCAGCCAGACCATCTCCGGGGATGAGCTGTAAGTGAAGGTGAGTCTTTCCACATGTCTCCCATGAAAATTGAAAATGATTCTCTAATGCACTCCAGAATCTCTCCAAAACATTTTTATTGTTTCAAAAAGGGAAAGGAAAATGTAAGCCCAGTTGAACATCATGGGGTTTCTAATCCAAATGGACAAAGCAGGAGGACAATTCAGGCCTGATATTAAGTCGAAGTGAGAACCCAGTGGGCAACAGGTAGGGCCGTGAGTCCAGTGGACATTGCCTGAGCACAATTTGATGAGGGGGATGGCATGCTGTACCCATGGGAATGCCAAACCTTTCCACTGTTTGACGAGGGGATAGAGGCTGGTGAACTCCTGAGAGATCATTCGAAATAATTTTCCCAGTACTTACTAAGGGATTTTGCATTTGAGGTACAAGAAGGTTTGGGGGAAGAAAATGAATTGCAATTTTTCTACCAGAACTGGAATTGCCCGGAGGAGTAGCTGACCATATTCCCCTATTCACTGCTCCAAAATACAGCCCATCCCATAGAGATTGGCAATTCCACCGTTAGAGATTCTTTCCTTTGGATTAAACTTTTTTTTTTTTTGAGATGGAGTCTCGCACTGTTACCCAGGCTGGAGTGCAGCAGCACGATCTTGGTTCACTGCATCCTCTGCCTCCCGAGTTCAAGAGATTCTCATGCCTCAGCCTCCCCAGTAGCTGGGACTACAGGCATGTGCCACCGCACCCTGCTAATTTTTTGTTTTGTTTTGTTGTTGTTGTGGGGGTTTTTTTGTTTTTTGTTTTTTGTTTTGGTTTTTTGAGATGGAGTCTCACTGTCTCCCAGGCCGGAGTGCAGTGGCCTGATCTGGGCTCACTGCAAGCTCCGCCTCCCAGGTTCACACCATTCTCCTGCCTCAGCCTCCCAAGTAGCTGGGACTACAGGCACCTGCCACCATGCCCTGCTAATTTTTTGTATTTTTAGTAGAGATGGGGTTTCACCGTGTTAGCCAGGATGGTCTCAATCTCCTGACCTCGTGATCCACCCGCCTTGGCCTCCCAAAATGCTGTGATTTACAGGCATGAGCCACTGTGCCCAGCCTGTTTTTTTTTTTTTTTTTTTTTTTTTTGAGATGGAGTCTTGCTCTGTCACCCAGGCTGGAGTGCAGTGGTGCAATCTCAGCTCACCAATACCTCCGCCTCCCCTGTTCAAGCGATTCTCCTGCCTCAGCCTCCCGTGTAGCTGGAACTACAAGCATGTGCCACCACGCCCAGCTTTTTTGTATTTTTAGTAGAGACAGGGTTTCACCGTGTTAGCCAGGCTGGTCTTGAACTCCTGGCCTCAAGTGATCTGCCCAGCTCGGCCTCCCAAAGTGCTGGGATTACAGGCATGAGCCACTGCACCTGGCCTAAACATTGTTAACAAACATGGGCAGAGAACACGTTTCTTCCAAATCCCCCAAAGATGAAGAGCTACATTTTATTTCCAGGCTGTTCTGGTGCTTCTACAGGAGAGTGTGGGGTACACAGTTTCAGGATGAGTCAGGTAACTCTTTTTATTTCTAACTATAAAATTGATATATGCTTTACTGAATATTTGTGGATGAAATAATGTGATGTCTTGGATTCACTTTAAAAGAATGTAGAAGATAGGTGAGTAGGTGGGGATACAGACGAAATGAGACTGGCTATGAGCTGATCATCGCTGGGGCTGAGGAACCAGTGCATGGCAGTTATTATTTCCATGCTGTGTCTTTGTATAGGGTTGACATTCTCCACAACAGAAAGCAGAATATTTAGTTACTTTCCCAGTTCACCATCTTTCTATGTTGACCAGTGAGAGACATGAAAGTCAAGCCTCAGTACAAGGGTTTTCCATCCCAGACAAGTAGATTCCACAGAGCTCTGTGATTAGTGCAGGAAACCAGCTCCCACTTCCTCCATTTTGGGGACTGGAAAATGCTATTTATCCTCACTGCAAAGATCAAAGTGTGAACTCCTGTCCCTACCACAACCCCCAGGATGCATATGAACAGCTCCAGTTGGCAGCTGTAGCTACCATTAGCTTGAAATCTGTTGAAACAGAAAAGTTTTATTGAGGAGGAAAAGAAAATTCCAAACCTGAGTTCCAAGTACCCTTTGCTTGGATGAAGAGGAGCAAAAGAGCATTAGTGAGCCTGAAGCTGCACCTCAGCCCCATCACACTACCCAGACTGAGAAACAAACAGGACAGGGCACTGTCAAACATGCTCATGGAAGGCTGCTTGTGTGCACACGACCAGACTTCCTGGCAAATCCCAGGGCCCGCATCTGCCAAAAGCCACTGGGTAGTCAGTTGTGGTGGTGTTCATCAAACTCTGCGATGCAGAAGTCATCCCAGTGATCACCTCATCCCCACCTCACCTCCAGATCACACCAAACCTACCTAAAGCCATCTTAGATGTGTAGCCATCTCTCTCCCCTTAAGATCCAAAAGGAGTCAACTTTCTTCATTCTTCTTTACGTTTGTTTCTTTAGAGACAGTCTCACTCTGTCGCCCAAGCTAGAGTGCAGTGGCACCGTCATAGCTCACTGCAGCCTCAAACTCTAACCCTTCAGCCTTCCAATCTTGGAGCACTCAAGTGATCCTCTTGCCTCAGCCTTCTGAATAGCTAAGATGACAGGCAGGCACCACCATGCCCTGCTAAATTTTTTAATTATTACTTTTTGTAGAGATGGTCTTACCACGTTGCCCCAGCTGGTCTTAAACTCCTGGCCTCAAGGGATGCACCTGCCTCAGTCTCCCAAAGCTCTGGTATTACAGGCTCAAGCCACTGTGCCCGGCCTCATTCGTTACTCTCAGTAAGCTGTCCTGATAGGAAGTTCTCCATAACTGACCTATGTGCTTTTTAGGATGGACAGAAATAGAAAGCGCATTTCTAGAGCTTGCATTTCAATGTTTTAATCAAAGTTGCCACAAATAGTGGCCCTCACTGGCCCTAACCACCTGTTTATTAGTTTCTTATTGCTGCCATAACAAGTTACTCCAAACTTGGTGGCTTAAAGGAGCCCACATTCGTGATCTCGCAGTCCTGTAGGTCGGAATGCTGTTTGGGCTTGCCTGGCTTCTCTGCTTAGGGTTCCCCAGTGCCAAAAGCGAGGTGTTGGCCAGCCTGGGTTCTTAACTGGAGACTCTGGGACGAAGCCGCCTCCGTGCTCACTCAGGTTGCTGGCAGATTTCAGCTCCTTGCCAGTGTAGGGCTGGGGTCCCGTCTCCTTGCTGGTGGTCAGCTGGCGGGGGCGGGTGGGGGACTCTCAGCTCCTTAAGACCATCTGCCTGCCTTGTCACATTGCCAGGTGGGCTGAACTTGGCTCAACTCCCGTGGGAGACACTGGTGTATGGGAGGCCACAGACTGAGCAAGGCCCATTCCCTGCCCTCAAGCAGCTAAAAGAGAGGGCAAGATGAAGAGAGGAATGGATGGAGGAGGCACCCACAAACTCCGATTTTTTAAAGCACAAGTTTCCTCTTTCCACAAGTCAACTTAATTTAAAGCACATGCCCTCATTCCCTTTCTCTCTGGTTGTTCTGAAGATTTTTTGAGGGCTTACCAGATGCGAGCTCTGGGAACTGGGGCATAGCCGGTCCCAATCATTATCTGTCTGTGATGAAATCAGCTGAGAGAGTTTCGCTCCCACCCTGTCGTCAGTCCCCATGGGTTCCGATGGCAGCACTCTTGGTTCCTCTCCAGGAACCTCTTTTGAGTTTGTAACAGTTTGAACCATACATAGCATGAGATAGTTTACAAGGAAGTGATCCCCCAAACGAGCAGGCATGTGAGACAGAGACGGGAAGGAAGAGCCGGCAGAGAGAGTGTTATTCAGCAAGTTACCTGTGGCCAGCTGAGCATAATCTCTTGGGGGAGCTCTGGAAAACACTGCAGAGCGTGCGTGCATCTCAGAGTTACCCCACAAGAGGAGTGAGAGAGCTGGGGTATTTATACACCAACTCCCACCAGTCATTGGATTAGGGCCGTTGTTCCATCAATTTCCCAACACTTTGCCCTGCCACATGCTTGGGCAGGGCCGGCCCTGGCAACTAGAGAAACTCTGGCAGACAGACCTGGGTGCTGGCAGCTGATGTCAGGCCAGCCAGCAAGGAGAAATCACAGCCCCAGGGCCATGGGGGCTGGTGGGACCTCCTGCCTCTACTACAAGGCCTGACTCTGCGTCCCTGAGTCCCTCTGTGCCACCATGGGAGACGGAAACTCTGTGAAGCTAAGGCCTTTTTTACCCAGACCCATCCAGTAGCTGGGCTGCCTCGAGACTCTGTTCACCTCTCCAAGCCCTGCCCAGGAAGCAAGACTCCAGAGCTCGCTACTTGGATCCAACAAAGTTGTCTGGGAATCAGTGGTCTCCCAACCCACTGCCCCCAGGTTTAGGTCTGTGGGGCATGTACAGGGCACCTTCTCAAGGACCCAGCAGCATCTGCACTCCTATCCTCTTCAACTCACCCTCTGCTCTCCTCCTAGCCAGCCCAAGGATGTGAAGACATCCTCTTTCTTTTCTTTTCTCTTCCTTTTCTTTTCTTTCTTTTTTTTTTTTTTTTTTTTGAGATAGGGTCTCACTCTGTTGCCTCAGCTAGAGCGCACTGGTGCGATCTCAGCTCACTACAACCTCTGCCTCCTGGGTTCAAGCAATTCTCCAGCCTCAGCCTCCCCAGTAACTGGGATTACAGGTGTACGGCACCATGCCCGGTTAATTTTTGTATTTTTAGTAGAGACAGGGTTTCACCATGTTGGCCAGGCTGGTCTTGAACTCCTGACCTCAAGCGATCCGCCTGCCTCGGCCTCCCACAGTGCTGGGATTATAGGCGTGAGCCACTGCACCAGGCCCGACATCCTCTTTCAAGGCACACAGTCACCTAAAGCTATATGGAGTCACTTTGGCAGCTCCAAGGCCAGGGAAGAGAAGACTTTGTTCATGGTATAAATTCCTTGCTCCCTTCTCTTGTTAACAATGAGCCTCGCAAGAATGCGCTGAGTGAACGGGAAAGACTGCAGTGCAGAAGGACATATGGGGAAACCTTCAAATCGTCATCTCATCACCCAGATGTGCACCCAAGTAATCTAAATCCAAGGCGAATCTAGAATGCCATCAAGTGCCGTCACAAAGTCCTTCCATAGGAGAGAGAAAGAAATTCCCACCGGAGGCAAGCAAAGAGGGTGGCTTGAAGGAGGCAGGGGCATGTAACCTGGCCTCAGGGGATGAGTAAAATCTCAGCTGGTGGAGGAGGAATGGGACCTGAGGCATGAAGCATCAGGGTAGCCTGGGTCGGCCTCATCTCCCCAGCCTGGGATTGGGGAAGGGAGAAGGGAGATCTATACCCTAGAACCTCAACCAAGGAGGTTGGACTTCCCCAGAATGAGGGCAGGGAGGAAGCTGTGGAATATTTTGGAGGAAGGAGTGACATGATGAGATGCCGCAGGCCAGTGGGGAGTCATGCAGAGACACATGTGGAAACGGCCTTTGTCTCAAGACTCTGGCTACAGGGCTGTGTGTGTGGAGGAGCGGGGAAGAGAAGAGGGAGGAGACGGGGAAGAAAGAAGTGAGGGAGGTTGGGGTGGTGCAGAAAGAGGAGAGATGGAGCAGGAAGGGGGAGAAAGAACAGGTGTGGGGAGACAGTGGAGTTTGCGCCCGCCCAGCTCGCAGAGGCCCCCGTTTGTGGGTGTGAAAACCCATCCTGAACTTCTCTGGCCCAGGAAGTCTGGAGAGCCCCAGGCGCCTTGCTTGTGAGTGGCTTTTGTGAAAAGAAGGCAAGAGAATGGGAGGAAAAGTTGGATTCAGGTCTGATTTTTCTAAACAAATCCACCAGCTGAGGCAGGACTGACAGCCCCGGGATGCCCTCAAGCGGAGAAATTGTCAGAGAAGAAGGTGAGAGGAGGTGATAATCGCCGGGAGAATGAAAGCTGAAGCCACCCCAGCGAGTCTCTTGGCTTCTCCAAGCCCAGTCAGCGTCAGAGAAAATAGAGGTCTGAGTTTTCTGGTTGTTCACACTCAGAAACTAAAGCCAGAAAAGTTCCAAACGTCTGGCTTTTACAGCACAAAACCCCCAACGCACGTGCTGGGATCGTATTTAGTAATGTTATGGCTCCATCTACAGCCGGAGGAAGGATCATCACTGCTAGATTTTGCCATGAGCAAGAATCCGGCCTTTGAGCTGCGCAGACTCGTTGCAATTAACGCTAATAAAGCTCGTTCCTGTATCTGTGCTGTTTATTCAACACAGACTTGGAACCACACTGGAAGTTATTTATTTCAGACTGTGTCTACAACAGCAGCTGTTCAGAATATACTAGCATCCTTTTAGCCAAAATTTGTTTGGAATTTCTATTTTAAACCACTGTTTGTTATGAATTGAGTTAATTTTTTTAACACATTTTCCCTATTTTAACAATGGAAAAAATAAAAGCCCTTAAAATACTAAGATTGCATTTCCTTTCATTCATTCAACAGCTAATGAGCACCTACTATGTGTCTGGCTCTGTGTTAAGTGCAATAATTAAGTCAGATCTGAATGCATCCTATTATTTACTCATCAGAGGGTATTTTTGCTACTTGTCCTTTATGTCTGGAACATTTCCACAGGAATAGTGAGAGAGGAAGAACCGAGACAACCTGTGAATATAGTGTTTGGGACAAGTTAGAAACACAAGGAACATAGAATCTTTTCATGACAAAGTGGAAGCTGGAAGTCAGTCCCATAAAGGCCAGTAAGATTTTTATCCTGTTCTATTATTTTTTTCCTACTCAGAAGTGGAATTAATTTTTTCCTACTTAAAAAGTTACCAGCTGAGGTCAGGTGCGTAATCCCAGCATTTTCGGAGATCGAGGTGGGCAGATTGCTAGCACCCAGTAGTTCAAGACCATCCTGGGCAACATCGGGAGAGCCCCATCTCTACAAAAATACAAAAATTAGCCATGTGTGGTGGCGCACACCTGTAGTCCCAACTACTTGGGAGGGTGAGGTGGGCGGATCGCTTGAGCCTGGGAGGTTGAGGCTGCAGTGAGCCAAGATCACACCACTGCACCAACAGCCTGGGTACAGTGGCTCATGCCTGTAATCCCAACACTTTGGGAGGTTTGGGTGGGAGGATCCCTTTAGCCCAGGAGTTTGAGATCAGCCCAGGCAACATAGTAAGACCCTGTCTCTACCAAAAAATATTTTAAAATAGCTGGGTGCGGTGGCACATGCCTGTAGTCCCAGCTATTTGGGAGGCTGAGGCGGAAGGATTGCTTGAGCCCAGGAGTTCAAGATTGTAGTGAGCTATGATCACACCACTGCACTCCAGCCTGGGCAACAGAGCAAGACCCTGTCGCTGAAAATAAATAAATAATATTTGCTTTGTGCAGAAAATTTGGAAAACAAGACAAAAAGGAATTTAAAAATCTCAGTTATAATCCTATCAACCAAAGATGACCACTGTTAACTTTACATGGTACTATAATTTTCATTAACCCATAGGAGAGGAACTTTCTTTCATGTCACTGCATATTCCTCTATATGATTTTGAATGGCTACAGAGTATTCTTTCATATGAGCATACCATAATTTACTTATGCCACACAAGATTACTGACTTTTAACAATGATAAGGTTTGTACTGATGACATTTCTTAAGATACGCTCTTAGCTCTGGAACTTCTGGATCAAAGAGGGCATGTACCTTCAAGGCCTCTGAGACATATATCAAGTTGCCATCCAGGGTCAACCTCCTAGAATTTAACATCGCATCTGAAACCAAAATCTAACTTCAGGAGCCCAGAGCATTCACAGTTCCAGAAAGAGTGTGATGGTAAGTGGTGATCCTTGGTGTTCGGGAAGCTTTGCAGGGCATCCCAGCTGGAGGTAGTCAAAGTTATCAGAATGGTTTTTGATAAATTCTTTACCTTCTAGATGATTTAGACTGGAGTGCCTCCAGGAAAGCAGGAAGCAAGACATGTTTTTAACCTGGTAAGTATTTAGTCAATAGAGCATTACCAAGGGCTCAGGAGATTAAGAAAGACAGGATTATTTTAATGTATCTTCATCACCCAAACCTCACCACTTGTCATGGTTAATATCACCCCTGGCTTATTTTTCCTGTTCCCACATTCTGTCCACAGTTTGTGCCCACAGATACTTTGCCCTTTCCTCTCCTCCATGTCTTATAAGGTGAAGCGGGGTTCCTCTGAGGTCACAGAGCTGCGGTAACTACATCCAGTGGGTGTTAGAAAAAACCCTGGCCTCTCTCAGATGTGAGATGTGGTCTAAGGACTCAATACGCTGACTTAGGGAAGACTTGAGCTTTTTTCTTTGGAACTGAAACATTTTCCATATGTTTATACAGAGTTGTGGCAACAACTCAAGGGATATGAAAAGCAGATTTTACAAGAGTATGATTGCACAGCAAAAGTCAGTTTTGGGTTAATTTTGGAAAGAGAAGCTTTGATTTTACTGTGTGCCTAGTAGACAATGTCCCGTCAGTCACACACAAAGGAAGAATGTCAGCAGAGAATCCCATAAAGTTAACACCTAATGTAACTAGCGTGAGTGGAAGTTGAGGCAGAGACAAGGGCTGCCCAAGGTCATGGTCATGGTAAGAGGTGGGTGTAAGCTGCCTTTCTGCCTACTGGCTCAGTGATCATTTTAAAAGAGGGTGACTTTACTACAGAAGTAAAATGTGACTGCCTTAGTTGTTAGAGAGCAAGAAGACACTCAACTGCATAAGGGGAACCAGCAGCAGGGCTCCTACTAGAGGCTGGAGTCTCTTGGGAAGAAACAATTTCCCACCACGTGTTCCCTTGCATGCTTGGCCATGGTGAGGCAGAACATGGAGGGTGAAATCAGACCTCAATCTTTTCTCTGATTCATCTTTCTGCAGGCAAACACCTCTCAGGAGAAGGAGACAAATTGTTGACTTGAAACCCAGTTTTCCTGCCCTGGCAGTAACTGCGCAGAGCTGGGGAGGGTGGACATAACCCTGGGGCCTCTCTGTTTCTATTGAATGTTCTCATCACCCTGACATCCTTGCAGTTTCCCTTTAATGCACGTGTGTCATGCTGAGAGTGCAAATGACTGTCTCGGGAGTTCTGTTTTTCCTACTTGTCCTCGCCTTCCATGTGTGTCTGGGGCCCATGGATGTTCAATGGGACAGGGGCTAAAGTGGCCGCCAGGGGACAGAGTTACTCACCTGCATAGCACCTTCCCTCCACCCTCCATGCACTGATGGATGGAACTTCTCATGGGTTTTTGGTCCACCGCACTCTATTTTTTTTGTTCCAGGGTTAAAAACATGGAGAAAGCTTGAGGCAGGGAAGATCTCCTTACTGCAGATAAAAAACCCAAGGCAGAGGTAATCAATACTTCATTCTTTAATAGCTCACAGTGGGACCCTTAAGCACACCAGACAACACAGCAAAGATCATAATTATGCTGATAGAAGTAACTTACAGGGTCAGATGCCTCCTGTCTGTCCATCTCTTAACCATATGATCTTTTACTTTATGTGGCAATGAAATAAAATATTTTGAGGCTGGCATTTCAATTGGTCCAAGTTACAAATACAGCTGAGCACTTTTCTAAGCCATTATTTCCCTAGCTGGAAGTGAAAGTTAATAATTTTGCCCCAACTCTCAAACCCCATCACCACTTGCTTCTCAGGGATGCAGTGACAAGACAAGAGATATTTGCAATATTTGCAGTGTTTTCCAGAATTTTCTGATGCCAAGAAGCACCTGGGAAACTTGTCCAAATACAGACTTCCAGCCTAAACCCTGGTCTTACTGAATAAGTAATTGTAGGATGGGCCTGGGCATCTGTAGTTTTATTTATTTATTTTGAGATGGAGTTTCGCTCTTGTTGGCCAGGCTGGAATGCAGTGGCGTGATCTCAGCTTGCTGCAACCTCCGCCTCCTAGGTTCAAGTGATTCTCCTGCCTCAGCCTCCCGAGTAGCTGGGATTACAGGCACCCGCCATGACGCCCAGCTAATTTTTTGTATTTTTTAGTAGAGATGGGGTTTCATCATGTTGGCCAGGCTGGTCTCGAACTCCTGACCTCAGGCAATTCACCCGCCTCGGCCTCCCAAAGTACTGGGATTACAGGTGTAAGCCAGCATGCCGGCTGGGCATCTGTAGTTTTATAAGGCTCCCAGCTGATTCTTATGATTGGGTGATCATTGGCAAGTTTGGGAAATGTTAAGTTAATCACCATGAAATCTTTCAATGCTTCAGAAGATGTCAAGCTCTGAACACTTAAAGAAGCATTTATTGCCATTCTTATTGCAGGCCAGGGTTGCCAGTTTAGCTAATAAAAATATAGGATGTCCACTTAAATTTGTATTTCAGATAAACAAGGAATGATGTTTATTTTTAGTATATCCCATGCAATATTTGGGATATACAAAAAATATATTTTTATCTGGTGACCCTGTCGGATGCTTTGCACTCCATTTATTTTATTCTATGGGAGAGCTAGGAGAAAAGTATAATCCTTAGAGGAAGAAAGTGTGCCATGGTAGAAGTGTGCGCATCTTAGATTCCCGTCCTCAGGCTGCTCAGCTCCTCATTCTTTTCATGTGGCCACCACTTGCCTGCTTGCCAGGAAGAGGAAGCTCGGCAGCCGGCTCTTCATCATGCTGACAAAAAACGCTGCTGTTACTGAAGAAGACAAAGAAACCACTTTTAAAGATAAAAAGAGGTTTTGAAGCATTACTTCGCATTCTGCTTGTTCGGATCTCATGAGGCAGTGAAGCAGGTATGCCATTCATTTGCCAATGCATTTGCTGATTTCAAAATAACTTAAGTATTTCTAAGCTATACACCAGGGATGTCCAATCTTTGGGCTTCCCTGGGCCACATTAGTAGAAGAATTGTCTTGGGCCACACATAAAATACACTAACACTAACAATAGTTGATAAGCTAAAAAAAAGAAAGAAAAAAAATTGCAAAAAAAGTCTCATAATGTTTTAAGAAAGTTTACAAATTTCTTTTGGGCTGCATTCAAAGCCATCCTGTGCCACAGGTTGGACAAGCTTGCTATACACATTTTTTTCCTCTGGCAAAATTTTCCAGGCCACTCAGTCCCATGGTGTGGATGCTGCCTCTGTCCGATGATACCTGACACCAGATCAAGGGTTCTTCCCAGTACAGACACCTCTCAGTTGGAAAGGGTTACAATCATCCCAATTTGGAAATCCCATCATCAATTGTAAAACAGACCTCCCCAAGGTGAGAAGGGGTGGGGGAATGTAGAGCTGAATATGAAAATCTGAAGGACTGCACGGTCTAAGAATGAAATGTTTTCTAAATCAAATTAAGCTACACGGTGGAAATTGAGGAGAAAGTCCTTAAGGTGACTTTTAAATGAAAATGAAATGTCTGTTAGTAAGTTACAGAGGTGCAATGATACCAAGTGGCAGGCTTGTGTCTCGTTAATTTCAAACATAGATTTTTATGTGAGGCTATTTGATTATAATTTGATTATCTGACCCTGTAATTAAAGTTTATTGCCAATTTGGAAGCTTACATGTAAAATGAACTGGTTTTCTTCAAAGCAATATACAATCTTTTGGACTCATTGACTTCTGGTTTTGCATTTAAATGGAAAAGTCAGTTATAACGTGACAAACAGGTTGGGGTTTTGATCATTAATCCTGCTAAAGCAATATTCATAAATTCAATTCTGAATCAGTTGGAATACTTTTCTTTTATTAGTTTCTGTGTTATTAAATGAGATTGTTTCTGACTAATATATTTCTGGACTCAAACTGTAGCTCCAAGCTGTTATTCAAATCAAATAACATGCCCCTTACTTGTGCCTCGCACTAATAAATGCCAACTTGTGATACATTTGCAAGAGACTGTCAGCAATATTAAAGGAGGCAATAATGGCATGGAGGTCTCAAAGTGAGCTGATTTTTCTAATGGCTGATATTCGTCGTTTTTCTTAAACACACACACACACACACACACACACACCCCAGATATTCAAACCTTTTAGTCTTAAACCCAAAAGTATGTTTTGATTCACATACACATAATTCGCTAGCACATTAATGACTAAGACATTGGAGTTAGATAACTCATAACTTTAGGATCCTCAGTGAGAGATCCTAAAGTTTGAAACTGCTCTGCAGATTTCAGAGCAGAATCAAAGTTATAATTAGAAAGACAACTGCTGCTTAATTTGGGAAAGGAGATGGGTCCTTCTTTTCAATATTTGGGTGGGATGGAGAGGTTACATTGCTTTTTTTTTTTTTTTTTTTTTTTTTTTTTGAGGCAGAGTCTTGCTCTGTTGCCCAGGCTGGAATGCAGTGGTGCGATCTCGGCCCACTGCAACATTCACCTCCCGGGTTCAAGCAATTCTCCTGCCTCAGCCTCACAAGTAGCTGGGATTACAGGCATGTGCCACCATGCCTGGCTAATTTTTTTGTATTTTTCGTAGAGACGGGGTTTTACCATGTTGGACAGGCTGGTCTCGAACTCCTGACCTCAAGTGATCTGCCCACCTTGGCCTCCCAAAGCACTGGGATTACAGGCATGAACCACTGCACCTGGCATGTTGCTTTTAAGTTAGAAAAACTATTCACAGATCACCTTTGGCTTCCCAGAGCAAAAAGGGGTCTCAGAGACCTTTCTCAGCCCTTTTACAGATAAAGAAACTGAGGCCCAGAGAGACATCAGCTGCTCAGTTACACAGCGAGTCAGGGGCAACTCCTGAATAGGAACTCTCTCTTAACACTCCCTGTAATATTTCCCTGACACTTTTGCCACCAACCAGCCCACAACAAGCTCATAAATGTTCGTGGAAACTTCGCAGAGGCCCAGTTCCACCACTCTGCCTGTCCGGCCTCCGACAAATCACCTGAACACCAGAAGCCTCCGCCCCACGGTGTGGGTCACACCTGCCCTTCCTCCCTGTTCAAGAAGTCAATGAGACCTGATACCTAAACTTCAAGGGGCAGGTCGCTAATAATATCTAACTTTTTTTTTTTTTTTTTTTTGAGACAGAGTCTCACTCTGTTGCCCAGGCTGGAGTGCAGTGGCGCGCTCTCAGCTCACTGCAACCTCCACGTCCTGGGTTCAAGCGATTCTCCTGCCTCGACCTCCCGAGTAGCTGGGATTACAGGCACCTGCCACCACACCCAGCTAATTTTTTGTATTTTTAGTAGAGATGGAGTTTCACCATGTTGGCTAAGCTGGTCTCAAACTCCTGACCTCGTGATCCACCCGCCTCGGCCTCCCAAAGTGCTGGGATTACAGGCATGAGCCAGCACGCCCGGCTAATATCTTTTAAATTTTCAAGTGCTTAATTGAGGTATGATTGGCAGACAATACCCTGTGAATATTTAAGCATGACATCTTTCCTAAATAATCATAGTAGCATTGAAGTTTTCGTGTGTGGGGCAATGTTTCCCTGAATACCTATATTTGAGCCTTGGAGATTATCCTCCAGACTGAAATGTTGGTTGTTGTTCTGTCTTTCTCTGTCCTGAGAGCCCACACATTTTCCAACTCTTCTCTTGATGGATTCGGGTTGGGTGTTGCTAGATTTCTGTCTTATCACACAAACTGTATGAGCAGGAATTGTCTCTCCTGTCCCAGAAGGAAATAGTTCCAACTTATTCACAAAATTCCAGTCTCCGGGTTACAAGAAAACTTTGAATCCGTCCCCTGCTCACACCTCCCGCCTTCCCACAACACCTGCCAAATACTCTCCGCACCCAGCCCTCCAGCTTGGATCCTAGGCTTGAGCGCCTCTGAGTGACCCAGGCAGGAAATGCGTCCCGGTGCTGTGTCAGCAGCTGCCAGGTGCGGGGCGCGGCCCGCGCGGATGCTGACCCCGTGGCGCCGAAGCAGGTGCTGCCCATTCTTGTTAACACCGTGAAGCAGGTGCCCCTTCTGAGCATTTCCTTCAAGATGGCCGAGACCTCTCCAAGGTGATCGGCATCGTCTCACCTTCTGCTCGAGCTGTCTTTCAAGGCCGGTGTTATCCCTGCTTAGAAGTGAGGCTGGGATTGCTGGTTCGTGGCTGATCTTCCTCCATCCCTCTTGCCCTGCAAGTTTATCTTACGAACCAAGGTAAGAAGGGATTCCAGGGACAAGGCAGGGCAAAAGCTGGAGGCGGTGTGTGTGAAGGTGGAAGGGGCAGGGAGATTATGGATTTGGGATGTTGGTGAGCCTGATTCCATTTCAGCGGGATCCCCCACACGCCAGGGGTTTTTGTTGGATTTTGCCACCAGAAGGTCCGATTCCACTCCTCCCTTTCAGTAGGTAACTAAAGAGCCAGGTGTGGCTGGCCCCGAGGCTGTGGTGGAAACAGGCAAGGGCAGGAGGTGAGTGGTCCCCGGTCTTCAGAGTTTGTCCATGAAGACAAGCCACCTATCATGCATGGTACCTGCTGGCAGGCAGGTGTTGACACCGCTGTGGATGCTAATGTTGCTGCCTGGTCAAGGGGAGACCTCAGACTCAGGCTGGCCACCTTCCCAGCCAATTGCATGTGTGGCAGGTATCGACCCCCACGGGTGGCTAAACAGGCGTGACATCCTTCACGCCAGGCCTGGAGGTTCAGAGGAGGTTATCACGCGTGTTGCAAGATGATGGGTCCATGCTGTGGCTTCTTGTTTTTCTGAGAGAACAGAGGTGACTGGGCCTCCCAGGGTCTGAGCCGGGCTGCTTACCGACACCCCCAGGGGAGCTCTTACAAACTATCAGCAGCACGCAAGCCTTTCTCTGCTATGCTGGCAAATCGCCCTTGTGTGTGGTGTCCGTGACTTTGAGGCTTAGCAAATATGTACCGCCTACACACAATTCTGTCTACATCACAGAAAACTTTATGTGACTGTATAATCTTCCTTTGGAAAAACAGATATAACTTATGTACTATAAAATCCACCATTTTAAAGCATACTACAATTCAGTGGGTTTTAGTATATTCAGAAGGTCGTGCCACCATCACCACTAATTCCAGAGTATTTTCATCACCCTGAAAATACATCCCGCCTTTGGAATGGAGATCAGGGTCAAGGTAGACACTTCCCTGTAGGCATGGGTGATGATGATAGTGGTATCAGTAGCTATTAATATCATTGAGCACTTACTGTATACCAGCCACTGTGCTGAATGCTTTACATATTTATGTATGCCTGTTCATGCAATATGAATACATATTTCACTCAGTCTTGTTACATACCAAATAGGTGAACAATGTTGGTATCCTCACTTTATTAAGAGAACGGAGGCACAGAGATCGAGAGAGAAGCCTGCATCCATGGAGTTTGATCCCAGGAGATGCGTACTGACTCTATGGGTCTCTCCGCTGACTTTATGGGTCTGTTCCCTGTAGAGTTTGGAAAGATTTCCCTATGCCTAGAGAGGCCCATTGTAGCTGGCTTTTCTTTTTTCCAGTTTATTAGTTTGTTTTTTTTTTAAAGATTGTGATTAAAATGTATATAACATAAGACTTATCATTTCGATCTTTTTAAGTGTACAATTATGTGGCATTAAGCAGTGATATGGTTTGATCTGTGTCGCCGCCCAAATCTCATGTCAAATTGTAATCCCCAATGTTGGAGGAGGGGCCTGGTGGGAAGTTATCGTATCTTGGGGGCTGATCTCCCCCTTGCTGTTATTGTGATAGTGAGTGAGTTCTTACACGATCTAGTTGTTTAAAAGTGTGTAGTACCTCCACCTTCATTCTCTTTCTCCTTGCCTGGCTGTGTAGGACGTGCCTGCTTCCCTTCGCCTTCTGCCAGGATTGTAAGTTTCCTGAGGCCTCCCCAGCCATGCTTCCTGTACAGCCTGTGGAACTGTGAGTCAATTGAACCTCTTTTCTTTATAAATTACCCAGTCTCGGGTTTCTTTATGGCAAAGCAAGAATGGACCCATACAAGCACATTTACAATTTCATGTAACTATCACCACTACTCATTTCCAGAGCTTTTTCTTTATAGCAATGTAGAATGGACTCCTACAAGCACATTTACGATTTCATGTAACTATTACCACTACCTATTTCCAGAACTTTTTCATCATTCCAAACTGAAACTCTGGACCCATTAGACACCAACCTCTCCCAGCCCCTGCTAACCTATTCTACTTCTCTATGAATTTGCTTATTCTACATATCTCCTGTAAGTGGTATTGTATAATATTTTTCCTTTTGGGTCTGGCTTATTTCACTTAGCATAATGTTTTCAAAATTTGCTCATTTGTAGGATTCTCAGAATTGCATTTCTTTTTATGGCTGAATAATGCTCAATTCCTTTTTGTGGCTGAATAATTGTATATGTGTACACCACTTTGTTTATCCATTCATTTGTTGATGGACACTTGAATTGTTCCTACCACTTGGCTACTGTGTGTGTACAGGTACTTGCCTGGGTCCCTGTTTTCAATTCTTCTGGATATACATAGGTGTGAAATTGCAGGGTCATATGATAATTCTACATTTAGCTTTTTGAGGAACCACCACATTTTCCATCACAGCTACACCATTTACGTTCCCACCAGCAATGCACCGAGGGTTCCAATTTCTTCACATCTTTGCCAACACTTGTTATTTTTCATTTTTTGATAATAATCATTCTACTGAGTGTGAAGTGGCACCCATTGTGCCACTTCATTGTGGTTTTAATTAGCATTTCCCTAATGGCGAATGATGTTGAGAGTATAGCTGACTTATTTTCAAAGGTCACAAAATGGAGATGAGATGTGTGTTTTGGGACACAAGGAGTTATTTGGTACAGAGGGGGCCGACGTGGTAACGAGCAAACACATTCATCTGGGCCAAGTTTTTCTCTTTATTTGTGAATTTCCTGATCCAGTGTTCTCAGCCTTGGCTGCCTGTCGGAATCACCAGGGGAGGTTTTAAACTATGGAGGCCAGCTGCACCCCCAGGGCGTCTGCTATGAGCTGTCCAGGTAGGGCCTCCATTTGTCCCATTGCAGGGGTGGCTCGGCTCTAATTTTTCATGAAAAAAATATGAAAGACCCTAAACCTCGTGTTTTTTCATTTAAAAAATTCTCTAAAACGTTTACTTATTTTAAGCATTCGTTCTGTAATTACTGTTTTGTAGACTTATACCCACTGAGAGACTCGAGTGTCTCTGAAAATCATCGCAAAACAGCACTTGAACTTAGGCCTGACTCCTCCTTTGCTGTGCCCCTTTCCCCACTCTTTAGAACGTCAGACAAAGCTCATTAATTTAGTGCAACAGCAGCCAGGACTGAGATCTCCTCTTGCTGGTGATGGTGGCTGCCCCTGCTTCGTTCCCTGACTCACTCTTATCACACCTCCGTAAGGCTTGACCTGCTCTAGATGCCACCAAGCCCTCTGCCAGGAGGTCAGAAGGGACGTCTGGTAGGGCTGCAGAGATAGAGAAACTAGAATGCACCTGGCCTCTGGGAGTTCCGTCAGGGGAAGCAAAGGAACCAGCTCCTATATAAATTATTACAATGCACGCCAAATTCGACGTTTCTCAAAGTGTGGGCGGTGTACCTGTATGTAATGGGAAATTGTATTAGGTAGCAGGTAGACACGGCATTAACAACACTGAGTCACCAAAGGACAAAGTTATTCCCTTTTCAATTATCTTTTAAGCCTTCAGAGAAAGCAAGCAGAAAGTCTTAGTTTGGAGCTAATAAGTCTTTAACACCTCTCTTCAATCACACCTCCTTTAAAAAAAAAAAAAGCAAGCAGACAGACTCAAGTCTCCAGCTGTAATAGTATCAAACCAGAAATTGGCAACATTGCTTTGCTTTCATGGTATTTATTTTTTAGTTGGCTTCTAATTGGCTGGTCTCACTGATATTTTTTCCCCATTTATCATTGTGATATAAAGTTTACTTCTAGGCCAGGCGTGGTGGCTCATGCCTGTAATCCTAACACTTTGGGAGGCTGAGGCAGGTGGATCACTTGAGGCTAGGACTTTGAGACCATCCTGACCAATATGGTGAAACCCCGTCTCTATTAAAAATAAAAAAACTAGCCAGACATGGTGGTGCATGCCTGTAATCCCAGCTACTCGGGAGGCTGGGGTAGGATAATCCCTTGAACTCAGGAGGCCAAAGTTTTGGCGAGCTGATGTCACACCACTGAACTCCAGCCTGGGTGACAGAGTGAGACTCTGTCTCAAAAAAAAAAAAAAACTTACTATTGTTTATTTATTTTTGAGACACAGTCCTTCTGTGTCACCCAGGCTGGAGCACAGTGGTGCAGTCACAGCTCACTGCAGCCTCAACCTTCCAGGCTCAAGCAATCCTCTCATCTCTGCCCCCTCAAGTAGCTGGGACTACAGGCATGCGCCACCATCCCTGGCGTGTGTGTGTGTGTGTGTGTGTGTGTGTGTTTATTTTTTGTAGAGACATGGTCTCACTGTGTTCCCAGGCTGGTCTCAAACTCCTGGGCTCAAGTGATCCACCCACCTTGGCCTCCGAAAGTGCTGGGATTATAGGCATGAGCTACTGTGCCCTGTCAAAAGTTTACTTTTAAAATAAACCCATTTAAATTTGTTTTAAAAAGTGAGTTCATTTGAAGGAACAGGATAAACAACCAGTAGAGCAGGTGGCCAGCAGATGTGGCATAAATCACACAGGTGGTATCCAAATGACCCTGGGAGAGGCATGGGCATGTGCTTCAGGGATTGAGGGAGCTCCCAACTTGTCACACAAGAAGTAGCATGTTATCACAGAATGATGACTAACAATTTATAGATGGAAGGGACCTTAGAGATCCTAGGCGCAACTTTAGCAGGTGAGGGAAACTGAGTCTCTGAAGTGTTGAGGGTCTGTGGCCAGGCGCGATGGCTCATGCCTGGAATCCCAGCACTTTGGGAGGCCAAGGTGGGTGGATCATCTGAGGTCAGGAGTTCAAGACCAGCCTGACCAACATGGTGAAACCCAGTCTCTTCTAAAAAAAAAAAAAAAAAAAAAATTAGCCGGGTGTGGTTGTGCACACCTGTAATCTCAGCTACTTGTGAGGCTGAGGCACAAGAATCACTCGAACCCGGGAGGCAGAAGTTGCAGTGAGCTGAGATGGTGCCACTGCACTCCAGCCTGGGTAATAGAGTGAGTTTCTGTCTCAAAAATGAATGAATGAATGAATGAATGAATGAATGAAGTGTTGAGAGTCTGGGGAAACACAGGTGTCAGTGGGAGAACCAGCACAGGACTCTGGCTGTGCAACCCCGCATGGGTCACCCCAGTCCCTGCCATCTCACTGCCTGTCACAGCTTGTGCTATGTCACGGGACACTTCTCTTTCAGCAGCTGACTCAATACAATAGTACATTTTGCTTCCAGAAATGTGAATAATGAGTAATGTGAATAACAAGTACTGTGAATGGCATGCTTCTGTCTCTTCCACCTCACAAAGTGCCAAGGATGAGGTGCATTTGTGAAGAACCACAGGACTTTCCCTAGAAGTAAGACAGAGACACAGTTGTAACTTTTTTTTTTTTTTTTTTTTGAGACGGAAACTCCCTCTGCTGCCCAGGCTGGAGTGCAGTGGTGCGATCTCAGCTCACTATAACCTCCACCTCCCGGGTTCAAGCAATTCTCCTGCCTCAGCCTCCTGAGTAGGCAGTTACAACTTCTACAACAGGCTGTTGTGCTGTCCTTCAAGTTTTGCTTCCAGATACACAGTAGGATTGTACTTCACTGCTCCTGCCAAGTTTAGGAATAGTTTTGTTGGCAGCAATGGATGACTCCCCCAAAGTCTGGCTTTTGTCCCTTGGCATAACGCATCTGAAATTCACCCATGTTGTTGCGTGTACCCATTGTTCCTTTTCATTACTGAGTAGTATGCCTTTAAATGGATGTGCAGAGTTTGCCTACCCGTCCACCAGGTGAGGAACATTTGAGCTTTTCCCTGTCTTTTGGCAATGATGAATAAAGCCACTGTGCGATGTTTAACTTCAAATTTCTCTAACACAAAACTGACATTTCTCACTGTGATTCTGGAGGCCTGTGTGATCCAACCACATATACCTCTTCTCAGGCCACCCCTCCCCCTCCACTCACTCACTCTGAATAGGCCAAGTACTCCCCTTTCCAAGGCCTTGGGACTACCTGGCCCTTCCCACAGCTCACCCTCAGATCCCATAGCTCCTGCCCGGGGCCTTCCTGACATCTCTACCCAAAGCCACCGTCTCCCATCCAAAGGGCTGTCTGTCCGTTTTTACCCTGTATATTTCCTTCACAGCACCTACCATGATCTGGAATTTTTTTTTCCTTCTTGTACAGGTCTTGTCTGTCTCGCCAAAGTCCTAACATGTATTCTGGAACTTAATACAAATGAGTCAATGAGATTGGGGAAGTAACAAAGATTCAGCTTATATGTGTCTTCAGCACCAGGTTACAAAGTCTGCACTGTGCGTAGGCAATAGGAAAATAGTGTTGAAAATGGTACTTTGGGAAAATTGTTCATTTAAAATAAAGTTTTGGTTATTGTAGTCCATAAAGCAAGGATTAGAACACATATATCTTATAGACACTGAATATCCTACCACTGAGGTTTTCAATCCTGTTAAGAGCACAGGGAAATGGCAGTTAGCATTTAAGATATATCTGACTGATTTTATCCCTTGAAATTTTGTAGAATTTAGAGACCTATTACTCCAAAAAATATATAGCCTTGTTTACTTTCCCCTCAGACCAGTATTCAGAGTTAAATAGGGAATGATGTTATCGTTGTATGTATTCTTGAACAGAAGGGTATAAAATATATTGATGGGTGTGTATCTCACTTTTCCTAGCAGTAATGGTAGTATTTAAAGACACAAAGGATATGCAGTGCTTTGCTGTGGTGCACAGTGAGCTATACACTTACTTTAAATGATGGGATCTTAAAATACTCTTCTGAAACAACAAACAAAAGTGTGATAATGTTTTATGAAAAGATTGGCACACCAGAAATCACCTAATTTGTCTCTCAGGTTTCTGCCTGTTTGCAAATTTGTAAAAGAACACACAAGAAGTGTTTTGGCCTTATTGTTGTGACATGGTTGAGACACCAAACTTAATAATATTCCCTGGAACCCATTAGAGCAAGCTTGTCCAACCTTTGACCCATGGGCTGCACGTGACCTAGGATGGCTTTGAATGAGGCCCAACCCAAATTTGTAAACTTTCTTAAAACATTATGAGATTTTTGGGGAATTTTTTTTTTTTTTTTTTTTTTGAGACGGAGTCTGGCTCTGTCGCCCAGGCTGGAGTGCAGTGGCGCAATCTCAGCTCACTGCAAGCTCCGCCTCCCAGGTTCACGCCATTCTCCTGCCTCAGCCTCCCGAGTAGCTGGGACTACAGGCGCCCGCCACCACGCCCGGCTAATTTTTTGTATTTTTAGTAGAGATGGGGTTTCACCATGTTAGCCAGGATGGTCTCGATCTCCTGACCTCGTGATCCGCCCACCTCGGCCTCCCAAAGTGCTGGGATTACAGGCGTGAGCCACCGCGCCCGGCCTTGGGGAATTTTTTTAAAGCTCATCAGCTATTGGTAGTGTTAGTGTATTTTTTATGTGTGAGCCAAGACAATTCTTCTTCCATTGTGGTCCAGGGAAGCCAAAAGATTGGACACCCCAGCATTAGAGAAATACTTTAAAGGAATATAGGAGATTTGCCACTTCTCCCACATAAGTTCACATTCACTTTATTCTTTTTTTTTATTTATTTATTTTTTGAGATGGAGTCTCACTCTTGTCGCCCAGGCTGGAGTGCAGTGGCACGATCTCTGCTCATTGCAACCCCCATCTCCTGGGTTCAAGCGATTCTCCTGCCTCAGCCCCCCGAGTAGCTGGGATTATAGGCACCTGCCACCACACCCAGCTAATTTTTGTATTTTTAGTAGACATGGGGTTTCGCCATGTTGGCCAGCCAGGTCTCGAGCTCCTGACCTCAGGTGATCCGCCCGCCTCAGCTTCCCAAAGTGCTGGGATTACAGGCTTGAGCCACTGCGTCTGGCCCACATTCATTTATTCTACACAACTTCATTGAACACCTACCAAATGCCTTGGATGCTCTGCTAGGATTGAGGGTGGGGATGAGTTAAGCAGACATATTCTCTACCCTCCTAAAACAGTCTAGAGGGAAGGGGAGGTGGCAAAAAGTGATTACAAGAACAACCTGGCTTAGTCCTGGTGGAAGGAACCTCTGAGCCACTTAACTTGGCTTTTGCACAATCGCACATAGATCTGCTCATTAAAGCCAAGTGTGGCTCATGGCATTGGCAACAGGATGGACAGTGGAGGCTTCTCAGATGCAGATCAGTATAGCTCTGAGTACCTCTTGAGAAAATATAGCTCAGTGTCCATCACTACCCATGCACCGCTGGCGAAGCGAGGAGGGCCCCATAGACGGGGGGTCAGCCCAACAGCCTCTTACACCATTAGCATGAAAGAAGAGACATTGTTTGAAAAAATATATGCCTTTTTTCTTTGGCCTTTCTGAAAATGAGCCTCTCCCCAGCTGGCCAGAGGCATTGGTCATCTTCGGGGAGTGGGAGAGGTCACGCTTGTTTACAGTGGAAATGCAAGAGAAAGAATTATGCTCAGGTTTTGACATTCATAACTGGATTTTGCATGGCAAACCAGACTTGTCTTGAAGATTTCCTCCTTTTTTTTTTTTTTTTTAAAGAAAAATGTACTCAGCATGTCAAGAGCTAGGCTAGGGAGCCTCAGTGCTTGGAGATCTCTCGTGTGGAGAAGACAGCCCTGTGTCCCTTGGGATATTCAGCCTGTTGCTCTGTGATAGAATATCATGCAGAAGAGTGGCTGTCACATATTTTTTCCATGACCCACAGCAAGACATTTGTGTGTGCACACAGACACGTACACAAAACAAATTTTAGAAAACAATTCTTAGCCTTGTTATGTGTGACATTTTCTCATTTTTTAAATTCTTTTTAAATTTGTATTAATGCTGGTCATAACCCCCTGACTTCAGTCACTCCCCCAGGAATGGGTCATGACTGGTAGCATGAAAACATTGAAAAACATTGGCAGATGCAGGAGGAGGAAGGTGAGAGAGACAGAGATGGGCGAGAGGTGAAGCTGGATGTGTGTCCTGACCTCTCTCCTTCACATCTTGGCTGGGAAAGGTGTAAGATAAAGGAATAAGAGGAGGCTAAAGGAAGAGGTTATCTCTGCCCCAATTCCCCTTAAGAACCTGGAAATAGATCACCTGCCCGCTCTCCATCCACCTGGATGAGCAAAGTAGGGTGGGTAGTTGTGGTCCGGCAGAGGAGCTGCATGGGCTTTCTGAGCTGCCTTCCCCTCCCTCGAGGTGTGGACACAACCCAGGCACTTCCCCCTCAGAACAGGCCAGGAGACTCCACAGCAGATGAGGGAGGCCTAATGAGGCCAGAAGGCTGGGGGAGGGCGAGACTGAGCCAGGCCCAGAGAGTGACCAGGCCGAGGGAGACCAGAGCGTGAGTTCACCTGTTTAGGATGCCAGCAAGCTCAGTAGTAACCAGCAGACAAGGACACCTTCCACAAGAGCCTGGCACCTACAGCAGCATCCCCACGTCCCACCCCATTTACTCCAGCGCTGCCTCAGAGAGGAGCTTAGAAGCCAGAGTACCCGAATTATTTTCCCAAAAGAGGTAGAAAATCACCTAGAGAAGGTGTTAGTACTATTGTATAGGCTGGAGTGAGTTCAGCCTTTTTCTTCCCTCTTGTTTTGTACCAAATTGGCATTCATAAAGACTCAGTTCTAGGTAAAATAGCCATGTGTCTATGCCCTGAGTCAGCCAGTGGAGTGCTGTTAAAATGTTTAAAAACAAGCTGTTAAATCAGCTTGAGGAGTCCTGATTTATAGTGCTTGCCAATTTCCATGGTGTAAATACTCCTGCTATGGCCAATTTCCATGGTGTAACTACACCCACCATGGCCAATTTCCATGGTGTAACTACTCCCACCAATTTCAAGCTACTGTAGAGGCCACTGGTTGCAGAGTTATCTTAAATGAGGCACAGTGGGCTCTGAGCCTGGACAAGCTGACCCTAGCCACTAGGCTCCCTGGCCACCCAGTCTCAGTAGGCAAGACTTCTGAATGTGCCCATGAGTCTGAGGGCCAGATCAACTTTCCAGCATAAATACTGCTTTCTCTCACACTGGTTTCACTTACTCTATGGAAATGGCTCTCTGCTTTGCGTGAACAGAACCTCATTGTGGACAAGTAGACTGCCCTTGTCTCCATTTTCTTCTTCAAGCCCCTCTTCCAGGAAAATTCTCAGGGTCTGTCCACCCACCCAGGACAATCTTTTGCGTGAGCCAGCCTGACTGACAGAATCGGAGCAAACCACCCCTGAAGGGAGCTCCAGAGGTCATTGTGGCCAGCCCCCTGCCTCTAGGCAGATCTCCCCCTAAATCGTACTAGACAGAGCCTTCCTCGTGCTGGGCCATTTGCTCGGAGCTCCCTGAGCAGCTGAGTAAAGTTTTGTGCTGACTCCGTGGAGCTCTGACGACGGCAGGCGCTCCCCCAGCTCATAAGGGAATCATTAGTGAGACGTAGCCCTGAACGAGGGCCTGAAGGCCTGTGGCAATTAATCACCTTTCCTCACTCAGCAGCACCAGCTGTCTCAGATGCAGCCATCCTAGAGGTAGCCCTTTAATTGTCCCCGGAGAAGGCAGGTGGGTGAGGGGCCACCTGTGCTAGCGTTAGCCAGCAATCCTTCCAAATTAAAAAAAAAAGAAATTTTTTTTAGAGTATTCAAATATTTCTTCCTTACTTTCTAGAGTCTGTTATTGGTATAAAGGTTGAAGCTCAGGCAGCTTAACTGTTATGTGGAATGACCTTTAGTTTTAATATTAATATATTATCGTAAAGTCTATGTGAATCATGAATGCAATTTTGGTATTCATATAAAATGCCACACGCTGAACCCATTGCAACTTTTTTTTCCCCTCTCGTCCTCCAGTAGGCTGCAAACTGGGTGAATTAATATGCGTCATATTCCTCTCCCCTTTATTTACTTAGAGAGGGTGGCCAGGCAACTTTATCAAGAGTAACATTATCAAGAGCTTTGCTGCAAGCTTCTTTATCATATTCACATTCGCGTCTGCTCGACACTTGTCAGTGTCAATCAAATCGCAATAATACGCAGATGATTTGCTCATTTGGTTTAATAAAATCTTTCTGCTTATTTGCGCTGCCTCCATTACACCACATAATTGCTGTGCCGCGGAGGTGAAAGGCAGCCAGTTGCCTGGGGGATAAGAGGAGCCGATTGCTATATGAAGGATTTGTTTCTTTGCCTCTGTCTCTCCCGAGTCACTCATATTCCTAAAATTAATATTGTATTTGAATCTAGCCCTGCTATTCTTATGCAGGCTAACATTGTTATTACTTATTATTTGGATGTGAAGTCATTTATTTTTAGTTTTATGTCCAAGCTGTCAAGCTAAATTTCATTGTGAACTGCCACACACAATTTTTAACTGCCATTTAAAACGAGATTCAAACTCGAAATTATGGAGTGAGCTTGTTCAAAGGGCCAGCCTGACAGGAAGTATAGCAAGGAGCCCCAATTTCCCTGGAAATCAAAGAGGCTCCCAGTGATTTTTGTGGAATGGAAAGCGCACAGCCTTAGTACTTCACAGTCACCTTGATGGTGGCCGGACACCTGGGTTGGCATTCAGAGAGAGAGGGGCGTGCAGGTGGCTGCGGAGCCCAGGGCTGTGCTCAGAGCCCACTCAGCACCTGCACTTGAGCAGGGCCTGCTTCTTGGGAAAAGTCAATTGCCTTCCAGGAGGGTGAGACCCATGTGGCCCACCCCCATGGTGTGCTAAGGCAAGCTTGCAGACAGGATGCCAGCCTGCGGGGACAGGAGGGGCCAGCCAGCTGAAAGCTGTAGGGTGACTTGATCTGGGGCCCCGGGGCTGCTGTGTAACCCTCCAGGAGGCAAGGCAATGCCAGGGCATGGCTGGAGAGAAGCCACAGTCCACCTTAAAGTGGTTAAGAGTTATGCTTCGGTATTCATAGAGGGAGGGCTATTCCTGGAGCACAGCCAGATATTCAGAAGGAGGGAGCGGCACCCAAGACCTTGTCTCGCCAGCTCAGCTAGAGCCTGGTCACATCGGGGTACCATACTCCCGTCCGGCGTAACATTCAGGTGGGAACAAACTTTCCACCTATCGCAGCCTCTTACTAGGCCCGTGTGGTTGGTGCTTCCTGTGAATCCCCTCATTAAACATCCATAAAGACAACTGTCTCAGATAAGTGTCATTCTTGTCCTGCTGATGAAAAATGAAGATGCTGAGATTTAAGGAGGCTGAGGCAATGAAGGCTCTGGAAGCAGCTGGTCGAGCCCATAAGGGGACACAAGGAAGGGGTGTGGCCAGGAGCAGGCCCCGAGAGCACGGCAATGTGGAGAAAGAGGCAGCGGCCACAGCAGCTCGGGCCACTGCCTGTCACTAGCAGTCTTGTCACCAGGTTGTCACTGAGGACCTAGGCTTGCTTTGCCTTCCAAGAAGGTCCAGTATTCAAGGAAGCCAGTGACAGACCATCCCCAAGAGAACGCATGTCATCGCCCCTCTCAGTAGCACTTTAACATTTGCAGCCAAGCCCTGGGACTCCAAAATGCTTCCTATGCACTTTGTTCAAAGGTGTCAGTGCTCAAAAATTGACACACAGGATCCCTGAGTCCTGTGCCCTCACCCACATTGGTCTCTACCAAGCTGGGCTGTTTCTGGCCAGACCCACGGCTGCAGCGGTTATGCTGCCACAGGTCCTCAGGTTTGTTTGGTGGTGGTGATGGTTTTTTGAGACTGAGTCTCACTCTGTCACCAGGCGGGAGTTGCAGTGGCATGATCTCAGCTCACTACAGCCTCCACCTCCCAGGTTCAAGCTATTCTCCTGCCTCAGCCTGCTGAGTAGCTGAGATTAAAGGTGCACACCACCACGCCTGGCTAATTTTTGTATTTTTAGTAGAGACAAGGTTTCACCATGTTGGCCAGGCTGGTCTCAAGCTCCTGACCTCAGATGATACGCCCACCTTGGCCTCCCAAAGTGCAGGGATTACAGGCTTGAGCCACCGGGAACACTCCCACACAGGGAACACTCAAGTCCCTCCTCTTCCTCCTCTTGGCTGATTTCTGTTCCCCCCATCTCTAGTATTAAAAAGGACTTAATTCTAAGCATGCACATGTTGTCTTGGGTGCTGACGTGAGTTTATAAAATACAGCATGCACGCAGCGGCTGTGGAAGGCTGAGATGAGGCCTTCTTGGCTGTTTGGCTGGGAGAGGGTGTTGGGGACTTCTCTCCTCTTGTCCCTTCCTTGCTTTGGCATAGCTGAAGAGGCTGTTGTTCCATCCATGGGATCCCAGAGTTGGAGCTGAATCCTGGTCAGGGAGAGAGTCCTTTCTGAAAGCTTCTAGTCCAGGCCCTCCCTGCACCTGAGCGTGTCTCAGGCTGTGGTTTCCAGTGGGCATGCCACGGCACGTGGTGTTTTGTGAATTACCCATGGGTTTGTCACCAACTTTGACATTTTTAAACAGCTTTATTGAGATATAATTCACATACCACATAATTTTTTTTTTTTTTTGAGATGGGGTCTCGCTCTGTCACCCAGGCTGGAGTGCCGTGGTGCAATCTCAGCTCACTGCAACCTCCACCTCCTGAGTTCAAGCACTTCTCCTGCCTCAGCCTCCCCAGTAGCTGGGATTACAGGCATGTGCCACCACCCCTGGCTAATTTTTGTATTTTTAGTAGAAATGGGGTTTTGTCATGTTGCCCAGACTGGTCTCGAACTCTTGGCTTCAAGTGACCCACCCTCCTCAGCCTCCCAAAGTCCTGGGATTATAGGCATGAGCCACGGTGCCCAGCCAATTTTCCTATTTAGTGTACAATGCATGGACTTTTGTATATTCACAGAGTAGTGCAACCATCACCACAGTCAATTTTAGAACATTTTCATGACCTCAAAAAGAAATCGCTTACCTGTAGCTAGCTACTACCCCTATAGGCTGCCACCCAACCATAAGCAACCATGAATTGACTTTCTGTTTCTATAGACTTGCCCACTCTGGACATTTCAGAGAAACAGAATCATGATAGGTGGTCTTTTGTGACTTCTTGTGCTTAGCATGATATTTTCAGGGTTCATCCACGTGTAGCCTGTATCAGAATCTCATTCCTTTCTATGGCCAAATAATATTCTATTGTAGAAATACAGTTGGCCCTTGAACAACGTGGGTTTGAACTGTGAGGGTCCACTTATACACAGATATTTTGTAACCAAATGCAGATCAAAAATACAGTATTTGTGGGATGTGAAACCTGTATATATGGAGGGCTAACTTTTCTTATGAGTTCCTCAGGGCCAACTGCAGGACTTGAGTATGCACGGATTTTGGTAAACTTAGGGGTCCTGGACCCAACCCCTCACTTATACCAAGGCACGACTGTCTATCACTTTGTTTAGCCATTCATTTGTTCATGGGCATTTAGGTGCTTTCCACCTTTGGCTCTTGTGAATAGGGCTACTGTGAACATTCAGTACACGTTTTTGTTTGAACACTTGTTGTCAATTCTGGATATATGTCCAGGAGTGGAATTGCTGGGTCAGTGCTACTAACTTCTGATCGGTATTTAAAACTAATTTTTGCCACAATGGCTCATGTCAGTGGTTGCCTTCCCTCCTCATTCAAGTTCCCCGCAAGGTGAATTCCACTGGGACAAACATTGAGTCAACTGCATATATTTTACTGAAGATTTTGTATGAAGAGCAAGGGAGGGGTTGACGCTGAACACCCTGCAGTTCTTGGTAAATAAAAAACTCCATTTCACCTCCCTCATTCTCAGTCTCTCTTCCCTCCTGCATCCCCAACCCATCATCCACCTGCCTCCCAACCTTCTCCCTAAGTTTTGTTCCTTTCCACAAAAGCACTAAAACTCAGTCTGGGTCTTCCAAGCCTGCCTCCCTACATGGACTCATTCACATTTTCTTCAAGCAGAGAAAAGGCCATTGAAGGCCATGCAACAAAGAAGGTGGTCCTGAGCTCCATGAACAAGATTCTCCCGGGACCCACCCTCCTTAGAAAACTATGGGAGAGGCCGGGCGCAGTGGCTCACACTTGCAATCCCAGCACTTTAGGAGGCCAAGGCAGGTGGATCACCTAAGGTCAGGAGTTTGAGACCAGCCTGGCCAACATGGTGAAACCCCGTCTCTACTAAAAACACAAAAAATTAGCTGGGCGTGGTGGCGGGCGCCTGTAATCCCAGCTACCGGGAGGCTGAGGCAGGAGAATGGCGTGAACCCAGGAGGCGGAGCTTGCAGTGAGCCGAGATCGCGCCACTGCACTCCAGCCTGGGCGACAGAGCGAGACTCCGTCTCAAAAAAAAAAAAAAAAAAAAAAAAAAAATACAAAAATTAGCCGGGCGTGGTGGTGGGTGCCTGTAGTCCCAACTACTCGGGAGGCTGAGGCAGGAGAAGAATGGCTAGAACCCAGGAAGTGGAGGTTGCAGTGAACTGAAACCATGCCACTGCACTCCAGCCTGGGCGACAGAGCGAGACTACATCTCAAAGAAAAAAAAAAGAAAACTATGGAATATAATAAAATAGAATTTTTGCTACCAAGTTACACTGCAGATAAAGTCTATCACAGGACATCTCCCCTTCACCCAGTCGGAAGGTTTCAGCTTTCTGGTCAAGGTCTATACAGATGCCACAGACTAAAGACCTTGAAGATGTACATCGTTTATTAAACTCTCAGTGTTGAAAATTTTTCTAACTTCATTTAACAGAAATTTTGTGGATATATAGTAGGTATATATATTCATGTTGAGAATGTTTAAGTCTTCTGCTTTTAAAAGTTAAGAGCCATTTAATTGTCTATTTATTTATTGAGACACCATTTCACTGTGTCCGCCAGGCTGAAATGCAGTGGCACGATCTCAGTTCACTGCAACCTCCGCCTCCCGGGTTCAAGTGATTCTCATGCCTTAGTCTCTTTAGTAGCTGGGATTACAGGCATGTACCACCACACCCAGCTAATTTTTGCATTTTTAGTAGAGATGGGGTTTTGCTGTGTTGGCTAGGCTGGTCTCAAACTCTTGACCTCAAGTGATCTGCCTGCCTCAGCCTCCCAAAGTGCTGGGATTATAGGTGTCAGCCACCATGTCTGGCTTATTTATCTATTTATTTATAAGATGGAGTCTAGCTCTGTCACCCAGGCTAGAGTGCAGTGGCACAATCACAGCTCACTGCAGTCTCAACTGCCTGGGCTCAAGTGTTCCTCCCACCTCAGCCTCCTGAGTAGCTGGTACCACTGGCATGTGCCGCCACGTGCAACTAACTTTTAAAAAATGATTTGTAGATACCGCCCAGGCTAGCCTCAGACTTCTGGCTCAAGCAGTTCTCTCGTCTTAGCCTCCAGAAGCATTGGGATTACAGGCATGAGCCATGGTGCCCAGCCATGCCATTTTAAAAAAAATCCAGATTTCCACTTTCCCTGGAAAAACCAAAGACTTTTAATGACTGTAAAACACATCCATGCCTGGTACCCGCTGACTAGAGCTGAGCAGTGGCCGTCCCTTGGGCTGGGCCTGTACCTTCCCTGGCCTGGCCCGAGTCCCTCATTTCTGTGCCCTGTCTGGCCTCTGTGGGCATCTGGACATCTGGTCCGTGCTCCAGGGTAACTTTAGAGCAGCTCCAAAGGCAGAGCAGACATTAGGACTCTGCCTGGGGAGTGCAGTCAGGGCGGTAGCCCATGCAAGGTGTGATGCCCAGGCCTGCAGTATGCACCTGTCAGAGAAGCCCCCGAGGAGGGGCCGGTCCACTGTGGAGCACGGACACAAGCAGGCCGGCAGCCACCGACCAGGAGCCAAGCAGAGGACTCACTCATTCCACAGATATTCATTCAGCACCCGCTAGGTGCATTGTTGCAGATGCTAGGACAGCTGTGAGCATTCCTGCCCTCGTGGAGTGCCCTTTCCAGATAATATACACAATAAGTAAAGCACACTGTTTGCTGCATGGCAAGAAGGGCTAGGGAACCAGTGGGAGAGGGAGTGTTGGCATGAGGTAGGCAGAGAGAAGGAGGCCAAGGGCGGGAGGCTTGCCGCTGTAGATAGAGGGGTGAGGAAGACCTCTCAGAGAAGGTGCTGTTTGAGTAAAGGCCTGAAGGAAGTGGGGAGGCAAGCGATGTAGTTGTCTGGAAGAATTTCAGGCAGAGGGAAACGGCAAGTGCAAATGCCCTGTGCTCGGTGCACCGGAGGCAGAGCCAGAGGGGACTGGGACTGTGGCCGCCACTGCAGGAGCCCGGGAGGAGAGTGGCAGGAGACTACGGCAAGGGAGGAGGAAACTCGGACAGGGCCTGATGGTATGGCACAAGCACTCTGGACTTTACTCTGAGATGGGAAAGCTCTGGGAGCTTAACAGAAGAGTGGCCTGAGTTAGGCTTTAACCAGATCACGGTGGCTGGGTTTGTGGGAAGAATGTGGAGAAGTCAATCCACAGGCTCTAACAGTCACCCAGGTGAGCGAAGGGAGTGGGGAGGAGGGATGGCCTCAGGCAAGGCAGCAAGAAATGACTGGATTCTGGATACAGACGAAAATGGGGCTCCTGCATCTGCTGACGAGTGACGCGTGGGGCATGAGATGAGAGGATGACCGTAGGGTTATGGACCTGAACAGCTGGAAGCGTAGCATTGCCATTTACAAAACGGGAGGCCCTCAGGGATGAGGTACGCTGCGGCACGGAGATGTGTTGGCTTTGAGATGATCAAATTCGAGTGAAGATGAGGAAGCAGCAGCTGGTTACAGGAGCCTGGAGTTCAGGAGTCAGAAGATCAGGAGAGAGGCTGGAGCCCAGGGTGTGTCACCAAGCAGGTGACCATAGGTGAGGTCTCAGGCTGAGCCCTGAGCTCGCCAGCATTAAGAAGGCAGCGACAGTTGGAGACACCAGCAGCAGGTCAGTGAAGAGAGCAGCAGGTCAGTTAGAAGTTGTTCCTCTCGAGTTTATCTTCCATAGGGAAGAAAGTGGGTAAAAAAGTTTTGCCAGGGGCTGGGCGTGGTGGCTCATGCCTGTGATCCCAACACTTTGGGAGGCCGAGGCGGGAGGATTGCTTGAGCCCAGAAGTTCGAGACCAGCCTGGGCAACATGACAAAACCCTGTCTCTATAAGAAATAGAAAAATTTGCCAGGCATGGTGGCTTGCACCCATAATTCCAGCTACTCGAGAGGCTGAGGTGGAAGGATCGCTTGAACCCGGGAGGCAGAGGTTGCAGTGAGCTAAGAGATCACGCCACTGCAATCCAGCCTGGGTGACAGAGTGAGACCCTGTCTCAAAAAAAAAAAAAAAAAAATTGCTGACTTATTTATATAACTAAACTAAAATAAAGAATTTCCTGTCTCCCAAGGGATTTTGGCACCCTAGATTGGGGCCAAATTTATAGTTTTAAAAAATATATATATATATTTTTGAGACAGTCTTTCTCTGTTGTCTAGGCTGGAATGCAGCGGCACGATCTTGGCTAACTGCAACCTCTGCTTCCTGGGTTCAAGTGATTCTCCTGCCTCAGCCTCCTGAGTAGCTGGGATTACAGGTGCCCACCACCATGCCCAGCTAATTTTTGTATTTTTAGTAGAGATGGGGTTTCACCATGTTGGCCAGGCTGGTCTTGAATGGCTGGCCTCAAGTGATCCACCTGTCTCAGCCTCCCAAAGTGCTGGGATTACAAGCATGAGCCACCATGCCTGGCCTAGCTTAAAATGTTTTAATGTAAGTTTTGGATAGGAGATACACTCACCATATGGTTCACGTTCAAAAAGCACAGCAGTCTTCCCCTCACCCTTGCTCCTCAGCCCCCTGACCCCTTATCCAGAGTCAACCAGGTCCCCAATTTCTTAGTCTTCCAGAAGTGTTCTTGGTGTATGCTATGTACATTTTTTTAGACAGTGCTATTCCACTTAAAAGGTTACAGTATAAGGCTGGACACAGTGGCTCATACCTGTAACCCTAGTGCTTTGGGAGGCTGAGGCGAGAGGATTGCTTGAGTCCAGGAGTTCAAGACCAGCCCCGTTTCTACAAAAAAATACAGAAATTAGCTGGGTGTGGTGGCGTGTGCCTGTGGTCCCAGCTACTAGGGAGGCTGAAGTAGGATCGCTTGAGTCTGGGAGGTGGAGGTTGCAGTGAGCTGATTGTGCCACTGCACTCTGGCCTGGGAGATAGAGACCCTGTCTTTAAAAAAAAAAAAAAAAAAAAAAAAAAAAAGACAATATAAATCAGTTGTATAGTGTAAATGTAACTTTTTTTTTTTTTGGCGGTGGAGGGATGGAGTCTCCCTCTGTTGCCGAGGCTGGAGTGCAGTGGTAAGATCTCGGCTCACTGCAAACTCCGCCTCCCAGGTTCAAGCGATTCTTCTGCCTCAGCCTCCCAAGTAGCTGGGATTACAGGCGCCTGCCACCATGCCCAGCTAATTTTTGTATTTTTAGTACAGACAGGGTTTCATCATGTTGGCCATGATGGTCTCGAACTCCTGACCTTGTCATCCACCTGCTCGGCCTCCCAAAGTGCTGGGATTACAGGCGTGAGCCACAGTGCCCGGCCTGTAAATGTAACTTTTATATGCACTGGGAAGCCAAAAAAAAATGCATGTGAGTTGCTTTATCTCAGTGGTTTGGATCTAAATCCCTCCATATCTCTGCAGAATGCCTGTATAAGCATGGGGGTGGCAGGGGGTGTGAGCACACACTCCTCCTTTTGCCCTTCATTTCACAATGATAGCATATACCCGCTGTTCATTTAACACATCTCAAAGACCATTCCTTGAAGATCATGTACTAATGTACAAATAAAGAACTTACTCATTCTCTTTTTTCTCTTTTGTGCATGTGCTGTAATTTGCTTAACCAGCCCCTTACCAAGGGACTTTTACGTTGCTTCCCATCTTTTGTTGCAATAATAACCTTGCTCGCCTGTAATTTTGCACCTGTGTGAATATAAATCAGTTGGATAAATTCCTAGAAGCAGAATTGTTAGGTCAAGGGGGATGTGTATTTGCATTTTTAATAGAGATCCCCAAAGGCGGTACAGTTTAAGCTCCCACAAGCCACGTACAAGAGTTCATGTTTCGACACATTTTCCAGCATAGTCTGTTACCAAATTCTTTCTCTTTCATCTGAGAGTTTTAAAGAATGGAATTTCAGTCTGCACTTCTCTTGCCATTGGTGGGGTTGCCTGTAGTTTGTTTTGTTTTGTTTTGTTTTGTTTTGAGACAGAATCTCTTATCACCCAGGCTGGAGTGCAGTGGCATAATCTCGGCTCACTGCAACCTCCGCCGCCTGTAATCTCTGCCTCCCGGGTTCAAGCGATTCTCCTGCCTCAGCCTTCTGAGTAGCTGGGATTACAGGCATGCACCACCACGCCTGGCTAATTTTTGTATTTTTAGTAGAGACAAGATTTTGCCATGTTGGCCAGGCTGGTCTCGAACTCCTGACCTCAGGTGATCCACCCGCCTTGGCTTTCTAAAGTGTTGGGATTACAGGCATGAGCCACTGTGCCCGGCCTGCCTGTAGTTTTTGACAGGGCACCCGGAAGTGTCACTCAGCAGAGAAGTTACTGGACTGGGTTTGCACGCAACGCCCCTTTTCATTGCTCAGCCTCTACAGGGCTGTTCTGGCCCCTTTCACCCAGGAGGAGCTAAGTAGAGAAATGTATTCCCTTGAGGGTTTTAGTCACTAAAAGTGGGATATTCTCTGAAATTACTGACTTAGAGGACAGAAATGGAGGCACGCTGTTTACCTCAGAAGGCTGACTCGCCCATGATCATATTTGAGGATCTGCACCATTTATTAATTCAATTCAGCAACTATTGACGGAGAGTTTAGTGTGTACCAGGGACTGAGCTGGGCTTGGAGGAAATGAGAAATTGAAGGCCCCACACTCAAGGAAGTTTTATGTTGTAGCATAACATACAACAATCAAGCAAACAAATGAGGATTTTAAGGAGGGATAAAGGCCAGGCACAGTGGCTCATGCCTGGAATTCCGGTGTTCTGGGAGGCTGAGGTGGAGGATGGCTTCAGGCTAGGAGTTCCGGACCAGCCTGGGCAATGTAGCAAGACCCTGTCTCTACAAAAAAAATGAAACAGTAGCCAGGTGTGGTGGCGCATGCCTGTAGTCCCAGCTACTCAGGCGGCTGAAGTGGGAGTATCCTTTGAGCCCAGGAGTTCAAGTCTGCAGTGAGCCTTGATTGCACCACTGCACTCCAGCCTGGGCAACACAGCAAGACCCCATATCTTAAAATATATATATATATATATAATATATACATATATACATATGTATAAAAGAAGGAGAGATAAGTGCTGTGAGGAAAATAGGATGATGTAACAGTGACAAAAAAAAAAAAGACGGAGTCAGAGAAGGCTTCTTGGGGAGGTGACGCTTTAGCTGAGGCGTGAAAGAGAAGAAGACAGGCAAGATCTGGGGAAGGAACATCCAGGCAGAGCGGACAGGCTGTCCAACAGGGCGTCCAAGGAGCAGAAGTAAGGCTTGTGAGTTGGTTCACGGTAGGTGAAAGGGGGAGACATAACAACTGAGCATGGAGAAGTGACCCCAAAGGCCACAGTGAAGAATCAGATTGTCTTCCGTTGCAGTTTGAAGCTCGGGAAGGGTTTAAGCGATGGAGTGCTGGTACATGCTCAACTGGCTGTGGAGTGGGGACGTGGAGTCTGACCGAGAGTGTTTGCCGACTTCTATGGTGTAGATGTTCCCATGAGGACAATTTCAAATTCCCAAAGTGTTCACTGAGCTCAGAGTTAAAAGGAGACGTGCACAGACAGCCATGGGTGAAAATGATGGCTCCTTCCTTTGGACTGGTTTTACTGAAAGTATGCTGCTTTTTACACTTAAAGGGCATTTTATAAAACAAAACATTACAAGCTGATGAGTGGCTCCTCATACCCCTGGGTTAAGCCAGAGAGTGGTGTGCTTTGATTCCTGTTAAGACCATCTGGCTGCTGTGTGGACTTTCTTGAGCCCTTCAAATCAAAGGTGCTTACCCCACCGTCATCACAGGGCTAACCGCATCGCTTCCTTCCGTTCCCTTCCCACATCCTGCCTGCCTTTCCTGCTAGGGTACAAACCACAGCCTTAGGTCTTAATCTGATCTCAACAATGGACTTGATCTTTTCTCGAGGCTGATGGATTCCAGTGCCAAAAGTGACTTCTCTTTAACTTCTGCTATTGTGTGGAGAAAATCCAGAGCAGGGAAGAAAACCCCTCCTGACTGTCCACATTGTTTTGATTTCCCTCCTGCAATACATGGAGATATTGGTTCTTGTAGCGCAACCTAGGATCCTGCCCTACCTCTCTTCACTTTTGCTCCTGAAATTGTCAGATGCTCGGGAAACTGCACTCTTATTATTAGTCGATTGCCTCTGTGCTTGGCATGGCACGCGTGGGGACAGAGAGGTCTGTTTGTTTTTCATTTCCATGTCTAATTTAAAGAGGGGGTAAAAAGTCTCACCGTTCTTAAAATTCTGAAATTACTTTGGTCTTTGTTGGTCAGCAAATAAATTAATTTTCACTTGAAGAAACATCATTTTTAATGGCTTTCATTCTGGCCTGGCCTCATCCCACGGTACAATTACTGAGGTAACTATCGTCAGCGAGGAGACAGTGGGAGCCGTAGATCAGAAATTGTTTACCAGGCTAGCAGGCATCGATTTATTCAAGTTATCCAACACAGCTGATCATATTTTATTTTCCCAAATCTTCTCTCTCAAATTGATTTTTCAGAAAGTTTTTAATACAGGTTTATTCACCTAGCTAATCCATTTATCTTCAGTTCCACCTGTAAAGTCAAGAAAATCTCTACAGGGATCTGCAAAAAGAAAGGCATTCTCTCTGCACCCCTCTCTCCCCTCCCCACACACGCACAAGTGCACACGCTGCACGCTCAGGTCCCACACCCTCCCAAGTGCAGCTAATTATCCATGAGACTCTCAAAACTTCTCATCTTCCTGGGCCTCCATTTCTTCTGCAGAATTGGAGATTTGTACCACTTTGTCTTTAAAGTCCTTTCTAACTTGAGATCTTCAGAATCAGAGTTTAGAGTTGGGGAGGGATGAGGGAGCTCAGTCTCCACAATTCAGTTTTGGAAGAGAAGGCTCTTCCACCAGCAATTGGACAGGTCCTGGCTAATAGCGGCAATGATGGTGGGACAAGGACTGTGACTGCATTCTTGACTACACCTCCCTTCCCTGCAGCCCAGGGTTAGTTTTCTCTATCCCAAGAGCAGAAGGATTTTAAGGCATCAAAGGCCTTTCTCTGGGGCACCCCAGCAAGTGGCCATGCTGGAAGGTGTCTTCCTATTGTTGCTGGAGCAATGTGTTGGGTAGACAGACCCCGAAGGAGTCTTCAAATGTCTTGAAAAATAATATAAATCGGCCAGGCAGGGCAGTGGCTCATGCCTGTAATCTCAGCACTTTGGAGAGGCCAAGGCAGGAGGATCACTTGAGGCCAGGAGTTCAAGACCAGCCTGGGCAACATAGACCTCCATCTCTATAAATAAATTTATAAAAATTAGCCAAGTATGGTGGTGTACACCTGTAGTACTAGCTACTCAGGAGGCTGAGATGGGAGGATTGCTCAGCCCAGGAGTTCGAGGCTGCAGTGAGCCGTGATCATGCCACTGCACTGTAACCTAGATGACAGAGTGAGATCCTGTCTCAAAAAAAAAAAAAAAGAAAAGAGAATAATAATACATGAATGATGCAGGTGGCTGCCTGTGCTCTCATGAAGGATGTGGCCATCAAAGAATCTGAAGCATGATTCCAGCTCTTCTGGGCTCCTAGAGGTGTAGGTATGCTGGGAACCATATCAGGCACCAAGAAAACATGTATGGTGGGGCAGCAGTGCAAGGTTAACCTAGGTCTGCATCTCAGAGGTAGACACCTGTTCCTAGAGTCCTCACTCTTCTCTAAGTCCCAGCTGCAAAGTTAATGACTTGTTGGCCCAGCCTGAATTATGCAGAACTGGCTCATGATCCTTCAGCTCGTGGTTCTCTGGAGCCAAAATATGTGTGTTTTGTTTCATGATCTTATTCCTTTTTTTTTTTTTTTTTTAGAGACAGGGTTTCTCTCTTTTACCCAGGCTGGAATGTGGTAGCATGATCGTGTCTCACTGAAGCCTTGACCTCCTGGGCTCAAGCGATCCTCCCACTTCAGCCTCCTGGGTGACGGCCTACAGAAACACACCCAGCTAATTCTTAGACTTTTTTTTTTTTTTTTTAAGAGACAGGGTCTCACTGTGTTGCCCATGCTGGTCTCAAACTCCTGGGCTCAAGCAGTCCTCCCGCCTCAGCCTCCCAAAGTGCTGGGATTACAGGCGTGAGCCACTGTGCCCGTCCTCATGATCTTATTTCAGATGAGGCTGCTCTTTTGACATGTCTCTGCCTTTTCCTCCACTATTGGATGTGCTTCCTGGGTGGATAGTTTGCAGAAGAGAAGAGACAAGCAGAGGTATTTGCTGTAATCAAAGACTCTTCACATTGTCCCCAGGGCTGTCAAACTAAACCCAGTGTCACCAGGGGTTTATTGTTCTGCAGACTGTTTTTGTGCTGAAACCCATCTCTCTCCAGCTCCTTTTTCACAGCGTGCAGTCAGATGCCCTGTGTGTGAGCAGAGCTAAGAGCTATGACCCATGCAAGCAGAGGCATGCATGGCAGTCGGAGGCCTCCCCAGGTCCCAAAAAGGCTTTGCCAATGCGCCACAATATTCCCATTAACTCCCTGCAATACGGGCTCTGAGATGCCCCTCTCCTATCAGGTACAGGTGGCAGAACTGCACAGAAATGGCCATCAATGCACAGAAGGCCACAGCTGGTGGACAGACCCTCTTATTCCTAAGTGGGCTGTTTTCTCATTGTTATAAGCTGTGTTTTAAATACTTACCCTGGCAGTTTGCCCATGGGTTTGCAAAGTGCTAAATAACAAAATGTGGTCCTTTTCCTGAATAAATGAGACAGGTCATGGGTGCCTGTGGGCCATGCCAAGAGGATCATGGGGGACAGTGTCTTTCACAATCAAAGAGATACCTCTTGCTGGGTATGGTGGTTCATGCCTGTAATCCCAGCACTTTGGGAGGCTGAGGCAGGTGGATCGTTTGAAGTCAGGGGTTTGAGACCAGCCTGGCCAACATGGTGAAACCCCATCTCTACTAAAAATACAAAAATTAGCCGGGCATCTTGGCGCACACCTGTAATCCCAGCTACTTGGGAGGCTGAGGCAGGAGAATCACTTGAACCCAGGAGGCGGAGGTTGCAGTGAGCCGAGGTCATGCTGTTGCACTCCAGCCTGGGCGACAGAGCCAGACTCTGTCTCAAAAAAAAAACCTTGGTACAGTCATGCCCTGACAGCCTCTGACGTGACCCGTCTACACTTTGATACAGACTGTGGGGAAACCTCCTAATCACAGTTTGGCTCTTCCTGGGGTCAGCAGATTCCTCAGGAGTGAGGACTGCACAGTGGACGCTCATCTTAATACGGGAAGAAGAAAAACAATGAGGCTCATCCGCAGCTGCAGAGGAGGCAGTCATTTCCAGCTTTCCAGTCAACAAATACTTACAGGGCCCTATTGGTCTGTTAGGGCCATGGTAACAAAGTACCACCCACGGGGTGGCTCATGCAACAGAAACTTATTTTCTCACAGTTCTGGAGGCTGAAAGTCCAAGATCAAGGTGCTGGCAGGGTTGGTTTCCTCCCCTAAGGCCTCTGTCCCTGGCTTGCAGATGGCCATTCCCTTGCTGTCTCTTCCTGTGGTCATCGTTCTTTGAGTGCAGGTCCCTTGTGCCTCTGTGTGTGTCTAAATTTCCTCTTGGGTTTTGATATGGCTTGGCTGTGTCCCCAGCAAAATCTCAACTTGTACCTTCCAGAATTCCCACAGGTTGTGGGAGGGACCCAGGGGGAGGTAATTGAATCATGGAGACAGTTTTTTTGTTTGTTTGTTTTTTGAAATGGAGTCTCACTCTGTCGCCCAGACTGAAGTGCAGTGGTGTGATCTCTGCTCACTGCAAGCTCTGCCTCCTGGGTTCATGCCATTCTCCTGCCTCAGCCTCCTGAGTAGCTGGGACTACAGGTACCTGCCACCATGCCCAGCTAATTTTTTTTTGTATTTTTAGTAGAGATGGGGTTTCACCATGTTAGCCAGGATGGTCTCGATCTCCTGACCTCATGATCCGCCCACCTTGGCCTCCCAAAGTGCTGGGATTACAGGCATAAGCCACTGCACCTGGCCATGGAGATGGTTTTTACCATGCTGTTCTCGTGATAGTGAATAAGTCTCACAAGATCTGATGGGTTTATCAGGGGTTTCCACTTTTGCTTCCTCCTCATTTTTCTCTTGCCGCCACCATGTAAGAAGTGCCTTTTGAAGTGCCTTTCACCTCCCACCATGATTCTGAGGTCCTCCCAGCCATGTGGAACTGTAAGGCCAACTAAACCTCTTTTTGTTCCCAGTTTCAGGTATGTCTTTAACAGCAGTGTGAAAACAGACTAATACAGTAAATTGGTACCAGTAGAGTGGGGTGTTGCTGAAAAGATACCTGAAAATGTGGAAGCAACTTTGGAACTGGGTAACAGGCAAAGGTTGGGACGGTTTGCAGGGCTCAGAAGAAGACAGGAAGATGTGGGAAAGTTTAGAATCTCCTAGAGACTTGTTGAATGGCTTTGACAAAAATGCTGATAGTGATATGAACAATAAGGCCCAGGGTGAGGTGGTCTCAGATGGAGATGAGGAACTTGGTAACTAGAGTAAAGGTGACTTTTGTTGTGTTTTAGCAAAGAGACTGGTGGCATTTTGCCCCCACCCTAGAGATTTGTGGAACTCTCAACTTGAGAGAGATGATTTAGGGTATCTGGTGGAAGAAATTTCTAAGAGAAAAGCATTCAAGAGATGACTTGTGTACTGTTAAAAGCATTCCATTTTAAAAGGGTAGTAGAGCACAAAAGTTTGGAAAATTTGTAACCTTACTATGCAATAGAAAAGAAAAACCCATTTTCTGTGGATAAATTCAAGCCAGCTGCAGAAATTTGCATAAGTAGCAAGAAGCCTAATGTTAATCTCCAAGTCCACGGTGAAAATGTCTCCAGACCATGTCAGAGAACTTCCAGGCATCCCTTCCCATCACAGGCCTGGAGGCCCAGGAGTAAAAAGTGGTTTTGTGAGCTGGGCCCAGGGTCCGCATGCTGTGTGGAGCCTAAGGACTTTGTGCCCTGTGTCTCAGCTGTTCCAGCCATGGCTGAAAGGGGCTCAGGCTGTGGCTTCAGAGGGTGGAAACCCCAAGCCTTGGCAGCTTCAACGTGGTGTTGAGCCTGCGAGTGCACAAAAGTCAGGAATTGAGGTTTGGGAACCTCCACTTAGATTTCAGATGTATGGAAACTCCTGGATGCCCAGGCAAAAGTTTGCTACAGGGGTGGGGCCCTGAATGGAGAACCTCTGCTAGGGTAGTGCGGAAGGGAAATGTGGGGTCAGAGCCCCCACACAGAGTCCCTACTGGGGCACTGCCTAGTGGAACTGTGAGAAGAGGGCCACCGGCCTCCAGACCCCAGAATGATAGATCCATCAACAGCTTGCACCATGTGCCTGGAAAAGCCACAGACACTCAATGCCAGCCCGTGAAAGCACCCAGGAGGGTGACTGTACCCTGCAAAGCCACAGGGGCAGAGCTGCCCAAGGCCATGGGAACCCACCTCTTGCAAAGTGTGACCTGGATGTGAGACCTGGAGTCATTGGAGATCATTTTGGAGCTTTAAAATTTGATTGTCCTGCTGGATTTTGGACTTGCATGGTCCCTGTAACTGCTTTGTGTTGGCCAATTTCTCCCATTTAGAACAGCTGTACTTACCCAATACCTGTACCCCCACTGTATCTAGGAAGTAACTAGCTTGCTTTTGATTTACAGGCTCATAGGCGAGAGGGACTTGCCTTGTCTCAGATGAGACTTTGGGCTGTGGACTTTTGGGTTAATGCTGAAATGAGCTAAGACTTTGGGGAACTATTGGGAAGGCAGGATTGGCTTTGAAATGTGAGGACATGAAATTTGGAGGGGGCAGAATCATATAGTTTGGCTGTGTCCCCACCAAAATCTCAACTTGAATTGTATCTCCCAGAATTCCTACAAGTTGTGGGAGAGACCCAGGGGGAGGTAACTGAATCATGGGGACCGGTCTTTCCCATGCTGTTCTTGTGGTAGTGAATAAGTTTCATGAGATCCGATGGGTTTATCAGGGTTCCTGCTGCTTTTGCTTCCTCCTCATTTTTCTCTTGCCACCACCATGTAAGAAGTGCCTTTCACCTCCCACTATGATTCTGAGGCCTTCCCAGCCATATGGAACAGTAAGTCCAATTAAACCTCTTTTTGTTCCCAGTTTTGGTTATGTCTTCAACAGCAGTGTGAAAATGGACCTGATATAGGTTTTTATATTTTGTTTTGGGGGGCGTTTGTGTTTGTTTTGTTGGCTTTTTTGTTTTTTGTTTTTGAGACAGGGTCTTGCTCTGTCACTCAGGCTGGAGTGCAAGTGGCACAACCAGAGCTCACTGCAGCCTCAACTTCCGTGGGCTCAGGTGATCCTCCCACCTCAACTGGGACTACAGGCATGTGCCACCAGTCCTGGCTAATTTTTTATTCTTTTGTAGAGTATCACTATGTTGCCCAGGCTGGTCTCAAACTCCTGGCCTCAAGTGATCCTCCCATCTCGGCCTCCCAAAGTGCTGAGATTACAGGCGTGAGCCACTGTGCCTGGCCCCCTCATAGGCTTTTTGTCCATGTGAGATGGGGAGCCTCCAGAGGGGTCTAAGCAGAAAGTGACCTGACCTGACCCAGGTTCAGCGTGGTCACACTGCTGGCCACGCTGAGGGCAGATGAGAAGGATGGAGGGGAGGCAGAGCCCAGCAAGGAGTCTGGCACCCTCACCCAGGCCAAGGGGCATAGGGCACGGTTGCTCAAACCAGGGTAGTAGCAGTGGAGGTGTGGGAATGATTTGGGGGTTGCCTGTTTTGTGGGGTAACCTTTGCTCCCCCTGCTGCCCTCTGTCCATGTGCGACCTTGCCCTTTGCTGGAGAGCGACACTTCTGGTCAGGAAGCAATAGCAGCACACTCTCTAATCAGCTCACATTTCTAGAAGGGCTGCCTCCGACACGGGTGGCTGTGGCTGTTCCAGAAGGGAAGATAAGTAGAGGCTAAACGGGGTCACCTACCATGCCCCATGCCATGTGACTTAAGGTAGAGGCACCCCAGGAAGCACCGGGGCCCATCATGAGGATATGGACAGGTGGTAGTTGGGGGCTGAGGGAGCTCTCCCACACTCTCTTTGGCCCCAGAGGGCTCACCACCTGGCTTCATCTGTTTTCCTGCCTGACTCCACTAATACCGACAGCCCAGTGGCTCTATTTGGCCAGTGACTAAATAAATATTTGTCCTGAGAAGCTGGGTCGCATGACCGTTGGGTGACGGCCTGGCTCCTCAGTGACTTGTGTCACTAGGAATGTTGCACCTCCCCAGTGACACCTCCACCCCTGACTTCCACTAAACACACCTTGCTCAGAGATGCTGTGTCCCCATTTACATACCTCATCCTTAATTGCGTGGGCAAATTTGGGGCTGGCCTTCAACCTAGGCCATGTTACCATGCTCCTACATAGTGTAAGCGTGGAGCCTCGGGAAGGGGTGTAGTGATCCCCGCTTCTCACTCACGGCCCCTAGCCTCTCCCCAGTCCCTTCACCTTCCCCTCATTTCCTCGGACCATCTGTGATGGAGGAGAGAATTTGTCATTATGCCCTGGGCCAGTACTGGAAACTCCACCATTATTGATTGATCTCTTTAATGTAGGGCTTTAAGTCCTAATGTATGTGGAAGGATTAAACTCAGTCATTTATATTTAGGGAATGAAGATTCCAAGGTTTGCTTTTGATGTGGAGGGAGAGATGTAGTTGTAGACGGGGAGATTCTGGGGGCTAAAGGTCTGAATTTCCTCAGGTGTGGCAACCCTGCGGAATGGCTTCTTACAGGATCTTTAGGGCGTCTTAGGTGGAAGGCTCAGTAAAAATGTTTTCCTTGAATCCACCCCTCATCTCCATGTACTCAAACCTTTGGTGGAGATGCTACCCTGCTTGAGACTATTCAACCCTTTGGTTAAGGAAAATATAAAACTTTTAGGAATGATTTTTAGGAATGCCAATGTAGACTTAGGATTTCTTTTTCTTTTAAGGGAAGGAGTTTCTTTAAAATCTGTATGAGCAATTTACTTGAGAAGATAATTTCGGCTTTGCTACTTGCATTCTTCCTATTGCCCACCAGAGGGCACTCAAGCACCCGCCAGGCGGAGTTCCCTAACCCGTGGATTCCTCAACCGCACCCAGCACCTTCCCAGGCTGGAGCTGAGTTAGAACAAGGGAAAGTTGACCCGCTAAGTGTCTTCTGAAAGGGCCATCTAAATGGTGTCAAGAGAAGCCGCCGCCTGTGACTGAGAAAAATACAAATGACACTCATGCGAGCCCAGTAGGATGTACAGCCACTGCCTCTCTGCGGTCACGTTTGCTGTGTTATTCACATTCCCAGAGGAAAAAGCTGTGTGCCTGGCTTTAGCATTCTTTCCAGCAGTCTTTATTTCCTCTTCTCGGGCACATTAGGGAATGTTTTGTACCTTGTCACATTAGAGGAAAAAAAAAAAGGACGTTCTGCAGAGCGAGTTTAGGGCACACCAGTTATCAGGGACCTGAGGCCTGACTTGGCCAGAGGTCGGATGCGGCAATACCGAGTGCGGAATGTGTAACCACCCACCCGGGCCGGGGCTTCCCTCACTAAAGTTCAGCAGCACGGCAACCGCAGTTCGCCACTTAGTGTCTCCTGCACTGCATCCGGCGTATTTTAAAACTGGATTCGACTTGGCTAGTATGAAGTAGGCAGCAAGGGCCACGAGAATAAGTCTGTTATGGACTCGACATTCATGATAACAAAGTTATTGACAGGAAGTCAGTCTTAAGTGGGAAGTAGGAATGACCCTAATACTCTCCTGGAAGCCTCATTATTTGCTCATTATTGTACAGTTCCAGATATTCAGATAACTTTTCTTAGCAGACTACATTTCTGTTTTTAATCGTTGGTTCTTGCAAAACCATTAGGATGCAATTCTTACTAAATCAGTGGCTCCAGCCAGGCACGATGGCTCACACCTGTAACCCCAGCACTTTGGGAGGCCAATACAGGAAGATGGCTTGAGGCCTGGAGTTTGAAACCAACCTGGGCAACATGGTAAAGCCCCCATCTCTACAAAAAAAAAAAGAAAGAAAAAAAGAAAAAAATTAGCTGGGTGAGGTGGTGGTACACACCTGTGGTCCCAGCTACTCAGAAGGCTGTGGCAGGAGGATTGCTTGAGCCCAGGAGTTTGACATTGCAGTGAGCTATGACCGCAACACTGCACTCTATCCTGGAGGACAAAGGGAGACCCTGTAGACAGCTCGAGGAGCCACAATAAGCTTCTCACTCAGCCAAAAATGACGAATCCAATCAAGCCTTCACACCTGACAGTTTATAGGAAATACAAGGATAGAGGATCAAGTTAAACATCACAAGAAAACAGCCAAATCCAAAATGCGGAATACTCTGATCTGTTGACCTGTTCAAATTGTCAATATTATTGGGGGGAAAAAGTGGGAGGGATGTTCTAGAATAGAGATTAAAGGGATATAACCAAATGCAATGACTGAATCTTGATTGAATCCTGGTTTAGAAAAATAACTGTCTTAGTCTGTTTGGACTGCTATAACAAAATACCATAAACTGGGCAGCTTATAAACAGCAGAAATTTATTTCTCATAGTCCTGGAGGCTGGGAAGTCTGAGAGCAAGGTGCTGGCAGTTTAGGAGTCTGGTGAGTTCTTGCTTCTTCAGGGATAGCATCTTCTCACTGTGTCCTCATGTGGTGGAAGAAGGAAGATCGCTCTCTGGGGTCCCTTTTATAAGGGCACAAATTCCATGTATGACTAACTCACAACCCAGTCGTCTCCAAAAGGCTTCACCTCCAAATACCATTACATTAGTTATTACGTTTTCAACATATAAATTTTGAAGAGATAAACATTCCGTCCTTAACCATAAAAGTGTTTTCTTGGTGTGTGACAATTAGGGCAATTTTAATAGGTCTGAAGGCTAGGTGCGGTGGCTCAGGCCTGTAATCCCAGCACTTTGGGAGGCCGAAGTCGGCATATTTTGAGACCAGCCTGGCCAACAGGGCACATCCCCGTGTCTACAAAAAAATACAAAAGTCAGCTCGGTGTGGTGGTATGCACCTGTAGTCTCAGTTACTCGGGAGGCTAAGGTGGGAGGATTGCTTGAGCCCAGTATGCTGAGGTTGCAGTGAGACACTGCACTCCAGCAAGGGCAACAGAGCAAGATTGTGTCTCAAAAAACAAAAAAAAAGCATACAAAGTCTAGGAATGTGGAGTGAATTTTCTTAGGGGTGGCTGTGGCAGTGTAGTTCTGTAACAGAATGTCCTTGCTCTGAAGAGAAACACCCTGGGAAGCACTAAGGAGTGAAGGACATGATGACGGCAACTTATTTTTAAATGACTCAGGAGGAAAAATAATAGATGAAATACGGCAAAACATTAACATTGTTGAATCTAGATGGTGAGTGTAAGGGAGTTTGTTGTCCTCTACTCTTCGGTATGACTGAACATTTTCATAGTAAAATATTAGAATAAATGATGGTCACGGTGTCATTTGCTTCGGGTGGGTGACTCTCGAGATCACTGAGCTTCCCTATAGTTCACGGAATCACCATTTACCTATTGCAAGAAAGAAAAGGTGTCTGTGCCTGGAATAGTACCCTTCCCTGAATGAGTATTGCTTTCTCTCTCTTTGGTTTTCTGAGTGTGCCACTCTAGATAAAACTAACTCAAGCCTTTATCATCATTCCAAATGCTTTGAGACCACAGAGTGAAGTGGTTTCCCAAAGATAAACTGAATCAAAGAGAACACTGCTCTTATGGCTGTGGGTACAGTCATCAGCGTGCTGAGGGAGTGGGGATTATTTGCGGTGTCAGACCACGTTCAAAATGCTGTTTGATTTTAAAAGGAAATCAGTTCTCTTCAGCCCTGAATGAGCAGCAGTATCATATATTGGTTGCTTTTCCTTAAGACATAAATATTCGCAGTGGTCCATCAGCTACCCTGATTTCATTTTGAAATGTTGTAGTCTGTCTGTAAAATTCATTCCTCCACCCGCCCACCCACTTACTCAGGGATAGGAATTATGGGTAATGGGACAGGGAGGAAAACGTGATGCAACCAAAAACTGGAAGCACATTTGTGATGTTATAAGCAAGAACTGTATCGCTCGATGAGGCTATGGAAAGGAAAAAAGCCACATCATCCGTCTATAGCAGTATTTCTAAACCTTCAATAATTCTTAAAAATTTGTGATTTCTGTCTTGTCTGAGGATTATTGTTAACTATAGGACAATTATCTGATCTCCCTTAAATCCATTTACTTAAAAAAAAAAACAACATTAAATGCCTACTTTGGTCTCATCCTAAACATTATTACCCATAAAGTACTGGCTTTAATGTGCTAATTATATTTTTTCAAAGACATTAATATGCATAGCTAGATCATCCTCCCACATTTTGAACAGTATATGTAATCAGTGACATGTATACAGGAATCTACTTTTCAGAAAAGGACTTGGGGGCAAATGGATTGCGCTAAAAACATCGGCTTATATGTGTGCCTGTGTATAAAACATATGCATTTTAACAGCCTTCAACATTTTATCCTTTCCTTCTTTCTGTGAAGGCCTTTAACAGTTAAGTCAGTGATCTAAACAGCTTTGTACAATTACTTTTCCAGAGTCCAAAAGATGTATGATTCAGGGAATATTTTGCTGATTAGAACATGAGCAGAAGTCCTGAATACTCAGAGATCACATATCTATTAAGTCTGGATGCAAAAAGAACCTTTTGGTGCAAATATATCAAATATGCTTCAAAAATTTAGAACAGGAAATGTAATATGAAGCGATTTAAAATGTTTTATAGGTAAGGTTTTGGGTCCATTGAGATTTTTCTCAGCACTTTATGTTTTAGTCTTAAAGAAATGGTACCTTGAGGCCACCTCCTCATTTCCCTTTGAATAAATCATCCTGATTTTCATAATGAGTTGCTTTCTTGGTGCAGACCTGTGGGCGTGCAGGTAGGTGTTTCAAATGTACTTTTGTTTCTTCTGTCCTTCATTTGGCAAATATTTATTGCATGCCTACAACATCTAGCTTTTGGGTGCCGGGAGACAATAGAAAGCAAAAAAATGGTTCCTCCTCAGGAGCTTACAGTGTGGGAGACAGACACTAATAATCTCCCAAATCAACAGCAAATTGCCCCCAAGGAAGTAGTGTTAGAGCTGAGATCTGTGTAGGGGATCGAAGAGAATGAACCAGGCAAAGGGAACGTTCACTGCAAAGGCCCCTTTTGTGGCAGGGCAGGTAGGGGAGCATCTCCCTTCCAAGGAACTGGAAGAATGTCAGAGTGGCTGGAGTCTGCGGCCACCTGGGGCTGGGACACAGCCATGGTGAGGAGTTTGGTCTTTGCCCAATGGGGGAACCACTGAAGGGCTTAAATTCCTCAAGAAAATGGAGGTTCTGTCAGCAATGAAAAAGGGAGAAGTGGGTATTAGGTATACAGGCAATAGTGCTTACAGAAACACCCCAAACATACCTACCCAAAACAGAACCCAGATTTTCCCATTTCCCACTGTCCCAAACCTGCTTGTGGTTCACTGTTTGTCACCTCAGTGAATGGCCTCACCATCCATCCTGTAGCTCATGCAAAAAATCTAGGTGTCAGCCATATCTGCCTCTTCATCCCCCATACCTAGTCCATGGCCAAGCTCTGTCCACCCCACCTGTATGAATCCATCAGTGTTGCTATAAAGGAATACCTGAGGCTGGGTCATTTATTTTTAAAAAGAGGTTTATTCGGCTCATTGTCCACTTCCTTGGGGCAATTAGCCATTGATTTGGGAGATGACTTGATTAGCATCTATCTCCCGTAGCTCCATGAGGAGGAACAATGTCTGTTTTGTTCTCCAACGCCTCCCCAGCATTTAAAGCCTAGATGTCATTAAGTATGCAATAAATATATGTCAAATGAAAGACAGAGGCAACTAAGTATAAGAAGCATGGCACCAGCATCTTCTGGTGAGGACCTCAGGAAGCTTCCATTCATGGCAGAGGGAGAGGCCAGCAGGAATCATTTGGCAAGAGAGAAAGCAGGGGTCAGGGGAGGAGAAGGTGACAGGCTCTTTTTAACAATCAGTTCTCTCGGGAACTAATACAACTCACTCACTACTGCCAAGAACTCACTACTGCCAGGACAGCACCAAGCCTTTCATGAGGGATCAGCCTCCATGACCCAAATACTCCCACCAGGCCCCACTTTCAACATTGGGGGTCACATTTCAACATGAGGTTTGGAAGGGTCAAACCATATCCAAACTATATCATCCCGTCTTAAACATCTCTGGAACTCATTCAATTCTCCATCTCTACCTTCAAATTCATGTGATTCTCTGTTGCCTGAACTACTGCCATGGTTTCTCAACTGCCCCGTGACCCTTGTGCCCCTACAATCTGTTTTCCACACAAAGTGATGTTTTCAAAATACAAATCTGGTCATGGCTCTCCTCTGCCTAAAGTCCAGGCAGAGATCTAGGGAAAATCTCAGCCCAAGTCGATCATGGCGGACTCCTTCCACTTGCCGTTGACTGGGTTTCGTTGTGGCCAGAGACTTACTTCTGGCCATTGAAACCTGCAGGCATTTCTTCTGCGGAGCTTCTGGGAAAGGTATTCATGTATTTCAAAAGGGACCACTGGAAGAAAGGGATACTTTTAATTTTGTGAGATCCTTGGTGTGCCGCGGCCATCTTGCTACCAGCCTGAAAGTGCAATTCCAGGGACTGCAAGGAAAGCAGAGCCTGAAGACCAGGGCACCACCTCTGGAGACAATCCTGCCATGGGAGAGAAATCCCCTTGCTAAGTAAGCCGGTTTGAGTTGGCTTTCCTGCCATGTGCAGTCTGATGCCGGTGTGCGTCTGAGTCATCCGGTGCCAAGTACGCAGTTGATGACATGCATTGGAAGCTCAGTGGATAGATGTGAGCTGGAGAAATACCTATGTGGGTCCTCGGTGAAAACTGAAGGTTGGGGAAAGGAGGAAAGCAGAAAAAAAGCTTTGCAGAGGATAATGAGCTTCAAAGAAGATTGGGAGGAAATGAGCCACAGAGGTGCCAAAGGAGACCACCTGTGGCCTGAAAAAAGGATTTCCTGCTTGCCTGCCTTTCTGTATTAAGACTCGTATTAAAAGGCATGATAACATTCCTAAATGTGTCCTAAGGGGACAAAAGGAAGTGGCTCAGAAGTGTTTTCAGCTGGGGGAGGAAGCTGGGTTTCAGAACCAACCCTTGGGATTAACATCAGGAGAATTTGGCTTCCTGCCCTTTAATAAGTCACTTACCAGAATCTCAGAGGCAACCAAAAATGGACCAAACAACCCGGCCAGAGAATGCGGCTTCTGAGTGTAAGACACTGAGGCGGTGTCACAGACAGGTCAGTGCCTCTGGTGTCTAGAAAAGGGGCAGGGGCTTGCGGGGAGAGGGCTGTCGCGCAAGTGTGGAAGTGGAGTGCCGAGATTGGAGGGACTAACCACGGGGAGGCACCGTTGGTAAGAACAGGCCTGGAAAGCCGCTGGCAGCAGTCACAGAATTAGGCCAGAGAGAGACCTCCATGGCAAAGCAGACGGGAGGTCCAAATGAGAGCGTGTGAATTTAAAAAAAAAAAAAAAAAGACCAGGAACTATGTTGCTATGGGAGAGGTTCTCCAACTTCAGTGTGCGCCAGAATCAGCAGCGAACTGTGACAGATGTGGATTCCCGGTCCTCAGCCTCCCCCCTCCCCCCAGCCCCCGGCCCCCACTCGGATGCTGCAGGTCGGGGCTGACACACACAGATTTACAAAGCCCCTCTGGCTGCTCTAGTGCCCAGGGCCGACTTGGAGCTGAGCTCCCTTCAGCTCCAGCCTTCAGCTCCTGCACTGATGGAGAGAACGGGCGTTTCTTGACGCCACGCCAAGTGTCCTTCTGACCCCTGGTACCCTGTGGGCCCGACGTGGCGGCCTCGGGCCTCGCAGCGCCGCCCAACGCAGTAGGACCCTGCGCTGGGAGCCACGGGGCAGTCGCGCGGCCCGGCCCTCCCCAAAAGCTTGGCTCGCAGACGCTAGCGTATGCCCCAGCCCCTGCGCATGGCGGTTGCGCTGTGGCCTGTGCGAATAAACCTCCGGGAAGGTCTCTGTGGTGACTGGCAGACGCCCTGGCCAATTGTGACCCAGCGCTTGTTTGTCTCTGTCCCATCCCTCCCCGGGGGGCCGATACTTCCATGACTGACAGGCCGTCCCAGACGCTGTTACGTAAGGGGAGGGTCAAGTGCAGTCCCACCCAAACCGGGGTGATTTGATTTGCAGGACCGAGTGTGGTCTTCCCAACGCCCCCGGAAGAACGTCTTTGACGGGCAGCTGTGAGAGCCAGTTGGCGCCGGGAGGCAAGGCGGAAGCCTCGGGCCCCAGGATCGTGCAGCAGGGGGCGGAGCCCGCTGCCGAGGGCAGGGCAGGGTGGGGCGGGGCGGGGATCAAGCAGGGGCAGGGCTGGCGCTGCGGCCAGAGATGCTGTCGGGCCGCGGCGGCGCTTGGCAGCCAGGAGCTCTGCATTGAAGGCACTGGGGTGAGGCTTACTGCCCGGCAGGCTGGTGGGTACGTGAGGGCTGAGGTGTCTGTAAATCTGGCCGCCAGCCTCCACGGGCCCGGCATTTATCCATCTTTCTAGGCGACGGCGGCCGCAGTGGGACACGGAGGCGGGGCCGGGCACCTGTGCGCGTTTGCAGGCACCTGCTGCGCTGGCCGCCTCGCAGCCCGGGACCGCTGCTGGGGACTGCGGCTCGAGCTGGGCCGGCCCGGCCCGAGGGAGAGAGGGGGGCCCAGCTGGCTTGCCCCGGCCCGTGCCCCCCCTCCCCGGCCGGGTCCCGACCCCGAGCTCTGGTTAAGGGGGCGTCGCCGGGCCGCAGAGCCCCCCCACTGGAGGGGCCCGCGGCTCCCGGGCCAGCATCAAGCTAGCTGCGAGGCCAGGACAGGGCCCCCGCCTTGCATCACCTCGAGACAGGTTTGTCCAGATTCCCTGAGTGCTCAGAGACGGGTTTCCGCCCGCGGTGAGGGTGCCGGTCCGAGGCCGCCGCAGGTCCCGGCTGTCCCCAGCGAGCCTGGCCCGGGCCGTTTTCATCTTTTTTTTCTGGCCCCTGCTCTGTCTCCTCTTAACGTGTAATTTCTTAAGTCCGATTCGGGGTGATGTGAGTGCGCTGTGGCATGTAGAGTAACAGCAGCACTCATGTTTTAGCCTAGTTTTAGCTCTGCCACGCACTGTCATTCGCGCAGGCTGAAGACCCAGACTTCTCAGCTGGGTGATGTAAAGGAATGCAGCCGTGGCCAAACAGGCAGAAATTCTAAAATTGTTTCCAAGTGACAAGGATGTAACATGTCTTGCTTCCATCTATGTCATTCCTCTCAGAACATGTATGCTGTGCTTGTCCTAGACTAGACCCTGAAAAGTGTGCTACAGTTTCTCGTGATTATGTTGCTGCTGGAAACATTGGATTAAAAGATCCATAGCAAAGTTAGGCAGCAGAAGACAATACCTCCTGCTTAATGACAGGCAGAACTGGGGACAAAATTTACTGGATTCTTAAAGAGAATCCTAACGCGTTAGACCTTTAAGAGACTTTACAGGTTTGCACCAACCCATTAAATGTATGTGGTGGAGCACACCACTGTGTCCCAAGGGATCCGGTCCCGTGTTAGGTGTGTCCTAGAGGACACTGGGGTGCTGCACATTACTGCTAGATCTGAAAATCAGTGTCTTCATTTGAGCCAAAGGGGAACATGCCCCCGCACATTTTTGATATCTCAAGTATATTCAGTGTGTCATACTCACCTTGAAAGGCAGATTTGCGGAGAACTGTTGTTACTTATTGCATGTTATCCATGCTAGTAGAAGAGCCAGGATCTTCATTCCTCTGATTTAATTACTGGGTGGCATTTTCTCTTGGAAAACAAAACAGCAGTAATAGGCACTGGCAAGGTATGGATGACCTGGGTTGGGTACGTCCCTGGATGTCACAAGCTCGTCAGAGAAGACAAATTATTGCTGATTGGGGACATTTAGTACATGGTTTGCTCATGATCTGTTTAAGAAATTAGGAAAACGTTGCTTAGTTTTGACCCTTTTCACCTTCAGCCATTTGATTGGTGCAAGTAGGAATTCAGAGAAGGAGCTCTGCTTTAAAGGTAACAGAGCCTGGGGGGAAATACCAGGGCAGGGAAGTTGCTGTTCTTACAGCTGGGCTTGGCTGCTTTTCCTTTGCTTCTTTGTATTTTTAGTAAATGACCCACTGACTTTATGACGTTTGAGACATGCTTTCTTATCCACGACTTGAAGCTTCGGCTGGAAGATCTGTACTTGTGAAATGTCTCTCTTGCGTGCCTCTGTTGCATTTGTCTGGATTGCTTGGCAGTTCCTTAAGTACATGATCCTGCAGTTTCTATATGTTTCGAAGTTGTAGAAGGCAGTTTATTGGGGGATGGTACTGACAGGACTCAGGTAACTACTTTTGTCGTCTTAGTGACATACTTGTGCTGTGCCTTCCTGTTTTCTCTTATTTCTTTGGCTAATACTTTGCTGGAGGAATCATTTTGTACTCAAGTGAGTTGAGGCAGCGCTTAAATCAGCCTCTTTGTATCTATTGTTTGTTCCCATAACCCTGGGAACAGTGATACAACTTATGTGTATGTGGGTACAGTGCATTCTGAGTCTGGCTTTCCTGTTAGTTAAATGCCGAGATGTGCTAGTAACAACTGTTGTCCGTATCTTCTGAATTTCTGGCACCAAAGCTCATCTGTGTCACTGAGTAATCTGAATCCTGGCCAAGGGACCTGGTGCACAGATTCTTATAGACATCTAAGTGTGAAAGAAATTAGAACCAGAAAAGGAGGTGGGTATAGAAGGAAACTATTTCTGAAGATGCCTGAAGACCTTTTCCTAGGTTTTTATAACCCCTTGTTATATAACATTATATTGTATATCCAGGGTGTCATAATTAGTTATTCATCATTTCAGAAGTCTTAACTGTTGGCCGGGTGTGGTGGCTCATGCCCGTAATCCCAGCACTTTGGGAGGCTGAGGCAGGTGGATCACTTGAGGTCAGGAGTTCGAGACCAGCCTGGCCAACATGGTGAAACCCTGTCTCTACTAAAGATACAAAACTTAGCTGGGCATGGTGGCAGGCACCTGTAATCCCAGCTACTCAGGAGGCTGAGGCAGGAGAATCGCTTGAACCCAGGAGGTGGAGGTTGCAGTGAGCCGAGATCACACCACTGCACTCCAGCCTGGGCAACAGAGTGAGACTCCATCTTAAAAAAAAAAAAAAGTCTTAATGGTTGGTGTTGGCATGTTTCTATGTCTTCCCGTCTTGTTTTAAGGTAAAGTGAATGCCGAAGACAGAAGATTTGGATGATACACCACTGACTTTCTTTGTTTGGAATACACGTTATGAACCCTTTCTGGAGCATGTCTACAAGCTCTGTACGCAAAGTAGGTATAGTTGATAAATTCAGTAAGAAAACCCATTTGCTTCTGCGTCTGAAAACAGGGTCAGAATGAAGGCTAAAATAATCTGTCACGGTCACCTGTAATCTTGACAAAATTACCTGGTTTTTCTAGTTAAGGGTTTACTCTTGAGAAATAATTATTTTGTTGGTTGAAGTCTGTTTCTGAGACTAGGATTGCATCTCAAATAGAAATCGTTCTGGTCATCACAATTCTAAGATGATTTAGGTTATATTTACACATGATGAAATTTGTAACATATTGTAGTTTTCTACTAAACTTCAAGGTCCTACGGTTAGAACAGCTGTGGGAAAGGCTAGTCTAATATCATTAAATCAGACTTGAGGGGCACTAATTTAATTTTTCTAAATAAAATGATTTTTTAAAAATATATTTTCATTTTAGGAAAGGTTAAAATAGGCAAACAATAAGAAAATAAAAACCAGCTGGGCACGGTGGCTCATGCCTGTAATCCCCAGCACTTTGAGAGGCCGAGGCGGGCAGATCACGAGGTCAGGAGATCGAGACCATCCTGACTAACATGGTGAAACCCCGTCTCTACTAAATATACAAAAAAATTAGCTGGGCATGGTGGCGGGCGCCTGTTGTCCCAGCTTCTCAGGAGGCTGAGGCAGGAGAATGGCGTCAACCCAGGAGGCAGAGCTTGCTTGCAGTGAGCTGAGATCGCACCACTGCACTCCAGCCTGGGCAACAGAGCAAGACTCCATCTCAAAAAGAAAAAAAAAACAAAAAACTATAATCTCACCTGTAGGAGAACAAACACCACTATTACTTTTTTTCCGTATACATGACATCTCTTCCTTACTTGTACATAGTAATGGGGTACAAGTTTAGTTTTGCTACATTGGCATATTGCGTTGTGCTGAAGTCAGGGCCTTTAGATGCCCCCATCACTAGAGCAATGCATATGATATACATGTTTTTATATAGCTAATTAAACAGCCTTTGGTTGTACTTGCGCCAAGGAAGTACCTATGAGATGGTAGTTTAGTCTCTGACTCATGTCGACCTTTGTCTTTGACGAAGGATGACAGTTTATGCTGGTGATATTTGAAATGTTGAACCATACCCAGTAGGGACAAATCAAAATCAGACCCAGGCAAGTGAGAGAATAGCTTCATTCTTCGTTTCTAACCTAAGTGCTAACAGGCAGTGACTAATTTCAGTCATCCACATTATTTTGAGCTTCTTAGCACCTAACCTTCTGTAGCATCTAAGTGCTGGGGGACTTTTCTAGCCTTGTACAGTTGTCTAATTGCTTAGTAACCCCTTGCCCTCTTTTTGGGGCCACTAGGAAAAAACATTTCTTTCTGTGTTTCAGTTAATCCTGTACACACTGATTGTATCATCCTTATAGGATGAGTTTCCCTATATGAAAGAGTTTATCTAATGCTTTGGTCTTGCTTCAGGTTTGTCTTCTCTTTATATGACCTGCCTGCCCAAAGGACTTTCTAGTCATCTTGGTCATGGTGTTAGAATGTGCTTGTAAAGGAGTAATTCCAGCATTTAGGCCATGGAGCTAATAATGTACTCTTGTGATTTAAGAATCATCCTAACAGATATTCTTACAACTTCATCTTGTATAGCGATCTGAAGGTGAAGAGAAGACATTAACAGGGGACGTGAAAACCAGTCCTCCACGAACTGCACCAAAGAAACAGCTGCCTTCTATTCCCAAAAATGCTTTGCCCATAACTAAGCCTACATCTCCTGCCCCAGCAGCACAGTCAACAAATGGCACGCATGCGTCCTATGGACCCTTCTACCTGGAATACTCTCTTCTTGCAGAATTGTAAGTCCTTAACAAACTATTTGGTTAAATTAGGAATGATCCTTTAAAGTGAAGAATGAAATTTATTCTGATGGATGCAGTAAAGGGCAGACATTTAATCTCAAAGCTCAAACCTGTCCCTTTCCAGTATCAGACTTAATAAATATAAAACTATAGGCTATTGCTGGTGATAAAATGTTTCTTAACCAAGACCTAGGTAGAGAGATAAAAATAGCCTCTCTTAAAGATTCTTTAGAGCTCGGGTGAATAAGATTTAAAGGCAGAGGGTACTTTAATTTCCATGTCTGTTTTGGAGAGTAACAAAAGGAAGAAACTAAGGTTTATTAAGAACCTACAGTAGATTGGCCGGGCATGGCGGCTCACGCCTATAATCCTAGCACTTTGGGAGGCCCAGGCAGGTGGATCACGAGGTTCAGGAGTTCAAGACCAGCCTGGCCAAGATGGTGAAACCCCGTCTCTACTAAAAATACAAAAATTAGCCAGGTTTGATGGCAGGCGCCTGTAATCCCAGCTACTTGGGAGGCTGAGGCAGAGAATTGCTTGAAGTCGGGAGGTGGAGGTTGCAGTGAGCCGAGATTGCGCCATTGCACTCCAGCCTGGGCGACAAAGCGAAACTCCGTCTCAAAGAACCTACAGTAGATTAGGAACTTAATAAATTTAGTCTTCGTTTATGTGAAGTGAGGAATTTGCCTCCTGGAGGTTTTTCTAGAGAGTAGGACAGTGGGAGAGTGGCTGTCTCTGCCTTCTTGGGTCAGACCCATCTGGAGGATGGTGCTCCATTTGGTTGTCGCCTTGTAGGCAGCCTCCTGACAGATGGAGGAGAAGGCCTAGCAGGGAGGGACCAGGAAGGCCAGTCCTTAGGGATCAACAGTTGAAGGAACTGGAGAAGTTTTCTTGGAGAAGAGACAGCTTAAGCACGTATTAAAGTTGTCTTAATATATTTGAAGGTCTGTCACAAGGAAGGATCTTATTCTATATGACCCCCAAAGGCAGGACTTAGCAATTCTAGGGAAGAGACAAAGATGTGGGCTCCATGTAAGGAAGACGCTGACTGGTCACCGAGGTCTGCAGCTGGGCTGCAGTTGCACCTGGCTGTGGAATGCAAGAAGCCAAGCAGGGTGCGGAGTGCTGGCAGCGACCCTGTGGTGCCTGGCACACATGGGGGCTCCAGCACTGCACAGACGCAGATGGCATTTCATTTGAGAATTTGTTAAAAGGACAGAAAGTTTGGAGAATTCTTAATTTCCATCGTTTAAAAATTCCTTTGTATACAGTTATTTTAAAAGCATCCTTGAGCCAGGCACAGTGGCTTATGCCTGTAATCCCAGCTACTTGGGAGACTGATGCAGGAGGATCACTGGAACCCAGGAGTTCAAGACCAGCCTGGGCAATAGAGTGACCCCGTCTCTAAAAAAAAAAATTAAAAATTTCCCAGCTGCAGACCTGTAGTCCCGGCTACTCAGGAGGCTGAAGTGGGAGGATCATTTGAGCTCTGGAATGTGAGACAAGTGTAGGCCATATAGTGAGACCTCATCTTTTTTTCTTTTTTTTGAGATGGAGTCTCACTGTGTCACCCAGGCTGGGGTGCAGTGGCACAATCTCAGCTTACTGCAGCCTCTGCCTCTGATTCTCCTGCTTCAGCCTCTGGAGTAGCTGGGACTACAGGTGTGCGCCACCACGCCCGGCTAATTTTTATAGTTTTAGTAGAGACTGGGTTTCACCATGTTGGCTAGGCTGGTCTCAAACTCCTGACCTCAAGTGATCTGCCTGCCTTGGCCTCCCAAAGGGCTGAGATTACAGGCATGAGCCATCGCAGACAGCCTATGAGACCTCATCTTTTTTTTTTTAAACCAAAAAAAAAAAAAAAAAAAGCATCCTTGACCCCTCCACCCCTCCCTCGATGTATTAATGTTGTAATGGTCAGAGGGTCTGAGGCCCCAGTGTAACTTTTTAACTGTATACAAAGGCTGGGTATGATTTGGTAGTAATGGCCCCTTTGGCTCTATAATGGAGGCCTTGTGTTTGAGGCTGGGCAGTGAGTTGGACAGGCCTCTATTGGGGTGATTACATCTGTATTAGAACTGCCTTTTCTGGCAAACTTCACTGTAGTAGATACAGCTGCCAGCCATGTTGCTACTGACATGCTGAATTTTAGCAACTTAAAAATGGACTGGATAATAACTCAAAAATGATGAAAAGTAAGTGAATGGAAAGTAGGTAATAAAAATGATAAACTTAAGGCCTGATAAACTAGTTCTTGATAGAATCCAGGATTGGCAGGTTAATGTGATCACAATGGCTGTGGGTGGGTAACTGGGTCCCGGAAGAACCAGTGTAGCCTTTGTGTCAATACACTTATCGTTTCTTGTTTTCCGCACCCAGTTTTCCATTCCCTGGCAAGGCCCACAGAGTTCAGGTCTCTGCATCAAGGTGTCCATTTGAGAGCAGGGCGTGTGAGAGCCGCACAAGGATGCCTGCCCTCCCCAGGCAGTACTGCGAGTCTGAACATTGCCTTCTGCTGTGGGATCTTGTGATTAAAATGTAAAATGACAACTCTGTGACCCAATTCCAAGAAAGCTTAATTTATCTAACATTGTATTTTAAAAGTTTTTGAATGATCATCCAGGCACAAAAGCATAATTTTACAAATACTCTCATTGACCTCAGCTGTACAGAACTTACCTCAGGTTGCATTATTTGGAATTACCTATAGGCTGGTTTCCAAGATGATGTTTTGGAAGAGCGAATTTCTGGGAGGAAACTTGATTCTTCATTTATTCCTGTTTGGCTTTAGTTCTTACTGTGGGGCCCCTGCTGGCCTGCTGGTTTCTTTGTGAGCTGCTGCTATGAGGCCGGTAGTGGGCAGCGGTCAGGGCTGGGGCTCTGAGTCGTGTCAGGTGAGAGATTGTGAGAACTTGGCTTGCAGGGTTTGGGCATCAGCTGCCCCTTGAGGGGCCATTCATTGTCTCAGAGTGAATGTGGGGTGGTTTGATCTGCATGTGTCATTTGTATCCACACAAGTTAATTATTCTGCTTTTGTTGTAGTACCTTGGTTGTGAAGCAGAAGCTACCAGGCGTCTATGTGCAGCCATCTTATCGCTCTGCATTAAGTAAGATGAGGATTCACTCTTAATTTATGGGCACATTTAGTTCCTCCCACACAAATTTAGGCCTTAACTCTTTTATTTTTTCCTACAGTGTGGTTTGGAGTAATATTCATACGGCATGGACTTTACCAAGATGGCGTATTTAAGTTTACAGTTTACATCCCTGATAACTATCCAGATGGTGACTGTCCAGTAAGTTGGAGACACAGTCTGGCTTTATTTGTGGATCAGTGAGAAGGGCTGAAAGGGCTTACAGCTTTCCTGGTTCTTTTCCTGACCTGGTACCTTTATGATTTATCTACCCAGTAGTTGTCCAGGGGGACTTCTGTGCTTTGCAGCAGCTTCCGGCATGCCATCAGAGCTTTGTTTCTCTGCTCAGGGTCTGCAAGGGAGGCTGGCTGCCTGCCATCCTGCAGCACTCACCAGGTGAATGGTGGCCCTCAGGCTCTAGTGGAGGAGAGGGAGTTTTCCCCGCTTCATTGCAAAATTTAGTTTTTCAGGAAAATGGTAAAAGTAGTTAAGTAGCCCTCTTGAAGCAGCTCTTTGGCTTTAAATAACGTGACTGCCTTGTCCTGAAGCTCTTTTTATCACGATTCCTATGGGTCTCATAAGCGCCACTGCTTCCATTAAAGGACATGTCTCTCTTTATTTAAATACAGCGCTTGGTGTTCGATATTCCTGTCTTTCACCCGCTAGTTGATCCCACCTCAGGTGAGCTGGATGTGAAGAGAGCATTTGCAAAATGGAGGTAAGTAAATAAAGTGTTTCTTTTAGTGACATAATACAGCAAGAGGACGCCTCGGTAATCACGCCATGTTTCCCTTTAGGCGGAACCATAATCATATTTGGCAGGTATTAATGTATGCAAGGAGAGTTTTCTACAAGATTGATACAGCAAGCCCCCTGAACCCAGAGGCTGCAGTACTGTATGTAACTTTTGCTTTGTTATTTAAAATAAATTTGAAGATGCAGCTAAGTAGATTAAGTTAGTAACTTTTTGACTTAAACTTTTAACACAGGTATGAAAAAGATATTCAGCTTTTTAAAAGTAAAGTTGTTGACAGTGTTAAGGTGTGCACTGCTCGTTTGTTTGACCAACCTAAAATAGAAGACCCCTATGCAATTAGGTAAGTGGTGCATCCCCCCAAGTGAACTGTCCACTGTCCTTTCCAATACACTGCTTCCTTTCTCCAGGTGGTCTCAGAATAGGGATATAAAAAGGCACATGCATAAGCTGTTAGCCTACAACCTTTATAACTTGGTGCCAACTCGATTTCTGATGCCTCTTGAGGCTCTTCTCTTAAACAAAAAGCTTCACATCTGACAGGCTGTGCCGACAGCACATTCTCTGGTGACTTTGGTTTCCCAGGGATCCTTGTGATATATTTATTCATTCACGTGTCAGGACTCTTCTTTTCAGCTGGCAGTTTTAGCTGGAGCCCCTCTTAAACTGCCAAACCCTCATTGACATTCAGATGTGGTAAAAGGAGGGAAACTGAATAGTGTGAGAATGGTGGGTTCCTGAAGCACTATGACATTTGATTTAAGGAACAGTGTCTGGAGGAGTATTGGGAATGGACGAATTGGTGATTTTGCTCTTTGGCAACATTGGTACTGCTTAGGAAGGAAGTGGAGTATAGCTGTTAAGAGCTTGGACTCATGGCCAGGCATGGTGGCTTATGCCAGTAATCCCAGCACTTTGGGAAGCTGAGATGGGTGGATCACGAGGTCAGGAGTTCAAGACCAGCCTGACCAACATGGCCAAACCCCATCTCTACTAAAAATACAAAAATTGGTCAGGTGCAGTGGCTCACACTTGTAATCCCAGCACTTTGGGAGGCCGAGGCAGGGAGATCACCCGAAGTTGGGAGTTCAAGACCAGCCTGACCAACATGGAGAAACCCCGTCTCTATTAAAAATACAAAATACAAAATTAGCTGGGTGTGGGTGGTGCATGCCTGTAATCCCAGCTACTCAGGAAGGCTGAGGCAGGAGAATCGCTTGAACCAGGGAGGCAGAAGTTGCAGTGAGCCAAGATCTTGGCATTGCACTCCAGGTACCTGTAGTCCCAGCGAGGCTGAAGCAGGAGAATGGCCTGAATCTAGGAGGCGGAGGTTGCAGTGAGCCGAGATCACACCACTGCACTCCAGCCTGGGTGACAGAACTAGACTCAGTCTCAAAAAAAAAAGAGCTTGGACTCAGCAGATGGACTACGTGGCTTTTGTACTTTTTAGCTCTGGTAACCCAGAGCAATTAATTTACTCTGCTTTGCTGTCTTAATCTTTAAATAACAGTACTTCAAGGGTTGGTGTGAGGCTTAAATGAGATCATTCATATATGAGGGATAGTTATGTGAGAAAATTAATTAGATAATGTCTAAAACATACATGTCGACAACAATAAAAAATACGGTGCTTTATTAAGTTAGGGGAATTGGCTTAAAGCTTAATTACTGCAAAATGAATGTTATAGAAATTTAGTGAGCCAACAGTTTTTAAATACTTTTCTCTTCCTTAAGCTTTTCTCCATGGAATCCTTCTGTACATGATGAAGCCAGAGAAAAGATGCTGACTCAGAAAGTAAGTGGATAACAACTTATGAAATGGCTAACTCATTGTTTCTTTTCTAAAATATCTTCATTTGGAGACTGCTCATTACATACAAGTAACTTTTTTGGGAAACAAGTTTGTACAGTGCTGAAATCTCCTCACCAGTAATTTTTTAAATATCTGTTTTGATTGTGCCTAGAAGAAGCCTGAAGAACAGCACAATAAAAGTGTTCATGTTGCTGGCCTGTCATGGGTAAAGCCTGGCTCAGTACAGCCTTTCAGTAAAGAAGAGAAAACAGTGGCGACTTAGGAGATGGTGAATCTGGTGCACCATGCACTTTCCTGCTGGACTCTGGCCTAGTTCAAGCTGACCAATGGCGGAGGACTGCCTGAAGAGTAAAACTGTGTGAACAATGATTGACTGCCAGTGTTTTCCATGTATGCATAGGTTCTAACAGCAGGGTTTGGAAACCTGTCTCTAAGTAATGCATTACTTCTGTCAGAAGTGTCTTAGGATGGTTATCTAGTTCAGTACTCCAAATTATTGGGGACCTTGAGGCTTAAGTGTTTGTCTGAATATAATGCTAAAGGTAAGTTGCATTCATTTAAACTAATAGAGCAGACAGAATTCAGCACTACTTAATAGTTTATAAATCAGTGGTTTCAGTTGTATATATGTTAGGAAATGGAGAGGTATAGAGAGAGCAGGTTCCATAGCTCAGCACTTTTAAGTGGAAGATCATTTGAATCTCAGTCTTCAGCCTGCACTGATTTGTAGCCTGCACTGTCTTACTGATTTACAAACTGAAATCACTGAGAAATGTCTTTAGTTCAGTGAGAAGAAACCAGAACACTTGTTCCTAGTGTTGTGTTGTTTTTTTAAGCAAATTACTTACTGTATTTTTATGGCAGGAGGGAGAAAAAGTGTTACAACGGTTTCTAATGAAGTCCGGTATTTAAATGATAAATGACTAATGTGTTTAGTAGAGACAAAATAAACCAATAAATGATTGTTCTTTGCCATTTATGCAGGAAACTACCCTTTTCTCAATATAACCAAACAAAGGCTAATTTATAAATGCTTTATTGAAAAATACACTTATCTTCATATAAAATTACAGTAGCAGTATCTTCAGAGGTTTTATAAATATTTTTGCAGAACACTATTCTAATTGAACAGTGTAAGTTCCATATTTCTCTCAGCAATATGAAGTTACCTAGTAACTTTGTTTATACTGATTCAATTTACAATTGAATTTTCTCCCTAATAAGATTATTAATTTGACTTGAAAACTGCTGGAACAATAGTGATTAATAAAGGTATGTATAGATAATTCAACAGCTGTTAAATAACATGTTCTAATTTGTATAAATGGTACTATGGTACTAATAAAAACCTAAATTCTCCAATTTTTTTAAACTGCCAGGAACACCCAAAAATATTTTTAAATATATCACCTTAATAGACATTTCTTTTAGATAACTCCCTCCTAAAGGAAGAGGTCATAAGTTTTCATATTAATCCCCTCAATTCAACTTGATTTAAAATCTTTTCTTAGCCAGTTGATCCCTATATAACAAAAAACTGGAGAATTTAAAACATTCCCAAAAGGTGGCTATAGGGGCTTTAACAGTTTAAAAAAGTATAAAAGCATTAAAGAAAATATTGGATGTTTAGCCTGGAAGTTTTGTACTTAATAAAGTTCACATTGTAGAAAGTGCTATCACAAATATACAGCAAAATCTGGGTTACAAAATCATGCATTTTACAGCCCTAAAGTGCCTCCACTTATACAGGTTCACTCAGACATTGCACACCCGAACAATCAAGGACTTTTCACACTGCACCACACCGAATGGGGAGAGGGAAGACGCGCACAAAGGGAACGGGAGACGAGGGCTAATGACCTAGGACCTCCAAACCTGGGTGTGCTCTCCTTTGTCAGGAATGCAAAAATCACACACTCCTGCCAGGTGTTTTAGGACAAAATATCTAATTTTTGTTTTGCTTTTTATGAGGACTACAGCTGACCACAAAACAGGTAGGATTGAACTTGAAACACAGTTCTTCTGTTGGAGTACGTCAACAGAAGCCTCCTATGCTCACGTTTGGGTACACATCATTTTCTTGCAGTATTTCTAAAAGCTTTGCCAGAGTCAAAAATCCAAGTTTGGATTCTAAGCAGCCTTGACAGTAATCACTGAATGGTAGGGAAAAAAAGACAGTTGGGATGAATTAAAATGTTCTAAGGACACTGGAAGGAGTTAAGTCCCATTTCTCACCAAAATGTCCCCTCATGTTACTAACAGGCTGTAATTGATCAGCTGGATTAAGGAAAAAAGCTCCATAATCTAGATGCATTAAAGGCTGCTGCTAAACAGATTTTGTGAAAAGAGTTTCAATACAAGAGACTAACCTCAGTGGGAACCACGGTCATTAGCTACATCTTGGAGACGGCGTAATAAGGCAGAGTGATTTTCTGGGCAAATTCTTTTTGCAGGTGATTCACTTCCATCTTCCAAAAGAATTCCTCTCTTTTTAGTAGGAGTTTCTCCTGTGCGTATCATACTATTAATTTCTCTCAGTCTCTATGGTGGGAAAAAGATACAAAAATTTTAAACTGCAAATGCACATAGCTCAGTATTAAGTCAAAGAATCTCCAATGAGTTAAGCAGTTTACCTGGAAGAGTTTGAACACATCTACAGAGAAAAGAAACACTAAGTTACATAACCTGCCAACTTTACTTTTCAGCTGGCTGAGGCTGATGGCTATTTGAGAAGGGGCTGAGAAGTTCTATTTTTAACAAGCTCTTCCACAGGCACTTTTGACCTGTAGGTCAATTATACATGTCTATAATTTGTGAGTTCACAAATTTGTGAGTTTTTTACAATTATGGAGCATTACATTGCTATCTGATAGTCACTTAGACACATCTTTTTCTCTTTTTTAAAGTACAACTTTATACAATATTCCCTTTTTTTCAGTCTAATGTTACTCAGTTTTTAGCAGCCATTCTCAACTGGGATTTCACTAGAAAAGTAGGCCTTAATTCCCCCCTAAGGTATCCATTGTAGCTAATAAATTAGTAAGATCTAGAATGGTACTATCCTTGGGAGAATTGAGGATTAAAGTTACTCAAATTATTTTTTGGACAGTGGCTCAGATGAGGAGCTGCAATTGAGAAAGACACTGCCAGAATGCCAGAAAGACTGGGGCTGGCTGTACAGCACCTTTAGCATTCAGTTTCTCCAAAGCCTCTAAAAGTCGTCACATTATTTTCTGCTAGTTTGTTGGTTAAAATTCTTTTTCATGTGCTGCTTCATCCATGTTTGCTTACAGAAAGCATACTAAGCAAATTCACAGATATCTATTATAGGAAATTGTAAACATACAAAAGTAGAGAAGCATAATGCATCCTCACATACCTATTCCTCTACTTCAGCATGTTTGGCCAGCCTTGTTTGATTTATACTCTCATTCACTTCCATTCCCCAGATTATTTTAAAACAAATCCCAGACATATTTTATCATGACACTTGTTATTTTTATTCTTTAAAGTAATAAATGTTTTGGGGTTTTAATGAAAATCAGTGTTCTTTATTATCAACAGATGTACCTTCACAAGTGTTTTTCATTTTTTTTTTTTTTTTTAATTAACAATAGAAATGGGGTTGCACTATGTTGTCCAAGCTGGTCTTGAATTCCTGGGCTCAAGCAATCCTCCTGCTTTGGCCTCCTAATGTTCTGGGGTAACAGGCATGAGCCACTGCACCTGGCCACAAAATCTTAAGCATCTGAAGAAAGCTTTCCTTCAATTCTTTTTCTAGCCCCCTTTCTGCCTTCCTAAGAGTCTGGTCTGCATTTGCTATCTCTGCAGTCTCCCATTTGCTTGAATATTTCTTACACTGTTTACTGTATACACTGTTAATTGTGTATAAGCAATGCTACCATAATTTATTTTTCAACAAGTCATACCAGCGCACTGACACTGCTCTGTCAAGTATCACTAATGATCAGTCTTCATCTTAACTGATCTTGTATAGTATTTGATAATTATTTTCTCATAGTAGTCTAAATGTTAGTACGTTATAGATTGGTTCTAGACATAAGCTACTTCTTGCTTTGTAATATTCTCCCCCTAAGTTTCAGCTATCACCTATTATGTCAAGATGACAAATCTTTCTCCAACCAACAGTCTAATAATCACTATCATTTTACTGGACAGACTCCCAATTCTGTGCTAGAAATACCTATAGTCGTATAAAACTGTTCCTCTGAAAAAATCCCTCATACTCCCCTTGTCAGCCTATCCCAAACCACCACTGATGTTCTTGTCCAATAGTTTTGCCTTTTCCAGAATGTCACAGAAATGGAATCATAAGTAGCCTACTGAATCCAGTGTCTTTCACTTAAGCATTGATGCATTTGAGATTTATCTACATTGAATATATCAGTTCCTTTTTATTGCAAAGTAGCAGTCGATTGTCTGGATGCACCACAGCTTATTTATGTGCATTCACCAGCTGAAGGACGTTTGGGTTGTTTCCCACTTTTTGGCAATTAGGAAGAAAGTCACTATAAACAGTCACGTACATGATTCTGTCTAAACATAAGTTTCCATTTCATTTGTGTAAATACCTAGGAATGAGATTGCTGGTTATATAATGGTATGTTTAAGAAACAACTTTCCACAGTGGTGATGCCATTTTGCGTTCACACCAGCAATATGTAAAATTGTTCCACATTGTTGTCAGAACTTACGATTTGTCACTTTTTGGATTTTAGCCATTCTAACCGGCATGTAATGGATGAAGTGTGTTCAAATCTTTTGCCCACTTTTACATTTGGTGGTTTTCCTACTGAATTTTGAGAATTCTTTAGATACTGTAGATATACAAATGCTTCATCAGATATGGAACGTGTACAGATTTTCTAATAGTCTATGGCTGGTTTTTTAATTCTCTTAACAGTGTCTCAAAGAGCAGAAATTATTCATTTTGATAAAATCCATTTTAACAGTATTTTATGGATTGTGCTTTTGATGTTGTATATAAAATTTTCCCATAAAACATGTTCACTAAGATTTTCTGTTGCCTTCTAGAGGTTTTGTAGTTTGAGATTTTACATTTATGTCTGTGGTTCATTTTTAGTTTTTGTATATAGTGCAGGGTATGGGAACAAGTTTACTATTATTTTGTTATATGCACATCCAATTGTTCCAGCACCATCTTTTGAAAAGGCTATCTTTCTCTACCAAATTGCCTTTGCACCTTTGTTGAAAATCAGTTTACCATACACGTGTTGTCTATTTCAGGACTCTGTTCTGTTCTATTGATCTCTGTGTCTATACTTCCACCAACACTACTGTCTTGATTACTGTGGTGTTATAATACAGATATTTTTTGTACCTTCATAATTAGTGTGAATTCTCCACCTTTGAATTATTTTAGCTATTCGAGTTCTTTGCCTTGTAAATGACAAATTTTAGAATCAGTTTTTTACATAAATCTGTTTGGATTTTGACTGAAATTGGTTTGAAATTATAGATCAATTGGGAGAAAACTGCTGTTTTATTTTCCATGAATTGGAAACTAAGGTATTGTTGTCATTCAATGTCATGAACACATTTCTGTATTTTCTCAGGCTTTAATTTCTCTCACCAAGCTTCTATAGTTTTCAGGATATATGTGTTGCATAGTTTTTATCATACTTATCCCTAAGTAATTTTAAAATGTTATGGTATTCAATTTTTTATTTTACTTCTAATTGTTCACTGCTAGCATATAGAAATACATTTGATTTTTGTATATTGATCACATAACATCCCTTATTAGTTCCAGTAGCTTTTTGTGGATTCTTTGTGATTTTCCTATGTAGACAATCCAGGCTGTATGGCTTTTCTTGTCTTATTGCACATGCTAGGACTCCCAGTTACAATGTTGAACAGGGGTAGTGAGAGTGGACATTGTTGCCTTGTTCTTGATCATAGGGGCAAGGCATTCAGTCTATCACCATTAAGTATGATATCTGTAGATGCTTTTGGTAAATGTTTACCAAGCTGAGGAAGTTCCTTGAGAGTTTTTACATTAATGAATGTTGGATTTTGTCAGATGCTTTCCTTCAAACACTAAGATCATTTATCACCTTCACTTTTTGGGAGAGTTTCTATAGAATTGGCATTATTTCTTCCTTAAATGTTTGGTAGCATTTACCAATGAAGCCATCTGGGCCTACAGTTTTCTCTGACAGGAGGTTTTTAAACCACAAATTAATTTCTTTAGTAGATACAGGGGCTACTGAGACTACTACTACTTGAGTTTTATTAGTTTGTATCTTTCAAGAATTTGTCTATTTCATGTGCATTGTCAAATTTATTGGCATTAAAGTTTTGAAACAGGGTCTCACTCTGTTGCCCAGGATGGAGTGCAGGGGTGCCATCACAGCTCACTGCAGCCTTGACCGCGCAGGCTCTAGTGACCCTCCCACCTCAGCCTCCCAAGTAACTGGGACTATAGGCACACCTCACCAACCCCACCACACCTGGCTTTTTTTTTTTTTTTCAGAGACAAGGTCTTGCTATGTTGCCCAGGCTGGTCTTGAACTACTGGGCTCAAGGATCCTTCTGCCTTGGTCTCCCAAAGTGCTGGGATTACAGGCATGAGCCACAACATCTGGCTGGCATTATGTTGTTCTTTATCTTTCATTATACTTTTAATGTATACTAGTAATGTGTCATTTCTTTTCCTGATTATTCTGTACATAGAGGAATCAATTTTTAAAATCATCTCCCAAAATACCTAGGTGGTTTTTTGTTTTTGTTTTTGAGATGGTCTCATTCTGTCACTCAGGCTGGAGTGTAGTAATGTGGGCATGGCTCACTGTAGCCTCAACCACCTGGGCTCAAGCCATCCTTCCACCTTATCCTCCGGAGTAGCTGGAACCACAGGTGTGCAGCACCACACCCAGTTAAATTTTTTTTTTTTTAAAGTAGAGACAAGGTCTTGCCATGTTACCAGGCTGGTCTCGAACTCCTGAGCTCAGGCAGTCCACCCACCTCAGCCTCCCAAAGTGCTGAGATTACAGGCATGAGACACGGCACCCAGCCTCCAAAAAAACCTAGCTTTTGTTTGCCTTGGTTTTTCTCTGCTTTACAGTTTTCCATTTCAGTGAGTCCTACACTTTTTCTACTTTCTTAAGCTGAAATCTTAGGTCACTAATTTGAGACCTTTTTTCTTTTGGAACATAGGTGTATGTGTTTCTCTCTTAGCACTGTTTTAGCTACATCCCACAAATTTTAATATTTTGGGTTTTCATTTTCATTTAGTTCAAAATATTTTCTAATTTCTCTTGTGCTTTCTTTAACCAATAGAAATATATAATTTAGTTTCCAAGAATTGGGGGATTTTACAGGTATCTTTTCTTTTATTGATTTCTGATTTAATGCCATTGTGATAGTGAAAACACAGTATTTCAACCCTTTTAACATTTATCGAGACTTGTTTTATGGTCCAGAATGTATTCTATGTTGGTAAATGTTCTCTCTGCACTTGATTTGTTAGAGAGTGTTCTATAAATGTCAATCAGTTGATAATGTCTACATCTTCTGTATCCTTAGTGATTTTCTCTATTTGTTGTACCAATTATGTTGAAATCTGACTATCAGTTTTTTTTTTTAATTTAGGGTTATATGTCCTCTTTATAATAGGAAACGACCCTCTTTGTCCTGATAATATTTTTTATTCTGAAATCTACTTTCTCTGATATTAATACAGCCACTCCAACTTTCTTTTGATGAGTGGTAGCATGGTATAACCTTTTCCACCCTTCCAGCTTTATTGAGATATAATTCTTATACCATATTATTCAACCATTTGAAGTGTACAGCTCCATGGCTTTTAGTATGTTCCCAGAGTTCCCAGAGCAGCCATCACTACATTCAATTTTTGAATTCTTTCATCACCCCAGAAACTTCTTGTTCATAAGCAGAAACTCTATTCCCCACAACCCTTGGCAACCATGAATCTCCTTTCTGCTTCTAGATATTTGCCCATTCTGGACAACTCATATAAATGGAATCATAAAATATGTTCTCTTTTGTGACTGGCTTCTTTCACTTAACGATGTTTTCAAGGTCCATTCATATTGTAGCATGTATCAGTACTTCATCCTTTTTATTGCCAAGTAAATATTCCTTTTATGGATATACATTTTTATATTTAAAGTATATAACTTACAAACATATAGTTTGGTCCTGCTTTTTTGTCCAGTCAGATAAATTCTAACTATTAATTGGTACATTTAGACCATTTACATTTAAATGCTATTTTCCTGTATGTTCCTTTTTTCCTCCTTTTTAAGCTGCCTTTTGAGTATTATGATTCCAGTTCATCTGTTTTGTCTATTACCTGCTATTATTCTGTTCTTTTTTTCCATTTAACTCTGTTAATCCATTTAGAATTTATAGGTTACAGGATGAGAGTCTAATTTAAGCCGTCAGAATCATTTCCTCCAACTCCATTTGCTTTTTGGGGCTGTTACTGCCAATTTATGTTTCCAGGTTTCATAACCAGTCCTACTAGGAATATCACTGGAATTAGACTAAGCCTATATAACAGAGAAAGTATATCTTTTAAATATTTGGTCTTCTTATTCAGAAACACTGGTATGTCTTCATTTATTCCAGTTTTCATAAGTTATAAATTCATTCCAAAGCACGTGACACCTTTACACCTTTTTTTTTTTTTTTTTTTACTATGATAGGAAAAGTGTCTCCATTATTACATTTTCTGTTTTTCTTTGGAGACGGAGTCTTGCTCTTGTCCCCCAGGCTGGAGTGCAATGGCACGATCTCAGCTCACTGCAAACTTTGCCTCCGGGATTCAAGCGATTCTGAGTAGCTGGGATTACAGGTGTCCACCACCATGCCCGGCTAATTTTTTTGTACTTTTAGCAGAGATGGGGTTTCACCATATTGGCCAAGCTGATCTTGAAGCCCTGACCTCAGGTGATCCACCCACCTCGGCCTCCCAAAGTGCTGGGATTACAGGCATGAGCCACCACACCTGGCCCATTATTACATTTTCTAACAGATTTTTGCTGTTCTTGTTTACTTGTTTTCCTCAACTTTTTTTTCCAAACAGACAGGGTTTCTCACTTTATTGCCCAGGCTGGAGTGTGGTGGCACGACCATAGCTCACTGCAGCCTTGAACTCTTGGGCTCAGCCTCCTGAGTAGCTACAACTACAGGTGCATGGCACCATGCTCAGCTAATTTTTATTTGTTGTAGGGATGGGGTCTTGCTATGTTGCCTGAGCCTGTCTCCAACTCCTGGCCTCAAGCAATCTTCCCACCCCAGCCTGCCAAAATGTTGGGATTACGGGCGTGAGGCACTGCGCCCGGACTGTTTTCCTCAACTTTTTAAAAGATTGCAAGCCTACAAAGAGTTGAAAAAAATAGTAAATTGAGCACCCACTTATCAATCATTAATGTCTAAGAGTTGCTTTCACTCTCTCCCTACCTAAATATATTGCAACCAACCCGTTTGAAAGTAAGCTGCAGACACTGGGACACTTTACCTCTGAATACTTTCAGCACAGTCTCCTACATAATCTACTTGGCATCATCAACACCAAAGAAACTTTAAAAAAAAAAATACACTGAAGGCCACATTCAAATTTTCCTCAAAATGTCCTTTATAGCAACGTTTTCCTATGCAGGATCAAAAATCATGCATTGCATTTGGATGTCATGTCTCCCTAGTCTCCTCAATGATACCTTCCCCGTCCCCTTATGATACCTTTTTTTGAAGAGTTCAGGCCATATATACATGTATGTGTATTTCTAAGCAATCGTTTGTTTTTTTTTTGAGACAGAGTTTCGCTTTTGTCACCCAGGCTGGAGTGCAATGGCGCGATCTCTGCTCACTGCAACCTCCACCTCCTGGGTTCAAGCTATTTTCCTGCCTTAGCCTCCCAAGTAGCTGGGATTACAGGTGCATGCCACCACACCCAGCTAATTTTTGTATTTTTAATAGAGATGAGGTTTCACCGTGTTGACTAGGCTGGTCTTGAACTCCTGACCTCAGGTGATCTGCCCACTGTGGCCTCCCAAAGTGTTGGGATTACAGGTGTGAGCCACAACGCCCAGCCTCTAAGCAACCTTTATCAATACAAATCTCATTACGTAAGGGCCTTCACAATCCAGTTCCACTCGCTAACATAGCATGATGCCCGTAATTGAGCTTTGGATCACTGTCTGCCTCAAGGACACTGTTTTCTTCCCCTTAACCTGCTTCCTGCTGAGTGCCCTTCCATACCTCAACAGCTCCCTGACTTTTCAACATTAAGGCCTGACTCAAGCTTCCTTCCCCTTCTTAGAATGAGGCAGCTGTTGCCACATACATCTGTGCTAATATGACTATTGCACTGCAATGTCAAAAATGTCAACTTCTCCCGTTAGCCAGAGTCCTGAGGACACTGCCTGTCCCAGAAACAGGCCTTTGGTAAGGAATCCAAAATTTCTTTCCCTACCAAATGTGGAAAATTGTTACAAATGGGATAAACACAAATTTCAGGTTTACAGCAAAATGTACAAATAGGAGAGGGAATAAAAAGAAATCCAAATCCCTTACCCTGTTTCCCACCCTAAAATTCCACCCCCTCCCCCTCAAAAAAGGCAAAAAACAAAACAAACCCTGGGTTTTGCTTCATGAGGACTGACTGATCACTGCTCCCTGGCAGCTCTCATCACTCTAATGAGTGCCTAAGCTTAGCACAAACCCTGTTTCTAGCATCTGAAGCATTTTGGGGTTAGTAAAGGCCAAGATCGATGTTAGGCTCACCTTTGAAGGACTGTTGCTGAAGTAATAGAAAATCTTTTCTCGAGGAGAAGGCATTGTTTCATTTTTATGTGGGGAAATGTAGACAGGATGATTTTGAGACAACTGTATTCGGCGAGGGGAGCCTGTTCTTACAAATGGATAGGGAGAGAGTGGAGGAGCATCCATCTGTTTAAAAAAAAAAATCAGTAATTCTAAGAAAAAAAATTTATAATTATTTTTATTGAAAATGATTATTGAATGAAGAGGTGTGCTAAACTAGTAGTTTTATGAATGATAGAGTGATGTATTCGCAATAACTTAACCTAAAGAAAAATATTCTAATAGCAAACCTTAAGTGCTTAGTTTGTGCCGGTTATTATTTTAAGCAATTTTTATACATTATGTCACTTCATCCTTACAACAACCCCATATGCTAGGAACTAGTTATATTCCCATTTTGTATATGAGGAAATGAGGTACGGAGAAAATTTAATGATTTGCAAGGTTACCACCACTGTTAAGTACTGGAAAATTTGAACCCATGTAGCCTGTCTCTTGTACTACTATACTTTGTAGGGACTCCAAATACAATCTTACTCGTTTAATGCTTAACAACAGCAGAATTTATATTGGTTAGGTAAATTACAGACCTCCTCAGTTTTACTTAATAGAATTATTTGTAAAACTAGCTTATTTATGAGACAGAGTCTTGTTCTGTGACCCAAGCTGGAGTGCAGTGGCACAATCTCAGGTCACTGCAACCACCGCCTCCCATGTTCAAACAATTCTCCTGCCTCAGCCCCCAGAGTAGCTGGGATTACACATGTGTGCCACCACGCCCAGCTCATTTTTGTATTTTTAGTAGAGACTGGGTTTTACCACGTTGGCCAGGCTGGTCTTGAACTCCTGACCTCAAGTGATCTGCCCTCCTCGGCCTCCCAAAGTGCTGGGATTACAGGTGTGAGCCACCACACCTGGCCAAAACTAGTTTATATACGGACCAGGTGAATGGTCCATATATAAATCATAAATGATTCCTCAACACTCATGAGTGAAAAAAGTATGAAATAATCCCTGTCATACTTACATTTGCCTGTGAGTACTTCATGGCAAATGTCTTAATCTGTTTGATGTAGATGTTGTTGTAGAACTGAATGAGGTCTCCCCTCTCCTCTTCTTCCATGTCACTGTTGGCACCTGTGAGGCGAGTAGGTGTGGGAGGAGCACTGCTGGGCTGTGGAACTGGCAAGGTGCTGCTTGACCTCATAACTGGACTGGAGTCTCTACTGGCTGCAGCCAGGAGAACAAAGGGTGTCAGTACAAAGGCTGTCAGTACAAAGGCTGCTAATATTGACTGTTTTAATTTTTAAAAAGTAGGAGAAAGGGAACAGCTACCTGCACTACTTGCTAATAACAGTGAATAGGCACTCTGTTCTTCACACCAAAAAGCAAAGCTCAGCTAGGATATTAACTTTATCCCTATGCCATAACCATAGCAAGGGCTTTCTGAGTAGTGTCCATTAATAAGTTACACCAAATTTTCTAGGACCTAAGCCCTGTACTAAGTGGTACAAAGCAACAGGTAGGGGATGGTATTTCCATAGCATGGTTCCAATTGACATATCAGACCTTTCTGGAACTCAGGCAAGCAGATTCCTCCCTGAAAGCTCTAATTCTCCTGGAGAAAAATGTTACATAATATGTGCCCCAAAGCTATGTAATGGACAGTTTTGCCACCTAGAATATGGTTTACTGATCTATAAAACACTTTCATAGTTTCTATAGTTATTTCATTTAGTAATGCTTAGTTACTTCTTCAAGGCCTAAAAAGTAAGAAAAGCTCCTAATTTTGTCTTGTAGTTCACAAAGATCCCACTTACTTCTATCTTTGTTCAGTTCTGTTGGAGAATTCTGATGGCTTCTGCTATCACTGCTGCCAGAATTTCTTCTTTTTCTTTTCCCTTTTATCAAAACACTTCTATACACCTTTAGAGAAACAATGAGAAGGGGACATAAACTAGTATTTGTTGAGCACACCCTTGGTGATAGGACCTTGACATATGTTACTTGGTTTTCACAATAACCTGTATAGCAATAGTTGTCCTCAGAAGAGGTTAAGAAACATAACTCAAATTATAACAGATCCAGGATTTAATCAGAGCCCATCTAGCATCACATGCCAAGTATTACCTGCAGTACTACACTGCAGTAACAGCACCCAACCATAATGTCAAGTCATTCTAAGTAAGATACACAGATCTGGCCGATTTGCCTCTCAGAGATGAATGGTAATAAAGGCAAAGTGGGTTTTAAATTTCCATGTGACATTCTCTTGGTTAAACCTACAGTATGTTTACTAAACCAGAATGAAAGGTGACATAGAAACCAAGGAACTTCTTAATTCCTATCTATCTTGTGATTTTTCTGAATTAAGAAGGCAATCAAATATTTAACATTGTTGCCTTTTGAGGAAGAGACCTTAATCAACATGTGACATCAAGAATAAAGATTAAAGTAGAAACTTCCCTTAAGTAGAGTCCCAGGTGTTTATCTTGGAAAAAAGGCCACAGAGTCAACTATGGTTAATTTTTTGTATTCATCACAGACTTTAAGCTTTATTTTTCAGCCCATAGAGAAAATGTAGTTACCTGGCTCCGGGCCTGTGGCTGAGTCCTATAACAACGCATAATATTCTGGAAGGACTTATCTTCTTTTGTGACCTGGCAAACAATAAGAGTGCTGTGAGAGACATAGCAACTACCACCATAATAGTGTGAGGAGCTCTGTGAACCTGCTGCCCAGTAAAAGGGGTGAAAATTATATAAAAGCTATTTAAAGTCTCTGGAAATGGTATTAACGGCATATAGCAAATGAAGATACATCGATTCAAGAATATCTATTAAAATTCAATAAAAACAATAGGAGTCTATAGTATGTGAATCAAGACTTAGAGGCCGGGTGCGGTGGTTCACACCTGTAATCCCAACACTTTGGGAGGCTGAGGAGGGTGGAACACTTGAAGTCAGGAGTTCAAGACCAGCCTGGCCATCATGGTGAAACCCAGTATCTACTAAAAATACAAAAATTAGCCGGGCGTGGTGGTACATGCCTGTAATCCCAGCTACTGGGGAGGCTGAGGCAGGAGAATCACTTGAACCTGGGAGATGGAGGTTGCAGTGAGCTGAGATTGAGCCACTGTACAGCCTGGGTGACAGAGCAAGACTCTCTCTCAAAAAAAGACTTGGAGTAGAAAAGTACAGTAACTGAAATGAAAAATTCACTAGAAGCTAGGGAAAATAGATTTGAACTAGCAAAAAAAAAAAAAAAGGATTAGCAAACATGAAGAAAGATTGTGTGATCTGAGGAACAGAGAAAGAATGAAGAAAAACAGCCTCAGAGAAATGTGGCACACCATTAAGGAAATCAACATACGTGTAATGGGAGAATCAGGAGAGGAGAGAAAGAAGCAGAAAAAAATGTTCAAAGAAATACTGAAAACTTCCCAAATTTATTAAATTACATATCCAGGACGTTCAGTGACTTCCAGGTAGGATAAACTCATCCGTACCCAGATATATCACAGTAAAAATGTTCAAAGCCAAAGAAAGAAAATATTGAAAGCATCAAGAGAAAAACAACTTTTCAGTTACAGGGAAACCCCAATAAAATAAAATTTGACTTCTAATCAGAAACTACAGAGGCCAGGAGGCAGTGGGATAACATTCAAAGTGATGAAAGAAAAAATATTAAACTAAGAATCCAGTATTAAAAAGTTACTCAAGATTTTTATCTGTGAAATATCAATATTCAAAATTTTTGCAAGTTATCTTTCAGAAATGAAGGTGAAATAAATATACTCTCAGATAAACAAAAACAGAATTTGGTGCTAGCAAACCCCTTACAAGAAATACTACACAAAATTCTAGAAGCCAAAAGCAAATGCCCCTGGACAACACTACACATGAAGAAAGCCAAGAGCACTGGTAAAGATAATGATGTAATCGTAAATACAGTATAACTGCACATTTCTTCTCCTTTCTTAACTGATTAAAAAATCAATTGTATAAAATAATATATATATATAATGTACCCATAACATACAAAAATGTAACATATTTGCCTAAAACAGTACAAAGGAGGTAGGCAAGAGCAAAGCCATATTGAGCAAAGGAAATTACTCCAGATGGCAACTCACATACACAGGAATGAATAAGAGAAACAGAAATAGGCTGGGTGTAGTGGCTACACCTGTAATCCCAACATTTTGGGAGGCTGAGGCAAGTGAACTGCTTGAGGCCAGGAGTTCGACACCAGCCTGGGCAACATGGCAAAACCCCGTCTCTACAAAAAAATACAAAAATCAGCCAGGCATGGTGGCACATGCCTGCACCCTGTAGGCCCAGCTACATGGGAGGCTGAGGCAGAAGGATCATTTGAGCCCGGGAGGCAGAGGTTACAGTGAGTTGAGACTGCACCGCTGCTCTCTAGCCTGGGCGACAGAGCGAGACTCAGTCTTAAAAAAGAAAGAAAGGAAACCAGAAATTATTAATAAGGTTACTATAGCAAAAGTTTTAAATACATACTTACACTCCTTTCCTTTCTACTACTTTAGAAGTCATAAAATTGTATCAATAATTATAACAATGTACTGGTGGAGTTGTACATTTATGGATGTAATATGTGTAATGAAACAGTTAACACTTCTATATCTCACTGGAATTAAGTCAGTATAATCTGAAGTTGATTTTTGATAAGAGATATATGGTAAGCCCTAGGGCAACCACTACACACACACACACACACACACACACACACACACACACAATGAAACAAAAGTACTGACATTAAAATGCTACTTTAGAAAATATTGACCTAATGCAAAAGCAAAGCTGAAAAGGCAAAGGGAAAGACATGAAAACAAAAAGTAAAATGGCAGATGTAAATCCAGTTATATACATAGTCAAAAGGCAAAAGAAATCCAAATGTATTTTATCTACAGGAGACATTTTAGATTTAAAAAATACAAATACATTCGAAAATGAAAGGATGGAAAGAGGTATACAGACAGCAACCATAAGAAAGCTGGGTGACTATATATATATATATCTCACACTATAAATCAGACTTTAGGACAAAAAAAGTTATTAAAAAGGGACACTCCATAATGATAAAAAGGTCAAGCCATCAGGAATCTATAACAGTTATACACATACCTAATAACTGAGCACAAAAAATACTTGAAGCGAAAAGTGACAGAAGTGAAGGGAAAAGTAGACAACTCAGCAATAATATTTACAGATTTCAGTACCTCACTTTCAATAATGGAGAGAAGATCTAGGCAGATCAACAAGGAAACAGAACACTTTACTAACAATATAAAACAATTAGACCTAACAGACATCTACAGAACACTCTCCCCAACCTCCACAGAATACACACTGTTCTCAAATGTACTTTGAAATTCTCTAGGATAGAGCATATATGCTAGGCTATAAAACAATTCTTAATATATTTAAAAGAACTGAAATAAAATGAAGTGTGTTTTCAATCACAATGAAAGTAGAAATCAGTAACAAATTTGGGAAACTTACAAATACGAAGTTAACAACATATTGCTACATAACCAGTGAGTCAAACAGAAGTCAAAAAAATAAATCAGAAAATACTTTTGAAATGAAGACACACCATACCAACACTCATGCAGCTAAAGCAGTGCACGGAGGAAAATTTAGAGTTGTTAATGCTTACATTGAAAATGAAGAAGGGCCAAGGGCAGTGGCTCACACCTGTAATCCCAGCACTTTGGGAGGCCGAAGAGGGAGGATTGCTTGAGCTCAGGAGTTTGAGACCAGCCTGGGTAACATAGCAAAATCTCGTATCTACAAAAAATTAGTAGGGCATGGTGGTGCACGGCTGTGGTCCCAGCTACTCAGGAAGCTTAGGGAAGAGGATCACTTAAGCCCTGGAGGAAGGCTGCCGTGAGCACTACACTCCAGCCCAGGAGACAGAGCAAGATGCTGTCTCAAAAAAAAAAAAAAAAAAAAAAAAAAGAAAGATACTGAAATATTAGAAAGGTATCTTTTAAAAGATACTGAGATCTACACAAAGGATTTGGGGAAAAAAGATATTAAGAGAAATAGTAAATGAATCACCTAAACATCCATCTTAAAATAACAGAAAAGGGCAAAAAGTAAGCCTCAAGTAAGCAGAAAGAAGGAAATAGATTATATACTAATGAATAAAGAACACAAAAATAGATAAATGAAACCAAAAAGCTGGTTTTTAAAAGAAAAAGATCAAGAAAATTGACAAACCTTTAGCTAGACCAAGAACAAAAGGGAGGAGTCTCAAACTACTACAAAAAGCAGGGCACGGTGGCTCATGCCTGTAATCCCAGCACTTTGGGAGGCCAAGGTGGATGGATCGCTTGAGGCCAAGAGTTTGAGACGAGCCTGGGCAACATGGGGAAATTCCATCTCTACTAAAAACGCAAAAACTAGCTGGGCGAGGTGGCACAGGCCTGTAGTCCCAGCTACTCAGGAGGCTGAGGCACAAGAATCGCTGGAAACCAGGAGGCTAAGGTTTCAGTAAGCCAAGATCATGCCCCTGTATTCCAGCCTGGACAACAGAGTGAGACTCTCAAAAAACAAAACAAAACGAAAACTACAATCATAAAAGGAAAAGGACATTACTACTGACCTGAAAGAATAAAAAAGAACAGAAGGAAATATTGTAATTATTTGCCAACAATTTAGCCCAGAGGAAACAGACAAATTCTTAGAAAGACATACACTACCACAACTGATTCTAGAAGAAACAGATGATCTGAATAGACCTATAACAAATAAGAGACGGAATTATTCACCAATAAACTTCCCACAAGGAAAATCTCTGGTCTCAACAGCTTCGCTGCTGAATTCTACCAAACTTTAAAACATTAATACCAAGAAGCTCATATCCATGGGTCTTTCAGGCAGCTGTAAATTAAAAAAAAAAAAAAAAGGCAAAGGAAAAAATATAATACCTAAATATAGAAGAGAACACTTACTACTCAATTCTATGAGACCATTATTACCCTGATAATAAAACCAGACAAAGCCACAACAAGAAAACTACAGACCAATGCCTCTTATGCATAAGGATAAAATTCCTTAGCAATCACTGCTGCATGTGGAAACTTGAAAAAATAAATAATTTTTTTAATTGAAAACAAATTCCTCAACAAACTGTTGGCAAACCAAACCTAGCAACATATAAAAAGAATTATAGGCTGGGCACCGTGGCTCACGCCTATAATCCCAGCACTTTGGGAGGCCGAGGCAGGTGGATCACCTGAGGTTGGGAGTTTGAGACCAGCCTGACCAATATGGAGAAACCCCGTCCCTACTGAAAATACAAAATTAGCCAGGGGTGGTGGCACATGCCTGTAATCCCAGCTACTTGGGAGGCTGAGGCAGGAGAATTGCTTGAACCTGGGAGGCGGAGGTTGCAGCGAGCCAAGATCACACCACTGCACTCCAGCCTGGGCAACAAGAGCGAAATTCCATCTCAAAATAAATAAATAAATAAATAAATAAATAAATAAATAAAAGAATTACAGCAGCCGGGTGCAGTGGCTCACGCCTATAATCCCAACACATTGGGAGGCTGAGGCATGAGGACTGCTTGAGCTTAGGAGTTTGAGACCAGCCTGTGCAACAAGGTAGACCCTGTCTACAAAAAATTTAAAAAATTAGCCAGGCATGGCAGCATGTACCTGTAGTCCCAGCTACTGAGGAGATGAAGGTGGGAGGACTGCTTGTAGTGAGCTATGATCTCACCACTGCACTCTAGCCTGGGTAACAGAGTGAGACACTCTCAAAAAAAGAAAAAAATAAGAATTATACACCATGACTGAGAGGGATTTACACCAGAAATGCAAGGCTGGTTTAACATAGGAAGATTAATCAGTGTAATATACTATATTAATAGAATAAAAAAAATAAACACACGATCATCTCAATGGACACACAAGCATTTGACAAAATCTAATGCCCTTTCATGATTAAAAAAACACTCAATGAACTAGGAAAAGAAGGCAACTTCCTCAACCTGATAAAGGGCATCTATGAAAAAAACCATAACTACTATCATACTTTAATAGTGAAAAACTAGATGCTTTCCACCTAAGATCAAGACAAGGATTTCTGCTTTCGACAGTTCTGTTCAACTATACTGGAAGTTCTAGCAAGATAATTAGGAAAGAAAAAGAAATAAAAGGCATCCAGTTTGGACAAGAAGTAAAATTATAAGCAGATTACATGATTTCCTACATAGTAATCCTAAGGAATCTACTAGAAAGCTATTAGAACTAATAACTTCTGCAAGGTTGCTGGATACTAGATCAATATACAAAAATGTTTTTCTATACACTTGCAATGAACGCGTTAACAATGAAACAACTACACTTGGAATAGCATCAACAAGAATAGGAATAAATTTAACAAAAGAATTGCAAACATACTCTGAAAAGTACAAAGCATTGTTGAAAAAAAACAGAAGATCTAAATAAATGGAAAAACATCCTATGTTCATGGATCAGAAGATATAAAATTGTTAAGATGGCAATACTCCCCAAATGGATCTACAGATTCAGTGCAACTGTACCAGAATCCTAGCTTATTCCTTTGTGAAACTGATAATTTGATTCTAAAATTCATTTTTCAAGGGACTTCGAAAATAATCTTGAAATAAAAAATAGGAGCACTCATATTTCCCAATTTCAAAACTTATAAGAAAGCAACTCTCTAATCTAGAGAATATGGTATTGCATAAGGATAGGCATATAGTCCAGTGGAATAGAATTTAGAGTTCAGAAATAAACTCAAATGTTGTCAACGGTCAATCGATTTTCAAGGAGGGTACCAAGGCCATTCAGTGAGGAAAAAAATCTTCTTTTCAACAATGGTGCTGAGACAACTGCACAACCACATAATCAGAATGGAAATGGACTGCTACCTCATACCATACACAAAAATTACTCAAAATTGATCAAAGACCTAACTATGAGATAAAACTATAAAAGTCAAAAGACCTTGGGTTTGGCAACGGATTCTTAGGACACCCAAAGTGCAAGTAACAAACCAAAAAACAGGTAACTGGACTTCATCAAAATTAAAAACTTTTATGCTTCAAATGACACTATCGAGTAAGTGAAAAGATACACCGAATGGGAGAAAATATTTGCAAATCATACATCTGAGAAGGTAGTTGTATCCAAAATAAAGAACTCCAACAACTCAATAATAACACAATTTTAAAATGGGCAAAGGATTTAAAGATATTTCTCCAAATAAGATATGCAAATGGCCAGTAAGCACATGAAAAGATGCTTGACATCCTTAGTTATCAGGCAAATGAAAATCAAAACCACAATGATATATCACCCAATACCCGCTAAGATGGCTATAATAAAAATAATAAGTTGGCAAGGATGTGGAGAAACTGGAATTCTTGTGCATTACTGGTAGCAATGTCAAATGGTGCAGCTTCTGTGGAAAACGGTACAGTGGTTCTTCAAAAAAGTTAAACATAGTATCACCATATGACCCTGCAGTTCCACTCCTAGGAATAAACTGAAAAGGACTGAAAATGGGCACTCAAACAGGTACATGATATACCTGTTCACAACAGCGCTATTCACTATAGCCAACAGGTGGAAACAGCCCAAATATCATATTTCTTAGGTTTGAGGGGGAATGCTGGATACATCAGTGTATGAGTGGAGAAAAAAATTGTGCCTATCCATACAATGGAATATCATTCAGTCATAAAAAGGAATGAAGTACTGATACATGCTGCAACATGGATAAACCTGGAAAATATTATCCTAAGTAAAAGGAGCCATACACAAGAGGTCACATATTGTACCATTTCTATAAACGATTAAGAACAGATAAATCCATACCGCCAGAATGCCAACTGCTGGTTGCCAGGTGCTGTGGGAGGTAGAATGGGGAGAAACTACTTAATAGGAAAGGAGTTTTACTTTGCAAGTATGGAAATGTTCTGGAACTAGACAGAGGTGGTGAGTATACAACCATTTATTACACTTAGTACTGTAAATGTGCTAAATGCTCCTAAATTGTTCAATTTAAAATAGTTAATTTGGCTGGGCCCAGTGGCTCATGCCTGTAATCCCAGCACTTTGGGAGGCCGAGGTGGGCAGATCACCTGAGTCAGGAGTTTGAGACCTGCCTGGCCAACATGGTCAAACCCCATCTCTACTAAAAATGCAAAAATTAGCCAGGCATGGTGGCACATGGCTGTAATCCCAGCTACTGGGGAGGCTACAACAGGAGAATCGCTTGGACCTGGGAGGCAGAGGTTGCAGTGAGCTGAGATGCACCACTGCACTCCAGCCTGGGTGACAAGAATGAAACAATATCTCAAAAAAAAAAAGAAAAACCCAATTAATTTTATGTTATGTGAATTTCTCCTCAATAAGTTATTTAAACAAAGTAAGATAGTAAGTGTTAATGAGATAGTGGAGAAACTAAAATCTTTATTATACTGCTGTGTAAGTGTAAAATGGTACAGTACTTTGGAAAACAATCTGGCAATTCCCTAAATAGTTAAAACATAGTTAATGTATGACCCAGCAGCCCATTCCTAGGTATATACCCTAGAGAAATGAAAATATATATCTATACAAAAACCCAAACACAAATGCTAATAGCAGTATTATGCATATATGCCAAAAGTAGAAACAACTAAAATATACATTAGCTAATAAATGGATAAAAATACTCTCATATAACTATACAATGGAATATTATGTTCTAAAATTGTGGTGAGTATTGCACATATCTGTGAATATACTAAGACCCATTTAGTTGTGCATTTTAAATAGATGAATTATAGATCATGTAAATTGTATCTCAAGACAGTGGTTAAAAAATGTTCTCAGTAATGAAGACCTATGTTTGCCTTTACAATTCCAAATGGTACTCACCTTTGCCATCACATAAATGGCACACATTAATAACTGGTCCAGATGTCTGTCCATCATAAGTTCAGGACACTGAATTATGGAGAATTCAAAGCAGGTCCAGATTTTTTTCCTCAGTTCATCTGAAATATCTAGTTTGGCACAGAGATCCCGAAGGCGGACAGCTGCTAAATGGTATACCTAGGAGATAAAAACATTTCAAACTTTGTTTAACACTTGTATTTCCCAAGCTCATGCTCTGATAAGGGTATGTGAAAAATTACCTTTCTAAAGAAAAGCGATAAAGAGCTGGTCTTCCTGGGTCTATTACTACTGCTGGTTACAGACTGGCCTTGCTTCTGCTGTTGGCCACCTGGGGAAATCTGTTGAATGGCCACTTGACCAGGGACTTGCAAAGTTGTTCCTGTCACCTGTTGAGAGCTCAGACTTCCAGCCAGGGCCTGAGCACTGAGGGGCTGGATGGAGCCTGTCACAGCTTGTGCCTGCCCCCCAACATTGACTTGGACAGGGAAGAATGTTATCCCTCCATTTTCATTGGCAATACCTAGTGACAGAGAAAAAAAGCATGAAGAAAATGTTGATAATAAGAGGTTCTCCGGGCAGAGGTTTACACTTTCTGCTCTCCCAAACCCTCTCTCCCCATCACTCCTCTGTCCCCTATGTCACTCTAGCCAAACCTCGGGTAACTTTTCAATACATGCCACAGAGAAGGAACTCAATATCCAACTCTGCCTTCCTTACCTTGCACAGGAATGGTTACCGTTTGCCCATTGTTGGCTGTGACAGTGGCGGTTGCCATGGTGACCAAAGTCTGTCCAGGAACTGGTGTGACAGAAACAGTCTCCCCAGATACATTCTGCACAGGGACAGCATTGACTAGGGGCTGTGGGGGCATGCGCCCAGGCGTCCCTCCATCAGAGGGGCTATCATTCTCAACAAATAGCCGCCTTCTGGTAGTGCTGGCTGGTGGGGAGCTGTACCTATCGTATAATGTGGTTGGAGATGTTATGCCTAGGGTCAAAAAAAATCAAACAAAGCATTTAACTCAAGGAGACTCAGATCTGACTTCCGTCCAAGCTGTTATGTTAAAAAATAACTACAGTGTTCATAATTCAAAAAGCAAACAAGAATTACAGAAGTCATATCTTACCTACATTCATTAGTGAATTTTCACTCGTGTTCAGTGAACACTACTGAGAGCAAAATTTTAAAACGGAATTTTTTGTCTTGCAGTGTTCCTTTCTCCACTCCCCCTTTCCCAAATCAGACCCGACTGTCTTCCACTACTAAAGAACCTTCATGATTTAGGGGCAATTTAAGGAATTACCCTATTTTTCTATATTATATTTTTCTATAATATTTTCTATCATATCCATTTTCTACCTACCACTCATGTAAGATGTGATTTTACTACAGAGCCACTACTTGATAAGGGGACATGATTGGTAGTATGTCATCTAGGAGCATTCCGCCACCAGTTTTATCAATTTTGATCTCTGTCTTTTTCCACATATAAAAAATTATTAAAACTCAATAATGTTCTTAAGCAAGGTGGACATGCATGATTTGGATTCAGTTAAGCATAATTTATTTTTTTAAAACAGTTTATATACCATAAATTTCATCTACTTAAATTATACAATTCAATGGTTTGGGGCAAATTGTTACTATTTTTTTTATTTTTTGAGACAGAGTCTTACTCTATCACCCAGGCTGGAGTGCAGTAGCCTGATCTCGGCTCACTACAACCTCTGCCTCCTGGGTTTAAGTGATTCTTGTGCCTCAGCCTCCCAAGTAACTGGGATTAGAGGCATATGCCACAAGGCATGGCTAATTTTTGTATTTTTAGTAGAGATGAGGTCTCACCATGTTGGCCAGGCTGGTCTCGAACTCCTGACCTCAGGTGATCCACCCGCCTTGGCCTCCCAAAATGCTGGTATTACAGGCTAGTTTTTTAAAATTGTGGTTATATGTAGATAACATAAAATTTACCATTCAACCATTTTTAAGTGTATGATTCAGTGGTACACAACCCATTATGGCTTAGTCTATTTTTAAGTATTCACACCAATGTCTGAATTTTTCAGAAGCATTTCTTCCTTCTTCTGTGTCCACTTCTAAGAGCTGTGCATCAGAGTGTTTTTAAAATTTAAAATATACATAGGAAGTTTGTAAGAAGTACTGATAGGAGTAAATCCTAACAAACTGTAGCTTAACATTTCTATTTCCAGATGATACAAAAGTAAATAAACTTACTAGATTTGTATTTGGTACAAAGCTGCAGAATCAGAAAGAATAGATTATGATCATTTTTTCTTATAAAATATCAAGAGATCTCAGGAAAACTGAGAAGTGATAATTACAAAGAAAATGAAGTTTAAAGTCAAGTCTTCCTAATCTGTAGATTAGGGAAGGGAAAATTCTACAAAAATAGACTAAGAAAGACCAGCTGTCAGATCTTTCAAAAATGAGGACTTTTCATAAGGATCATCCATGTGTATTAAGTATACACTTAGAGTGATTTTTTTGGGGGGCGTGGGGGTAGAGGTGGTATCTTGCTATGTTGCCCAGGATGGTCTTGAACTCCGGGGCTCAAGTGATCCTCCCCACTAGGTCTCCCACAGTGCTGGGATTACAGGCATGAGCCACCATGCCCAGCCTAGAGTGATTCCTGACTTTAAAACTGGTATTCCTTCTATAGCCAGTTCTTATCAATTACATTATAAAACTGATCTAGAAATAAGAATATTCTTTTAATTGGATCCAAGGATTTAGAACTCTCTGGATTTACTGAATTGCTCTTTAAAAAAGTAGTTCTCACATATGTAAACTAAAACCTTTCACCTTGCAGATCTTCTAAGCAGCTGCCTAAAAAATATAAACCAGATGGAGAGCAAAACTGCCCTTTTCTGTATTTCTTGGGCCAGCACTAATGTCACATTAACTAGGGTAGCACAGCTCAACAAAGTGGAACATACTCAGTTGTCTTAACTCACTGGCTTGTCTATACCTAACTGGATCATGCAGCTCTATCTTTAAGAAGGCTTTTCTATTTCTGATTTTAAAAGTAATACGTATTTGCCTTAAAAATTTTACAGAAATCACCAGGAATTCTATCACCCAGCAATGATCTTAACAGTTTGGTTTTTCCATTTCCACTATTTTGTATGCTCATAAATAAACATACACGTTAAAAATAGGGATCATATTAAATATACAGCAGTCAGCCGGGCACGGTGCCTCATGCCTGTAATTCCAGCACTTTGGGAGAACGAGGTAGGCGGATCACTTGAGGTCAGGAGTTCAAGGCCAGCCTGGCCAATATGGCAAAACCCCTTCTCTACTAAAAATACAAAAATTAGCTAGGCGTGGTGGCGCATGCCTGTAGTCCCAGCTACTCAGGAGGCTGAGGCATGAGAATTGCTTGAACCCAGCAGGCAGAGGCTGCAGTGAGCTGAGATTGGGCCACTGCACTCAATGCTGGAGAGCTTGAGTGACAAAGCAAGACTCTGTCTCAATAAATAAATAAATAAATAAATAAATAAATAAATAAATAAATAAAGCAGTCTATCCTTTTTAAAAGATACCTGTTATATCATGCATTTTCCTGTGTTCTTAGTCTTTAAAGGCCCTTCTTTTAAGTGATCCATGTGGCACAAAAATGCATAGAATATTTTCTTCTATGTATACCCTATTAACTTCACTTGTAGGGTTAGATGAAATTTAAATTTCCAGATAGTAAGCCCCAAAATATTCTCCTAGTATTTTAAACTTACTCCTTCCAAGTCCTCCAGTATCAGCACGAACTTCAGTCACCCTTCTGGGAGTCAAAGGGGAGCCAGCAATGCAAATTTCATCTGCCCTTTCCAGGTTCTGAGGTGGCATGACCTATGAAGAATTGGTTACACAGAATGCCAGTATCCAAAAAAGCACTTTAATTAGAAATACAATAGTAATCTAAGGCAGAAAAAGTATCAACAATTATTCCATCTAAATAAAATCAGCTGTCTTTCCCATTTTAATAATAAAGTTAAAAAAAAAAACTTTTGGCAGTCAAAAAATTCAAAACCTTGTAATTGGATACTAAATATGAGTCAAACTTCATTACTGGTTTGGAGAGTTTGAATATCAACCACTCTAAAGCAGGAGTCCCCAATCCCTGGGCCACGGACCCTGTTAGGAACTGGGCAACATAGCAGGAGGTGAGCAGCAGGCGAGTGAGCACGCGAGCAAAGCTTCATCTGTATTTACAGCTGCTCCCCATCGCTCACATTGCCGCCTGTGCTGGCCTCCTGTCAGATTAGTGGTGGCATTAGATTCTCACAGGAGTGTGAACCCTATTGTGAACTGCACACATAAGGGATCTAGGTTGCATGATCCTTATGAGAATCTAATGCCTGCTGATCTGTCACTGTCTCCCACCGCCCCCAGATGGGACCATCTAGTTGCAGGAAAACAAGCTCAGGGCTCCCACTGACTCTACATTTTGGTGAGTTGTATAATTATTTAATTACATATTACCATGTAATAATAATAGAAATAAAGTGTGCAATAAATGTAAGGCAGTTGAATCATCCCAAAATCTCCCCAACCCCCAACCCTGTCCATGGAAAAATTGTCTTCCATGAAACTGGTCCTTGGTGCCAAAAAGGTTGGACCACTGCTCTATGGGAAAGAAACTTGATAAGGAAATCAAGAAAGAACACTGAATTTTTACTCTGTCACCAAAATCTTAGGACAACCACAAATCATCTGACTCGTTTCCTCTTTGACATGGGGTGAAGTGTGACAGGTCACCTACCTTACTTAAGGGTGTATGTCTGCTGCCTAAACCCTGAAGGCTAGGCAGTGAGCCAAAGCCATGGTGCCCAGCCAAGGAACAGGTGTCCCTGAGAACCCCAACATCCCAGAGAAGATCTGAGAAACTACCAAGGAAAACAGTCCCATCGTGCACACACATAGTAGGCAAAGAGCCAGAAAATTAGCTTAAAAGCAGCTTAGCGATGGGAGGTGGCGAGGATCTCTAGAGCTGTCCTGCTGCTACCTAGGAGTACCCTGTATATAAGTCTTTTATTTTTCCCCACCACCTCTGCCTCCTCCATATGTAAGTCTTAATAAACGTTATCTACTTGCCAAGCTGGACTTGTCTGAGTCATTCTTTGGTCTCTTGGCACCTTCCCAATTTGTGGGTAGAGAGGGACGTTACAGTCCAAGATTTTTCTCATAACAAGGTGTAATTATAACATATTAAACCGAATTGCCACCCTCCCATCCCCAAAAGGATTATTAATAGATTAGATATTGATGTATTTTTCTCATAAAAAGATGTTATTTTCACAAACCTCTTCACATGTAGGAACTCTGTTTTCATTGTCTCTAATTTTTTCCCAGAGTGGAGACTCTGGTTTCCATGCCAAATGATCTAAGATCTGTTCTTCAATCTGATTAAGGTGTTTTACCACCTCTCTACAAAGGCCATCTTCTGCTCTAATGAATACTTCTATCACCTGAAATAAAAAATGTCTTGGTTCACTGAATAATTATTAAATATTTTAAAATATTTAGACAAGAAATTAGTCAAAATTACAAGTTGAAGTATTATTTTGAAACAGCCGCTCTTCCTTTTACTGTCTTTGTAAATAATTATAGTTCAAACTATGAATTATATAAAATGGTTTACACTGTGATGTATTTCAAAATTTTTTAATGAAAATACATGTTTTGTACATTGAGGTTGAAAAACATTACTCTTAAAATTTCATATAAAAATCTCTAAACATTTAATCTATGCCACTATAAAAATTAGTTTTGACTATCTTATGAGAGTTAAGATAAACTCATATGCTAAGTCAGTATCAAGAAATAGCTATCAGCCTGTAATCCCAGCACTCTGGGAGGCCGAGGCGGGCAGATCACGAGGTCAGGAGATCGAGACCATCCTGGCTAACACGGTGAAACCCCGTCTCTACTAAAAATACAAAAAATTAGCCGGGTGTGGTGGCGGCTGCCTGTAGTCCCAGCTACTCGGCAGGCTGAGGCAGGAGAATGGCGTGAACCCGGGAGGTGGAGCTTGCCATGAGCTGAGATGGCGCCACTGCACTCCAGCCTGGGCGACAGAGCAAGACTCCATCTCAAAAAAAAAAAAGAAATAGCTACCAAATCAATGCTTTAACTCTATGCCTCTCTGTAACACATGAAAGAGAACTTTTTATTTTTTTTCTGACATTTTCAATGGTATTTAATTTTCATAAAATAAAAAAAGGCTGCTATACAAGATTAGCTAGTGACATGTGTGCTACTTTTTTTAAGCCTTCTCAGCTCATAAAAATCACAGTATTCTAAAAACTTTTATTAGATAGAGAGGAATCAAAGCTTTTACCCAAAATAGATCTTCCATACAATATTAAAAGAATTTACATAGGTCTTAAGATTCTATTTCTTTTCTACTCCACAAATAGAGATTAACTATGTAAATAAAAACAGAATAAATGTTCTTAGATGTTAACTTGAACTAAATGACTAACAACAGGAAGTTGGTCTCATCTACAATATCCCCATTAGTATATTTTTAAAAATACCTTATAAAAATGATAAAGAGGCACATCAAATATTTCAGTAATAAATGGAAAATTCCCAGGAGGCTTATAAGAAAAAGTGACGACCTCAAGGCAGCAGGCCAAGAGAGATCTGTGGAACGCATCTTGTTCCAGAATACCCTATAAAATAAAGTTATTAGCATTTAGAAACATTTACTTAGTCTAAAAAGTCATTTTATACCCAGTGAACTTAAGTGAAAATACCAAAGAAAGTCTCATTTTCTGAGTGAGTGCAAAGTGTGTCCTTATTTTCTTACAAAACCTTTCTTAATTATATAAATAAAGCCCATTTTTTAGTAGAGGAAATATATAAAAGGAATGTATGAGAATTTTAAAACCTTACCTATTATAAAATGTATCTTAAAAGAGATTACATATCTAACCAAAATACACACACACACTGATGCTTAGAAGAACAATGACAGGGAAAGATGTTTCAAAACAGTATTTACAGTAAGTGCTATAAAAAACTGAAAGGGGGACCGGGCACAGCGGCTCACGCCTGTAATCCCAGCACTTTGGGAGGCCAAAGTGGGCAGATCACCTGACGTCAGGAGTTTGAGACCAGCCTGACCAACATGGTGAAACCCCATCTCTACTAAAAATAGAAAATTAGCCAGGTGTGGTGGCACACACCTGTAGTCCCAGCTACTCAGAGGCTGAGGCAGGAGAAGCAATTGAACCCAGGAGGTAGAGGTTGCAGTGAGCCGATGTTGCACCACTGCACTCCAGCCTGAGCAACAAGAGCGAAACTCTGGCTCAAAAAAAAAAAAAAAAAAAAAAGGAAAAAAAACTATTGAAAGGGGCCAGGCAGGTGGCTCATACCTGTAATTCCAGCACTTTGGAAGGCCGAAGCAGGCAGATCACCTGAGGTCCACAGTTTGAGACCAGCCCAGGCAACACTGTTCAAGAATCACTTGAATCTGGGAGGCAGAGGTTGCAGTGAGCCGAGATTGCACCACTGCACTCTAGCCTGGGCAAGAGAGTGAGACTCTGTCTCAACAACAAACCCAAAAAAACAGAAAGGCAGGCAGGCAGGTGACTGGCTAGATGACCATGTACCAAAAGTGAATATGTTTATCACAGGATGACATTAATCATAGATGATTTTTATTTTGTTCTTTTTGCTTATAATTTTCCAACATTGTCAATAATTATTATTTTTTAATTAAAAGCTACTGAAGCACCAAAGGCACAAGCAACAGGCCAGGCGCGGTGGCTCAAGCCTGTAATCCTAGCACTTTGGGAGGCCAAGGCATGCGGACCACCTGACGTCTAGAGTTCAAGACCAGCCTGGCCAACATGGCAAAACCCCATCTCTACGAAAAATACAAAAATGAGCTGGGCATGGTGGCGCATGCCTATAATCCCAGCTATTTGGGAGACTGAGGCAGGAGAATTGCTTGAACCCAGGAGGCGGAGGTTGCATTGAGCCGAGATCGTGCCACTACACTCCAGCCTTGGTGACAGTGCAAGACTCCATCTCAAATAGGTAAATACATACATACATACATACATAAAACAAAAGCACAGGCAACTAGTGAAAAAATATATCGGATTTCATCAAAATTAAAAACTTTTGTGTATGAAAGGAGACTATATATAAAGTAAAAAAACAACCCACAGAATAGGGCAGGAAGGAAATTATGTTTCATTGCACTGATCAATACATTGGTTATTTTACTCACAGATAAATCCATGTCTCCTAGTCTTTTTTGTTCCTGCTCAATAACAGATTCTAATACTTTATAGTAAAGCATCTCCGCAAAACGAAAATGTTTGCTGGCAATTTCTGTAGAAATATAAAAAAAAAAACCCCACAAAAATGGCACACAAAGAAAATAAAGGCCCATTCCTCCTCCTTTACTCACAAAATAAAATTCAAAACCAACCCAATACTTTAGATATGCACACTTCTTATGATTGGTGTTTTAATTATCCCTAAGATACCTTAATTTTCTTCATGGTAACAGTCACATTTTTCTAAAATTATTAAATGAAATTTGCACATAAGGAACTGTAATATCATTTAAGACTAACACCCTTTTTTTCCCTCTATGTTTGAACAAAACAGACCAATGCTAAGAAGTATGTAATTGGCTTACTAGTCCACACCTACTTAGTTCCAATTCCTGACAGCAAACAATTCCTAGGCCAGGTTTGGGCCCATAACAGTGATATCTCCTGTCCTTATTCTCAATATGTTGAAGAATCACTACACTTCTATTTAATTTCCAGTTTACAAAAAAAACCTAAAGATTTGCAGATAAAAAAGCATCAGAAGTCCAATATAATAAAGATACCACTCTAAAATTTCTATCTTACTGAGAAGGGCTCAGAAATCAGTTGGTTGACCAGAAAAATTGGACAGCCATATCCTAGCCTTCAGTCTAAAGTCATAAATCTTTTCCTCATCTTTCTTAGTTAGTAAGAAATGACTCCATTTAGTTAAACTTCAAACATAAAAGCAGAATAACAATATTAAACCTTACCTTTAGCACAATTACTGAAATCCTCGTCTGGCTGGAAATGCTGAGAATATATTTCAAACATTTCTTTCAGTCTGTTAGCAATAGCCTGGGTTGGATCTCTGGAACATGTCCTAAAAAAGGTAATGAGAAATAACATAATTTAAAGGTCTTGTCAAGTCACAAGGGGATAAAATGTTTCTATAATTTTACTAACATGTAAATATAGAACACTCTGAACAGAAACTATACACTTCCCAAATTAATCCAAGGGATCCCATACTTCCTTTTCAAAGGTGGTGGTATTACCAGTTTGAATGAAAAAAAAAAAAAAAAAACTTTTCTTGTGGGAGCTACACCTTTTATTTTATTTTATTTTATTTTATTTTATTTTTTTGAGACAGAGTCTCGCTCTGTCACCCAGGATGGAATGCAATGATGCAATCTTGGCTCACTGCAACCTCCACCTCCCAGGTTCAAGTGATTCTCCTGCCTCAGCCTCCGAGTAGCTGGAACTGCAGGCACCTGCCACCACGCCCAGCTAATTTTTGTATTTTCAGTAGAGATGGGGTTTCACCATGTTGGCCAGGCTGGTCTCGAACTCCTGGCCTCAAGTATCCACTCGCCTCAGGCTCCCAAAGTGTTAGGATTACAGGAATGAGCCACTTCGCCCGGCCGGGGCTACACCTTTCAGTGCAGGAAGTTTAGCAACCTTGGCCTGGGCCCATTTGATATCTATGACTGTCCCCCACCTGTCCTACACATCCCCAGTCACTGATGATCCCAAACTTGTCCTTAACTATTTCCCTAGAGGACAGTAAAATTCCCATTAAGAACACCTGGAAGAAAATAGAATGAAGGGGTGTAAAACCCATACTACAGACTCACATAAACTGTTCCTGGCATTCTACATTTTTTTCCCGCCAACGAGGTTTACTTCAGTCTTTTTATTATTAGAAAGCAATATATGTTCAATGCAGAAGCATTATACAAATTATCACCATGTAAGCTTTTTGTAACAACTGTTTTTATCTTGATCACAAATATATATATAATTATATACATATTCTTTGTGAAAATGAAGCAAGTTTAAAAAATTATAAAGAGAATAAAAATCAATTACAGTCCTGCTAGAAATAACTACTGAATACTATACAAGCAGAATTTTTCTGGGAACACACACACACATACCTTTCAACAAAAATAGCACCCTTTATTTTACCTAGTATTTACTGGTAATATTTATTTAACCCCACTAATGGTACCTAAGATTTAAAATGCTGTTATGCCTAGTTAGAAACTGTAAAGCGATCTGGAAGATACAGAGATTAAGATGGCTTCTGAAATGTATTTACGAAATGCTTCTAAATTCAAGGCAAACAAGGTGCATCTGAAAAACATGACTCAGGAAGAGGCCACAGAGATATAACTTGTTGAGTATAAATCACAATCAAGTTTATGAATAAAGCAGACTTCACTAAAATGTAAAGGAAAAGTAGTTGGCATTTAAGAAGCCTGGCTATGAGTGGGAAATTACTTATGTGTACATATAGGGTCTTCTTGATATACCACCATCAGAAATAAAATAGGGTCCTTTTGGGTCTACGTCATCATATCATAAGGTTTTAGGACTGAGAGAGACCTTGGAGGTAACTTTTCAAATCAACTTGCCAAAGGTTATGCATAAGATGATGAGATTCAGCCTACTGGGCTTTTAATTAAAACTCAATGATATTCTTACCACTCTCAGGGAGATCAAAGGAACTAAATGCAGTGAACTTCCTTTCCAGGATAAGGATGTTTTATAGAGCTTACAAAATTACAGTGGTTTTTGTCCTGCTTTATGAACATGTGGAACTCTATTAATCTTTTCAAATCTGAGTCACCCTTCAGAACTTACCTCAGGTTCAACCCTCTTCATAAAGTCCTTTGACAATTCCCATCATCACTGAGCTTCCCCCCGCCCCCACCTCACCACTCCCTGAAATCTTGAAAGAACAGTTGGCAATAAGACACTTTTGTGCTTTACTCTACACTGTCTGGTGTTATTAGTTACTGTGTCTTGTATTATATTAAAGAAATCTAAGGAAAGAAGATCTTCCACTTATACAACTTATTGCTAGGTCCTCTATAGACTCACAACAGGACTGAGTATACAACTGATAAAAAATTATTCATGGGTGAATTAAGGCATTAATAATGAAAAAATAGGAAATTGGAAAATGGTCAATAACCAAATCTTAGAAAGCAGACAGGGCTCAAACTAACCTGAGAATCTGTTCCAGTTTCTCACTTGGTGCATTCCTGAGGCCTGTCAGCATGGTGTGAAGACGACTCAAGCTATGCGTAGCTGTAGAAACTGGAGTCACACAAGGGCTGTTCTCCTTAATGTACCTAACACCAGTTAGTGGTGTGGAGATTCTAAGTGCTTTGGACTAAAGAAAAAAAAATTACATAGAATTAATAAAAATTTTTTAAAGAACATTATTTTAGGCCAGAAAGACTTTAATTCACTTCACAAATGGGACTTCAAGCCAGTAAGACTTTATCTTTACAATATCAATAAATTTTAGTGACTCAAATGTCACCATTCTTGGAATTTAAACATAACAGCATTAAGAGCCGCCAATATCCATGTGAAGACGAAGGTGTGAAAGAATAATTTGTATTTTAGCTAACTAAAAGTTTGTCTCTTAAAAGTTAAAACTCTAAAATAAGGTACAGCTCCCTATATTCCCTCTTGTAAAACTTATGCTCGGAGGCAAAGATAAGCATTCTGCTCACCTGAAAAAATTAAGACTATTATTCTCAGCTCTGAGAAACAGAATTTCACAATTCCCATCTACTGCTATTTTTGCAGACACTCAAAGATAAAAGAAAATTGTGATTAAATTTGGTTCCAAAAAAAATCCATGATTTAACAAAAGCCTACTGATATGGTTTGACTATGTCTGCATCGAAGCCTCAACTTGAATTGTATTTCCCAGAATTCCCATGTGCTGTGTGAGGCACCCAGTGGGAGGTAACTGAATTATGGAGGCCAGTCTTTCCTGTTCTATTCTTGTGATAGTGAATACGTCTCGCAAGATCTGACGGCCTTATCAGGGGTTTCCACTTTTGCTTCTTCCTCATTTTTCTCTTGCCACCGCCACGTAAGAAGTGCCTTTCGCCTCACACCATGATTCTGAGGACTCCCCAGTCATGTGGAACTGTAAGTCCAATTAAACCTCTTTTTGTTCCCAGTTTTGGGTATGTCTTTATCAGCAGCGTTAAAATGAATTAATACACCCACCATCCAAATATTCAAATTTGCTTCAGAGACAGATAATAAATTGAACATTCCCTAAAAAGGCAACTTGATGCAGAACAGCCTTCATTGGTCTTCCTGCCCCTCCTCTACCTTTGGTTACCAGAATCTATCACAGGTTTTCCCCCTAAGGTAGACAGGTCTTCAAAGAAATAAGTTAAAGTCAACATTCTTGACAATAAATATGGAGAAGATGTGACTTGGTGTCAAAGGAGCCAGTAAAACATCTTTCTGATTTTTCAAATAAACTCTGAAAGGTTAAGATAGCTTAACAATGTCTTTTAATATTCAAGATAAACCAAATTTCCCTGTGTATTAAATGTACTTACTCTAATTTTTTAAAAAACCTAGCAAAACTTTCACCTGGCAACAGAGCCAACTATTCAAGTTTCATAAGATACAGAAAAGCACAGAAATTTACTGTATACAGAAACAAACCTACATGTTTTCTCTATGTCTTAAAGTGTAATACAACTAAGACTTTCACTTTGTTTCAAAGAAATTCATTCTATAATTAAGTCAATAAAATGATTTGGGTAGATTATTGCATTCAAAAGGCTGCTCCCTGCCTTACAAGGTTTCTTGCAGCCAACTACTTCACTGTGCATGAACCGATGCCTACATTGGGAGGCACTGGGAGGGAAAAACACCTTGTACACAAACAGGAGAATCAACAGCAGCCAGCAGCACATAACCACATCACCCACAGGCAGCAGTAGTTTCATAGAGGAAACTAGGTGTGACAACCACAAACAGCTTCCCGCCAGGGTCCTCAAGGTCAACATGGTGCTTCTTGGTAGCACTGTGCTTAGCCTAAAGCTTCCTTTTCATTCTGATCAAGAGGAATCTTTAACTTGGGTGCAAATATTAAGTCAGTATCTTAAAAATATTAGGATGTTCCATCACCAAATGAAGACTTACAAAATTTGGAGTGACCCTGAGCTTTGTCCTTAGTCCTCTTGTATTCTCTCTCAATTCATACCTCTAAGTAATCCCTCCTCATTTTATAGTTTTAAAAGCCAACTACGGCTGGGCATGGTGGCTCACACCTATAATCCCAGCACTTCAGGAAGCCGAGGCGGGAAGATCATGAGATCAGGAGTTCAAGACCAGACTAGCCAAGATGGTGAAATGCCATTTCTACTAAAAATACAAAAAATTAGCTGGGCATGGTGGCAGGCACCTGTAATCCCAGCTACTCAGGAGGCTGAGGCAGGAGAATCGCTCGAACCCAGGTGGCAGAGGTCACAGTGAGCCGAGATTGCACCACTGCACTCCAGCCTGGGTGACAGAGCGAGACTCCATCTCAAAAAAAAAAAAAAAAAAAAAAAAAAAGCTATCTGTACCCTGAGGACCCCAGGACATATATACACAACCCCTAACCTCTACTGTGAACTGTGAACTCTGGTCTTGTATACCTCAACTGTCTATTCAACTTCTCTACTAGGATGCTTAAAAGACATCTCTAATTTAACATGCTAGTAACCCTAACTCTTGATTCCCCTTCCCCCAGACTTGCTCTTCCCTCTTAATAAATTTCAGTAGTAAATGTTCCCCGAATGTCTACTATGTGCCAAGCGCTGCATACAACACTGGTCACAGCCTTGGTGAAGCTTATATTCTAATGCAAGGAGACAGGTAATAAAACAATTCTTTCTACCTACCTCCCTACTTACTGTCAGACAGTGATAAATACGAAGAGAAACACTAGCAAGCAGAGTCAGGGGGAAAGGAAGTCCTGAGGGTTGGGGAGGATGTTGTGGTTATTACTGACATAGCAGTTGGGTTATCAGAGACCAGAATGAAGTGAGAAGGAAGCCACATGAATCTCTTGAAGCAATACGGTTTAGGCAGAGGGAATTGCAAAGGCAAAGGCTTTGTGTTGCAGGCATGCTTGGCATATCTGAAGAACAAAAAAGGAGGTTAATGTGGCATAAGTGGGTGAGGAGGGAGGAAAGTAGATGAATTCAGAGAGAGCCAGGGCCAGATAACTTACAACATTACAGGCACTTGTCAGGATTTTAGCTTTTATATCATTTACCCAACTGGAGACATCACTGTTCTCTTTTTCTCATACCCTAGATACAAACCCTCGGTAAATCCTGTGGGTGCCATCTCCAAAATATGGCCCAGCTACAAACCATTCTCTGAAGCAAGCCACCATAAACTATTGCCAGAATCATTCCAATAGCTTCTTAACTCCCTACTTCCATCCTTGCCTCTAATCCCACTTTCCCAGAAGACCTTTAAAAATGTAAATCAGTCACTCCTCTTAATAACCCTCTTAATGGCTTTCACCTCAATCAGAGCAGAAGCAAAAGTCCTTACGATGGCTTCCAAAGCCTACACGGTCTGTCTGGCTCTCTTGTTCCCTCTTCCCTGCATTTCTTTTCCTTCTTTTCTTTTTTTTTAAAGACAGGCTCTTGCTCTGTCACCCAGGCTGGAGTGCAGTGACACGATCATGGCTCACTGCAGCCTGGAACTCCTGGGCTCAATGAATCCTCCTGACTCAGCCTCGCAAGTAGCTGGGCCCACAGGTGGACACAACCATGGCCAGCTTATTTTTTGTATTAATATTTTATGTAGAGACGGGGTCTCACTTTGTTGCCCAGACTAGTCTTGAACTCCTGGGCTCAAGCAATCTTCTGCCTCAGTCTCCCAATGTGCTAGGATTACAAGCATGAGCCATCACACCTGGCCTCCCGTCACTTCTTACCACTTTTTCCCTCACTCTATTCCTACCACACTAGCATTCTCACTGTTCCTCCAAAAAGCTAATCCTGTTCCAACCTCACGGCTTTGCGTTTGTTATGCTCTCAGCTTCAAATACATTTACCCAGCTATTCATATGGCTTGCTTCCTCACTTACTTCTGGTGTGTGACACCGTTCCCAACCACCTTACCTACCACAGCCCACCCATCCCATTCTCCCCTCCCCTGAATATTTTGTATTACTACTCTATTTTCTTCATCTATCATCACCCAACATACTATATATTTACTTGTTTATCTCCTGTCCATCTCCCCACACTGGAATATAAGCTTCTTTAGAACAGGGTTCTCGTCGTTATTTTGTTCACTGCTTTATCTCCAGTGTCCAGGACACAACCTGACATATAAAATGCTTTAGGAATATCTGTTGAATGAATAAGCAGACCAGTCTCAAGTCTGAAGCAGCTCACTTCCAGGTGAACTGGCCCTTGGATTACCCAGTGTCTCCCTGGTGGCACTTGCCAGAAGTTTGGTGTTTTCTGTTCCACCACATAGCAGAAGGGAAACTCTTGGCCTGCATCACTCTAAGTGTCTGTCTGAAATAATACCACGTGGTCCTGAAATTCAGTTTAAAAGAATTTTCTTAAAGACTGTAGATCCTCATTTTCTCCAGTCTCTTAAATGAAGGCCCCAGTCAGGTCAATTATCACTTTCTAAATGCCTACACTATGTTCACTACATATAAGACCATATATTACTGGCCCATCTTTTTAAAACCAACAATTATCAGCATGACACATTTGTTTAAATTTATATTAATTTCTTTTTCTCAGACCTCACTAAAATGAATGAAAGTTGATATTAACAAAGCAAATATCATAGAGATACCTTTTTCAATTAAGAGAAGTATCATGAGAATTTTCTCCTTCGTACTGTAGGCAAGTAAAACACAAACATGAAATTACCAAAATAAAAAAGAACCTCTGGCTTACCTGCTCCTGTATTTCTACTCTTCTGGCATGGCTAAACTCACCTTGTCAAAATGCTGCTGCAAGATGTTTTTCATCTGCACCCTTTCAGCAGTCTCTGTTCCTGAACCAGCGTTCAGACACCTTGAGAGAGTCCCAATTTCCTCCTCAGCATCCTCTCCAAGAAATATCCGCTCATCTAAATTCCCAACAGATAAAACATACTCCTCATAGGCCTTATTGATGGCTTTACTATAGGAAAAACAAATACAGACAAAATGTACTCTCTCACAGAACTGCCATTTCAATTAATTATTTCATTTTTTTATTTACTAAAAGTTCTAATAATTTTTTTGAAAGTTAAACTTTGGTAGGGTAACTTGTAGTTATAAGAACTGGATAGTATAGCTGGGTGCAGTAGCTCCCGTCTGTAATCCCCCAGAACTTTGGGAGGCTGAGGCAGGTGGATCACGAAGTCAGGAGTTCGAGACCAGCCTGGCCAATATGGTGAAACCCCATCTCTAATAAAAATACAAAAATTAACTGGGCATGGTGGCACGTGCCTGTATTCACAGCTACTCAGGAGGCTGAGGCAGAAGAATCGCTTGAACCCAGGAGGCAGAGGTTGCAGTGAGCCGAGATCATGCCACTGCATTCCAGCCTGGGCAACACAGCGAGACTCCATCTCAAAAAACAAAACAAAACAAAAACTGGATAGTATCACATGTAATCCTGCTATCCCCAAGCTCATCCATCACACGGTACAAGTATTTTGCTGACAGTGTTTCAGCTGCTGGTAGGTGCAGCTTCCGGTGAGAAGTTTAACTATCTGTCTAGCTGCTCTAGGCACCCCTGAAGACTTCCACACTTACACATCATCAATTTTCACCCATATAGTTCCAAAAGAATTTATTTCAAAATTTATAATCCAGAAGCTTAAAGAAACTTCAAAAACAGCCATACAATTTTGAACACATTTAAAAAGTGTGCTTATATTTAGATGACAGAATTTTTGCTTCCCTGTATTCTCTCACAAAACATATTCTCAGTTTCCAGAGTACAAACAATAAAAACACTAACTTCTGAAGTTTCCTAAGTATACAATTTAAAATATTAAAACATTTTATACAGAAGTACTCACAAACTCTCTCCAAAGTTCCCAGGTTCTAGAAACCCAGTGAGATTTTCTTCTTTTCCCTTAAGGAGCTATGATGAAAGAAGAGATCCTTAAGTCGTCATGTTAAATCAAGTTTTTCTCCAGAAAACATTTTCACGTTATTTCTTTGCTACTTACAAACCTTTTTTTCATAAAGTTTCCTAATATACGGTTTCCAGAAATGTTCCTTTATCCCCTTTGCTTCCAAAACTAGGCCATCATGTAAGGAACACAGTTTCTCAATGATACAAGGGGGGTCAGAGGAAGGTTTAGAATCTTTAGCATGAAAATCTTCAGATAGGCCTATGGTGTATAGAATCACAAAACAGAGATATCAGCACACAATAAGCCAATTTGTAATAAACTAAAATGTAAAACATAGAGTATAATCAGTATACCACTTAGCATACAAATGTATAGGAAACAGTATATATGGGCCTATTTTAACGCTAAGAATTTGTCAAAAAATGGCAAATAGAAGTAAAGTGTATCATTACTCGAAAGATTTCAGTTATTCAATTATTTATGTAGAGATGGTTAAGGGAAACTTAAAACTTAAATTTTAGGATATCAAATTTTAGGATACTAAGATCTAAAAACCACAAAATACAACTTTGCAAGTAAGTCTACTTTTAAACGAAAAACACCACTTTAAAAAAATTACACTGTTCAGAGATTATATACTTTAATTTGAATGTATTAGATGTATTTCATACTAGTTTACAATTTATTCTTGCCCTAGACTCAGCACAAAAGAAAAAAAATCAAATAAAAATAAAAGAGGTAAAGGTCGGGCACAGTGGCTCCATTCCTATAATCCACTTTGGGAGGCCAAGGTGGGTACATCGCTTGAGTCCAGGAGTTTGAGACCAGCCCAGGAAACACGGCGAAACCTCATCTCTACTGAAAAATACAAAAAATTAGCTGGGTGTGGTGGTGTATGTCTGTAGTCCCAGCTACCTGGGAGGCTGAGATGAGAGGATCATCTGAGCCCAGGAGATTGAGGCTACAGTGAATTGTGACTGCACCACTGCATCCCAGCCTGGGTGACAGAGTGAGACCCTGTCTCAAAAAAAAATTCTTTTTAATTTAAAACAAAAAAAAGATAAAAGTGAAAGGAAGCAGCTTTTTGGGAATATACAAGGGAGTTATGATAGAAATGAGAGAAAGAACAGAAAAGAATATGAGGAACATTAAATTTACCATACCAGGAGCAACTGAACTCCACTAATTTTAAAAATCTACCTTGATAGACAAGCTGAAATTTTAACTGAAATTACCTCAAAACTGAGGATCACCCAGAATCCTATTACAATATTACTCAAATAGCAGCAGCAATATTTATTTTAACTCTATACATACTTTTTAATATTTGCTTTGTAAATCATAATTTGGGCTTGTAACTGTTTATCATTCATAGAAATCATACACCTAAGTTCTATTAAATGCAATGCCAAAATCATCATCATTTCCATATATCTGTTAGTTTAAAAGATGAAAGTTCATTTTCTTTATTTTAGAACCATAACTATTCTTCTGTACCAAAATTTGAAATAAGATTCTTTCAGCAAATTCTTTTTGATCTCCTACAATGTGTCAGGCACAAAGTTTGCCAATGTAGAAAAACATTATCAGCTTTAATGTCATCTTCGCAACTCTGAGTTTCTAAATGCCTTCTTTCTCCTTGTTGAGTATATATTTCAGAAACTTCTGAAGTTGTCATTTAAGACTTTAAACTTTGTGGTATCTGCAACTGTTTATCCAAAAATATTTTTACAGGCAGCTTGACTCTTAGTTATAAGTACCCTGGATAACCGTAATGACAGGAGCTCTTCAAAATACTGATGCTAGGAAACCTGTACAACTCCAAGGGTAAACATAACACAGAAATGCAGATTGCCCAAAAATCTTTGATTTACAAACCTACCTTTAAAATTAGGGTTCACAAGTTCTTTACGATTAGAACATTGAAGTGCATTTCCATAAACTAAGTCCAAAGCACACAGCAGCAGGTGATAAGAATTGACCAAATCATCACTAATCATGGGGAAATTACCTGCAGGATTATAAGCAGTATAGAGTTAAATTAGCATTGACTTTGTAACATTTTAAAAATAATTTCTTCCTTTACTTATTATGACATTACAAAACAATTGTACAAAATTGACTCATTACAATAAGTGTCTTGGCAAATTTACATTTTGACATATTACTCTTATATCTTAATAAATTTATTTATTTATTTATTTTTAAGAGACAGAGTCTTGGTGGGTCACCCAGGCTGGAGTGCAGTGGTATGATCATGGCTCACTGCACCCTCAACCTCTTGGGCTCAAGGGATCTTCCTGTCTCAGCCTCCTGGGCAGCTGAAATTACAGGCACATGCCACCACACATGGCTAATTTAAAAACTTTTTTTAGAGATGGAGTTTTGCTATGTTGCCCAGGCTGGTCTTGAACACCTGGACTCAAGTGATCCTTCTGCCTTGGCCTCCCAAAGTGCTAGGATTACAGGTGTAAACCACCATGCCTGGCCTTTATTAAATTAATAAATGTCTAACAGCTTAGTGAAAACTATAACTTTACTAAAAATGCCATTCATTCATTAAGTGTTTATTAAATACCTAGTAGCTGAATAAAACTTTATCATTGGTCTTTTCTTTGAAAATTCTGAACACAAAACATTTATAAATTATCTCAAACTGTAAGAAATTGTTTTGCATGAAAACATTTTTCTGTCATGAAAATTATTAGAAATACTTAGGAGACAGCAGAAAAAATAATTCACTTAATTATTCTCATATACATTTTTTTTTTTTTTGAGATGGAGTCTCACTGTCGCCCAGGCTGGAGTGCAGTGGCATGATCTCAGCTCACTGCAAGCTCTGCCTCCTGAGTTCATGCTATTTCTCATACACATATTTTTAAAAGACCAGAACTTTTTATCAGACTCCAACAGTAACATTTTTAATACTTTTCTATATAAACTCAGACAAATTAATGCAACAGGAGTACCATTAAATATCTTTCAATTCCAGAGCTAATAATCCCAAGAATAATTGCTGATGCTTGGTAACAGGGAAATAAGAAATCAAAAACCTAAACTGACAGAAACATGTAATTTCTGCAGTGCTGGTTGAACTCTAACACTGAACACATTTTTACATGTAGTTAAACCATTTTATTATTATCTTAATTTCCTAGAAATTAAGAATTATTTCTAGTTATTTTATAACTTCAAGCCCATCCTTTTTTAGTTAAACACTGCACATGTATGCTTCATGGTGATTTTACATTCTTGTATCATCAGATAAATTCTATTTAAATAGCTAACATACATATGAAGATTTCCAAACCTCAGCATTTCACACTTAACGCCTAACCAAGTGTACGTGTACACACACGCACACACCTGCAGCTTTGTTTCAGGTTTCCCTTTCTCTCTGTTCCTCCAAAGAAAGTTACCACTTACCTCAGCATATACAAAGCAATTCTTTTTTTGTATAGACGGAAACATTCAACAAATCAACTTAAATGAACTAAAGAAAAAAAAATTCTTCTCTGCCAAAGAGGCAAACGATAATCAACACATTAAACTGTGCATTGATACAGCCAAACCAACTTGCTTGGTTCTTCTATAAAGAGGTTTAATATTAAAATATACTTGGTTCCTCATGTGTAAAAAAGGAAGTAAGTAGCACCTACTGATTTCAAGCTACAAAGCCCATCACACCAACAAGCCTAAACTTGTTACTGGTGTGCACTTGCCATAGAAGGCAAAAAAAAAAAAAAAAAAAAAGGCAGCACTGTAACATCTAATAAAAAGCTGAAATGCCCCTAAAGATCAGAATCTAATTTAAATTAAATTCTAGGACTCTCTCAACATGACGTATTTTCTATTTCAAATCCTGACCTTACAAATAAATCTGACTTTGTGAGGTATTTTATCTTTTAATCAACAAAGATAACAAGTAAATAGAAATGTTTCATCTCCAGAGTTGGCTTATTTGTCATTAGAAAGGTGGCTATAAAAGAGTACACCTTTCCCCCAAATAAATGAGAACTGAATTAAAGCAATTAAATGACTATTAGAAAAGATCATTGTGTATTATAAAAGATCACAGTGGTGGACTGTGAGAGGATTAAGTTTCTTTTTTTTTTTTTTTTCGAGACACGGTCTCGAAGTCGCCCAGACTGGAGGTGCAATCTCAGCTCACTGCAGCCTGCGCTTCCCAGGTTCAAGCGATTCTCCCACCTCAACCTCCCAAGTAGCTAGGATTCCAGGCATATGCCACCATGCCCAATCCACAAAGGTTCTTAAGGTGGAATTATTATAAACTGAATTAATGAGATAAAAGTCAAACACTGAGTTAATTACGGAGAAAAAACCACCCCAACAGGTCCAGTGAGAACAAAATAAGGACAATGAAATTATTTTTTATTGTATTGTACATATTATATATAGTACCAACTATATTTACTTCTAAGTACACATATGCCATAAAAGACAAACAAAACAGATAAAAATCCTAGAAGTGAGACATACTTGCCCAATACAATCATATGAAAAGATTACCATCATACATAATAGCAGTCGCACATTCTAAAATTTGTAGCCACTGTAAAAATGGTTTATATACTTCAAAACCTTTATTTCATGCCACTGATCATGTCGCCTTTATCATCGCTAAAGAAATATGCCAGTGTCATGTATGACAAAAGAAAGATTTTTCTCTTGAATCAAGCATGCAGCTCAGGGAAGGAAGGATGGCAGCTCTCACCCTAATTAGCTAGAGAGGGACCAGGACAAATCAAACCTGGAGACCAACAATGTCACACACAGCCAGTATGAAACTAAGAACCAGGAACCAGGAGATCTGAGTTCAAATCTTAGCTTTGTTCCCAGCAGCTAGTTTCTGGGCTCAGCTGCCTAATCTTTAAAGTGACTAAGCTGGCTGAGCATGGTGGCTCACACCTGTAATCCCAACACTTTGGGAGGCCGAGGTGGCAGATCACTTGAGGTCAGGAGTTCGAGACCACCCTGGCCAACATGGCAAAACCCCAACACTACTAAAAATACAAAAATTAGCCAGGTATAATGGTGCATGCCTGCAATCCCAGCTACTCAAGAGGCTGAGCCACAAGAATCACTTGAACACAAGAGGCGGAGGTTGCAGTGAGCAGAGATCATACCACTGCACTCCAGCCTGGGCAACAGAGCAAGATCCTGTCTCAAAAATAAAAATAAAAATAAAAAATAAAGTAAATGAGTTAAGCTAGGCCGGGTGCGATGGCTCACGCCTGTAAGCCCAGCACTTTGGGAGGCTGACGCGGGTGGATCACGAGGTCAGGAGTTCAAGGCCAGCCTGGCCAAGATGGTGAAACTCCATCTCTACTAAAAACTACAAAAAATTAGCCGGGCACGGTGGCAGGCACCTGTAATCCCAGCTACTCGGGAGGCTGAGGCAGGAGATTGCTTGAACCCGGGCAGTAGAGGTTGCAGTGGGCTGAGATCGCACCACTGCACTCCAGCCTGGGCAACAGAGTGAGACTCCATCTCAAAAAAAAATTAAGTTAAGCTAGTTAATCTAATAATGAGAGTCTCTCTTATACTTATGAAACTCCTTCCAGCTCTAAGATTCTTTGTTAACTTTGCATTTTATTGAGCCATCTTAGTGGCAAAGGCATTCCACATAGTATACAGAAGAAAGCTATGTAATAATATAACTGCACTTTCCTATCTACTTTAAAGAATTGTTTCTACATAGAAATATAAAAAGGAACTGGGCGCAGTGGCTCGTGCCTATAATCCCAGCACTTTGGGAGGCCAGGGCAGGCAGATCACCTGAGGTCAGGAGTTTGAGACCAGCCTGGCCAACATGGCGAAACCCCATCTCTACTGAAAACACAAAAATTAGCTGGGCATGGTGGTGGGCGCCTGTAATCACAGCTATTCGGGAGGCTGAGGCAGGAGAATTACTTGAACCTGGGAGGTGTAGGCTGCAGTGAGCCGAGATTGTGCCACTGCAATCTACCCTGGGAGACAGAATGAGATTCCATCTCAAAAAAAATAAATAAATAAATACAAAAAGGACAAAAAATAAGAGAGACATGTATTTCACTGAATGCAGACCTTGGGTAGGTTAAATGAGACAAGAAAAAAGGGAAAGAAAATAAATAGTATATAAAAGCATTTGACTAAGTATACTTATCTGAACGAGATACAAAAAAAAATCTGAACAGCTCTGAGGTTGATCAGTAATTGCGCTCAACTAAATAAGATACATCTCATGAAAAATAGAGTTCACAATACAAGCATATACAGAATAATGTGTTTTCAGCTCATAATTTAAAAGAGTAGCTTTGGGTAGAAAAGATGTTGTACACAACAAAGTTAAAGGACTTTCCATTTAATAAGAGAAGATTTGTATATTGTAAAGAAATCCAATAGATCTTTTGATGAAAAGGCAATACTTAAAAAAGAATCTAGGATTAAAACCCTTGAGAAAATTTTCAGTGAAAATCTTTTCCTGATACATATTAGAAGTTGACAAAATTAATACCTGAAAATGTAAATAGACATATTAAATCTAAATAAATATTACTATTTTCTTACCTTTTGCATATATAAAAAGCACCCAACAAAAATGGAAAATTTCAGACACAGTACAGGGCTGTCGCCTTTGGGGGAAGAAAAAAAAAAGTCATGAGACAACAGAAGAATCAGAAAAAAAACATCCCAAATGACTGTAAATCAGGTGTAAAATAAAACCCACAGTTAAAGGGAGAGAGATCAGATTCAGCTTCACATGGAAAACGTGGACGTTCTGCCTTAACAAAATATTGGTAGGAAATAGCTGGGATCCAGGGAAAGAGCCCATCTCAAAGAAAAGAAAATTCTTAAAGAATTTTTTAAAGTTTTTTGAGGGCAAGATAGGTGAGGTGGAAAATAAAATGAATAAAAATAGTTCTTTTGATGACACAGCAATGCTATGCTGCTTTAAGACCACTATATGCAGTCAGATATGTCCTCATTTTTTTCTCCTTTATCACAGCTAATGACCTGTATCCCTCCCTCCCTCCTTAAAGATATTCCAGACTATATCAAATCACAAAAGGCCTTTTTAATGTAAATTATGAGCTTCCTATAATTCCTTATACTTCCATCCATTAAGAGTACCTGTTGTATATTGCCAAGTAGTCTGCCAAGTTTCAGACCTGCTTTAAGCTTGGCTTTTCTACCAAAACCTCTGACAACTTTTAGACAAGAAATCTGTGGTCTCCACCTCCCAACAGCCTTATTCTAACAAGGTGCCCAGAAGAACGAAATTCCGTGGAGAAGATTAGATTAGATTTAGTTCCAGCACTGCCATTAGCTAGGGTAAACTTGCTCACCTGGGCCTTAGTCATTTCATCTGTCAAAAGATTATTCTACTTGGGTACAATACTGTACTTAATTCACCAGTCCATGGCAAGGATTAAATGTCAGTGTTCTGCTTTTAAAAGTAGCCTCTCTACCACAGGCGCATGATAAACTATTTCTAGTTTTGGTTGCCTACCAAAATAAAATTCAATTTTTTTTAGCTTAACACTTAAGCTACTCTTAATTCTGGCTCTACAACTTGAGAATTCTAGAAAAAAAAAACTTGACTAACCTCCCACATTTCCTCTTGCTTTACTGCTTTTGTGTCTTGTTTCCTCTACACAGAAGGTGCTATCTGTATCTTCATATTCACCTATCAAACTCGTACCCATTTTTCAAGACCTATTTCTACTTATTCCATGTAAACTTACCTGACTGGCTCATCCAGAGTGATTTCTTTTCCTCCTAAGTTTTACATCTGTATTCCCTCTGGTAGTCATGGGACTTTTATAACACACTGCATTGCATGCACTGGAATCTTCATACCTGCCTCATCTCGCTGACTGTACTGAAAGCTCTCAGAAGACAGAGACTGTGGGGTTTGGTGTTTTAAAAAATGCCTGTGTTCTACATAATACCTAACAGTATTTCCTGTGGATAAGTGCTAAACAAATAGTGACACATTTTCAAATAGTGTGTGAGAGATGCAGTATATAGTCACAGTAAAGCACATGGGTTCCTGCAGTCAGTTTCAATAAGAACTCCACACCTGGTTGTGTGACCCTGGACAAATTACTTAACCTCTCTGCGGCTAATTTTCTCTATCTAACAACAGTATGAGTATCACAAGGTTGTCAGAGGGATTAACTGAAGTAATACATATTGAAGTCTTAAGAGTCCCTGCCCCAAAGTAAATGCTCAGTAAGTGCTATACATTATGACTATAGTTAACAGAAAGAGCTAACAGAAAGTATACAAAGTGATAAAAATGTAAAATCTCTAATAAAGTGATTTACTTTTTTTTTTTTTTTTTTTTGAGACAAGGTCTTGCTCTGTCACCCAAACTGGAGTACAGTGGTATGAGCACAGCTCACTGCAGCCTCAACCTCCCAGGCTCAAGTGATCCCCCCACCTCAGCCTCCCCAGTAGCTGGGACCACAGGTGTGCACCACCACTCCAAGCTAATTTTTGTATTTTTTGTGGAGATGAAGTTTCGCCATACTGTCCAGGCTGGTCTCAAACTCCTGGGCTCAAGTGATCTGTCCACTTCAGCCTCCCAAAGTGCTGGGATCAGGTGTGAGCCACTGCACATGGCCTTTTAAAATTCTCTTAATTAGAATTAGGTAGTATATATATCCTAAGAAATATCAAAACAAGTGCAATCTGAAATTATTTTCCAGATACTCCAAAGAAAGAAGATATCTTCCCATAAATGATCACATTGGCCTCACTCAGACTCAGTACAAAGCTTCTATTCAAACTTTAGAATACTTCATTTTTTATTTATTTATTTGGAGACGAAGTCTCACTCTGTCACCTAGGCTGGAGTGCAGTGGCGCGATCGCAGCTCACTGAAACCTCCGCCTCCTGGGTTCAAGCGATTCACCTGCCTCAGCCTCTCAAGTAGCTGGGACAACAGGCACACACCACCATACCTGCCTAATTTTTGGATTTTTAGTGGAGATGGGGTTTTGGCACATTGGCCAGGCTAGTCTTGAACTCCTGACCTCAAGCAATCCACCTGCCTTGGCCTCCCAAAGTGCTAGGAGAATATGTCATTTTATTTATTTATTTATTATTAAAACAGAGTCTCACTCTATCGCCCAGGCTGGAGTGCAGTGGCGTGATGTCGGCTCACTGCAACCTCCAACTCTGAGGTTCAAGTGATTCTTCCACCTCTCCCTCCCAAGTAGCTGGGATTACAGGCACCCACCACCATACCCCGCTAATTTTTGTATTTTTAGTAGAGACGGGGTTTCACCACGTTGGCCAGGCTGGTCTCGAACTCCCGACCTCAAGTGATCCACCCGCCTTGGCCTCCCAAAGTGCTGGGATTACAGGCACTCAGCCAGAATACCTCCTTTTATTTGTTTACTTATTTATTTATGAGATGGAGTTTCATTCTTGTCGCCCAGGCTGGAATGCAATGGTACAATCTTGGCTCACCACAACTTCTGCCTCTCGGTTCAAGGGATTCTACTGACTCAGCCTCCCGAGTAGCTGGGATTATAGGCATGCACCACCACGCACAGCTAATTTTTGTATTTTTAGTAGAGACGGGGTTTTGCCATGTTGGCCAGGTTGGTCTTGAACTCCTGACCTCAGGTGATTCGCCTGCCTCGGCCTCCTAAAGTGCTGGGATTACAGGCGTTGAGCCAACCCGCCTGGCTCAGAATGCTTCATTTTAAATAGTCAATTCCCCAAAACTGTAAGTGAGCTAGACCAGATGCTTCTGTATCAGTGGTGCCATCTATATTAAAATGTAAATAGTTCTAATTTTTTTAATTTTTTTTTCCTCCTGGTTTGTCATTCCCCCATTTTATTTTTAAAAGGTTACACTTAATGTAAACATCCTTCACAGTCTGGGAAAACTTTTATATTTAAAGAGAAGCAAACATTATTTATTCTAGCCAAATAATTTTAACTCCTTTCCCTTTACTTTTCTTGTCAACATTTTTCTAATTGTTAGAATTTTCATTTCTACTTTATGAAAAAACTTTCAATGATAAAGAAGGAAAATGTGTATTCCATAACTGCCTTTATCTATCAGGAAAGGTAGAAAACACTGAGTCAGAGCATGCTTATAGACTTTGCAGAAGTGATCAGAAAGAACAAATTCATAATAGTTTCAGTTCTCCTGTCTTTTCCCAATCCAGTCTCTCTATTCTGAATTCATTATAAACATAAAAATACATACAGAAGTCATTTCAAGGGGATTATTTATTACTCAGTTTGACATAAAATAGTCTACACAATCACTAGTAGAAAATATGGTGGTTAATATAGTGATCTATATCTAGGGCAGTGCTCCCTTTGGCAGCACATATACTAAAATTGGAACAATACATTGATTAGCATGGCCCCTGCGCAATAAAAAAAATATATATCTAGATACAGATATAGATACATCTCCAAGGTGGCGAAAGGGTGAAAATCCCTGAAGTCTGACTTGTACAGTCTGCATTTTTTGTTGCTTAAATGAAAAAGGAAGGTTTCAGAACAAGGATCACTGAGGAAAAAATAATAATAAAATAAAATAAGAAAAATGAAAATTTATAGAAACAAAGACCTGTATACATTTAGCAATATGAAAAAAGCCACTCTTCATGGCCAACCCACAATGAAAAGCAAAAAAAGCATCATTAAAAGAAAACGACTGGGGAAAAAGATTTTTTAAATCTTATTTCTTTTTTAAAACTAGAAAAAAAAAACCTAGCAGAATATCAACACTGCAGCACAGACTAATGTGTATTCCTGATGAACCAACAAGAAAACCTACCGCTGTTTCCTTCCTCGCTGCTGACGAGGTTGCTCCTCTTGAGGGTATTTAAAGATGTCCTGAAAAATGGGTTCATATTTCTTAAAAATTACAGCAGAAACAGTGAAGTTTCTTTCTAATCTCTCAGTACGTTCTCTGAAATGTGGGGGTAGATTTGCCATGTCTTCCCACTTCTTCATCTTATTAAAAAATTCGATTAAGCTGGTATTAAAGACAAACAAGATATTTCATAATTAACATAGGGTAAAGTATACAAAAGTAAGTATTCAAAAGTAAATCAATATTATCTCATTAAATTATATTACTTTTAGACAGTGAAATAAAATCACAACTCATGTCTCTGACTAGCTTAATTTCTTACAGATTGGTATATTCCTCTGATCCTCCTAATCCATTTTGTTTAGGTTACCTAAAGTATTTGTTAACTATGAAATATTTGAAAATACAAACCAAAATTAACAAGAGTAACCTAACCAACATTCACGTTGGTTCACTGCCAGATTTTTTAAATGTTAACATATCAAATAAATTTTGTCGTTTTTGTTTTTGTAAGAGATAGGGTTTCGCTCTATCACCCATGTTGGAGTTCAGTGGCAAGATCACAGCTCGTTGCAGACTCCAGGGCTTGAGTGATCCTCCCACTTTGGCTTCCTAGAACACTGTGATTACAGGTGTGAGCCACCTCCTCCTGCCACTTCAGATTTTTTTTTAAACTAGCAACACTATAGAAACAGTCAAGGCTAGGTGCAGTGGCTCACACCTGTAATCCCAGCACTTTGGGAGGCCGAGGTGGGAGATTCACAAGGTCAGGAGTTTGAAACCAGCATGGCCAACACGGTAAAACCCGATCTCTACTAAAAATACAAAAAATTAGCTGGGCGTGCTGGCGGGCACCTGTAATCCCAGCTACTCGGGAGGCTGAGGCAGGAAAATCACTTAAACCTGGGAGGCGGAGGTTGCAGTGAGCCGAGATCACGCCACTGCACTCCAGCCTGGCGACAATGCGAGACTCTGTCTCAAAAAAGAAAAAGAAAAAGAAAAAGAAACAGTCAAAATTACCATTTTATACTCCTCCCTAATCCCATCCTTACCCTTCTACCCCAAAGATAAACACCATTCCAAAGTTGGTCTTAATCCTTCCTATGTTTTCACACTTACTACACATACACATGTATGTGTAAACAATAAGCAATATCTTATTACGTGTTTTTACATTTTATATAAATGGTATCATACTTCAGTGGTAGTCTGCAACTTGCTTTTTCACACTCAATAATGTTTCTGACATTAATGTTGATATGTAAGATATATTCATTTTAATTGCTAAAAACATTCTTTCATATGAACATACAATGACTTTTTGCATTCACTCCCCAACCAATGGAAATTTAGGTTGTTTCTAATATTCCATGATAACAAAAAATGTTGTAATGAAAACATCCTTATACATGTGTGCAGGAGTTTCTTTGGGGACTACTCCAAGAAGTACAGTAAGAGAATGCGCACCTTCAATGTTACTAGATACCACCAAATTTGCTAGTAAAGTAGTTGTGTCAATTTTGACTCTCACCAATGTACACCAGCAATATAGAGTTCCTGCCTGAGCGCAGCGGCTCATGCCTGTAATCCCAGCACTTTGGGAGACCGAGGCAGGTGGATCACTTGAGGTCAGGAGTTCGAGACTAGCCTGGTCAACACGGTGAAACCCGGTCTCCACAAAAAATACAAAAATTAGTCAGGTATAGTGGTATGTGCCTTTATCCCAGCTACTCCGGGAGGCTGAAGCATGAGAATCACTTGAACCTGGGAAGTGGAGGTTGCAGTGAGTAGAGATTGAGCTACTGCACTCCAGCCTGGGCGGCAGAGTGAGACTCCATCTCAAAAAAAAAAAAAAAAAAAAAAAAAGAACTGAAAAATAAAAAAAATAGAGTTCCTGTTTCCCTGTACAGTGACCAAACTTGGTATACCAGACTTCAAATTTTCCCAATGGTAAGAATAAAATGTTGGCCAGGCACGGTGGCTCACACCTGTAATGCCAGCACTTTGGGAGTCCAAGGCGGGTGGATCACCTGAGGTCAGGAGTTGGAAACCAGCCTGGCCAACATGGTGAAACCCTGTCTCTACTAAAAATACAAAAAATTAGCCAGGTGTGGTGGTGCACATCTGTAATCCCCGCCACTTGGGAGGCCACAGCGGGAGAATCGTTTGAACCTGGGAGGCAGAGGCTGCAATGAGCTGAGATCACGCCACTGCACCCTGGCCTGGGTGAAAGAGCAAGACTCCATCTCAAAAAAAACAGAATGAAATGTTATCTTTCTACTTTGAAAGTCTTTATTAGTGACAGTGAATATCTCTTCCTGTATCTATTAGCTATGTGAATTATAACCTTTGTGAAGTCATATTCTTTATTCATTTTATTAACCCTGTTAGTAGTTCCTGATATAATTCTAGATACTGATTCTTTGGTCAATGTAACTCAGGATGGAGTTAAAGGTTAAAAAAAGATTACTAAAATTCACAACGTCAGCTAAAACATGACATTGTGAATTATTTTATTTTATTTATTTGTTTTGAGATGGAGTCTCACTCTTGTCACCCAGGCTGGAGTGCAATAGTGCTCACTGCAATCTCTGCCTCCTGGGCTCAAGTGATTTTCCTGACTCAGCTTCCTGAGTAGCTAAGATTACAGGCGCATGCCACCACACTCGGCTAATTTTTGTATTTTTAGTTGAGACGGGGTTTCACCATATTGGCCAGGCTGATCTCCAATTCCTGACCACACACCTTGGCCTCCAAAAGTGCTGGGATTACAGGCGTGAGCCACCGCCCCCAGCCTGCTAATTATTTTAATAGTAACCTTCTTTTTTTTTTTTTTGGAGACAAGGTCTTGCTCTGTGGCCCAGGCTGGAGTGCAGTGCTGCTCCATCATTCAGGGCTCAAGTGATCCTCCCATCTCAGCCTCCCAAGTAGCTAGGCCTGCAGGTATGCACAACCACACCCAGTTAATTTTTTTATTTAGTAAGTGATTTTTTAACCATTAACTCCATAAATTTTGACAGTGGTAATTTCCCCCAAAATGCTAAACATCATTTTTCCACTTATCTTTAATAAGCCATGTAAGAAAATTCACCTAAAAGGCACAAAAAGTAAATGTAATCAATTTAATTACACAACAGATAAAGCAATTTCTGCCTCTTTTTTAAAACATATTTGACCCTTTCTAAAATGGATTATAATCATGTCATTTATCCTCCAAACATGAAACTGAGAAATACTTACATGTTCCATTTATATTAAGACCACAAGTCCTGTGCACATATTTCTAAGTATAATAGCAAATAATATTTTATTTACCTTTTCAACTTGGAGTATCTCCTAAAGTTTCTCAATATCCTTCATTTCTCCCAATATTACACAATGTCCTAACCTTTAAAAATAAATTCTGCCACACAAGTGCCTAAAACATTAAAATTTAAATATTTTCACCAAAGAAGTAAAATATAATGGATATTAACTGTGATATAAAGAAAGGAAAATCATTAGATGCTAGTTTTAGCATCTAATTTCACCAGTCCACAGGTACAAATGCTCAGAAAATGATAAACAGAGATAATTCTTACTATCACTATGATTTATGAGCTTACATTAGCCATACTCTACTTCTCAAACTCTAACATAGTTACCTCTGCTCTGAACATTTCAGGATTCTAGTTAAAGATACATAGTTTCCTTCCACTGTCCCTTTGCTTACAGTTGGAACAGATTTTCTGCAAGCCACATATAAGGCACATGCTAACCAATGAAGATCATTTCCCTGTAAAAGAAAAGAAAATTGATTTTTAGTTAAAAAGCTACACATAAATATTTCAATATTTTTAAAAGTATGTTTAAATTGAAAATGTTGTTTATATTTTTGTGGGAAACTTAGTTTCAATGATGACCCTATCTCATACGCTCTTTTTTTTTTTTTTTTTTTGAGATGGAGTCTTGCTCTGTCACCCAGGCTGGAGTGCAGTGGCACAATCTTGGCTCACTGCAACCTCCACCTCCCAGGTTCAAGCACTCCTCCTACCTCAGCCTCCCAAGTAGCTGGGACTACAGACGTGCGCCACCATACCTGGCTAATTTTTGTATTTTTTGTAGAGACAGGGTTTTGTCATGTTGCCCAGGCTGGTCTTGAACTCCTGGCCTCAAGTGATCCATCCGCCTTGGCCTTCCAAAGTGCTGGGATTACAGGTGTGAGCCACTGTACCCAGCCCCGTAGGCTCTTCTTATAATGTGACATTAACATTATTCCACTGAGAGGTAGAGAGGGTTCCCTCACCTTGGACCTGGGCAAGGGTCTGCGTTCCCTCACATTGATTAACTGTCTCTATCAATAATTGCAGAGGTAGAAGTGAAACTATGTAATTCTAAAAGATTATACAAGGCAGTATAGATTCCACTTGGTTCTCTCTCTTAGGACATGTGCCTTCGGAGTCCTGAACCAACATGTAAGAATTTAGCTACCCTGGATCACCATGCTGGTGAGACCACATGGAACAAACATACAGAGATGCCCAACGAGCTCCAGCTGTGCCAGTACCTAGTTGCTCAAGTCTTCCAGGTGAGGTACCAGTCATTTTGATGCAGAAACATGACATCCACACTGTCCCCGGCCTGAATTCCTTACTCACAGAACCTGTGACCAAAACAAATTGCTTTCTGCCCCTAAGTTTTAAGGCAATTTGTTATATAGCCATAGTAATGGAAACAATATTATTGTTTATTTTTTTTATTTTTTATTTTTTTTGAGATGGAGTCTCACTCTGTCACCCAGGCTGGAGTACAGTGGCTCCATCTTGGCTCACTCCAAGCTCTGCCTCCCAGGTTCACGCCATTCTCCTGCCTCAGCCTCCTGAGTAGCTGGGACTACAGGCGCCCACCACCACGCTCAGCTAATTTTTTGTATTTTTAGTAGAGACTGGGTTTCAATGTGTTAGCCAGAATGGTCTTGATCTCCTGACCTCGTGACTCGCCCACCTAGACCTCCCAAAGTGCTGGGATTACAGGCGTGAGCCCCTGCACCTGGCCTATTGTTTATATTTTTAATCTTGCTCAAAATCTAGAAAAGTGATAGAAATACAAAATTAAGCTTGAATGGATATTCAGCCACTAATTTTATACCTAATCAAAACACGTACATGAATACATAAAATTTATTTGTATAACCAAATGAGACTATTGTGGATCCACTACCAGATATCATTCAAAAATAATAATTTTTAAGGCATTGTTTGTAAAAGATCGTCACAATTCTTTTTACTCAAGAAGTGATACAACTTTCCTCTCCCTATAAAAGCGAGGAAGGATGGAAGATGTCCTTTAGCTTCACTGTATTCATTACTGGTCTAAATGAAAATGAGAAGAACTGGAAATTCTTCCTTTTTTCACATTTACACATAGACTGTCTTACAAACCCACTTATATGTATCAATAGCATAGATGTTCTTTTGTAAAAAAAAAAAAAAAAAAACAGCCAAGATCTGTGTATCACATATGTCTCTGGGAGATGGTTTCATAATATTCTTGATTTATGATGTAAAAGCAAATTTAGATGCATAACTACTGCATTTCTCTACTATATCAAGATCTCTTAGAAAGTATAAAGTCAAGTCAGTCACAGCATTATCCTCTGCTTCAATAAAGGGTTTAAAAGATAATCTATAATGTTCTATTTTGGCTCTAGAAAATTCACAACTACTTGGATGGTGGAGGGAGGAAAAAAAAAAAAGTTTACAACTATATCGTTCCTAAAAAGAAGAATTAGTCTTGTGAGAATTTTACAGTGCTTAGATGACAAAATGGAGCGCGAAGCTCTTTTAAATAATTTATGCAAAGAGTAGACTCTGTGCCTAGTTTATCTTTGGTCCTAAAAAAGATATGTTGAAAAATTCCATAATACTAAAAAAGTTATCCTCAAAATTAACATCTCATGGTCATATCTTATAGGGTCAAATAGATCTGGTTTCAAATTCCGGCTCTGCCATACAGTAGCTATAATGCAGTGGGGAAATTACTTAACAGTCTCAGAGGCTGCATTTTCTTGCCTGAGGACTGTGAGAATGAGTTACAGGTTAAAAATGCACAGAAAATACAAGAAATCAAGTTAAAATTCCATAACCAGTATTCTGTATTAAATATCTTAAGAGCTTTATTTTCCCTTGCATTCCCATGAGAATGACATCCCATATTGTCACAGTGTACCTCATTGTAAGCCCCACAAGAGCAGGTTTGCTGCTCTATATCCAGCACCTAGAACAATGTGTAGCAAGTAACAGGTGCTCAAGAAATATTTGATGAATATTTTACTGAGTAAATCATTTACTGAATAAACTGGGCTAAGAAGCTGAAACTAAAGTCTCAGTAATCAAAAGAATTGAGCAATCAAACATGTGTTTTCAAAAATAATTTACTAACCAGCTATTACGTGATACTTGCTCATGTATCACTAGACTTCATACAACTTAACTGCTATGAGTTGAAATACCTCAAATAAATGGTGATAATGCTTGTTCTATCTGATTTACAGGATTATCTTGAGGGTAAAATAAGAGCTTGTTTAGAAGCCTTTAAGGCCATTTACCAAAAAAAAAAAAACAAAAAACAAAAAACAACAAAAAAAGCCAACCAGTCCTTCTCTTTGCCAGACTACAGAAAGGCACTGAGAGATGAATAGGAACATAGCTGACTCAGCCAGATCATGTAAATATACAAAGAGCTTAGTAAACTTGAAAGCACTGTCCATATGGGTGCTTTATGTGCCAGAAACTACATTATTGCCTTATTTAATCTTCAGAACAGCTCTGTGAGGTAAACACAAATATCTCCAGTTTAGAGATCACCATACTGAACTTTTCCAGCGGTTTCAGGTCTGTCGGGTTCTAAAGCCACCATACACTATCTTTCTTCTGCAGACGTAACAATTCAAAGAGGGAACTAGTAATTGAATTAAAATTCTATTAATGCAAATACAAATTAAAAATAACCTCACTCATCAGTACACATAGCCAAAAACATCATATTTAAATAATACCTTGGTTAGGCTTTGCATCCTGGACCTATTTGCCCGACTCTTTCTACAAATTAATTATAAAACGACTTGAGAAATCAAATGGCCTCAGGTTTAAATGCCACACACACAGTCAAACAGCTGATAAACAATCCGTACTTCCGTGTCACTTCCCATTGGCCCATGAAGGGGAGGTGCATACAAAGCTGACACTCACTGGCTAGAATGGCCATTTTTCTCATCTGCAAGCCCTGTCCGAAGGCTGCGACCTAACACACCCGGATCGCAACAACAACAGGAGTCCTGTGCAATGCCCGGGGTGACCAAAAAGCCCTCGAGGTAGCCACAGTCCTGATCCTAGTGACAAATGGGGGCATATGTCTACATCCGGGTCGGCGGAGGGCTCAATTCATCTGGCCTGGGGGGAAATGAGTATTAATTTGTTTACACAGACGTAAACACAGTCCAAAACGCATCAGCACGTTGACTCAAACGCCCGCAACGCCTGGGCAAAGGCAATTTGGTTAACGGGGAAGCGAACAGACGGAGACGCCTGGAGACCCAGGTGCCACAACCCGGTTAATCGCGGTGCAAATAAGGGCAAGTCCCCTCCCCTTTTCCGTGTGGTCTTGACAACGACACTAGTTCATTCTACTAACAAGGCGGGCGGGGGGTCAGATGGGCCACACACACCCATTTTCCTCAACGGGACCCCAGCGCGATCTCAGCCTTGCTGTGCTACTTTAGGGCAAGACGCGTTCCCCATTCGGAAGCCGCAGGGAAGCGCGGCGAGAGCGGGTTAGCCCTCGGAGCGGCTAAGAGCCTCGGAATAGCGCAGAGGGAGTCCCCACCCCTCTCGGGGCTGGGAGCCCGCAACCCGCCCGAGGGTCTCTCGAGGCGCGCGACGCGGCTCGGAAGGCACCGGTTCACGCCAACTAGGCCGGAAGCGCCCCTCCGCCCGCCAGCGCACCTCCAGCGTGTAGCTTTCGCTCATGCTGCGGTAGCTGTCCCAGGCCTCGGCCCGCGCCGCCTCGTCCATGTTGAGGCGGCTGCACAGCTCGTCGAACCGCTGCTGGATCTGAGGGGTGGGCGACTCGGCAGGCGGCGCGGCGTCTTCCGCCTCGCCGTCGTCCTCCTCCTCCTCATCCGAGGCTGCCGCCGCCGGAGGGGGAGGCGAGGGCGGTGGCGACTGGTCACCTCCCGACGGCATAGCGCACCTCTGGGCAGCCGGACCTCAGGTGAGGTGAGGGCCCGGGCCCGCAGCCATTCAACCGGCGAAGCGCCCGCCCGTCCGCCGCCCGCACCGCGCCTGCGCCGCCGCAAACGACGCTGACCTCCTGCAGGCACCCGTAGTCTTGAGCACGGCCTGCTGGGAAACGTAGTCCAGGCCGGCGGTTCAAGGGGGCCAAAAATCATGTTTAAAAAAATTAGCTCCCCTAGTTTCACCAGGGGTGAAATAAAAGCACCTTCCCCGCATTTTAAACACGTACCTCCCCATCGTGAGAACATTCAACAGGGCTGTACTGACGAGAAAATGTCCAAAAGACACTGACGTGTGAAGGTTTCGTATCCAGGCTGTTCCCAGAAGTAAAACTTCCTCATTGCCTGGATATCCTTATCTAAAAAATAAGGATAATAGCAAGGGCCTGTCTGTGTACGTTCACGAAACTGCCTTTGCAAAAATCCTAACAGTGAGAAAGTTATGACAGTGCAAGGGATCTGACCTAATGACTCCACGCTTCTCACTTCCGAGCTGCCATTGTTCATTCCTGGGCGAAGACCGAACTAACTACAGGAGGAATTTAATTTCTAGTTTCACTTTGAAACAAAGATTGTAACAGCCCTTTCCAAAAACAAACCCCATTCTTGCCTGGGGATCAGTCTGCCTTTGTAGAACTAACAAATTAGCCACAAGATTAGAAATTATGATTTAGGAGTCTTGCAGCCAGAAGCTACAAGATTCCTGACCTCCCCAATTGCTCTCAGGAATAACATCACTATTGTAAAACCTAAGATTGGTGCTGGAGATACTTTTCAGACCGCGCATTCCGATGCACGAGCTGGCGCCACTCAGACCATAATCTGGCTCAACAAGTTCTGCAATCCCACTCAGTAACGGAAGACAGCAAGAGCCCACTTCAACCCCCTATGATTTCACCTCCCACCTGACAAATTAGCATTCGCCAATCCCTGGCCCCCTACCCGCCAAGTCATTCTTTAAAAACCCCAGTCTCCGAATTTTCTGGTAGGCTGATTTGAATAACCAAACTCCTGTCTGCCGTTCAGCTGGCTCTGCGTGAATTAAACTTTTTTTTTTTTTTTGAGACAGAGTCTGGCTCTGTTGCCCAGGCTGGAGTGTAGTGACACGATCTCGGCTCACTGCAACCTCCGCCTCCTGGGTTCAAGCGATTCTCCTGCCTCAGCCTCCTGAGTATCTGGGATTACAGGTGTGTGCCACCACACCCAGCTAATTTTTGTATTTTCAGTACAGACAGGGTTTCACCATGTTGGCCAGGCTGGTCTCGAACTCCTGACCTCAAGTGATCCACCCACCTCGGCCTCCCAAAGTTCTGGGATTACAGGCGTGAGCCACCGTGCCCGGCCAATTCATTTTATTTCCAATTCTCCTTTATTTTAATTTTTTAAATTGCCAATCCTTGATTTATAAATGGGCTTGATATAAAACATTTTCCAGATTGAGGAGCAATCTGAGGATTGAGCAATTTGAAGATTCAGAAGGCATTACTGTTTTGCTATTTTTGTTTTGCTTGGTGGGGTATGTAAACTGACAGAGGGAAAAGTGCTGGGACAAAAGTAGGGGCTTATGGAAGGTATAATGACAGGCGGGAGGGCAGGAAATGGAACTCTGAAGATAGGAGAAAATCAGGTAGACAGGTAACAGGATATTTCAGGAACAATTTTGAGACAATGAAACCCTCTTAAGAAAACCTTATTAAAATTCACAGTAATCAGCAATGCTTTTGGAGTTGGCTAAGTGATGAGTCTCAAGGTGACTATGGGGCAAGAACAGAAGTTGAACACAAATGGTTTAGAAGTATCTTAAGTATATAGGCTGGGTGTTGTGGATCACACCTGTAAACCCAGCACTTTGGGAGGCCAAGGTGGGAGGACTGCTTGAGTACAGGAGTTCAAGACCAGCCTGGGCGACATGGTGAAACCCTGTCTCTACAAAAAATAGAAATATTAACCCAGAGTGGTGGTACACTCCTGTAGTCCTAGCTGCTTGGGAGACTGAGGTGGGAGGAACGCCTAAGCCTGTGGAGTCTGCAGTGAACTGTGACCATGCCACTACAGCTTGGGCAACAGAGTGAGACCCTGTCTCAAAAAAATAATAATAATAATAAATAATTTGGCAAGGCGCGGTGGCTCACGCCTGTAATCCCTACACTTTGGGAGGCCAAGGCGGGCAGATCACTTAAGGTTAGGAGTTTAAGACCAGCCTGGCAAACATTGTGAAACCCCATTTCTACTAAAAATACAAAAAATTAGCCAGGAGTGGTGGCTGGTGCCAGTAATCCCAGCTACTCAGGAGGCTGAGGCAGGAGAATTGCTGGAACCCAGGAGGCAAAGGCTGCAGTTAGCTGGGATCATGCCACTGCACTCCAGCCTGGGCGACAGAGCAACTCCATCTCAATAAATAAATAAATTAATAAATAATAAGTGTATTAAAATCTTAGTATTTTACCTGTATATACACTGGGAATATTGATTTTAAAATAATGATATTTCTTCCTTTGGAAATCATTATCAACACTTTACTATGTCAAAGCAAATAAAGAGGCCATGAGCCTGATATCATCTGTCTCTGTAGCTGGAGCTTATATGTAAGCAAACCAGATTTCAGTGTAAACAGTAAGACAACAGTAAAACAAAACATAAGCTTAACCAATCAGAAACTGCCAACTAGCCTCTAATTAGGGATTTTCCCTTTTTTTTTTTTTTTTTGGTGACAGAGTCTTGCCTTGTCACGCAGGCTGGAGTGCAATGATGCAATCTCGGCTTACTGCAACCTCTGCCTCCCAGGTTCAAGTGATTCTCCTGCCTCAGCCTCCAGAGTGGCTGGGATTACAGGAGCCAACCACCACACCGGCTAATTTTTGTATTTTTAGTAGAGACGGGGTTTAAGCACATTGGCCAGGCTGGTCTTGAACTCCTGACCTCAAACGATCCAACCACCTCGGCCTTCCAAAGTGCTGGGATTACAGGCATGAGCCACCGGGCCCAGCCCTCACACCCAAATAAGGCAAACACCCAGCTGTAGCCAATCAAGTAACTGTTTTACTTTTCTATTAAAGCTTACTGCTCACCTGCAGGGTGAAGCGCTCTGAATATCTTCTTGTTTTAAGTGCTGCCCAATTCATGAATTGTTGTTTGCTTAAACTGTTAACTTGTCCAAAGTTTTTCTTTTAGCAACTAAGAGAAAAACTTAAATTGTTTTAACAATTAAAGTTTAACTTCAAACTGTTTAACTTAAACAAACGATGTGAAATTATCTTTACTATTTTAGTAAAAGTTAATGTAATTTAAATAATTATTGCAATGTAAGCAAAATTGGTGGCAATAAACCATCAAATATGTATTTTATTAAAATATCCTTTGCTTGTTAATACCAATGTTTTCAAAGCCTTTTGGGATGGGGGTGGGGTGGGATGGAGGTGTGAGTGTTACCTGAAAGGGGTCCCGATCCAGACCCCAAGAGAGGGTTCTTGGATCTCATGTAAGAAAGAATTCAGGGTGAGTCCACAGTGCAAAGCAAAAGAAAGTTTATTAAGAAAGTAAAGTGATGAGAGAACAGTTACTCCATAGAGAGTAGGATGTTCCTGAAAGTAGGAGGAGGAATGCATCCACCCTAGGTACAATACTTGTTTATAAATAGGATTTAAAAAGATCATGAGGAGATGTGCTCTGCTACAAGGGTTTGTGATAAAGGATTAATCTTCCTAATTACTATATTTTCCAAGAATTGATATTATCTTTAAAGCAAAATTAGGAATGCTTCTGTTCTCAAGATATCGGGATATCAGGACACTCCTAAGTCTGGGTCTGTTTAGTAAATGTTATCAATGTGTTCCCTTAACTATAAACATCTAGAGGTGAGGAATACCTAACTTTCTAGGAATGCAGCCCAGCCAGTCCCAGCCCCATTTTTCCTAGCCATCACTCAAGATGGAGTCACTCTGGTTTGGATGCCTCTGATATGGAGAAGTTAAATTTCCTTGAGGTTATTATTTGACTTATGAAGCTTAGTCATAAAATGCAAGAGGTCTTTCACCTGACTGCCACATGTGCTCTCTCTGTCTCTCATTCTCTCAGTCATTCTTCATTCACTCTTCGTACCCAGCCAACATACTGTGGGAAAGACCAGGTCACCTATTGTCAAAGATAAACAAAGCCGAACATTAGTTAAAGTGTGAAAAACAGATTTTACTCAGTAACTACTGACAGCAGGGGAAGAGCTGAGCTTCATTCCAACTTTTTTAGATGTGACTTGGCCTTTTAAAGAAAGAGTAAAGGAGGAGGGGGAGAGAGCAGAGCTTGAGTAAAAAATTACAAAAGGTGGGTCAATGTTAATGTCATTAGGCTAGTTGTGTCTACTAGCCAGCAACTATGAAAATCAGGCTACTGTCCCCTACACAGACTGGAAGACAGAACCCCTATTCTTCCTGATGATTTCAATGGGAGGGTGGGGGCAGGGAGCCCAGGATCATTCCAGAGAATTGACCCTAAGCTCCCAGAAGCAATGCAAAAATTTGATCCTCTCTCTCTCTCTCTCTTTTCTTTTGCTCATGAGATATGGTCATCCCTTAAGTGCAGAGGTTTGGAAGGAGCCTTTATGTGCCAAGAACTCTGCAGTTATCACCATGTGGATAGGACCCAAGGCCTCTGGCCCTCAGCTGTGTTTAATAAGCCAGTGTGGAAGCCGAAGCAGATCCTCCAGCCTTCAGTCAAATTGTCCTAGCTGATGTTGTATACAACAGAGATGAACCTTCCCACTGAGCCCTGCCCAACTGAAATCTGTGGGACAAAAAAAATGATGTTTGACATTAATGTTCCTTCAAAGAAAGAGATTTTAAGTCACAGCCATTTTTGATCGTGGAGGTTAACTGATTCTGTCTTAGTTCTTGAGCAAGATGCTAGGAGTTGAAATTGTAACTGTCCAGTGAGTTTTTCTGGCCTGCTGCCCAGACAGAGCCGATTTATCAAGATAGGGGAATTGCATTAGAGAAAGAGTTTAATACACGCACAGCCAGCTAAACGGGAGACCGGACTTGTATGACTCAAATCAGTCTCCTTGAAAATTTGGAGACCAGGGTTTTTTAAGGATAATTTGCTGGGCAGGGGAGGGGTCTAGGGAGTGGGAACACTGGTGGAGTTGGGGATGAAATCACAGGTAGTCTAAGCAGGTTCCTTCTGCTGTCTTCTGTTCCTGGCTGGGATTGCTGAACTGGTTGAGCCAGATTACCCATCTGGATAGTGCCAGCTGCTCCATCAGAATGCAGGGTCTAAAAATATCTCAAACACCAATCTTACGTTTTACAATAGTGATGTTATCCCTAAGAGCAATTGGGGAGGTTAGGAATCTTGTAGCCTCTGGCTGCAAGACCCCTAAATTGTAATTTCTAATCTTGTGGCTTATTTGTTAGTTCTATAAAGGTAGTCTTGTTTCCAGGCAAGGGGGGGGTTTGTTTCAGGAAAGAGCTGTTATTATTTTTGTTTCAAATTAAACTATAAACTAAATCCCTCTTATAGTTAGCTCGGCCTATGCCTAGGAATGAACAAGGGCAGTTTGGAGTTTAAAGACAAGATGAGATGGTTAGGTCAGATCTCTTTCACTGTCGTCATTTTCTCACTGTCATAATTTTTGCAAGATGGTTTCAAAATAAGAATCCTAGACGATGCTTACCCAACACTTCTTTCCCTTATCTTACCTCCTTGTCCTCCCAGAAGCAGGAATGGCTATCTTAATACACAAATCTCACCATGTCTTCCCCTACTTAGCTGGTTTCCTTGCTGCTCTTGGCAGAGTCTACCCCTTCCATACCATGAGTTCCCTCCCTCTTGCCCCTTCATCCTCACTGAAAATTGCCCTCCCACACTTCCCCCACCCCTTTTTCAGTCACCCTTTTCCAACAGTCAGGTACAACCTTAAATGTCTGTTATTTCTATTGAATATTCTCATGACACTTATTATAACCATAATAAATTATTTACATGTTTGACTGTTTCATGTCTATTTTCTTCCCTATGCTTTAAGTGCTATGAAATTATGAGAAGTGGCTGTTTGGTTCTGGGCTATAACTTCAGTGCCAAATATGGGGCCGAACATGGAGTTGACTCTCCATAATACTTGTTGAATAAGTGACTGATTATAATCAAGATATATCTTGTTCTTATTGAAGCCTCAGATTTTGTGGATGTAAAATTCTTACTCATGTTGTGATCTGATAGCACAACAGAATGTCAAAGAACGTATGTGTCAGTCATCTAAAAATAAATTTTTCCTTTACATTATAAAGACATCCCTGGTATCTGTGGGGGATTGGTTCCAGGACCCTAAGGATACCAAAATCCAAGGTTGCTCAAGTCTTATATAAAATAGCATAGTATTTGCATATAACCTACTCACATCCTCCCATGTACTTTAAATCATTTCTAGATTACTTGTAATACCTAATACAATGTAAATGCTGTGTAAATAGTTGTTATGCTGTATTTTTTTATTTGTATTTTATTTTTTTTGAGACAGAGTCTTACTCTGTCACCCAGGCTGGAGTGCAATGGTGCGATCTCCGCTCACTGCGACTTTCGCCTCCTGGGTTCAAGCGATTATCCTGCCTCAGCCTCCCAAGTAGCTGGGACTACAGGCACCCACCACCATGCCCAGTGTATTTTTAGTAGTGATAGGGTTTCACCATGTTGCCCAGGATGGTCTGAAACTCCTGAGCTCAAGTGATTGCCTGCCTCAGCCTCCCAAAGTGCTAGGATTACAGGCATGAACCACCACACCTGGCTTGTATTTTATATTTTAATTGTATTTAATTTTTTTTCCAAATATTTTTGGTCCATGATTGGTTGAATCTGTGGTTGTGCAACCCACAGATATGGAGGGCTGACTGTATATATCACCTTAAAATATATGGCATAATTGTGAAACCTCGCATAAACATTTTATATAATAAAACAAGTGGCCTACAAACTTTTTGGTCATGTTTCCCTAATGGAATTACCTCCTGGCATATTTTAACATCTAAAATTTTTCATTAAAGGTTTAATTAGGTGCAAAGGATGCAATATCCAGCATTGTAACTATAAACCTAAAACAAAACTGATCCTAAACTTTAAATATATCTAATGGGCTCTAAATATCACAACAGTTTAATACTATTATCCATTTTAAGATACATCAACAAAACTTTTAATAATTAGAAATTTTATGTCATTCCTTTTTCTCCTTTAATTCATATTTTCATTCTATTTCAGCAAAATTTTAACATATTTTGGATTTCAAAGTTATTTATTGACTTCTTTCAGATTTCCCTTCAGCAAAAATGTATGTTCAAATTAATTTTTTCAAGTCTCCTTCTGTTTATCTTTTCTGTCAGCTTGAGATATTGTTCATATGCAGCAAAATTCACCCAAAGTTTTATGAATGTTGATACTCATGGAACAACCACCGCAATCAACATATTGAACATTTTCATCACCCTAAGAGTTTTCTAGTGCTCCTTAATAGTAAACCTCTTCTGGCTGGGCGCAGTGGCTCACGCCTTTAATCCCAACACTTTGGGAGGCTGAGGCGGGCGGATCACATGGTCAGGCGATCAAAACCATCCTGGCTAACCTGTGAAACCCTGTCTCTTAATACTCAGCTTCCCGAGTAGCTGGGATTACAGGCATGTTCCACCACGTCTGGCTAATTTTTATATTTTTAGTAGAAATGGAGTTTCACCATGTTGGGCTGGTCTTGAACTCTGCACCTCAGGTGATCCGCCCACCGTGGCCTCCCAAAGTTCTGGGATTACAGGTGTGAGCCACCGCACCTGGCCGATTGGTGGCTTTTTAAGAAGAGAGTGATAACTCGTTCTTTCTCCACACGTGTGCAGAGGAAGGGCCATGTGAGGGCACAGTGAGAAGGCAAGAAGAGAGGCCTCCCCAGAAACCAAACCAGGCTGGCACCTTAATCTTGGACTTTCCAACCTCCAGATCTGTGAAAAAATAATGTGTTTTTTAAGCCACCCAGTCTATGGTATTTTACTGTGGCAGGCCAACAAGACTAAAACAGAGTAGTATTGCCATGTCGTATGGTAAGTCTATGTCAAACTTTTTTTAAAAACTGCCAAACTTTTTTTTGAGACAGAGTCTTGCTCTGTCACCCAGGCTGGAGTGCAGTGGCATGATCTCGGGTCACTGCAACCTCCACCTTCCAGGTTCAAGTGATTCCCATGCCTCAGCCTCCCAAGTAGCTGGGATTACAGGTGTGTGCCACCACACCCAGCTAATTTTTGTATTTTTAGTAGAGATGGGGTTTCACCATGTTGGCTAGGCTGGTCTTAAACGCCTGACCTCAAGTGATCTGCTCACCTCAGCCTCCCAAAGCACTGGGACTACAGGCATGAGACATCACACGCTCGGCCCCAGTCTTTTTTTTTTTTCAAAGTGGCTCTACCTTTTGGCATTCCCACTTAACATGAAATTTAAATTCATTCCCTGTGACCATGAAACTGTATGTGTTATTCTCTCTCAGACTGAGTTATCAGATAACTATTATTAAAACTATGCCTTCAACTGTGTTTGCAATTTTTTTATGTGTCTCCCACAGATATATTTTTTTAAAAGATGGGTTGCTACCAGCATAAACTGTAGTTTGTTAAAGCGAACCAAATATGGCCTGAAAAGGACTCTGTACTTCTATATTTGAGTTGTTGTGGACAAACTGCAAACTAGACTAATAGATAGACAAGACTGAAAACCTAATTTAGGAGTATGTGCCTGGAACAACAGCTGAGTCTTGGCTAATCCCAGCAGCTCTACTTCAATCATTCATACACTGCTGAGTGTTCAAACTGTGAGTGCAGTGGCACAATCTCGGCTCACTGCAAGCTCCACCTCCCGGGTTTACACCATTCTCCTGCCTCAGCCTTCTGAGTAGCTGGGACTACAGGCACCCACCACCAAGCCTGGCTAATTTTTTGTATTTTTATTAGAGACGGGGTTTCACCATGTTAGCCAGGATGGTCTCTATCTCCTGTCCTCATGATCCGCCCGCCTCAGCCTCCCAAAGTGCTGGGATTACAGGCGTGAGCCATTGCGCCCAGTCCAAACTGTGTTTAAATAAGGCAAATGCTGAGCTGTAACCAATCCAGCTGTTCTGTACCTCACTTCCCATTTCCGTGCATCATTTTCCTTTTTTTACCTATAAATCTTCTTCCCCCATGTGGCTTTGCTGGAGTCTCTGAATCTGCTGTGATTCCGGGGGCTGCCTGATTCATGAAGCATTCATTGCTGAATTAAACTCTTTTAAATTTAATTTGGCTGAAGTTTTTCTTTCATCGGATGGTGCCAGAAGTGGGATCTGAAATAGAGTTTCTAGGGACCCCCAGGAGGGCTCTTTTCACATTAGTGGCCTGGTTCAATCCCTAGCTTATGGGATAAGCCTTTCTGATTCATATTTGGGTGACCTTTGCCATTTTTTAGTTCTCTTCCCCTCCATAAACTGTCTTGATTTTTCCTTTCTCAGAGCACCTATGAGGTTACTTTTGGTAAAGTTTAAAAGCCAGAAATACTGGCCATTTTGTCTGGCTAAAGTCAAGTAATAACAAATTTTAAAAGAACTTTATTAAATAGTGCTATGGTTAAAAGTCAGCTTAATTAAAAGTAGATATTCAAGATCTAACAGCTTGGGACACCTTGGGAAAAACAGGAGGCACTAGAGACCCTTTCTGGGCTCTGTTCTTCCAAGGACTCCACCCTAAAGCCAATAACCAATTAAAAAACTTAAAAACTGGCAAATAAAAATCTTACAACTACTGTAGCAATCTTCTTCTGTCTGTGTAGTTATATATGTGTTGTGTGTGTAATGTTTATATAAAAGCTAATTAATTGGCTTAAGCAAAAATAAGCACTTAAATGTTTTAAAAGAAAAATAAAAATGTTAATGCCTTTTAGTTCATGTAACTTTAGCAATCTTTAGGAAATAAAAATAGCTTTAAAGATTATTAATAAAATAAGAACATTAATCTAAATTATGCAGATCAGATATTAGGTGTGCTAAATGCTTTAAGGTCATAAACTTCTTTAACTTTAAAAAATCATTCAATTTATTTTGGAGATATTAAATTCTAAATAAGGCCTGGGGATATATGAAATTAGCCATACCTCCTAACTATGCAAAGAAGGTTATAAAGAAAATAAATTTTATAGAAGAAAGGATCTGGTATGGTAAATTCTTGTCCTAAAGTAAAATGACTGGTTGTTTAAAAAGAGGGATATTTAGGACATGTCAGAAAGTCCAAGCATGTCATAGATGTTCTGTATAAGTTGTGAAAGGATTCATAGAAGAAAAATTTATGCACCAAAAGTGAAAGTTGCTAAGAATTAACATTATAACATGTAATTAAGACTACTAAAGGTATAGGTTGGCCAGGTTCAGTGGCTTACATCTGTAATCCAAGCACTTTGGGAGGCTGAGGTGGGAGGATCACTTGAGGTCAGGAGTTCAAGACCAGCCTGGCCAACGTGGTGAAACCCCCTCTCTACTAAAAATACAAAATTAGCCAGTGTGGTGATGGGCTCCTGTAATCCCAGCCACTCTGGACGCTGAGGCAGGAGGATCACTTGAACCCAGGAGGTGGAGGTTGCAGTGAGTCAAGATCGCACCACTGCACTCCGGCCTGGGTGAAAGAGCGAGACCCTATCTCAAAAAAAAAAAAATAGGTTTACATGCAAGGTGTGTGAGGAGAATAAAATGTTTTTTGTAAGAGATTATTAAAAGGCATGGGAATGTAAATTGTTTCCTAGTTTAGAGGGTTAAAGGATTGCTTTAAATGAAATAAAGCTATAGGCTTAAACAAGTTGTGGAAGGTTTGTAAAAATTAACCTTGTAAAGGAAATTCTGGCTGAGTATGGTGGCTCATGCCTGTAATCCCAGCACTTTGGGAGGCCAAGGCAGGCATATCACTTGAGGTCAGGAGTTTACAAACAGCCTGGCCAACATGGTGAAACCCTGTCTCTACTAAAAATACAAAAATTATCTAGGCATGGTGGTGCACACCTGTTGTCCAAACTACTCAGGAGGCTGAGGCAGGAGAATCACTTGGACCCAGGAGGCAGAGGTTGTTAAGCTGAGATCACACCACTGTACTCCAGCCTGGGTGACAAGAGTGAAACTCTGCCTCCAAAAAAAAAAAAAAAAAAAAAAAAGAAGGAAAGAAAAGAAAGAAATTCTATGTGTGAAAATATTGACTAAATTTAAAATGGTATTATTCGATTTTTCCATAAACTGAACATCCAAATAAAAGTACAACAAGGTTTTCTTAAAGCACTAATCTGCTCTTTAACAAAAATTTGTAAAGAGTTATAAAAGGTTTATGAAAATCTTGCCTTATGGCCAAACTGATTAAGATTGGATAGATTTGTCTATACAATTTTACTAAAAATTGGGGTTGACATTAATAGTCCACTAATGCAAATGTGAAATTTGTCTTTCTCTCTTGAACAAGATTTTCATGTTATATTAAAAGTAAGATAATCAATTTTTTTGTTTGTCTTTTAAATGCTCCACCAAAAAAAAAAAAAAAAAAAGGAAAGGAAAGACAAAGTACAGATTGTTTACAAAACTAATCCTTCCCTTTATTAATGAGTAAAAGTTTTTGCCTTTTAAAAATTTTTGAGTCATTAGTTTGGCTAAATGAATGACTTATGGTGACCTGGAATTCTTGTTCATAATATCAAGTGTTTTAAACTTTTATCATACTTAATATGCTTCCCAAAATCAAGTTTCAGCTTCAAAATGGTCTTTTCTAACCTTTAACTTTGGAATGCTACAGAGGGCCCCTGAAGCATCCAAAAGACAGGTAAACAGAATTATTTGACATGTTAGGTTACATGGGAAGCTTTGTCAAAATAAAAATAATGTTTAATCTTCAGGTTATATTTTAGTAAATGATATTAATATATGTTCCAAAATTGTATGAAATTTCTAAAATTCTAGTATGTCTAAGCATATGCTATCAATTATAATTATTGTTATTATGTAAAGTTATTGTACACCACAGAAATAACCAAATTTCCTTGTATAAAACTGCTAACCTAAATAGAAAAAATTAATTAAATACCAAGAAAATACTTTGCCAGATTTTCATGTTAAACCAGCTGATATTGAAATTGTTTAGACATACAATTTAAACTTCACTGTCTAAGTCAAATTACCTATAATAACTCATTAGTTATTAGTGCTATGCACCTAATTTGGGGAAACAACTGGTATTCAAGAGGACCTAAGTTGAATGTTAAGCATGGATTCATGGAGAACCAGGGTGGCTGCCTTGTCCTTCCTGAGTCCTTAAAGCTTTTTGTTATTGAGGGTCCTGCATTCCATGACTCATGATGGAAAAAATAAAATAATCCCAGTTAAATATATTAATGTGGTGACTTATAAAATGTAAAAATATTTTAAAACCAATGTTTGGTTCCATATTCCTGGGAAGACAATAAAACCACTTGGTACATTTGGCTACCTGATGGGTCATTTAAACATTTATTAAGGAATTTCATTCAGTTGTCATTTTTAATGCATGTTTTAGGTTATAAAAATTATTATGCCACAGTATATTTTAATCAGGTAAAGAAAGATTTTTTATGGTTCACTGAGGACAATCAACCCCTTCACAATCTAGAACTTGAAGACTGGATCTTCTGAGGACATCAGAGAAAGGCTGTCCTTGCCATCCACATTGCAACAAAATTTTGACACCTTGAAACCTGGGTTCATAATCTTACAACTGAGAAGAGTCCGTCCACACTCTTAGAAGTATACACCCATTGGAACCCTTAAGGTAAAACTAACCAGGAAAATTTCTCTCCAAAGGAAGATGGCATGCTTGATGTGAACAGCTTTTCCCAAGGTCACGGATCCAGACTGCCACTATCATAATGAGAGGCGACAACATGCTAGCAGCCCTCGCTGGCTCTCGGCGCCTCCTTGGCCTCGGCGTCCGCTCTGGCCACTCTCGAGGAGCCCTTCAGCCTGTCCCTGCCCTGTGGGCGCCCCTCTCTGGGGCTGGCTGAGGCCAGAGGCGGCTCCCTCTGCTGGCCGGGAGGTGTGGAGGGAGAGGCATGGGCGGGAGCCGGGGCTGCGCGCAGGGTTCGTTGGCCGGCGCGGGTTCCTGGTGGGGGCAGGCTCGGCAGGCCCCACACTCTGATCAAGCCAGCGCCTGCTAATTTCATACACAGGGAAATGCAGGCAATCGGGAATAAAAAATAAATAAATAAATAAATAAGTACATAAAAACTGCCCTTAGCCCTTGTGTCATTATAAACAATTATTGTGGCTGGGTGCAGTGGCTCACACCTATAATCCTACACTTTGGGAGGTCAAGGCGGGTGGATCACTTGAGGTCAGGAGTTCAAGACCAGCCTGGCTAACATGGCAAAACCCCATCTCTACTAAAAATACAAAAATTAGCTGGGTGTGGTGGCGCATGCCTGTAATCCCAGCTACTCTGGAGGCTGAGAAAGGAGAATCGCTTGAACCCAGGAGGCGGAGGTTGCAGTGAGCCAAGATCGCGTCACTGCACTCCAGCCTGGGAGACAGAGCGAGACTCTGTCTCAAACAAACAAACAAAACAATTATGGTCAGGTGAGGTGGCTCACGCCTGTAATCCTAGCACTTTGGGAGGCCGAGGCAGGCAGATCACGAGGTCAAGTTAGAGACCATCCTGGCCAACATGGTGAAACCCCGTCTCTACCAAAAATACAAAAATTAGCTGGGCATGGTGGCCCGCGCCTGTAGTCCGAGCTACTCAGGAGGCTGAGGCATGAGAATCGCTTGAACCCGGAAGGCGGAGGTTACAGTGAGCCAAGATTGCACCACTGCATTCCAGCCTGGTGACAGACCAAGACTCCATCTCAAACAAACACAAAAACAAAAAAAAATTATTGCCTTATGGTGCCTACAAGGATGTTGGAGGGGTGTGGTATTACGGTATGGTATTATCTACCCTCAACTGCTTTGTAGCACTGAGGTTTTAGACATTGATATAGCTGAATATTTGTCCCCACCCAAATCTCATGTCTAATGTAATCCCCAATGTTAGGGGTGGGACCTGGTGGGAGGTGAAGTCTGATCGGGTCGGAGCCCTCATGGCTTGGTGCTGTCCTGCAGATGGTGAGTGTGTTGTCATGAGATCTGGTCAATTAAAAGCACGTGGCTCCTCACCCCCTCTCTCTTGCTCCTGTTCTAGCAATGTGATGTGCCTGCTTGCACTTCACCTCTGCCATGCTTAAAAGTTCCTGGAGGCCTCCCCAGAATCCTAGCAGACACCACCATGCTTGTGTTACAGGAAAGGGATTCTGATCCCTTTAGACATACAATTTAAACTTCACGCTCTAAGTCAAATTACCTAAAATAACCCATTGTCAGGATCTCTTACAAGAAAGAATTTGGGGAGAGTCCATGGAGTAAAGTGAAAGTAGGTTTATTAAGAAGGTAAAGGAATAGGCTGGGCACTGTAGCTCACACCTGTAATCCCAGCACTTTGGGAGGCTGAGGCGGGCAGATCACCTGAGGTCAGGAGTTTGAGACCAGCCTGGCCAACATGGTGAAACCCCACCTCTACTAAAAATACAAAAATTAGCCAGGTGTGGTGGTGGCTGCCTGTACTCCCAGCTACTCTGGTGGCTGAGGCAGGAGAATCACTTGAACCTGGGAGGTGGAGGTTGCAGTGAGCCAAGATGGGGCCACTGCACTCCAGCCTGGGTCACAGAGCGGGACTCTGTCCCCTGCAAAAAAAAGAAAAAAAGAAAGTAAAGGAATGAAAGAAAAGAATGGCTTCTCCACAGGCAGAAAAACAGCACGGGCTGTTTAGCTACTTATACTTATTGTTACTTCCAGATTATATGCTAAACAAAGGGTGGATTATTCATGAGTTTTCTGGGAAAGGGGTGGGCAATTCCCAGAACTGAGGGTTCCTCCCCTTTTTAGACCATATAGGGTAACTTCCTGACATTGCTGTGGCATTTGTAAACTGTCATGGCACTGGTGGGAGTATCTTTAGCATGCTAATAAATTATAATTAGCATATAATGAGCAGTGAGGACGACTAAAGGTTATTTTCATAGCCATCTTGGTTTTGTTGGGTTTTGGCTGGCTTCTTTACTGCAACATGTTTTGTCAGCAAGGTCTCTGTGACCTGTATCTTCTGCTGACCTATCTCATCCTGTGATTTAGAATGCCTCACCTCCTGGGAATGCAGCCCAGTAGGTTTCAGCCTTATTTTACCCAACCCCTATTCAAGATGGAGTTGCTCTGGCTGTAACGCCTCTGGTACTGGTACAGCCTGCAGAACTGTGAGCCAATTAAACCTCTTTTTTTTTTTTTTGAGACAGAGTCTTGCTCTGTTGCCCAGGCTGGAGTGCAATGGCACAATCTCAGCTCACTGCAACCTCCACCTCCTGGGTTCAAGCGATTCTCCTGCCTCAGCCTCCCAAGTAGCTGGGATTACAGGTGCCTGCCACTAGGCTGGCTAATTTTTTTTTTTGTATTTTTTTTTAGTACAGACAGGGTTTCACCATGTTAGTCAGGCTGATCTCAAACTCCTGACCTCAGGTGATCCACCCGCCTAGGCTTCCCAAAGTGCTGGGATTACAGGTGTGAGTCACTGTACCCTGCCCTAAACCTGTTTTTACAAATTATTCAGTCTCAGGTTTTTGTTGTTGTTGTTGTTGTTTTGAGACAGAATCTCACTCTGTCACCCAGGCTGGAGTTCAGTGGTGCGATCTTGGCACACTGCAACCTCTGCTTCCTGGATTCAAGCGATTCTCCTGCCTCAGCCTCCCAAGTAGCTGGGATTACAGGCATGCACCACCAGGCCTGGCTAATTTTTTTTTGTATTTTTAGTAGAGATGGGGTTTCACCATGTTGGCCAGACTGGTCTCGAACTCCTGACTTCAAGTGATCCACCACCTTGGCTTCCCAAAGACTGGGATTACAGGCGTGAGCCACTATGCCCAGCCTCAGGTGTTTGTTTTTACAGCAACACACAAATGGCCTAACACAGACACTTTTACCTATTGTTGTCTTCCTTCTTGCATTCAAGCTGTAAGATGTTTCTTTTCCCTGGGCTCACCATATGATCTCTTGGTAACACTTTTTTTTCTGTCTTTTATTGTGGGGAGGGCTACTTGCAAACAGAGTAAGTAAAGTGTCTGGGAATATGTATTAAGTTAAGGACGAATAGGACATGAGTAGCCAGTGCAGTGGCTCATGCCTGTACTCCCAAAACATTGGGAGGCTGAGGTGGGAGGATCACCCAAGTCCAGGAGGTTGAAACCAGTCTGGGCGACATTGCAAGACCCCATCTCTACAAAAAATTTAAAAAATTTGCCAAGCGTTCTGGTGCATGCTTGCGGTCCCAGGTACTTGGGAGGCTGAGGCAAGAGGACTGCTTGAGGCCAGGGGTTCAAGTCTGCAGTGAGCTATGATTGCACCACTGCACTCCAGCCTGGGCAACAGAGGGAGACCCTGATTTAAAAAAAAAAAAAGGCCATGGGTGAGGGCATTGCCTTGAGTAGAAGGCATGAACATTAATGATTGAGTTTAAGAGGTTTGGTTCTTGGAGTCTGATTAGTCATTTATTCATTCATTTAGCCGGAAAGCCTGCTGTCCATCCATTAAAACATTCAACAAATGTTTAGTAAGTGCCTACTATATGTCAAATACTTTGCCAGACGCAGGATATAGTAGTAAATGAGACAAGCATGGTCCCTGCCCTTATACAGCTGTGATCTCATGGGGAAAACAGACCTAGAACAAGAATTGGCAAATGTGAATACGACATATCATAAAAGCGAAACTTCAGGGAGCTATAGGAGTGCATCACAGAAGACCTTAACCATGTGTGTGTGTTGGAGAGACAGAAAGAGGGAGAGAGAGGAGAGAGAGAAGGAGAGAGAGAGAGAGGAGTGAGGTGGGGGTGATTGGGTAGGTAGGAGGGGACAAAGGTTTTTCTTTCTTGCCCTTCATTTCCTTGGGGAGGAATCTGGAAGTTATAGCTAAAGGAAGGGGAGGAGGATTTGTTTCGGGTAGAGGAACATGCTTATTATGCAAAGACCCTGAATCAGGGAAAAGCATGGCTGGTTCAGGGAGTTAAATGTATGTGAACGTGGTTTAAGTGTAAAAAGTGAAAGGAAAAAGGCACAAGATGTGGGTAGAGATGAAGTCAAAGGCCTGGGGAAAATATCGGCCTTGATTCCAAATATGATTAGAAGCCACTTAAGGTTTTAGGCTAAGGAGGGCAGTAACATTCTTCTCTCCCAAGAACTGAGAATAGTTGAGCAACTAAATAGTTGCTCAACTGATGAGGCTAAATACCGGGCTTGACTGACTGACTGAACTCCAAGCAGAGATGGGGCTTTTCTCTCTGCGTATTTTCCCTCCCCGCCCAGCCTGCATTTCCAGTAACATACTGATTTGTATTTGTATCATGAAACAAAAGTGGTTTGTAAGCAGCTGTTCTTTCCTTTTACACACAATGCTAGCTCCTACTTACATTCCTAACTGAATAATGTCTAAAGAGGTACTTAAACTGACATAAAATGCAGGTGATCTTATGACCAAATGCTTAGTGCAAAAAACAAAAAAACAAAACAAAACAAAACAAACTTCGAATTGCAAGACGAGTCCCTCCAAATATAGAAAGTACCGGTATTTTAAGAGGTATGTTAACTAAAATGTGGCAACTAACGAGCAGAGCAGGAAGAACCTTTAAGTCTGAAACTTACAATAAGTCAATTTCATAGTTTCCTTGGTCCTTCCACAACAACCTCTGGGATCTGTTTTCCCTACAAGAGGTAACAATAGTAGCTATTTCAGAGCAGGAAAAAGCTTAGAGCAGTGCTAGAATAGGGTCATGGCTATATAAAGTTTAGCTACTTGTATACTGTAACAAACCTATAATTTTTTTTTTATTGATAGTCAGTAATAGATTTCTTTTGGAAAAGTAGCAGCCTCCTGTCTGGGGAACACCTGCAGTTCCCACTAAGTGAACATTGGTGTCTGCTAACCTTTGCCTGTATTTCTCTCAATAATATACTGTCAAGCTTTTCCTTGATTTAGCAATTTCATTCACTTTCTTTTTTTCCTTTCCCTTTTCCTGAGACAGAGTCCCGCTCTGTCGCCCAGTCTGGACTGCAGCAGCGCCATCATAGCTCACTGCCACCTCGACCCCCGGGGCTCAAGCAATCCTCCTCCATCAGCCTTCAGAGTAGCTGGGACTACCTGTGCGGCCCACCACGCCCGGCTAATCTTCGTGGTTTTTGTTTTTCCGTTAAGAGACCCGGTTCGGGCCAGGCCCGGTGACTCACGCCTGCAATCCCAGCACTTTGGGAGGCTGAGGCGGGAGGATCACCTGAGGTAGGGAGCTCCAGACCAGCCCGACCAACATGGAGAAACCCCGTCTCTACTAAAAAAAAAAAAAAAAAAAAAAAAAAAAATACAAAATTAGCCGTTCATGGTGGCTCATGCCTGTAATCCCAGCTACCCGGGAGGCTGAGCCAGGAGAATCACCTAAACCCGGGAAGCAGAGGTTGAGGTGACCCGAGATTGCGCCACTGCACTCTAGCCTGTGCAACAAAAGTGAAACTCCGTCTCAAACAAACAAACCAAAAAAAAAAAAAAAAAAAAAGAAAGAAAAGAAAAAAGAGACCGAGTTTCACCATGTTTCCCAGGCCAGTCTGGAACTCCTAGGCTCAAGCAATCCGTCGTGCTCGGCCATCCAGTCTTGGGATCACAAGCATGAGCCACCACGCCAGGCCGATCTATTCCTTTCCTACTAATAAACGGGCCGGGCGCGGTGGCTCACGCCTGCAATCACAGCACCCCGGGAGGCCGAGGCGGGCGGATCACCTGAGGTCGAGAGCTAGAGACCAGCCCGACCAACATGGAGAACCCTCGTCTCTACCAAAAAATAAAATAAAATAAAATACAAAATTAGCCGGGCATGGTGGCTCAGGCCTTTAATCCCAGCCACTGGAGAAGGTGAGGCAGGAGAACCACCCAAACCCGGGAGGCGGAGGCCATGGCGAGCCGAGACCGCGCCACTGCACTCCATGTTGGGCAACAAGCGCAAAACTCCACCTCAAAAAAGAAAAAAAAAAAGAGAGACTGGGTTTCACCATGTTGCCCAGGCCGGTCTGGAACTCCTAGGCTCCAGTGATCCTCCGTGCCTGGTCGTCCAAAGTCCTGGGATCACAAGCGTGAGCCACCAGGCCAGGCCGATTTATTCCTTTCTGATTAATAAATTAGGCCTGGCACAGTGACTCACACCTGCAATCCCAGTGTGTCCGGAATTGGTGGGTTCTTGGTCTCACTGACTTCAAGAATGAAGCCGCGGACGCTCACGGTGAGTGTTACCAGTTCCTAAAGATGGTGTGTCCTGAGTTTGTTCTTTCAGATGTTCAGATGTGACCAGAGTTTCTTCCTTCTGGCGGGTTCGTGGGCTCACTGACTTCAGGAGTTAAGCCGCAGACTTTCGCAGTGATTATCAGAGCTCATACAGGCTGTGCGGACCCAAAGAGTGAGCAGCAGCAAGATTTATGACAAAGAGCACAAAAGAAGAGAGTTTCCACATTTTGGAAGGGGATCCAAGCGGGTTGCCGCTGCTGCCTCAGTGGCCTGCTTTTATTCCTTTATCTGGCCCCACCCACATCCTACTGATTAGTCCATTTTACAGAGAGCTGATTGGTCCGTTTTACAGACAGCTGATTGGTCTGTTTTGGCAGAGCGCTGATTGGTGCATTTACAAACCTTTAGCTAGACACAAAAGTTCTCCAAGCCATTACCTAGACACAGAGTGCTGATTGGTGCATTTACAAACCTTTAGCTAGACACAGAGTGCTGATTAGTGCGTTTACAAACCTTTAGCTCGACAGAAAAGTTATCCAGGTCCCCACCAGACCCAGAAGCCCAGCCGCTTCACCTCTCAATGGCACTCGCTACAGGACTTTGTGGCACCTAGCCCGGCACTCCAGCAGCTCAGAGGGAGCTTGTCCATGATCAAGCCCAGCCGAGCGCAGCCCGGGCTCCCGCCAGTGCCCTTACCTCCACATCTCCTCCCTAGCAGAGGGAGCCGGCTGGGGCCTCGGCCAGCCCCAGAGAGGGGCCCCCACAGCACAGTGGCGGGCTGAAGGGCTCCTCGAGCTCGGCCAGAGCGGACACCCAGGCTGAGGAAGCACTGAGAGTGAGCGAGCACTACTAGCACATTATCACCTCTCACCAGCACCCCGGGGAGGTCGAGGCGGGCAGATCACCTGAAGTCGGGAGTTTGAGACCAGCCTGACCAACATGGAGAAACCCCGTCTCTAACAACAACAACAAAAAATTAGCAGGGCATGGTGGCTCACGCCTGCAATCCAAGCACCCTGGGAGGCCGAGGGGGGCAGCTCATCTGAGGTCAGCAGTTTGAGACCAGCCTGACCAACATGGAGAAACCCCGTCTCTACCAAAAAAAAAAAAAAAAAAAAAAAAGAAATACAAAATTAGCTAGGAATGGTGACTCATGCCTGCGATCCCAGCCACTCAGGAGGCTGAGGCAGGAGAACCACCCAAACCCGGGAGGAAGAGGCTGTGGCAAGTGGAGACCACGCCACTACTGCACTCTAGCCTGGGCAACAAGAGCGAAACTCCGCCACAGACACACACACACACACACACACACACACACACACACGAGAGAGAGACCGGGTTTCACCATGTTGCCCAGGCGAGATGGAGTCTTGCTCTGTCGCCCAGGCTGGAGGGCAATGGTGCCATCTCGGCTCACAGCAACCTCTGCCTCCTGGGTTCAAGTGATTCTCTTGCCTCAGCCTCCCGAGTAGCTGGGACTGCAGGTGTGTGCCACCATGCCCGGCCAATTTTTTCTTTTGTTTTCCAGTAGAGATGGGGTTTCGCCATATTGGCAAGGCTGCTCTCGAATTCCCGACCTCAGACAACTCACCCGCCTCAGCCTCCCAAAGTGCTGGGATTACTGAGAGCCACCGCACCCAGTCTTTATCTTTCTTTTCTCCTCCAAATCTCTGGCAACAATGATCTTTATAGTTTGCCTTTTCCAGAATATCATATAAATGGAATCAGTCATTCCAATTGATGTATGTAGGTTTTACAAACTTCCTTGTTTCACCTAGAAATATGCATTTGAGATTCATCCATGTTTTGCATGATGCTCCTTTTTGTTAATGACTAGTATTCTTTTGTAGAAATGTACTGCAGTTTGTTTACACATTCACTTATTGAAGAACATCTTATTTGCTTCCAGTTTTGGGTGAATATGAATATGGCTGCTATAAACATTTGTGTACAGGTTTTGTGCGCAGGTAAGTTTTCAAATCAGTATGCAAATACCTAGGAACACTCTACTGTTGGATCATGTGATGAGACTATGTTTTACTTTGTAAGAAGTTGCCAAACTGCTGTCCTAAGTGGTTGTACTATTTTGCTTTCCCACAAGCAATACATGAGAGTTTCCAGCACCCCACAGATTAACTATTAATAGCAATTGCAATTTTCCTGATTTTGGATTTTAGCAATTTTGATAGGTGTGTAGTAGTATCTTCATTGTTGATTTAATTTGAATTTCCCAAAAAAATGATATTTAGCAAATTTTTATATACTGATTTGTTGTCTGTATTTTTTTTTTTTTTTTTTTTGAGACAGAGTCTCTCTCTGTGCCCCAGGCTGGAGTGCAGTGGTGCGATCACGGCTCACTGCAAGCTCCGCCTCCCAGGTTCACGCCATTCTCCTGCCTCAGCCTCCCAAGTAGCTGGGACTACAGGCGCCCGCTAACACGCCCGGCTAATTTTTTGTATTTTTAGTAGAGACGGAGTTTCACCGTGTTAGCCAGTATGGTCTCCATCTCCTGACTTCGTGATCCGCCCGCCTCGGCCTCCCAAAGTACTGGGATTACAGGCATGAACCACCGCGCCCAGCCTGTATATCTTTTTTGATGAAGTGTCTCTTCAGATATTTTGCCCACTTTAAAAATAAAATTTTTATTTTGAGATAAAATTTTGTAGATTCACATGAAGTTGTAGGAAATAGTACAGTGAGATCTTCTGTAGCCTTTATTGAGTTTCCCCCAATGGTAACACTTGTAAAACTATGGTACAATACCACAACTTGATATAAGTTGATGCAGTCAAGGTACAGAACATTTTGTCTTTGTAGGGAATTGCCAAACTCATCAATAATGTATGGGTGATCCAGTTTCTCCACATCCTCGCCAACATTTTATTGTTGCTATTTTTTATTGTGATAGGTAATGATATCTAATTGTCACTTTAATGCATTTACCTAAAGGCTAATGATGTGAAACATCTTTTCACATGGTTACCTGCCATCTGAATATCCTCTTAAGTGAAATATCTCTTCATGTCTTTTTCACATTTTCTAATTGGATTATTTATTTGTCTGCTGAGGTTTTAGAATTTGTTATATGTTCTATACATGAGTTCTTTTGTGAATATTGGCTTGCAAATATTTTTAGTGGTCTGTAATTATTTTTATTCCTATTCATAGTCTTTCACAGAGCAAACACTTTTAATTTTGATGGAGTCCAACTTGCCATTTTCCCTTCAATGGTTCATGCTTTTGGTGTAAAATAAGAGGGCTATTTACTTAGCCCTAGATGCAGTTTTTCTCCTGTTTTTTTCTGAAGTTTGGTAGTTTTAGTTTTGCATTTAAGTACATAATCCATTTTTTAGTTAATTTTTGTAAAAATGTGAAGTTCAGGCTGAGGTTCAATTTTTTGGCCTATGGATGTCCAGTTGCACCATCACCATTTACTGAAAAAGCTATTCTTCCTCTATTGAGCTGCTTTTGCAACTTTGTCAAAGATCAACTGGTTTTTGCTCATTTATAATTAGGTTGCTTAATTTCTTACTGTTGAATTTTAAGAGTCATTTGTATATTTTGAACCCAAGTCTTTTGTGATTTGAAAATATATTCTCAGTCTATGACTTGCCATTTGACCTTCTTAACATAATATTTCACAAAGTAAAAAGGGTTTTTTTTCTTTTAATAAAGCTTTTGTCAATTTTTTGTTTCATGGGGTTGTACTTAAAATTTCATCAAGGTACAAATATCCAACAAGGTCACATAGATTTTCTCCTGTGTTTTCTTCTACAAGTGGTATAGCTTTGCATTTTACATTTAATTTATAATACATTTTGAGTTAATTTTGTGTAAGGTATAAGATGTGTGTCTAGGTTCATTTTTTAGGGGAGAGGACGTATGTATATCTAATTGTTTTAGCACCACTTGTTGAGAACACTATCTTCTCTTCATTGAATTGCCTTTGTGATATATATATATATAGAGACATATATATATAGACATATATATAGACATATATATAGACATATATATATAGACATATATATATAGACATATATAGACATATATATATAGACATATATATATAGACATATATATATAGACATATATATATAGACATATATATAGACATATATATATAGACATATATATATAGACATATAGACATATATATATAGACATATATATATAGACATATATATAGACATATATATAGACATATATATATAGACATATATATATAGACATATATATATAGACATATATATATAGACATATATATATAGACATATATATATAGACATATATATATAGACATATATATATAGACATATATATATAGACATATATATATAGACATATATATATAGACATATATATATAGACATATATATATAGACATATATATAGACATATATATATAGACATATATATATAGACATATATATATAGACATATATATATAGACATATATATATAGACATATATATATAGACATATATATATATAGACATATATATCTCATTTGACTATATTTGTGAGTCTGTCTCTGGGCTCTCTATTCTGTCCCATTGATCTGTGTGTCTGTTCTTTCACCAATACCATGCTGCCTTGATTGCTTTAGATTTATAGAACATTGTGATGTATTTAATGTCACGTAATGCAAGTCTTATAACTTTGTTCTTCTCTAATGTTGCATTGGTCTTTTGCCTTTCTATAAAAAAATTTAGAGTAAGTTTGCCAATATCTTCAAAATAGCTTTCCTGAATTTTGATTAGGATTGTGTTGAATCTATAGAACAAGTTTGAAAGAATTGGCATTTTAACAATATCGATTCCTCCAGTATATGAATATTGACTACATTTCCATTTAATCGGATCTTCTTTGATTTCCGTCATCAGTGTTTTGTAGTATTTCGCATACAGACACTGTAAACTAATGTTTCAGCTTTATACCTCAATACTTCATTTTTTTGTGTGTGTGTACTGTTTTAAATAATGTTTTCTAAATTAAATTTCAAATTTTAATTGTTCTTTGTTATATATGACAACAATTGACTTTTGTATGTTATACTTGTATCTAGTGACCTTGATATACCCACTTAGGTCCAGAAGTTACATTCATTTCAATTTCCTACATAGACCATAATTTCCTTTGTGAATAAAAATTGGTTTCTTCCTTTCCAATCTATATAATTTTTCTTCTTGTCTTATTTCCCTGGCTAAGACTTCCAGTATGATGTTGAGTATGAGGAGTTAGAGAGGACATATTTGACTTCTTTTTTTTTTTTTGAGACGGAGTCTCACTCTGTCGCCCAGGCTGGGGTGCAGTGGCACGATCTCAGCTGACTGCAACTTCCGCCTCCCAGATTCAAGGGATTCTCCTGCCTCAGCCTCCTGAGTAGCTGGGGTTACGGGCACCTGCCACCACACCCAGCTAATTTTTTGTATTTTTTAGTAGAGACGGGGTTTCACCATGTTGGTCAGGCTGGTCTTGAACTCGTGACCTCGTGATCCGCCCACCTCGGCCTCCCAAAGTGCTGGGCTTACAGGCTTGAGCCACTGCACCCGGCCTTGACTTCTTAATAATCTTAGAAGGCAAACACTTAAGTCTCTTGCTGTTAATTCTAACATTAGCCACAGACATCATACACATACTTTATTCAGGAAGTTCCTGTCTATTTGTAGTTGAGTGGGTTTCTTTAGATATTTTAATTACAAATGGTGTTGAATTTTGTTCAAAGCTTTTTCTGCATCTGTTGATAAGATCATCCAGCTTTTCTTAGTCTTTTATGAGGAATATACATATATATGTGTGTGTATATATATCCATATTTATTTGTGTGTATGTATGTATATTCTCAGCCACCTTTGCTGCTACAATGTATTAAAGGCCTTTGATAATTCCTTGTGCACTAGATCCCATCCCCTTTCACTCACTCAAATACTTTGTTTCTATAATAGTTTCCCTTTCTCTGGCATCTTCATTTTTTCTCTTCCTGCACCATTCCAATCACCTCACAAGCATGCCGTATGTACTATCTCCACCAAAACACACAGGTGTGCATGCACAAACACACACATACATATGCACCTCTCTGTATTAATCCAAGTTATCAATTTTTTACCCTACTTTCCTTTGTAGAAAAAATTATATGACTCATCTCTCAATTCTCTTGAGTCTACTCTACGATTTTTGTCCCCACAACTCATCTGAAATCATTTTTGCCAAGGTCACAAGTGACCTCCACCTTGAGAAATCTAATGGACAATTCTTTTCCTCTTAAATTTGTTGACAGTACTTGACATGGCAAAGTTGCAAAAGCAACTCAATAGAAGAAAGATAGCCTTTTCAGTAAATGGTGATGGTGCAACTGGACATCCATAGGCCAAAGACATCCCTGTGTCTTTATCCTTCATTTGAAGGAAAGAGGACAGGGGAAACAGGATGCAGATATAATACTCTCCAAGTTTTCATACCTTCCTTCTCAGGCACTTTGCTGGGCTTGTTCTTCTTCTTTCACCCAACCTCCTAACATAAGAAAACATTAATCTTTAGTTCCTGTTAATGATCTTTCTGCTATTCATATTCATGTTAATAAGTGATTCTATCTAGTCACAGGCATTAGTTAGATAGCATGCACATGAACAGAACACACCCCAAATTTATCTTTCCTTCTCTGTATTCCATTGTTGAATTCCCATCAAAACTCAAAATTTCCACTGAAATCTCTAATTGGAACCTTATGCTTAATATGTTCCCAAACAAATTCTTGATTACAGCAATCCATTTCCACTAACATTCTCCTCCTTTAGTCCTATCCATCTCAGTTGATGTCAGCTTCTAGCTGCTGAGACAAAAATACTTAAAAATTACAATTCTTTCCACTTTCCCATACCCCTGCATAGCCAAGCCATGAAAAAATCTTATCTGCTCTAACTTTAATATATATTCCCAATCTTGCCACTTTTCATTATTTCTGACACTCGCATCCTTAACCAAGCTATAATTACCACTTGCCTGGAATAATTAGAATAGTTTCTTAATTGGTTTTTATTTACTTCTGTTCTTGCCTCCCTGCAGCCTATTCACACAGCAGCTAATGTGATCATTTAATGTAGAGCTCAGATCTAATGGCAAAATTTCTATACCACTTGGAACAAAATGCAAATGCTTGCAGGGATCCGGTGTCTATGCACTTTGATGCTCATTTCCTCTTGTGCTGCTCACTCTCCTCTATTCTGGCCTTCTGACGTTGCTTACTCTTCTCCTAGATTTTCCCTTGGCTCCTTCATTTACTTAATTCTGGTCTATGCTGAAGTATCTCTTTAGAAAGCACTTCCTAGAACACTCTAGCAAAGAAAAAAAAAGCCCCTCTGCCATACCCAGTCTCTTCACTCTGCTTTTTCTCCTTTGCACTTATTACTACCAAAAATTCTATCACATATCCAATTATTTACTTGCTTACTGTCTATTGTCTCTCATTAGAAAATATGCTTCATCTGGACGGTGGCTTTACCTGTGTAGCTTCATAACTATATTTCCTGAAGGGTTCCTGTCATACAGATGGCACTCAAATATTTACTGCATGACTAAATGAATGAATCAAAGGAGGGGGCAAGAGACACAGGTGTGTTCCCATTCTCTAGTGTTTTTAAAACATAATGACACTACTTGTAAAAACCACAAAACAGCAAAAACAAGTTATAAAGAGTGTAGAAATTAGTAAATAATCATTGCGTACCCCCCTAAAAGATAAGAGTTCTTAAGGAAAGGTGGGGAACCTGTTTTACACAAGTTATAAGAAAATGTGTCAGTGACTGTGGACAAAAGGAAAGTATGGCCTATAGTCACAATGTCTATACATTCTTATTAAATTATTAAAGTCCTGGAGTACTCAGATATATGAAGTCTTATTCAACCACGTATGAAACATACACAAAAATATTTCTGATCCTATATTGATACATCCATGAGATGGTGTTATATTTAAAATTATTGTAGAATTTCTGAATAACTAAAAAAGTCATTTGCTACATGCATATTTATGTGGATTTTTAAATGTAGTTAACTAAAAAATTGGGAATTTCATGGGCAATTACACAAGTTATTCTAAAGCAAGATATTATAGTGGTAAATCTGTCAAGCTTTGGAATGAAAGTAAAAAAATGAAGTACCTCAAAGCATTTTCACTTATAATTCATAAGACATGTCTTCTTTTGAGAAGTATCTGTTCATGTCCTTTGTCTACTTTTTAATGGGATTTTTTTTTGTAAGTTTGAAGTTCTGTATAGATGCTGGATATTAGGCCTTCGCTAGATGCATAGTTTGCAAAAATTGTCTCCCATTCTGTAGGTTATCTATTTACTCTGTTGATAGTTTCTTTTGCTGTGCAGAAGCTCTTCAGTTTAATTAGATCCCATTTGTCAATGTGTGCTTTTGTTGCAATTGTTTTTGACATCTTCATCATGAAATCTTTCCCCGTGCCTACGTCCTGAATGGTATTGCTTAGGTTGTCTTCCCATTATCTTTAGCAAACTAACGCAGGAACAGAAAATGAAACACTGCATGTTCTCACTTATAGGTGGGAGCTAAATGATGAGAATACATGGAGAGAATAAAAAAAAATAACTAATGGGTACTAGACTTAATACCTGGGTGGCGAGATAATCTGTACAACAAACCCCCATGACACATGTTACATAGGCAGGTAACAAGCCTCCACATGTACCCCTGAACTTAAAATAAAAGTGTATATTAAAAAGGCATATCAGCCCATGAGAAATATTTTTATTAAGTTCAAGATTCATAAAAAGGCACGACAAAAGAAAAATGAAGATAACTATTCTCTCTAGTCCAAAGGTGGCAGTATTCCCCTACTTGTTATCAATTCTTTATTTTCTATATTTTCCTTTATCATTAACTCTATTGAAGTTATTTGAAGTCTCACATAATCCTGCCCTCAGGAGGCCCTAGCTTTCTTATCATTTCTAGTGCCAAAATAAAACACATATGAAACTAAAGCAAAGGAACACAGGAAAAGTGGCTGAGAAATTGGTACAATAATCTAGGCCAATTGAGGATAAAAGTTCCAAGATTCAAAGGATGAAGGCAGTGTCTGATAGATGGATATTATGATACAGAGATTTTACTTGAGCAATGCTTTATTAAGAAGAGAAATGAGGCCTGGTGTGGTGGCTCACACCTGTAATCCCAGCACTTTGGGAGGCCAAGGCCGGTGGATCACCTGAAGTCAGGAGTTCAAGACCAGCCTGGCCAACATGGTGAAACCCTGTCTCTACTTAAAAATACAAAAATTAGCTGTCATGGTGGCGGGCGCCTGTAATCCCAGCTGCTCGGGAGGCTGATACAGGAGAATCCCTTGAACCTGGGAGGAGGAGGTTGCAGTGAGCCGAGATCACACCACTGCACTACAGTCTGAGCTATAGAGCAAGACTGCCTCTTAAAAAAAAAAAAAAAAAAAAAAGAGAGAGAGAGAGAGAAACGAAAAACCTTAAAACAGGCACAGACACCGATACCCAACATACATTTGATGGTTTCTAAAAGGTCAGTTAAAAATGAGCATTTCTATAGCTACTGATTGAATCATGCATATGTCATTTTTAAACAGCTTTATTGAAGCACAAGAGAAATACAATGAAGTGAACTAGTTAAAGTGTACAGTTTGATAGATTGGTCTATGTATATATCTATGAAACCATCAGGACAATAAAAACATTTCAATCACCCCAAAAACTTTCCTTGTGCATCTTTGTAATTCCTTCTTCCCACTCATCCCTGTCCCACTCTTTAACTCCAGATAATCGCTGATCTGCTTTCTGTGAAATTGTGCATTCTTTAAAATGTATATAAATGAAATCATGCATTATGTGTACTTTTTTCTGTCTTCTGTCATCCAGCATAATTATTTTCAGATTCATCTATATTGTAGCATTGATTCATTCCTTTTTTATTGCTTAGTATTAAGTATGAATATAACACATCCATTCAATTGTTGATAGAAATTTGGGTTGTTTTCACTTTCTGGCTATTACAATCAAGTCGCAATGAACATTAATATATAAATCTTTGTATGAACATATATTGTTCTTAGCTAAATCCTTAAGAATGGAATGATTGGATCATATTTCTTTAGAAAAACTGCCAAACTTTTTCAAAATAGATGTACGAATCAAATTTCTATTACTTCTTCAGTCAGCTTTGGTAGTTTGTGTTTCTAGCAGTTTTTCCATTTCATCTATGTTATCTAATTTGTTGTAATACAATTGTTAATTTTATTTCCTCATAACCCTTTTATTTATCTGAGGTCAGCAGTAATGTCCTTTTATTCCCAGTTGTAGTAATTGAATATTTTCTCCCTCTCTCTCCATCTCTGTCTCCCTTCCTTCTCTCTCTTTTTTTGCTCTCTCTACTTTTCTTGGAGTCTAACTATAAGTTTCTCAATTCTCCTAATCTTTACAAAGTACAAAGTATTACTTTGTTGATTTTCTCTACATTTTCCTATTCTCCAATGTATTTACTTCCACACTAATCTTTACTATTTCCTTCTATTTGCTTTGAGTTTAGTTGACCTTTCTTTTTTACTTTCTTGTAGTGAGATTTTGGTGATTTATTCCTCACATAGGTGCTTACAGCTGTGTGTTTCATGCTAAGCACTGCTTTAGCTGCATCCCATAGGTTTTGCTGTGTTTTCTTTTTCTTCATCTCTAGGTATTTTCTAATTTCCTTTGTTAATTCTTTTTTGACCTACTGTCCTTTGAGTAGTGTGTTGGTTAATTTCTACATATTTGTGAATTTCTCTACTTTTCTTCTGTCATTGTTTCCTAATTTTATTCCACTGTGGTTGGAGAACATACTTTGTATGATGTTAGGTCTATCAAATTTTTTATCATGAGGTATCTCTGAGTTTATCTGCTCTGGAATTTGTTGAGCTTTTGGTGTTTTCAGCCATACTTTGTATGATGTTACGTCTATCAAATTTTTTATCATGAGGTACCTCTGAGTTTATCCTCTCTGGAATTTGTTCAGCTTCTGGTGTTTTTAAAAAATCAAATTTTGGAAGTTTTCAATCATTATCTTTTTCTTTCTGTTACTCTAATTATATAATCTTTTTATTATTATTATTATACTTTAAGTTTTAGGGTACATGTGCACAATGTGCAGGTTAGTTACATATGTATACATGTGCCATGCTGGTGCCCTGCACCCACTAACTCGTCATCTAGCATTAGGTATATCTCCCAATGCCATCCCTCCCCCCTCCCCCCACCCCACAACAGTCCCCAGAGTGTGATGTTCCCCTTCCTGTGTCCATGTGTTCTCATTGTTCACTTCCCACCTATGAGTGAGAATATGTGGTGTTTGGTTTTTTGTTCTTGCGATAGTTAACTGAGAATGATGATTTCCAGTTTCATCCATGTCCCTACAAAGGACATGAACTCATCATTTTTTATGGCTGCATAGTATTCCATGGTGTATATGTGCCACATTTTCTTAATCCAGTCTATCATTGTTGGACATTTGGGTTGGTTCCAAGTCTTTGCTATTGTGAATAATGCCGCAATAAACATATGTGTGCATGTGTCTTTGTAGCAGCATGATTTATAGTCCTTTGGGTATATACCCAGTAATGGGATGGCTGGGTCAAATGGTATTTCTAGTTCTAGATCCCTGAGGAATCGCCACACTGACTTCCACAATGGTTGAACTAGTTTACAGTCCCACCAACAGTGTCAAAGTGTTCCTATTTCTCCACATCCTCTCCAGCACCTGTTGTTTCCTGACTTTTTAATGATTGCCATTCTAACTGGTGTGAGATGGTATCTCATTGTAGTTTTGATTTGCGTTTCTCTGATGGCCAGTGATGGTGAGCATTTTTTCATGTGTTTTTTGGCTGCATAAATGTCTTCTTTTGAGAAGTGTCTGTTCATGTCCTTTGCCCACTTTTTGATGGGCTTGTTTGTTTTTTTCTTGTAAATTTGTTTGAGTTCATTGTAGATTCTGGATATTAGCCCTTTGTCAGATGAGTAGGTTGCGAAAATTTTCTCCCATTTTGTAGGTTGCCTGTTCACTCTGATGGTAGTTTCTTTTGCTGTGCAGAAGCTCTTTAGTTTAATTAGATCCCATTTGTCAATTTTGGCTTTTGTTGCCATTGCTTTTGGTGTTTTAGACATGAAGTCCTTGCCCATGCCTATGTCCTGAATGGTAATGCCTAGGTTTTCTTCTAGGGTTTTTATGGTTTTAGGTCTAATGTTTAAGTCTTTAATCCATCTTGAATTGATTTTTGTATAAGGTGTAAGGAAAGGATCCAGTTTCAGCTTTCTACATATGGCTAGCCAGTTTTCCCAGCACCATTTATTAAATAGGGAATCCTTTCCCCATTGCTTGTTTTTCTCAGGTTTGTCAAAGATCAGATAGTTGTAGATATGTGGCGTTATTTCTGAGGGCTCTGTTCTGTTCCATTGATCTATATCTCTGTTTTGCTACCAGTACCATGCTGTTTTGGTTACTGTAGCCTTGTACTATAGTTTGAAGTCAGGTAGTGTGATGCCTCCAGCTTTGTTCTTTTGGCTTAGGATTGACTTGGCGATGCGGGCTCTTTTTTGGTTCCATATGAACTTTAAAGTAGTTTTTTCTAATTCTGTGAAGAAAGTCATTGGTAGCTTGATGGGGATGGCATTGAATCTGCAAATTACCTTGGGCAGTATGGCCATTTTCACAATATTGATTCTTCCTACCCACGAGCATGGAATGTTCTTCCATTTGTTTGTATCCTCTTTCATTTCCTTGAGCAGTGGTTTGTAGTTCTCCTTGAAGAGGTCCTTCACATCCCTTGTAAGTTGGATTCCTAGGTATTTTATTCTCTTTGAAGCAATTGTGAATGGGAGTTCACTCATGATTTGGCTCTCTGTTTGTCTGTTGTTGGTGTATAAGAATGCTTGTGATTTTTGTACATTGATTTTGTATCCTGAGACTTTGCTGAAGTTGCTTATCAGCTTAAGGAGATTTTGGGCTGAGACGATGGGGTTTTCTAGATATACAATCATGTCGTCTGCAAACAGGGACAATTTGACTTCCTCTTTTCCTATTTGAATACCCTTTATTTCCTTCTCCTGCCCAATCGCCCTGGCCAGAACTTCCAATACTCTGTTGAATAGGAGTGGTGAGAGGAGTCCTGTCTTGTACCAGTTTTCAAAGGGAATGCTTCCAGTTTTTGCCCATTCAGTATGATATTGGCTGTGGGTTTGTCATAGATAGCTCTTATTATTTTGAAATATGTCCCATCAATACCTAATTTATTGAGAGTTTTTAGCATGAAGGGTTGTTGAATTTTGTCAAAGGCCTTTTCTGCATCTATTGAGATAATCATGTGGTTTTTGTCTTTGGTTCTGTTTATATGCTGGATTACATTTATTGATTTGTGTGTATTGAACCAGCCTTGCATCCCAGGGATGAAGCCCACTTGATCATGGTGGATAAGCTTTTTGATGTGCTGCTGGATTCGGTTTGCCAGTATTTTACTGAGGATTTTTGCATCAATGTTCATCAAGGATATTGGTCTAAAATTCTCTTTTTTGGTTGTGTCTCTGCCCGGCTTTGGTATCAGGATGATGCTGGCCTCATAAAATGAGTTAGGGAGGATTCCCTCTTTTTCTATTGATTGGAATAGTTTCAGAAGGAATGGTACCAGTTCCTCCTTGTACCTCTAGTAGAATTCGGCTGTGAATCCATCTGGTCCTGGACTCTTTTTGGTTGGTAAGCTATTGATTATTGCCACAATTTCAGAGCCTGTTATTGGTCTATTCAGAGATTCAACTTCTTCCTGGTTTAGTCTTGGGAGGGTGTATGTGTCAAGGAATTTATCCATTTCTTCTAGATTTTCTAGTTTATTTGTGTAGAGGTGTTTGTAGTATTCTCTGATGACAGTTTGTATTTCTGTGGGATTGGTGGTGATATCCCCTTTATCATTTTTTATTGCGTCTATTTGATTCTTCTCTCTTTTTTTCTTTATTAGTCTTGCTAGCAGTCTATCAATTTTGTTGATCCTTTCAAAAAACCAGCTCCTGGATTCATTAATTTTTTGAAGGGTTTTTTTGTGACTCTATTTCCTTCAGTTCTGCTCTGATTTTAGTTATTTCTTGCCTTCTGCTAGCTTTTAAATGTGTTTGCTCTTGCTTTTCTAGTTCTTTTAATTGTGATGTTAGGGTGTCAATTTTGGATCTTTCCTGCTTTCTCATGTGGGCATTTAGTGCTATAAATTTCCCTCTACACACTGCTTTGAATGCGTCCCAGAGATTCTGGTATGTTGTGTCTTTGTTCTTGTTGGTTTCAAAGAACATCTTTATTTCCGCCTTCATTTCATTATGTACCCAGTAGTCATTCAGGAGCAGGTTGTTCACTTTCCATGTAGTTGAGCGGTTTTGAGTGAGATTCTTAATCCTGAGTTCTAGTTTGATTGCACTGTGGTCTGAGAGATAGTTTGTTATAATTTCTGTTCTTTTACATTTGCTGAGGAGAGCTTTACTTCCAAGTATGTGGTCAATTTTGGAATAGGTGTGGTGTGGTGCTGAAAAAAATGTATATTCTGTTGATTTGGCATGGAGAGTTCTGTAGATGTCTATTAGGTCTGCTTGGTGCAGAGCTGAGTTCAATTCCTGGGTATCCTTGTTGACTTTCTTCTAGTTGATCTGTCTAATGTTGACAGTGGGGTGTTAAAGTCTCCCATTATTAATGTGTGGGAGTCTAAGTCTCTTTGTAGGTCACTCAGGACTTGCTTTATGAATCTGGGTGCTCCTGTATCAGGTGCATATATATTTAGGATAGTTAGCTCTTCTTGTTGAATTGATCCCTTTACCATTATGTAATGGCCTTCTTTGTCTCTTTTGATCTTTGTTGGTTTAAAGTCTGTTTTATCAGAGACTAGGATTGCAACCCCTGCCTTTTTTTGTTTTCCATTTGCTTGGTAGATCTTCCTCCATCCTTTTATTTTGAGCCTATGTGTGTCTCTGCATGTGAGATGGGTCTCCTGAATACAGCACACTGATGGGTCTTGACTCTTTATCCAATTTGCCAGTCTGTGTCTTTTAATTGGAGCATTTAGTCCATTTACATTTAAAGTTAATATTGTTATGTGTGAATTTGATCATGTCATTATGATGTTAGCTGGTTATTTTGCTCGTTAGTTGATGCAGTTTCTTCCTAGTCTCGATGGTCTTTACATTTTGGCATGATTTTGCAGCGGCTGGTACCGGTTGTTCCTTTCCATGTTTAGCGCTTCTTTCAGGAGCTTACTTTTAGGGCAGGCCTGGTGGTGACAAAATCTCTCAGCATTTGCTTGTCTGTAAAGTATTTTATTTCTCCTTCACTTATGAAGCTTAGTTTGGCTGGATATGAAATTCTGGGTTGAAAGTTCTTTTCTTTAAGAATGTTGAATATTGGCCCCCACTCTCTTCTGGCTTGTAGAGTTTCTGCTGAGAGATCCGCTGTTAGTCTGATGGGCTTCCCTTTGAGGGTAACCCGACCTTTCTCTCTGGCTGCCCTTAACATTTTTTCGTTCATTTCAACTTTGGTGAATCTGACAATTATGTGTCTTGGAGTTGCTCTTCTCGAGGAGTATCTTTGTGGCGTTCTCTGTGTTTCCTGAATCTGAATGTTGGCCTGCCTTGCTAGATTGGGGAAGTTCTCCTGAATAATATCCTGCAGAGTGTTTTCCAACTTGCTTCCATTCTCCCCGTCACTTTCAGGTACACCAATCAGACGTAGATTTGGTCTTTTCACATAGTCCCATATTTCTTGGAGGATTTGCTCATTTCTTTTTATTCTTCTTTCTCTAAACTTCCCTTCTCACTTCATTTCATTGATTTCATCTTCCATCGCTGATACCCTTTCTTCCAGTTGATCGTATCGGCTCCTGAGGCTTCTGCATTCTTCACGTAGTTCTCGAGCCTTTGTTTTCAGCTCCATCAGCTCCTTTAAGCACTTCTCTGTATTGATTATTCTAGTTATACATTCTTCTAAATTTTTTTCAAAGTTTTCAACTTCTTTGCCTTTGGTTTGAATGTCCTCCCATAGCTTGGAGTAATTTGATCGTCTGAAGCCTTCTTCTCTCAGCTCGTCAAAGTCATTCTCTGTCCAGCTTTGTTCCGTTGCTGGTGAGGAACTGCGTTCCTTTGGAGGAGGAGAGGCACTCTGCTTTTTAGAGTTTCCAGTTTTTCTGCTCTGTTTTTTCCCCATCTTTGCGGTTTTATCTACTTTTGGTCTTTGATGATGGTGATGTACAGATGGGTTTTTGGTGTGGATGTCCTTTCTGTTTGTTAGTTTTCCTTCTAACAGACAGGATCCTCAGCTGCAGGTCTGTTGGAGTACCCGGCCGTGTGAGGTGCCAGTCTGCGTCTGCTGGGGGGTGCCTCCCAGTTAGGCTGCTCGGGGGTCAGGGGTCAGGGACCCACTTGAGGAGGCAGTCTGCCCGTTCTCAGATCTCCAGCTGCGTGCTGGGAGAACCACTGCTCTCTTCAAAGCTGTCAGACAGGGACATTTAAGTCTGCAGAGGTTACAGTTGTCTTTTTGTTTGTCTGTGCCCTGCCCCCAGAGGTGGAGCATACAGAGGCAGGCAGGCCTCCTTGAGCTGTGGTGGGCTCCACCCAGTTCGAGCTTCCCGGCTGCTTTGTTTACCTAAGCAAGCCTGGGCAATGGCGGGCGCCCCTCCCCCAGCCTCGCTGCCACCTTGCAGTTTGATTTCAGACTGCTGTGCTAGCAATCAGGGAGACTCCATGGGCGTAGGACTCTCCGAGCCAGGTGCGGGATATAATCTCCTGGTGCGCAGTTTTTTAAGCCCTTCAGAAAAGTGCAGTATTCGGGTGGGAGTGACCCGATTTTCCAGGTGCCGTCTGTCATCCCTTTCTTTGAGTAGGAAAGGGAACTCCCTGACCCCTTGCACTTCCCGAGTGAGGCAATGCCTTGCCCTGCTTTGGCTCGCGCACGGTGCGCGCACCCACTGTCTGGCACTCCCTAGTGAGATGAACCCGGTACCTCAGATGGAAATGCAGAAATCACCCGTCTTCTGCGTCGCTCACGCTGGGAGCTGTAGACTGGAGCTGTTCCTATTTGGCCATCATCTCTAATTATATAAGCTTAACTGACCTAACTTTAAGTTCCCTAATTCTTTTTCTGACTGTCCAACTCTGCTATTTAGCCCATCTAGTGAATTTTTAATTTCATTTCTTGTGCTTGTCCATTCCAGATTTTCTATTTTATTCTTTTTAAAAAATATTTTCTATTTCTTTTTTTTAAACTTTAAATTCAGGGGTACATGTGCAGATTTGTTACATAGGTAAACTTATGTCATGGGGGTTTGTTGTACAGATTATTTCATCACCCAGGTATTAGGCCTAGTACTGATTAATTATTTTTCCTGATCCAATATTTACTATTTTGTGAGACACTGCCCTCATACTTTCCTATAGTTCTTCTGACATGGTTTCCTTTAACTCTTTGAAATAACTGATTTAAAATAGACAACTTAGTCTTTGTCTAGTCAGTCCAGTGTCTGCATTTCCTCAAGAACAGTTCTCTACTGACTGCTTTTCCCCTTTTGGGCCATATATTCTTATTTACTTGCATGCTTCTTAATATATTTTTGTTGGAAACTGGACACTTTAAATTACATGGCAACTCTGGAAATCAGATTTGCCCACCTGCCCCAGGTTTTGTTACTGTGATTATTTAGCATCGTTTTAGTAATATTTCTGAACTAAATCTGTAAAGTCTGTATTTTTTGTTGTAATGAAGTCCTGGGTCAGTTCGCTTAGTGGTCAGCAAATGACTGGAGAAATTTCCCTTAGCACTGGGAAGCAAAGTTTCCCAGTTTTTGCCAACGGCCTCTGGGTATGTGTTGGGCACGCCTTTAACACTAAGCCAGGCAGCCTGTTTGTAAATTCCATGGGATTTTCTATGTAAACAATCACATAATCTGCAAATAAAGACAGTTTTACTTCTTCCTGCCATTCTCCATGTATTTTATTTCTTCTGCTTTCCTTATTGCATTGGCTAGAAACTCCAATACTATTGAATAGAACAGAGGAATCCATTTTTTTTAACCATGGGGGAATGCATTCATTCTTTGACTATTAAGAATAATGTCAGCTGCTGTTAACTGTAGCTTTTATTTGTATATGTCCTTGGTTAGATTCAGGAAGATGCTTTCTAATACTGTTTGCAGGAATTGATGTTAAATGTTGTCAAATGCTTTTCTGCATCGATTGAGATGATTATATCATTTTTCTTTCTTTACCTCTGGCAATATTCTTTGCTCTGAAATCTACTTTGCCTGTTATTAACATAGCTGCTCCAGCTTCCTTTTAAGATGACCATGGCATATCTTTTTCACATGTTTGTCTATACTATTTGTGAATTTATGTTTAAAGTTCATTTCTTAAAAGCCGCATGTAGTTTTGTTGTTTTTAACCTATTCCAACCATTTCTGCCTTTTTAAAGGATGCTTAGGCCATTTAGATACAGAGTTTTTCATTGTTATTTTGATTTGCATTTCTCTAATGATCAGTGATATTGAGCTTTTCTATGTATGATTGTAAGCCACATGTATATTTTATTCAAATAACTTTTCTTTTGGACTGAAAAGAAAGCATGTTTATTATAATCTGTGAAAATAAAAAATAATAAGTATTTAAATGTGAGACTGTAACTACAGTAATAGTTTAGAGATGTGAGTGGTCTGTTTGGACTGAAGAAGTCAAATGTTTCATGAGGAAAATGGAATCTAAATTCAACTCTAAGACAACAGAAAAAGATGAAAGACATATAACAGCCTCAAATACAAGGAAGTGTATCCACAGAGGATGTCAGGATGATCGGCTAAGATGGAAAAGGGCTAGATTATGGAAGGCCAGGTTATAAAGAGCCCTGAAATTACAGGAGATGTTGACGTGCCACGCAAAGCTTCTGCAGGTTTTTTAATCAGGTGAAAGGTAAATATACGCATAAAGATCCAAAAGAAATAATGTCAAGAAATTTAGCTAGTGATTAGAGGTAACCCAGAATAACAGAAGGCCCAGACAAATGGGCTGACCCACAGGTCTGTCCTGGAATCCCTCTTATCTATTTCATTCAGCATCCAGTACTGTGGCTATAATTACCATCTATATCACTAGGACTTCCAAATTCATCTCCATGCCTGCTCCTTTCCTGAACTCTGGCCCTTTACCCGACTGTTTATCTGACACACTCATATAGATGTACAATGAACATCTCACACTTAACATGTGCAAAACAGAATTCTTGATTTGCAGCTCCCAAAAACATGTTCTTATGTTCTTCCCCATTTCTGTCAATTTCACTACTATCCCCACAGTTACTCAAACCAAAACCTGAGAAGTATTATATCCCTTTCTTAACTTACCTCCTACATTTAATAATTGAAGATTCCTGTCAACTTTATCAAATCCGGCCCCGCTGTGTCTTAAATCTATTTATCTCTGTCTTCACTTCCCTGGCCCTCATCATCTTTCACTTAGACTACCCCAAAAGGTCTCCTGAGGATCTTCTTGCCTCCCCATAATCCAGATGTCTCCCTTCTATCTCAAATCCTCACCTGAATTCCCATAGCTCTATGAGACCAAATCCCTCTCTATCTCTTGGATCTCAATTCTTTTTTTTTTTTTTTTTTTTTTTTTGAGACAAGAGTCTCGCTCTGTCGCCCAGGCTGGAGTGCAGTGGCGCAATCTCGGCTCACTGCAAGCTCCGCCTCCCGGGTTCACGCCATTCTCCTGCCTCAGCGCCCCCCAGTAGCTGGGACTACAGGCGCCCACCACCACGCCCAGCTAATTTTTTTTGTGTGTGTTTTTAGTAGAGACGGGGTTTCACCGTGTTAGCCAGATGGTCTCGATCTCCTGACCTCATGATCTGCCTGTCTCAGCCTCCCAAAGTGCTGGGATTACAGGCGTGAGTCACCGCACCTGGCCGGATCTCACTTCTTAGCACTCTAGTACCACCCTCACCAAGCTTACTCTTGCCTTAGCATCTGAAATACTCTTATACCAGGTTTTTGAAAGGCCGGGTCCCTTCTGTCATTCATGTTTCACCTTAAATGATACCATCTGAAAAAGCCCTCCCTTACCACCCAGTCTTAAGTAGTCACTCACTGTAGTCACTTTCTCACAATATCCCATTTTGTTTTCACCAAGGCAGTCATCATTACCTAAAGTTCTATTTATTGTTTGTCTCCTCCATATTTTTGCACCCCTTTACCCCAGATCAAATGTAAGCTCTTTGAAAGAAAGCACTTTTTAGGTCTTCTTCACTGTTATATCTCCAGATGCAAGACTCACTACACATTTATTGAATGAATTAATGGAAATACAGCACTTGATAAAGATGGGATCTCAAATCAGGAAGAAAAAAATAGATTCGACCAATAATTGAGACAAGTTGTGAAGGATGCAATAAGAAAAATCTGAAGAATGTTAGGGGAACTTTTCCTAGACTGACCCTTATCAGCTCAATCCAAATTCCCATCGTCCACATGGAACCTGGGATTTCTCCTGTGCAATACTGGCAAATCTGCGTCCTAAACCCATCCGTTACTTGTTTCACTTACTTGGCAAGGTCTTCTCCATAGTAATGAAGCAACCAGTAGCAGGTGCTTCCTTATCTGTGACACAGTCTATATGATTCTGACCAATAGCAGACTTCTGTCTTTACAAGCACACGTGCGTATGTATGTTGTTTAAATTACAAAATTAAAGCTTGGAATTTAAATCAACCACATTGAACAACAGATCCCTGTTGAATAAATAAACTAAATATACAAACCAATGCACAAGATATAGTCACCACCAAATACAATACCACTTCAACTGAGTTAGCAGTTAGCTAGAGCCTAGGACAAATTCTTGGAAAGACAGAAGCTTCATTTTTAACAGCACATAACAGTGCTTAGCATCAGCAAAGCCCCAGATGAGTAGAAGACTCAACTTGGTATCATTAACACAAATAAGTAGTGTTTCATTATTGTATTAGAAAAAAATGGTCTATCATAATAAAATCGCTTTCTTCTGAAAAAAACAAGGCCATTACTTTTCAAAGTTTAGAAATCGTCATGGCGCTAAGTGGCCTATACAACTTAGGTGGAGGGAAGGAATAATTCAGAAGATAGGGCTGGGTTTTTAGTCCTCTGGAGGGTAGAAAATTAGGGATAATGTGACTTCACACATAAACCTTATGATAAGCAAAACATATCCCAGATTCTGTACTCAATGGCTTAATACTGGCTATCATTGGAACTGCAGAGGGATGAAAGATTTTTTATAGCAGTTTTGTATTTTTTTGAATTTCTATATGGTTTGAATGTTTTAATCAAGCATGTTTTATTTTTGTAATAATAATGAACTCAAAAAAAGCTAAAAGACAAAAGTAGTCAAAATATACAGGAATTGACTATTTGTATCAGTGCTTTTCAACAGAAATATAATGAGAGCCACAAGTGCTGTGATGCGCACATTTATTTTTAAGTTTTCCAGTAGCCACATTTAAAAAGGTAAGAGAATACAGGTAAAATTAAAGAATATATTTTATTCAACCCAATATATCCAAAATATTATCATTTAAACAGGGATTCAGCATAACAGGTATTGAGATATTTTACAGTCTTTCTTTTCTTACTAAGTCTACAAAATCTGGGGTATATTTTATACTCATAGCATGTCCCAGTGAGAACTGGCCATGTTTCAGTTGCCTTACGAGCCAAATGCATTAGTACTGTACAGTGCAGATCTGTATCCTGAAAACATATTTTCACATTAATGAAAAAAATGGGCTAATGAGAAGATCAGACAGCTTATAAAATATAAAAAGTAAAGGGTCAGTAACTACATTGAAAAATGTAAAATTCAGCAGTAATAAAAATGTAATGAAAAACCATGAACTGCCACGTGTTCCAGGTCACATGCAGGTATGACTGAGGGATAGGTAAACAAACTAGTATTGCCCTTCTGAAAAAAAAACAACAACATGTTAACAAAAGCTTTAAGTGATTGTTATTCATAATCTTTGCTGCAAAAAGTTCATTTTCTAAGAATTTTATACTAAGCTCTGACGGAACAAATGTGCAAGACAGTTACAAGGATGTTTAAATCTGTATCATTTATAAAGGAAAGAAATTGGCAATAACCTAAATGTTCAATCCCAGGTACCTAATTTAATCAGTAATGGTAAATCCATAAAATTAAATGCCTATCAGTTATTTTATATGATGAGTAATGATTATTCTAGATAGTAGATAATAAATACAACATAGCATATGTCCATGAGCTATCTCTCTCCAAGACATGAGATCACTGATTTCAAATTTTATTTTTTGCTTATTTGTATTTTCTAAAATTTCCACAATACATATTTATTACACCCAAAGTCAATACTCAAAATGGCAAAGTACGTCAGAAAAACTGAAGATGAAGAAAACTGGAAAAAGGCTAGCCTATTTTTTAGAAGAAATCTAATGGTTGCCTCTGAATAAGTAATTTCAGTAGGACAGTATTTAGAAACCAAAATAATGGTTGAGAAGCAAAAAGAAATTTAATCAGGAAGGAATTATGGAAAAATGCACATGGTAACAGTATATATCATACAGAGTGTTTCTTTCTGTCAGATTTTTAAATGAAAATATGCCCATTGTGGAAAGTTTAGAAGAAATGAAAGAGAATAAAGAAAGAAAGAAAAATGACTTGCAACTTCAACAGCAGCAATCTCTACCCTCAACATCCTGGAGTGCTCCCTTTAGATCCTTTCCTGAATGGTGCCCAATAAATGTTTGCTGAACAAATGGGGGCAAAAGAACCAAAATACACAGGGATGTCAGTACACTGAAGTAGGAAGGAGGGACAGAAATAGCAAGTCTTAGGAAATGCCTGGGTATAAAATAAGGAGAAAAATTACATTTAATAGCATATCATAATAACTGCATTTAAAGGTGGGAGGAGAGTCAACATGTAATAAGTGTTATTTGATTTAAGTATTTCTATTGCTAAATTTAAGTGTAGTTAAAATTTCATAGTTTACTTTCTTTACATAATGCACTATCCGCATCATTGAAAATTTCTGTGAATATGTTTCTAATAACATTATAATTTTTCAATGTTTAGATATTTCATAATTTGCATAAACAATGCCATGATATTGAAATCAGTTACTTACAATGCCAAGGGAACAGAACTGTTCATGACTCATTGTTGACCTCTATGATATCTACTAGACAGGGGTCCTGTCAGAAGAATGACTAAAAGGGTATTATTAAAACTCTTGATACATGTGGCTAATCTCCTTTCTAGGAAGTTTTAACCAAATCTTGCTCTGAAGCAGTGAGATCTGACAATGTACAGTACGTGAATTTCTATTTATTGGGTTAAAGAGTCATGAAAAGCTAAATGACTAAAGAAAGGAGGCTGTGAAAGACAAAGCTGAGAATGCTGGAGTGAGAAGGAGTCATCATGCCTGCAAGCCACAGTAAAGAGACGAGTGGGAAGAGATGAGTGAGAAAAGAAGGGAAGGAAGTTTGAAAACAAAAGGAAATGTGAACTTAGTTAAGGAAGAACACATCTTCCTCTCAGAAATATGAAGGAGAAACTAATAGGATAGAAAGATAAAGAATAAGTGGAAACAGATATGACTATGAGATGAATTCCTCAGACAACACTGTAAGAAATGTCTTCTTCATTGACCAATTCCAAGAACTTCATGCTTCTATTTCTCAGCTGGACAAGTGGCTGTTAGGGATGCCCAGCCCATCATCCACAACTCCTCTTCTAGCTCCAGCTGGGAGATAACACTGGCTTTGAAGGGATGACAGCCCACCCATGGGGAAAGAAAGATATAACAAATATCTGAAAATTCAGCCCTAACCCCTTAAAGTTTGGCTCACTGAATGATGGCTACTGTGAGGTTTAAGGGAGGAGTAGTATAGAAAGCTCCTAATATCAACTCTTTAAAAATAAAGGCAATTTACCTGGGGAAAATGTATTAGGAACATCTTGTGTCTTGGGGGCCAACTAGATTTTAAAACCTTTGGTTTTGAGGACTATATAAGCCCAGCAGAGTAAAATGCTATGAAGACTCATGGCTGTTAATAACCGAGGAAGCAAAGACCCTCAAATAGGAAGATTTTCAGTAACAAAAGAAAACGGCTCTTACCCACATAGATTAGATTCCTACAGTTCTCCAGTGTCACTTCTCTGTACAGATTCCTCTGTGGAGGGCTCAGTTATCTCCACTCCCCCTCAGTAAAGTCTACAACAACATTCTTGAATGTCACTGGCTCCTAAAATATAAGCATACTCACCCCCTTTTAGCTATCCAGAAAATGTTCCTGACATAATGTGTAAAGCTGATAGTCACAGGAAAGGTGGAAGAGATGTACAGAAAGTTTTGTTTTTTGTTTTTTTTTTTGTTTTGTTTTGTTTTGTTTTTGAGATGGAGTTTCACTCTCGTTGCCTAGGCTGGTGTGCAGTGGCGCAATCTCGGCTCACTGCAACCTCCACCTCCCGGGTTCAAGTGATTCTCCTGCCTCAGCCTCCTGAGTAGCTGGGATTACAGGTGCCCACCACCACACCCAGCTAACTTTTTTGTATTTTTAGTAGAGACAACTTTTCACCATGTTGGCCAGTATGGTCTTGAACTCCTAACCTCAGGTGATCCACCTGCCTCGGCCTCCCAAAGTGCTGGGATTACAGGCACTGGCCACCATGCCCTTTTTTTTTTTTGGAGACAGAGTCTTGCTCTGTCATGCAGGCTAGAGTGCAGTGGCACGATCTCAGTTCACTGCAGCCTCCGCCACCCAGGTTCAAGTGGTTCTTGTGCCTCAGCCTCCCAAGTAGATGGGATTACAGGCACATGCCACCATGCCTGGCTAATTTTTTTTGTATTTTTAGTAGAGATGGGGTTTCACCATGTTACCCAGGCTGGTCTTGAACTCCTGAGCTCAGGCAATCAACTAGGAGTCCATGCCTGGCCCACGAAGTATTTTTGATAGTGCTCAGACTCTGTGGTTACCTGAAGAAGAAGGCATCGAGAGGAAATTCCAACTCTGTATAATTTCACTCATTTCATCCATATGTCTTTCCCTCCCTGTCTCAAAGGAAAAGTTGCCCTTCCACGTATCCTCTTATTGTATGTTCTAGGTGTTCCCTGATACTCTCCAGGCATTCACTCTCACAAATTATCCCCATTTTTGTCAATCTTCAAACTATTCCTCTTTGGAAACCCTTTGGCTTATAAACAAGAATGTTCAAATGGATCTCTTCCTAAATGATTTATTTATCTCTGATAGAAAAAAAAAGAATCCTTTGAAAATCAGTTTAGGAATTACAGTAACAATATTGATGGGCCATCATTTAATAGGCACTGTTAAAAGATGGGGAGATGCAGGTGGAGTAGGCAGCTTGAGAGGAAAAATCAAGGAAATACACCATCAAGAGCAGAAGCCCTTATACACTACTCTGCTGCAGACACTGGGAGGGGCTGCCAGGGGCTTGCCAATTTTTGAGGCAATATGTAGAGTTGGGAGAATGAGACCCCAGGAGTATTTATTCAAAGTTGAGAGGGGAAAGAACAGTCTTCAGGCCTACAACAAAGAGCTAAAGGTTTTCTTAGACAGGTTCTCCCATCCCCTACCCCAAGGCCTCTGCTATTAAAAAGGAACAGAGAATGCAACATCAAATGCATTAGATGCAGCTTAGAAGACAAATGTCACAAATATTTTTGGAGGAGTGTCTACAAGAACCCATCTGTACTACACAGCCAATTAGAGGTCTGGCTAAAACCAGCCACGTTAGGATCAATAATATTTTTTAAAAAGGATCCTGTCATTATCATTATGCACAGAAATAACACCAATACAGGAGAGAAAGAACATGGTATGAAAAACATCCAAGGAAGAACACATTCTGGGAAAACTAAGATCCAAGGAATACAAGAAATCTTCTAAAAATGCTTGTGCTATAGAGTAATTCAATAAGGACATGAATTTAATGAAATACACACCACCCAACATGATTTTTTTAAAAAGAGAGATGAAAAGCTATGAATTACTCTGAGAACAAAAATGTATTATGGAGCTAACAAATTTAGTAGGGATTCTCAAACATGCAAAGACAAAGAGAAGAACATTTTTCTTCTCATTATTCAAGATACAGGTTGAGAGGAGAACATTTTAACTACTTGATACTTAAATCCACCCCCCTACCCAAGAAAAAAGGGAGGATCACAATGAAGAACTAGGGAATAAAATTACTACAGAATGAATGGTAATGAGGGCTGTTTTTTTCCCCCAATCTTTATAAGTTTTATTTTTCTTTCTTGGCTTACTGCATTGTTGTTAAGACCAGACATATTTTTTTCTTTTTTGTCCTTGTAAGAGGGTGGTTGGAACCATTTAATTGATCAATGTAGAACACATGGTATAATGAGAATTTAAATGTTAAATTGAGAAAAACAGTTACAGGAATAAATATGGGTCCGGAACAAAAATTTAAATAAGTAAATCTTGACAAAGTAAAAATAATTTTACAACAATTTAAAAAACAGTCCATAGAGGACAAAAGAGAGGGAGAAGAAATGTAAGCAAGGTTGAATGTCTAATCATGTGGACACAAACATAGTGAGTCTCTCATAACTGTCTTACCTTTTTTCTTTCACTCATAGAGGAATATTACAAAACAAGAATTTCCTCTTGTTCAATATAGTTCTCTTGAAGAACAGCAATTTCTTTAGTTCTCTAGTTATTTTTTCTTTTTAAATTTGAGTAACATTAATTTTTTTGTTATTAAACCTATTTATTACTAAACAATGCCAGTTTTCTTTCTGTCTCTTCATCCATTCATCTTTTCATCTCTCTTTTCGCCTTACTACAATGCCCAACACTGATCTCCATAAATATTCATGAAGAGAGACAGCCAGGTGTTCAAAGTTAACACTGAAAGGGAAATGCATACACTTTCTGCTTTGTCAAACTACTATGTACTGCTGATTGTTAAGTAAAATAAAATACTTTAAAAAATAAAAACAATGGACTTCCACTTCTAGACAAAATGGAGTAAACACCTTTCTCTGCTTCTCCTATTAAGTGTAGATAACAATGCTGGAAGTTATATTTAAAACAAACATAAGATGAATATGAAAGGTAGAGAAAGGCAGGCTGGCTAAGGCCCCTGGGACTTGGGTGGTTTTGTCATCTCATGTATTCTATAGTTGGAGCTGAAGAAGAATCAACCTGGAAATGGTAATGGAAATAGAGGAAAAAAAAAAAAAGCCCCACTAAAGGATCAGCCTAACAAGCCAGAAAACTTTTAGACAGTTAACCACTCAACTCTAGGAAAACACCACAGGAAAAAAATGTGGCTCCATCTCCACCACCTTCAGTTAAGGAGGGGGCAGGGAGGCAGACTTCCATGCTCACCCCACCACCCAGGGCTCTCTAAAAAGAGATTTTTAAAGCACATCCCATGAAAAGGCCCCAGTGAGCAATTACATAAATGCTTGAATCAAAACAAAAGGTAGAAAAATAGAAGTAAAATAGAAGACACACAGAAAAATCAAATAAAAATTTTAAGAATAAAAACATGAGGCCAGGCACAGTGGCTCATGCCTGTAATCCCAGCACTTTCAGAGGCCGAGGCGGGGGGATCACAAGTTCAGGAGATCGAGACCATTCTGGCTAATACAGTGAAACCCCGTCTCTACTAAAAGTACAAAAAAATTAGCCAGGCGTGGTGGCCAGTGCCTGTAGTCCCGGCTGCTCAGGAGGCTGAGGCAGGAGAATGGTGCGAACCCGGGAGGCAGAGCTTGCAGTGAGCCGAGACCGTGCCACTGCATTCCAGCCTGGGTGACAGTGCGAGACTCTGTCTAAAAAAAAAAAAAAAGAAAGAAAGAAAAGAATAAAAACATGGAATAATTGCGCCTGTAATCCCAGCAATTTGAGAGGCCAAGGTGGGCAGATTACCTGAGGTCAGGAGTTTGAGACCAGCCTAGCCAACATAATGAAGCCTTGTCTCTACTAAAAATATAAAAATTAGCCAGGTGTGGTGGTAGGCACCTACAATCCCAGCTACTCAGGAGGCTGAGGCAGGAGAATCACTTGAGCCTGGGAGGTGGAGGTTGCAGTAAGCAGAGATCATGCCACTGCACTCCAGCCTGGGTGACAGAGTCAGATTCCATCTGAAATAAAATTTCAAAACAAAATGAAAGAATTGAAATAAATAGCTCAGCAGACAGGGTCTACAACAGAGTGGAAAGGAGAGAGGAGAGAACCAGTGAACCTGAAAAGAGAAACTACCCTGACCAACAGAGAGAAGGGAGACAAAAACAGAAGAGAAAGGTCCACAGGGACTTTTGGGATTATGTCCTGTGACATTAAAAAAACTGAAATCATACAGAATGTGCTTTCTAACCAAAATAGAATCAAATTAGAAATCAATAGGAAAAAGGTAACAGGAAAATTTCCAGACACTTAGAAACTAAACAACTCCCTTCTAAATAATCCATGGGTCGAAGAAGAAGTCTCATCTCATGGGAAATAGAAACAAACAAACAAAGAATAACAAAAATATCTACCCAGAACCAAATGAAAATACAGCATATAAAAATGTGTGGTATACCAATACCCAAAAGCTGTGAGGGAAATTTATGGCACTAAATGCTTATATTAGAAAACATTTCGAATCAATACCTGAAGCTTTCACATACAGAAAATAAAACAAAAAGAAAAATAAAACCAAAGTATTGGGGGAACCAGCCCCCAATATTTCAATGTAGGTTCTTTGCTATTTTCCCTAAGTGTTGGCCAGTCTGAGAAATAAAGAGAAAGAGTACAAAGAGAGAAATTCTACAGCTGGGCCTCCAGGGGTGACATCACACGTCAGCAGGTTCCGTGATGCCCCTTGAGCCGCAAAACCAGCAAGTTTTTGTTAGGGATTTGAAAAGGGGAAGGGGGTATGAACAGGGAGTAAATCACACAGATCACATGCTTCAAGAGGCAATAAAAGATTACAAGTGCAGAAGGGCAAAGCGAGATCACAAGGCCAGGGTGAAATTAGAATTACTGATGAGGTTCCATGTCCCACTGGGCACGCATTGTCTTGATAAACATCTTAACAGGAAACAGGGTTCGAGAGCAGACAACTGGTCTGACTAGAATTCGCCAGGCTGGAATTTCCTAATCCTAGCAAGCCTGAGGGTGCTGCAGGAGACCAGGGTGTATTTCATCCCTTATCTTCAACCACATAAGACAGACACTCCCAGAGCAGCCATTTTAGAGACCTCCCCCTGGGAATGCTTTCCTTTCCCAGGGCTATTCCTTGCTGAGAAAAGAATTCGCAATATTTCTCCCATTCACTTTCTGTAAGAAGAGAAATGTGACTCTGTTCTGCCTGGTCCTGCAGGCAGTCAGACCTTATGGTTATCTCCCTTGTTCTCTGAAAATCACTGTTATCCTGTTCCTTTCAAGGTGCCCAGATTTCATATTGTTCAAACACATATGCTTTACAAACAACTTGTGCAGATAATGCAATCATCACAGGGTCCTGAGGCGACATAACATCCTCAGCTTACGAAGATGATGGGATTAAGAGATTAAAGACAGGCATAGGAAATTATAAGAGTATTGATTGGGGAAGTGATAAATGTCCATGAAATCTTCATAATTTATGTTCAGAGATTGCAGTAAAGACAGGCGTAAGAAATTATAAAAGTATTAATTTGGGGAACTAATAAATGTCCATGAAATCTTCACAACTTATGTTCTTCTGCTGTGGCTTCAGCTGGTCCCTCTGTTCAGGGTCCCTGACTTCCTGCAACACCAAAGCATGCAAAAAATAATACAAATGAGATCATGAAATTGAAAACAGTAAAACAGAGAAAAATGAAACGAAAAGCATTTTTTAAAAGACCAGTAAAACTGTTTAACCTCTAATATGACTAACAGAAATAATAAGAGAGAAGACACAAATCACCAACATTAGGAATGCACCAGGGGATATAATCCCAGATCCTGAAGATATAAAAATTATATTAAGGAAATATTACAAATAATTCTCCAGATATAATAAACCTGACAAGTAAGATGAAATGGCTAATTTCAAAAAAACACAAATAACCACAAACATCTATTATTAGGAAATAAACAACTTAAATAGCACTACTCAAATAATTATTAAGAAAATCAAGGCCAGGCGCAGTGGCTCATGCCTGTAATCCCAGCACTTTGAGAGGCTGAGGTGAGAGGGTCGTTTGAGCCCAGGAGTTTGAGGCTGCGGTGAGCTATAATCACACCATTGCACTGCAGCCTAGGCCACAGAGCAAGACCCTGTTTCTAAAAAACACACCAGGCCAGGTGTGGTGGCTCATGCCTGTAATCCCAGCACTTGAGGAGGCCGAGGCAGGTGGATCACTTGAGGTCAGGAGTTCTTGACCCACCTGGCCAATATGGGGAAACCCCATCTCTATGAAAAATACAAAAATTAGCTGGGCGTGGTGACGCATGCCTGTAGTCCTAGCTAATGGGGAGGCTGAGGCAGGAGAATCGCTTGAACCTGGGAGGCAGAGGTTGCAGTGAACTGAGATCGTGCCAGTGCACTCCAGCCTGGGTGACAGAGTGAGACTCCATCTCAAAAAAATAAAAAATAAAATAAAAAAGCAGATCAAATTCTTAATTTAAAAACTCCCAAAAGGAAATCTCCAGTCACAGACATATTTACTGCCAAACCCTACCAAATGCTTAAAGAACTAATGCCAATTCTGCACAATGCCTTCCTGGAAATAGAAAAGGAGACTGCTTCCCATGTATTTAATGGGGCCAGTAACCTTAATACCAAAATTAAGTGAAGACCAGAAAAAAAACAAAAAACCCCCACAAAGCTACAGACCAATATCTCTCTATATTTAGATGCAAAATCTCTTAGCAAAATGCAAGCAAATATATATTGTTCAACATTGTATAAAATAATCGAATGGCATGACCAAGATTCCTTCCATAGATTCAAAGCTGGTTTAATATTTTAAAAATCAATGTAATTAACTATACAAACATGTCAAAAAAGAAAAATCACATGATCATACTCATTGATGTAGAAAAAGCATTCAATAAAACTCAATACTTATTCATGATAAAAACACTCAGAAAATTATCAACAGCGTAGAACTTCCACAACTTGATAAAGAACATCTACTCCAAACCTATAGGTAACATAATATTTAAAGAAAGAATGTATGTCTTCTCCCTAAGATAAGGAAAACATAAGGATGTCCACTTTTCACCGCTATTATTCAATATGGTACTGGAATTTCTAGCAAGCATGGTAAGTCAAGAAAAAAACATATAGATTATAAAGGAAGATGTAAAACTGTCCCTATTTGGAAATAATATAAGGAACTATGAGGAAAATCCCAAAGGATCTTCAAAATAGTTCCTTCAACTAATAAGTGATTTCACCAATATGCGCATAAAAGATCAACATGGAAATAAACTCAGATTCGAGAAATCAATTAGAGGCATATATGAATAGAAAAATACAACATAAGGCCGGGCATGGTGGCTCATGCCTGTAATCCAAGCACTTTGGGAGGCTGAGACGGGCAGATCACGAGGTCAGGAGATCGAGACCATCCTGGCTAACACTGTGAAACCCTATCTCTAATAAAAACACAAAAAATAAGCCAGGCGTGGTGGCAGGCACCTGTAGTCCCAGCTACTAGGTAGGCTGAAGCCGGAGAATGGCGTGAACCCAGGAGGCGGAGTTTGCAGTGAGCCGAGATCAAGCCACTGCACTCTAGCCTGGGCAACAGAGCAAGACTCCATCTCAAAAAAAAAAAAAAAAAAAAAAGAGAGAAGAAAAGAAAAGAAAAATATAACATAAAGCAATTCCTTTTTGCAACTGATGTGACAGCATATCTAGAAGCCCTAACAATCAAAAGATAAAACTAGCTCAAACAATAAATTCAGTAAGGTAAAATGATATAGAGTTAACCAACAAAAATAAAGAGTCTTCAAACATATAATTAATAAGTTAGAAAAAATAACACTACAAAAAAATCCCATTACAGTAGCAAAAAATAATTTAGGAAAAATGTTAATTAGAAATGCACAAAAACTATATGATGAAAACTTAAACACACTTCTGAAAGGTACAGAAGCAGAAAGGCACACATCGAATAATATGAAAATACATATGGACAACATGCAGTGTGTTTAGAATTTCAGAATATTGAAAATAACCTAAATGCTCTTCTATAGAAAGGTTGAATAAGGTATGGTACATACTTGTTATGGGTAGACTGTGTCTTCCAAAAGGATGTTGAAGTCCTACACCCAGTACCTGTAAATGTGACCTTGTTTGGAAACAAGGTCTTTGCAGATGGTTAAGTTAAGATGAAGTGATCAGGGAGAGCCCTAATCCAGTATGACTGGTATCTTTATAAGAAGGGGAAAACTGGGCACACAGACAGCCATGCACACAGAAAAAAATGTCACGTGAAGATAAAGGCAAAGACTGGAGTGATGTCTCTACAACCCAAAGAATTGTACTGTCAGCAAAATACCATAAGCTAGGACAGAGGCACAGAACACATTCTCTCTCAGAAGGACCTCAGAAGAAACCAACCCTGCTAACACCGTGGTCTCAGACTTCTAGCTCCAGAATTATGAGAGAATAAATTTCTGCTAAGCAACCCAGTTTGTGGTACTTAATTATGGCAGCCCTAGCAAACTAATATCATAATCAGTGCATACTATGATACTATAAAAATGAATAAGCAAAGAAAATTTCATGGAATTGATATGCAGTGATTTCTAGGATATAGTTAGTTGAAATAAGTAAAATGCAAAAAAAAAACAGTATGCTACCTGTTGTATGAAACAAAGAAGCAATAACAAAATTTACATGTATTAGCTAATTTTTGCAAGGAAAAATAAAAAAAAGAAACTGAATCTAATGAGACTAATTACCTATAGGAGCAGATTGGATGATGAAGAAATGGAAGGAGAAAGGGGGAATGATAATTCCATATGAATTATTTTTGTATAATTCTGAATTGTGGATTCTTATTAAGGTCACATATAATGTAAAAAAATCATGAAGAACAGAGGGAAATTTCTAAATAGAATTGTATTAGTTGGCCTGGGCTGTTGCTGCTGTAACAGAACACCACAGCCTGGGTAGCTTAAATAACAGCTACCCAGTTGTGTCACAGTTCTGGAAGCTGGAAGTACCAGCTAGGGTGTTGGCAGGTTTGGTTTCTTCTGAGGGGTCTCTCCTTGGCTTGCAGATGGTCTTCCCTCTGTGTGTGTCTTGTGTCCAAATTTCCTCTTATAAGGATACTAGTTAGACTGGATTAGGGCCCACCCTGCCAGCTTCCTTTTAATTTACTTACCTCATTAAAAATCCTATCTCTAGATACGGTCACATTTTGAGGTACTAGCATTTAGGGCTTCAACATATGAATTGTGGGGGGATACAATCCAGCCCATAACCAGAATACGAACAAAACTATATTACAGGCCAGGTGCAGTGGCTCACACCTGTAATTCTACCACTTTGGGAGGCCTAGGCGGGTGGATCACCTGAGGTCAGGAGTTCAAGACCAGCCTGGCCAACACGGTGAAACTCTGTGTCTACTAAAAATACAAAAACTAGCCAAGCGAGGTGGCGGGCACCTGTAATCCCAGCTACCCAGGAGGCTGAGGCAGGAGAATCACTTGAACCCAGGTGTAGGCTGCAGTGAGCTGAGATCACACCACTGCACTCCAGCCTGGTAACAGAGCGAGACTCTGTCTCAAAAAATAACAACAACAACACTATATTTCAAACGAATTACATATACACAGCAAAGGAGAGGAAAATAACTTAGCCCAGTAACTTCTGAACTAGCATTTTGACCATAAACCTTCAATCTTAAGATGATAAGAATCTGCCGGGTGCGGTCGCTCACGCCTGTAACCCCAGCACTTTGGGAGGCTGAGGTGGGTGGATCACGAGGTCAGGAGATCGAGACGATCCTGGCTAACACGGTGAAACCACATCTCTACTAAAAATACAAAAAAAAAAAAAAAAAAAAATTAGCCAGGCGTGGTGGCAGGCGCCTGTAGCCCCAGCTACTCGGGAGGCTGAGGCAGGAGAATGGTGTGAACCTGGGAGGCGGAGCTTGCAGTGAGCAGAGATCACGCCACTGCACTCCAGCCTGGGCAACAAAGCGAGACTCTGTCTCAAAAAAAAATAATAAGAATCATACACAAATACTAAATTATAGTTAGTAGGTTTGCTTTCCATAGACCAGGCATATGGGGGGGAAAAATCTAGGATTCTACGATTGAGCAAATGAGTAAATATATTTAGGATAATGGGAGCCAGGTTCTTCATTTTGAAGAAAGGACTAACACATGCAGCCAGGAAGGAGAGGAATGAACTCCATGGTACTAGACTAGTCTCAGTATGAATGAATGTTTTTTATAGACAGGCATACATATGTGTGTATACATATGTATGTGTGTATGCATGTTTGTACAGATTTGCCCCCTGGGAGAGTCTATAAGCAATGATACCCTAGTAGCAATGTGTACACCTAGCATCCAGATTTGGTTTCAACAATTCCATTCACCATAAAAAGGAATCAAAGCTCCTTGGAGAAATGGCGGATTCCAGGGCTGGGATAGGGAAAGAACAAAATAAGCCTAAAATATCTTGTTGTGCTAAAAAAAAAAAAAAAAAAAATAAGGAACCAATAAAAATAAGTGATAGGTATATGTCAAAAGGATACAGAAGCCAATTCGAATGGACTTCCATGGAAGAAATCTGGGTAATTTCAGCATTAAAATAAATAATAATAGTAACAAGTTATAACCTATTGAATAAAATAAAGATCCATGAGTTCCTACTGATATAAAAAATAAATAAATGAAGTAGAAGGGAAAGTTCTTACTCATAGAAGAAACAATTACAAATGTAGAAAGAATAGTATTTTAAAAGTCACCATTTTTCAGTCTTCATTGTAATAACCGGCTTATATAGGAATCATTATATAGGAATGATATAGGTAGTGGTTAACATTTTGATAAAAAGACATTTAAATATCCTCAAAACATTTTCCCACAAATTACATATTAATTACAACTTAACATCTTGTGACCATGAGTACTTAATATCTCTAAATTTTCCCTAACCTTCAAAACAAATAATTAACCACTTTTTACAGTTCCCCTAAGACATAAATACAGGAATTGATGAAGTGTCTAGAAGTACCTAACAGTAGGTGCTTATCAAATGCTAATCCATTTTCCCTTTTCTAAAAAGGAGCACAAATCAGCTAACTGAGTAATTTAGACAGAATTTCAGAAGTTAAAAAAAAAAATCGACTCACTTGTAATTGTGTCAAGGCCTCCTCCTCCAGAGGAAGTGTAGAGAAGACAGAGCTGGCATAGAAGAAAGAAGCCACGAGTGACCAAGGCACCAGATCAACTTAGAGCAGCCAGCCTGGGTTTCAGGAATAAAGTGAACATTTTAATCCACTGGGCCCATTAGCCGCCCTGTTACCTAAGCCCTTGTTTTCCCCACTGACCTACCTTAAAAGGCATTTTGCACCTATTTTTGCACGTTTCCCTCCCAGAGTCTTCTGTAACTTTCACCTTTTGACTCAGGCTTTTAGGTTAAGCTGTCCATGTTAAGATATGTTTTATGCCCATGTTAAGACATGTTAAGACATGTTTTAGACAAATACTGATGTGTATGGGCAAAAAACTCCAGGACTGTATTTTCAACTAATTGTAAAACAGGTTATTTTAGTTTCTATTCTGTGGAAAGTGTAAAACATTCCAACAAAGGGTTTTAATGTAGATTTTTTTTGCACCCATGCTGTTGGTAGCTAAATGTAATAGTCTGATCATGACCTTGAATAATACGTCTTTTTTTTTTTTTTCAGATGTACTATGTAAAGCTGGTTTACTCTGAAGCCATCTTGGTAAATTTCCCCAAGAGTGTGAAGTTAGAATTCCTCCAGGGTGATGCCAGATTCTATCTGGAATTTATTTACAACCTGCTTGGGTGGAGACACCATTGTCTTCAGAAACCTTGGTGTAGTTGAACTGATAGGTACTATCGTGACCTGAAGTTCACTATTAAAAGGGATCACCCAAGTAAAATCGTGAAATTATTGGTTATAAAAATGGTCATTGGCACATCCTATGCGATATATCTAAATTAAATAATGGCATCAGATAAAACTGTAGATGGGAATGAAGTTTGTGTATCATACATTATCATGTGTAATTAATAAATGATTTAATTCTCCTGAAAAAAAAAATGGGACAGAGCAAGACTCTGTCTTAAAAAAAAAAGGGGGGGGGGACATTTTAACACCCTAAGATTCTAAAGAAAACCAACTAGAGGACATACACGGCTCATAAACCCTGAACAAATTTGCTACATAGCTGGAATTCGCTATCCTGGCAGAATAGGGTGCCACTGCACTGGGAATCTGGAAAACTCACAAGAAATCCACAAAAAAATGAAAAGAAAAAAACTCCATGTTTTAGAGGTTACTATAAAAAAAACAGATCCAATATACTTTTACTAATTCAAATCTCCCCAAATAATATAACTATGAATCGGGATAAAATTCTAAGCTGACACTTCAAATAGAATAAAATTTATTCAAATAAGCATTTGTGGATATGAAAAGCCAATTGAGTCAGATATCTAAAAAATAAGAATAAAAATGGGCAAAAACATAAGGAAATGAAAATACAGTTAATTAAAGCCAGAAGAGAAATGAAGGAAAGAAAGACAAAGTCATCTCCTAAAGAAAAAGAGAACCACAAAGTCACAAAAGAGAATAGACTCAAATGCAAATATAATGACTAGCTTTGAAGAAAGGTAGAAAAACAACCTGGAGAATGAAAATGACATAAGGAAAAAAGAGGTCACAGAAAAGTGGTAGAAATCAAAGTTAAGCAAAGGCACTATTCACAAAGTTGGAGTCCCAGGAAAAAAGTAATAAAACAATGGAATACACTATTAAGAGATAATATTTAAAAGTATGTTGCAAGAAATTTATGCTGAAATAAACTTGAGTCAACTGAGTATTTGGGAAAATTCTCCTGAAACAGTAAACTTTAAGTCATAAGCTAGTAAAATCATTAGCTTTTATAGATTTTTGAACCAAACAATATTGACAAGAATGCACATCAAAACTTGCTATGGCTAAAAACAAATATATCAACGTAATTATGCACGTACTAGGATAAAAAAAAGGTGAAGAGTAAGTTACAATTGTGTAGTTAAGGGCACATGAAGTAAAATGGGACATTTAAAGATAAACTCTTCCTGGTCTTCAAGAGAAAAGATCACACAAAACACCTTTTCTTTTTTTCTTTTTTTTTTTTTTTGAGACGGAGTCTTGTTCTGTTGCCCAGGCTGGAGTGCAGTGGCACGACGATGGCTCACTGCAACCTTGACCTCCCAGGTTCAGGTGATCCTCTCACCTCAGCCTCCTGAATAGCTGGAACTATAGGCATGCACCACCACGCCTGGCTAATTTTTGTATTTTTTTAGAGACGGGGTTTTGCCATGTTGCCCAGGATGGTCTTGTCTTGAACTCCTGGGCTCAAGTGATCCTCCTGCCTTTGCCTCCCAAAGTGCTGGGACCACAGGCGTGAGCCACTGCACTCGGCCAGTGAAAATGTTTTTAAATAGATAAAGGTGATAGTCGCATGAACCCAGTGAATGTGATCATTGCTGTTAAAGTGTACATTTTTCACCAGGCGTGGTGGACCACGCCTGTGATCCCAGCACTTTGTGAGGCCAAGGAGGGCAGATCACGAGGTCAGGAGATCAAGACCATGGTGAAACCCCGTCTCTACTAAAAATACAAAAAAAAAAAATTAGCGGGGTGCGGTGGCGGGTGCTTGTAGTCCCAGCTACTCAAGAGGTTAAGGCAGGAGAATGGCATGAACCCGGGAGGCAGAGCTTGCAGTGAGCCGAGAACGTGCCACTGCACTCCAGCCTGGGTGGACAGAGCGAGACTCCGTCTAAAAAAAAAAAAAAAAAAAATTGTACATTTTTAAACGGTTAATTTTGTTATGTAAATTTTACCTCAAAAAAAAAAAAAAAAAAGAAAAAGAAAAAAAGAAGAGATGATCCAACAATAAAAACCCAAAGGTGAAATTGTGTAGACCAAGCAAACTGGGTGGAGAACCCTGAATAAAGGGGTTAAAATGAAACAGAGCTTTATATTTGATAAAAATGTGTGCCTGAAAAGTTTGTTGTGAATTGAACTCTTGATTATTATATTTTCTCCTTTGACTTGTAGCAACCTTTTTCCAGCTTGAGGTATGAGGACTCATAGAAATTATGTATCTTTAAGGTATACAATGTATGCTTTAATATATGTATAAATTATGAAATGATTTACTGACAAGCTAACTTTTTAAAGATATTTTTACTTCAGGTTGGCCCTCAGTTGGTAGAAATTCACAACTCTTCAGTTTTAGGTCTCTCTGCCTCCCATTTCAGAATGGTGCAGCAGAATTGCATTATTTTGAATACTGTAATGTATAATTTGTGATTATTCCAATATTCCAATAAAGGTTGCTTTGCATAAATAAACTATAGTGTACAACTATGTGTGGATAAATGCACAAGATAAGAACAGAAGTGTTAATAAAAGAGGAGTGTAGGCTGAACGCAGTTGCTCACACCTGTAATCCCAGCAACTTGGGAGGCGGAGGCAGGTGGATCACCTGAGGTCGGGAGTTCGAGACCAGCCTGACCAACATGGAGAAATCCCGTCTCTACTAAAAATACAAAATTAGCCAGGCTTGGTGGCGCATGCCTGTAATCCCAGCTACTTGGGAGGCTGAGGCAGAAGAATCGCTTGAACCAGGGATGCAGAGTTTGCAATGAACCGCGATTGTGCCATTGCACTCTACCCTGGACAACAAAAGTGAAACTCATTCTCAAAAAAAAAAAAAAGAGTAAATTCTGACACATGCTACAATATGGATGAACCTTGAGGGCATTATGCTAAGTGAAACAAGCCAAACACAGAAAAGAAAAACAGTATGTGATTCCACATTATATGAGGCACCTAGAATAGTCAGATTCACAGAGAAGGTAGAACAGTGGTTGCCAAGAGCTGGGTCAGAGGAGAATGGGCAGGTGTTGTGTAATGGGTACCGAGTTTTTAGTTTTGGTGAGATGAAAAAGCTCAGGAAAGGGGTGGTGGTGACTGTTGCACAACAAAGTGAGTGTAGTTAAAGCCACTGAATTATACACTAAAAAATGTTAAAATGCTAAATTTTACTTTACATATATTCAACCACACACACACAAAAATGGAGCCATGAAGTTTCAAGTATCTTAATAGGACAAATCAAAATCAGTCTTTGGAATACACTATTTTCATTTTTCCTTTACTTTCTGCCAAGATGTGTAAGTTACAAAACAAAAATGCATCTTTATCTGTATTTAGTTCTTGCAGTAAGTATATGGTCTGTTGGAAGTCATACTCTTCCCAAACCGTCGATCATTAAAGGGTGCAGTTCTAAAAATACAGATATAAAAATACCTCTTCCCGAATATTCATTTTTTTATTTATATTTTCACCTTCTGATTTTGTGTATCACCTAAGAAGTGAGTATGCCTCATGGTTAAGAATGTGGGCTCTGGTGCTAGAAGGATTTATCACGAATGTCCTGGAGTAACTCTGGGGCTTTACCACTTGGCACTTAATCTCAGATTAAGGGAAACACTTGCCTCTCATAAAAGAGAAAAAAAAAGATAAAAAGAAAGTGAGACTCAGAAAACGCGTTTCTGTCATAACTGATTTTATCTAGACAATTAAAAAAATGAAGGAAGAGAGAAATCAAGGAAGTTTCTAAATCCACATGCTTTATCTTTCCACTTATGCACGCGAAGATAAACTTATTAAGGCACGTGGAAAAGTAACTCCTTCTGTATTCCTTACAACATTGACATTTGAGTGTTCCCAACAGGATGCTGGTCATGCTTGCAGTTCAGCTGACTTTTTTTTTTTTTTTAAACAAGACTTGCTCTCCTTTCTGGTTTCTCCCCAGCCTCTTTATGGGTGCGCGGTAAAATAACACTTACCTACCGGCTTCCATTTACTTCCGTCCATGCCCTGTCGGACCCGCTGGGCAAGATCCCCCGCCTCTCCGGCCCACATACTGGAAGGTGCAGCGCCCAGGGCGCACAGCTCCCGTGTGCAGAGGGACTCACGCACAAGAAGGCCATCCCCGCGCTAAGCTGAGGTGTTTCTGGAAGGTATCCCTCTGCCTAGCTGCCGGCAGCGGCCGTGGAACGCGCCTCCGGGGACAGAGCGCATCATCAAGGTGCTTTGGCCACGTTGAGGCCTCCTTCTCCCCCTGGCCTCCTTTCCCACATGCCCTACCCACAGCGACCTTCCTGGAGCTCGGTATTCACCTAAGGTGTTGGCGGCGGCAGCCTTTAGCAGGCGCGCCATCTCCGCTGCGTCTCTCCGCACTAGCCGCTGACCGAGCCACGTGCGCGGTGGAGGGCGGGGCGATCCGGCAGGGGGCGTGGCGAAGGCAGCTGATTTCCTACTGCATACAACACACCCACTTTACCTAAAGCAGAAATTAAAGCCAAGAGGTCTACCCCTTGTGGGCCCCTGAAAAGTACAAAAAGAAGTTTGGAGACAGTTCAAAGGCGCTTGGGTTGACCAGTGGCAATTTTTGTTTCCCGCCCCCCTGCACACGAAAGCGCTGGCGCTGCCATTGGCTCCAGCTGGGGGTGAGTCTGGAACCTGTGAGCCGTGGAACTTTGGACTCTGAGCTCCAAGCTAGGCGCATCCTTGCTGTGCGGTTTCCCAGCGGCTTTGTTGCCTTGCTTGCAGCTTGTGTCGGGAGTTGCGGACAGCCATAGCCCCGCGGGCCTGGCGCTGACGGACCCTGGAGCGGTGTCTGACAGAGGTCGGCAAAGCCACCGGCTGGCCCCAGTGCATCCTCACATATGTGCGCAGATCCCTGGCTCGGGTGCTACTGGGGTCTCACCTGGACGCGGGTTGCAGACCCCTGGCAAATTGTGGAGCTGGGGGAAGGTAAGGGGAAATGTAAATCGCTTTTCCCCACATTTCAGAGTTTATACTTTCCTAGGCTATCACAATTTTCAAAATTGTTAAAATTTTTACAGTATGGCTCTCTCAGTTGAATGTTATTGAAATCCACCTAATAACCTCAGTTATTAACGCCTAGAAGCTCCCCTGGAGGCTTATTACTGCCGCCATCCCCCTACACACAAACTGTGTTGGTTTCTCCTTCCGCCTATGTACTCCTAAAGCACTCAGTATTTACCTGTCATCATACTTTATTGAAAGTACAAACTCGTCACTTGTCTGTCCACCCCAACTAAGCTTCTTGAGAATTAGAACTTTCATGTCTCTTCCCAGCACAAAAGTTTTATGGGTATTTTGTTGAAGAACTTCAAATATGATCTATAAAATTATGACTCATTTATATTTCAAACTCCAACCTCTCCTTTGAGTTCCTGGCTCACAGCGACTACAGACTGAGCTTAGTTGGAATTCAGTAGCACACAACTGGGATATCCGCACTGTACGGCTTTTAACAATTTTTAAAATTTTGGTACTCTCAGCATCGCAAATTCACTGTGACCAAAATAGAGTAGAATGTTGTTCTACCCACCTATATTCTGCCATCCGCTGAAGTCCTTTCCCCATGCTCCAGCACTCAAGGCTTGCCTGTCACAGTAAATGGCAGTTCTGTCTTTCCTGTTGCTCACACATAAAACTAGGCTGCTATTTTGATGTCTTCATTTTTCTCTGTTCTGTATCTAATTCCTTAGCAATCCTGTCAGTTCTACCTCCAAACTGTAGTCAGCATATTCACTGCTCTAACTCCAGCTTAAATCACCATCATCCTTTGCCTGGAATGCTGCATCAACCTTCTAATCCCTCTACTTTCCTCCTCCTCCTTCCTCCCTTTCTTCTTCCTTTTTGTAAATCATCATTTCATCCTTCTGCTTAAAATCTTCTCATGTTTTCTTATTACAGTTAAAATGGCAAACTCTTACCCTTGAGCCCTGTAGAATTTGGCTCCCATCAGTTTCTCCAATTTCACCTTCTGCCTCCTTCACACTCTAGCTGTGCTCACTTTTTTATTCCTCAGGCTTACCAAGCTCAATTGCATCTTAGAGAATTTGTTCTTGCTGTTTCTTCTGCCTGGAATACATGTTTCCCAATCTTTATAAGACTATCCTTATCTGTAGGTTTCATCTGAGATGTCGCATCCAAAAGAGGTTTTCCTTGACCACTGTAGCCAAAGCAAATGTTGATCACTGAAGGAATAAGGGAATGAATGAATGGAGTGCTGTATAATGTAGCAGAGTTGATAATTTAAGGCTAATTCACTATGTATCTCCAAGCAAGCAGATTTGTAATGCTTTCCCTGCCTAAAATCTATACAGCTGATTCACAAATACTTGGTTGACAGGTTTTATATATCACTGTGGCTCATCAGCTTGTATGTTGTTGGGGCCAGAATCTATACTTACACTTCATTCAAATTTGATTTTACAGAAGAGTTGGGGTTTTTATTTTTCTTTTAATTAAGAGAGCTGTGAAATTATTACCTATAATTCTAAATCTCATTTAATTCCTCCAATAGGATTCAAGATGGATTGGCATCAAAGTTCACTTCTTTAACAAAAGTGGTTTATGACTTTAATAAAATATTAGAGAATGGTAGGATCCGTGGAAGCCCTTTACAAAAACTTGTGATAGAAAGTTTTGATGATGAGCAGACTTTGCAACAACTGGAATTGCAAAATGAACCAATTTTACAATGCTTCCAAAATGCAGTTAGTGAAACAAAGATGAAGACATCAGTCTTCTCCCAGAGAGTGAAGAACGGGAGTGTGAAGAGGATGGTTCAGAGACAGAGACTGGTGGCCAGAAGGACCTAGAAGATTTACAGGAGGAAGAGGAAGTGTCAGATATGGGTGGTGACAATCCTGAAGTGGGCAAGAAAGCTGAAAACTCAAGCAAATTTGAGCTGAGGAAAAGCCCAGTTTTCAGTGATAAGGATTCTGACCTTGATTTTGATATCAACAAATCGGAACAGCAGAGCAAGGTGCAAAACAGGACATGGAAAACCAAGAGAAAAGTCCATAGTAGATGAGAAATTCTTCCAACTCTCTGAAATGGAGGCCTATTTAGAAAACAGAGAAAAAGAAGAGGAACGAAATGGTGATAATGATGATGAGGTGGAAGATACTGATTTTTTTTTGAAGATATTGATTCTGATGAAGATAAAGGGGGACTGTTTGGGAGTAAAAAGCTTGAGGTTAAGTTTGAGAAAGGAGAGAGCACTTTCCTCCTCCTCAAATTAGCTTTTGTTTTGTTTTTCTAGGAGAGATGTAATTGTAGTTAGAAGGTTTAGAGCTAAGATATATTATGCTCTGTCTTATCAGTTATAAATGAATCTGTACTTCAATTCAGTTTATGTTCCAGTTGTTCTTATAATAGTTTTATGGTAGTGTTTTTAGTTGCCAATTTCACCTAGTAACTATTTTTGACTTGTAGTGTTATTAAGTTAGAAAGTAATATAGACATACAGTATATATATGCATGTGTTAATGATGTATTTTTCTATTCCTAATTAATAGTTTTAAAAATCTTTTTATTTTAATCAGGTAAAAGTTCCAGAAATGTGAACAACAAAGATTTTTTTGATCCAGTTGAAAGTGATGAAGACATAGCAAGTGATCATGATGATGAGCTGGGTTCAAACAAGATGATGAAATTGCTGAAGAAGAAGCAGAAGAACTAAGCATTTCTGAAATGTGAGTATTTTGAACCATCCTTTACTTTGTGAGCTGGAATTGCCCAGTCATGTATTTGTATTTGTGGTTTTCACATATGTTTGTTTTAAGAAGTTAGATTCTCTCCTATCAGATCTTCTTAAGATAGCCAGAGGAAAGTCACTGGATTTAAACGGACATTAGAGATCATTTAATGAAGAAAAATATTACTGACAGTAGCAATCAAACCTTTCTTACCAGGAAATTTGATTTGGTTTTGTGCCCCCAAAATCCTGTTATTTTTGTGAGACAAGAGGTTTGTATTACAGATTGATGAATAATTTATTTTCTATATATTGGACCCTTTTTGTTTCTTACATAGCATTTCACTTAAATGATAGCTTCTCTTCCTTAATACCTGAATGATTTTGGAAGTTCTGAGTATTTGGTTGCATTAGGCATATAAAAGAAGAACTTTATTAAGGGAAAATATGTTTCCTTTTGTTTTTCTAATGGAAAACAATATATTTCTTTTTATAAGAGTTTTGGTAGTGTAGGGATGAAGGTGATCACCTGGAAGAAAGAGAAGACAGTAAACAATGTAAAGAAAGCTTGAAAAGAGTGACTTTTGCTTTGCTGGATGATGAGGCAACTGAAGATGCAGGTGTTTTAAATGTAAAGAAAAATTCTGATGAAGTTAAATCTTCTTTTGAAAAAAGACAGGAAAAGGTAATTAGGAATTTAAGGAATTTTTAATATGCTTCGCATGATTGTGGAACTCACAGACTACTAACAAATCTTCCCTATTTTCTTTCTTTTTTTTTGAGATGGAGTCTTGCTCTGTCACCCAGGCTGGAGTGCAATGGCGTGATCTCGGCTCACTGCAGCCTCCACCTCCCGGGTTCAAGTGATTCTGCCTCAGCCTCCTGAGTAGCTGAGATTAAAGGTGCATTCCACCATGCCTGGCCAATTTTTGTATTTTTAGAAGACATGGGGTTTCGCCGTGTTGGCCAGGCTGATCTCGAACTCCTGACCTCAGGTGATCCTCCTGCCTTGGCCTCCCAAAGTGCTGAGATTACAGGCGTGAGCCACTGTGCCCTAGCCTTCCCTATTTTTCTTGTTGTAACTATTAACCATCCTTTGAAAACAAATATCTTGGCCAGGTGTGGTGGCTGATGCCTGTAATCCTAGCACTTTGGTAGTCTGAAGCGGGAGGATCACTTGAGCTCAGGAGTTCAAGACCAGCCTGGGCAACATAGTGAGGCCTTGTCTCTACAAAAAATAAAAAAATTAGTGGGGCATGGTGGTGTATGCCTGTAATCCAGCGACTCAGGTGGCTGAGGCGGGAGGATCACTTGAGCCCAGGAGGTTGATGCTGCAGTGAGCTGTGATCACATCACTGCTTTCCAGCCTGGGTGGTGGAGCAAGATCCTGTCTACAAACAAACAAACAGAAAACTGAAAATCTTGCTGCTACTCTCTAAAGCAAAAGCACACTATATAGAGATGCCACATGGAAAGCATCTGATTTGCAGAAATCAGTGCCTGCATTACCCAGCCTATAGCTTTCAATTTGGGGCCTGCGTGTAAAATAGTTGTTTCTTTTCTCTCTGCCTTGTGTCTTTATATGTATAGCCTGTCTCTCCTGACAAAGCTGTCCTGAGAGCCTCTTCTTGTAACTGTTTTGACTGCTCTAGAGGATACTGCCTATGTCTTTAAGGTGCTCCACAGATTTTGGTGGATGCCAAATAGCTGTAATTTTAATTAATACCATGACAAACATATCTTCCCAAAGTATGTCATGATTTCAGACAAGTGAAATCTCATTAATTTTAGTAGATGTAGTCTGGCTCCGATAATTTGGCTATATTATTTATCCAATCTTAAAATGTTGTTATAATAAAAATGAGAATAGTGCCAGGCACAGTAGCTCACACTTGTAATCCCAGCACTTTGGGAGGCTGAGGAGGGAGGATTGCTTGAGCCCAAGTGTTCAAGACCAGCATGGACAACACGGTGAAACCCCGTCTCCACTACAAATTTAAAAAATTAGCTGGGTGTGGTAGCATGAGCCTATAGTCTCTGCTACTCGAGAGGCTTATCGGGGATGATCACTTGAGTCCAGGAGTTCAAGGCTGCGGTGAGCTATGATTGGACTAGGCACTCCAGCCTGGGCAACAGAGCTGGAGAATAGGCAAATAAACTATATCAAGAATATCAAAATAATTATTTTTAAAATCTGCGAATCTAAATTAAATTCATCATTGTCAGATTGTCCCAAGAAAATAAATTCTAAAGGGGGAGAAAAACCATAGAGTATCAATGAGTTAGTGTCCTCCCATCCCACTCCTCCCACCCTTCCCCCACAAAAAAGAAAGAAAGGTTTGGTTTTGCTTTGAAATTATATCAGACCTTCAAGTGAAGTTTTCAGTAAATCACAAATAATTTATTGCAATTTCCACAGATAAAGAATAAAGTAGAACTTTCAAACTTTTTTCTTTTGAAACTGTTAGAACATGAAAAGCCAAACCTGACAAAGGTGGCATTAAAACACACACACTGTCTCATTCATGACTAGTGATGCAAACATAGCACAGTGGAAAAATTATGCCACACAACCACGTGAACCTTATCCTTTTGAATCACTATTAGAAGATCTGATATGATTCCTGGTTGCAAGACGTTAAGGAGAAAATACACAGTTCCCTCCATATATGTTAGAAAGACATTTGATAAAATTCAATATTTATTTCTGATTTTTTTTTAACTCCTAGTGGATTATAAATACATCTAGCCAAAAGCTGCCATCATGCATGATGGGTGAAATTCTACAAACATCCTTTTAAGATCAGGAATAAGACAAAATGTCCAGTATTACAGTTACCCCTGTTAATTAACACTAACAGTTAATAGCCACATAAGCCAGTGCAACTACAAAAGATAAAGATAAGAGATTAGGAAAGCTGCCAGGAGCAGTGGTTCACACCTGTAATCACAGCACTTTGGGAGCTCAGGAGCTCTCAGCACTTGAGCTCAGGAGTTTGAGACCAGCCCAGGCAACATGGTGAGACCTCATCTCTGCAAAAAAAAATACAAAATTAGCTGGGCGTGTTACATGTGCCTGTGTCCCAGCTACTTGGGAGTCTGAAGTGAGAGGACTGCTTGAGCCTGGGAGGTGGAGGTTGCAATGAGCTGAGATAGTGCAGCTGTACTCCAGCCTGGGCAACAGAGCGAGACTCTGTCTCAAAAAAAAAAAAAAAAAAAAAAGATTAGGGATACTAAAATGAAAACATTAGTGTTTGGAGAGAAAACCGAAAGGATAAACTGAATCAATATTAGGAAAATAAGAGAATTCTGTAAGTTAGCTGAAAAAGCTGGCATTTTATACACTGAAGTCATAATTGTTGTCTTTTAGAAGTTAGAGATAATAAGAATTTGAGTTTAAAGTCAAAAAGGTCAGACTCCATCAAATACTAATATCCTAATCAAAGAATTACTTGGCCAGGCGTGGTGGCTCACGCCTGTAATCTCAGCACTTTGGGAGGCCAAGGTGGGTGGATCACTAGGTCAGGAGATCAAGACCATCCTGGCTAACAGGATGAAACCCCATCTCTACTAAAAATACAAAAAATTAGCCAGGCGTGGTGGCGGGTGCCTGTAGTCCCAGCTACTCCAGAGGCTGAGGCAGGAGAATGGCTTGAACCCGGGAGGAGGAGCTTGCAGTGAGCTGAGATCATGCCACTGCACTCCAGCCTGGGCAACAGAGTGAGAGACTCCATCTAAAAAAAAAAAAAAATTTACTTAACTTTAGGATGCTCTAATAATCAAAATTGATAGTGGCTTGTGAACAGATAGATCACTTGAATAGAATAGAGCCCAGAAATAAACCCAAATCCTTCTGAGGGAGTTTAGTATATTATAAACATGACATTTTAAATAAATGAGGATAAGAAATTATTTGCAGCTCACCTCACCATAGGCAGCAGGAATAGGAAGTCATTGGCAGAATAAAAAGATGGTAAGAACAGAACAGAATTATAGAACAGTACATTTTTTGCTTCCCCACTTTTCAAAGTATTTTTTGTTTTTACACAAGTATAAGTGTAATTTTATTTTCTAAATGTATAATAATTTTTTTCTCTTTCTTAGATGCATGAAAAAAATTATATCTTTAGAAAAAGAGTTATTAGAAAAAAGCCTTGGCAGCGTCGGGGGGAAGTGACAGCACAGAAGAGACCAGAGAATAGCTTCCTGGAGGAGACCCTGCACTTTAACCATTCTGTCCAGATGGGTACAGTGCCCTCTTCTGCAAAGAGTTCACTTCTATGCTTATTCTGTGGTTCCATTTCATAGAAAGATTTGGGGCGATGTTTCTTTTCCCTCAACTTTTTATTTTAAAAACTTGCAAACACAGAAAAGTTGATAAAATCATACAGTGAACATCTGTATTCTATTCAACTGGATTCACTAGTTAACATTTTGTCATATTTGTGTTCTCTTTTCCACATATGGAAGATTGTATATTTGCCCTTTTTCCCCCTGAATCATTTCAAAGTAAGTTGCCAGTATCATAGCATTTCACTGTTAAGTATTTTTGCAGATATCTCCTAAGAACCAGGATATTCTCCTATATAATCACAATACCATTAATCCACCCAAAACATTTAACATCAATACACTAATGATACCTACTGTATAGATTATAATCAGCTTTCTTGCAGTAATCTGTTTAGAAGACTTGCATCCTGTCACTGTCCACTGATTAAATTTTGAACTCTTAACTTGAAACCCTGGTCATCTCATTGCCTTCTTTTTTATACCCATTAAGTCAAAATAAGTTTTCATTTTATTTCAACAGAAAAGAGAATGGAAAAGAGGGGAAGAGTCCCTGGGTACCTTGGATAAAGTATGAGCACTTACTACCATATGTATTCTAGTTCTGTAGTTTTCAAACTTCGGGGAGCATCTCAAGGCTTATTAAAGCACAGATAGCTGTCCCTCTTCCCCACTTTCTGATTCAGGAAGTGTGGGTCTGGTCCAGGAATTTGCATGTCTAACAAGTTCCCACGTGTTGCTGATGCTGAGGGTCTAAGGACTGCAGTGCGAGAATCAGTGGTTTAGTGGATATCCACCTAATGAATACATGTTATATTTCCTTTAGCACTTGTGATTACAGGGGAAACACCTTTCATCTGGAATATATCATTAAACAGAAGATAAGAGATCAGGTCAGTAAGAATTAAATTTAACTTAATTGAAATGTCACTGAAATGTTTAAAAATAATATGACAGGCTAGGCACAGTGGCTCATGCCTGTAATCCCAGCACTTTGGGAGGCCAAGGCAGATGGATCACTTGAGGTCAGGAGTTCGAGACCAGCCTGTCCAAGATGGTAAAACTCCCTCTCTACTAAAAATACAAAAATTAGCTGGGCATGGTGGTGCATGCCTGTAGTCCCAGCTACTCAGGAGGCTGAAGCAGGGGAATCGCTTGAACTCAGAAGATGGAGGTTGCAGTGAGCTGAGATGCGCCACTGCACTCCAGCCTGGGCAACAGAGCGAGACCCCATCTCAAAATAAATACATAAATAAAATAAAAAGAAAAAATAAAGGGAAGATGGGGCAGTTTTGTGTACTGCACGTCCTGAAACTGGGCTGATTTCCCTCAAGAGGCAGGGATTTAAGCTCATCTCATCTCAACCTGGGGTAATTTGAGGGCCACAGGATAAATATGGGGCATCTTTCTGAAGCATCAGTTTCCCTTGATTCTATTGAGAGACAAAACATTAATGTACTTAGCCATGACAGTCACATAGATTTGTGAGTATACAAGACTTCTCTCTGAAATGAGGCTTGGGTTGTCCTCTTTCTGTTAAATTCCCAGATTTAACAGAAAGGCTGCCTTCTGCCATGAGGATACATTGATGTAAAAGTTTGAGAGGTACTGGTGCACTTCTTAACACTAACAGATGTGTGAGGGTGTATGACTCCAAACCACACAGTATACAGTTTCTGCCTACTTAATATTTGCTTTTCTACCTCTGCCTCTGGTTTTGGTCCCTGGCAGCTGCTGATTTGTGGCAAAATCCTGGAGCTCAGAGTCAGAAGACTGAGTTTAAGTTCCATTATTGCCTTTTTTTCAGCCATGGTATCAATCCCTCTCAGTCACTAAGTGATGGTGACAACACTTCCTACAGTTGTTGGTGGCATTAAATCAGATGGTCTATAATAGTATTTTGTATAAACTGTAAAGCAGGATGTGACTGTAGGAGCTTGTAGCTCTCATGAGTATCACTGCTCTTCCTTTCCACAGTTGAGAGACTGTCCTCCCCAGACCAGCCCTAGTGTTGGTACAGGAACAACCGACACCAAAAGGAAGAAAATAAATAATGGCACTAACCCTGAGACAACCACTTCTGGTGGTTGCCACTCACCTGAGGATGTGAGTCTTGGCTGGCCAGGCTCCTGGAGACAGAGGGCCCAAGGGGTGGTGGAGGGTATTCGTTAAGATTGTGGAAGAACTGCCAGGTACCGGTTAAGAATTCTGGGTTTGAATCCTGCCTCTCCATCTGCTAGGGATATGATTTAGGGAAAATTGCTTGAGCTCTTTGGGCCTCTCTTTTCACATCTGTAAAATAGGAGTGGTATTGTTTTACTTACATTTGTGAAGTTTAAATGAGATTTGTCATTGTTGTTTTTATGTTAATCCCTAGTCCAGGGCCTGCTGTAAACTATCCTTCTTGGGCTTGCGTTTCCTGAGATAGAGTTAGAGAGTATCAGAGGTTTCTGTTAGCTCTGAGAGTCTGAGAGTTAAAGGCCGACTAGAATGGAAACCTTGGGGCCAAGGGCTCCTGTCTGCCTTTTCCGTCCTATATCCCCCCTGTGAAGAACAGTCCCTGGCCAGTATGTGCTCAGTCAATGTTTGTTGAGTGAATGCATCTTTCTAAATCACAAGCTGGCAGAAGGGTGGGCTTTTCTCACACTCTATCTCTGAAGGTTTATGTTACTGTCTTTTTGAGAGAATCTAGTTTCAGACTTTCAGTTCTGTGGCTGTGGGCAAAAACCAACAAAGACCCAAATCCTTTTTCTTTGGGAGTTGAGGAGAGTTTACCAGTTCATGTTCCCATTGGGTCTGAGAACTTTTCTTTAAAATCCATTCCTGGCCCCTGCCTACCACTTCCTGGCCTGGGGAATAGAGTCAAGGGGGTCACCCTCAGTCGCATTCCTTTGACTCTCCCCATAGAAACAACAGAACCGAGCTCAGCTGGAAGAAGTAACGTGATTTCTGTTTGCTCATGACATGACTGCTGGGTTTGGGGGGCACTCAGATGTAGAGGCCCCAGTCTTGTCTCATCCACTCCCAGGCTGAGGAAGAAGGCTCACCCCCCAGATTCCACCCCATCCCCACAGGGTCCCTGATAACCTTGTCCCATGGGTGGGCCTGTCCTGGGGCAGTGGTGCCATTCTGGGGGCATGTCTCTTGCTGTGCCATCTCTGCCTCCCCCTAGTAAGAGCTCTGTCTTCCTCTTTCTATAGGAAAAGAAGGCAAGCCACCAACATCAGGAAGCCCTAAGGAGGGAGCTAGAGGTGAGTGGAGGGTGTGAAGTTCCCTCCTGTCCTCTGGAGAATGTTTCTTTGCTTCTCTTTCAGCACTTGCTTGTCTTTTCTCCCAAAGGCCCAGGTTCATACCATACGAATCCTTACATGTCAGAAAACTGAGCTTCAGACAGCACTCTATTACAGCCAGCATGCTGCCAGGCAGTTGGAAGGTGGGAATCTGGCACCCCATCATCCTTCAGCCTGGCACTTTGATAGGCCTTTAGGGGGAGTCCTTTGGGCCGCATCTGAATGTCTGTCATTCCAGGAGAGTCCAGGGATCTGGTCAGCTGCCTGCATGATTCATGGAAGTTTGCAGGAGAGTTAGAGCGGGCTCTCTCTGCTGTCACTACACAGAAGAAGAAGGCGGACAGGGTGAGTCCAAACACCTGCCCCATCCCCTGGGACCCCACCTTTGCAGATAGAGGAGTGAGCCTAAAAATCCTTTCTGTAGGATGGAGTGTCCTGCCCAGGAGGCAGCATGGCCATTTCTTGCTGCTTTTGTGTGTGGTTGTTAGAGGCAAACTGGGGCTGAGTCAGCTGCTGTGGGTGAGTTGGGGGACACTGTGGGGAGTGAGCACTGGACATAGAGCTCAGAGGCCAAGTGCCCGCCCTGCCCATACTTAGCCATGGCCTTGACCAAGTACTAAGTGGTAGTTAGGGTACTTGTACCATAAAGGTACAGAAGAGTATCTTGAGTATGTTATTATTTGTGTGGAGAGAGGGAGCACGTATATGTGTGTGTGTGTGTGTACGTATTATGGTAATATACATAAAACATGTTTGTAAGGATTCATAAAATACTCAGGAGAGAGGAACAGTGTTGGGGGGGAGATATTTCCCTTTTGTACTTTCTAAGTTTTGGACTATGCAAACATATCATCCTTTCAAAAAGTCAATAAAAGATTAATTTCCTCCTTCTTGTCTGTGCCCCTACCCTCAGCAAAAGAATGGGCTTAGAGAATCAGATATACCTGGGTGTTGAAATCCCAGCTCTAAGTGATCTTAGGCAAGCACTTAACCTTTAATACCCCATGTTTTTCATCTACACAATAGAGGTAATAATGGTAACCGTCTCCTGTGAAGGTTGTGAGGATTAAATGGGATTGTTAGCCTAGTGCCTGGTGAAGCACTCAATAACGGTTCCAACAGTGGTAGTAATAACAGTAATAACAATAGCAACATTATCTGATCTCTCTGGGCCCCTGTTAGCCAGCTATAAATTCAGTCTCTTTCCCTGTCCTTTCCACCTTTACTGAGTTCTTTGAAAACAAATGAGGGCCGGGTGCTCTGGCTCACACCTGTAATGCCAGCTGTTTGGGAGGCCGAGGCGGGCAGATCACGTGAGGTCGGGAGTTCAAGACTAGACCGGCCAACATGGAGAAATCCCATCTCTACTAGAAATGCAAAAGTAGCTGGGTGTGGTGGCACATGCCTGTAATCCCAGCTACTTGGGAGGCTGAGGTAGGAGAATCGCTTGAACCCAGGAGGCAGAGGTTGTAGTGAGCCGAGATTGCGCCATTGCACTCCAGCTAGGGCAACAAAAGTGAAATTCTGCCTCAAAAAAAAAAAAAAAAAAAAAATCCTATCTGGCACTCCCCCAGCAGCTGATGAACGTGCTGAGGACATTGGTCCAGGATTCTGGCCTCCCCAAAAGAGCTGCTTTGACAAGCCTGCTTGCCTTACCCGGTACTAAATCCCTGCCTGCTCTATCAAAATTTCCATCTCTAAACTGGTTGTACCTATCACCCTCCCTCACCAAGTCAATAGATAAACAAACCCTGAAAAATCAGCACCCCTTCCTGGCCCAGCAGCCCACTGCCTAATATTTACTGTGTACCCAAGCTTTCAGAAATGGAACTCACCTGCTAGTTCACCCTCATTAGGGTGGCAGGTGCACGGGAGCAGCTGGGCACACCCATTAAGCAAGAAGCCAATGGCTGGACAGTGACACTCAGACCCCAGTCTGGGCGAGCCTGGCTGAAAGCCCCCTTCTTTCCGGTCTGACTGTGGAGAGAGAGGGTGGAGCATACACAACTCTGCTGCCCTTTGCATCCTTCAGCTGTGCTTCCTCCTGAAAGAGGGAGCCGTTCATTAATTTGGCCAAAGAGTTCTTAGGGTCTGTAGGTTTGACAGGCTGGGTGTGTGGGGGCCACCGTGCTAGAGAGAGAGGCTGGTGTGTCAGAAGGCAGCCACTTGGCCAGAGGAGGGTCGGCCCCCTTGGTGACCTCCTTCCCCCGGCTGGACACAGCGCCCTGCACTCTCCACATGTGACTGCTCCTCTCAGAGCTGCCTCCAGGGGAGGGGTTCTAACCCTGTGGGTTGGGACATTGTGTTAGTTTACAGTGGGCCATGGCTACCTCTGTCATCTCCAACTCAGACGCAGTAGAGAGAAGATGAGAAATTCCCTGCACCTCTTCCCTCCTCAGCACCCCTATCTCTGCACACATCCACATATGGAGACCCTGACAATGGTCCCTGGGAGTGCCACCATCTGCGCCTCCTTTCCATGCCTGCAGCAGCCATGACCACTCTCCAGACCCTTACCACCTGGCTCAGTAGGCACTGAACTGCCTGTGGTCCTGCCCCTACACCTGGGCCACTGTACCCGTCAGTTCCCCCCAGTTTGGTTCTTATTTCCCCCAACAAGTAGGGAGCCTGTAAGGTCACCTGTTGAGCAAGCTGGGGGAGAGAGTAGGGTGGGGCTGGGAGGATAAGGAGGAGAAGCTTATAGTCGTGCTGGAGACTCAGCTGAGCAGAGTCTATGCAGGCCCATTGGCTGCCTAGCCAGTGGTGATCCCGCTCCCACCCTCATTTCTTCTTTGTTAAGAAAACCATGACCTCATTAAATATTGGACACCTATAAACCTCAGGGACCTTCCTCCAGCCTCCCCGCCACGTATTGGTGAATCTAAGTCAACTCTAGTCATTTCATTCCTCTGGACATTGATTGCTTGAGGCTTGGGCATGAGCTGCCTCTTCATCTGAGCCTGAGCCACAGGTGCCCTCTGCACTTACCACGCTGATGCACTGCGCCCGGGAGAGCTCTGTCTGGATGGAGATGAGCTGTGAGGAGCTGGCGGCTGGGCAGATCAGGTTGTTGTAACAGGTTTTGTTCAGAAGGTCGTCCATCAGCTTCTGCTCAGCATGAGCCACGCGGCAGTCCCCTGGGTAAACACACAGACACGCTGGGCCCTTGTGCAGCTGTGCCACACTGCAGATGACAGCTACAAAGCGGGAGCCAAGAGGGCCAGGGAGCACAGGCACCCCGAGGGCCGGCTGAAGCAGTGAAGGTGCTGGCGGACCAGGCTCTCCCTGGGGACTTCAAATGACATTCATGACAGAGCTCAGCTACCTCCTCCCATGCCACACCTCTTCCTCCTCCTCCTCCTTCAATCAGTGAACAGCATCCCACGCTCTACACATCTGAACAAAACTGCGTGTCTCTTCCAGACCCCTCCCTTGGTTCATCCAAGTGGCCACCAAGTCCTGTCTGTCCTCCCATCTCCATGGCTACAGCCATGTCCCTGCCTCCTCCGCCCTGCCCACCTTCTGCTCTCCCCACCTGCACTCTGCCCCTGCCATCCATGTGCCATACAGTGGAAGACTGGTCTTTCTACAGCAAACTGGACTAGGGCCCTTCCCTAAACACAGCTCTCAGAGCTGGAGGTGAAGTTGAAACTCATGTTTTGGCTGGGCAGGCAGAGCTCTTTCCCCCTCGGCACTGGCTTATCCAGAGTGCTCACAGTGCAGGGCAGGAGTCCCATGACTCAAATGTGGGTTTGGTGCAGAACTGGGTCTGAGGTGGTGCTTTCCCTAAGAAGAGACAGGGCTGACATGGGGGGATTTTCTGGGTTCAGAGTTAGACCTACAGAGTGCAAGGTTTCTCTGAGGCACCAAATGGCGGGGTCCAGCTGGCAGCTGGCTCCTGGTCTGGAGCTTCAAGGAGAGGTCTCAGCTCAGAGCCACATTCAATAGCCAGCTTACATGCAGCTTCCTGCAGGGAGCCCCTGGAGCTTCTACAGCCTCAGATCTGCCCCTCTGCATACCCCAGAACTCTTGCCAAGTGGCGTTTGGGTCTTTATGTCATGTCCCTCCCATGTCTGGGAGTAAAGGTAAGGTGCAGGGACTTGAGCTTGTGTACTCTGGTGTCTTAAGGGACAGTGTGTCCAGTAGAGTGGAGGCGGCTTGGAAAGAGGGAGACTCAGAGGAAAGTGAAGGACACGTGACCAGGCGAGCCTGGGAGCAGGAAAAGAGAGGAGAGTGAGCAGAGAAGAGTGAGCAGAGGAGACTGCTGGGGCAGGGGAGGGGATGGGAGGATCAGCGAATGAGGGGGGCTGGAGAGGTGGGGGTGGGGATGCTCGTTGGGGGCTGCCTAGCTCACCAGGCTCAGGAGTCAGTTACATCCTTCCACAAAGGCCAGCTCACCTGGTCACCCCAAAGCCCTCCCTCTGTGGGTGGGACCAGAGGGCCCAGAGCACGGATGACCCAATTGAGCAGGACTCAGGTGGACTCAGGTGGGTGCTGGGCTGGACTCCTGGCTGTGGGGAGCAGCCACCACCCTGCCTACTGCATCCATGTTCCAACTCGCTGCCTATCAGAGCAGAGGCATTATTGGGCACCTTGTGAAACATGCTTCTGGTGCACCTGCTGCCTGCTGCCCCTCCTGCAGAGTGCCCGGGCTCTCCAGAGGGGATTCCTGTGGAGGGTTGGCCTAGATTCTGAGTCCTGCTTCTCACACCCAGGGCTGCTACCCCAGAGGCCAGCTGCTTGAGTACCCTGGAAGCCAGTTTGTAGCCCCAGGCTACAGCTGGGTCCATCCCACAGCCCTTCTTTAGTGTATCTATTTGTACTGACTGCTCATTTCATAGAGAGGGGTGTGTCTTGCCCCAGCCCATCTGGCATGTCTAAGGCAGCTGTGGGGTCAGAATCTGCAGCTCCCAGACCCCAGCCCTGCAATCGTAGGAGAGGCCACATCTCTCAAGTCCCACTGGGCTGGTGTGAGCGGGTTCCCGAGTCCAGGGCTGCTCTGCAGGCTGTGGGGCTCATGCACTAGCTCTGAGCCCACCTGATGTGCTCAGGTTGCCCACCTTTGGGTCTGTCCTGCCTCTCAGGCGTGCGGCTGACCCTCAGGGCCTCTCCCTAATCTGACTTAGAGGTTCCCAGAACCTTAGACCATTTGCCCCCACCCCATTTCTCAGCTGAGGAAACTGAGACCAAAGAGGGGAAGCAACTTTCTCAAGAACCCCCACCAAACCAGAGGCAGAGCCAGGTCTAGGAGTCTCTTCTCAACAGAGGTTCTCCCTGTCCCCTGAGCTTTCTTTGGTGCCCATTAACTTCCCTGCGAGGAAACTGCCCTGCTGAGGCTGGAAATGGTGCTGTCCAGGGTGGCGTGTGCCCATGACTGCACCTGTGTTTGTACTTGTTAGTGTGTATGGGGGTGGGGATGAGGGGTGGGAATAAACAGCAGGGATGCTGGGGGCTGGAATGCATTCCACCTAACCCCAAAAAGGGGCACAGGAGAGCCCAGCCAAGCACAGCACATGCTTCGACTTTCCAATCTGCTGAATGACTGGGAGGCCAGCTGGGCTCAGAGGACAAGGGACAGGTCTTTCCCCCACAGATCACAGGGGTGGCCCAGGATGAGTGGAAGCTTCTGCTGCAGCTTTGGGGGTTACATCCCAGCCCATGGGCTGACAGTTAAGCAGAAAAGCCACCTCTAGGGGTCAGTCATGATCTAGTGATTCTGATGAGGAGGGGGCCCCACCAGCCTCTGTCCAGAGTCTTGTCTGGAAAAACTGCTCCCTGGCAGAAACGGGCTAATAATTTGAGAGGAAGCCATAGCTGAAATTCTAAACTGTGTGAGTGTGTGTCCAGTTTGAAAAAGCATATCCAACTTAAACATTTATATTGAAAAAATGGAAAGCTATTCCCCTTGTTTTGGAATACAAACTACAGAAAGTAACAGTTAACAGAATCATATTGGAAAGGTCAAATTCTGCATCTGGAAAGGCACAGTGATTTTCAACTGGGTTGTGTGTCCTTAACTGAGGAAGGGAAGATGAGATTTATGTTTAGTAAAAGGCAGCTATGGATTTATCTTTTATAAGGAACTTGCCATATACTATTAGTGCTTTTTCAATCATGTCAGAATCAGCCAGATGCCTGTCGAAATGCAAATTCCCAGGCTTCCTTCCCAGAGATTCTGGTCCTGTGAGCCTAGGGTGGGGCCCAGAAATCGCTATGGGGTGGTACAGGCTGCCCCAGGACCACACCTAAGAAACACTGCAACTGGCCCCCACACACATCCAAGTCCCCAAATTTGTAGGCAGACATCTTATCCCCATAGAACAGATAGGGAAACTGAGGTCCAGAGTGGGGAAAGAAATGTCACGGGGTCACCCAGCAAGTAGTAGCAGAGCCACAATACACCCACTGCCTGCAGACACCATCTCTGATGACAGCTCCACCTCCCTACAGGAACCTTGCCTACCCCCACCCCTACCTCCTCCTGCCCCTATCGGGGGCCTCTGTCCAAGGAAGATGTACCCCTGGTCTTCTAGGCTGACTGGGGCTCAGAGGAAAAGCTTGGCCCAGAGCGTAGGAGCTAGAAGGATCCTTGGAATTCAGATGGGGAAATTGAGGCCCAAAGAAGGCAGTCCTCACATTTGAACTCTGTCTGGAGAAGGTCTGGGTCTCCTTCCTGAGTGGTAGGTTTGACTTCACCAGCCTGGCCCTCAGTCATGCTGTCTGTCCAGGCCCGCCACACCTCGGGGTGGGTGACCAAAGGTGGCGGTGCCATAAAACGCGTTTCCTGGGAGATCCACCCCCAAAGCTCAAAATATTCCAGGGCTGGTGATTTGGGTAAGCTCCCTTCCCTCTTGGCCCAGTTTCCCCATCTCTAAAATAGCTGTGTTGGTGGAGACTTCTCTCTGAGACGGAGCTGCAGATTTTCTCCCAGATGCCTACACCGCCCAGCTTGCTGGCTCCTCTGTGTCCACTCTTCAAGACAGTCACCTCTTAGGTGAGGAAGGACCCTCGGCCCTATCGGGAGTGGGGACCGGTGCACCCCCAGCCTCCCAGACCACTGGGGATGACCCGGGCTGCCTGCAAAGCCGGTTCCATCCAGCGCCACTGCTCAGGCCACAGACACGCACCAGGGAAGGTGGCCCTGGCCCTCACAGCAGCTCTGAGAAGGGGCAGCCCTCACTGCAAGCCTTGCTGAGCCACCCACACCTTTTTCAGCTCAAAGAGGCTTTAGGAAAGTGAATCATCTCAAGTTCATACCCATGGGGTTGCTAAAAGAAAGGACAGTGCGGGGTGAGCTGGAGCAAGGGAGTGTTGCTGTCTGCAGACTTTGCAGGGAGGACACTTAGGAAAAGGGACTGAAACCTGGAAGGGTGACTAGCACAGAGTTAAAGGGAGGGGATGGAGCTAGAGTGGCCTCATCCTCCCCCTTGTGCCTTCCAGCCTGGGCTCAGGTGACTCAAGGGAGAAAGCACCTCCCTCTCCCAGCCAGGGAGGTCTCGCCATGTTTTGGAATCAGTACCATTCCCTTGGGGCTGGGGGGCAGCCCCCATCTCCGGACCTGGCTGGAACTGCTGCCTCAATTCTGGATCCAAAAGGGCCCCTGGCAGCTTCTCCACCTCCTTCTCAGTCCAGACACCCCCCCCTCCCCAGTGAGGGCCCCAACAGCAAATCTGACAACTGGAGGAACAAGGCAGGAAGGGCAAGGTCTGAGGGAGTGACCACCTTCAAAAGGCAGCTCTGCCACCTTCTCTCCAGGACTCTCAGGCTTGCTTTCATATTGCTCCCTCAACATCCTTTTGCTATAATCTGGCATGTTGACATATGGTCTTTAAAAACAACAACACTGTTGATGTGGAGCAGACTTCCCATTTGGGATGGTTTGGAGAAGTTCAGGTTGAGGGCATCCTCTCTTCTGCAAACTGTGGCAGTAATAGGTGAGATATATAAAGTAAATAAAGGCTGGGCATGGTGGGTCATGCCTGTAATCCCAGCACTTTGGGAGGCCGAGGTAGGCGGATCACCTGAGGTCAGGAATTCGAGACCACCCTGGCCAACACGGTGAAAACCCATCTTTACTAAAAATACAAAAATTAGCCAGGCATAGTGGCACACACCTGTAGTCCCAGCTACTCAGGAGGCTGAGGCAAGGGAATTACTTGAACCTGGGAGGCAGAGGTTGCAGTGAACGGAGATCTCACCACTGCATTCCAGCCTGGGTGACAGAGTGAGACTCCATCTCAAAAAAATAAAAAATAAAAAATTAAGTAAATAAAAAAGACATACCCAGGCTGAAAAATAAGTTAATCATCTCCATGAACGAAAAGCAGAAAAGAAATGCAAAGTGGTTGGAGCCTGAAGAGCTTGGACCCTGCTGGGCTTCGGAAACCAAAGACAGTGACAGGTCCTTTGGGATAAAGGGGGACCAAATGACTCCTAGCTAGAAGCTGAGAGCTTGGGTGTACCCCAGTACTTGAAAGGATGTTGCCCAGGTGCAGTGGTTCATGCCTTTAATCCTGGCACTTTGCGAGGCTGAGGTGGGCTGAGCACCTGAGCTCAAGAATTGGAGACCAGCCTGGCCAACATGTTGAAACCCCATCTCTACTAAAAATACAAAAAAGTTAGCCGAATGTGGTGGCAAGCACTTGTAATCCCAGCTATTTTGGAGGCTGAGGCAGGAGAATCCCTTGAACCCAGGAGGCAGAGGTTGCAGGGAACTGAGATCACACTACACTCCAGCCTGGGCGACAAGACTCCATCTCAAAAAAAACCCCAAAAAAACAAAAACAACAAACAAACAAACAAACAAACAAACAAAAACAAGGGTGCTGGAGGGTGGGGAAGTCTACTGCTGCTCTGTGGTCTGTATCCCTGGCTTTATGGGATGTATACCTCCCCAGTATCCCCAGGACAGGAGCTTGCAAATGCACTGCAAAACTGTCAACATCAGGCTAGCAAAGGTGATAGGATTAAATAGGTTTTTATAAAAGTTTGACAAGTTTTTTTTAATAAAAGAAAAAGAAGAGCCATCTAATTATCTATAGAGAATAATATAATCTTGGTACAAAACTGGATGTTTTCCATGTACAAGGAAAGTTCATGATAGAACAGTCTGAATGACGAGTCTTTGTCACAGGGAGAGGGCACGGGGTAGTGCTTAGTGCTCGGCCTCTGGAGCCAGGCAATCCAGATTTGTATTCCTGCTGCCACTACTTATCTTCCTTGGGAAAATGACTTGCCTTCACTGTGCCTTCACTGTGCCTTAACTTCCTCATAGATAAAGGGGGAAATAACCTTTACAATAAGCCTTCTAGGATGAAATGAAATAATTCAAGGAAAGTAACTTAACAATACCCAGAACATAGAAAACCAAATAGATGTTAGCTATTATTAACTTTTATGAACATGAATTCCAAAATTTTAAATAAAATAATACCAAGTCGAATACAGCAATGTACACACACACACAAATAATGCATCATGGTGAATTAGGTTTTATTACAATAATGCAAGGGCAGAGTCAACATCAGATAATGCGCTGTTAGCAAGCTAGCTTCCTTTTTTTTTAAGAGAAGGTCTCACTGTCCCCAGGCTGGAGTGCAGTGTCAACATCTTGGCTCACTGCAACCTCCACCTCCCCAGCTCAAGCAGTCCTCCCCATAGCCTTCCAAAGTGCTAAGGTTACAGGTGTGCATCACACACCTGGCCATATCTTCCTTAATGTAAAGCAATTATCATACTTAATAGTAAAATTTTAGAAGCACTTTTCATCAAAGTTAGGACATAGACAAGGGTACCTTCTATCACTGTCTCTATTGAACATGGCACTGGAGGTCCCAGGTAATGTGTTAGACTAATACATATGAAATTGCCATATTATTTTTAGGTTATGGAGTGCAGTGGCACAACATCAGAAATGAATGTAATTCAACCTATAATAGAAATAAATCGGCAGGGCGAGATGGCTTATGCCTGTAATCCCAGCACTTTGAGAGGCCAAAGAAGGCAGATCACCTGAGGTCAGGAGTTGGAGACCAGCCTGGCCAAAATGATGAAACCCTGTCTCTGCTAAAAAAAAAAAAATACAAAAATTAGTCAGGTGTGGTGGCAGATACCTGTAATCCCAGCTACTCAGGAGGCTGAGGCAGGAGAATCTCTTGAACTCAGGAGGTGGAGATTGCAGTGAGCCAAGATTGTGCCACTGCACTCCAACCTGGGCAACAGAGTGAAGCTCTGTCTCAAAAAAGAAAAAAAAAAAAAAAAGAAAGAAAGAAAGAAAAAGGAAAAGAAAAGAAAGAAATGAAGGAAATAAAATTTTTAAACTGGAAAGAATAAAATTACCTGTATCTTCAGACCATGTGATTATCTATGCAGAAAATCCAGAAGAATATACAGATAAATTATTAAGACTAGTAAGAGAGTTAGCAAGGTTGTTGAATTCAAGATCAACTTAAAAAACTGTTAGCGTTCCTATACATCAATAATAACAAATTAGAAAATGTAATAGAAAAAGAGATTCTATTCACAATAGCAACAAAACCCTGAGAATATATCTAGCAAAATATACACCAGGCCTTTTATGAAGAGTATTGCGATAGCCTGAATGTGTCTCCCAAAATTCATGTGTTAAAACTTAATTCCCAAGATGATAGCACTAAGAAGCGGGGTCTTTAAGAAGTGATTAAGACATAAGGGCAAGCCCTCATGCATGAGATTAGTGCCTTTAAAACGGCTTGGGGGTGGTGGTAAATCTGTCCCTTCTGCGTCATGAGAACATAGTATTTTTCTGCTCCAGAGGAAGCAGCATTCAAGGTACCACCTTGGAAGCAAAGACCAGGCCCTCACTAGACACTGTATCTGCTGGAGCCTTGATCTTGTTCTTCCCAACCTCCAGAACTGAGAAAATAAATTTCTGCTCTGTGTAAATTACCCAGTCTCAGGTGTTTTGCTATAGCACCACAAAGGGACTAAGATAAATATAAAAATTACCCAGGGACTTCAAGGAAGAACTGACTAAATTGAAATACATGCCATATATATTATGAATCGTAGGACTCAATGCTATAAACATACTACTTCTCAACAAATTAATCTATAAATTCAAGAAATTCCCACACAAATCCCAATATAATTTTTTTGTGGAACTCGACAGGCTGATCCCAAAATTCATGTAGTCATTGAGGGGCCAAGAATAGTGTAGCAGGGCTGGCGGGCATGGTGGCTCACACCTGTAATCCCAGTACTTTGGGAAGTCAAGATGGAAAGATGGCTTGAACCCAGGAGTTCAAGACCAGCCTAGGCAACATAGCAAGATGACATCTCAAAATATTACAAATAAGTAAATAAATAAATAAAAAGAAGGTTAAGTATGCACATTTTGTTGTGAATTTCAATTGTATAGTGATTTTTTTTGAGACAGGGTCTTGCTCTGTCACCCAGGCTGGAGTGCAGTGGTGCCATCTTGGTTCACTGCAATCTCTGTGTGGGCTCAAGCAATCCTCCCACCTCACTCTTGGGAGTAGCTGGGACCACAGGTATGTGCCACCACACCTGACTAATTTTTATAGAGACGGGGTTTTTCCATGTTGCCCAGCTTGGTCTCAAACTCATCCACCTGCCTTGGCCTCCCTAAATGAGATCACAGGCATGGGCCATTGTGCCTGGTTTAGTGCTTTTTTTTTTTTTTCTCCCAAGCCTCAGGAGCAAAAGTTGATACACAAGTAAATTTTATTGGTAATGTTTTTGTGTGGACCTTAAGCAGAGGGAAAATTAGTCTGCATTATAGTGTATCCAGACTAAATGACTGATATTGAAATGAAATTATCCAATGGTCCAGTTCCAAGATGGCCGAATAGGAACAGCTTCAGTCTACAGCTCCCAGCGTGAGCGACACAGAAGATGGGTGGTTTCTGCATTTCCAACTGAGGTACCAGGTTCATCTCACTGGGGCTTGTCAGACAGTGGGTGCAGTCCACGGAGTGTGAGCTGAAGCAGGGCAGGGCATTGCCTCACCTGGGAAGTGCAAGGGGTCGGGGAATTCCCTTTCCTAGCCAAGTGAAGCCATGACAGATCGTACCTGGAAAATCGGGACACTCCCACCCTAATACTGTGCTTTTCCAATGGTCTTAGCAAACAGCACACCAGGAGATTATATCCCGTGCATGGCTCAGAGGGTCCCATGCCCACGGAGCCTCGCTCACTGCTAGCACAGCAGTCTGAGATGGAACTGCAAGGCAGCAGCAAGTCTAGGGGAGGGGCATCTGCCATTGCTGAGGCTTGAGTAGGTAAACAAAGGGGCTGGGAAGCTCGAACTGGGTGGAGCCCACTGCAGCTCAAGGAGGCCTGCCTGCCTCTGCAGACTCCACCTCTGGGGGCAGAGCATAGTGGAACAGAAGGCAGCAGAAACTTCTGCAGACTTAAATGTCCCTGTCTGACAGCTTTGAAAAGAGTAATAGTTCTCTCAGCACAGATTTTGAGATCTGAGAATGGACAGACTGCCTCCTCAAGTTGGTCCCTGACCCCCGAGTAGCCTAACTGGGAGACACCTCCCAGTAAGGGCCGACTGACACCTCATACAGCTGGGTGCCCCTCTGAGACGAAGCTTCCAGAGGAAGGATCAGGCAGCAACATTTGCTGTTCTGCAATATTTGCTGTTCTGCAGCCTCTGCTGGTGATACCCAGGCAAAGAGGCTCTGAAGTGGACCTCCAGCAAACTCCAACAGACCTGCAGCTGAGGGCCTGACTGTTAGAAGGAAAACTAACAAACAGAAAGGACATCCACACCAAAACCCCATCTGTACATCACCATCATCAAAGACCAAAGATAGATAAAATCACAAAGATGGGGAGAAACCAGAGCAGAAAAGCTGAAAATTCTAAAAATCAGAGTGCCTCTTTTCCTCCAAACGAATGCAGCTCCTCACCAGCAATGGAACAAAACTGGACAGAGAATGACTTTGACGAGTTGAGAGAAGCCTTCAGACGATTGGTAATAACGAACTTCTCCAAGCTAAAGGAGGATGTTCGAACCCATTGCAAAGAAGCTAAAAACCTTGAAAAAAGATTAGACGAATGGCTAACTAGAATAAACAGTGTAGAGAAGACCTTAAATGACCTGATGGAGCAGAAAACCATGGCACGAGAATTATGTGACACATGTACAAGCTTCAGTAGCCAATTCATTCAAGTGGAAGAAAGGGTATCAGTGATTGAAGATCAAATGAATGAAATGAAGTGAGAAGAGAAGTTTAGAGAAAAAAGAGTAAAAAGAAACAAACAAAGCCTCTAAGAAATATGGGACTATGTGGAAAGACAAAATCTACATCTGATTGGTGTACCTGAAAGTGAAGTGGGGAATGGAACCAAGTAGGAAAACACTCTTCAGGATATTATCCAGGAGAACTTCCCCAATCTAGCAAGGCAGGCCAACATTCAAATTCAGGAAACACAGAGAACGCCACAAAGATACTCCTCAAGAAGAGCAACTCTAAGACACATAATTGTCAGATTCACCAAAGTTGAAATGAAGGAAAAAATGTTAAGGGCAGCCAGAGAGAAAGGTCGGCTTACCCACAAAAGGAAGCCCATCAGACTCAGTGGATCTCTCAGCAGAAACTCTACAAGCCAGAAGAGAATGGGGGCCAATATTCAACATTCTTAAAGAAAAGAATTTTCAACCCAGAATTTCATATCCAGCCAAACTAAGCTTCATAAGTGAAGGAGAAATAAAATCCTTCACAGACAAGCAAATGCTGAGAGATTTTGTCACCACCAGGCCTGCCTTACAAGAGCTACTGAAGGACGCACTAAACATGGAAAGGAACAACTGGCACCAGCCACTGCAAAAACATGCCAAATTGTAAAGACCATCGATGCTAGGAAGAAACTTCATCAATTAAAGATCAAGATAACCAGCTAACATCATAAAGACAGGATCAAATTCACACATAACAATATTAACCTTAAATGTAAATGGGCTAAATGCTGTAATTAAAAGACACAGACTGGCAAATTGGATAAAGAGTCAAGACCCATCAGTGTGCTGTATTCAGGAGACCCATCTCACGTGCAGAGACACACATAGGCTCAAAATAAAGGGATGGAGGAAGATTTACCAAGCAAATGGAAAACAAAAAAAGGCAGGGGTTGCAATCCTTGTCTCTGATAAGGCAGACTTTAAACCAACAAAGATCAAAAGAGACAAAGAAGGCCATTACATAATGGTAAAGGGATCAATTCCACAAGAAGGGCTGACTATCCTAAATATATATGCACCCAATACAGGAGCACCCGGATTCATAAAGCAAGTCCTTAGAGACCTACAAAGAGACTTCGACTCCCACACAATAATAATGGGAGACTTTAACATCCCACTGTCCACATTAGGCAGATCAACTAGAAGAAAGTTAACAAGGATATCCAGGAACTGAACAAAGCTCTGCACCAAGCAGACCTAATAGACATCTACAGAACTCCCCACCCCAAATCAACAGAATATACATTCTTCTCAGCACCACATCACACTTATTGCAAAACTGACCACATAGTTGGAAATAAAACACTCCTCAGCAAATGTAAAATAACAGAAATTATAACAAACTGTCTCTCAGACAACAGTGCAATCAAACTAGAACTCAGGATTAAGAAACTCACTGAAAACCACTCAACTACATGGAAAGTGAACAACCTGCTCCTGAATGACTACTGGATACATAATGAAATGAAGGCAGAAATAAAGATGTTCTTTGAAACCAATGAGAACAAAGACACAACATACCAGAATCTCTGGGACACATTTAAAGCAGTGTGTAGAGGGAAATCTATAGCACTAAATGTCCACAAGAGAAAGCAGGAAGGATCTAAAATTGACACCCTAACATCACAATTAAAAGAACTAGAGAAGCAAGAGCAAACATATTCAAAACTAGCAGAAGGCAAGAAATAACTAAGATCAGAGCAGAACTGAAGGAGATACAGACACAAAAAACCTTCAAAAAAATCCGTGAATCCAGGAGCTGGTTTTTTGAAAAGAACAACAAAATTGATAGACTGCTAGCAAGACTAATAAAGAAGAAAAGAGAGAAGAATCAAATAGATGCAACAAAAAATGATAAAGGGGATATCACAACCAATCCTATAGAAATACAAACTACCATCAGAGAATACTATAAACACCTCTATGCAAATAAACTAGAAAATCTAGAAGAAATGGATAAATTCCTCGACACATACACCCTCCCAAGACTAAACCAGGAAGAAGTTGAATCCCTGAATAAACCGATAACAGGTTCCGAAATTGAGGCAATAATTAGTAGCCTACCAACCAAAAATCCAGGACCAGATGGATTCACAGACAAATTCTACCAAAGGTACAAAGAGGAGCTGTCACCATTCCTTCTGAAACTATTCCAATCAATAGAAAAAGAGGGAATCCTCCCTAACTCATTTTATGAGGCCAGCATCATCCTGATACCAAAGCCTGGCAGAGACACAACAAAAAAGAGAGTTTTAGACCAATATACCTGATGAACATCGATGGAAAAATCATCAGTAAAATACTGGGAAACTGAATCCAGCAGCACATCAAAAAGCTTATCCACCATGACCAAGTTGGCTTCATCCCTGGGATGCAAGGCTGGTTCAACATATGCAAATCAATAAAGATAATCCATCATATAAACAGAACCAAAGACAAAAACCACATGATTATCTCAATAGATGCAGAAAAGGCCTTCAACAAAATTCAACAGCCCTTCATGCTAAAAACTCTCAATAAACTAGGTATTGATGGGATGTATCTCAAAATAATAAGAGCTATTTATGACAGACTCACAGCCAATATCATACTGAATGGGCAAAAACTGGAAGCATTCCCTTTGAAAACTGGCACAAGACAGGGATGCCCTCTCTCACCACTCCTATTCAACATAGTGTTGGAAGTTCTGGCCAGGGCAATCAGGCAGGAGAAACAAATAAAGGGTATTCAATTAGGAAAAGAGGAAGTCAAATTGTCCCTGTTTGCAGATGACATGACTGTATGTTTAGAAAACCCCATCGTCTCAGCCCAAAATCTCCTAGCTGATGAGCAACTTCAGCAAAGTCTCAGGATACAAAATCAACATGCAAAAATCACAGGCATTCTTATACACCAATAACAGACAAACAGAGAGCCAAATCATGAGTGAACTCCCATTCACAATTGCTTCAAAGAGAATAAAATACTTAGGAATCCAACTTACAAGGGATGTGAAGGACCTCTTCAAGGAGAACTACAAACCACTGCTCAACAAAGTAAAAGAGGACACAAACAAATGGAAGAACATTCCATGTTCAGGGACAGGAAGAATCAATATTGTGAAAATGGCCATACTGCCCAAGGTAATTTATAGATTCAATGCCATCCCCATCAAGCTACCAATGACTTTCTTCACAGAATTGGAAAAAACTACTTTAAAGTTCATATGGAACCAAAAAAGAGCCCGCATTACCAAGACAATCCTAAGCCAAAAGAAAAAAGCTGGAGGCATCATGCTACCTGACTTCAAACTATACTACAAGGCTACAGTAACCAAAACAGCATGGTACTGGTACCAAAACAGAGATATAGACCAATGGAACAGAACAGAGCCCTCAGAAATAATGCCACACATCTACAACCATCTGATCTTTGACAAACCTGACAAAAACAAGCAATGGGGAAAGGATTCCCTATTTAATAAATGGTGCTGGGAAAACTGGCTAGCCATATGTAGAAAGCTGAAACTCGATCCCTTCCTTACACCTTATACAAAAATTAATTCAAGATGGATTAAAGACTTACATGTTAGACCTAAAACCATAAAAACCCTAGAAGAAAACTTAGGCAATACCATTCAGGACATAGGCATGGGCAAGGACTTCATGTCTAAAACACCAAAAGCAATGGCAACAAAAGCCAAAATTGACAAATGGGATCTAATTAAACTAAAGAGCTTCTGCACAGCAAAAGAAACTACCATCAGAGTGAACAGACAACCTACAGAATGGGAGAAAATTTTTGCAATCTACTCATCTGACAAAGGGCTAATATCCAGAATCTACAATGAACTCATACAAATTTACAAGAAATAAACAAACAACCACATCAAAAAGTGGGCAAAGGATATGAACAGACACTTCTCAAAAGAAGACATTTATGCAGCCAAAAGACATGAAAAATGCTCATCATCACTGGCCATCAGAGAAACGCAAATCAAAACCACAATGAGATACCATCTCACACCAGTTAGAATGGCGATCATTAAAAAGTCAGGAAGCAACAGGTGCTGGAGAGGATGTGGAGAAATAGGAACACTTTTACACTGTTGGTGGGACTGTAAAATGGTTCGACCATTGTGGAAGACAGTGTTGTGATTCCTCAAGGATCTAGAACTAGAAATACCATTTGACCCAGGTATCCCATTAATGGGCATATACCCAAAGGATTATAAATCATGCTGCTACAAAGACACATGCACACATATGTTTATTGTGACACTATTCACAATAGCAAAGACTTGGAAGCAACCCAAATGTCCATCAGTGATTAACTGGATTAAGAAAATGTGGCACATATACACCATGGAATACTATGCAGCCATAAAAAGGGATGAGTTCATGTCCTTTGTAGGGACACGGATGAAGCTGGAAACCATCACTCTGAGCAGACTATCGCAAGGAGAGAAAACCAAACACTGCATGTTCTCACTCATAGGTGGGAATTGAACAATGACAACACTTGGACACAGGGTGGAGAACATCACACACTGGGGCCTGTCATGGGGTGGGGGTAGGGGGGAGGTATACCATTAGGAGATACACCTAATGTAAATGACAAGTTAACAGGTGCAGCACACCAACATGGCACATGTATACATACGTAACAAACTTGCATGTTGTGCACATGTACCCTAGAACTTAAAGTATAATAAAAATAAATAAATAAATAAATAAATAAAAAGACAGGAGTAGGCTGGGTGCAGTGGCTCACGCCTGTAATCCCAGCACTTTGGGAGGCTGAGGCGGGTGGATCACAAGGTCAGGAGATCGTGACTGTCCTGGCTAACATGGTGAAACCCTGTTTTTACTAAAAATACAAAAATTAGCTGGCTGTGGTGGCACACACCTGTCATCCCAGCTACTTGGGAGGCTGAGGCAGGAGAATCATTTGAACCCGCGAGGCGGAAGTTGCAGTGAGCCGAGATCATGCCACTGCACTCCAGCCTGGGTGACAGAACAAGACTCCATCTCAAAAAAAAAAAAAGAAAAAAAGACAGGAGAAACAACATTTGTCTTGCTCCATTTTTGTGTTGTTATAAAGGAATACCTCAGGCTGAGTAATTCATAAAGGCAAGAAGTTTATTTGGCTCACAGATCTGCAGGCTGTACAAGAAGCACAGTTCCAGCATCTGCTTCTGGTGAGGGCTTCAGGGAGCTTCCACTCATGATGGAAAGCAAGTGGGAACTGTTCTATGCAAAGATCACATGGTTAGAGAGAGGAAGTAAGAGGCAAGGTGTCTGGGGACAGGATGGGGGGGTGCCAGGCTCTTTTTAACAATCAGCTTTTGGCTGGGCACCTTGACTTGCACCTGTAATCCCAACACTTTGGGAGGCTGAGATGGGAGGATTGCTTTGAGACCAGCCTGGATAAAATAGCAAGACTCCCATCTCTTCAAAAAGTAAAAAGATAAGCTGGTGTGGTGGTGCGTGTCTATGATGTAAGCTACTTGGGAGGCTGAGGTGGGAGGATTGCTTGAGCCTGGGAGGTCAAGGCTGCAGTGAGCTCTGTTCGTGCCACTGCACTCCAGCCTGGGCGAAAGAGTGAGACCGTGTCTCAATAAATAAAAAGCAGGTCAAGCATTATGCCTCATGCCTGTAATCCCAGCATTTTGGGAGGCCGAGGCGGGCAGATCACCTGAGGTCAGGAGTTCAAGACCAACCTGGCCAACATAGTGTAACACCCGTCTCTGCTAAAACACAAAAATTAGCTGGGCGTGGTGGTGGGCATCTGCAATCCCAGCTTCTTGGGAGGTTGAGGCAGGAGAATCGCTTGAACCTGGGAGGTGGTGGAGGTTGCAGCGAGCCAGGATCGTGCCACTACACTCCAGCCTGGGCAACAGAGCAATACTCCATCTCAAAACACACACACACACACACACACACACACACACACACACACACACACACACACGCAACAACAACAAAAGAAACAACACATCAGGTCTTTTGGGAACTAAGGGAAAGAATGCACTCATTATTGGGCACCAGGCCATTCATGAGGGATCCACCTCTGTGACCCAGACACCTCCTATTAGGCCCCACCTCAAACATAGGGGAGCAAATTTCAACCTAAAGGGTCAAATATCCAAACCATAGCAAGCATGTTTGGTGTTGAGGGTAATGACCCAGACCCTTCCTGATCCTGGTCCTGTCTGCTTCCTGTCCTCTTTGAGTAGAGGAAGTGACTTTTCTCTCCTGGATCCCTTCCTCTCCCGCCATCTGAGGAATCTTCTGCAGTTTATGATCCTTGTGCAATGTAAAGTGTTGAGCAGCACCGCTGGTATTGTAACCGCCCAATGGGTTCACCTTGCCCGCTGCCTAGACAGAGCCGATTGATCAAGACAGGGGAATTACAATGGTGAAAGACTAATTCACGCAGAGCCAGCTGTGTGCGAGACCAGAGTTTTATTACTCAAATCAGTCTCCCTGAGCATTCGGGGATCAGAGTTTTTAAAGATAATTTGGCAGGTAGAAGCTTGGGAAGTGGGGAGTGCTGATTGGTCAGGCTGGAGATGGAATCATAGGGGGTCGAAGTGAGTTTTTCTTGCTGTCTCTGTTCCTGGGTGCAATGGCAGAACTGGTTGAGCCAGATTACCAGTCTGGGTGGTGTCAGCTGATCCATGGAGTGCAGAGTCTGCAAAATATCTCAAGCACTGGTCTTAGGGTTTACAGTAGTGATGTTCTCCCCAGGAGCAATTTGGGGAGGTTCAGATTCTTGGAGCCAGAGGCTGCATGACCCCTAAACTGTAATTTCAAATCTTGTAGCTAATTTGTTAGTCCTGCAAAGGCAGACTGGTCCCCAGGCAAGAAGGGGGTCTTTTTGGGAATGTGCTGTTATCAATTTTGTTTCAGAGTTAAACTATGAACTGAATTCCTCCCCAAAGTTAGTTCAGCCTACATCCAGGAATGAACAAGGACAGTTTAAGGGTTAGAAGCAAGATGGAGTCGGTTAGGTCTGATTTCTTGCGCTGCCATAATTTCCTCAGTTATAATTTTGCAAAGGCAGTTTTAGTATCTACCCACTAGCTGCCAGGGGAAACCACCCCACCCACGCAAAAGCTGTAACATGAAAAATGTCTCCAGACATCACCAAATGTCTCCTGGGCAGGAAAATTGTCCCCCATTAAGAACCACTGTGATAGGGTAATTAGAGTAGGCTGTTTGTTGGAATCTATGATGAGCATCTTTTTTTTTTTCCCGACAATGTCTCACACTGTCGCCTAGGCTGGAGAGCAGTGGCTCGATCTCAGCTCACTGCAACCTCCGCCTCCCAGGTTCAAGCGATTCTCCTGCCTCAGCCTCCCAAGTAGCTGCGATGACAGGCACCCACCACCACGCCAGGTAATTTTTGTATTTTTAGTAGAGATGGGGTTTCACCATGTTGGCCAGGCTGGTCTAGAATACCTGACCTCAAGTGATCCGCCCACCTCAGCCTCCCAAAGTGCTGGGATTACAGGCATGAGCCACTGTACCTGGCTGAGCATCTCTTTTAAAATATTTTCTCAAGAGAAAAGTAATCAGATTCCCCCTGCTGGAAAACAGGTGTCTTGATGCCAGAATTCTGGGATCCAAGTCAGGAAAAATATTACGATATCAGATATCTGCATTAAGTTTTTAGTATCAGTCCCTTACTTCTTTTGTTTTTACCCACATCCTTGCCTGTGCCAGGAGTCCCTCAGGCTAGAAACACCTTCCCAAATAATAAACATCTAGAGCTGAAACCACTGCCACTTTGAGGGAGGAACACAGTGGAATGAGTGGGTTCTGAAATTTTAACTTTCTGAAAAACCACCCTCTTATGCTTAGTGGTAGATGAATTCTGTGCTGCCAGTTCCTAGACCTTTTCAGTGTACTGCAATGCTGACTTGGGGCTTAACTTCCTTCTTTTTTCTTTTTGAAACAGTGTCTCACTCTGTCGCCCAGGCAGTGGCAGGATCTCAGGATCCCACTCACTGCAACCTCTGCCTCCTGGACTCAAGCAAAACTTCCATCTCAGCCTCCCAAGTAGCTGGGACTACACGTGTGCACCACCACGCTTGGCTAATTCTTAAAAAAATTTTATTGTAGAGATGAGGTCTCACTCTATTGCCTAGTCTGGTCTTGAACTCCTGGGTTCAATAGCTCCTCCCAACTCAGCCTCCCAAAGTGCTGAGATTACAAGCATGAACTGGGACTTAACTTTTCAAAAGTCTTTCATCAGTTATCGCTGGTCTATTTTCTGTTCAGTTTCTGACATTCTTTTTCTTTTTTTGAGAGACATGGTCTCACTCTGTTGCCCAGGCTGGAGTGTGCAGTGTGGCATAACCACAGCTCACTGTAGCCTCAACCTCCCAAGGCTCAGGTGATCCTCCTGCCTCAGCTCTCCAAGTAGCTTGGGACAACAGGTGTGCACCACCACACCCAGATAATTTTTGTGTTTTTTTTTGCAGAGACAGGGTTTCACTATGTTGCCCAGGATGGTCTGGAATTCCTGGGCTCAAGTGACCCACCCACCTTGGCTTCCCAAAGTGCTGGGATTACAGGTGTGAGCTACCATGCCTGGCCTCAGTTTCTGACATTCTGTAACTTTCTTTCTCTTGTTCTCCCTGTACATATGGTTTACTTTTAAAAAAAATTCCCTTTACAGCAATTTAGTGTAATTTGTGAGGATGCAAAATTATATGCATATGAACAATCCACCACCTTAATCCAGAAAATAGAAATACAGAACTAGCAGGACTTGTTGATGGCTTGGATATGGAGGAGTGAGAGAGGCCCAAGGGTGATGAAGATGTTAGGTCTGAGCAACTGAAATATGGAGGGCAGTAATCAAGAGGCTAGTTCTGAGCCCGTGAAATTTGAGATATCTTTTGGACATCTTAATGGAGATGTCAGGTAATAGATTAAATATACTAGTCTGGAGTTGAAATGGAGGTCCGGGATGAGACATACCTTTTGGAGTGTCCTTGTATAGACGGATTTAGTACCAAAGACTGGATGAGATCACCTTGGGAGTGAGTGCACAGAGGAAGAAAGGAGGGTCCAGAACTCTTGCTTTTCCTCTTAATCCCAGGGATTGCTCTTAGTGGCAGAAGCTGCTACTGTCTAAGACTCACTGGGTAGCAAAACGGGTACACAGAGGGGACAGAGGTGTCTTTACCTCAGTAGGTGCTCCATGGACACCAGGAGTGTGATGGAGCTATGATGTTGGAAAGTGTGAGTTTTTATTAAGACTAGAGTTTAAATTTTTTTTTTTTAAGACAGAGTCTTGCTCTGCCAGGCTGGAGTTTAGTGGTGCAATCTCAGCTCATTGCAACCTTCATTTCCTGGGTTCAAGCAATTCTTGTGCCACAGCCTCCCGAGTAGCTGGCATTACAGGTGCATGCCACCACGCCTGGCTCATTTTTGTATTTTTTTTTAATAGAGACAAGGTTTCACCATGTTGGCCAGGTTGGTCTTGAACTCCTGACCTCAAGTGATCCATCTGCCTCGGCCTCCCAAAGTGCTGGGATTGCAGGTGTGAGCCACCATGGCTGGTCAAGTTTAACATTTTTTACCTTGAGTTCATAGGTTTTAGTTTTGTTAGCTTATTAAAACCTTTAGAGATATAGTCCATGTACCATACAATTCACTCATTTAAAGTGTACAATTCAAGGCCAAGAGCATTGGCTCATGCCTGTAATCTCAACACTTTGGGAGGCTGAGGTAGAAGGATTGCTTGAGCCCAGGAGTTCAAGGTTACAGTGAGTGACAGCACAACTGCACTCCAGCCTGGGTGACAGAACGAGTCCCTGTCTCTAAAAGAAAAAAAAAAAGGAAACCTGTAACCATTAGCAGTTACATGTGAATGTCCCCAGTCTTAGACAACCACTAATCTCCTTTCTATCTTTATAGATTCACCTATTACAGACAGTTTATATAAATGGGAATCATATATGATCTTTTGTGACTGACCTTGAAACAGAACCCCAAGTTCAGGCTTGTGTGCCTGGTGTGCAGTTGATGCCAAACACTGACACACAGGTGGTTGGAGAGAGATAAAGGTTTTTTTTTTGATTTGACTAAAACCAGAAGGTGGGAAAAGCAAAATCTCTCAATTCTGTCTATCAAGAATGAAAAGCAGATAGTTTTATGTGGCTAGAGAGTAAGGTAGCGGGAGTTTCAAGGAACCGAGGGGGAAAAGTCTGCGTTTCTTCAGTCTCGGATAACATCTTGAATAAGCAGATTTCTGGGTTGCAGCAGCTGGTTACAATGTCCTTAAAGGACATTCATTCCTTCTGCAAAATAAAATAAAATAAAAGTTTCAAGTTTAATTTTAGATTCAGGGGGTACATGTGCAGGTTTGTTACATGAGTATATTGCATGATACTGAGGTTTAGGGTATGAATGATCCTGTCATCCAGGTACCGAGCATAGTACTCAATAGTTTTTCAACTCCTGTCTCCTTTCCTCCCTCCCCTGGTAGAAGTCCCCAGAGTCTATTGTTGCCATCTTTATGTTCAAGAGTGCCCAGTGTTTAGCTCCCACTTATAATTGAGAACATGCAGTATTTAGTTTTCTCTTTCTGCATTGATTCACTTACCATAATGGCCTCTACCTGCATCCATGTTGCAGTAAAGGACATGATTTTGTTCTTTCCTCAGCAAAGTTTTTTCTTTTTTCTTTTCTTTCTTTTGGGGAGGACGGAGTCTAGCTCTGTCACCTAAGCTGGAGTGCAATGGTGCAATCTCGGCTCACTGCAACCAGGTTCAGGTGATTCCCCTGCCTCAGCCTCCTGAGTAGCTGGGATTACAGGCACCCACCACCACACCTGGCTAATTTATGTATTTTTAGTAGAGACAGAGTTTCGCCATGTTGGCCAGGCTAGTCTCAAACTCCTGACCTCAGGTGATCTGCCTGCCTCAGTCTTCCAAAGTACTGGGATTACAGGCGTGAGCCACCGCGCCTGCCCCTTCCTTCTGAAAATTTTTTTCATGACCCTGAAGTTATCTTCTGCTTGACAAAGAAACAGCACATCAGCAGTTTATATTATAATTATATCATGGGAACAAGGGATGCTGGCTTTTGTGTAAGCAAGCAAGGGCCTATGAGAATTTTCATTATTTCAGTCACTAAAAATGTTGGGGTGCTGAAATTTCAAGGGGCTCTGTTACAACTTTTTTCACTTAGAATAATGTTTTCAAGGTTTATCTCTGTTGCAACATATGTCAGTCCCTCCTTCCTTTTTATGGTTAAATATTCCATTGTATGGATAGACCACACATCTCATTTATTCATCTGTTGATGGACATTAGGGTTGTTTCTACTTTTGGGCTATTCTGAATAATACCGCTATAAATATTTGTCTATAAGTTTTCATGTGAACATGGTTTCATTTCTTTCAGTACATACTAGGAATAGAATTGCTGAGCCATAGGTAACAACATCATGGTTAATAGTTTGAGGAATTGCAAAACTGTTTTCCAAAGGGAAAACAGTTCTCTTTGTTTCTTTTTTTCTTTTTCTTTTTCTTTTTTTTTTCCTTTAAGCCTACAGCACCCAGTATTCCCAGGCAGTCTTCCATGCAAGTACTAACCAGGCCCCACCCTGCCCAGCTTCTGAGATCAGATGAGATCCGGCATGTTCAGGGTGGTGTAGCCATAGACTGGGGCCATGCCTTTGTACATTCCCTCCTGCAATGTGTGGGAATTGTAATTTGTCCACTTTCTCACTAATACTTTTAGTGTCTCTTTAATTCTGGCCATCCTGAAGGGTGTGAAGTGGTATCTCATTTTAGTTTTGATTTGCATTCACATAATGGCCAATAACGTTGAAGACCTTTTCATGTGTGTATTGGCTATTTGTATATCTTTGGAGAAATGTCTGCTCAAATCCATTGCTCCTTTTACAATTGAGTTTTTATCTTTATTTTTGAGTTGTAAGAGATCTTTATATGTTCTGGATACAAGTTACTTATCAGATACATGATTTACAAATATTTTCTCCAGTTCTGTGGGTTGTTTGTTCTCTTTCTTTTTACTTACTATTATTTTTGTAGATTTGGAGTCTCTCTCTGTTGCCCAGGCTGGTCTTGAACTTCTGGGCTCAAGCAAATTTTCCTGCCTTGGCCTCCTAAAGTACTGGGATTACAGGAATGTGCCACCACGCTCAGCCTTCTCTTTCTTGAAGGTGCCCTTTGAAGCACTAAATATATTAATTTTGATGTTTATTTTTTCTTTTATTACTTGTGCTTTTAATGTCAAGTCTAAGAAGCTTTTGCATAATTCAAGGTCACAAAGATTATTCTATGCTTTCTTCTAAGAGTATTTATTTATTTATTTATTTATTTTCTTGAGACAGAGTCTCGCTCTGTCACCCAGGCTGGAGTGCAGTGGCGTGATCTCGGCTCATTGCAAGCTCTACCTGCCAGATTCACGCCATTCTCCTGCCTCAGCCTCCCGAGTAGCTGGGACTACACGTGCCCGTCACCACGCCTGGCTAATTTTTTGTATTTTTAGTAGAGACGGGGTTTCGCCGTGTTAGCCAGGATGGTCTCGATCTCCTGGCCTTGTGATCTGCCTGCCTCGGCCTCCCAAAGTGCTGGGATTACAGGCATGAGCAACTGTGCTCAGCCTCTTCTAAGAGTTTTATAATTTCATCTCTTATGTTTAGGACTATGATCGATTCTGAGTTAATTTTTGTGTATGGAGTAGAGAAAGGGTGCAACTTCATTTTTTTGTGTATGGATATTCAGTTGTTCCAAATATCCTTTCCCCCAATGAATTGTCTTGGCACTCCTTTCAATGATTAACTGCGCATTCAAACGGTACAAAGTTTCTGTTACACAGGATGAATAAGTTGTTGAGATCAAATGTACAACATAATAACTACAGTTAGTAATACTATATTGAATATTTGAAATTTGTTGAGAGTAAATCTTAAGTGTTAACACACACACACACACACACACACACACACGGTAACTATGTTAGATGATGGATATGTTAGCTTGCTTGATTGTGGCAATCATTTCACAGCACATACCAAAACAACATGATCAGCTTGATGTGGTGGTTCATGCCTGTAATCCCAGAGCTTTGGAAGGCTGAGGGAGAGGATTGCTTGAGGCCAGGAGTACAGGACCAGCCTGGGCAACACGGCAAGAACCAAGACCTCATCTCTACTATATATATATATATATAAATTAGCCAGGCATGGTGTTGCACGTCTGTAGTCCTAGCTACTTCAGAGGCTGAAGGAGAATTGCTTGAGCCCAGGAATTTGAGGCTGCAGGAATTTGCATTACTGCACTCCAGTCTGGGTGAGAGTGAGTCTCTGTCTCAAAAAAAAAAAAAAAAAAAGAAAGAAAGAAAAAGCAAAAAAGACACGACATCCACTTTTAAATATATACAATTTTTATTTGTCAATTGTACCTCAGTAAGGCTGGAAGAAAAATCAACCAACCATAAACGTTAAGGGTTTATTTCTAAACTCTTATTTCTGTTCCATTAATCCATTTGTTTATATCAATTCCTACACAATACTGTCTTGATCATTATGTCTTTGTAGTAAGTTTTGAAATCAGGAAGTGTGACTACTCCAACTTTGTTCTTTTAAAAAAATTGTTTTGTCTATTTCTGAGTCCCTTGTATTTCTATATGAACTTTAGGATAAAATGGTCAATTTCTGCAAAGAAGCCAGCTGGGAATACAATGGATTTTTGTATATTGCTGTCATATTCTGCAACCTTGCTAAGCTTGTTTATTTGTTCTCTAATAATAATGTTTCCTGTTTTTTTAGTACATTCCTTAAGATTTTCTATATACAAGATCATATCATCTGAAACAGAGATATTTTTACTTCCTTTTCCCATCTGCATGTCTTTTTTTCTTTTCCTTGCCTTATTGCCCTGGGCAGAACTTCCAAAATAATGTTGAATAAAGGCTAGCAGGAGTGAACATCTCTGTCTTGTTCTTGACTTAGGAGAAAATATTCACTCTTTCACCAGTAAGTATGGTATTAGTTGTGGGTTTTACATAGATGTCTTTTATCAGGTTGAGGAAATTGTCTTCTATCCCTAGTTGTTGAATTTTTTTTCTACTTTTTAATCATGAAAGGGTACTGGATTTTGTGAAATTATTTTTCTGCATCTGTTGAGGTAAATAACATCACATTGATTAATTCTCATACATCGATCAACCTTGCATTTCTTGAATAAATCCAGCTTGGTCGTGATGTATAGTCCTTTTCATATGCTGCTGGATTCAGTTTGCCAGCATTTTTTTTGAGCCTATACTCAAGGGATGTTGGACAGCAGTTGTTTTGCAATGATTTTGTCTACTTTTGGAATCAGGGTAATATTGACCTCATAAAACAAGTTGGGGAGCACTTCCTGTTTCTTTTTTTAGAGGAGTTTGTGAATAGGTGCTAACTTTTTCTCCAGTGAAGCCACAGATTTTCTTTATGGGAAGCTGCTTTTTTTTTCATGTCAGATGGGTAATGTGCCCACGTGGTAACAAGGTTCAAGGGGTCACATCTCACATATGTGTGTGAACACCCAATCATCACGCTCATGAACTACAAAAGGATTAAGGGAAGTTTGCTTATAATTAGTAATTAAATCTCTTTACTTATTGTAATTCTATTCAGACTTTGTATTTCTTTTTGACTTAGTTTCAGTAGCGTCTTTCTAGGAATTTGTTCATTTCATCTAGGTTATTTAATCTGTTGGCATTCACTTGTTCGTAATATTCCCTTATGATCCTTTATGTTCCTGTAAGGTCAGTAGGAATGTCTCTTCTTTCATTTTTGATTCAAGTAATTTGAGTCTTTTCTTTTTGTTGATCAGTCCAAAGTTTTGTCAATTTGTTGATTACCTTAGTCCATTTTCTGTTACTACACAAAATACCACAGAATGGGTAATTTATAAGAAAAGAAATTTATGTCTTATAGGTGTGGAGGTTGGGAAGTTTAAGAGCATTACACTGGCATCTGATGAGGGTCTTCTTGTTGCTTCATAACATGGCAAGAGATTACTTTCCAAAAGCCTCACCTCCAATCGACATATGAATTTGAGAAATACAGTCAAACCATAGCATTGATTTTTTAAAAAATGATCAACTTTTGGTTTTATTTTCTCTATTGTTTTTCCATTCTCTGTTTAATTACTGTTCAAATCTTTATTGTTTCCTTACTTTGGCTTGTTTTGCATTTAGATTGATCTTCTTTTTCTAGTTTCTTAAGGTGGAAAGTCAGGTTGATTTGAGACTTTTTTCCTTAGCATAGATTTCCCACTATGCACTGCTTTGGCTACATCTCATGTTTTGCAATGTTGTTTTAATTCTTCTCAAGATGTTTTCTAATTTCCACTGAGGGTTCTTCTTTGACCCATTTGTTATTCGAGTATATTGTTTAATTTCCACATAATTGTGAATTTCTAAGCTTCATTATTGAATTCTAATTTTATTCTACCGTGCTTGGAAAACATACTTTGTATGATTCAACCTTTTACATTTCAGACTTGCTTTACAGTCTTTCATATGGTCTATCCTAAAAAATGTTCCATGTATGCTTCAGAAAAATGTCTATTCCTTTATTAAGTGGAATGCTTAATAGATGTCTTTTAGGCTTAGGTGGTTTACAGTGTTGTTCAAGTCTTGTTTTCTTGTTGACCCTGTGCCTAGTTGCTCTATCCATTATTGAAAGTTATATTATCCAGACCACTAGCAAGACTAATAAAGAAGAAAAGAGAGAAGAATAAAATAGACACAATAAAAAATGACAAAGGGGATATCACCACCGATCCTACAGAAATACAAACTGTCATCAGAGAATACTATAAACACCTCTACGCAAATAAACTAGAAAATCTAGAAAAAATGCATACATTCCTCGACACATACACCCTCCCAAGACTAAACCAGGAAGAAGTTGAATCTCTGAATAGACCAATAACAGGCTCTGAAATTGAGGCAATAATTAATAGCTTACCAACCAAAAAAAAGTCCAGGACCAGATGGATTCACAGCCGAATTCTACCAGAGGTACAAGGAGGAGCTGGTACCATTCCTTCTGAAACTATTCCAATCAACAGAAAAAGAGGGAATCCTCCCTAACTCATTTTATGAGGCCAGCATCATTCTGATACCAAAGCCTGGCAGAGACACAACCAAAAAAGAGAATTTTAGACCAATATCCTTGATGAACATTGATGCAAAAATCCTCGATAAAATAATGGCAAACCGAATCCAGCAGCATATCAAAAAGCTTATCCACCATGATCAAGTGGGCTTCATCCCTGGGATGCAAGGCTGGTCAACATACAAAAATCAATAAACATAATCCAGCATATAAACAGAACCAAAGACAAAAACCACATGATTATCTCAATAGATGCAGAAAAGGCCTTTGACAAAATTCAACAACACTTCATGCTAAAAACTCTCAATAAATTAGGTACTGATGGGACATATCTCAAAATAGTAAGAGCTATCTATGACAAACCCACAGCCAATATCATACTGAATGAACAAAAACTGGAAGCATTCCCTTTGAAAACTGGTACAAGACAGGGATGCCCTCTCTCACCACTCCTATTCAACATAGTGTTGGGAGTTCTGGCCAGGGCAATCAGGCAGGAGAAGGAAATAAAAGGCATTCAATTAGGAAAAGAGGAAGTCAAATTGTCCCTGTTTGCAGATGACATGATTGTATATCTAGAAAACCCCATCGTCTCAGCCCAAAATCTCCTTAAGCTGATAAGCAACTTCTGCAAAGTCTCAGGATACAACATCAATGTGCAAAAATCACAAGCGTTCCTATAAACCAGTAGCAGACAAACAGAGAGCCAAATCATGAGTGAACTCCCATTCACAATTGCTTCAAAGAGAATAAAATACCTAGGAATCCAACTTACAAGGGATGTGAAGGACCTCTTCAAGGAGAACTACAAACCACTGCTCAATGAAATAAACGAGGATACAAACAAATGGAAGAACATTCCATGCTCATGGGTAGGAAGAATCAATATCGTGAAAATGGCCATACTCTCCAAGGTAATTTATAGATTCAATGCCATCCCCATCAAGCTACCAATGACTTTCTTCACAGAATTGGAAAAAACTACTTTAAAGTTCATATGGAGCCAAAAAAGAGCCCGCATTGCCAAGTCAATCCTAAGCCAAAAGAACAAAGCTGGAGGCATCACGCTACCTGACTTCAAACTATACTACAAGGCTACAGTAACCAAAACAGCATGGTACTGGTACCAAAACAGAGATATAGACCAATGGAACAGGACAGAGCCCTCAAAAATAGTGCCGCATATCTACAACTACCTGATCTTTGACAAACCTGTCAAAAAACAAGCAATGGGGAAAGGATTCCCTATTTAATAAATGGTGCTGGGAAAACTGGCTAGCCATATGTAGAAGCTGAAACTCGATCCCTTCCTTACACCTTATACAAAAATTAATTCAAGATGGATTAAAGACTTACATGTTAGACCTAAAACCATAAAAACCCTAGAAGAAAACCTAGGCAATACCATTCAGGACATAGGCATGGGCAAGGACTTCATGTCTAAAACACCAAAAGCAATGGCAACAAAAGCCAAAATTGACAAATGGGATCTAATTAAACTAAAGAGCTTCTCCACAGCAAAAGAAACTATCATCAGAGTGAACAGGCAACCTACAGAATGGGAGAAAATTTTTGCAACCTACTCATCTGACAAAGAGCTAATATCCAGAATCTACAATGAACTCAAACAAATTTACAAGAAAAAAACAAACAACCCCATCACAAAGTGGGCGAAGGATATGAACAGACACTTCTCAAAAGAAGACATTTATGCAGCCAAAAAACACATGAAAAAATGCTCATCATCTCTGGCCATCAGAGAAATGCAAATCAAAACTACAGTGAGATATTATCTCACACCAGTTAGAATGGCGATCATTAAAAAGTCAAGAAACAACAGGTGCTGGAGAGGATGTGGGGAAATAGGAACACTTTTACACTGTTGGTGGGACTATAAACTAGTTCAACCATTGTGGAAGTCAGTGTGGCGATTCCTCAGGGATCTAGAAGTAGAAATACCATTTGACCCAGCCATCCCATTACTGGGTATATACCCAAAGGATTATAAATCATGCTGCTATAAAGACACATGCACATGTATGTTTATTGCGGCACTATTCACAACAGCAAAGACTTGGAACCAACCCAAATGTCCAACAATGATAGACTGGATTAAGAAAATGTGGCACATATACACCATGGAATACTATGCAGCCATAAAAAATGATGAGTTCATGTCCTTTGTAGGGACATGGATGAAGCTGGAAACCATCATTCTCAGCAAAGTATCGCAAGGACAAAAAACCAAACACCACATGTTCTCACTCATAGGTGGGAATTGAACAATGAGAACACATGGACACCAGGGGAGGGGGGAGGGATAGCATTAGAAGATATACCTAATGCTAAATGACGAGTTAATGGGTGCAGCACACCAACACGGCACATGTATACATATGTAACAAACCTGTACATTGTGCACATGTACCCTAAAACTTAAAGTATAATAATAAAATAAAAAAAGTTATATTATCCATTATATAAAGGATATATTGAAGTCTCCAACTATTCTTGTTTTATTGTATACTTCTTCTTTCAACTGTGTTAGTTTTTGCTTCATGAATTGTGCAGCTTTGTTGTTAAGTGCATATATGTTTATAATTGTGATATTTTCCCAGTAGATTGGCCTTTTTTATCATTATAAAATGTTTATTTCTAGCAATTTTCTTTTGTTTTAAAGTCTGTTTATCTGGTATTAGTAAAGTCACTCCAGTTTTCTTGTCTACTGTTTGCATAATATGCAAACAGGAAAAAGACGCCTGTGATATATAATGCATATATATGATACACATGAGCTGAATACTTCATAATGTATATTTAAATTATTTAATTATAAATGCAGGCATCCTGCATATCCTGTTCGCTTTGCTGTTGAGGTATAAAATAGAACAATCTTACTGGTTCCAAGACTCAAACACAACTATTTCATGACTAAATATTTAATGAAAGAATCATAAATGTATGCAAATATTTAACTACAAACACCTTATTGTTTAGTAGCCCCAAACTGAAATATTATATATATAACTGTTCAATAATTGGGTATTAAATTATAATACATCTATATATTGGAATATTAGAAAGCCCTTAATAATGTTGTGGAAGATTCTTTAATGACATGGAAAGATAGTCATGATATAGTCAATGAAAAAAGTAGGTTACAAATGGTATGTACAGTATAACTCCATTGTTATTCAAATATATATTATGTATATGCAAAGAAAAATTACCCAAAGATTAATGATTATCTCTGAATTCAGCATTATGGGGGTTTTACTTTGTGCTTCCCCTGTCCCCTTGGATTTTCTATAATATGGATGTCTTTTTTTTTTTAACTAGGAAAAAAGAACAGTAAGTTAATTTTAAAGATCAAAATATAATTTATGCCTATTAATTTGGCAAAGATTATTTAAAAAGACAATACACAGCATTGGCAAAGATTTGGGAATAAATGGGCATGCACAAAATGTATGCTGCTAATGTTAGTATAAATAGCTACTAGTAGCTTCATTATAAACGTGGAAACAAACTGAAGTCCTTAAAAACAGAGGAAGTCAGTTCTAGGAATTAAGCAAATTATTTAGGGATGGATGCAAAAATGTCTACATAAACCCAAATGTCCATTTTAAATTAATGATTAAATAAATTACATCTGTATGAATCAATACTATGTATTAAAAATTACATTGCAGGATTCTTATTTGACATAGGTCAGTATATTAAGGGCAGTGCACCAAGTTTTTTTTTCTTCTTTTTCAAAGCCTACAGCAGGTAGAAATTATGTACCATAAAACACTGAGTTAATATGAAAAGCTATCCGTTTCCTAAGGCTGCCATGACAAATTACCACAAACTAGGTGACTTAAAACAATGGAAATTTATTCTCTTAACAGTTCAGGTTAGAAACCCCAAATCAAGGTGTTGGCAAGGTTGGTTCTTTCTGGAAGCTATGAAGGAGAATGCTTGTTACTTCTCTCCTAGCTTCTGGTGGTTGCTGGCAATCCTTGGTGTTCCCTAGTTGTAGGAACATCCCTCTGGTCTCCTTTATCACAAAACAGCCTTCCCAGTGTTTCTGAGTATCTTCTGCTCTTCTTCTAAGGACACTAGTCATTGGATTTAGGGCCCACCCTAATCCAGCATGACTACAACTAATTACATTTGCCAAGACCCGATTTCCAAAATAAGGCCACATTCTGAGGTTCTAGGTTGACATCAGTTTCTGAATGACACTACTCAACCCACTACATGTAAATAACATAGATATACAAAAGATTGAATATATTACTGACAGTGTTTATCTCTGGGTAGTTTTAGTTTATGAATGATTTAAATATTTTTGTGCTTTTCTGAATTTTAAAATAAATAGCTTATATAGAGATTAAGTTCTAAGTTTATTGTATAAAGTGAATATTAGGTGTAGTCAAAAATCATTTCTGGCCAGGTGTGGTGGCTCACACCTGTAATCCCAGCACTTTGGGAGGCCGAGATGGGTAGACTGCTTGAGCCCAGGAGTTTGAGATCAGCCTGGGCAACACGGCAAAACCCCATCTCTACAAAAAATACAAAAATTAGCTGGTTGTGGTGATGGATGCTGTAGTCTCAGCTACTCAGGAGGCTGAGGAGGGAGGACTGCTTGAGCCCAACAGGTCAAGGATGCAGTGGGCTGTGATCGCACCACTGCACTCCACCCTAGGGGAGGCAGAGCAAGACCTTGTCTTTATAAAAAAAAAAAAATCACTCTTTTCTCTCACAGAGCTCACAAAATACAGAATACATCATTTTATACCCCATATCTCTTCTCAAAAACGTCCAACATAGGCAATTCTTCCTCCAACACTGGAACAGACTACTGTTCCTCTGGGTGAGTACTAGATGAAGTAGTTGGTTTGTGTTTATATGTTATGTTGTACAAAAATGAAAAAAAGGTTTTCTAAACATGAAAGTGTAGTTGAATGTGTTCAAGTTAAATGAGTATGAGACTCCACTGTTTTAGTTGTGTAATTAGAGGAAAAACTATTTTCTTTAATGTTTACGAAGAACACTACCCATGGCAATGAGTTAGGAAACACTCTTAAGGCTAAGGGAAAAAAATAATTATTGATTTCCAAAATGGACTTCTTAAAGAGGTGAGGTATATCTCTGAGTATTTCTGAATTTTTTAAAAGTCCAAAAACTTAAGAAAATAATACTTAATGTTCAGCATGAAGTTGAGATTGGGCTGCAAAATTGGGGTTAAACAATTTGAATGCCCAAGAAGCAGCTTTTGCTTTTTTTGCAGTCACCAATATCCACAATGAACCATATTAATAAAATTAAATCAAAATGAAAAATTGACAGCATTTAAGATACTGTGGATAAAATTATAGCCAATTTTTGTTTTAAAAATTCTTCCAAGGTATATTTTCCTTTTAAAGATTTACAACTATGGTGTCTCTCATAACTGGAATAAGATAAATTCTATATAAAATTCAATTTTAAAAAGTATTCTCATGTACAGAGGCTGACATCATGGGTAGTCAAAGAATATGTTTAATAAAAAATAATTAAACTTCCATTTGCTCTATAGAACATCATAGAAAGTAATTTAATAAATTACAAATGACTTTTTAAGACGTTTGCTCAACTACAGAAAGCAAATTCAGACTACACAAAACACAACTGGTAAATATTGCAAATGTCCAAAAGAAAGATTGGACTAAGACTTGAATCATAAAACCTGAAACAAGGGCTATAAATACAAGGCAATAACAGCTATAATTCTTTTAGTAACTACCAACACATACTTGGATATCCTTTCAACTGCAACTTTAGTATTATGTAATTCTACTGATTTTTTTTTCCTTATAACCCTTAACTTTACACAACCATATCTGCATGTGTTTTCTTAGCTGATAGCTGGACAACTTTTCCCCAATGAATATTAAATAGAAGTGTCTTGAAACCTAAGAGAATGTTTAAAGTTATGTTAGACTTAATGCTTTGAAAACTGTAATTGCCTTATTACATAGAAAGAGAATCACTAGGATGTTAACCAAATTTATTTGACCATAATTAGGAAAATACTTTCTCTCATAAATTTGATATAAATTAGATTTTAGTGACAAGATCTACAGATTTTTTTTCTTTTTTTTCTTTTTTTAATTGGCGAAAGGAAGGAATAAAGATCATGTGGGTAGAATTAGAGGGAGGAAGGGAAATGTGGTTGGTGTTGAAATACTCCACCGGTAAACTAAGTTAACTGTGTTTGAAAAACTTTGGCTATCTCATAGGTGTATTCTAGTTAAACAAAAGTGCAATACTGCAAAGGGAAGATACTAAATATGTAATATATCATTTTCATGATGAAGAATTGCTACCCACTTCTCCTGGATGGGCATTATAGAGACTATTGCTAGGACATTGCATAAAGGACTATCAATTCAAAGTACTATTTTGGGAAAATACAAAATCAATACAATCCCAATGGAACTTATATAATTTTGTAAATACATATAACACTGTCTCTCTAATAAGGGGTTATTTTACATACAGAAACATAATTTACTGGTAAAGGTCTTGGAAAACCTGATACAATTGACTAACTCATGACAAAGCAACAGTTTTATCAAAACAGACTGAAAGTATTTTTTCTGTAGGAGAGAACTGGGACACTTTTTCCCCCTAAATTGATGCCCTTGCAGACTTTACTACTAACTTATTTGAGTACCAGAAAAATGCTGACATATATCTCTCCTTAGAATGTCAATATTTTTATGTCCAATTCAGTACTAATTGTTTTAAATATATATAAAGGTGAACCTGGACCTCTACCTTGTCAGAATAATAGCAGCTTTAGCAGGAGAAATTGTATCACAAATCAAATATCAGACAAATTTTACATGGTAAAGGATTCTATGAAATTGAACAGAAGCCTTAGGCTTCACTTTTGTGGTTTACAGGTATAACTTGTACATCTTTTTGAGATTATTCAAAGTGCATTTTCAAAACGGGCAACTCAGTATATTTAATATAAACTGATAACCCAACACTGATTCTGGGCAACATTTAGTCTGCTTACACCTAGAAACTCAAAATGAATTTAGACTATCTGCATATTACTTTACCACTATTATCTGTTAATTCTGGAATATTTCCGTGACATAAAACACAAATAGAAATCTACACAAAGAAAGCAAACAAACAATTTCTTTTACATGAAGTATGCTGTGTTGAAAGTTCTTTTCAGTGGCATTTCATGAGTTTGCCTTTTCTGAACCCTGGAAACAGACATTACTCATCTGAGACATGATTATTTCTAATAGGAGGCCAAACTTTGAAAAGTTAAAACTAAGTATGTCTATAGGGTGCCAAAGTCACATGACACATGATTATTTTATGACTTAATTTTACTGATATCTGAATTAAGCTCAGCAAAAAGCAAGTCATATTTCTTGCCAGATTAACATGATATATAGGATGTGTTTAAAAAACCCCTGAAAACAAGTATAGAATTAGAAACGAATGTAAACTTCCTAAACTAACTCAGCTGAGGTAACAGGTAGCCAGTTAAATTGGCTGATTGGGAAACTTATTTCTTCTTTAAAACATACTTGTACCTGAATTGGAAACATCAGCAGTGCATCACAACACTAGAGCATTTTCATGTAATTAAAGCAATGGATGGTGATGTAGATTCTACAGCTTTCATGACATTCATTAGCTGCCCAAATTATTGCTGAGTTTTGATCTGTAAATTATAGGTGTCAAGGAGGCTGTAAAACTATATTCAAATTAAATCAGTAATATGCATAAAGTATTCTGTGTTCACTGCAAATATATTAAATATACAACTCTTATTGAGCATAATTTTCATAAAATTAACCCCCAACAAAATTATAATGCCTTTTGTTGTAATTTTACACCTTTATGTATTTGATAGTACATACGAGTTCAGAAACTTATGAATCTTAAGAAATATTACATGCAAAAAGTCTCTGAAAGCAGTTTGCACTTCTAAACAAATAACTGAAATGTTCGGTCAGTAAGTTATTGATGCACTCAACACTGGGGTATTTACAATTAATTATTAAAGAAAAAATCCAAAATCAGTTCATATTTTAGTGCAGAGTCTGGGAATCAGTCTTCATTACTAGAATCTGAATCCTCAGATGACGACGATGTACTATCAGATCCAGATGAAGCATCAGCTTTCTCTGAACCCTCATCTGTGCTGTTTTCATTGAGAGGACTTGGTTCAGTTCCTCCTTTGTCTTCCTGATCTTTAATTCTGGAATCTTCTTCCTTTACTTCTACAGACTTAGACGAGCCTAAGTCACTGTTTTTGTTTTGTACATCAAAAGTATTGGACTGGGACAAAGTTGGAATACGAAGATTAAGGCCTGGAGTGAGAAGCATCCCTGGATAAAGTATATTAGATAGTAATAGTGGGTTAAGAGCTAATGGGTTGGCAGCTGCAGCTGTATTTAATGCAGCAGTAGAGGATGTGGAAGGAGAACTTGACACAGAGTTTTCTCCACCATTCTCTGAACTTTGGCTCTCTGTCCTTTCTTTTTTTCCTTCTGACTCCTTAGAGTCACTTCCCTTTTTGTCTTCTGTCCCAGATTCCGTAGGCTTTGTCAGGAGTCCTCCCATGCCCAACAGATTTGGTAATCCAGCCATTCCTGACAGCAGCATGGGGAACATAGCAGCCATGTTTTTAGCTTCTCCTCCAGAAGGAAGGCCGGTAGGCATTCCCATCAACCCAGCAGTTACTTGCAGTGACTGCAAGTTTTGTAGGTTTTGTTGTAAGGCCTGAAGAGTTGTGAGATCCACACCTGGAAGTAGTCCATTGGCTAACAAAGGATTGCCTGAAACACTGGTGGCAGATGCAGCAGCTGCTGCTGCTGTGGCCTTTGCAATTCCACTTTTAGGCCGTCTCCCCCGCCTGCTTACTTCCTCTCTCACAATGGGACCAGTGAGAATACGTTCATACATGCTTTCTGGAAGAAATCCCTGGAAGAAATATATATTCATTAATAATCCCTACATGAAAATAAAATAAAGTTATTAGCTTATCATACAAATAACCATGAAAAATAGGTAATTATTTGTAAATTTATTCTGTACTGATATTAAATAATCAATTATAATAGCAATAACCTAATTTTATATAAGTGGTAGCTTCAAACAGCTCTTCCACTTTTCATTTTATCACAGAGTAAGTGAGTAAAGAGGTCTTTAGCCTTCCTCCATACTGTAAAACATAAGATTGTAGTATAATTCTAGAAAATATAAGGTCCAAAAAAATTTTTTCATGGGTACTTTCATAACCCTTACATGTTTCACACCATCACTTGTCCTAGAAGACCAAAGAAGTGGCTCCCTTCTAATTGGGAAGAACAATAAAGAAGGAATAGAGGAAGTGAAAGGTTAAGGTTAAAGTAAGATGCTTCATATGAATTATTTTACTGTCACTTTGGGAATAAAGGAGATAGAGCCATGCTCAAAAAGATACTCAAAGTGGGTTAAGATCACCTGCAGTAGCACTTGCAGATTGGGAACCATAAAGTCCAGGACAACAGAAAACAATCTATGCTACTTTCATGTAATTCTCCCATGATTTTCTGGGTCCCAGAACTCTTAGAAGTTTTAAGAGTTTAGAATCACTGGAACAGCACTATCTAACAGAAATACAATGTAAGCCACATATGTAACCTGAAATTTTATATTAGCCACATTTAAAATAGGTAAAACAGAAATAGGTGACATTAATTTTTAGTAATAGTCTATTTAATACAACATAATCCGAATACTGTCACTTCAATATGTAATCTATAAAAATTGAGATATTTTACATTCTTTTTTTCCAACAAAGTCTTCAAAATCCAAAACCACTGTGTATTTTACACTTAATGTTAATTCACATTTCAAGTGCTCAACAGCCACATGTGCCTATTTGTGGCTACTGAGGGGCTACTGTTTGTGACAATGCAGTTCTAGATAGTGGTTTAAGACAAGACTCATTCGACTATTGTTTAATTTTGTTTTGAACGGAATCAACTTATTTTTTCTCTTTACAAAGGCATCAGGGCTCATTGCAGAAAACACAACAAAAAATATTAAAAGAATCATCCATCATCTCATCATTCAGAGATTACCATTGCTAACATTTCAGTATGTGTTCTATTTTTTTCCTTGTGTAATTATACACATTCTATAATTCCCCCCACCTCCCTTTCTGAAACAAAAAAAAATAGAATCACAGCGAACTTAGTTTTATAGCCTGCCCTTTCCATTTGGACACATGTAAGAATAATATCTATTAATTATTCACCATTAGCATACGTGTAGGCTTTACTATCCCAAGAGCTTAAATACTACTGATTTTAATATACTGTGAACTTTCTCTCCCTTTAGATGTTCTTCTAAGATTTTTTTTTTTTTTTTTTTTTTGAGATGGAGTCTTGCCTCTGTTGCCCAGGCTGGAGTGCAGTGGTGCGATCTTGGCTCACTGCAACCTCTGCCTCCCGGGTTCAAGTGATTCTCCTGCCTCAGCCTCAGCCTCAGCCTCAGCCTCAGCTGGGACTACTGCCTGGCTAATTTTTGTATTTTTAGTAGAGATGGGGTTTCTCTGTGTTGGCCGGCTGGTCTCGAACTCCTGACCTCAGGTGATCCACCCGCCTCGGCCTCCCAAGGTGCTGGGATTACAGGGGTGGGCCACCGCACTAGGTCTAAGATATACTCTTTAAAATAGTTGCCTAGGCTGGGAATGGTGGCTCAGGCCTGTAATCCTAGCACTTTGGGAGGCTGAGGTGGGTGGATCACTTGAGGCCAGGAGTTCAAGACCAGCCTGGCCAATATGGCGAAATATCGTCTCTACTAAAAATACAAAAATTAGCAGGGTGTGTTGGTGGCACCTGTTGTCCCAGCTACTTGGAAGGCTGAGGCATGAGAATCACTTGAACCCAAGAGGCGAAGGTTGCAGTGAGCCAAGGTTGCGCCACTGCACTCCAGCCTGGGCGACAGAGAGAGATCCTGTCTAAAAAAAAAAAAAAAGAAAAAGAAAAAGAAAAAGAAAAAAAATTGCATAGCTTTCCAGAATCTTAATGAACTATTAATTTATTCTCAATTTTTTACTAGTATACCATGATGAATATCCTTACATATTTGCTCATATATTTGATTACTCTTTGTGGCATCATTCAAATGGTATCTTAGAGGTTAATTTAAAAACAAATCAGTATTTGTTGATTCTCTGTTCTAACCTGAGAAGCATCTGAGAAATTTGCAACATGTACGGCAAAATAAAAATTGCAAACTGAAAAATGCTGTCACAAATTCATGGAATATTTTATTAATTATAATTAATCTAAGATATAATTGAATGGCACCTAATTTGAAAATAATGTATGAGTTAGTATCCGTAAAATACTCACAGATTGCTTAACAACATCTCCCCATTCAGGAGCTACTCCATATTCTGAATTTTCTTTTAGGAATCTACATAAATCTTTCAAAGGGGGAGCAAATGCACCTCCAACCTGTAAATTAGAAACAGATTAAATACTAAAACACTGTTACATAGAAAACTCCTGATTGCTTTTATTGTATGCTCTACAGAGTTTATTTCCTTAAAATACATATTTTTTGAACCACTTTAGATAATCTTTATGATTATATTAAAAAGGCCCACCATGACCCTATGGACTACTGATGTAATATATAAATATGTGATAATGTAAATTTTAAATGTTTTAAGTAGAATAACTAGAACAGTAAAATGAATAACTACCATGCTGGACAGGCCATATAGCCTAGTTAAAAGTACACCCTCTAGAGTTAGACTTACCAGCTATGTGAACTCGAGCAAATCAGTAAATCTCTTTCAGCCTCAATTTTCTGATCTGTAAAACGGGGATAACAATAATACTTCCCTCATAGGGTTTTATAAAGACAAAATGAGACAATTCAAGTACCTTAGCATAATGCCTGTCACATAATAAATATAAGTTATTATATGGCAAGTAATGTGCTAAGTACTTTAAATGTAAAATTTATTTTAGTTCTCACTACCTCCTTTGGAGATAGCATTATTTCTATTTTTCAAACGAAGGAACTGAGCCTCAGAGAATTTATATAATTTGCCTAAAGTTAGCTAGTACATGTTAGAGTCAGGATACAAAACTAGGTCTCAAAAACCAATACTGTTATCGATTATATATACTGACACCCTAAAAGTATAAAATTATATATATCTTTCATATGTGAAGTATGTATAATTAACCAATCATAAGTAAATAATTTGGAAAAAAATGTAATAATATGACACAGACAAAATAATATTTTGAAATTTAAATTAAAAACATTACATTTGGACAAGTGATTTATACCTACCAATTTAACGTCCCTTTAGAGACTAAAAATATTTCTTGAGTAATTTCTTCTTCTATACCACTTTGAATGATTAAATACTATATCTTGATAGGATACAGACAGGGTTTAATATGATCAGTTATATTACCTATAAGTATTTATTTATTTTTTTGAGATGGAGTCTCACTCTTGTCGCTCAGGCTGGAGTGTAGTGGCACGTTCTTGGCTCACTGCAACTTCCGACTTTCAAGTTCAAGCAATTCTCCTGCCTCAGCCTCCTGAGTAGCTGGGATTATAGGTGCCCACCACCATGCCTGGCTAATTTTTCTATTTTTAGAAGAGACAGGGTTTCACCATGTTGGACCAGGCTGGTCTTGAACTCCTGACCTCAGGTGATCCACCCACCTTGGCATCCCAAAGTGCTGTCATTACAGGCCTGAGCACTGCACCCAACACAAGTATTCTTACATGGTATTTCTTTTTTTTTTTTTTTTTTTTTTAAGAGACTCACTCATTCACTTTTTTTTAAGGTCTCACTCTGTTGCCCAGGCTGGAATGCAGTGATGTGATCATAGTTCACTGCAGCCTTGAGGTCCTGGGCTCAAGCAATCATCCCTCCTGAACTTCCTGAGTAGCTGGGACTACAGGTGTGCACCACCACATCCCCAGCTCCTTATATTTATTTATATAATATATTTAAAGAAGTATATTTAAATAAGTACATTTAAGGAAATAAGTATATTTACTTAGTCTCTGTAATTCTGTTGTCTTCTCTTTTTTATTATCTCCTTCATTAAGCTTCTATTGAAAATGGAGGCCCTCTTGGGGTTTTATGGGGATTTAGCAGGTAGATTCTTTTCCTTAATAACTCATCAATCCTTAAGCCTGTACCCAAGAGACTCAAGACAATTAGAAACTCTACAAATTAAGGAACATGAACAAACCTCTCATGAAGTTACAACAATTAAAAATAAAATTTAGAATGTTTAATATCAAACCCAACAAGTAAAAATTCAAATTGTTTCATTTCCTTAAAATTGGCTAAGACAAACTCATTCATAATATTTAGTAATGTGAATTTTTGGTATAAGATGAAGAAGAAGGATTTGTAACAAAATCTACACAAGCACAAAATTAAGTAAAATGCTACTGAAATGTCACCTTGTTCTTTCCTTAAGACATGTATGCTACACTTTAAAATAATAACAAAAGCTGAATAAGCTATCTCTACAAAATTGTGGGAAAAATTAACATTAACTTTAAAGAGTTGGTGTACCCAACAATATTAAAACAACTGTTATTTTAAAATAGGTTTCTTCTAATTCCAATATTTCTTATGAGAAATTCAAATGTTTTTGGGTATTTTTATCCTAGCAGTGAGTGCATTTAACAGACAGTAAATCAGAACCAGACCTATGTAAGGTAATTTAGTGTATGAGAAAAATAACGCAATGAGAAATGTGATGTTCTTACACTGACGCCATTTTTTCTTTCCTATTTATTTTGTTGCTTGCTTATCAGAATAAAAAAGTGTGTCAACGCTATACATATACAAAACAGTGTCACAAGTTTCTATTGTTTATTTTGTGAGGTAAAAGAGAAACATATTAATCCAAACATAAAACAAGAAATCTATGTAAGTCTATTTCTGAAAAATCTCCACTCTATCATTCATCATTCAGTAAAAGAAGATAAGCCACAAAGGTGGCATTAGTCTACAAGGTAACTTTAAGACATTCTAGTTTCATCAATCAGAAATTATGTAATATGCTGATTTTGATAGAAAAAGACATGTTAAGGTCATCTGACAGAAAATTGCAGTGATAAATATATAAATTTATGATGGCTATAATGTGAGTGGTGTCCTCTTAGATCAGAGTTTCTCAACCTTTGCAGTACAGACATTGTGAATTGGTATTGTGGGGGTTGTTCTATGTACTGTAGGAGGTTTAGCAGCATCTCTGGCTTCTACCCACTAGATACCAGTAGTATCTTCTCCTTGTGGCTACCAAAGATGTCTCCAGACGCTGACAAATATTCCTTGAGAGGTGAAATCACCCCTGATGAGAATGACTGTTTTTGATGTCATGCCCTTGTATAAGCGTACAATCATGTGCAATGGCACTGCTTAGGCACAGATGTGTTAAATGACTTATTTCATGTAATAGCTCAGCTAATGAAGCAAGATTTGAAATTAGACTGCATAAAATTATACTGCATGTCTTCCCTCAGAAATCTGACAGATTCAACTCATTTCCAGGTCTGTTAGAAAACACCACCACATAATGAAATAGTGTTCTGGAGATCTCTTAAATATTGAATCAATACAAAAGATTAAGAAAAAAACATTAAAATACCTTTCTAGCATTTCTTCTGTTAATCAGTTGAACACGTTCTTCTCCAGTGAGACTATTCACATCTAGTTTATTGGGGTTTCTGCAACGGTGTCTTTTTTGTTTGGGTCTTCCCTCATGAAGCTGCATTCTCTAAAATATATAGATAAAGACATATCTTTAAAGTCTTTAACTGTGCAAAACAATTCAAAATATTAAAATGAGCTGATCCAAGTAATTTAATAGCATTTACCTTTTGGTTATTTACATTTTAAAAATATCTAAACTTTTTTATTTTATTTTATTTTTGAGACAGGGTCTTGCTCTGTTGCCCAGGCTGGAGAACAGTGGTGTGATCACAGCTCACTGCAGCCTTCACATCCCAGGCTCAAGTGATCCTCCCACCTCAGCCTCTCAAGTAGCTGGGACTACAGGTGTGTGCTACCATGCCTGGCTAATTTTTTTTATTTTTTGTAGAGATGAAAGTTTTGCCACATTGCCCAGGCTGATCTTGAACTCTTGGGCTCAAGCTATGCTCCCGCCTTGGCCTCCCAAAGTACTGGGATTACAGATGTGAGCCACCACGCCTGGCCAAATATTATTTTAATAAAAAGTATTGCATCAATCTTTTCTTCAAACTATACATTAAAAAAGTTAAGCCTGGGCAATATGGTGAGACCCTGTCTCTACAAAAAATCAAAAAATTAGCTTGCCATGGTGGTGTACGCCTACAGTCCCAGGTATTTGTTGGGGCTGAGATGGGAGGACTGCTTGGGCATGGGAGGTTAAGGCTGCAGTGAGCCATGATCATGCCACTGCACTCCAGCCTGGGCAACAAAGTGAGGCCCTGTCTCAAAACAAAAACAAGCAAGAACCCAACAACTCATATCTAGCAATAAAAATAAAAACTCATCCAATCAAAGCATGCTACTTCTCTATACCACTATTAACAAAACAGGGCTTAATGTTTGCAGGTACTTCCAGCCAATTAAAAATATTTTCAGGAAACCAACACTCAAACTCTTCAGCTTAGCATACCAGTCCCATCATGGCCTGAACCTATTCATTGTTCATTGTTTATTTACTATTACCCCACTCACTCCTCCATGTACTCTGGAATATTAGACTAGTCACTGTTTTATGAATATGGCTTACAGTCATATCCTCTTTTCTTTCTTTTTTTTTTTGAGATGGAGTTTTGCTCTTGGCTCATGGCAGCCTCTGCCTCCCGGGTTCAAGAGATTCTCCTGCCTCAGCCTCTCGAGTAGCTGGGACTACAGGCACCCGCCACCATGCCCAGCTGATTTTTGTATTTTTAGTAGAGATGGGGTACCATGTTTGCCAGGTTGGTCTTGAACTCCTGACCTCAGGTGATCTGCCCGCCTCGGCCTCGCAAAGTGCTAGGATTACAGGCGTGAGCCACCGCACCTGGCCATCTTCTTAATAATTCTATATTGCCTAGGACATCCTCTTCTTGTGTTAACCTGGTCAATGCCTACTTACTCTTTTTTCATCCACGAGACAAATGTCGGCTCTATTTTCTTTATCTTTCCTCAGAAACTACTCTGCCTAGGCAGTTAATTTTTCTTACATCTGTTCCCATGAGACTTTATACATACCTTTATTATAGTATACTCTCCACCATGTTATAATTATTTAGCTACAGAAATACTACAATAGAGTGTGAGATCCAAGAAATCATTAATGTAAGGTGATTTTTACATAGGAAAATGCTTTTCCTTGGGAAAGCAGACAAATTACATCTTATAATCTTTAGAGGAACAAATGCTACCCTTAAAAATATGTTTTCAAAATCTTTACAATAAAGTAATATAAAATATTATCATAAAATATTTGCAGGTGAAATGATGAATGGATATACAAGTTTAAAAAGTTAATAAAGGCCCTTTTGCAGTGATAAAGAGAAAGGTATGAGAATTCTTCAGAGTCTAGAGTATAGGTATGAGGGCAAAAACTTTATATTGTTTACTGCTATATCCTCAATCTCTTAAAATAATAAGTAGTACAGAGTAATCCCTCAATAAAAAATTGTTAACTGAATAAATGAATGTTATCTTGAACATGTTAGGAAGTTACAGTGTTCAACTCAGGATTCCCATTATTTTTAGGATTGCAATATTTAGCCAGGTGTGGTGGCTCACACCTGTAATCTCAACACTTTGGGAGGCTGAGGCACGAGGATGGCTTGAGCCAGGAGTTTGAGACCGGCCTGAGCAAGACAGTAAGAGCCTGTCTCTACAAAATAAACATTGAAAAAATTAGCTGGATATGGTGGCCTGTGGCCAGGCTGGTCTCAGACTCCTGAACTCAAGTGATTTGCCCATTTCGGCCTCCCAAAGTGCTAGGATTACAGGCATGAGCCATCATGCCCAGCCTCATCTTTGATTAAAATAAACTCATTGTGCATCTGGAGGGGCATAGAAGCTATACTCATAGCTTGAAGAAGAGCTTAAGAGGAGTAGTTTGGGCTCCAGATTTAAGAGTTTGTTTGCTGAGTGGACTTGAACTATTTACTTAAAACTTTAGTGTTTTAATTTCATTTATAAAACAGTTATAGGCTGGGTGCGGTGGTTCACGTCTGTATTCCTAGCACTTTGGGAGGCTGAGCAGGCGGATTGCTTGAGGCCAGGAGTTCGAGACCAGCCTGGCCAACATGGTGAAACCCTGTTTCTATGAAAAATACAAAAGTCAGCTGGGCATGGTGGTGTGCACCTGTGGTCCCAGCTACTCGGGAGACCGAGGTGGGAGAATCGCTTGAATCCGGGAGGCAGAGGTTGAAGTGAGCTGAGATCACGTCACTGCACTCCAGCCTGGGTGACAATGTGAGACTCTGTCTCAAAAAAACAAAAAACAGTTATAACAATGCCATGTAATAAAGTTATTGTGTTAAATGAGGTAATGCATGTTGTGTGCATAAGTATGTCAGCATAACTGCAGGCACATAGTTAAGTTTCAATACATGTTTACGATAATCATTATTATTTTAAAATAAACTGCTTGAGAAACGATTGGAAGTTTTATACCTTAGCAACCTTCACTGGGTCTAACATAGTACTCTATATTGGAAGTGATTTTTATTATTAAATACTCATTGAATGCAGAATGGAAAAATGGAAAATAACATTGTATTGTATCATGGGAAGGATGGTAATTATTTTTTCCTGCTAATTCTTCTAGGTCTTAGGCAGAGCACATATTTAGCATAAGTGGATGAGAATTTATGCTTCATCATGATAGATCTGAGAATTCATAAAAATAAAATATAACAAGAATTTTAAGGTGTCACCTACAGGAATAAAAGCTCCCAAATCTTCCACATAACCCGGGTGCTCCTTAAGCCATTTTTCCAAATCCTTTCTCTTTGGTGCATCATCTCCTGCAAGTCTTGTTCCATCTTTAAGATTAATAACTGGAACTGGACTTTCTGTATCAGGAATTCCTTGAGGCTGAGTATAGGATAGTGATGGATTTATCCCTGTGGAAATCTGTGAGGAGGTTAAGCCTAAAGAAACCTGTAAAAAAACACCAAATGGTATCTTTATTTTCATACTTTATCATTCTAATATTGGTTCAATAAAGCAATTATTTTTGAAGAGAAAAAATAAGTTGTTGCTAAAAATTCTGCTAAATCTTTTAAACTTAAAATTTTTATCACTCTTGGACAGTGCTAAGATTCTAAGATATCATCTAAAATTATATGGCATACTTCTAATTTCCTTATTAATAGTCTATAAAACATTCACAAAACAATAATATGTATATTTATTAGGATTGAATTTTGAACTCAAGGATCAGTTTTTAAGTACTGCTTTACTTACATGATTAGGTGGTTTATTTCTGTTAAAAAAGAAGATGTCAACACCTTCTACATTCTTCCTCCTTCCTCGCCTTTTTTTGACTATAGGCTGGTTGTCTAATATCACACCATTGGCACCAAGGGTTGGTTGAATGGAAGTACCTAATTGAATTAAAAATGCAAAATGGTGATACAAATTTAGTTCTTAAACAAACTGAAAGTAATCCCTTTCCTAAATATATGTAAGTGTTAGTTCTTATTTTATACATCTTTAATGTAGAAACTTTTGGACTAAAAATATCATCCCCACCTCTCATTTAAAAACCTGAAGAATTACAACCTAGGCCTCTTTCAATTTTTGACCTGTCTTCTCTATTTTTTTTCCCGATATTCACACATCTTCTATTCCTTCCTTGGAGAAGGAAGCATGCCTTTTTCCTAAGATAAACATTTCCCCTTTCTTTGAACCCATTAGTTCCTATACTTTCAAAAGCTTGTTTTTTTTTTTAAAATCATTTATCTCTGCTTTTTTTGCCAAATATCTTTTTCTACATTATTCTTTTTTGATTTTTGTTTTTGGAGATGGAGTCTCGCTCTGTCGCCCAGGCTGGAGTGCAGTGGCACGATCTTGGCTCACTGCAAGCTCCGCCTCCCGGGTTCATGCTATTCTCCTGCCTCAGCCTCCCAAGTAGCTGGAACTACAGGCACCCACCACCACGCCTGGCTAATTTTTTTGTATTTGTTTAGTAGAGACGGGGTTTCACCATATTAGCCAGGATGGTCTCGATCTCCTGACCTTGTGATCCACCTGCCTCGGCCTCCCAAAGTGCTAGGATTAAAGGCGTGAGCCACCGCACCTGGCCAGATTTTTCTAAACTTAAAAATATGCCCTAACTCAAACAAACAAATGTTAAACTTTTGGCCGGGCATAGTGGCTCACGCCTGTAATCCCAGCACTTTGGAAGGACGAGGTGGGCAGATCACCTGAGGTCAGGGGCTCAAGACTAGCCTGGCCAACATGGCAAAAACATGTCTCTACTAAAAATACAAAAATTAGCTGGGCGTGGTGGCAGGCACCTGTAATACGAGCTACTTGGGAGGCTGAGGCACAAGAATCACTTGAATCCGGGAGGCGGAGGTTGCTGTGAGCCGAGATCATGCCACTGCACTCCAGCCTGGGCAACAGAATGAGACTCTGTCTCAGAAAAAAAACACTTTGTCCTTTTTATAACGTGAGAACTTTTAAAAGACTGATCTCTCTTGTGCTCTTTTTTTTTCATGAGTAACTAGTTCTTGGGTTTCCCTAGTCCATTCCTGCCCCAACCTACTTAAGGTATTTTCTTTAAGATACCAGTAACTTTTTAGTCACCAAATTAAACTGACTTCTTTCATTTCAGTAGGCACTCAACAAAAATGTAAGGGGTATGAATGAAACAGTTCCATGCATTCATCAATTTTTCTAATAGATATTTTATTAAGCAGCTATGTACTATGCAGTATGATGGTTCAAAGATGAATAAAACACTTTTCCTTAAAGAGTACATAATCTTGAATTCCCTTATTAAAAGGATGTATTATTAAAGGTGAGATGCTTGTTTAAAATAGTTTACATGTTTATAATGAAAAATGCATTTCCAGTCATTCAAGGAGAATTTACTGAGCAAGTCCTGGGTATTCCTGAAGAAGGTGTTGCCTTCTGGCGAGCTGTGTAACTTCACAGAAGTCACAACCTTCCTCCCATCTCAGTTTCAAAAAGGTACTTAATTCATATGGTTAAGTAACCATTCTGTTTCATACTTCTCATGGCTTCCTATTCTAATATAAATGAACTGCCTTGAATCAACATGATTCTCAACCTCTGACCCCTGCCCTAGATCTGTTTTTGATGCTTTTCATAACTTAAGATTTAGCTTTCCTAAGCAAGATTTGATCTACACATCTGTCCCAGTAAGAATTTACACACTAGCAAGGTCAGTCTTACCACAAAATCATACCATTTTCCTGACATCTAGTCTCTGTTTCATGCTATTCCCTGCCCTTCTTTTACCCCTTCTGACAACCCTATTTTCTAGAAAGACAATTATTTTGTTGTCCTCTTATCAAATCCTGTTCAATCCCATCTCTTCCACAGGACTCTGGCTAAGTTTCCAGAAAGCAATGACTTTCCTCTTTTCCAACGTTTATTAACTATAATGTTCTGTGTAGCAAAATATTGAACGTATTGTCTAATATTTTAATGTGCAGGTCTTGTCTACCAATCAACTAAAAGGAAGAGATAGTGTCCTACATTTCTTTTACTTTACCTTTAGTGCTATCCCTGTACTACATAAAAAATAGAAGTACTTAATATAATTATCTATGAAAAAACATCTGGTTTCTACCAATATTGTACATTTACAATACTGTGTACATTTACAAACATATTCTATTTGACTAACTCTTCATTTTAATTATATACTACCCTGACTTATTTCTGAGGCTGATTTTAATAAACATTAGCAATTCATTTAAGCCAGAATCCAAATGTAAGATTTAACTTTGAAGTCTGTGTTGTCTTTATTTTAGATGTAATTAACACTATTTTAAAAATAGCTTTTTTGTATTGAATGCCTACTAAGTGCCAGACACTGTACTAAGCTTTATAAATGCTATCTCAAATCATCAAAAACAAAACAGAAGAGGGATTATTAACCTCATTTTATAAATAAGATGGGAACATTAAGCCACTTGCTCAATGTCACAATAGCCAGTAAATGACAGAATTAAAAACCCCAGGTTGCTTGGCTCTGCCATCCTCTATTCACTATTACAGGTAGTTTCTGGAATGAGCTCTTCAGTTTTGTCCTCTTGTTATAATCTATGCTATTTTACTCTCCTTCATTAATGAAATTACACTACATCTGGTATCTTTACTCAAGGCTTTCCAGGGGGTAATTACACAAGAATACAAAAGGCACAGCCTTTGGAAAATGAAGAATTTTAATAATAGCATCTGTTAAACATCTAATTCTAAAATCTATGAGTACATATTTTAACATCTGTTTGGCATCCCATTGTGTGCCAAGCTCTTTATTGGCCACTTTATATACATTGTTTTATTTAACCCATCTAACAATGTCATCTCTGTCATCCCCACACCCTTCATGTCACAAACAGGAAAAGTAAGGCTCAAAAATGTTAACAGATTTCCCAAAAGTAACATAGGAAGAAAGATCTAGATTTCATATTTGCAATTATTAAGATGGATAAGATAAAATGCTTAGATAATAACTCTATCTAGGGTGAATACTTGAGATTTTAAATATTTTGTATAGCTGCAAAAGTCGTGTTACAATTTTTGTTTTTTTTTTTCTGAGACAGGGTCTTGCTCTGTCACCTAGGAGTGCAGTGGCACAACCATGGCTCAGGTACTCCTCCTGAGATCAAGTGATCCTTCCACCTTAGCTTCCCAAGTAGCTGGAACTACAGGGGCACACCACCATACCCAGCTAATTTTTAAATTTTTTTCAGAGATGGGTCTTGCTATGTTGCCAGGATTGGTCTTGAACTCCTGGACTCAAGCAATCCTCCTGCCTCTGCCTCCTCAAGTCCTGGGATTACGGGTGTGAGCCACCACGCTTGGCACAATTACTATTGATATTATTATTATTATTATTATTATCATCATTGTTTTTGAGACAGGGTTTCGCTCTTGTTGCCCAGGCTGGAGTACAATGGCCCGATCTCGGCTCACTGCAACCTCCGCCTCCCGGATTCAAGCGATTCTCCTGCCTTAGCCTCCTGAGTAGCTGGGAATCTGGGCACGCGCCACCACGCTCATTTTTTTTTTTTTTTGTATTTAGTACAGACGGGGTTTCACCATGTCAGTTAGGCTGGTCTCGAACTCCTGACCTCAGGTGATCCACCCGCCTCGGCCTCCCAGAGTTCTGGGATTACAGGCATGTGCCACCACACCGGACCCCTACTATTGATATTATTAAAAAACAGTATTATTTACCAAAGAATGACTTACAGGCAAAAGCTATACAATCTTCAGCTGCAACAGCAATAAAATGTTCAGGCAATAGAAGTATCAATCTCACTTTACAGTGGAGTTTTAAACAGTAAGAGTAGTGGTATTATTAAGCCCCACTGAGGTTGGGCAAAAGAACGCACAGCTTATCTTCCCCATTTGTTACCATTTTCTGGTGAAAAAAAAAAAAGTGCTCCTTGATAACAAAATTGTTAATTGTAAGGTATAATCTGGGAGACTGTAATTGTAAAGCATAATTTGGGGGATTTATTCTACAGTAATAGAAGCATGGGTGATTCATATTTGAAGTGCAATTCATACATGTCTAAAGGTCTACTAATTGGAAAATTACACTGAATGGTTAATGAATCCACAAGAGACCAAACTGATGCTGATGAAGCTAAACTAATTTATAATTTAAGAAGTGGTAATAGCAGCATTTGGAAATAGTGATCAATTCAAGACAACACTTACAATACAGCATGTATTGCTTGGCAACTAGACTTAGTAGAATACTGAAGTACAGTCTTTAGCTTTATGCACAAGGAAGGGAAATTCAAGACACTTATTTGCTTGAATTGACAACTAGTACTTTAGGAGATCAGTATCTTGAGTACCATTCTCAACTTTTTTTTTTAAATTTTCATTCTCAATTCTTGACATCACACTTTTAGAAGAACACAGATAAAGTACTAAGATAAAACAAAAACAGGCTGGGCGTGGTGGCTCATGCCTGTAATCTCAGAGCTTTGGGAGGCCAGGTGGGAGGATCGTTTGAGGTCAGGAGTTTAGGACCAGCCTAGGCAACATAGTGAGACACTATCTCAATAGAAATCCAAAACAAAACAAAAACTAAAACCAATGTCTAATGCATTCCTCAATGCCTATGGAGTACACAGCACAGGGCACCAATTAGGTATTTAATAAATATTTGTTGATTCAAATTGCCAAAAGATTAGAAGACAGACAGTTTGTAGGGGAGATCTGATAATTGCTTTCAAAATGCTAAGATTTATCATGTAGACACAGGATTAGGTTAATTATGCATTGCCTTTTAAAGACAGAACTTCGATAATTGAGAAGAACCTATAGGAGGCAAAATTTACTTCTAAATAGAGGAATTTTCTGACAATTTGAGCTGCCCAATAATAAAAAGGGCTATTTAAGGAACCTTGTTTCTGTAAGTATTCCCTAAGGATGAATGATTACCTTTTAGGGATTAGTCACAGATAACACCTGTATCCTGAAGATGCCTGGACTGTACAATCTCTAAAGTTTTTCTAAAACTTCTCTTTTTAATTTCTTCTACCAATCACCATTAATTTGTGATACTGAAATGCAGTTTGAACTTTTACCTGTATGAGGCAACTTGACAAAATGATGTTCCCACACAACTACTCTAGGCCCCAAAATGAAACTGCCCTTTATGCTTTAAAATGTCATGTTAAAAGTTCCAAAAAATATTTATTAAGATTTAAAATTATATTGATTACTTTATAGGCTTAAGAGGTTCCAACAAAGGAAAAATAAATTTTTATTACAAGCATCTATAAAAGAAGATTTGGACATGACAGAAAATATTTCATAGTAAGACAATTATTACTTGCATATTCACCTGATACTGGTATGGATTTTGGGAAATTGACGAGGCTGGTCTCTGATGCACTTTGAAGCTCTCGAAGCCGAGTGAGGTACTGCTGCTGCCCCAGAGCACCGTCTTCACCATCAAATGGTCTTTTCTGAGCAAGCCCTTGCTTCTGAAATGTCAACTTCAAACCACCTTCCTGTTAAACAAATACCATTATTAAGACAGAAACTGTTAAAAAAAATCTTATTGCAGGATATTAAGAGAATTTTTTTACTGAGGAAAAAAAATGAAGTAAAAATCCTGAAACATCAAAGAAGCTCATTTCTCATTCATAAATCAATCAAATAAAAACATTTTAAATCAATTTCTATAGTAACACCAAATTTTCTATTTTGAATGAAAAAAATACAAGTACTCTACACACTTTTCTGACCAAAACAAGATGTGACTAGTACACTGTAACATTTTTAACTTTAGACATACATCTCTATGTACATTATTCATATGACATTTTGGAGGACATTAACTATGTTTTAGACACTAAGTAATAAGTTAAGCTTCAAAAATCATTTAAAAATGAAACATTACTGATAACAGGGCATGCTAAATGTTTAAAACAGAAAGTACACTGACATACTATTTAAATACTATATAAAAGAACCAAAACAATTAGAAATTGTCACACTGTTTAAGAAAGCATTTTGATTAGAACTATTTTCAGAAGCATAAAGACAAAAACATATTTAATGACGATCCCTCTAGTAGAATATTCAAGTTTAATAACCTGGATATCAGAAAGAAAATAATCCAAATACCAAGAAACAGGTATGTGAAGGAAGGAAGAGTAAGAGCAGGCAGCCATTTGCAGGAAAAGCATGCTGCACACCGCAATCGCAATCAGGCCCTAGGGCAATAAAAATACACATACGTCTTTGATTTTCACTGTAAACTCCTTTTCTCGTACATGCTTCTTCACCTTTGACATCTGTGTTGACTGATCATGTTCTTCTTTAACACCGGCGGCACCTGGGGGAGTGGGTACACTGGGCTCGCTGTATTCTGTAGCTGCTCCAGGGCTGTCCAGCAGTTTTGTGGTATAGAAAGAAGCCACTGTGTTAGCATCATAACTTCTTCTAGCTGAAGGCCACTTTCCTTTCAGAACTGTTTGACAAATACTGTCCAACCTATTGATCATCACACGATCCTAGAAAAGCGTGCAACATCAAAGTATAATTTTAATAATTAGACCAGACCTTTGGAGATCAAATAGCTCAAGAGTCTTTATGGATTTAACCCTAGTTCAACATATGTGTATGTGCTATGCATACATATTCTCGTATATATATATATTACAATTCTGCAACAAGTTATTTGAGTACAGATTCCCTTTGGTGAAGTTCAAAAATATTATACCATAAGCAGGCGTGGTGGCTCACACCTGTCTGTAATCCCAGCACTTTGGGAGGCCAAGGTGGTAGGACTGCTTGAAGCCAGGAGATTGAGACCAGCCTGGGCAACATAGCAAAACCCTGTCTCTGCAAAAAATTTAAAAATTGTGCCACTATACTCCAGCCTGGGTGACAGAGTAAGACCGTGTCTCACAAACAAACAAACAGACAAAAAATTATACCACAAAGATAGTTTTATTTTTGCTGTTATAATTAAAAAGTAATATAGACTCCTAATAAGTTCAAACAACTTAGACGTACACAGAAGAGGAGAAAACCCTCCATTCTCCCATTTCCCAACCTCATTCTTAAAGGTAAGTATTCCAGCACTAGTCTAGTCACATAATGGAAGAAAAATTGGTCAGGTGCACTGGCTCACACCTGTAATCTCAGCACTTTGGGAGGCCGAGGCAAGCAGATCACTTGAGGTCAGGAGTTCGAGACCATCCTGGCTGACATGGTGAAACCCTGTCTCAGCTAAAAATACAAAAATTAGCCAGGTAGGGTGGAGGGTGCCTGTAATCTCAGCTACTTGGGAGGCTGAGGCAGGTGAACTGCATGAACCTGGGAGGCAGAGGTTGCAGTGAGCTGAGATTGTGCCACTGTAAGCCAGCTTGGGCGACAGAGTGAGACTCAAAAAAAAAAGGAAGAAAAATTGTATTAATTCAATCTTTCTTCTTCCACTGAATGTACATGTATTTAAATGAACTTTTCATTCCAGGTCACAACTGGCTACAGTAAACTTCTTCAAGGAGACTCAGTCAAAAGCACCTGTTTCATAAAGAAGCACTTTAGGATTAACTTGAAAGTAAGGATTCATTATCTTTTATTCTAAACATTCTAAAGTGATGTTGAGAAGCATACACATTAAAGCAGAACTATTTACTTGATAGCAGTAATTTATACTTTTGGAGCTAACACCAAAATGTCATCCTACATTTTACGCTGACCTGTGTTTCCACATAGTAAGAATATCTACCATTGAAGCAACATAGAAAAATACTAAAAAATGACCTATCCCAATAAGAAATTATTTCTTTACCTTTGGCCAATACGAGGCTGCCAGCATATATCCACCTTGTAAGATATAAGCAGACTCTGGTGTTCCATTGTTCATCTGAAAACTATCCTGAGTCTCATCCTGGGTAGTGCTCAGTGACGCGACGCTTTCTTCATCATAGGCTTTCATGTGAGTAGTACTTTCTGCTAAAAACAATTATAATCATTTTTTAAAAAGACTGCATAAAATAGTTTTATATATAAAGATTTTATATAATTATTCAGAAACACCTGAAAATGAAAATGTTAGAAGTAAAAACAAATGATAAAAAAAGGGAAAAAATCACCTAGAATATAAAAAAAGTACCTATTATTATTATTAAGAGACAGGGTCTTGCTGTGTTGCACAGCCTGGACAGAACTCCTGGGCTCAAGCAATACTCCTGCCTCAGCTTCTCAAGTAGCTCAGATTACAGGTGTGCACTACGCCTGACTTCATTACTCATTATTTTTAAAATGATTCCTGATTGGTAGACTTCATCTGGATTGGCAGAACTATAAATACCTGATGGGGATACCATAATTCTCTTGATTAGGTGACTCCTGTAACTCTTAGAATTGGGCATGTTTCTTGCGGCAACCCTGAAAGTTATGCCTATGAAGTTGTTACAAGAGACCCCAGCTCCTGCTCATGTTTAATTGGACTCATTTTCTTGCCCCTGAACTGGTGGACTGCTGCAAGGGCTCCTGCAGAAGGGGACCACCAAACACTGTTCTGCTGACAAGCATTTGTCATGGCTGACAAATGGCTTATGATATTCTCATTGGCTTAAGACTCTTGGTGACTGCTATATACTATTATCTTTTACTTGTTCACTAATCAACTTGTTCCTGGGAAAAATATTCAATTTAAGACAATCACAAATAAACTACTGTGTAAAATTTCTAATTCAATTGCCTGATTAATCTACTGTGTAATGCCTTGAATACTGAACAGGGAATTTGTATCAGTAACTAGTTTTCTTCTCAATAGTGCTTTCCTAAGAACATTTGTATATATAAAACTTAAGCAAACAGGCCAGGCGCGGTGGCTTATGCCTGTAATCCCAGCACTTTGGGAGGCTAAGGCGGGCAGATCACCTAAGGTCAGGAGTTCGAGACCAGCCTGGCCAACATGGTGAAACCCTGTCTCTACAAAAATACAAAAATTAGCTGGACATGGTGGTGGGTGCCTGTAATCCTAGCTACTCAGGAGGCTGAGGCAGGAGAATCGCTTGAACCTGGGAGGCAGAGGTTGCAGTGAGCTGAGATCGTGCCATTGCACTCCAGCCTGGGCGACAGAGCGAGACTCTGTTTCAAAAAAACACCGTAAGCAAACAATTTTAAACATCCTTAAGTTACCTGAAACAACTTCTTTTCATTTTCACTTGAAAAGTTGTATTAGGCCAGGCCTTGTGGCTCACGCCTGTAATCTCAGCACTTTGGGAGGCTGAGGCGGGTAGATCACCTGAGGTCGGGAGTTTGAGACCAGCCTGACCAACATGGAGAAACCCCATCTCTACTAAAAATACAAAATTAGCCGGGCATGGTGGTGCATGCCTGTAATCCCAGCTACTTGGGAGGCTGCGGCAGGAGAGTCGCTTGAACCCAGGAGGTGGAGGTTGAAGTGAGCTGAGATTGCGCCACTGCACTCCAGCCTGGGCAACAAGAGCAAAACTCCATCTCAAAAAAAAAAAAAAAGAAAAGAAAAGAAAAGTTATGTTAAAAAGTAGAATTATTTTATGCATAGTACCTCGTTTTTGGGCTTCCTCTTCATCACTGTCACTTTCTTCTGATGAAGATGAAGAGGAGGAGGAGGAGGAAGAGGTGGAGGAAGAGGATGAAGAAGATGCTGAAGAACAAGATGAAGATGAAGAAGAACTAGAGCCTGATCGAGAGTGGGAGCAAGAAGAGGAGGATGATGAGGAAGAAGATGATCTGGAAGAACAGGATGATCTCTCAGAATCTGAGTCAGAATCAGAACTAGATTCTGATCCTCTTTTGTGGACTCTTGGTTTCTTAGAAGCTGGGTTTGGAGTTAGGGGTTCTGTTCTGGCTGCAACCATGCGTCTGTCTGTTTCACATTTTCCACCAGATTTCTGGTCTCCAGTAGCCTGTGGTAAAACACCATTCTTTGGACTTACAGGCTCAGATTTTATTAGTGTCCTGGTTTCCACAGAAGACATAGATTCTTCTTCAGAAGACGGAGGCTCCTCTTTAAGGTTTTCACTTCTAACTTTCATCTCCTCTAGAATAATACCTTTAGCATCTAGGAGCCTAGGTAGAGAGGTAAGAGGAGAAGCAGAAAGTGCTACTTGATATTGCTGTAAAAGTGGGGTAGAAGTCCTTGAATGAGCCATCTTACTTTGACTGTAGTTCCTCTGAGCTGCCATAAATGAGAGTTCAGGATCACGAAGAATGTGATAGTCTGTTCGGCTCACCCCGTGTTTGGCAGCACCAATAAGCAAATCCCTATCATGAGGGCCACATTCCCACCAGACTGGTAAATCTGGATTTGGATGGCAAAGCTTCAAGCGTTCAAACAACTGTGGATGTCGAAGGGCCTGTTCCCGTACTTTCCTTAGAAGTTCAATGCGATACAAAGTCCTAGAAGCACGTTCTTCTGTGATGGGCTGGATAAAAATATTTGGATCCACCAATTCTACATATTGAAACAAGGACAAAAATATTAATCTCAAAAATCCTTTATTTATAAATAAATCATTATAAATACATCTTCATATATTTATAACAATACCATTTCTAAAATGTGCCTCCATGCAATATCACTGTATAGTTTCCAGAATTTCTTTTCAGTGAGGAGAAATTCAGTGAGGATTTTGAAATTTTGAAATTTCAGTAAAAGTTTTAAAAAGGAGAAAGTTTTAAAAGTAAGTACTAAAAATCATGTAACATAAAATACTGGATGTTAATGTAAAACATAAGATTGTTTTGGAAGTACATTAATAGAACTGGGAATTTTAAGAAATTCCCTATGAGCGATGCATTTAACAACATTTGTCTTAATAACACAAACACTTGCTCAAACTCACTAATAAATATAAATTAGAAGTGTTCAGGGTTGTCCAATCTTTTGGCTTCCCTGGGCTGCATTGTAAGAGGAATTGTATTGGGCCACATATAAAATACACTAACACTAACGATAGCTGATGAGCTTAAAAAAATTGCAAAAAAAAAAAAAAAACTCATAATATTTTAAGAAAGTTTATGAATTTGTGTTGGGCCGCATTCAAAGCTGTCCTGGGCCATGGGTTAGACAAGCTTGTGTTAAGTGATACTCCATAAACAAATGTAAGCTGGCATATCTCAAACTGCAAAAGGTAAGAGGACATTGGAGTGAACTCACAGGGGCAACAAGGGCTTTCTCAAATTTCTAGGGAAACACAGCCACATCTTTCAAACACTGCACAGATTACTAGCTTGAGATAGTTCAGTTTCAACATGAACTCATGCTACCTCATACCTCTGATAAGGTTATGCCTTTGCAAAAGTGGGTTACTGACACTTGGGAAGTACTCAAGAAATACGGGCTTGCTGAAATAATGCAGGGACCAACATAAGCAGCTCCTAATGCCAAATATGGAACAATCTGAGCAATAAATAAAGACAATATTGGATTGTAACCTATAGAATAAGTACCCATGAATCCATACTGATATGAGTAAATAACTGATTAAATAGATGAGAATGAAACATCCTTTCTTACAGCAGAATTCCACAGAAAAAACTGTTGTAAACAAGATTTAGTATCTGGCAGATACTAAAAATCAATGGGTGAAAGTTTGAGAAGAAACAAGATTTGTGAAGCTTAAGATATTTGTTAATTACAGTAATTTTACACTGGCCAAATGCAGCATAAACTACCTTAACCACACAATTAAAGTTAACATCATCAGTAATAAGACATACTGACATCTCCAATCCCTTGATATTACATTCTGAGAACACATCATTTCTGTGGCACTCTTGCCAAAAATGCATGACCTCAATCCAGTCATGTAACAACATAAGACAAGCTCAAATTGAGGGATACATGGCTAAATAACTGATCAACACTTTTCAAAGGTATCGAAGTCATTAAAGATAAGGAACAGCTGAGAACCTGTTACGGATTGCAGGAAGCTAACGAGAAAGAAAAACCAAATACATTGTAGGATCTTGGAACAAAAAGGGACATTAGTTGAAAAACTGGTAAAATTAAAATAGGTTTTTAGTTTAGTTAATGGCTTTAATGTTAATTTCTTGTTTTGATAATTATACTATAATTACTCTGGTAAAATGTTAACATTAAGAGAGGAAGGGCCAGGCGCAGTGGCTCATGCCTGCAATCCCAGTACTTTGGGAGGCCGAGGCGGGTGGATCATGAGGTCAGGAGATCGAGACCATCCTGGCTAACACGGTGAAACCCCGTCTCTACCAAAAACACAAAAATTAGCCGGGTGTGGTGGCAGCCACCTGTAGTCCCAGCTACTCGGGAGGCTGAGGCAGGAGAATGGCGTGAACCCGGGGGCGGAGCTTGCAGTGAGCCGAGATCACGCCACTGCATTCCAGCCTGGGCGACAGAGAGAGACTCCATCTCAAAAAAAAAAAAAAAAAAGAAAAAAAAAAGAGAGAGGAAGGGTGAGAGATAGATGGAAACTCCTCATACATTTTTTGCACTCTTCTGTAATTTTAAAAGTAGTTCAAAACAAAAAAATTTGAAAAAAAATAAAGGACCATGCAAAAATCAATATGGAGCAGGAAACAAGGTGGGAAGAGCACAGTCTACTTCTAAGATTTGAAAAGTTATACAGTGCCCAACCAGTGCACACATTTGATTAATAATTGTGGCTACTTAAGAAACAGAAGTATTATGTTTTCTTTCAATATGTTATGTTTTTAAATAATTACTGGATTGTGAGGACATAAATACTTATTGAGTTGTCAGACCTAATTATTCATTAGACAGAAATGTTAGGTAATTCTTCTGGCCTTGAGTGCTGTGAAAAAAATTACTGAGACATTAAGGACACTGTAAAGTGTGGAAATTTGAGAAACGCTCTGAGTTAAGTAGAACCTCAACCTCACTCACATTTTTTTTAACAAAGCGTTAATATGAAATCTACTTTACATTTGATCTTAGCCAAAAGGCTAAGAGAAGTGATTGAAATTTATTTTAACATGACATAAAAGCAAAACATAATATTCTATAAAATACATCAATTATTGTCCCATTTATTTTATATTCTATTAATATGAATCATCATTTGAGATGTGAATAATGTTTTGTTTTGTTTTTTTCTTTTTTTGAGACAGAGGCTTGCTCTGTCGCCCATGCTGGAGTGCAATGGTGCAATCTTGGCTCACTGCAACCTCCGCCTCCCGGGCTCAAGTGATTCTCGTGCCTCGACCTTCTGAATAGCTGGGATTATGGGTGCCTGCCACCATGCCCGGCTAATTTTTGTATTTTTAGTATAGACAAGGTTTCACCATGTTGCCCCACCTGCCTTGGCCTACCAAAATGTGGGGATTACAGGCGTGAGCCACCGCATCGGGCCTGAGATGTGAAAAATGTTATTGAACCAACAAAACAATGGGAAGAAATATCCAAGCAATGCATCTGTGCCTGCACTGGTTTATGATGGATATCCAGCACTTGAACACTGCGGGTCTGCACTCTTCCTGCAAATGGAACCATGTTTGATTATTATAAAAGAACATTTACCTAGAATTTTCTCTCAATTTCTATTAACAAAGAAATAGGTTTTTATTATCCATTAAAAAGTCTCCAAGCCATTTTTGCATTAATCAAGCTGACATCATAAAGCCATGCCACCTTCTAGCCTGAGTGATATGTTCATTTTTTAATGCTATGATTACATGCTTATTTAGGGTGATACAGTTCTCCTGCTTCTATAATACCTATGTTAATCTTCCTTTTTTGAAAAAACCAAACTTGTGTAGCATTTTGTATCCATCAGTTGGAAGCAGGATGGCAATAAACACACTTAGGCAATCCTTTTTTTTTTTTTTGAGACGGAGTCTCACCCTGTCACCCAGGCTGGAGTGCAATGGCGCGATCTCAGCTCACTGCAATCTCTGCCTCCCAGGTTGAAGCGATTCTCTTGCCTCAGCCTCCCGAGTAGCTGGGATTACAGGTGTGTGCCACTACACCAGGCTAATTTTTTGTATCTTTAGTAGAGATGGGGTTTCGCCATGTTGGCCAGGCTGGTCTCGAACTCCTGACCTTGTGATCCGCTTGCCTCGGCCTCCCAAAGTGTTGGGATTACAGGCATGAGCCACTGCGCTGGCCACACTGAGACAATTCTTAACAAAGACACCAACCATTTGAATTATCTTTTAACAACAGTTAAAATGACAAGGTGTTTGTCTTCTAATGTGCATTTTAAGCTAAAGTAAATGTAACACTTGTAACAAAGGCTGGTGTTGTAGGTTTCTGGCTTGTAGACAGACCTAAGCAAATTTTTATAGAGGGGATTTCCAGAGTGGTGGCTGTTGTGAGGCAAGTGATGTTACTTACTATTTGTGTGCTCTCCACTAGAAAGCTATGGAATGGGAAGCCCAGGACCAAATGTAAGCTGAAAGCTTCTTTTTTCTCTTCAACCTGCTTGTCCACGACCAGAGAGAAAGCCTGGCGTAGCCTGGACACACAGCGTATGAGCCAGAAAAAGGAGTTTCCTCAGGAACTGGCCATGGAGGCCCTCGATCTTCTTTGAAATGTCACTCAAAAGGAAGCTCAATTTTGACACACTGTTTTCAATGAAGCCAATCATCTCCAGCTTTTGGAGGGTTAATAGCTGCTGAGGAGGGTATATGACCTGGCACTTGACCAGTTCTTCCAAACAGAAAACGTAAATTTTGAAGATGGCTGCTGCAGAGCGCAGACTGATATACTGCTTGATATCAGACCTGTCCACAAAGGCCATGTCAGTCTTCACGGTGATGTTGGAAGTAGCTGGAATCACTACATTAAAATGCCTTTTAATCTGATTAATTTGGGTCAAGACAGCGTTGACCATGCCAATGGCACCCGATGGCTTTCATTATGGGTGGCTGTGAAACTTTCTATCTCATCAATCAGTGAAAATGCCAGAGCATCTTTATAATCAATCAAATCCTGAATCTTCTGGAACGTCTTAGTTATCAGCTTGTCACTTTTGGAAAACCGTTTAGAAAAGAGGTTAGGGCTATTTATTTCAATTAATTGGCCATACCAATACCTGCTTGAAAGTTTAATAGTCAATTTGTGGGCTAATGCTTTACATAGGAATGTTTTTCCAGTTCCTGGAGGACCCTGTAGCAGCACCACCTGGTTCCAGGTGCTGAGGCTGCTGTTGACATTCTTGTCTGAAAATGATAAGGTTGTAATCACATAATCAAGGTGTGATTTGATTTCCACATCAGACACTAGGCTGTTCCAAAGCCCATGGAATTTGGCTGCAGGCAGAACCCAGTGATTTGCCACAATTATATCTTCTGTCTCTTCCTCCAAATTTTCACTGCTAGGGCCATCTTCATTCTGCTGGAAGATGTGAAGTGCAATAGTGCACACACTCATCAATGAGCTATGGGTCTTTAACTTTTAATTCTGTGTCCACAATAGAATCCCGCATGTTCCTGGACAGAAAGGGTTCACCAAACTCAGTCCATGTGTAATCACCAAACACAGTACCATATGTTTGGTGAGTAGCTTTCTGTTTATTTATTTTAGGGACAAGGTCTTGCTCTGTTGCTTGAGATCAAGTGCAGTGGTGTCATCATGGGTCACTGCAGCCTCAACCTCCTGGGTCCTGTTCCTGGGTCCTGGGTCCAGGTCCTGGGTCCTGCCTTAGCCTCTCAAGTAGCCAGGACCACAGCCATACACCACTACACGTGGCTATTTTTTTTATTTTTGTAGAGATGGGGTCTCCCTATGTTGCCCAGGCTTGTCTCAAACTCCTGGGCTCAAGTAATCCTCCTACCTTGGCCTCCCAAAGTGCTGGGATTACAGGCATGAGCCATTGTGCCCAGCCTGGTATCTTTCTAACACTCAGCTTTATGTCCTTTTTTTTTTTTTTTTTTGTAGTGCTGCCTCTGTGCTGATGCACCTCCACGTGGACTGTCCGCAACTTGGCCACGCAGGGCAGTGCCTGCTTCGAGTTGCCCACGGCCTTCCCCATGGTACCACTGGAAGGAGTGGGGTCCTGGCCTGCGCCTGGCCACTGCCGCCTCATGCCCCTGCCTCAAATATCCTTACTCACATTTCTGAGGAAGCCCTACATTTTCAGTGATTATTTAGTAATTAGCTCTTTCCCTTTTAAAACTAGAATCAAAAGTGATGAATATATTCCTATCACTATATTATTGATGGGAATTAAGAAAATTTTTAAAAAATGAGGGCCTCTTGCCAACTACAAATGACACAATATTTTGCTTTATCTGTCATTTTAACCTCATTTATGGTTTTCCAGTAGACCTGAAAACAGACTGAAATCTACTCTGAATTACCTAGTAATCAAGTGATTGGCTACTCCATTCAGTGAACTGACAAAAAATCTGTTAGGAAATACATTTAAAACAAGTAAGGAAATCTTTTTACTATAAAACAGGAATAGCAGGCCATTGGGTTTAGCAGTGAGAAATCATATACAACAAAGAATGGAGACAACTGTTCATGACATAGCATTACTGAGAGGAACTTTTGACAGGATGAGCTACGTCTCTGGGCTTTGAAGACAATGAAATGCATCCCAGAACAATTCCTTAGTTGAGTTGCATCAATGCCTCTGCTTAGTAGTCTTTTGTGAAGATGGCCCTGGGAGATCTTTTCTAGAAAATTCTTTAAAATGTCTTATGAGTGGGGGCTTCATTCCTTGCAAAATTATTCAGGTAAATAAACCCTCTAGCACAATTCCTATAAGATGGACTGACAATATAGGTTAGTTCTGTTTAACAAAAGCAATCCTTTATCTTCCACCACCTCCTAATCATAAATCTATCACTAAACTCTACCTGTTTTCTTAAGACTCAGTGTATACCTTTATTCTCTTTAGATCTCGTTTTAATAGCAGGATTAACGAATAGGCGATCTTTAAGCTAGTTTATTTATAATTCTAAAAAATTACTGACAAGTTGAATTAGATAGTATTGAAATTTCACATAAAAGAGACAAATTGGAAATTTCTGAATTTTAGTGATTTTTGCTTCTTTGACTGAAACCAGGAAAAAGAAATTTTATACATACCTTCTTTGGAAGGAAGACGACAAACCCTCCGACACATGGACATGAATGCGTACAAATATTTTTCCAAACTATCATCAGTTTTCTTATGTAGCCTAGCCATAGCTCTAAATTTTGTCCAATCAAATTGGCCTCTGTCAGGGTCAAAAACGACTCCAAATGTAGATACAACCCTATAAAAGTCAGCTTCTTCTCTTCTTGTCCATCTATTTTGAGTCAGATTAAAGAAAAAAACCACACTAGTCACTAAAATTAATATTAATACTAAATATAATGACTATAATACAAACTTAAAACATTTCAAGTACCTAACACTATAGGATTAAATACAAGCTTGCTGCCTTGTAAAACATTTTTAAATGCTAGTTAACTCATCTATCCAACCATACTTTTTTTTAGAAAAATTTACTTTTAATGGGTCGGGCGCGGTGGCTCATGCCGGTAATCCCAGCACTTTGGGAGGCCGAGGTGGGCGGATCGCAAGGTTAGGAGATAGAGACCACCCTGGCTAACATGGTGAAACCCCGTCTCTATTAAAAATACAAAAAATTAGCCTGGCGTGGTGGCGGACGCCTGTAGTCCCAGCTGCTCAGGAGGCTGAGGCAGGAGAACGGCGTGAACCCAGGAGGTGGAGCTTGCAGTGGGCCGAGATTGTGCCACTGCACTCCAGCCTGGGCGACAGAGCGAGACTCTGTCTCAAAAAAAAAAAAAAAAAATTTACTTTTAATAGTTAAGGACAGCCTCAGGAGGTCCTGATGACATGTGTCCCCAAACATACTTTTAAAAGTATACACTATTCCTTCAGACAATAATGGTGTTTTCTATTTTTACTATGTGAGAAAATAAGCACAGGATACAAAATCATGTAAGATGATCCTGCCCTTCAGGAAAAAGATAAAATCAAACACATTTATAGTATAAGGTAATACCTTATATTTGTATGAGTTAAAGAAACCAAAAGTTTCAGGAGAGCACAGAAGATAGAAGGATCAGTTCAGACTTGACAATCAAGAAAGGCACCACAGAGTAAGTGGCATTTCAGATGGGACGAGGCTAAGGTTAGGGAAAGTGAGGAAGAAAGCACAGAGTAAGCAAAGAGGGAGTGGTCCATATTGGAGGGGAAAGATGAGTATTCCAGATTGACAAGGTTATGGCTTATACTGGAGACAAAGCCATATAGGGTTTGGGTCAGATTATGAAATGCTCTAAAGGCCTGGGTAAAAGTAATCTCTTTCACTTGAAAGCTCCTGATGCTTTGAGATGGTAATATAATCATCATGCACCACAGATCTGCAAACCTTAGTGCATGTGTAGAACCCTGTCCATGCTTAACTCACAGGATTATTGTGTAAATTAGAAAAAACATACGGGACAGGCTTTTGAAAAATGTGAATGGGCCATTTTTATCATAGTGATACATTAAGAAGATTAATGTAATTATGATGTAAAAATAGTTAGCTTGGGAAACCCAAGTCATTAAATCTGGGTAATAAGAATAAAAATGGGAAAAACGATTAATTGAAAGACTACACAGGACACAAAAAATATGACAGAGTGCCCATCCCCAAGAAGATACAACTGAGAAAGATAGAAAGGAAAAGATGAATTTCATTACAATATCTTATATTATTGTGACAAACGAGTAGTTTACTTAGATAAGTTGCTATGTGAGTACAAAAAATAGAATACTGTGAGCTAGACTGGTTAAAAAAATTAATAGAAGAGGCTGAGTGCAGTGGCTCATGCCTGTAATCCCAGCACTTTGGGAGGCTGAGGCAGACAGACCACTTGAGGTCAGGAGTTCAAGACAAGCCTGGCCAACATGGTGAAACCCAGTGTCTACTAAATATACAAAAATTAGCGAGGCATGATGATGCACACCTGTAGTGCCAGCCACTCAGGAGGCCAAGGCAGGAGAATCGCTTGAACCCCGGAGGCAGAGGCTGCAGTGAGCCAAGACTGTGCCACTGTACTCCAGCTTGGGTGACAGAGGGAGACTCCGTCTCAAGAAAAAAAAAAAATTATTAGAGGAAATAGGCCATATGCTGGGCTCTGAGGGATGGGCTAAGTGTGAAATAAACAGGTAGAAAGGGTGTTCCAGGTGATAGAAACAATATAGGCTAGGGTATGAAGTCAAAAATAAGTAGTGCACTCTGGCTGAGGGAAAATAAGTGGATAAAGTTTAGGAATGCATGTTAAAACCTAAAATGAAGAGACCTTCAAACTTAGGCTTAAGAACTTAACACTTTTTACCTATACTAAATAAGGAGCCATCGAATGTTATGATAAAACTAATATTTTAGGAAGATTAATCCAGATTCAACAGATGGAGGGAAAATTTGTAGTAGATTAAAGATGGTCACAAATGCTTTGCCACTCTTTCCATTAACAGGTAGAATCTATTTCCCTTTCCCCTAAATCTGGGCTGGCCTTGTGGCTTTTTCTGACCAACAGAGGGTGGCAAAAGTGACATTTTGTAACTACTGAGACTGGGTCATAAGAAATCTGCAGCTTCTGCCTTTCTACTTGGAATGGTCCCTCTTGGGATCTGAGCTCCCAGCTGGCAGCTAGCATCAACTGTTAGCCGTATGAATGAGGCAACTGTGGCTCTTCTAGGTATCTTAGAAACCCAGCCAACAGCATACAAAGCAGAAGCAGCACCTGGGTCAACTCACAGAATTGGGAGAAATAAAAAATTAATGCTGTTTTAAAGCACTGTGTTTTGGGGTAGTTTGTTATGCAACAATAGATAACAAAAACAGTTCATTTACAGAGGCGGTAGTATTTGAAAATTATGACTAAGATAGCTAAAATCTTAAGTGTCAGACTAAATTTTATGATCAATGTGCTGCAAATGAAACAACAAAAGAACAATATATCTTCCAGAGGACATCCAAGGACCCGGGTAACAAGGAAGTCAGGTTATGCCAAAGATAGCTATTCTTTTCCATGTACTCTATTCCTTTTAAGAAGTTAAAGCTTGTGGAATGAGAGAAGTTTGCCTGTCTTTTTAATAAGGTCGCTTGCGATTTGTTCCCTTTGACTTCAGTAGTTCCAAGGATTTGTCTTCTGAATAAAGGAACGTATGCTTTCCATACATTTTTATATTTCATAAAAGTCTGGATGTAAAATGTAAAATATGATAGAATGGAATTAACATAAACTTTTGTTCTACTGATAATTCTTTTTTTTTTCTTTTCAGACGGTCTCACTCTGTTACTCAGGCTGGAGTTCAGTGGTATGATACTGGCTCACTGCAACCTCTGCCTCCTGGGATCAAGCGATTCTCATGCCTCAGCCTCCCAAGTAGCTGGGATTAAAGGTGCGCACCACACCTGGCTAATTTTTGTATTTTTAGTAGAGATGGGGTTTTGCCATGTTAGCCAGGCTGGTCTCGAACTCCTGGCCTTAAGTGATTCACCCACCTTGGCCTCCCAAAGTGCTGGGATTACAGGTGTGAGCCATGGCGCCCGGCCAATGATTCAATTCATGAGTTTGCTCTATGCCTTCACTTTTTTGTTTCTGCTTTTTGAGACAGTCTTGCTCTGTCACTTAGGCTGCAATGCAGTGGTACAATCACATCTCACTGCAGCACGGACCTTCTGGGCTCAAGTGATACTCCCACTTTAGTCTCCCGAGTGGCTGGGACCACAGGCATGCGCCATCACACCTGGCTAATTTTTGCATTTTTTGTAGAGATGAGGGTCTCGCTTTGTTGCCGGGGCTGGTCTCGAAATCCTGAGCTCAAGCACTCTTCCCACCTCGGCCTCCCAAAGTGCTGGGATTATAGGCATTAGCCACTGTGCCCAGTTATTTATTTATTTTTTTAAATACCTCAGTGTTCCTAAACATGACAAAAAAAAAAATGATTACAGTATGGTTAGTCAACTATAAGACACAATAATCTTTATAAGTTTTACCACACTTATACATATATAAATGTGTGAGTATATGTGTGTATGTGCACAAAGCAGTTTGCTTTGACCAACATTCTATGTATGTTTTCCACAAAGCGTGATAATTGTACCCAGACAGGCTTTAGAATGAACAGCTACATTTAGACAATACATTAAAAATTTGGTGTTATTGTCTTACCTTTGCTGTCTTTCTATCTTGGCTGCCATTTTAGGATTAAGAGTGGCTTCCTCATAAATAGGCTGCATTACACTGGTAGGCACCGAGAAAGTCGGTTGTATCTGTTGAATTTGTCTGTTTTTATTAGTACGCTGGTATGCAGTGATGAGACGCCTCAAACGTGTGGTTAAAGCTGATTGAGTAGGCCAATATACTTTATCACCCTCCATCAGTTGACCATCTATAGTTAAATAAGTAATAGTAATAATAACTAAACAGATACTGTATGAAGCTCACAAAAGCAGCAACTTTACTTTAAAAATTTTTAATTCAATCTATGTGGGAAAAAAAAACGATATTTCTCATCCTAAAAGCTTCTTTTAACAATAGCTATAAGAAACATTACAACAAACTTTAAGAGCAATTCAAAGTAGGTAGAATACAGTGGAATAAAGATTTGCACAGCAAATACAACTCTTGCATGTCTAGGTATATATCACACTGGCTGGCAAATACTCAAGGCTTTAACTTAAATAAACTAAAAGCCAAACTGAATCCATGAGACGCTGAATATTGTAAACGCTTCTAATAGAAGCCTTCTGTATTCAGTTTATCTCAGTTTAATTAGAATCAAAATATTTTAAGTCACTGGGAAGAAACATTTTTGAAATTCAAGATGACAATGATGTAACTTTTAAGTTTTATCCACCTAGTAAGTGTAGGATCTAATGCTCTATTTCTAAGGTGTAATACTATAATTATCTATACCATAATCAAGCTGTAGTCATTCATACTAAGCAAAAACTACTTTTTCATTCCTAGTTGAACTATGGCAGGGTGAGGCACTGTTCCTCTGGGATGCTGGTGGGAGTGAGTGTACTCTTGTGACAGTGCATTTCTATCTTGATATCAGAAGGAAGTAGAAGCAAGACCTGGCACAGAAAAGCTTTGTAGAAACTAGGTGATAAAGAATGGCTCTTAATGTACACATAGAATGAAAAAGAAGTTGAATATATTGGATCAACACTTTAATGATGAAATCTCACATACAAGTTTAATAATCAAGTCATAATGTCATCAAAACCTATGTTCTATAAAAGCTCAGTGAGTCACTGCCTAAAGATTTATAACCACTAAAAGTAGTTAAATTCCGAGTCAACTAGTATGTCCTATAACGATTACAATGGCAGTCAATAAAAATTTTTATATATGAAACATTATAAAAGTGTAATAGTTTATTGATCGCATGGTATGATTAGAATGTGAATTTACAATAATACTAAGTACAGAAGTACGTGCAATTTACCTCCATCTGCTATAACAAGATCTCCTGGTGAGGAAACATCATCCTTTTAAAAGAAAATAGAAACTTGTCACAGGGTAATTGGGTCAAGAGATATATAAAAAAAGAAAAGAGAATCAAACTTCTTTATAACAGAGAGCTTTTCTCCCCCCAATGGAATGTTAAATAATTAATTTAGCAAAAATAAAACTTTCAACTGCTTATTCTCAGTTCTCATCCTTTCACACTTCTCTATTGCTTTTGACAATTAGACAGTCATTATTTACTAAAAGTATTTCCTTTTCTATGATTACTGTTAAGCTAGTTTCTTTTCCTCCAACCTTCCTCTAACTATGGGTATGCCCTAGGTTTTATTGCTAACTAAGTGTGTTTTTTTCCCCTTTCTTATACCAACTCTTAGATAACTTATTCATTTTCATATCTGGTTATTAGGTAACCTACAAATCTTTTCCTTTTTAGCCTTAAGCAGTTTGCTTGTGCTGTAGATTCAGTTTTTGTCAACAGAGCATCTTTAATTAGCTATTCCAATATTACCTTATATTCATAACTTTAGCAATTTTATATCAATGACTACTAGTTTCTATTGTTTTAAAAAAGCCTGAAGTTAGAATCATAATTCCTTTGTGGGTATCTCTTTTTCTCTGGTTGCTTTTAATATCTTCTCTTTGTTTGGTGTATCTTCAATTTCAACATGATGTTTCTTGGAGTGGACTTAGTTTTATTTATCCTGCCAAGACTTATTTTATTTCTTGAAACTGAGGATTCATGTATTCATAACATCTGAAAAATTCTCAGCTGCTATCTCTTCATAGTGCTTCTTTCTTATTGTCTCTAGTCTCTCATTCTGGAATACCTATTCAATACATGCCAGATGTTATCATGCTATCCTCTTTGTTTCTAAATTTTTTAATACATATTCCACTGTGGTGGTTATTGATTTCAGTCTCTTTGCTCCAAATTTATTGCCTTTCATATTTTTCTTTTTTTTCGAGACAGGGTCTCACTCTGTTGTCCAGGCTGGAGTGCAGTGGCGTGAACACACCTCACTGCAGCCTCAACCCTTCGGGCTCAAGCGATCCTCCTGCTTCAGCCTCCTGAGTAGCTGGGACTACAAGCAAATGTCATCTTTTTTTTATTTTTTGTAGGGATGCAGTCTCACTGCGTTGCCCAGGCTGGCCTTGAACTCCTGGGCTCAAGCAATCTCTGTTCCTTGGCCTCCCAAAGTGCTGGATTACAGGCGTGAGCCACTGCATCCAGCTCCTCTCATACTTTTTTTTTTTGCCTGCTCTAAGAAAATAGTTAAACAGCTCTTTAAATAGTTTTTCCTCTGTCAGTCAGCATGATATAAAGCTTTGTTAGTACAGCAAACCGGAGAGACACTGTAGAGGAAAAGGGTTTTATGTCCTAATTCTGGTGATCACCTCCATTGCTTAGCTCCCATAGCAAGGCCACTTCCCCAGTACCCAGCTCCCACAATTTGAGCAGTTTCTTTTTTTTTGAGACAGGTCTCCCTCTATCACCCAGGAGTGCAGTGGCGCAATCTCAGCTCACTGCAACCTCCGCCTCCTGGCTTCAAGTGATTCTCCTGCCTCAGCCTCCCAAGTAGCTGGGATTACAGGTGCATGCCACCATGCCTAGCTAATTTTTGTATATTTAGTAGAGATGGGGTTTCACCATGTTGGCCAGGCTGGTCTTGAATTCCTGACCTCAAATGATCCACCCACCTTGGCCTCCCAAAGTGCTGGGATTACAGGCATAAGCCACTGTGCCTGGTCAATTTGAGCAGTTTCTTTAGCACCCTTGGTCAGCAGCTTTTCCCAGTAACCTCCCTCTTGAGTGGTTTTGTGAGTGAAGTGCTTCCAGTGAGACACTTTCCCAGGAAAATCTTCCTTGGCAACCTTACAGGGCAGATTTACAGCCAGTTTCAATGGGTAGCTTTTTAGCAACTTTTCCGCCATCCAGTGAGACATGGCCATATCCTCCTACCAAAGTCTGGATCTTGGCCCTGATAGGGATGGGACTCTTCCTTGGGAGCTTTATCTGAGCCCTAGGAGTGGTAGATGCTGCTTTTATATGCTATTCCTATATTCTTTAATGTAGTCCTTATTTTTTATTAATCTATTACTATAGTATAATTAATAATTCTTTACATTATACGTTTCCTGTTCAAATGACTATTTGGGTTATCTCTCCTGATAGGTCCAGACGAATCCATTATGCTATACTGGATAATTTCCTCACATCTGTTTTCCAAATCATTTCTCCCTTTATGAACTGTGTCTTATCTGCTTTTCCAGGAGAATGTTTAACCTGTTTGTTGACTTTTACATATCAATAAATGTATTTTCCACATTTTTCTTTCTCTCTCTCTTTTTTTAGAGATGGGGTCCCATTATATTGCTCAGGTTGGTCTTGAACTCCTGGGCTCAAGTGATCCTCCCACCTTACCCTCCAAAGTGCTGGGATTATAGGCGTGAGCCACACTGCCCTCAGCCTTTTCCCACTTTTAAAGTTAAATATCATCTTTTTCACATCTTTCTAGTATTTTAAAATCATATCTTGTCTTTTGTTCCTGGTTCTTTCTTTAATGTCTTTAATCATTTAAAAATTTACTTTAAAAAATTTCAATAGGAATTTTTTAATTTCAGTAGATATATCAGAAGTTCTCAGGAGTCTAATCTTACTCTTTATTGCATGCTAACATTCACTCATGGTAAATGGTTTCTCATATATTTTTAAACTTGGGGTTTTTACTTCATTTTATGGAGGGCTTCATCTTCGGGACTCATGCATAGTCAGGGTTGAACTGTTTCTTACAGGTGCTTTTTGTTTTTACCAGGCACCCTAGATATATTACCAGTAAAGGACTGATCCTTTTTTATATTACACTGAGGGCTCTTGGACCACACAGATAAAGCAAAAGACAAATCACGAACTCAAGAGAAGGTGGGTCTATGGTTACAAATTCTCAAGGAAACAATAATTTTCTTACCCAAAGTCTGTGATGAGATAAATTTCCTTGTTATTTCTCCGTGCTGTTTGTCAGTAATTACTGGCCTTTGAGACTCTTGACCTCATACAGGATTTTGGTTTTCATTGCCCACACACTGGAGCAAGCCTTGTCTCATGCCCTCATCAAGGCATCAAGCCCCTTAGCTACCAAGTCCAGCAAATCCTACCTGACAGCTTTAGCGTCATTTAGCCTTTTACCACACTCTCATAAATATTAGACATTCCTCATCTCTTTTAAAATCCTTTTTCCCACTCTACAGATTATTTTCTGTACTTTCATCCAACTCTTCTTCCTTTTGACATTCTACAAACAGAGCACTGAGAACTATGCTTTGGCAACTCAGAATTCCTTGATGCTCTACCCTCTATCTCAAACCTCTTCATATAGGTATAGTTTCTAACTCTTGCAGTATATCTTTAGTATCTAGTTCTCATTCTCCTTTGGGATTTTGCCCTTGGACACTGTGTTTCTTAGCTCTAAGAAGTAGAGCAGGTGGGCAAGCCCCATTGCATCCACATGTCCAAGCCAGCCCCCATCTTGTCTAGAAGGGGAGATCAGGTGAATTCTGAGTGATTATTTGAGATGTTTGTCAACCCAAGTTGATCACTTTCTTAGCTAATCTGAGGAACAGAAGAATTATGCATAATGAAAACAAAAAATAATGCAAAAGAAAAAGCAAACACAAGAAACCAAAGAATACCTAAAATTGAGGATTTAAAAATATGATCCAATGCATACCTCTATATCATCTTTAAAGATGGCTGGGGCAGGTTTGTATTCTGGATCTTCCACGTCCCTGTTAAAATACAAACAAATGCTATAATTACTGTAATGGACTTAAGATTTCACTTGATAGGACAAAGTCTTGTTGGAGGGTTTTAGTTTGTTTTAAAAGTCAGACTGACGTCTCTTCTCTAGCCAGAAGAGCCCGAGACACAGCAGGAAGGCTGTTCTAAAGCAAATAGGGAGAAAGCTAGTTCTAATGTACCCTTACTCACAAGTTCATTTTTATTTTTATTTTTTTTGAGACGGAGTTTCACTCTTGTCGCCCAGGCCGGAGTGCGGTGGCACAATCTCAGCTCACTGCAACCTTCACCTCCCGGGTTCAAGAGATTCTCCTGCCTCAGCCTCCCGAGTAGCTGGGACTACAGGTACATGCCACCACACCTGGCTAATTCTGTATCTTTAGTAGAGACGGGGTTTCACCATGTTGGCCAGGCTGGTCTCGAACTCCTGACCTCAAGTGATCCACCTGCCTTGGCCTCCCAAAGTGCTGGGATTACAGGCGTGAGCAAGTGCATCCAGCCGCGAGTTCGCTTTTAAATGCATTATTATTAACCACAAAGTGTTTCTTACTTTTCTCTTTGGGTAAGAAAAGACAGATTACATAAGGCCTTAAAACAGGTACAGTTGGCCTTTCGTTATGTGTGGGTTTCATATCTATAAATTCAACCAATTTCAGTTTGAAAATATGCGAAAAAAGCTGGTCATGATGGCTCACACCTATAATCTCAGCACTTTGGGAAGCCAAGGCTAAGGTGGAAGATCACTTGGGCCCAGGAGTTCAAGACCAGCATGTGCAACACAGGGAGACCTCATCTCTACAAAAAATAAAATAGAAGAAAATTAGCTGGGCATGGTGGCATGTGCCTGTGGTCCCAGATACTCAGGAGACTAAGTGGGAGGATCACTAGAGCCCAGGAGGTCAAGGCTGCAGTAAGACATGATTGTGCCATTGCATTCCAGCCTGGATGACAGAGCAAGACCCTGTCTCAAGAAAATATTTGGAAAAAAATGGCATCTGTACTGAACATGTACAGAGTTTTTTTTTTGTCATTACTCCCTTAACAATTCAGTATAGCAACTATTTACATAGCATATAGCATATATATTCTACTATGAATTATAAATAATCTAAAGATAGTTTAAAGTATACAGGAGAATGTGCATAGGTTAAATGCAAATCCTATGCAATTTTATATATAGGACTAGAGCATCCTTGGATTTTGGTATCTGCAGGGTGTCCTGAATACCAAAATCCCCCATGGATATTGAGGGATGACTATGTAATAAATGTCATCATGTGTCTCATCAACTATAACATTCTTGCCTTTTTCTCCCCCTATGCCCCTAGAAGTTTATGAACTCAGTGGCCATGATATAGCTGTTAAAATGAAAGAAATGAAAAACTCATCAAAAGAATGGGTGTGGGGCAGGTCCAACCTCTTCCTCGATAACATTCTGTTGGATAAGTGCTAACCTATTAGGGTATCTTTAGCTCTTTCAGATTGTAAATTCCAATTCCCTTACTGCTACCTCATTTAAAGATAAATAGTGTGACACAGAATATGCTGATATTGAATAGAAGAGAGATATATAGAAAATTCATGACTCTGAAACACACATACCCATCCATATAATCATTCGCTCTCTGTTCAGCAGCAACTGCTTTGTCATCAGGTTTTCCCACTCTTTCCAAGAAGCATAATGCTGGGTCTGCTCGAATAGTGTTATATTTTTCATATCCTGAAAACATCACCAATTACAAAAGTAAAAAAGATAAAAAGAAGAAAGGTGTATACATATAAGCATTCCTCGTATTTACAGTGGATGATATTTCTGGACTAAAGGGATAATACATTAAAATGATATAGGTTAAGTATGTTTTCTAGAAATTATCACAAACATTAAATGATCTGGTAATAGATATCTACTAAAGTAAAATTTCAGTTACATTTATCAGTTAATATGAGAAATAGGATAAACTGATCATACCCACACACAAACACACAAACATATCTCACATAAGAACTCTTCCTGAGAGAGGAAGTTGTCTTAGATTTACATCCAGGAAGGGTAGGTTACACATGCCACCCTCCCACGAGGTAATGCGGTGACTGACAGACATAGTTTGGTAGTGTATGCTTTTAATTCTGTATATATAACATAGATGTTACTGGAATAAAGCTGTAAGTGGAAATCAATGAACTGAGAACTGACAGAACTGCCTTATACATGGAAGGGGATCCCACCTACCTTACTTCTTACTTACCATGTTTAAAAACTCCAATAAGGAGTGACTTATCAGCATCAAAATCCCACCACTCAGCAGGAACTTCTGAGTGGTCAGGTTCTGGTACCCAAACATCAATGTCACTTTAAAAAAATCATAACATGGCATTATGAATTATTATAAATGAGTCAAAAAGGAGGCAAAATTTTACCTAGCTTTTAAAGCACTGTGGCTTTCAAGAGAGAGCTTAGGATTTCATTTCATTATTTTTTAATCCTTCATAATTGCCACCAATTAAAATTACAAAATTGTGCAATAACAAAGATACCATAAAATAAACGAACATTGTTAAGCTCAAGAGAAGAAATAAGTTTCAACAATGTTACTAAACAATTTTCTTAAAGAATCATATTCTTTCACTGATTTTCTTTATTTACAGACAAAGGGTTCTATTGGAAGTAGAGACTATGTCAGCCAACAACTTGGCAATAATCATCTGGTTCAATTATTTCATTTTGCACATGAGAAAACTGAGGCCCTAAAAGGGTAAATGAATTGTTTTAGGCTGCAGAACAAGTAATAGCTCCTCTAGACCACTATTGCTAAGAAAACCACACTGAAAATGCCCTGTAATAACAAATTTTTTATTCATAATTTGATTGAAACACTCAAGTGTAGGCCAAACACAGTGGCTCATGTATGTAATCCCAACACTTTAGGGGGCAGAGGTGGGTAGATCACTTGAGCCCAGGAGTTCAAGACCAGCCTGGGCAACGTGGCAAAACCCCATCTCCACTAAAAATACAAAAAATTAGCTGGGCGTGGTGGTGCACACCTGTAGTCTCAGCTACTTGGGAGGCTGAGATGGGAAAATCTCCTGAGCCTGGGAAGTTGGGGTTACAGCAAACCAAGATCGTGTTGCTGCACTCCAACCCAGGCTGCGGGAGTGAGACCCTGTCTCGAAAAACAAAAAAACACTCAAATGCTTTTTTGATGTTGTAAATAAATAATAGAATGCCATAAAATCACAATAGATTACTAAAAAGTAAAATAATAAACCCATAATGATTTGATTTTGTAGATTGTTTTTATGAGTAACAAATAACTATAGAACTGGCAATTTTGCAACTATAGTTTTCTTATTCTTTGCTCATCACTTGAAATTA